>NC_083719.1:184965965-186165965 GCF_028564815.1 Eubalaena glacialis | reverse complement strand
CTCCCGAGGCTGCGGCTGCCGCAGGGACCAACCCTGGGCCTGAGCCTCCGCCTGGAAGGGGCCATAGCGCTCCCGGGGGAGCCAGAACTCGAACTCAACGCCGGGGTTGGGCTCCTGCAGGAGGACCTGGGCGGCGGGGGTGGGGGTGTGTCACATACTAGGGAGCTGCCCTCGGACCTGATGGCCCAGCGTCCCCCGCCCCGACCCCTGCTTCCCAACGGATTCTTTAACCCCACACGCCCAGACGCCCTCTCAGAGGCCCGCCCCCACCTGCAGGAGCAGGTCTTCGGAGGTGGGCCCGGCGGCGCGCAGCGTCTCCTCTGACCCTGTGACGCGGGTGTAGACCACGCGGGTGCCCGCTGCCTCGTAGGTCCCGGGAGGGCTGACCGCCCAGTTCCCGTTGAACACGTAGCGCCCGTCGCCCCCCATCAGCGCTGCAAGGGAAGGGTCAGCCCGGTTTCCCCGGAAGCGGCCCCGCCCGCCTCCCGACCCTGTCGCCCCCCCCTCCCCGCTGGATTCGGGCGGCCAGCAGGGCGCCTCCTCCCTCGGACCCTGCGATACCCAGGTGGTTCCGGCTCCGGTGGGCGGCGCGGATGTGCCTGGCGCCCTCAGGGATCAGGGTCACGTTCCAGTACCCAGCGAAGGCACCTGGGCGGGAGGGAAGGAGGGCGTTGGGGAGCAGGTGGGGTGTATTTGAAGGATGATTTGAGGATTAAGTGGGATACTGCGGTAAGAAGGTTATCCAAGGCCCTGGTACTCCGAAAACGCTTCCTAAAGGATTGGAGTTACGATGATTATCACTTAAGTGCGGCAGCAAAAGAGTTAAACCCCGTCTGTTCTGGGAAGGGCGGGACAATCTGGCAATGACCAATCAGAATGATGAGCGAGGGGTGCTGGGCCGCAGACTGCCCAATCAGCGCGAGACGTCTTAAAGGGCCCGCTCTGGGAGAGCGCGAGGACGGGGAGGGCGGTCACCGGCATCCCGGAACACGCGCTGCACAAAGAGGCACGAGTCGTTGGCGCCGCCGCAGCGGCCGCAGCGGTCTTCGCGGGCATCCGAACCCAGCAAACCGTCACAGCCGGCGCTCTAAAGGGGTGGGGAGGGCACGCGCGCCGTCAAACGGCCCCTGCCGTCGAGGGGGCGGGGCCCATGGAAGAAGGCAGGACCAAGAACTAAAAGGATGGAACCTGGGGGGGCGGGCCCTAGTGGGAGGAGGCTGGGGATGAGGCCTAGCGATAGGTGGGGCAGGGGAGGTCGGGGACTCGGTAGGGGGCGGGGCCTAGGGAAGAGGGCGGGACCAGGAACTTAGTGAATGGGGTCTGGGGGCGGGGCCTGGAGGGAAGAGGCCGGGTGGAACCTAGAAGGGGCGGGGATGGGGGCGGGGCCTGGAGTTCTTACGAGGCAGCGGCCAGCCACGCAGAGTCCCTGGGTGCCCGGCCTGCAGGGGGTACCGTCCAGCACGCGGCCGAAGCTGTGATAGAAGTCGTGTCCCTCCGCCAGGCAGTTGAGGTCGCACTGGTTGGGTGCTGGGGATGGGAGGAGTCGGTGGGAGTGGGGGACATATCTGATTTCCAGCCCCCTTCCTGCCAGTCTCCCTTCAGGCAGCCATCCTCTTGGGCAGATGAGGCCCAGAGACTCAGCCAAAGCCACACATGGAGGCTGAGGCAGAGCCAGGACTGCAACTTAGGCATTCTGCTTCCCGTTCGCTGGGACTGTCCCAGGCAAGTATCCTGGGCCTGCACTCATTTGTTCATTCATTCATTCATGTTAAGTCCTAATATTAGGGGCCCACTATTAACATCATCACCCATTCTTCACTCACTCTTCCATACGTTCATTCCACAAACACTCATCGAGCACCTACTATTTTCCAGACAATGTTCTAGGTTCTGGGGTACAGAGGTGGGCAGAACTCACTCGGCACTTGGGCTCTGCACCCAGCAGGTGCCCCCAAAAAGGTATTTGTCCAGTTCTGACTGAGTCCTGCATAGCCTGGGTATGTTGCTGGCCCTCCCCGGGACTCAGTTTTCCCCTCTGCCTGGCAGTGGGGCATAATGGACAGTCTGACTACACCCCAGGCCCACAGACCTGATCCCTGCTCCCCCCGCTCAGGCTCACTCTGGCTCCCGACTCCCTGAGGCTGGCTGGCAGACCCAGCCTGGAATAGAGCCTGAGCTGGCCCTGGCGGGCCTCTGCGGGGGTGAAATCATGGCAAGTTTCCGCCAATTCTTAGGGTGAAGGAAAAAAAAACCTGTGAGGTTGACGGTTGGAACTTTCTCCATTCTAGGATTTTCTTATCTGTGTCTACCCCCACCGTGGCGTCTGAAGCTGCCTGTTTCCCTTAAATCTGGAGGCGCACTGCCCCAGGCACACAGTTATATAACTCGCTATTTTCAGCTCAGTGCGGCAATATTTCCTGCTACTGGTGTAAGTTTGAGAAATGTTGGCCTCTGGATACAGCTCCCAGTAAATCCTCAGCTTGGTGTTCGACCCTGTGCAGAATAGACCCTGCCTCCTTCTGCCCCTCTTCACAACTCACACTTGCTTTCCACCCTTCACTTCACCAACTCCTACATATCCCTCAAAGCCCCAGTGCCAATGCCCCCTTCTTGCACCCCTCCAAGTCCCCCTTCCTTCTTAGCAGCCACTTTTCCCTGCCAGCTCTGAGAGAGCTGGACTAACAGGAGCATAGGCTACTCACCACCATAGAAGGGCACCCATTGGTAGGTCTTCTGGGTGCCCAGGACAGGGTGGCCATTGTAGAGGGCGCATTGGAGGTCTCGGAAGGGCACGGCCCCTGGGGGACACTCCTGGGGATAGAGATTGCTGGAGCAGAGGCTGGGACAGCCCCGGGGATGCCCAGAGAATCTGGCATGGTGGCAAGCATATTTGGGGGCATGAGTGGGGAAGCAGGAGGGCTTCAGGGAGAACTCAGTCTGGGGGGTGGGTGGATAGAACTTACGGGCAGCTGGCAGAGGCGGTACTCGTGGGTGTCCCCCCAGCACAGCTCTTCCCTGGGAAACCTTCGAGGAGTAGGGTGGCCAGACTGCGGTCAGCACCTCCAGAAACCCTTCCCCAGAGCCAGCCTGCCCACCCATCCACCCCCGCTAACCCCACCCACATTCCAGCTGGATTAGCGGGATTAAAAGTCACAGCATGTGTGGGCAGGCCGAGGGTGCGGCCAGGGGCTGGGCCAGCCTGACAGGAGAGGAGGGGCAGGGACCCCCTCCCATCCCACCCAGACGAGTCCCAGGAGCCTCCTCACCGGACGCATTGCCGCCTGCGCACGGAGAGCCCTCGCCCGCAAGAGCTAGAACAGCGGCTCCAGGAACCCCATGGAGTCCACTCACCCGGACCCTACTTGGGGAGACAGAGGCAGAGTCAGCCTGGAAGGGAGGCTGGTGACCCCCACACTGCCAGCCGGGTTCCCATACCCGCTGCCCCCTGGGCTCATGTCCCCCTTTACCTGAGCGTTGACCCCCAAACCACAGTTCATGAGGGTCCACAGCAGGAGCAGGAGGTTCCGGAGGGGGCGGGGTCTGGGGGAGAGGAGGGGGCGCAGCAGTGGGGGGTCCAGCAGGCCAGGGGTTGCACCCCAGCTCTTCCCTGACTGGCTGTGTGATTTTGGACAGTAACTCAACCTCTCTGAGCCTCCCTTCTCATCTCTGAAAAATGAAGTCATAATAGAGCCCACCTAATAGGAGAGTTTTGAGGGGTTCATCAGATTAGGTGAGGAAAACGGGGGGCACAGAGCCCGGTCTGGAGAGAGAAAACTCAAATAATTATTATTGGTTGTTTACTGTCTATGATGCACGTAGTAGGTGCTTATTCAGCGTCTGATGATGGAAGGAATCATTCCAGGAGCGTGCACAGGTGTCTCCAGGGTCCTAGGGCCCTCCCTACTCTCCCCACCAACTTTGCTCCTACCTTCCGGTGTGGCCAGGGGCCAGGCGCTCCTCTTCCCTCCGCCTTAGTTTCCCCATCTGTGCAGTGGGGACCAGCTGGGCACAGTCCAGGATTCTATGGGACCTTGCAGAGGGTGTGGCTGGTGGTGGCTGGGTCTGGTGCCTGGCAGAGCTCCCCCCACCCCACCCCCGGGCGGGCCCCAGCCTCCAGGGCCCCCTCAGCTCCCAGACCTGCAGCAGCCAGGAGCTCCTGGATGGGGGGCGGGAGGGGGCAGGGTGACCTGGCCCTGGTCCAGTGAGTGCCTCATGGCCTCATGTGAAGAGGGTGTGGGATGGAGTCCCAGAGCCGCCTGCAGAGGGAAAGGGGCCGCCAATGAGGATGACGCAGGGAAGAGGGAGGCGGCTGTGTGGGGGTGGGGGAGAGGGTGGCTGGGAGGCTTTGTCTCCCTGGGCCTCAGTTTCCCCATCTGTCAGGGGAAGAATGAAGTCACTTGCCATCCCCACCTTCCCCATGACCATGGCATTGTTGGAGAAAGTGGCGGGCTAGGGCCAGGGAGCCCAGCGGTCAGCAGTGCCCAAAGGACACGCAGGCCATGCTGGAGGGCTCCAGTCCTGGAGGCCTTGGGCAGCGGATGGGGGGAGGCAGGGCCCCACTGGATGTTCTCGAGCAGCAGTGTCCCTGGTTATCAGGCTCTCCTGGCTCTGACATTCAAACCTGGGGCACCAAGGGTCTGGGGCCAAGGTGGCTCCAGATGCTGAGAACCTGGGGGACCACGGGGTGGGTCCCCCCCCTCTGACCAGAGCTGTGAGGCTGGCTGCAACTCTGAACCTCAGCCCTGGCTGGCCCAGGAAGCAGGAAGAAGTCCGGGTTGGAGAGCAGAGGTAGAGGGAGGGGGCTTGACCCTCGGACACCCGCTCCCCTCTTAGCACAGGCTTACGGGGTGGGGGGTCTAGGTGATGCAAAATGAGGGGCTTGAGGGATCACCATTCCCACTCTCCAGAGCCCCCTGCCCGAGGAGCAGGACACACCCCCCGTTTAGGCTGCAGTCCTGACCGTCGGTGTGATCTCAGGGCAAGCCACGCCTCTGGACCTCAGTTTCCCCAAGAGGAAGTGGGGATGAGCTTTCTCCCACCCTGGGGATTGCTGCCTCGCCACCCCCCAGCTTAGGGAGGGGGAGAAGACTACGCCCGGGTTAGTGGGGGGATAGGAAGAGGGACTTACCGGCTACGTAGAGCCCAGGCGGCGCGTCCAGGCTCCCCGGGCGGCCCGTGGGCGAGCGGAAGCGGCGGGGCCCGCGAGGAGGGGCGGGGGGAGCCCGGGGCGGCCCCTCCCACCCGGCCTCCCAGGGCGCGCCCCGGCCGGGGTCCAGAGGGGCGGCGGCGCCGTGCGCCCCCGCGCGGCCGTTGCGCGCCTGGGCGCCGATCTGCGGCAGGGGACTGCTCCGCACGCGCCGCGGCCCCCCAGAACTGCGGCCTGGTGTCCGACCGTCCGCGTGCCGGTGACCTTAGGAAGCCCAGGGCGGGGGAGCCACGCGGGGACTGACCGCCCTTACCCCCACCTCGGGGCTGCTATTCCGGGCGCCGCGCTCAGGGCCCGGGAATGTGAGCGAACCGAGGTCGCCCTGTTGAGGCTCCAGGAGGGCGCTGCCCTCTCCCCACCGACGCCCAGATCGCGTCCCCACGAAGGTTCCCTTTCCTGGCCACTACCCCTCCCCAAATCCCTCTCCCTACTCCTCCCTCAAAGTCACCCTACTCAGAAACCCGCGCGCCTGGGTTCCGGTCCTGGGGTTCCCGCCCCAGGTCCGGACCACCCCCAGCGCAGGGCCCCAGAGCACTGGGGAGAAGCTCAGTCCCAGGGGCCTGGCGTGGGGGGCGGAGAGCCCCCTCCCAGCCCGGTGCATTCCCGGGCGCTGCTGTCACCAGAGGACGCGCCCCACCCCGCCTCCCGCCCTCCCTGCCCGGCCCCAGGCTGCAAGCCGTGGCTTCGCATCTAGACCCGGGTCCAGAAGGTCCCCCTCCCACGCGACTGTGGCCCCACCCTCCCCGACCTCAAGTTCCCCATCCGGGCAGTGGGGCCGGCGGGGGTCTCCACAGCGACAATTCCAGGTGGATCTCAGCTCTTTGCGCGGACGGGCAAGGACAGGGTAACCCCAGGGCTCCCCACCACCAGACCTTTCCCCGGTTTAGCATCTGCGCGCCCCCCCGCCCACCCCTCATCCCCCGCCCAAGCAGGGACGCAGCAGGCAGGCGCCCTCCGCTGCTCGCCCCCTCCCCTGGCTCCTCGCTGTGGCCCCAGGATGCTGCCTGGCGAGTGGGTTGAGGAGATGGGGGCACCAAGGGGGGCGATGGGTGGACGGCTCTTCTGCTCCCTGGGCTCGGCCCAGTCTCAGCTTGAGTGCCCCCTTCTCTCGGGAGCCCGCAGTGGGGTGTTCCAGCCCCGACCACAAGGAGGGGGTACCGCCGGTCCAGCTCTGTCTGTCCTCCAGCCTGGAGCAGCTCAAGGCAGGGCCATCCAATGCCATTCATTCATCCAACACTTACTGAGCATTTACTTTGTGCCGCTACAGCTGTGAATCTGGCTAGTGAGGGGAGACAGTGCCCTACGAGGGCACCATGCTACCTTCCCATCAGGACGTTCTGCAGAAATAGCCCAAGCTCACTGCAGAGGGGGTGAGGGGCCAGGAAGGCCCTCACGCAGGAGGTCATTGCCGCAGGGAAGTGGGGGAAGGGCAGCCCAGTCTGCCTGGAACAGCACATGCAAAGGCCCTGAGGCTGGAAAAGGGAATAAGGGACAGTGGGAAGGTTGGGGTGGGTGGAGCCAGTAGCCAGCCTGGGGGTGGGGATGTGGCCAGAGAGGGGCCAGGGGGGTGGCAGCCATGGGAGGTGGGAGGGGGTGCTCTGGTTTGGGAACAGCTGCCTCTGGCTGCCATGGGGGCAGGACAGGGGACCTGGAAAGCAGTGGGCAGGCAGTGGCAGGCGTGCTGGGTCAGGGGCTGGGCTGGGGGCGTGGGGGGTGGGGAGGGCACTGGCTGGCTCCCAGCTGTTTGGGAGTGGAGTCTGCAGGCCTCGGGACAGATCCCATGGGGGAAGCACTGGGAGGAGGCAGGTGGGAGCTTGGGCTGAGCAGCCAGTGAGGGGAGGCGCCCCATTCCCTGCGGGAGGGGGAGGCACAAGTCCGGAGGTCACCTGACGATGGGTCCAGGGTGAGGCAAGGAGAGGCTGGGAGTCCAGGGGCCGCGTCTGGCTGGGGATGGACATGTGGGCATCCTTTGCACACAGGGGTGTTTAGAGTCATCGATGAGGTCATGGGGTGAGAGTGTGGACAGAACGGAGACTGGGGCCTGAGTGTCAGAGGCCGGGGTGGGCGTGGGGTCCCCCAAGGTCGCAAGAGGATGGGCTTCCGGGAGGAGGAGGGGCAGCCTGAGTGGGTAAGATGAGGATAGAGCATGGACCAGTGGCCAGCGGATCAGCATCAATGAAGGCAGTGACCTTGACAAGGTTCAGCCTGGGGGAACAGGGCTCGAGAGAGGATGGCAGGAGAGAGAGGGGGATGGTGAGGGCAGGCACCCGCTGCAGAGCAGCTACTGTGTGCTGAGCTGGGGCCTGGGGCCTGGGCGGCATCAGAAAGGAATCAGGCTTGGCCAGGAGCGCCACCAAGTGGACAATCTCATCCCCCGCCCCCCCCCCCATGTGCCTTATGCCCCAAGCCCCAGTTCACCGCGCTATGCAGGGTGTGCATACAGCAGGCAGTGTGCCCTGCAGGAAGGTATACAGAAGGCACTGTACCCTGCAAGGAGTGTATATACCAGGCATTGTGCTCTGCAAAGAATGCATACAGCAGGCGCTGTGTCCTGCATGGAGCATATACAGCAGGCATTATGCTTTGCAGGCAATGTATGCAGCAGGCACTGCATCCTAGACATGCATATAGTAGACACTTGGCCCTGCAGTACAGTAGGTACTGCACCCTGCAAGGAATGCATTTAGTAGACATTGAACCTCCCAAGGAGTGTATACAACAGTCAATGTAGCCTATAGAAAGTGTATACAGAAGTCACTGCACCCTGCAGGGAGGGTATACAGAAGGCACTATGTCCCACAAGGAGTGCATACAGCAGGCACCATGCTCTACAGAGAATGTCTACAGCAGGCATTGTGCTCTGCAGTGAGTGTATACAGCAGGCACTGAGTCCTGTAGAAAGTGCATACAGCAGTCCCTGTGCCCTGCAGGGACAATACACAGCAGGCACTGGGTCCTGCAGAGAGTGCATACAGTAGGCACTGTGCCCCGCATGGGAGCCCTAGCGCTTATGGGATGGCCAGATGGGGCTGGGGTGAAGGTGTGGAGTCCTGTACCCACCCATGCCCCCTCTCCCCAGTCTTTGTCGCCCTGCAGGTCTCCAGCCTCCCACCCCCATGCAGGAGGTAACTCAGCTGGATTCAGCAGATCCCCAGAGGAGGCGGAGAGCTCAGCTCGAAATATCTGCTGCAGGTGGAGGGGTGGTTGTGAGGTTTGGAGGCTCCAGGTGCGGTGGCATCTCACCCCCCCGCAACTCATGCCCTGGTCTGAACTCAGGCCCAGGGGTCGGCAGGGTCCCCCTACGCTGAGCTCCGGCCTGGACCCCATCCCTGACGCTGGGCCTGGACAGGATCAGGCCAAGTGGACACAAGTCCTGATGGATGTGGGTCAGCCTAGGCTCCCTCTGTGGTCTCACAGCCTTGAGCCTCCCCCTGCCCCCCTCCCCAACTCCCTATGGCCTCCCACGATCCCTCAGGCCTGGGCACGTGGTCCACAGGATACTCCAGTCTCCTGTGTAGATGGGGTGGGAGGGGTCCTGCAACCCCAGAACCCAGGTCTCTGGAGCTGCCCAGCTGTCCCTGGGCATGAGCATGAATGGAGCAGGATCGGGGACCCACCATGGCCAGGGTCGCCCATGTGAGCTGGGATGGTAGTTTTCTCCACCCCAGGGAGAAGCCAACAGAAGCAGGAAGCAGAAAGGGCGAGATTTCTGAGACGGTTGTTTCAGTCCCTGGATCAAGCTGCACCCGAAGCCATCCATCCATTATTTTTCACTTTAGCAATTTGGAGTTTCTGTGACTTGTAATCAGGAGGTCCTCTCTAATAGGGAACAGCATCTTTTTCATCACCCTCACCTCCCCCGGACAGGTCCTGTTTCTCAGGCCACTGATCCTGTGATGGAGTATTTCACCTCTACACATCACCACCACCTTGGAGGCCTCCATATCTGATGTGACACCCCCAGCTGCCCCCGTGAGAGGAATCCTCACCCCCACCTCATGGGTCGGGATGCTGGGGGGCAGAGGGGCAGAGTCACACACAGTGAGACTTGGAGGGCCTGGGATAGCTTCACAGTCACATCCGAATGGGTGTCCTGAGCTCCTTTTGAGGCAGGGGGTTGGGGGGACTTGCCTGAGTGGGGAGATGCTTGAGGCAGGACCTGGAGAATGAAGGGGAACCGGATGGAAGTGGGTGTGAGGGACAGGGTGTTCCTGGCAGACAGAACAGCACGTGCAAAGGCCAGGGGGCCAGAGGAGGAGGGTGAGGACCAGCCCAGGGAGGAGGCCTGTGTAGCTGGAGAGCAGTGAACATGAGGCCAGAGGGGGCAGGGGCCTCGCATAGTGTGGGGACCGGGAGCATGGGAAGGTTATTCAGAAACGGCAAGAAGTGTTAGGTGAGAAGGAAAAGTTATGCATGATCTGATGCCATTTATATAAAAGGAAAAGTACCTATGTTAGCATAGACTCAGACAGGAAGTGGACGGGAATAAACCCTCACGGTCGAGCACGATGATCTCGGCCCGGGGTGGGGGTTGGGGTGAGTTTGAGTTACTGCCTTTTAGGTTTCAATTTATTGTAGTCTTTTAATTCTCTTTTTTAAAGAGAATTCTTATTTTGGAATAATTTTAGATTTACAGAAAGTTGCAAAGATATTACAGCAAGTTTCTGTCTATCTTTGTCATCAGTAGTATAATGTCACCCCCCCCCCCAAACACACACACACAGGATGTCCATGTCCTGGTCCTGGGACCTGTGACGTGTCACTTCATGGGGCAGAGGGGACTTTGCAGGTGGGATTAAGGCCCCTGGGATGGGGAGGACCCTGGATTCCCCGGGGGGGCCCAGCGTCATCACAGGGTCCTTATAAGAGGGAGGCGGGAGGGTCAGAGGCAGAGAGAGACGGGAGATGCTGCACTGCTGGCTGTGAGGATGCAGGAGGGGCCGCGAGCCAGGGATGCGGCGCCTCTAGAAGCTGGAAAAGGCGGGAACCGATGCTCTGCTGGAGCCTCCGGAAGGACCGGCCCTGCCCACGCCTGGATTTTAGGACTTCTGACCTCCAGAATGTGAGGTGATAAATATATGTTTTCTTAAGCCACCAAGTTTGTGTTAATTTGTTACAACAGCCATAGGAAACAATGATTATTTGTCACATCTAAGGAACTCACGTTGGTATATTATGATTACTAATTGATAATATTAGTAATTACCATCACTATTGACCAAACTCCAAACATTATTTGGATTCCACGAGTTGCTGTTGTTTTTTTTTTTCCCCAACTAATTTCCTTTTTCTGCTCCAGGATCTCATCCAGGAGCCCACATGACATTGAGCTGCTTCTCTCATAATTGGTCAAAAGACCCAAGCAGATGAAATACAGATTATTCCTGTGGAAATCTGGCTGGTTCTGATGGCACCCAGTACTTTGCATGCAGCGGAGTCAATCAATGTCCCCAAACAGAGGTTGAGAAGGCATCCAGCTGAGGACACTGGGGGAAGAGTGTCCACCCGGAGGGGCAGCACCCACTCAGGACCCTGAGGATGCCCACCCAGCAGGCGGCGTCTGAGGCAGCTGGGGGAGGGTTTGGACTTTCCCAAGGCCCCCCAGCGAGTGGGTCAGCACCTACACGGGACATAGCAAGGAAATGCACAACCTGTCTCTGCCATGGAGCCCCCAGTCCTGTAGGAGAGAAGTTAGCGAACTAGCAAGGAAATGGAATGATTGCAGGTTGTGAGGGTACTGCAGGGGGACTCATAGGGTGTGCGGGGCCCTTTCCTGGGTCCCAGAAGATGAGAAGGAGCTCCTGGACGAAGACTGGGGGGTGGGGAACCCTTTGGGCAGCGAGAATGGCATGTGCAAAGGCCCTGAGGTTGGGATGAGCTTGGTATGGGATCTCAGACCAACAGAGAGGCCAGGGTGGCTGGGCCAGGGTGAGCGAGTGGGTGCGTGGGAAGGCCATGGGGGCCCACTAGCAGGCTTTGGATGTGATCTGATTTGGTTCTGGAAGGCTTCTTGCTGTCAGGAAGAGGCTGGACTGTCCCTGAGCCCCACAGCATCCCCTGAGTCCAGCTCTCAGCCAGCCCCTGGTTCTGTGAGCCTCTGAGGGCCTAAACACATCGTGGCCCCCGACCTGGCCATAGCTGTCCTTAAAGCTCCTGACCCAGGGCCCTGGCTGGTCCTGAGCATTGTGCCAGGGAGGCCCCACGTGGTGTCTTCAGTTCCGTCTCCTCCTCTGGATCATCCTTGGGCTCCCCTGCCAGGCATCTTGAAGGCAATGTCCCCAAAACTGCACTCTGGATCTCCCTTCCCTGACCCTGTCTGCCGCCCCACACCCTGGCTGTGGACATGTGTCCTAGTGTCACGGGTTAAAGGGGAGAAGTTGGAGTGGTTGAGCCCAGGCTCTGCTCCGCTCTGGGGGTGCATCAAGCCCCTCAGAGTTCCCCACTCACATACCTTCCTGTCCCACATTTCACTCCATCGCTCTCCGAGCTGCAGTTGGACCATGTATGGGAGCCACTCCAAGCTGGGTGTACAAGACAATTAATGTCCAAGGTGGAGGCCCCGGCCAACAGGGGGCGGATGCCAGGGGTCCATGCGCCCCTCGTCCTCCCCTCCCATCCTCCCCGGCCCCTCACTCCTGCTCTTCAGATCAACTCACGGCACTAAAGCCTTGCTTCAGGGTCTGCTTTTGGCAGAGGCCGGACTAAGACAGGGGAGGAGAGACAAGCCGCCCGCGTCAGTCTCCTGCTGGCCTGGACCACGTCAGCAAGAGGGAGTGGACAAAGGGGATGTGGGGGGCTCTGAACTGAGTCCTGGGCACCGGGAGGAGGAGGAGCCTCAAAGGAGAACCGAAAAGATGTAACAAGAAAGGTGGGAGAATAGCCTACAGAGAGGTGTCCCAGAGGACACGAGGGGACAGAGCTTCTAGAAGGAGCCAGTGACAGTGGGTGCTGAGAGGCGGGAGAGGCAAGGGCAAGGTTTGTTCCCGGAGGATGGAAGCTCAGGGAACGTGGCACCCAGGTCCCCACAGCCCCAGCTGGGCCAGTCTTGAGGCAGTGGGCACTGCAGTCATGAGGTGGCCTCCCGCCCGCTCTGCTCACGGGGCCCGTCCCTGGGGACCTGCGAGGTCTGGTCGAGAGCTCCCGAGTACAGACAGGCAGCAGGGAGTCCACTGCGTTTCAAAGTCCAGGAGGCAGGAGGCAAGAGAGGGACCCAGGAGCCGGGCTGAGTCACGCCTGCCCGCCTGCTCCCGCCCCAGTTCTGGAAGGAGGGGGCTGCACCACCGCGGACCCCGCACTCAGCCCGCCCGCCAGTCTCCCGAGGGAGGCCTCCCAGGGTCCGGCCCGGGCGCTGTCTCAGCAGCCGCCCCCTCCACCTGCAGCAGGTATTTTGAGCGAGGCTCCCCAGCACTTCTCCTGGGAAATCTGCTGAGCCTGGGGAGTTATCTCAGGTCAGGGAAAGAACAGACTGGAGACAAATCAAGCCTCTGGCCTGGAGCACGGGGGCTCAGGGGACTGCGCGGCCAGGCTGGGGCTCCAGCCCACGACCACCCCGGCCTCCTGAGCCCTGGGCAGGGGTCGGCATGGGAGGGTCAGGCAGCCCCACTGAGTTCCCCCCTCAACGCCTGCCCCTTTGCAAAACTGTGATCTTGTGCTTGCTACACACACTAGGCTTCAGTTTGCTCATCTGTAAAATGGGGGTATTAGTTCCCTAAGCCTATGGTTTTTTGGGGGGTGGGGAAGCTAAAATGGTTTTCACTTTCTGATTGTGGCAAAATATACAATCACACAAAATTCACCATCTTCACCATTTTTAAGCGCACAGCTCGGTGGCATTAAGTACATTCACACTGTCGTGCAGCCATCCCCACCATCCATCTCCTGGAGTTTTCCATCTTCCCAAACTGAAACTCTGTCCCCATGAAACACTGACTCCCCACCCCTCCCCCAGCCCCTGGCCCCCACCATCTACTTCCTGTCTCTCTGGATGTGACTCCTCTAGGACCTTCTGTGAGTGGAATGACACACAGTGTGTCCTTCTGTGTCTGGCTTATTTCACTGGGCATGATGTCCTCAAGGTTCATCCACATTGTATCAAGTGTCAGAACCTCCTTCCTTTTTAAGGCTGAATAATATTCCACTGTATGGGTGGAGCACGTTTTGTTTATCCCTCATCAGTCGATGGACACCCGGACTGTTTCCACCTTTTGGCTGTTGTGAATAAAGCTGCTATGAATATCTAAGGTTTTCCTTTTATTATAAAGTTTTTCCATTCTAGAGTGCTGGGGGAGGGCATCCCTGCTTGAGGGGGCGCAGGCTGGGAATGGGATGGCTCCCCAGCCCCGTGGAGGAGGCTCAGCCAGGAAAACAGCGGGCTGCCGGGAGATCGGGGCAGAGCTGGTGTCTGCAGAGGGTGTCAGCTGACAGCCCTGCTGTGAGGCACTGGGCCAGGAGCTTTGGATTTCTTTCCCCCAGGAGGCTTCTGGGGGTTCAGTGGGCTCAGCTGCCTACTGCAGCGTGAGGGCTCTTCCTATGCTTCTGTAGCCCCCGGAGGAGAGGCCTGGGGGGCAGTATTGGGGGGGCAGGGGCTCCAGACGCACCAACCTGCACTCCAGGCCAGGTTCGGCCACAGTCTGGTGACTCTGGCTTGCAAGTCCCTTCCTGAGCCTCAGTTTCCTCATCTATAACATGGGGCTAAGAAGAGCACCGACCTCTGGGATAAGCCACTGCCTGGAAGGGGTCTGGCTTTCTGACGTTGGCCTCCAGAACCTGCCCAGACCCCCAGCTTTGGTTAATTCTGGGTGATCTCCTCTCCACCGTTTCCTGAGGGCCGGGTGGGTCTGTCTTGGGCACAAGTGCTGAACAAATACCTGAATTAGCAGGCAGCAGAGGCGTGCCACTGAGAAGGACCTGGATTCCTGCCTGCCAATGTGGATTCCAGGGCGACAATGATGTGACAGCTCAGACCCCCAGGCCCCCCAGCTGCCTTCCTTCTGTCGCACCGCACCTGGTTCTCATTAGCAGAGGACTCCCCCGGCCGCAGCCAGCTGGCCCCCTGCACTGGCCTGGAATCCTTGGCCCTGGTGCTGAGGCCGGTCCCCCGCAAAGGTACCAGAGGATGGCTCCATCCAATGCACTGGGGCCCCCGCAGAGTCCCCCATGTCCTGGGTGCCCCCATTTGACATGCCAGGCAGACATGTGACAACGCAGAAGGTGTTTCCTATCCCTGGTGGCTTGGCTGGGCCGAACTCCGAAATCTGGTCTCTGGAAAATTCCGAGGCCTGATTCCAGCCCCACGGAGCCCTGCTAACCCCTCCCCATTCATTATGTTATGTAACTTTTGGGGATTAATACCGAGGCATCCAGAGGCAGCTGCCTGGATTCACATCCAGCACTGTCCCTTCCTGGCTGGGTAAGCGACTTAACCTCCCTGGGCCTCAGTGTGTTCATCTGTAAAATGGGGCCAAGGCCAGTTCCTGCATCTCAGAATTGGTGAAAGGGTGACTTGAGACAATACAAGGAAAGAGCTGGGAACTGACTCTGGGGAACAGCTCAGAGATGCTCCCATGGTTCCCGGGGGGGCCCAAGCCTGCCCACTTGTTCTCCATCCCCCTGCCTCTCCTTGGCTGCCCAAGCCAGGAGTCACAACCCCCAGTGTCTGTCCATCAGTACCCAAATCCTGCTCCTTCTCACCACTGAGTGTCCATCATATATGCCAGCCTCCCAACCCCAGCAGTGCCCCTCTGGGCTTCACTACCCTCCCCACCTCCCTGAATCCTGCTGTGGCTCCCTAGTGCCAAGATGATCAAGCCTCGTGCATTGTCATATGGGGCCCGGGGACCCACCTGCCAGGAGGACCCACAGTCACACGTATTCAGGACGACTAGACTCAGACCTCAAGCGCACTCTGGGGAGAGCCCTGCCAAGCCCTCCCTCCCACCCACCCTTCCCCTCGAGGCCTCGAGAGAATGAGACAATCCCTCTGACCTCAGTCTCCTGCTCAGAGAAATGGACGTGTTGACAGTTCACAGCTTGGCGGGAGGCGCAGGATTGCAGGAGCAAGCGAGCTGAGCGCGCGCGGGAGTGGCGCTGGGCTGGCGTGCAGGGTGCCAGCGCCGCTCTGGTCCCTGGAACTCCCGCCAGCCCCGCGTCCCCGCACGCCCAAGCGCCCCCACGCGCCCGCCCCCTCCCGCGCTGGCCGCCCCGAGCGTCTGGACTCCACCCCTCCCCCCTCGGCCAATAAGACGCGTCCAGGCAGCGCGCGGCCCCCAGAGCAGCGCCGCGCGCGGTGGTCCCGGCCGAGGCTGCGCCAGTGCGCCCGCCCGCCAGGCTCCCGGGAGGGATGGAGCCCGAGCCGCGGCGGCGGCGGCGGC
The DNA here is from genome assembly GCF_028564815.1 of Eubalaena glacialis. Lineage (NCBI taxonomy): Eukaryota > Metazoa > Chordata > Mammalia > Artiodactyla > Balaenidae > Eubalaena > Eubalaena glacialis. Next base: position 186,150,389 of record NC_083719.1, on the reverse strand, counting down.
GGCACAGTTGCCGCCCGCTGGTCTCCGTCTTCCTGCGCGACCCGAGCTCGGGGCGCGTGTACAGGCGCGGGAAGCTGATCGGCAAGGTGGGGACCCCGGCACCCCCAGTCCGCTGGCGAGGGGGCCGGGCCGGGCAGGGGTCCCGGCGGGGCGGGGCGCGTGCGCGCGATCGCGACCGCAAACGAGCCAGCGTGCGCCCCGGCTTTTGTCTCTGCGTGTGTCGCGTGTCCACGCGAGTTTGGGGCTGGCGTGGGCGGACGCCCGGGTCTGCGATGTACCCGCTGTTCTGCGTGCATCGTGTGGCGGGAACCGGTGTTGGGCACGTTGTGCTGTGTTGTGGGTTGTGTGTCTAGGGTGTGGGTGTGCGCCCGAGTGTTCTGCGACTTGGAGCCTTGGTGCGGACCCAGACTCTGTTGTGTTGTCCCTGTGCGTGTGTGTCTGAATGTGTCATAGGTCTCTGCTTTCTGCGTTCGGGCGTTGTACCGTGTGTCCGGGTACTGTATTAGGGTCCGTGGGCTCTATATATCCAGGTGTGGATGTGTCTGTGTGTCTGAGTGTATGTGTCCCTGTGCCTTCGTGTACTTCTGTGTGTTGTGTTGCCTTGGGTATCCAGGTATGAGGATGTGAGCTATGCATCCATGCGTCTCAGGGGTGTGTGTGTGTGCGTGTCTGTGTGTGAAGAGGCCTGGCCATCTGTCCCCACACCTGTGTGCCCTGAGCTCGTGAATCGTCTGCCCCGCAGGGCGCCTTCAGCCGCTGCTACAAGCTGACCGACATGTCCACCAGCTCCGTGTTTGCGCTCAAAGTGGTGCCTCATGGTGGTGGCGGGGCTGGACGGCTGTGCCCCAGCGACAAGGTACACTCTGCACATCAGTGCCCAGGGGCCCTGTGACCAAATCGGGTCCGCAGAGACGTCCCTGCCCTGGGGGTGGGGAGCACACCCGTGGGGGCATGGGTACCTCGGGTATGGGCACCTGCCGGGTGTGTACACGTGGGACCCCGCCCGCAGGTGGAGCGCGAGATCGCCCTGCACAGCCGCCTGCGACATCGCAACATCGTGGCCTTCCACGGACACTTTGCTGACCGTGACCACGTGTACATGGTGTTGGAATACTGCAGCCGCCAGGTGCCCAGGGGGCAGGGCCTAGAGGGAGCCATGCCCCCCCCGCCCCCAGTCTTCTGTGCTCATCTGTGTCCCCCCCCAAGTCTGTCTCTCCTTACCTGTTTCTACCTGTGACCACACTAGGCCCACCTGTGCTCACCCTTAATGCGCTTGTGCCCACCTGCCCACCCAGAGGCTCTCTTGACTCACCTCGGCACACCTATGCCCACTTGTGCCCCTCCTGCCCTCAGCCAGGCCCCACCTGCCCACACCTGGCCTCACCTGGGCAGTCCTGTCCCCCTTCCCCAGGCCCGGGGCCCTTGGGGCCACTCGCATGGTGCAGCCCAGAGCCCAGATGTCCGACAGGCAGGAATGGCTGTTCCTGAACCCACTTGGACTTAGTTGCACCTTCATAGACCCCTTGAACTCCCTGAGCCCACTTAAGTACACCTGAGCTCTCCTTTGCCCAGCATGTACCCACCTTGGGTTCGGCTCTTGCCGGAAAGCTCACTGTGGCCCCCTCGGCCCATCTGAACTCCTATGTTCCTCCTGGGGCTCAGAGCTCACCTCTGCCTGTCCCACAATCAGCCACATCCACCTGGGCCCAGCTGAATTTACCTTTGCCTTCTTGGGTCCCTGGAACTCACTGTGCCGCCTAACCTGAGCTCACCTGTGTCTCCTCGGCGCTGGCGCTGCACCTGTCGGTCCCCTGCAGTCACTGGCCCACGTGCTGGAGGTGCGGCAGACGCTGACAGAGCCTGAGGTGCGTTACTACCTGCGGGGCCTGGTCAGCGGCCTGCGCTACCTGCACCAGAGGCGCATCGTCCACCGGGACCTGAAGCTCAGTGAGGGCGGGGAAGGGGCCGCGGGGGCGTGGCGGGGGCGGGGCGAGGGTGGGGATTCCACCCTCACGCCATGCTCCTCCCCCTCCCATCCCCCCCCCCCCCCCCCCCCCGCACCCCGCCCCGGCAGGTAACTTCTTCCTGAACAAGAACATGGAAGTGAAGATCGGAGACCTGGGGCTGGCCACCAGGGTGGGCCCAGGAGGCCGCTGCCACAGGTGACCGGGAGGCTCCGAGCGGGCTCTCTGGGTGGGCGAGGGTGGGCCGGCTCTGGCCCCAGCCTTCCTGAGCCCCCGTTATGCCCCCCAGAGTGCTCTGTGGGACCCCAAACTTCCTGGCCCCGGAGGTCGTGTCCAGAAACGGGCACTCCTGCCAGTCGGACATCTGGGCTCTGGGCTGCGTCATGTGAGTGGCCCCAGAAGCCCCGGGCCTGGGGAAGGGGGGCAGGACTGCCCAGCTGGGGCCAGGTGTGGGCAGGTGGGAGCGGGCACCGGCAGGTCAGGACAGGTGTAGGCATGTGCAGGGGAGGTTGAGTGGGGGCACAGGCAGGTATGAGCAAACACAGGACCAGTGTGTGCAGCTGGGGGGTAGGCGGGAGCACACACCTGCCATCATCTGAGCGTGCAGGTATGAATAGGGCATATGGCGGGATGATAGTTTTGAGTGTGCACAGAGGTGTGGACAGGTGTGTGCAGGTGGCAGGTACACAGGCAGATGAGGGCATATGTACAGGTATGAGGCATATGCAGGAGTTGAACAGGTGTGAGCATGCATAAACTAAAACTGGAAAGGTATATGCAGGTGTGTCCAGGTATAACCCAGGAGCAGGCAGGTGTACAGACAGATGCTGGTGTCTCCTGAGCAGACAGGAATGGCCAGGTGGGAGCAGATGTAGGGCAGCTATGAGAAAGTGGATGTGACGTGGGTACGGAGTCAGGAAGTGTGGGAAGGTGTGGCCAGGTGTGCACAGGTAGGTGTGAGCCAACCCTAGATGCCCAGGACAGATGCAAGCAGGCACCCAGGTTCCTGCCCCCGACCCGGCCCAGGTACATGGTGCTGACTGGCGCCCCTCCCTTCGTGGCGGCACCCTTGTCGGAGATGTACCAGAACATCCGAGACGGCCGCTACCCCGAGCCTGCACATCTGTCCCCCAATGCACGCCGCCTCATCGCCCGCCTGCTGGCACCCAACCCGGCCGAGCGGCCCAGCCTGGACCACCTGCTGCAGGATGACTTTTTCACGCAGGTGTGGGGTGTCAGCGGGTTGGGGCTGCCCTTCTCTGGGGCATCTCAGCAGACCCAGGTGTGGGTCAGGACCCCCAGCTAGCCCAGGTACCCAGGAGCGGCGTGCTGACGCCCAGCTCTCCACTCCGAAGGGCTTCACCCCGGACCGGCTGCCGCCCCACTCCTGCCACAGCCTGCCCATCTTCTCCCTCCCCCAGCCTCTGGGCAGGCTCTTCCGGAAGGTGGGCTGGCTGCTGCTGCCCCAGCGCCGGAGGCCTTGTGAGTACCGCCCCGCCCCCTCACCTGCTCCTACCTGCGCCCCGCATCTCACACACCTGTCCTCCTCCCTACCTGCTCTGAAATGTCACCTCCGCGGCAGAGGCGGATGTCGGTGGCAGAGGTCCCGCCCTGCATGGGGTCAGGCTCTGCCCCCCCCCTCCAATCCTCGTGCCTCCTGCAGGCCCCTTCACTCCTAAGGAGGCCTCAGGTCCAGGAGAAGACGGCCCTGACCCTGACTCCACGGAGTGGGGTAGTGAGGTGAGGGCGTGGGGAGGAGGGCATGGTGGGGAATGTGGAGGGCATCCTCACAGGGAGGCTGGGCAGAGGGAGAAGCCAGGGGGTCTTCAGGGGGGGAGGCCAGAGCCCCCAACCCCTGCTGCTCCCTCCCCAGGCCTCCCTGTCAGAGGGAGGGGCTCCGTGCCCCCAGCGCCCTGTCCGCCTGCTCAGCCAGGGGACCCTCGGGAGTGGCCCGGCGGGTGAGCAGACTCTCCATCCCGGGTGAGAGCTGTGGGCAGGGGTGAGGGTCGAGAAGTGGGGGGCAAAGATCCTGCCTTGCCAGGATCACGTCCGCTCTCCCGGCCTCAATTTTCCCACCTGTAACATGAGAATGATGTCTGGAATCCTTCTGGGGTGAAAATAGGACTTTCCCGGATGTGGGAGTTTGGGGCGGGGCTGGTTGGAGGGGCCCTGGCCTGTCTGTCCCCCACAGAGATCTGTCTCCCCAGGGCCCCAGGGGAGCCCGAGGCAGGAGGTAGAGGCAGCCATCAGGAACCTGCAGCTTTGCCTGGACTCTGGCGCCCCAGGTAGGAACAGAACGGATAGCTGGAGATTGTGTTACAGAGTTCCAGCTTCTCCTGTGGCCCAGCTTCCTGGGCCACTGGATTTCCCCAGGGTTTCCATTATTGCCCTTTTTCTCTTCTGCGATCCAATCTAGGATCCCACATGGCCTTGAGCAATTTTTATTTTTTAATACAAAAAATGTTTCATGAAATAAAGCAAAGCCCTACAGTGTTTTGGACCTTACAAGCATTTCAGATTTACTCATTTCCAGAGGCAGCTGTGATCCCAGGGTCCCCCAGTCCTCCCCCCTCAAGGCAAGAGTCGGTTGTTTTTTTTTTTTTTTGGCCACATGTGAGATCTTTGTTCCCCAACCACGGATCGAACCCGTGCCCCCTGCAGTGGAAGCACGGAGTCTTACCCACTGGACCGCCAGGGAAGTCCCAAGAGTTGGTTTTCTATTCCTTGGACTTTACGCTCCATCTCCTGTGCCTCTGCCGTCCTTCCGCCCGCCCCTTCCAGGACCCCTGCTCACTTCATTTCATCCTGTGCCAGCCATGCAGGACCCCCCAGGAGAGCAGCGGCCCATCCTCTGGGCGCCCAAGTGGGTGGATTATTCCAGCAAGTATGGCTTCGGCTACCAATTGTCAGACGGGGGCAGTGGTGTCCTGCTTCGGGATGGCACCCACATGGCCCTGCGCCCCGCAGGGGGGTAAGTTGTGGAGTTCCTATCCCCCTGGGAGGCCAGGCCCTCCTCCCTGTCTTTCTTCATTCACTCCTCACAGATTTATTAAACATCTACCGTGCACACCTACAGGCGCTTACTGCCTGCTGGGGGAGAACAATGCTAAACAAATGAATTACTAAGTTGATTTCAGGTGGCAGTGTTCTGAAGGAAATGAAGCGGGTGAGGTGACAGATTGGGGAAGTGGAGACGACTCTCAACAGAGTGGTTGTGGAAGGAGGGGCTTTCTGAAGAAGTGACGCTCAGGCGAGACAGGAATGATGAGAAAGAGTCCGTCAGGAACAGCCTCTGAGGCATAGGCAACAGCATGTGCAAAGCCCCCGAGATGGGACTGAGCGTGGTGGGTTTGAGGAATGGCAGGGAGACGGGGAGGACATGAAGTCACAGAGCCTCACAGGCCACTGTTGGGGTTGGGGCGGGAAGGAGGGGTCAGACTCACACTTTTTTTTTTTTAATTTATTTAATTAATTAATTTATTTTTGGCTGTGTTGGGTCTTCGTTGCTGCGCGCGGGCTTTCTCTAGTTGCGGCGAGCGGGGGCTACTGTTCGTTGCGGTGCATGGGCTTCTCATGGCGGTGGCTTCTCTTGTTGCGGAGCACGGGCTCTAGGCAGGTTGGCTCAGTAGTTGTGGCTCGCGGGCTCTAGAGCGCAGGCTCAGTAGGTGTGACGGCCCATCAGGATCTCAGCGTGGACAGGCCAAGTCCGTGGCTCCAGGGGTCTGGAGTTCAGGGGAGGGGCTGGGGCTGGATGGACAGAGAGGGCTGGTCCGTGCAGAGCTGGTTTCACATCATGGTCCAAGAGACACGGCTGCGTGAGAAGGTGTCCTTGGGTGTGAGGTGCCCGGGACGGAGGTCCTGACAGCTGGCACCGCCCTGTGCAACCCCCCACCCCCATCAGCCAAGTCATCTACATGCCCGACCGGGGAAAGCTGGAGACGTTCGCCCTGAGGGATGTGCCCAGCCTGCTGGGCGCCAAGCTGGCCGTCCTTCGGCTCTTTGCCCGATACATGCAGCGGCGGCTGCGAGAGGTGAGGGCTGGGTGGGGCTGGGGCGTGTGCCAGGCGGTGGGAGCCCTCGGCCCTGAGGCCCCGTGGCTGGGTCTGTCCACAGGAGGGGGGCCTGTCCACAGCCACCTGGCCGGCAGCCCCCAGCCTCTGTCTGCTGCGCTTCCTGGTGTCCGAGTGGGCCGCGCTCCTGCTCTTCAGTGACGGGACAGTGCAGGTGAGTGAGGGTCCCCCCTCAAGCAGGCCTGTTACATTGCACGCTGCTGGGGGGAGCCCCAGGAAAATCGGAAATAAAATGTGTCTGGATGACAGCAAAATGTCCCTTAGGGTCATCGTCCTGTGTGGTTACCTGTAGCAGCTGTCGAAATGTCATTTTGTTGCAGAATCATTTTTAGGTTTTCCTGCGCCGTCCTGGCAATCCCTGGGACGTCATAGCCACTCCTAAAACAGATTTCAAACACACTAGGATACAATACTCATTATTTTTAAAAATTAGTATGATTTTATTTTATAGTAAAAATCCCCTCTCTGTTCAGACCAGAGTACCCCGGCCTGGGCCGGGTCTTAGAGAGGATTGTCTTCAAATGCCCCTGCCCAGCAGCTGTGGAAGCTGGTACCCATGAGGAGCTGCTGTTCCCCGGGGCACAGGCTTAAGAGTAGGAGGTCTCACTGGGTGGCTCTGGGCGGGGGAGTCCCATCTGAGCCTCAGTTTCCCTGTCTGTGTGGCAGAGCCCTGGGCTCCTGACCCTGAGTTCCTATGGGTGGGGCAGCCACTGCGACTCAGATCAGGGGGACCTCAGTCTCCTATCCACTTGTCCTCCGAGGGCCAGGGCCCCTTCTCCCCTCGGACCCAGCTCCTCCCGCCTTGGTAGGTCAGCTGCAGCGGAGGCCAGGCTCAACTCGTGCTGAGTGGTGGGTGTGAAGAGCTGCGGCTCACGGTCTGGGAACAGGGCCAGCCTGGCACCTCCTACCCGCTGGGTGTCCTGCGGAGCCACGGCTGTGCTCCGGCTGCCCGCCAGCACCTTCAGCGTGCGATCCACATGCTTCAGAGCATCTAGCTTCCCTGAGGGTCATGGTGGACCTCTGCATGTTGATGCCCAGGACCCAGGCTCCATTTCTGTCCCTCTTGCTCCCCCAGAGGTGTCGTCCTTGGGGACAGCTGGGGGAGCATCTAGGGGGTATAGGAGGTGGGGGTCCTTGCCTCGTGGCATGACTGTTCAACCCAGACTTGTGTTTGGATTTGTTCTTTTTTCATTAAAGTAAACTTGACTCTGCAGCCTGCCGTCGGCCTCTCTTTGGGGGAATTTGAGGAGCTTTGGCAAGGGGGCACCATGATCTGAGCCCACTGTTCTTTGTGGCAGAGACAGGCCAGATTTTCACCAACACAGAAATTCTTACTAGAGTGGGGTTCTGCCATGACCAAAAATCTAAAATATGGAACATTCGCTCAACTGCTGGGCAGTGAGGACACAGTTGTTGGAGGCTGGGAAGATGGTGACCCATGTCATGCCCAGACAAGACACTGGACCAGGGTCACCTTGATGTGCTGGACCTGTGAACCAAGAGAGCCAATTGCCAAGGGGGACGAGAGCTTGCACTCAGGACACTGGCCAGGCCTTGGCGTGAGGGAGCTGGGCGCCCAGGACACTTGACTTGCTTCCCCTCCTCCCCACCCCCCGGAAATGCTTTCCAGCTCCCTGACTGAGAATGTGGTCCCTGTGGGTGGTTGTGAGTTTCAGTTATTCCAACTCACAGTGGCTGAAACAAAGAAGAAGAGCTTATTGGTGCCTATAACTGAGAGGTTGGGACACATGACCTTCGGGCAGGGCTGCATCCAGGGCCTCAAACGGCAAGGTCAGGAATTCCCCCTGGCCTGGCCATCTCTCTCCCCGAGGGCTGCAGGGTCTCTGGCCTCACACCCACAATATTCACAGCCCTGTACCCAGCAGTAAGCAGACTCCTCAGGTGTTTCTGGAAAGTCCTGGGGCAGCACTTCCTCAGACCAGCATAGGTGACAGCCCTGCCCATGGTTGGGGGACCACCCCGCTAACCATTGCATCTTCAGAAACCCCTCCAGGGGGCTGGCTTTGGCTGGTCTGGATTTGGGCTTCTGCCCTGGGCCTGACCCTCCCCTGGTGGGTCCTTCAGCCACCCAATCTCCACGATCCCCTGCCAAGCTCCTGGGCACCTGGGCCCTTCGGGGCCCTTCTCTCCTCTTATTTCAGGAGCAAACTGACAAGCCCACTCCCTGCAACTCCCCAGAGGCCCCTCAATTCCTTACAGACACCAGGCCAACACCCCTTCTGCCCACCCCTGTCGGGACCCTCGCTCAGGCTCCAGGTCCCACCTCCCTCCCGAGGACACACACCCACCACCATAGACCCCTTGGCCTGGCGGGGGGGCGGCCACAGCTCTTCCTCTTGCTCTTGGGGCCAAATTGCAGGGGGGTGGTCTCCATGCCCCAAGTCCCTGCTGCCTCCATAACCCTCTATGGCCTGACTTCGCTCCAGGTCAGCTGGGGCCACTGGCGCCACAACTACTCCGCCGCTGAAGTGTGGGCCGGCCCCGGGTTAAGCATTGCCCTCCCATCCACCCATACTGGTTTCCCGAAGTGCTGTAACAAATTATCACAAAGTAATAGGTATTTGTTCTCCACGTTCTGGAGACCAGAAGTCGGAGATCAAGGTGTGGCAGGGTCGCGATCCCTCTGAAGGCTGCAGGGCAGGCGGCGGGGGTAGGGGGGGATTCTTCCCGCCTCTTCCAGCTTGTGGGGGCCCTAGGCATCCCTGGGTTTGTGGCTGCATCACCCCAGCCTCTGCCTCCGTCTTCACACAGCTTCACCCTGTGTGTCTGAGTCTCCTCCTCCGTCTCTTATAAGGACATTAGATTTAGGGCCACCCTAATTCAGGATGATCTCATCTCAAGATTCTTAATTATATCTGCAAAGACCCTTTTTTAAAAAATAAATTTATTTATTTATTTATTTTATTTATTTTTGGCTGCGTTGGGTCTTCGTTGCTGAGCGCGGGCTTTCTCTAGTTGCGGCGAGTGGGAGCAGCTCTTCGTTGTGGTGTGCGGGCTTCTCATTGCAGTGGCTTCTCTTGTTGCAGAGCACGGGCTCTAGGCGCGTGGGCTTCAGTAGTTGTGGCACACGGGCTCAGTACTTGTGGCTCACAGGTTCTAGAGCACAGGCTCGGTAGTTGTGGCGCACGGGCTTAGTTGCTCCGCGGCATGTGGGATCTTCCCGGATCAGGGCTCGAACCCGTGTCCCCTGCACTGGCAGGCGGATTCTTAACCACTGCGCCACCAGCTAAGTCCCTGCAAATACCCTTGTGTAAGCTCCCATCCTCAGGTTCCAGGGGTGTATCTTTTGGGGGCCACGAATCAGTGCACTCCACCCCCTGAGCCTCATCAGAGCTGGTTGCGTGGACCTAGGTGTATCCCCATTTTTTTGTTTTTTGAGCCACACTGTGCGGCACGTGCGATCTTAGTTCCCCGACCAGGGATCGAACCCGTGCCCCTGCAGTGGAAGCATGGAGTCCCAGCCACTGGGCCACCAGGGAAGTCCCAGGTGTATGCCTGTTTTACAGATGGGGAAATTCCAGCAGGCTGGGCTGGAACCCTGGGTGTATGTGGCCCTTCCTGAGACCCACCTGTGGCCTTGCAGCCTGGGGCTACTACTCTCAGTTGGAGGATCTGATGTGGCCGTCACTCGCTCGTGGGGTGCCCTGTCCATCTCTGGCTACTTCCTCTCCATCCCTGTTGCCCCATCAGACGCTCCTGTCGTCCCAAGCCCCTGGCCTCCTCCTGGAAGCCCTCCAGGCTGCTCTGCTATGCCTTCCTAGCTTTCCTAGCGGGCTGTGTCCCCCAGACCCCTCATTGCCCATTCCTCAAGCCAGCAGCCTGTGGTCACCTGGCCCCTGGGCTTGTCCCTGGAGCAGTCCTGGGCCCCTCCCTGTCACCACACCCCATCCTCCACACACTCCAGAGCTTCCTTCCCCGCCTTTGGAACTTTTGTGGCAACTGCCAGCTGACTATGGTGCAACCCATGGTCCCCCAGTCCTCGACTCCAGGCCAATCCCAATCCTGAAGAAATGTGTCCAGCAGCCCCACGGGCCTTGGTCCTCTGCTCCCAACTAGGTGACAGGGGGACAACACCTGTGGCTCATCACTCAGATGTCCTTCGGGGACTGGGAGGTGTTAGGAGCCATCCTGGGAGGAAGGTTTGCAGACCTCAGTTTCCCCATCTGTACAATGTCAGGTGGACCCCGTCCTACTGGGGATGGGGTCCCACACACACCACGGAGGCGGGCTGATGCCCTAGGAAGCGACCACCTGGCACCACCCCCTCCACATGGGTCATAGCTGCCCCCATGGCTGGTTGTCCCCTGGGATGTCAGGTCCTGAGCCTCAGGAAAAGGGGACCTGTCTGGACCACCTTTCTGTGTAGCCCCGATGCTGACAGCACCTGGCTTGTGGAAAAGCCTGGAACTGGGGTATCCTGAGCCCTAACTCTTGTATCTGAAAGACTAGGGGGGGAGGGGCTGGATCTGAGCCCTCCACCCCCACCCCTTCCCCATGCCCACCAACCCCACACCAGGCCAAGGGCTCACGTGTAGTAAAAAGACTTTATTAAGAAGGCTTTGAAGTCAAAAAATAAAACTCTTGATACAATTTTCTGAACCCTTAGGTCAGCTCAGCAAATATATAATCAGTAATTTAGCTGTGTAAGATTAAAGGTCCGTTACTTTATTTAAAATAAAATATATTTTAGTTTTCTTAAAATTTATTCCATAAAGTACATATTTCCCTATAAATTCCCTACATATACACAAGAGGTAAAAAGTAAAAGTTTAAAAAAACAAAAAAATTAAAAAACGGTCAACAGAAACCACAGCAGAAAGGGATTAATAATTAAAAAAAAAAAAAAAAAAGTTCTGGACGCCCCCTCCCCCCGCCCCCCTCCAGCCTGCGCGCGGCTTACATACTAAAGGGTAACCAGTTGGCCCCAAAAAGGGAGCCGTCCTCCTGGAAGTTTCTGCAGAGGTTGAGGCCGTGGGAAAACAAACACTGTCAAATCGGTATCAGCTACGTACAAAAGGACAACCGGGAGAGTTGTAAAAATCGTGGTTTTTTTTCCTTAAAAAGATCACCCTGGGGGGGGGGGGTGTCTTAAATAAAAAGTGCAAGCAGGCCTTTTCTCTCTGGTTTATTTTAACCTGTCGACTCAATACTGTCATTTGTTAAGAACTGAGGTGTCGCTGGGCCGCCGGGTCACCGTCTCCACGCTTGGGACCGGAGTTAAAGCTCGTCTGTAAACACTGGCCACGCGGCCCGCTGCCCGCCGCTCCCCGCCCCCACCCTCCCCTTCCTCCCCACCCGGCCCTGCGCACCCACCCCGCGTCCGTGGACGGCCCTGGGGGCCGCGGGCGCGGCGAGGTGACCAGCTAGGAAAAGATATGAATGGCCTGGGTGGCAGGCGTGCGGCAGGCCGGGCACTCGGGCTCGCTCTTGCCGCAGATGCGGACGGCGCAGTCCATGCAGAAGAGGTTGTGGCCGCAGGGCACCAGCGCGGCCATCACCTCGCCCTCGGCACACACAACGCACTCCCGCGCCAGGGCCGCGGAGGCGGGGGCGTTGGGGGCCGGGGCCGCCTGGGGCTTGCGGGCGCTCTCCGAGGCGCTCGAGTCCAGCGCGGAGCACGAGGAGGCCGAGGAGCTGCTGGGCAGCGAGGTGGCCGTGGAGAAACTGGCGCTGCTCGAGAAGGACGCCAGGGAGCCCTGCGGGGGCCGCCAGGGCAGCGCGCCCACCGGGTCGGGCGCAGCGCGGCGGGCCAGCGGGAGCTCCAAGCTCAGGCCGCCGGGCTCGGGCAGTGTGGGCGAGTGGCGCGGTGTGCCGGCCCCGCTGCTGCGTCGGGCGCCCGGGGCAGGCGGCGCGGGGGCCCCGTTGACGGCCGCGCAGCCGCTGAAGGCGGGCAGGGGCGGGGCCCGCTCAAAGGGCGCCCAAATGGTGGCCGCGGTGGGCACGGTCAGGTCCAGCGCCAGGAAGTCGAAGCCGAAGTCGCAGTCCTCCGGGGCGGGTGGCCCCGCGGGGGCCCCCGGACCGTCCCCACCGAAGGTGAAGCCTCCGTTGCCCGAGGCGCCGTAGGGGCTGGTGGGGTCCGCGTCCGGCACCGGCACCGGCATGGTCGGCCCCCCTCGGCCGCCCGCGTAGAAGGCCTCGGGGCCCCCCGGGGTGCCCAGAGCAGCGTCCCCCCGGAGGCCGGCCGTGGGCGCGGGGGGCCGGCGGCCCGGGTTGGGAGCCTTGGCCCAGAGGCCCGCAGCCGCCCCGAGCAGGTCCAGGCAGACGTCGGTGCCGTTGGAGTGGAAGTCGCTGTCAGGGCCGGTGTCGGTGAAGGCGCCCGTACGCAGCGTGATGTGGGCCTCGATCTCCTCGCGCGCCCGGTCCACGTTCTCGGGCATGCCCGTCACAGCAAACACTGGCTCCTTGTCGCGCCCGGGCGTCACGATGTACGTGTGCGTCCGTTGCTGGATGCGCTTGATGGTGGCGCCCTTGGGGCCCACCACCAGCCCCACCACGCGGTACGGCACGCGCACCTGGATGGTGGTCTGTCCCGGCAGGTTGGGCGGACCCTGCGCGGTACCGGGCAGCCCGCCGGCCTTGCTGCGCGTGGCGCGGATCACGGAGAAGTGCTCGGCGGCCGACAGGATCTCACGCTTGGCCATCTCCACGTCCTCCTTGCGGCCGGTCACGATAAAGACCGGCTCCTCCCCACGCACCGGCGTCTTGATGTACGTGTTCGTCTTGGCGCGCAGAGCCTTGATCTTGCACCCTGCGGTGGGGGAGGGGGAGACGCAGTGAGGGCAGGGACCCCTCCCCAGGACAGCCCCTCCTGGGCGGCAGCTGCAGGGGCCAGCCGGTGCGCTGGGTTAGGAGGCCCCACCTTCAGGCTGTGATCTCAGGCACTCGGCGTCCCTCCCTCCAACCATGGGCCTCAGTGTCCACTCTGGTCCTGCAACCCCCTGCTCTGTAACAGGGGGATTGTCCCAAAGGAAAGGAGGGACCCTGTTTTAGGTTGAAAGGTGTCCCCCCAAATCCATGTCCACCTGGAATGTCAGAATGTGACCTTATTTGGAAAAAAAGTCTTTGCAGATGTCATTAGTTAGGGTGAGGTCATGCTGGATTAGGGCAGCCCTGAATCCAATGACCAGTGTCACTATAGAGGAGGAACATGTAGAGACACAAGAGAAGATGGCCCTGTGAAGACGGAGCCCAGGGTTGGAGTGAGACGGCCAGAAGCCCAGGAACGCCAAGGCCTGTCAGCACCACCAGAAGCCCGGGGAGAGGCCGGAACAGATTCTCCCCTGGAGGGAGCATGGTCCTGTCGACACCCTGGTTTCCACTCTGCAGAACTCTGAGGGTTCATTTCTATAGTTTCAAGCCATCCAGTTCATTGTACCAGACCTAGGACACTAATGCAGACCCTCTGACGCCAACTCCCCGACAGGAGGGGAAACTGAGGCTCGGATTGTGGAAATGGCCTACGACTTCTTCCTGACCATGTGACCCTCCCCCAAGAGCAGATCCTGGGCCCTGTATCAGGACACCTCCAAAGGCCCTCAGTGGTCCCAGACTCTGAGGGGAAGCTCAGGGACACGGCTTTGTGGCTTCACCTTTGCTGCCTGGGCTGGGCTGAGGGGCTGACCCTGCGGAAGGGGGCCAAGGTGTCCGTGGGGGAGAGGGTCAGTCGAGAAGATTCTTTGACTGGGCGCCTCTCCCACCACCTAGGCGGCCCTCCCAAGGTCGACTGGAAGCTGCCCCTGAGACATCTAAACACCAGGTGTGGCCGGCCCGGGGCCCTGACACCTGTCAGCACCACTAGAAGCCCGGGGAGAGGCCGGAACAGATTCTCCCCTGGAGGGAGCATGGTCCTGCCGACACCCTGGTTTCCACTCTGGGTTCCCCCGCCCAGGGGCCTTCTGACATATCTTGAGTCCGGGCCCAGGAGTCTGGGAGGACCCCCCCACCCCCAAGTTCTGGGGAGGCCAGAGGGACACAGGGGTATTGTTTCAGTGCAAACAGAGGGCGGCATTGAGCGGAATAAGTGTGGCTAACTTCTCAGCGAGGGAAAACACAAAGTTAGCGGGACGAACTGTCTGCCTGCGGCCGAGGAAGTCAGAGACACGGGGCCTGGGCGGGGGGCAGCCTCACCCCCAGCGCAAAGAGGGCAGCAGCCCCCCATCCACGGCTGAATAAAAGCGGGCCAGCTGAGTGGGGGTCTGAAATCTCCCAGGGAGACACTGCTTTCCTCCCATCTCCTGGCCTCGCCTCCTGGCCCCCAGCCTTCCCCTCTGCACGCGGCATCCTCCCCATTGGTGGCTCCATGGGCTCACTGGCAACCCCAAAGGCACCCTGACCTGGGCTGCCTCCACTCCTGCCTGGACGGTCTCCTCCCCACTTGGCTGGGGAGGCCCCTCCTGCAGTTCCCCTGCGCCTGACCTTTCCCCTCTGTCACGTCATCCTCACTGCTGCACCCCACCGTCCTCTCCCTTCTCTGCACCACATCGCAGCCCGGCACCCCCTCTTCCGGGAAGCCTGCCCTGACTATGCTGGGCCAGGCCCCAGCACACACTTCTCAGAGTTTCTCCTCACACCCCAAGTCTGACTTTCTGGACTCCCCGAGGCTGGGGGACTGTGCTGTAAGGGCCGGCGGACTGGGGATTGCCCTGGGCACTCAAGGGACCGTCCCATGCCTCAGTTTCCTCACCTGCCAAAGGAGGGCAGAAACACACCCAGCCTCACAGGTTTGGGGCAGGACCTGACCGGCCACGGACTGGAGAGTGGCCCCAGACCGGTGCCTGTCCTCATGGGGGAGCCTCGGTGGGGAAGGGACTCCTGGGCAGGTCAGGGCTGGGGAAGGACCCTGCAGCTTCCCGCTTGCCGGCCCCCATCCTGCCCTGACCCAGACAGCAGCCTTGGATGGAGCCCTCAGTGGCCAAGTAGAGCCCAATTAACCATTCAGACTTCAGCTGTGACATCCACTATCCCCCAAACCCCACCCATGCTAAGACCCTGAGAGGTGGCAGAGCTTGGGGGGGGGGGTGGGGGAGGTGGAACTGCACAAGCCAGGAAACTGGGTCTCCAAGAGTGACCCTGGGGGCTACCGCCAACTGGTGGGTGCAGCAGAAACGCAGCTTCCAGGGCCCTGCCCCAGGATTCCAACTCAGAGAACCAGGGAAGGTGGCTGACTGCCCCAGGCCCCAGCAGGCCCCACCCTGTGGCAGCCGGACCCTCCCCCAGAGGGGCAGGGCCAAGGGTCCCCGCGGGGAGCCTAGATGCAGGCAGCCCTGCTTCCCACTGCTCGTGACCCTGTTCTGGGGTCCAGGCACCCCTGCACTGGGCACTCAGGGAACCAGGCCACACGGGCTCTGCCCCAAAGGAGCCCATGCGGGTGACCACAGGCCACATTTATCAAGGGAACCTCAAGGCCGTGTGTGGGGAGCTGAGGGGCCGCCCTGGGAAGGAGGCTGCATGCCAGGGGAGCACCGCTGGCTAAGGGGACAGCAGGGACAGAGTTCCAGCAGGCCAGGGCTGAGACAAGTCAGCCCGATATACTGCCGCTCCCAACCCAGCGGAGTGCTGTCCCCAGGGCGAGGCTGAGTCACAGTAGGGTGTCTGGGGGCAAAGCTGGCTCACCTGTGAAACAGGGCCAGGGAAAGCCCCGTGCAGGCACGGAAGGGTGTGACCCGCCACCCAGGGGCCCCGTTCTTCCTGCGACCCCCAGTGGGTAGGTAAGAACATCAAGGCAGGGGCCCCCGACAGGCCTGCAGTGTCCCGCAGGGGTGGGGCCCCGCACAAGGGAGAGAACAGCGAGTGAGGGATGACGGAGGGGACCCTGGCTGGCTGGCAGGTCACTGGCTCCCGGTCGGGAGCCGAGTGTGCTGCAGACCCAGGCCTGGCTCTGAAGACCCAACCCCGGCCACCCCACCCACGGCCATTCTGCCAACTGGGGCAAAGGCAGCAAGGCGGGGGGCGCAGGGGAGGGTCTTGGAAGGAACTGGGCGCCAGCCCCCCGACATTTGATGACCAGCTGGGGTGACAGACTCTCCACCGGCCCTTCTGAGTTTCCACTTTTCCTGTTTGTGGAAGGGGGCCACCTCCCCACCACCCCCAACCCGGGAGGTTTGGAAGGTGGAAGGTTCTCTCCTGACTCACCCCTGCTCCCTGCAGGGCAGGAAGAGCCAGGAGACTAGGGTTCATATCTGGGCCCTGCCGACCGGCTCTGGCGGCACCTCCGCTCCTGCAGCCTCTCCCTCCCCGTCTGTGACCTGAGGCTGCAGGATCCTCTCTGGCGGACACCTCGGGGCAGGTTGAGGCTGCCTCTCAGTGGGTCCAGGGCACCTTCTGGGCCCCTCAGCCTCTGGGAGGAGAGAGCAAGGCAGGGGCTATAATCTCCTGCCCTGTGCCCAGAAGGTGCATGGACCCACTTCAGGGCTGAGAAAACCGAGGCTCACAGAGCACCAAGGGGGTGTCCAGGAAAGGGCGAGCCCGGGTCTGTGGCTCCCGTCAGCATAGGAGGTCGGGCAGGTGAATCCCCTGACCCTGCACTCCGGAGAAGGGAATGGCCGTGGGCCTGGGGTCAGACAGAAAAGAATAAGTTCAGGGTAGGCCATGCCCCCTGCCCTAGGGACAACAGAGCAGTAAGAAGGGACAGGTTCCATGTCCAGGGACCCAAAGGGTGGACAGGGGGGTGGGTAACCGGAGGAAGGGCACAGAGTCTCCCAGGCTGTGCTTGAGAACTGGTGGCAGAAGCTGGGAGCCACAGATGCTTCTAGAGTGGGGAGACACAAGGGCTGCTGCAGCTGCCAACCTGTCCTGGCATTTGTGCTCCCCTCCCTGGTGCCCTGCACCCCATTCATGGGGTGGCTACAGTGTGCCGGCCCGGTGCTGGGATAAGAACCAGCATCTTGCTTGAGAATCCTCACAACAAGGGAGGTGCTCTCCCACTGTCACAGAGAGGGGCTCTTGTGCTCAGAGTCACAGGGCCACCCTAGTCTGCAGGAAGAGCTGTCAGGGCCCAGGGACCCCCAGAGCCTGCCTTGCTGTCTGCCATCCGCAGGAACCCAGGCTGATACCCTGGGTACCAGCGGGTACCAGAGGGACACGCGGTACCAGAGGTCAGCGTGGAGCCTGGCGACCCAGCCACCGGACTGCTCAGCATGTAGGCCAGGGATCGGTGCCTCCTGCTCGCAGCCCGCACCCCCGGGGGGCTGACACGCGCAGTCACATGGGACTTGTCCTCAGGCTCCACCACCGGGAGGATCAGTCTCATGACCTCGGGTGACAGCCCCCAGCCTCGGTCTCCACAGGCTCCTGGACACTCAGCAGGGAAGCAGCTGTCTTGTTACAGGTCCCAGTGAGGTTACTGGGGACAGGGGCGGCAGGGGGTGATGTCCTGAATAGGAAGGAGGCAACCGGGTGTCAGAGGGGAAACGTCCGGTCGTGGTCTCGTGGTGCCTGCCGGTAGCCGCAGGGTCCAGAGAACGGTTTACGGGTTCCCCTCCCCCAGGCTCCCATTCCTAACAGCGGGTCCCTGGGCCCAGCACCACGCCTTGTCCTCCTTGTGTCCACACATGGGGAGGACAAATGAATGACTGAATGTACCTGCGCCCGAAGCCAGAGGGCTTGCCACCCCATGGCCCCACCCACCCGCAACTAGTAGAGAGCGGTGTCCAGGGCATCCCTGTGGTCCTCTGCTCGTGACAGTTAGGGCGACAGGTCACCTTGCGACTCAAGCCCCCCACACCCTTCTCTAGCTCCTGTTACCGAGGATCCAGAGGCAGGGACCCCCTAGCCCCACCTCAAGCCCCGCCCAGGCCCCACCCCAAGTTCTAGAACCTGGCTGAGCAGCAGGGAGCCCGGAGGTGCGGGCAGGAAGGCAGGAAAGTTGAGGCTGGTGGGCAGGCAGCTAACAGGGTGGGTGGGTGTGTGCTGGGCCGGGCACTGCCCACCACCCTCCAGCCCGCCCGCCCCGCAGCTCCAGGGCCAATGAGCGGCCGCCGGCCTGATGTCACCCTGCAAATCTCAGCCTGGCTCTCTAACAAAGAGAACAATGGGGCAGCCACAGGGACACTCCGACAATGCCGCTCCGGGACCCGCACACCCTGGGTCTGCTGCTGGCCACCTGGCCAGGGGAGGGCTGTGGGGCCAGACCCCAAAAGCGGCTTTTACAGGGGGGTCCTTGTGCATCCCCCAAATCCCTGACTGGGGGCTGAGAGCCCGGTAGGGATCTTCTCGCATCCTGTCCTGCTCCCCATCCCCAACAGGGTGCCCAGGCTGGCAAGTCTCGATGCACCCTCTTTGTACCGCCAAACTTCTCTCTTGACACTGCCGGAGCGCCCCCGCCCCCAGCGCCAGCGACACCCCCCCAAACCCGAGCGAACCCGCCCCGTGCCAGTTTTCGGTGTGGAGCGGGCACTGCCCAGCCCGGCCCCTTTATCCCCGGGATGCCACCGCTGGCGGCCCAGGGCCCGGGCAGTGAGCTGCACGCAGGGGCCTTTCCCGGCTGCAGGCGCCCAGACAAAGGCGGCAGCGGGGCCGGAGCGCCGAGGGGAGGAGCGCGGGCTGCGCCCAACTTTCTCCCGCGGCCAGCGGCAGGACAAAGGCACACAGGCGGCCACCGAGGCCCGAGCCCACGCGGGGCGTGGCCGGGGTCTGGTGTCCAGCCGCGGGCTGGGCTGGGTGGCCCCTCCCGGGGCGAGCCGCGCGGGGACCCCCGGGGAGGCGCCCCCGACGGCGGCCACTCACCCTGGCGACCCACGATCTCGGCGACGTGCTCGGAGCTGGGCACGGGCACGCACTCGGTCATGTTCACGCTCTTCTTGCGGCTGCCGATTACGCTCATCTGCTCGGCCAGCAGCGTCGGGGGACCCAGGGCCGCGGGGTGGGGCGCGAAGCCCGCGAACACGTCGGGCGGCGACGGCCGAGGCGGCGGCGGGGGGCTCACGTCGGGCTCCAGCAGCGGCAGCGGGCCGGGGGCCACGGCCACCCCGGGCGCGCCCGCCTCGGGCCCGTCGGGGGGCGCGGGCTCCGCCGCGGCCCCGCAGTCTGAGCCTCCCGCCGCCGCCACCGCTCCGTCCCTGCCGCCCGCGGCCGCCCCCTCCTCGTCCTGGTCGCCCGCGCCCCCCAGACCGAGCCCCGAGAGCTGGTCCAGGGCCAAGCGCAGCGCGGCGGCCGCGTCGTCGGGCTCGGGCGGCGGCCGGGGCGCGGGCGCGGCCTCCTCGGCGCCCTCGGGCGGGGGCGGCGGCGGCGGCGGCGGCGGCGGGGGGCCCGGGCTGGGGTCCCCGCCGACCGCCGCCCCGGGTCCGCCGCTGCGCTTGCCTCCGCCGCCGTCGGGCTGTCCGGTGGAGCTGGGCATGGCGGCACTAGCGCTCGGGCCCGCGCTCCCGCCTCTCGGCCGCCGGCCGCCCCCGCCGCCGCCGCCCGCGCCGCCGCCCTCCGCCTCTGGGAGCTCGGCCGCCGGCCGCCGGCATCCAGCGGCGGGGCGGGGCGGCGGCGGGGCTGCTCGGGCGCGGGCGGCGGCGGCGCGGCGCGGCTCTGCTTGCTTCTAAGCGGCGGCGGTGGCGGCTCCTCAGCGGCGGCGGCGGCGGCGGCGGCGGCGGCGCGGCGGCGGCGGCGCGGACGCTCCTTCCCTCCGCCCTCCCGCCGCCTCCCTCCGGCCGCCGGCCGCCCCGCCCCGGCCCCGCCCCCGTGACGCGGCTGCCGCCAACAATGGGGCACCGGGCAGGGCGCACGCGCGGGGCGGGCGGGGCGGTCACGTGGCGCGGCCCCCTCCCCCTCCCCGCCACGGGCTTTGGGGCGGGCCGGGCGCGGTGGCACGTGCGGGCGCGGCCGCAGGTAGGTGCCCGAGGCGGCCCGGGCCCTGGGGGCGCGAAGGCGCCCCGCCCCAGTCCTCGCCTCGGGGCCGGTGTCCCTCCCCCGAGGCCCCTAGCGCTGGGGCTGGCCTCCAGACTCTGCCCCCTTCCCCCGCGCGATTCCCGCACGCACCTGGCCCCTAGGGCCCCCCCGGGAGGTCACGGGCACCCACATCCTCCATCCCCGGAGTGTGCCCCGAGCCGAGAGCGCGCCACGTGGTGGTGCTTCCCGGCTTGGGCTGGTTTCTACCCGCCAGAGCCCTCGGACGTGAGCACCGCCCTCTAATGCTCAGAGAGCAGCCCAGCGTGCCCACGCCTAAAGCCAGCCTGTCCCGGTGGCCCTTCCTCCAGCGGCCTTTCAGGGCCTTCTTTTTTCCTTTGGGGCGAAGGAGCCGTCCAGTTTACCCCTGTGGGATTTCTTTTGGTGAATGGATGGCCTGGGATCGACCCCACCCAGGTCGTCCTACCGGGTCTCCGAGGGTACCTGGGCCCTAGTCCCTGCTTGGCTGCGGGACCTCAGGCCAATTGCATGGGCTCTTTGGGTGGGAGAGGGGGCGGCCCGCCCCTTTTGTCCAGCACTGGCCTCTCACCTGGTCCACTGCCATCCTCACCCGACCTGGGTACCTGCCCCCAACCCCATGGAGTCCTTCGGCCGCAGCTGTCCACGACTGGATGGCCCAGAGTTCGTCACCGCTCTTGACGAACTCTGTCTTCCCTGGCAGGTGCCCCTCCCCCTCTCTTAAGGGACCCCAGTTCCTCTCTTAAGGTCTTGGACTTCTCTTTTGTGTGCTTGAATGCTCGCTCGGAAGTATTAATTACTTCATCATAACTTATATTCAGGGACTTCCCTGGTGGCACAGTGGTTAAGAATCCGCCTGCCAATGCAGGGGACACCGATTCCAGCCCTGGTGGGGAAAGGTCCCACATGCCGCGGAGCAACTAAGCTGGTTCGCCACAACTACTGAGCCTGAGCTCTAGAGCCTGCGAGCCACAACTACTGAGCCCCTGCGCCTAGAGCCTGTGCTCTGCAACAAGAGAAGCCACCGCAATGAGAAGCCCGCGCACCGCAACGAAGAGTAGCCCCCGCTCGCCGCAACTAGAGAAAGCCCGCGCGCAGCAATGAAGACCCAAGGCAGCCAAAAATAAATAAATAAATTTCTTAAAAAAAAAAAAGGAGGAGGAAGGGGAGAAGCATCATAAATAACTTTAGAGACATGGAGGAAAATGCCAGAAGCCACCAAAACTGCAGAAAGGGGGTCTGGTCCGGGGAGCATGGGGCTGGGCATGGCTATTTTCCATGATGGGGATTTTAGTGATTTTTTTTAAAATTTTTTTTAGCTACACATATATTAGTTTTTAAACGTGTTGAGGCAACACTGTGATGAAAACACCACGGCCAGTGAGGCTCCGTGGGGGCCTGGGTCTGAGCTCGGCTGCTGGGCACCCCTCCGGCACTGCCCAAGGCGGGGTGCAGTGGTGCCTCATCCAAGGTCACGTTTTGAGAGAGTAATAGTCAAGGAAAAGAACTTTGTTGCCAAAGAATATAAAACCACAAAACTGCCTTCCCTGCACCATTTCCACTTTCAGTCTCCCCCCTCCAGTTATTAAAATGTGCTTGTGGCAGTTGATTTTGGAGTGGGCTCATGGTTACTTTTGTGAATTGGGTTGGGTTTGAAATAGAATTTACACGCAGTGAAAGGCACCTGCTTTCACTGCCCTGTGTGTAAGCTCTTCCTGCCCAGATGAGCGGCTGCAGGACCCAGTTGGCTCTCCCCTCTCTGTCGGTCACCTGGACCAGTTTTGCCTTCTCTGGGGCTTCATGTAAACAGAATCGATTTTTTTTTTTTTTTTTTTCTTTTTGGCTGTACTGCGGCACATGGAATGTCCCTGACCCGGGATCGAACCTGTGCCCCCTGCAGTAGAAGCTCGGAGTCCTAACCACTGGACCGCCAGGGAAGTCCACGGAATCGCTTTGTACTCCCTTGTGGGGCGAGTTTCTTGCACTCGGCCTAAGTTGATTTTTGTCATTTTTTAAAGACTCCCGGCCAGGCAGCTGTGCATCCAGGCTCCTTCATGGGCCCGTGTGGGCTGCCTGCTCTCCCCAAGGCTGCCAGGGGCCCTCTGTCTCCCGCCAAGCTGGCTCCCTACACCTTTAGGGCCGGCCAGGATCTGTGCACAGACGTCAGGTTCCCTGAACCCCTGATATATATATATTTTTTGATAAATTTATTTATTTTTGGCTGAGTTGGGTCGTCGTTGCTGCGCGCGGGGTTTCTCTAGCTGCGGTGAGTGGGGGCTACTCTTTGTTGTGGTGCGCGGCCTTCTCATTGCAGTGGCTTCTCTTGTTGCGAACCACGGGCTCTAGGTGCGCGGGCTTCAGTAGTTGTGGCTCGCAGGCTCTAGAGCACAGGCTCTGTACTTGTGGCACACAGGCTTAGCTGCTCCGCGGCATGTGCAATCTTCCCGGACCAGGGCTTGAACCTGTGTCCACTGCACTGGCAGGCGGATTCTCAACCACTGCGCCACCAGGGAAGCCCCCCAATATTGTTTTATTTTTAAAATTTGAGATATAATGCACACATATTAAAGTGCACCCTTTAAAAGTACACAGTTCAGTGGTTTTTTTAGTAAATTCAAGAGTTCTGCAGTCATCACCACCATCAATTCTAGAACATTATCAGGAATTCCCTGGTGGTCCAGTGATTAGGACTTGGCACTTTCACTGCTGAGGGCCTGGGTTCAATCCCTGGCTGGGGAAATAAGATAGATCCCGCAAGCCGGGCGGCGTGGCCAAAACAAAAAAATGATCATCGGCCAGAAAATGAAACCCCCTACACTTGCGCCATTACCCCCAAGCCCCCTACAGCCCCAGCCCTGGCAACCACTCATCTACGGATTTACCTTCTCCTGACATTTCACATGCACGGAATCAGACACTGTGGCCACAGTAGTCAGGGTTCTCCAGAGAAACAGAGCATAGCAGAGGTTTATCATAGGAATTGGCCACACAATTATGGAGGGCTGTGTGTGATTCAGTCCGAGGTCAAGGGCGCGAGAACCAGGAGCTCCAGGGCAGGAAGAGAGGGACGTCCCAGCTCAAGAAGAGAGAAGGAACTTGCCCTTCTGCTGCCTTTGTGTTCCACTTGGGCCCCTGATGGGTCGGATGACACCCAAATGGGTGAGGGCGGATCTCTCAGTCTACTGAATCAAATGCTAATCTCTTCCAGAAACATCTGCACAGACACACCCAGAAATGTTTTACCAGCTATCCAGACGTTCCTCAGCCCGGTCAAGTTGACACCTACAATTAACATCACAGCGTGCTTCTGTGTCTGGCTTCTCTCACTGAGCATCATGTTCTCAAGGTACATCCACATTGTAAACGAGTGTCAGTGCTTCTCTCCTTTTTATGGTGGAGTGATGCTCCCGCTTGTGGAGGGACTAGATTTTTTGTATCGATTCATCCCTGGATAGACGCTTGTTTCATCAATTTTTTAAAATAAATAAATAAATAAATTTATTTTTGGCTGTGTTGGGTGTTTGTTGCTGCGTGCGGGCTTTCTCTAGTTGCAGTGAGCAGGGGCTACTCTTCATTGCGATGCGCAGGCTTCTCAGTGCAGTGGCTTCTCTTGTTGCGGAGCACGGGCTCTAGGTGCGCTGGCTTCAGTAGTTGTAGCACGCGGGCTCAGTAGTTGTGGCTCGCGGGATCTAGAGCGCAGGCTCAGTAGTTGTGGTGCATGGGCTTAGTTGCTCCGCGGCATGTGGGAACTTCCCAGACCAGGGCTCGAACCCGTGTCCCCTGCATTGACAGGCGGATTCTTAACCACTGCGCCACTAGGGAAGCCCAAGCTCCATCCTTTTAAAAAATGTGTTCCTTCCACCTTCATGGAGGAGGGGTAGGGGATGGGGAGGAGTGAGAACCCAATTGGCAGGGGTCCTGTCGCAACCCCGGAAGGGGACGGGGGAGGATCTAAGAGGTGGCACCGGGCCACAATCGACCCCTAGTGACAGGTAACAGCTGCACTGCTGCCCCTTCCTGCGCCAGGACCTGAGCCCAGGTCCCAGGGTGACTGGAGAAACGCACTGTTTTTGGTGAGATGCTCTTACTTACTGTGTGGAGCTGCTCCGGCTGCCCCGGCGCCCACACCCCTGCAGGGCCCTGTGCCCGTCCCCCCTGCCCCCTGCCCAGGGCTCTGAGAACAACAGTCTCTGTGGGGCAACCTGCTTCCAAGTCCTTCAGTGACCACGGAGGACTGGGGACGGGCTGGGCTGCCGGGCAGCCTGGGCGTCAAACACCTGAGCTCAGCCCTGGGGGCTGATGTGAGGGCAGGGGCTGGGGGGTGGGCGGTGAGCAGATGGGCCTCCAGCCGGCATTCAGTCTGGGCCCTGGACCCGGGGAAAGGCCTCACCCTCAGTCCTGACCTGCCCGCTTGGGAACCCTGTGGCCCACCAGCCCGAGGCCTGTGGCTCCCGCAACGGACTGCCCGGCACACAGCTGGGGTGCCAACGCCACAACTGGATTTTGCACGGGGACCATCTGGGGGCTCGGTGCAGGGGAAGACGAGCAGCCCCCAGCCCCCGACACGCCACTTCCATATCCATCGAGAGGTGCCTGGATGGAAGGCCGGCTGTGCTCCTTTTCGAGCCCCAGGTAATTCATGCGAACAGCCCTCCCGGCCACGGGGCGCCCGCCCACTGGCTCTGGGCCAGCGACCAGCCCAGAACACAGAAGGCACAGAAGTGGGTGCAGGGAGCTGAGCCGGGTCTGCAGAAGGGCAGAC
Organism: Eubalaena glacialis; assembly: GCF_028564815.1. NCBI lineage: Eukaryota > Metazoa > Chordata > Mammalia > Artiodactyla > Balaenidae > Eubalaena > Eubalaena glacialis. The sequence goes on along the minus strand of NC_083719.1, from coordinate 186,125,724 downwards.
ACCACAGCCTGGTCCACAGCCGACTGGCCCAGGGCGGGTGAGAACGGGCGCGCAGGCTGAGGGGAGGACAGAGCGTGGCACGGCCTGCCCGCCTGGGCCCCGGGGAGAAGGTCAGGGCGCTGCCCGCGCCCTCGCTCCGCTGCCTGGCGTCCTTTGTGGGGACGAAGGGCCGGAGGCAGGGCTCCCGAGGAGCTCAAAGGCCAGGGAAGGACACACGGGATGGTGATGGTCCAGACCCACCCTACCGCTCCAGTGGTGCAGCACCTTCTCTGAATTCCTACTGCCACCAAAAAACACCCCTAAGGCCTTTTGCGAAAATTGCTAGGACCCAGGAAGGTGGTCCCTTGCTGTGGTCCAGACTTCACCAGCTGCCAATGACCAGAGGGAGGGAGCCAGCCGGCCGGCCGTGAACAGGAGAACAGGACACGGGGACAGGGACAGCCACAGCCGGGCTTCCCGCAGCTGTGCCCACAGCCAGAACCAGCTCCCGCCAATCACAGCCTCCGAGATGCCAAACAGTGATGGGCGAGAGGCCGGCAGGAGACTGACACCCCCTCACTGGAGAGCCGGCCCGGCCGCGGTGTGGGGCACCATCCCCGTCTGAACTCACCCCACAGCTCAGCTGTCTCCCAGTGACCCAGACGTGTCACCAGCGGACAGCAGCCTTCAACGGCCCCAGGGCTGATCCCCGAACAAGGTCAGAACTTCCCCCAGAGTGACGGCCCCCATGCCACTCCTGTGGTGGAAGGGATGGCAGTCAGAGACCAGGACTGGAGTCTTGTTTTTAATGGCTGCGTTTCAAAGAACCGTGTTTTAACCAGGGAAGCTCCCCAGGAAGGGGCTGCATTAGTGCAACAAGGGGGAGCCTTGACGCCAGGCTCTCCAGACACGTCCAGGTGGAGACTTTTGGCCCAGGCCGGCCGCCAGGGACTCAGGGGCTGGGGGGACACGCGGCCCCTCCCCCGCCCCGGCGGGGCGCTAAGGCACCTGGCCCGCTGGGGTGGGCAGAACCCCGTGCCGTCAGCAGGCCGGCGGCTCGCAGCCCTCAACCTGCAGCCCTTTGCTCAGGAGGAAGGCGTCCTGCTTGGGGTCCCGACCCAGGAAGAGCCTTAACATGACGCTGGCGTCCTCGGAGCCGCCCGGCCTCAGGATGCAGCTTCTGTAGTCCATGCCCACCTGCCGAGAGGGGGCGGGGCTGCAGGATGGTGGAGTACCCCCTCCCCTGGCTCCAGGGGCCATCAGCATCCAAGGGAGGGGATCTGGGGGTGTGGGTGTGGCCACCTCTGCTGTGGCTGAACAAAGGGCAGGGGAGCAGGAGGTCCAGGGCAGGGCCCTCAGGGCCGGGCAGGCCCAGGCGGGTGGCACAGGCATCTAGCCCCAGGCCGAGGACCGCGTCTTGGTCTGCGCGGCAGGCCGGCCTCTCACCTTGCCACTCAGGACGCCCTCCTGCTTGAAGCGTGTGTGGAACATGTCCGCGGAGTACACCTCGCTCCACAGGTAGCCATAGTACTGGGCATCGTAGCCGCCTGCCAGGTGGCCGAAGGTCGCAGGCATGTTGGTCCCTGGGACACACGCGGAGAGGCTCCTGCCCGGCCCCCTGGCCCGTCAGTGCCCCTTCCCGAGAGCTGGGGCCTCAAAGCAGCCCTGTCTGAGACCCCTGCCACTAGAGGGAGTATTGGCCCAACACTTGTGGAAAACGGGGACCTTGCGGGCAACTCAGTGGAGGGACACAAATCAATCTTCGCCCACTTTCTGCTGAAGCTCACGAGGGTTCACCCCTAAGCCTCTTACAAGGTCAGCTGCCGAGGCTCCGAGGGATGAGTGAGGGCTCGCCCTCCAGCACGGGGAGAGCGCGGGTTAAAGCGCTCACGAGGGAGTGAACCGCGTGTCCGCACCGACACGCACGCGTAAACCTCGTCGATGCGTTCCTTCCGGGGTATGAATCCCTCTCCTGCCCCTTCCAGGCTCTCCAGAAAGCACGTGCAGAGCCGCCCACCCCACCCTTGGCCTCCACGGGCCACAGCGGGAGGGACCAGCCCAGGAACCGAGGCGGGAAGAGGCCAGAAGTCCGCGGGCCTCGGCCGGAGCATGTGTCGGTCCCCCTTCACACGCCACCATACGATCCTCCTGACCCGGGCAGTGGCTGCCACCCCAACCCCTAAGGTGGGCCCGGCTCGCGCGTGGCTACCTGGCGTGGCTGGGACCCCGAGGATCTCCTGGGAGAGGCGGGCATACTCCTGGGCCGGGTCTGCGGGTGTCTGCGTGTGCAGGGCCTGGTCCACCTTGGCCAGGACGATCTGGCGCAGGTTGAAGAGGCCTGGGGGGCGGGAGGAAGGAGACGTGGGACTGGTTCTGTGTCCAGGCCGCCCTCTCCAGCCGGGCGGTCCGGGAGCCCCCTTCCCTTCCCTCGGCCCGGCCGCACCTGTGTTGGCCTGCCGGGACTTGATGAGTTTGTCCAGCAGCTCCTGGGGGACGGCGCTGCCCGTGCGGTAGTGCTGGGACATCCTGAGCAGCGGCTCCACCTCCCACACCCAGTTCTCCAGCATCTGCGAAGGTGCCTCCACGAAGTCCCGCTCCACGTGTGTCCCGCTGAACATGGCGAACTCGGCCTGCAAGGCGGGCTGTGGAGCTGCAGGAGGGCCCATCCCGGACCCCAGACCTGCCCGGGACACAGGGGTGCAGAGAGCCCGCCATCCCGTGGATCACCGCGCCCCCTCCCCACCCATGGAGCCAACACTCTCCAGCCAAAGCCCCGCACCCACGAGGCAAAGGCGTGGACACGGTGCATCCGGATGGCAGCCGTTGGCAGGTGCTCTTTGCTCCTCTTTCGTGCCTGAAATTCTTCCTGAATACACGGCGCCTGACGCAGTGCGGCTGGAACCCAGGCCCGGCAGGTGTGGGTCCACACAAGCCCAGTGACCCCGGCATGTCCTTCCCAGGCCCCAGGGAGCAGGGCAGACGCTGCCTCCTCACTCCTGGGTCACTCGACCCCCAACTTCCGGTTCCAGCCCCAACTGCAAACAAGCGTCCTTCTCACGGTCTGCTGAATGCCCCAATGTGTGCATTTTTGTGTTTTTGGGGTGATTTCTCTGCTCAACACGGCTCCGAGCATAGAGCTGAAGTGTTGGCTGGTGTCCCAAGTGCAGGAGGGCGGTGACGTGTTCACGGGGACAGTGCGTGTGTTAGATGAGCTTCCTTCAGGCGAGGGTTACAACCCCGCCGTGAGCGAATCAACAATTGCTATCAGACCAGGTGTCTTTAAACAGAAACACACATCACATGTGGCTGCGTGGGGATCGGTGGTGACAACGTGGTGACAGAGGGTGACCCCCAGCCTCACACCACAGACAACACTCCACCATAGTGGACAACAACAAAATGAAAGGCTTGATTACAAAACTTCTAGGCAGAAAAGGCAGAAGAAACTAGGCAGAAAAAACTCAGTGCCTCAGGTTAGAGAAGGATTTTTTTCCATAGGACACAAAACGTGCAAGAAAACAGTTAATAGACTGAACTTCAAAGTCAAAACCTTCTGCTCATAAACATACTAGTAATAAGAGGTCCCTCCACACACGGGGACGTCCCTCAGCCACGCAGAGGGGTGAAGCCCTGACACTCACTACCACGTGGATGGACCCTGAGAACACGATGCTCAGTGAGAGAAGCCAGACACAGAAGGACACAGAGGGTGCGACTCCACTGATGGGAAACATCCAGAACAGGAAGATCCACAGAGTCAGAGAGTGGGTTCCTGGTTGTCAGGGGCTGGGGAGGGGAGTGATAGCTAAGGGCGGGAGGAACATTTTTGGGGTGATGGAAATGTTCCAAAACATGGCAGTAGTGACGGCTGCACAGCTCAGTGAACTGTCCCCACGCGCTCCGGTGCAGCCTGTGAGAGCATCGCTCTCAGGACGAAGGGCTGACCGCAGGAAGACTGAGCGAGCAGTGGGTCCTGGGCCCGGCCGCTCGGCTGGGGGCCCCACGTGGGGAAGTCACTGGGACTTGCTGAGCCTCCATCGAGACTGGCAGCAGCCCCAGGGCCTCACTGGGTGCGGCGTTCCCCGCCCCAGAGCCTTCCCTCTGGTTCTCATCACTGGCTGTCACCAGATTTGCAGGCAACGTTCCTTTCTTTTCTTTTGTGTTTTTTAAAGGCAACTCTTGAGTACATGTATTTAACATGTAGGGAACCAGCCCTGACACCTTGATCAGTGGCTTCCAGCCTCCAGAGCCTCCAGGACATCCATTTCCGTTGTTTACGTGCCCAGTGCATGGGGTTTGATGATGGAAGCTGACACCGAGGGCGTCGCCACGTCCGGGGTGACGTCAGCTGAAGAATCCCGCGGCGAGGACATGCCTGAGGACCATGCGCGCCGGGGCCCTCCCCCACTCCTGCCCGCAGCCCAGCGCCCGCACCCACCTGGGAGCAGAGCTGGTGCATCACGTGCCCAAACTCGTGGAAGTAGGTCTCCACCTCATCGTGCTGCAGCAGGGAGGGCGCGTCGGCCGTGGGCTTGGTGAAGTTGGCCACCATGGCTGCGATGGCGATCTGGCGGCTCCCGTCCTGCCGCAGGCAGCCTGGCTGCAGACCGAAGCAGGCCGCATGCCCGTACTTCCCTTCCCTGGGGAGGGACGCGGGGTGAGGCCCAGCTTCCACAGAGGATCCCCGGCCCACGGCCGACATGTACCCCCAAGCACACACCGAGGGTACAGGTCCAGGTAGAACTTGCCGATGACCTTGCCCGAGGCCGCGTCCCGGACCGCGTAGAGCGTCACGTCTTCGTGCCACACGGTGGCGCCCTCCTCCAGGTCGAAGGTCAGCCCCAGCAGCTCCTGGTAGATGCCCAGCAGCCCGCGCGTGACCACCTGCATGGGGAAGTACTCCTTGAGCAGGTTCTGGTCCACGCGGTAGCGCGTCTCCTCCACCTGGTTCATGTAGTAGCGCAGGTCCCAGGCGTTGATGCGCCCGTCAAAGTGCAGGCCCCGCCTCTCGCACTCGGCCTTCTTCAGCTCCAGGATCACGGCCCGCTCCTGCTCCCCGAGGGGCTTCAGCTTCTGGGCCAGCTCATCTGCGGGCGGAGGGGAGAGGCTCGGCTACGTCCCTGTGGCGGCCCCCCAGCCGCCCCCCACCCTGCGCCCCTCGAGGCAGAATGAAGGGTCCAGGAAGGCGACCCGCAGAGGCTGACACAGTGGGGTCTCAGGCAGCACCACGTCCAGTCAAGGTCCGCCTGACCCCGCTCCCCACTGGGCCCCAGGGGGAGGCGGGGTTACCTAGGAAAGTGGCCACCACCTGGCTGGTCTTGGCCATGTTCATCTCCAGCACGTAGTCGGCATGCGTGCTAAACCCCAGCAGGCGGGACTTCTGCGCCCGCAGGCTCACCAGCTCCCCGAGGATCGCGCAGTTCTCCTGGAACCCAGAGACGGCCGGCGCTGGGGACCGTGGGCCATGCCCTCCCCGCGGGGCCCCGGGCCAGGTCTCTGCGGGTGGGCAGGGCTATCAGGCTGCTGGCGGGCACAGCCAATCCCCCTCCCTCCTCCTCCTGGCCCAGATTTCTAGACACTTTGGTGCTGTCCTACCACGTGGTCTTTATAAACACAGGTCCTTTGGAACCAGAAAGGGTGTGAACCGTGATGGGCTCTAAGGTTGAGGGTGGGAAGCAATGCGGCCAGGCTCTCCAGGAGCCCCCGAGGGGCCTCCCAGGCTCAACAATACAAACTCGGCTGCCGTGCAGACAGTAGCTCATCCCCACGGCGCCGGAACACCCAGCCCCTGGACGGTGAGATGCCTGTTGCCGCAGGTGGCCCGGGGCTCGCCGCTGAGGCCCGGCCCCAGGCGTACACCACCTTCTCTGGGGCCACCTCTCCAGTTCTGCGGTGGGGTTCTCCTGGGAGCCCCCAGTCACCACAGGACCAACGTGGCCTGTCTGCAGCTCGAGAAGGTGGGGACACAGGACTGTCCCCCGTGCCCCCCACATCACCCGCGAGGCCGAGCAAGCACCAGTGGTGTCTGCGGGGAAGACGAAGGGCTCATGCACAGCCCCCATCTGCTGAAGATGCTGAACGGGAGAAGCACAGACTGCAGCCACACGCGGTATGGACCAAACACAAGTGTCCATGCAGGAACCGATGTCTGAACGTCAAGGCTGTGCCCGGGCCATAGCGAGAAGGCCCAGCCCACATGCTAGGCACAGAGAGGGGATGCGGGGGGGGACATCTGCGAATCCGAGCTCCTCGGGCATCCGGCAACACCCCAGAGGGAGAGGACCTGAGGCTAAGGCTCGAGAGCAAGGGAGCAGAAGGGCGAGCTCAGGAAGAAGAGGCTCAGACTCCTGCCCCGGGGGCCTGGGGGACGGAGCCAGACCCCCGGACACCTGCTAGGGGCAGGGCGAGCTCGTGGGGCCCCTGCGGGCACTGAGCCGGCAGAGGCAGGCTCCGCACCTCCTTGCACCGACAGTTGAAGGCCTCCTCCGCCTTCCTCCTGGTCTCGGGCACGTGGCACTTCTTCAGGAGGGGGAAGTAGTGCGGGTACTTGAGGGTGACCTTCAACTTCTCGTCCTCGGTCTTCTCCAGCGAGTTCAGGAAATCCTCAGGGAGCCCTCCTGTGGGAGCCAAATCCGGGGGCTCTGAAAGGACCCGCGGGCTGCCCGACCGAGGCGGGAAGGGAGGGCGTCCCTCCCGCGTGGGAAGCGAGGAACGGGAGCCAGCAGGGAGCACAGTGCCTGGTGCGGCCCACCCACACGCCCACTTCCCACCTCTGCACCCAAAGGAGCCAAGTCGAGGGCTCTCCCGCCTCAGACAGCTGCTGCTCTCCTCATCAGGATGCCCTCGGGGAGGAAAAGCTATGTTCAGCTCCACCCAGGCCAGCCTGCACCGAAAGACAGTGTCCACCCCGGGACAGGCTCCAGGCTGGGACAGCATCCACCCCGGGATAGGCTCCAGCCCGGGACGGCGTCCACCCCGGGATGGCATGGGCTGCCGTCTCTTCTGTGTCCTTTCTGGGTGGATGGCACCAGTGGAAGGCAGAAACCGCCAGGCAGCCCTGACTGGGCGGTGCCCCCACCCCATCCCAGCTGCCAGCAGTGCTGCAATGGCTGGCCTCCAACCTGGCCTGTCCTCCTAGCGTGGAGACCTGGGTGCATCGCCCTCAGACTAAAACCTCCAGGGACCTGTGTCTCACAGCCTGGGCGATGCAAGGCCACCGCCCCTCATGCCCCGGCTCCGACCTCAGAGGCCAGTTCACTCGGAACCCTCGCCACCCAGCTCAGCCCTGGGGCCTGGGAGCTGAGGGAGGGGTGGAGGAACCCCAGAGGATCCCCCTCAGGTGGGTCGTCTCGGCGGGCCCCGACAGGTGTGCCCGTGACTCTAACCCTAACCCAACAAGAAACAGCTTAGGGAGAGCCGCCCTCGCCCTGAACCGGCTCTTCCTCCCTACTGGGACCGTAAGACCCTGTGACTCTCTCTCAGCCTCACGCTCATCCAGGAGCCGGTTCTCACTGTTGGGCAAGGTGGTGAAAGCATGGAAGGGGCGCCACGAGGCGAACCTAAGGTGCTCGACCTGAGCTGAAGGCACCGGTAGGCACTCATGGGTGTGTGGCGGCGCGTGTGTGTGCACACAGCTCTTGTCAGCTGAGGGGGCCTAGAAGCGATAGCTCCCAGCATCTGGGAGCACACCCAGCAGCCAGACCTTAGTTCTGACTATCCTGCCAGGGCCAGGCCGGGCTGGGCCAGGGAGAGGACAAAGTGAGCCCGGCCCACCCCGTGTCAAATAGCAGGTACTTGAAGAATCACAGGGACACGTCCACTTGAAGGGGCTCCTCGAGGCCACATTGGGACAATGAGCATCTAAGTAAGTGATGACAGCAGGGGACCGTACCCCGCCAGAAAGACCAGGACCTGGAAGCCCACAGATACAAAGACATTGGTCGGCAAGTACTGGGTGACGGGGCAGGGCAGGGGGGGTGAGTTCTGACTTACAAGAAGATACAAACTAAGAGATTACACAGAACTAGTGGGTGAAAACAAATGAGAGGAGCCAACCTCCAAGCTTCTCTGGAGAAGCGATTGACTATGAACGGAGAATGGCGCCTTTACAGAGAAGACGCCTAGAGGAAACTGCCTTAGGACTGAGATTTAGGGAAAGAAACCAAAGTGTTACGTTTGTATATGACTCTCTCAAGAGAGGGAGGGAGGGAGAGGGAGAGGGAGATGGAGAGAGGAAGGGAGGGAGAGGGGGAGAGGGGGAGAGGGGGAGAGGGAGGGAGGGAGGGAGGGGAATGGAGGGAGAGGGAAGGATGGGGGAGGGAGGGAGGGAAGGAGAGGGGGAAGGAGAGAGGCAGAGGGAGAGAGGGAGAGAGAGGGAGGACAGGAAGCAGGGAGAAATCAGAGAAAGAACACACCATCTATGTTTCTGTAAAATGACGCCAGGGATCCTTCCACAACCAGGAGAAAATAACCCAGCGAGGCTCCTGCTCAGCTGGAACTGAAACTGCAGACGGGGTCAAACCCCACCAGGCTGGCCACACATGTCCAGCCGCCACCCCAGCCCTGTGAGACAGGTCACCGGGGCTCTGAGTGTCTGCCCCACGGAGCTGGGGTTCACCCTCTCACCCGGCAGGCTGGGCCATGACAGCAGGGCCCCTGGGCTAGACAGATGGGGGGAAAAGCAGCCCCACAGGACAGCTTGTGCCAGCAGATTCAGCTGCCAGTTTCCAGAGGCCTGGGACCACCCTTTGGCCCGTGAACGCCAGGAGCCACGTGGGTCTTGCTGCCCAGGACAGGGGGTTGGGGACCAGAAGTTAGGGCAGCAGAGGTTGGCGTGATGAACCTGAAGAACCTGCCTGGGTCAGCGTGCATCCATGGGTGTCCCCAAAACCCAGCCGCCCAGAGGCAAACGAGGTGTCACATCTTATGCAACAGCCTGTTACACAGACCGGTGAGGATGCTCAGCCCCATCTGAACCCCGGGCAGAGGTGACAGGCCGCTGCCCACCTGGCCTAGATTTTGCAAAACTATCAACGTGGGAAAGACAGAAGCAAGTTTGTAAAAGGCTGAGGAACCGATCAACAGGGAAGGAGCCTGGAGAGACAGGAACTAAATGCGATGCCTGAGGCCTGGCTCAAGCCAGATGGGGCCAGAAACGTAAAGACCGCCATCGGGACGGCTGGGGGACCGCTCCACGCTCTGCTTCCCGAGGGGGGCCTGCACCCGGGGACTCAGGAGGCACCCTTGCTCCTAGAGACGTGTCCGGAGGCCCCGGCGCAGGAACAGCACACACGGCATCCACGTAGGGAGGCCGGGCCTGGGGAGCACACGGGGTTTCCCTGGTGCTATTCTTGCCACTTCCCTACAGGTGTGAAGTTTTCAAAATAAAGCATTCGAGGAAGAGGGCAGAAGTTGAAAAAGCCGCCCAGGCCCCAGCCCTTCAAGACCCCACGCTGGATCAGGTTGGGGAGAACCCTGTGAGATTAAAGAAACATCACAGAGAGAAGGGTGGGGGTGGGGTCTCGGCGGACAACTCCCTTCGGGGCAGAATCTCGGTAGACAGACCGCAACCGTCCCCAAGGAAGGATCCAGAACCTTGGGAACCAAACACTTTGAGTGCCCCAGCGGAAGAAGGCCCTCCTGGGGGTCAGGGGCACACAGATGCCTCTCCACCACCCTGTGGGGCCCGCACGCACCCAACTCCTCGCGCGTGAATGGCAGGAAGGTCGTGTCCTCGTTCAGGTTCTTGTTGAAGTCGATGCACAGGAGACTCAGCTTCTTCTTGATGCTCTTGATTTTCTGACGGAAGAAGACGGCCGTGAGATCGGGGGGCGGGGGCACGGAGGCGGGTTAAGGGAGAAGAGGCGGATGAGAGGAGGGAGATGGGAGAGAAAGGGCCTCGGGTCCTAACTGTTCGGACCCTCCTCAGGAGTTACCCCAAGGTGACAGCCTAAGTTTCAGCCATTTCAACGGAGCTAAGTTTCTGTCCCTTCAGGGTCTATCTGGTTTGCAGAAACAGGGAGAAATGGACCAGCCTGGGGGAGGGAGTGACGTGGGGCACAGAGGAAGGCACCAGCTCCCCGGGGCCCCTGCCGGGGCAGCAGCAGGCGGGGCGCCTCGAGGACCTGCCCAGGCTGCACCCCCTGACCGGCCCAGGACTCAGCGCGCCCGGCCCCGCTCCCAGGCTGAGCAGACGTGCCTGTCCGAGGACAGGAGGGGCGCTGGGGGAGCGTGCCCGCTGGCTCTGCCAGGAGCAGGGGCTCGTCAGGCATGCCTGGCTCAGAACCAGCCCGAGGGATGCCGGGCCTCTGTGGGCAGCAGGCGCCGTGCCGGGCACTGGCCTCCCTGCAGCCTCACGGCCCCACGGGCCACGACTGGGCAGGAGCACAGGGCGCCCTGGGAGGGCGGGGCGGTGCTCAGGACCCTGCCCCGCGCCAGCAGGCCGCCTCTCCTGGGCGCCCTCCTCCCCGGGCGACCCGTGGTCCCTCCAGCCAGTGGTTCTCAAGTGTCAAGGCCGTCTGCGCAGCCCCAGTGTCCACACCCTCACCTCCCCCAGCTTCGAAGCTCCACGTGCCTGCCGCTGCGCAGGACTTCGGGGCCCACGCGCCCGGGACCACCCTGGAGGCTGGAGTCCCACAGTCCTCCGAGTCCCGGTTTCCTCCACCACAAGGCACAGCACCGGCCGAAGCTGTCGCTGAGCCCTGGGTCGGGCCTGGTACCTGCGTTAACCGCGTCGTTCACTTTCTGATGCAAACCAGCCAGCGCAGGGCTGCACCCCAGCCCCTTCTGTACGGGGCTCCCACACTCGGGGCCACCGTCCCCCTGCCCTCATCACCCCGGAGAGGCCCGGAGTCCCGGGGTCATTCTAGCCGATCCTGAGCCTGCTCCTTCCCGGTGACCCACACCTCAGGCTCTTGTCCCCAGCCACGCGTCCCTTCATTCCTGCCGAACCCTCGTGCTCCCGGGAGGCCCTATGTGACAAGGCGTGCCCCTGCCCAGAACCATGAGTGACAAGCTCTTTCCTGATCTGCTGGCCTCACTGTTCTCTGTCCTCCACACAAACCAACTCGGTCACCACCTGTGAGGGGGTCCTCGGGTCACGCACGTTGCAGATGGTGAACAGGGACAACGGGGTCCAGTGACCAGCCTCCGGGGACCCAGCCGGTTGGTGGCAGAGCTGGGTCTGATCCTGGCCATCAAGATGCGTGTAACCACGGCGCCCATGCCGCCCACCGAGGTGACGCCCTCGACCATGGGTGGCTCGCCGTGCCTGCCCCCCTCCCCACCCCACGGGGCTGCCTCCCGGGAGGGGCCGGGCTGCCCATCGCCCGCCTGTCCAGGGTGCCGCAGGGACCCCGTCCTGCTGGACCAGGAGTGGGAAGAGCTGAGGGCTCTGGGGTCCACGCTGGGGGCAGAGGGGTGTCAGGCAGCTGGGAGGACCTGAAGGGACAGGCCCCCCAGGGGGGGGACCTACTGGGAACCCGCGCGGCCGCAGGGCTCAGCCCAGAGAGGAGGGAGGGGGTGAAGGCGGACGCCATGCTCTTCAGCCTCCCGTCGCCCCCAGCCTCCGTGCCCAGTGGGAGCCGCACTGTGAATTACGGGAGAAACGGGTCGGGTCTTGGTCCCCAGTCCTGGCACACAGCTTCTAAACCTAAAGCCACAGGACGGGTTGCATCTTACAGCCCCACTGCCTGCCCACCTCCTGGGAGGGGAGAGGGACAGGGGTTGCAGCGTGAATCAGTGGCCCATGGCCAACGATGTAATCGTGCTCATGGAACAAAATCTCGGTAAACTCGGGGTTCAGAGAGCTGCCGGGTGGGTGCCTGCAGGGGGCCTGGAAGCCCCAGCCCCACCCCACGCCTCCCCACCTCCTCCTTCCACCTGGCTGTTCCTTTATAATAACCTGGTGGTCTAGTCTGTGGACTGGGTGCCTGTGTTCTGGGGGCCGCGCTAGCCAACGAACAGAACTCGGGGTGGGCGCGTGGGAACTCCTGACACAGCCTGTCGGCCACAAGCGCAGAAGACGACGTGGACCTGTGGCTGGCGTGGGCCGAGCCCTGACCCGCGGGCTCTGACTCTGGGTAGATGGAGTCCGAAATGAACTGTAGAAACCCGGCAGTCCCAGCGCTGCAGCTGTGGGAGCCCCACGGGCCTGGCGTCGGGACGGAAGCTCTGTGGGAGCGGGGGCTGAGGGTGGAGTGGGCTCGGAGGAGGGGGGTCCTTCCTTGAGACCCTCCCAGCAAAGCCACGGTGGTGGGGAGGGCCCGGATGAGGCGGGGCTGGGGTGGGATGCAGGGAGGGGCCCACGCCGCCTGTGCCCTGGGGAAGCCCTGTGACCCAGAGGACCGAGGGCAGAGCAGGTGCAGAGGGAGCGCTGGTCCACGTGGACCTTCCCTCCTGGGATTGAGGCGGCAGAGAGATGGGCAGAGGCCGGCACGCGGGGCCCAGGCCAGGCGCTCACCTCCTGCGTCTCCTCGGGCAGGTGGAGCCCATTCCTCCTGCCCAGCCTGATCAGCCGCTCCAGGTACCGCGACGCCTCTGGCCTCAGCGAGTCACTCTGTACCTTCTCCTAGAACAAGATAACCAAAGTTCGCAGCAAAACATCGAGACGGTGCCCAGTACTGGTGAGGCAGCAGAGAACAGGGGAGTTGTCGCTGGAGGGAGCGGAAGACAGTGCAGCCACTCTGGAAAGGAGCTGGCCAGTTTCCTAGAAAGCAAAACTTCCTAACAAAGCAGCCATCGCAGGACTCGGCAACCGCAGTCATGGGCACTTACCAGGAAATGGAGACTGAAGTCCACACAGAAGCTGTACACAAATGCTCGCCTGACTGGGAAGAGCCCCAGACCGAAAGCCGCTGGGGACCTTCCCAGGGCAGTGGATGACAGGGGCAGTTGTGTCAACGTCAGGATCCTGCTGGGACGCTGACTTTACTCTCACAAAAGGTGACATTGGGGAAAACGGGGCAAAGTAGCCGGGACCGCTCTGAATCATTTCTTACAACTGCACGTAAACCTACAATTAATTCTGTCAGTGGAAACTTCTGTTAAAAGAAGTACTGCCTGCGCTTTCAGAGGCCCCCGCCCTCGTGTCTGCACAAAGCACCCAGGGGCCTCCCCTGGTCCCGAGGGATACGCATCAGCGGGTTCTAAGAACCACCCACCAGCCACGTGAGAAGTATCTGTGGTCCCCCCGACACAGGCAGCAGTGCTCGGCCGGCGGCACGGAGCATCCACAGGAAGGCAGGAAGTGCACACACCTGTTACTCGTCCCTAACTTCACGTTGGAGACTGGACGTCCCCTCTAGGTGTCCCCAGCAAGGTCGGGAAAGTGAGGTGACTTGTGGACCCGGGAAGGCATTTTATGCTTCTTCTCCTCCCTCCCACTCGTCTTTGTCACGTCTCTAACGTCGTCTGCTGTGGTCCAATGGCCCCACCGTGAAACTCACCACCTTCCCCAGGCCCGGCGCACAGCCCATGGTGCCCACTGCCCACCTGCGGGGCCCCCTCCAGCTTGACACCTCGTAAAGCCTGGGGAGCGGAACGACCCAGTCTGAAGACGCCCCGCCGCGCGCTCACCTGCAGCCAGACGATCCTCTGGTACACGTCCTGCCTCATGCTCATCTCCACGTCGAACTCGGACAGCTTCTTGTCCGCCTCCGTGCTGGCTGTCCGGATGTCCTTGGATGGGGAGACGTGCTGGGGGAAGTCAAGGATGTTCCTCTGAACTGAAACGGGGAGATGACAGGACAGGTGTGAAAACGGCCCCGGGTGGAAACGGATGGGTGCCAGCCCCAGGCTAGAGATGAGCGGTTACCCCCGTCCTTGGGGACTCACAGTCCAAAAGGGAAGGAACTTAGCTCAGGACACCCCAAGCCAAGAGGGACCGGAACAGGGAGCAGGACGAGACTGGAAGAGGCCAAAGGGACTCGGTGCCAGAAAAGAGCCACGGCTGCCCATGGCTACGCTGCGGCTCACCAAAGATTTTATACTTCACGGCACACGTGTACGCTTCGTGAGACAAGACGTGGTGTGGCGGCTGTGAAAGCACATGCTTCAGCTGAGTCACCACGTGACCTGCAGACCCACCCCCAGGTGCACACCCGAGAGTAACGGAACATCCTCCACCCAAAACTTCTACACACGCCACCACAGCTGCATGATCCGCAGTAACCAAACAGTGGACACGACCCAGACGCCATCAGCAGATGACTGGACACGTGTCCCTCCACACACGGGAGCATCGCTTAGCCGTGAAAAGGGGTGAAGCCCCGACACTCGCTGCCACGTGGACAGACCCTGAGAACACGATGCTCAGTGAGAGAAGCCGGACACAGAAGGACACACAGTGTGTGATTCCACTGATGGGAAACGTCCAGAACAGGCAGATCCACAGACACAGTGGGTTAGTGTTGTCAGGGGGTGACTGCTGATGGGGACGGGGCTTCTTTTTGGGGTGATGGAAGGTTCTGGAATTGGATAGTGGTGAAGGCTGGATATGCTAAATACGCTAAAAACCAATGACATCTATGCTTTAAGTGGGCAGATTACATGGTATGTGAATTCTACCTCAACACAGCAGTGTTTAAAAAAGCATATACTTTGTATGGGGGAGACCTGAATTAACATCACAGTTTGGTGGCTTCCATGGTTCCAGGCCACCGAGATGGCCCAGGTCTGGTGGGTCAGCTGCAGCGTGGAAACCTCTGCAGGGCAGTCACCGGCTAAGCTGACTAGGCCAGACACAGTGGGGCTCTGGGCGGGTCTGATGCCGGTGGCCCGAGAGCAAGCCACGAAAAGGACAGAAACAGTCTTTTCTGTCCGTTTGGGATTTGCAGGCTGTGACTGCACTGAGTATGACAACGAAACAGCAGAGTGTGGGATTAGTCCAGGTGGCTGGTGTGGGGAGAGGGGGCACAGGAAGGGGCGCCGGGGCGGAGCTCAATCTGTGCTCAAAGAACCCGACGCCCAGCCAAGCAGAGGGGAGGGGCTCCCCGGCTGGCACGAAGCCCCCAGATGGGGCGCAGGACGAGGGGCAAGGCGGCACATGGCCGGGCCCCAGAGGCCACGTCGAGGGCTCCCACCTTCACCCCCAGGGCAGTGGGAAGGCACCGGAGTTGGTCGAGGGGAGTGCCATGGTCCAATTCTAGTTTTCTTTAAAATTACTCAGGCTACTGAGGAGAGATAGAAAGAAAAGGCCACAGAAGTGGAGTAGGAGAGACCAAATCACGTCTGGCAGGGTCCCTCCCGAGGTGGGAATTTGCATCATCCACACTCCATAGCCTCCTGCCACAGATGAGAGGGGAGACTGAGCCCGCCACCCCCTCCCCCGCCCCCGCCAGAGCAGGGGACTAGGGGGCAGAGCTGGCCTGTGGGCTCTTCATCCGCTGCCTGAGCCGCAGCCCTCACCCTTGGGCCCAAGGCACACTGGGCCCCCCCAGGGCGGATCCTCTGGAGTCTAAGCCTGCAGGCCAGGGGCAAGCAGACCCTGCACGGCGAGGCGTCAGGAACATGTGAGAATCCCGCAGCTGGAACTCAGGGATTCTAGACGGTTCCCAGAAAAACAGCTGTTCTAGAGATTCGGACACAGGGGGTCTCCTCGGCTCAGAGTTCTCTGCCTCATCAACCTCTGCAGAGGGGGCTCTGGGAGGCGAGCTGTGTATCTGACATACAAAGGCAGCAGACAGACCCCGTGGAGGAGAAGAGGGAAGGACCCACTAGGTGGCGATGAGGACGCTTCAGGGTATCAGGGGACCCAGGGCGCCGTGGGAGGAGAAAACCAAAGGGGACCAAATTCAGCGGCTCAGAGAAAACAAACAGATCCCGGGGCAGGCACACGGGCAGGGGTGAGAAGGGGCTCCAGTTTCAAGGCTGGCACGTGAGCCGGCTCCCCGAGAGGAGAGCTGGCAGACACTGTCTGACGCTGCCATTCTGGGCCCTCGGGGACAGAGCAAGCTGGCCGGCCCGGGCTGCCTTTCTCCACCGGGCCCCCGGGGAGGAGGTGGTGTCGCCCGGTCTGGGCAGGGCTCACCTGTGTAGGACACCTCCACGTCGGCCAGCGCCTTGAGCGTGTTCTCGTAGGACACGTCTTGGAGCTCCTGGGAGCCCACGCGGTCGTACACGTGCTTGGTCTCCTCGATAAGCTTGGTGGTGAGCTCCCCGATTTGCTGGGCACTCAGGTCCCACCGGAGGTAGTTCACGGCCGAGCACGGTGCCGCCACGTCCAGGGCGTCTCCTGCACAGGCTGGACCCAGAAAACAGAACCCCACACCCGGTGTGTCTGCTTCAGGCTCGGAATCAGGGTCAGAGTAACAGGCCGGGGAGAGTCCAGTTTCCCGGAGCAGATGGCGAGGCCCCAGGGCTTTCTGGGGACGCACAGGGCAATCGGCTCTCTAGAGCACAAGGTGATCCTGCCCCCAGGGGACACTGGGGGATGTCTGGGGACGTCTGTGGTTGTCACCACTAGGGAGTGATGCTCCTTCCTCAGCGAGGTCAGGCGTGCTGCTCAACACCCCACAGCAGCCAGGACCGCCCCCAGGAGAGGCCCCGCCCCCGAAGTCAGCGGTGCTGAGCGGGATATCCGGCATATACCTGCGTTTCACTGAAAGAATAACTGGACTGCAGGGTGGTACCCCCAACCTCCCTGAATGGAACCTGGAACATCTGTATTGTATTACTCCTCTAAAAGGGGGAAATCTGATTACTGTGACGTCTCTAGCCCCAGGAGTTTTTGGAAACAGGACTGTGGTCCTATAACAAGAGCTGTCGTGTTTCCCTGGTGGCTCAGTGGTTAAGAATCCAACTGCCAATGCAGGGGACACGGGTTTGAGTCCTGGGCCAGGAAGATGCCGCGGAGCAACTAAGCCCGTGCGCTACAACTACTGAAGCCCGCGCGCCTAGAGCCTGTGCTCCGCAGCAAGAGAAGCCACCACAATGAGAAGCCCGCGCACCGCAACGAAGACCCAACGCAGCCTAAAATAAATAAATAAATTAATTAATTAAAAGAAAAACAACAGCTGTCACTTAAAAACCTTCTTGTGTGTTCCAGGGTGTTTTGACCTCACTGAACTCTCAGGCAGTTCTGTACTCTGCATCCTATGTAGCTCTACTTTACAGATGGGAATCCTGAGCTCGCCATGATGCCACAGGCAGCAAGCGACAGAGGTGGGGTTCAAAGTCGGGCAGCTTACTTCCACTGATACACACTAAGTGGCGGGGGGAGCCTCTTCACCTCAATAGAGGTTCGATTTTTCTGGCCAAATGACTGCTTCAAATTAGAGAATATCTTTGCAGAATATTTTGGATTTCAAGAACTGCACAAGAGGGTCTGTGAGTCTGCATTAAATCTGGTGGTAAAGAAGGGCTCCAGGAGCTCAGGAAAGGCGGGAGGTCCGAGTGAGGTGGAATTGTCGGGAAAATCTTTTGGAGGAACTAGGATTTGAAAACTTGGAGCAGGCACATTCCTTTCATAAATACTTACTGACTGTCACCTACATGCCAGATCTCTGAGCTAACAATCCTGCAGCAAACAAGGCAGACAACATTCCTGCTTCCCTGAGGCCTGAATAACCATAATTATGATTATCATCATTAATACAATTATTATCATCATCATCACAATGGGCTGCAGAAAGAACAGAAAGAGGATAGGTGGGCAAGAGAAAATTCCAAGAGGCACCACTCAACATCCTGGGCGATTTTCTAAAATACAGTATGCGGGTGGCATCGCTCCCCTAAATGAAAACCCTTCCATAGCGCCCCTTTGTGCTTCCCATAAAAGGGACTCCCAGCTGTGCTCCAGCTAAAATGACTTGTTGCTCTCCAAACGCCCTACTGGTGCGCTTGCCTCCCCGCCTTTGCCTTCGCGATTCCCACCACCTGGGACGCTCCTCCCGCAGGACAGCTGCTTCTCCCCACGGGGTCCAGGCTGAATGAAATGCCACCTCCTCCGAGAAGCCCTCCAGGACCGCCCTCCCTAAAGAAGCACCACCAGCCCCGGCACCAGGGCACCATTGTCTAAAGCCCTCGCTTAATTTTTGCCTGTTGAACGTCCGTCTCCGGCTCTGGAACTGCGTCTAGAACTCCCTCAGAGTCCACCCCAGGGCCAGACCCATCCTCAGCAGAAGTGACACGGAGTTTGCCGAATGAGTGAAGCGCTGGAAAAGTTGTTAATTCATTCGGCAACCGAGGGTTCGGGGTTCCGGGCTCGCTGACCCCCCTCCCCTGCCTGGGCCCGGGTCACTCGAGAGTCACTGGGCTCCGCTCTTAGGCCCCAGGGGCCACCACGAGGGAGGGGGCGCGCGGCTCCTGGGTCCGGCGAGCGGGGCCACACCAATGGGCGGCCGGTACCTGCGGGGGGCTTCATGGCTGGCGGGTGTGCACCGGTGACCTGTCCCTCCACCTGGCCTGCGTCGGCGTAGCGGCCGGCAGCCTCCGTCCACTCAGCCGCCAAAGCCTACGGAACTGAGGTGCCCACCACCCGCGCACCAACTGAATGCTGGGAGACGCGTGCGCCGGACGGCAGGGCGCACGCGCACCCCAGCTCCGCCCACAACCCGAGGCTGCGCGCCCAGGCGCTGACTCATCCTGAGCATGCGCTGGAACCACCCCCGCCCGTCATTGGCTCTCAGTGGTGAGAGGGCAGAGCCTTCGGGGAGGCGGGGGAGAGGCGTTTCCATGGAAACCCACACAGCTGGCGCCCTGGAGCCTTCGCTAGGTTCTCTCTGCCAGTAGTTCGCTTGGGCTTCTAGCTCCTGTATTAATTTGTACTTGCCTCCTTTCTACCTTTGTTGGGTATCTGGCTAGTTTTACAAGTTTTCTCCCTCATTTAAGGTCCTCCGTGGTCGCTTCCCATATCTCAGGCTCTTATCCCATTCCCAGCATCCTGGCCAGCTTCTAGCATCTAATGAACAGAGATGGTGCGCCACATATGTTAGCTGAATCCAGTTGGTCAATTAAATTAAACACACATTTATTTAAAAAACAGAAATGTAAGCAAGTATCATTGAGAAAGCTTCAGTGAACGGATCTAGGACTTCAAACAACAGGTGTTTTGGAACAGTGCAGTTACCAGACCTATATCTAGGGTTGTCGGTTAAAACAAAACCTTGAACCGTCTAAAGTACCCAGAAAGAAAAAGTTACGAGAATTAAACCGGCCCCAAAACCCACCTCCTTTATTTCTGCAAAAGAAATGAAATGAAAATAACCCAGGGTGTTAAGTGTGCATGCGTTTTAAGTAGGATAAAAATGTATTAGGAGAACGCTTCTGGCAACTTTAACGCTAATTTACTAGGGAATTTCTCGTTACCCACCCTAGGTTTTTTTCTCTCTTGAGGACATCAAGTTTAGTTCTGTTACTCTTCATTTTCGCTGTTTCCTGTACCTGGAGTGCTTTCCTTCCGTTCTCCAAATCCACGTGTGAAAGAGAGGCCTTCCCAAACCATCCCAGCCAACTTACCCCCGCCCATCACAATCACAGCACCCCACTTTTTCCTCATAGCGCTTGCCATTAAGTAAAATTTGTTCATTTGTGTACTAGTTTACTAGTTTATAGTCCGTCTACCCCAATACAAGGTAATGAGAGCAAACATTTTGCTGGCCATTATAGTTGGTGTGCAATAAATATTTTTCGACTATTAGACATCTGCTGTAAACAAATATCTCTTACTTTACTCTTATGGATTGAATAAATGAAAGAACGCACTTGTAGGTGGATGGGTGGGTGAATATGAACAAATATGTTCAAAGAACGCCTGTAATACTCTGGGCGCCAGATACCCAAACACAGCTGCACCACGTGGCCGACTCTACACCACATGACGGCTCCGCCAACCCACAAGAGTCCCCCACTGTCCCACCATGCACCGCTCCATTCCGGCTGTAGAGGACTAGTCAGTTCTGATTTCCGCCCTCCGTTCGGTCGCAGAGGTCAGTTGCCCTAACGACCAGCTTGTCCCAGCCTCTAAATTGCGTCACTTCCCCCCCAAAGCCAGCCTAGATAATTGGTGCGCCTGCGCAGAATGAAAGCCCGCGGGTGCTGGCTCCTTCTGCGCAGGCGTCGCAGCTGGGGGGCGGGACCGGGCGAGGCCGCGGTACGCAGGCGCAGCCGTCGGTGGGTCGGGGTTCTGCTGCCTGAGAGGTGAGTGGGGGGCTCGGTGCTGAGCCCGGCGGGCCTGAGGTCCGCGGTTCGGGGCTCTTGGGGCTCCCAGGGCTCTGGGCCCCGTAAGAGGACGTCGGTGTGGGGCCGGGGTCGCCGCGATCCGCGGGGTACTATGAGTGGGCGGTGCGGAGGGGAAACTGAGGCCGGACGGCGTCGGGCAGGCCCTCGCCGGCCCGGGTCTCCCTCCCCCAGACCCCAGGCCCGGGAAATGCGGGTTCGCAGGCCGGCGGGTGGACAGCGGGAGGCAAAGCGCCCCGCACGGAGTGAGCGCTTGCTGGGTGTCTGCTGCTTCCCGGAAATTCCCGTCCTTTTGAATCGGGGCCCCCGTTCGTGTGGTTCAAGTCGGGGCTCCTGTCTCGACCCCGCCACTTTCTACCTGGGTGACCTTGGCCAGCCTCTTGGCTTCTCGGAGCCTCAGTTTCCCCTTCTGTAAAATGGGCGTCGTCTCCGCCCCTGCCTGGGGTGCGAGGCTTCCCGGGAGGATTAAAGTCGCAAGGCCCCCAGCGCGAAGTGAGAGCTCAAAGGGATCAGCAGCGGTTAGTCTGATTTCACACGGAGGGCCTCTGCCTACTGTGCTGGAGGTGGGAGAAATCTGGGGTTGAGGACCAGCTCGTCCACCTCTCGCTGGCTGTGTAAGCTCGGGGAGATCGCTTCCACTCTCCACCAGCCCTTTTCTTCTACTAATAGGGGCCCTAGAAGTACATGCCTCTTACAGGCATTTTGAGGTTAAATACACGTGGAACATTCTTTACTCAGGTTCCCACTCCTTGTCAAGAGCTTTCTAGAGGACAGCTAGTTTTGTTATTAGGTGCCAGGAAATGCGTGTGCACTCTGCATCCCCGCTGAGTGATGTTCCCATTTTCTTTTGTTTCTGCCTCTCTGGTTATTTTTGTCTGCTTTTCCTCTCCCTAGACCAGGGATTTTGTCCTGTCAGGGGACACGGGGCCGTGTCTGGGGACATCTGAGGCTTTCACGACCAGGGGCACTCCTGGCATCAAGTGGGTGGGGACCAGGGATGTTGCTCCACACTCCTCAGTGCACAGGACGGCCCCCACAGAAAATGATCTGGCCCCAAATGTCCACAGTGCCAAAGTTAAATCCTACCCTAGACTAGTGATTCTTCACCAGTGGGCTTCAGAGGGGGCAGAGGGTGTGAACCCCCAAGAAATCATGTGCAAGGTTTTGTGTGCGTGCCCACTTTTATGGGATGAGGAAAGGGTATTTTGGAGTTTAGGCTCTGGAATCAGCCCGCCCAGGTTCAAAACTGCTGATTTGCATCTTAGCTGGGTGCCCTTGGTGGGGGGGTGCCCCCATCTCTCTAAGCCTCAGTTTTTTGTTCTGTACAATGGGAGCTAGATTAAACAAACTGTAACCAGGGGGCCAAATCCCCCTGCAGCCTGTGTTTGTGAATGAGGTTTTGTGGGAACACAGCCCACTTGGTTGCATACATGTTATCCATGGCCTGGGAAGCTGAACGTCCTCATTCTGACTCTCCTTTTCAGAAAATGTTTGCTGACCCCTGAAATAGGCCATTATGTGTACTCAGCTCAGGGCCTGGAAAGTCCTGGGCACTCCAAGGATTTCATTCAGGGGTTTATAATTCAGTCTTCCTGGAAGGGTGAGTGGTTCTAAATGGGGTTAAGCTCTGCCCCGGATTGAGAGCTATTGTCTTACTTGTTCCTACTTTTTTTTTTTGGCCAAGACCCAATGCTGACCCTGGCGGCCAATGCACAGTGAGGGTGAAAGAGTAAAGGGGACGGTTGGTAGGTAGGCTTGTCATCCCCTCTGCTGATGAGGAAACCGAGACCCAAGAGAAACGACCTCCCAAAGGAACCTGGTCATGTGGCTCTGACCACGGCAAGGATCCAAGGTTTCCCTGAGTCCATGTGGACCAAACGCCCCTGAGTGCTGGGGTCCCCGGGGGAAGGTGATCTGTCCAGTGGCTCACAGTCGGGTGCAGGGTGGGCAGGCCAGGAAAGAGTCGGAAGGCCTTGTAGGAGATGCTGGACCAGAGGCAGGACAGGTACTGGGCTTTGCTGGAAGAAGAGGGTGTCCAGCTCTGTCTGAGGAGGTGACCTTCTGGCTTGGTGTTGAAGGGGGAGTGAGTGGTTCCTGGATGGCAGGAGGGAAGGTGAGCGTGGCGTTTGAACAGAGCACAGGGGCTTTGGTGAGGGGCCACATGTGCCTGCTCAGGAGGTTTCGGGGGGCTGTGGAGGGTTTTTAGTGTGCAGGACATCCTGGCAGCCTCTCAGAGGAAAACAGGGCTGCGATGTGGGGCTCGGGCTGGAGCCGAGTTCCAGCTCTTGGGACGGCCCTTTCCTGGGAGCCCTAGGTGCCCTGGGAGGGGAGGGAGGGGCAGAGGACCAGCTTGCACACACTGGTGTTGGTGAGAAGAGCTGGATTCGGGGTGGAGACGGGGCAGGGCACCCCCAGAAGGGGTGGGCAGTCTCAGAAAGAGGGTGCTTCTCCTTCCTGGGGTCCGGGGCTGGGTCACTCATTTTCCTGAGTGTACCCTTTTGCCTCTTCGAATGATCAGTTCTGAGCAGGGAAATAAAAGGAGTAGAGGCTGGGGTGTTTTGGGGGTTTTTTTGGCCAAGCTGCACAGCACGTGGGATCTTTTTTTTTTATTATAAATTTATTTTATTTTATTTATTTATTTTTGGCTGCGTTGGGTCTTCGTTGCTGCGCGCAGGCTTTCTCTAGTTGCGGCGAGCGGGGGCTACTCTTCGTTGCGGTGCGCGGGCTTCTCATTGCGGTGGCTTCTCTTGTTGAGGAGCACGGGCTCTAGGCGCACGGGCTTCAGTAGTTGTGGCACGTGGGCTCAGTAGTTGTGGCTCGTGGGCTCCAGAGCGCAGGCTCAGTAGATGCGGCGCACGGGCTTAGTTGCTCCGTGGCATGTGGGATCTTCTCGGCCCAGGGCTCGAACCCGTGTCCCCTGCATTGGCAGGCGGATTCTTAACCACTGCACCACCAGGGAAGTCCCAGCATGTGGGATCTTAGTTCCCGGACCGCGGATCAAACCCATGCCCCTTGCACTGGAAGCTCGGAGTCCTAACCACTGGACTGCCAGGGAAGTCCCGAGGCTGGGGTGTTTTTAATGATAAAATGGAAAGGTGGACGGAGAGCCGGCGGGGGTTGTGAAGGCACAGGGAGGAACTGGCACCGGGACCCCCACTGCAGCCGCACCCCGGGGCCAGCGTCTGTCCCCTGGCCAGGCTCTCGCCTGCACCCCGCACCTGCAGCCAGCGCCCCGGGTGCCTTTGGAGCCTCACAAAGCCCTCGCTGTTCGCAGAGAGAGCGGCCTGCCCTGAGAATTCTGTCCGGCAGCCAAAGCCCAACAAGTCAGGATTGTTCCTGAGACCCCAGTGCCCAGGGGCAGTCAAGGAAAAGAGCGTCCTGGCGTTCCTGGGCCGGCTTTGCAGGGAGCGGGAAGGCGAGGAAGGGCCGACAGCTGTTCCGCGCCCAAGAGGCAGGAGAGCGGCAGTCCTCACGGCCCGCCTGTGTCCAACATGTGCTGGGTCCCCGCTGCAGACCCACATCCGCTTTTCTGCAGTCCGGAAACCCCAAATACTCTGCAAACACAGGATTTGCTGAAAGTTTGCAGCCAAGTCGTTTGGCCAGAAACTCTGACCCGTGCTGACTTTTATTTTTCCCACTTAGTGTTTATCAGTGATTTTCAGCTGGTGGTGGTTTGGTGACGTCTGGAGACTTCTGTGATTGTTACCACTGTGGGGGAGGGGGGCTCCTGGCATCGAGGGGGTGGGGGCCAGGGAGGCTGCTCCACACCCCATGGTGCCCAGGACGTCCCCCACAGAGAGTGACCCAGCTCCCATGTCAGCTGTGCTGAGGGGGAGGGGCCCTGCATTCATTATTTGGGAAAAAATCGAGTCTGATCCCTGTTCACACTGGACACCAGAATAAACCCCTGATGATCAGACAGTGTAAACCAGGGTGACCCCCAGCGTGTGTGAGTCACCTCCCCTCCCTCCCACTCAGGTGTGGATTTAAATGTGTATAGCATCCCGGGACCTCAGAGGTCAGATAGTCATGGGACGTAGTCTCCGGGGGTCAGTGGAATCCCTAACCCCGCGGGTCTCGCCCGAGTGATTCTGCCCCCAGGGGACACTGCTGGACGATGCCAGGGATGCTGTTAAATACCCTACAGTGCACACTCCCCACAAAAGGAGTGATGTCCCCCGCACCATGCGGATAGCGCCTGGGGGAGAAGCCCCGCATGGGGCGCTGGATTCTCACAACAGCCTCCGTTACCCCGTTTTATAGAAGAGGAAAGAGAGGGCATCGCGGGGGCTCCTTCAGACGTGACACGAGCATCCCGGCTCAGGGGTGGGGAGGCGACGTGGAGCTGGCCTCGGGTGGAGACGGCTGGACCTCAGGTGCTAAGACTGCAGAGCCCGTTGTTACCCCCAGGGCGCCTCCGGGAGCCCTGGTCTCGGTGCTCACTGTGTCAACTTGGGGGGCCGACCCTCGGGAGGAGGTCATGTCAGTAGACCAGGAGAAGCCAGGAACCAGGAAACCAGGTAGCGGTTGCCTCAAATGAGCCGTTTAGTCGGGGTGGGAGGGCTGGTAGCAGCATGTACAAAGGCCCTGAGGTACAAAGGGCCAGGGCCCTTGGAAGAACTGAAGGTGTGCCAGGAACGGGCGTGACTTCGTGTCTCAGTTCTCTGCACCCTGACGGTCCCCTCAGAGTCACCCCCTCCGTCCTTACAGCTCAGTCACGTAAAGATCAGATTGCCTCTTTATCCTACTCTTAAGCGAACGCTTGCTACCACAGGGCCTGCGTTAGTTCCCTGTGGGGAAAACAGATCCCCCCACGCACACACCCTCGAGCCCAGTGTGAAGCTCAGTCACCCAGTACCAGCTCCCGTGGGTCTGGCAGGGGGATCGTGCCCCTAAGTGCTGCCTGGAACACTTTGGGGGAGCCCCAGCTGCCCAGCCTGTGACCTTACCATGTGACCTGTCAATCTGTGACCCCCTCTGGGAGACCCTGGCACCCCTCCATCCCGTTCAGTGATCGAGAAGTCGGCTGGGAGGGGTTGGCAAACATGAAGGCCCAGGTGGTAAATTCTGTGGGCTTTGGGGCCCTTGAGGAAAACCAAGCATGCTATGCAGACACTTCTATAACGTAGGGATGCAAAAGACATCCTCAGCTAAACAGGCGGCTGCCAGGTGTGGCCCTTGACCCCTGATTTAGAACAGAATGTACAAAAGGATCAGGGTCCTGGGGTCTCAGAGGTTCACATCCTAAGAGGACCACTTTGGGCTTTGAAAACAGATTTTCTTCTAATTACAGTAAAATAGATATACCGTAAAGTTTACCAACTTAACCATCTTTAAGCACACAGCTCAGTGACATTAGACACATTCACGTTGTCGTACAACCATCCCCACCATCATCTCCAGAACTTTCTCATCTTCCCAAACTGAAACTCTGTCCCCATTAAACACTCCCCATCCCCTCCCCCAGCCCCTGGCCCCCACGATTTACTTCCTGTCTCTATGGATTTGAGTCCTCTAGGGACCTCATGTGAATTGAATCAGACAGTGTTTGTCCTGTGTCTGGTTTATCTCACTGAGCAATCACATCCTTAAGGTTCATCCAGGTTGTAGCAGGTGTCAGAACTTCCTTCCTTTTTAAGGCTGAATAATATTCCGCCATGTGGATGGCTCACATTTGTTGATCCATCATCCATGCATGGACATTGGGTTCTGTCCGCCTTTCGGCTGTGGTGAATGATGCTGCCGTTTGTCAAATATCTGTGAAACCAGAACATTGTTGACGTTTTGGGCAGCGGCTCACTGGTTCAGCTGGGGAAGATGACTCACCTTTGGGGGTTTCACTGTCTTCAAAACGAGCGGGTTGTGCTGGTTGGTCTCCCTGGGCCCCTCTGTGTTGCCCCTGAGATCCTGTGGATCTGGGGCTGGCCGTCTGTCCTCTGGGCTCTAGCGCGTCCTGATCCCAGACCTCGCAGTTCCTGGGACGCTCTTGGGCCAAAGGCACTTGCTTGGTAAAGGCTCATTGTATCCAGAAATGGGGGAGGAAAGCTCATTACCATCCCCGTAGAGCTTTCCGGGGGTGGCCAGAATGCCCTGTCCAGCTGTACAAAATAGCTGCTTTAAGTTCTTCCCTTTTTAAAATTTGAGATATAATTCACATACCGTAAAATTTAGTAGATTTTAGTATATTCACAGTGCTGTGCAACCATCACCACTAATTCCAGAACATTCCCAAAAGAAGCCCCACCCCTTCCTCAGCCCCTGGCAACCACGAACCCACTCTCTGTGTCTGTGGATTGGCCTGTTCTGGACATTTCCCATCAGTGGAATCACACACTGTGTGGCCTTCTGTGTCTGACTTCTCTCCCTTTTTTAAGTTGTCGATGGATGTAGTTTTCTGTGAACAAGAAACAGCTCTGAGCGTGGCCAGCATCGCGTGTCTTGACAGCACTCGCCCGGTGGCTCTGGGCTGGCAGCGCCCGGCCTGCTCTCAGCCAGTGTGCGAAGCCTGGGGGTTATGACTTGCTCTGCCCAGTTTGATTTACCCGCCACTGGCCAGTGATGGGTTAATGATAACTCGGCCAGGAGGCCGCCCCTCGATTTCCAAGCCACACAGGCTGTTCACCCCGCGGGGGCATGTTTGGGGGACCAAGATGTTTCACACCATGGATCCCACCCTCCCGGGTGAGCCCTGCACGGCCTCGGGCAAGCGTGGGTTGCCCCCTCTGAGCCTGTTTCCTCTCTGCGTGGGAGGTGGGCCTGTGCAGGGGGCGAGCTGTGTGTGAAGTGCCTGGCGCGTCAAGGCCCACAGGGAACAGGCCCTTCCCATGCTCCTTCTCCAGGGTTCTCGCCTCAGCACTGTAGGGGGCCGTCCCCCAAGTTGTGACGACCACAGCTGTCACCAGTGTCCCCTTGGGAGAGTCACACCTGGCCTAGGAATACAGCAGGTTGTAGAGGAACCCAGAGGAGGCCCTGAGGCGGCCTGGGAGGGGGTGTCAGTGCCCTCTAGGGCTTCGGTCTGCTCAGGCCCACCCAGTGGTCCTGTCTGACCCTCGTGGGCGGTGCATGTCCCCCGGGTGTTCGGGGCTCGGGGGGCTCGGAAGCTGTTGGACCGTTTTTTTATCCAGAGCGTGGAGGAGCAGCAGGTGGGGCTGCAGCCTGCCCTCTGTGTCCCTGGGGAGCCCTACGCCCCCCGTCCAGCCGCTGAGGAGTGATGACCACCGGGCCCAGGACCGCATCACCCTGGGGTTAGAGTCAGGCAGGACGGCAAGGGGCTCTGGACCTACAGCCTCAGTGTCTCCTCTGTGAAATGCGGAGAGTTAACATTTCTGCCTCACTGTTGTCAGGCAGTCACAATTAGCCAGTGAGTTAAAGTGGCTCCTGCAGGGCAGGGCGGGGGCGTGAGGGGGCGCCCGGAGGGCCTGGAGCAGGAGGTGCAGGCTGCGTGGAGGTGCAGGGCAGAGGGGGACAGGCTCGGCTGTGCCTGCCGTCCTGTCCCCACACCCTGGACCTCTGTCCGCAGATCCTGAAACCCCCAGGCCTCGTCTCCTCCCATCTCAAGATGGATAACAAGAAGCGTCTGGCCTACGCCATCATCCGGTTCCTGCATGACCAGCTCCGGCATGGGGAGCTCTCCTCTGACGCCCAGGAGAGCTTGGAAGGTACGTGCGGGCCATGCCCTCCCCCCAGGGCCTCGGGTCCCCTGCCCAACCCTCCACCTGCATCAGCGCCTAGAAGCTCCATGGGGTGGGAGTGATAGGCTGGTCCCTGTCTTCGTTTCACAGGTAGGGATGCTGAGCCCCAGGCGGGTGCAGGGCCGTCCCCCGCCTCCCTCACTTTAGGCTGGGCCTCCCGCAGGTGTTCTCTTCTGGAGGGGTGCAGCTCCCGAAGGTTCTCCATCCCCCCCGTTGTGCGTGTGTCCCTACCAGTCAAAGGAGGGAGAGAGGAGAGAGGCCAGGGGTGGGGAGCCCAGCCCAGACCCGGCTGCTAGCCTGCCTGGCAGGAGGTGGCTGTTCCGTGCCCACCGGGCCGCGCCGAACCCCCGAGGCCCCCCACCCGGGCAGCCCCAGCATTGTGACCCCACAGAGAGGCCTGGCGTCACCACCTGAGCCCCATGGGGCAGGGATGGCGGCTTCCTCCCTCCTCCCGGCCTCAGGGCTCGAGGGGCAGGTCCATCCTGCGCTGCCCGAGGAATCAGAACCAGCACCCATAGGGCCCTGCAGGGCGCACGCAGCGCCTGGCGCATCCAAGGCCTTAGCGAGCACGCCCAAGAAAGGAAGCGTGAGCGCTGCCCCCCAGAATCGTCAGCTCGGGGTTGGGTTCAGCAGAGCACACCTTTGTCCCCCTGGCAGTTGCCATCCAATGCCTGGAGACCGCTTTCGGGGTGACGGTGGAGGATAGCGACCTTGCGCTCCCCCAGACTCTTCCCGAAATATTTGGAGCAGCTGCGGCGGGCAGGGTGAGCCTCGGGCACTGCGGGGCTGTGGTTCTGTCTCAGTTCGAGGGCCTGAGTTACCCCCCCAGGGCTCAGCTGTCCTCGGGCGTCCCCTGGCTGGGTGGGGTAGGGGGTAGGGTGCTGGGCTTGGGGGGGGAGGTCGGCGGTTTCCCGCTGCCCCTCAAAGAGCTCATCCTGGCTTTGGGGCCAGGAGATACCACCTGATCTGAGGAGCCCCCAGCGAACCCCACCTTCGGAGGAGGACTCGGCCGAGGCAGAACGCCTCAAAACCGAAGGTAAGGAATGCCCCGCACAGCTGGCCTCTGGGTGCAGCGGGCAGAGGCCGGCTGGTCCCGGGCTGTGGAGCGGATGGCAAACCAGCCTTTGCAGACGGGGCCGGGGGGCTTTTACACGGATGCAAAGATGCAGAGAAATCAGACCCTTGACCAGGAGGAATTAAAGGGTGAGGCCGCTGCGGAGGGCGGTCCGACAGCTTCCCAAGTGGTTAGATAGAGTGACCATGTGACCCAGCAGTTCCACCCCAGGGTGTGCCCAGGAGGGATGCAAACGCACATCCACAAAGATGCTTGTGCATGCATGTTCATAGCGGCATGCTGCACAACAGCCAAGGAGTGGAAACCGCCCAGGTGCCCATCAGCTGACGAGCGGACACACACATATGTCTCTCCACACACGGGAACGTCACTCAGCCATGCAAAGGAGAGAAGCCCTGACACTCGCTACAACGTGGATGGACCTTGAGAACAGGATTCTCAAGGACAGAAGCCAGACACAGAAGGACACACAGTGTCTGATTCCATTGATGGGAAACGTCCAGAACAGGCAGATCCACAGACACAGAGAGTGGATGTGTGGTTGTGAGGGGCTGGGGGGGGGGGTGACAGCTAATGGGGATGGTGCTTATTTTGGCTAATGGAATGTTCTGGAATTAGTGCTAATGGTTGGACCACTTTGAATATACTAAAAACCGCTGAGTTACACACTTTTAAAGGATGAGTTTCACGGTATGTGAATTCCATCTCATTAAAACTGGGCTGTTTCTGAAGGAACGAGCAAAAGTGATGGTACCTGAGGCTTAGGTTCCCAAATACCACAACCAGGACAGTGACAGCTGCTGCACCGAGGGCTGGCTCAGGCCAGGCCCTGCGCTGGACGCAGACCCACCCTCCGCCTCACGCCACCACCCTAGCCTGTGTCTAAGCATTGCATCCTGGGCCCCCAAAGTCTCGAACTGTCACACGGAAGCCGGGCGAGCCGAGAACGCCGTCTCAGAACTTCGGGGTCCGAGGGGAACAGCCGAGGGTACGTTTCCTTCCCTTTCTCTTCAGGGAACGAACAGATGAAAGTAGAAAACTTTGAGGCTGCCGTGCACTTCTATGGGAAAGCCATCGAGCTGAACCCCGCCAACGCCGTCTACTTCTGTAACAGGTATGGTGGGGGCCGGGGGGGGCCTGGGCAGGCTGAGCAGGGTCCCCAGGGGAACGGGAGGGGCGGTCAATCTGTGGGTTAGTGATGGCTCAGCCGCTGTCCCAAATAATGAGCCCATGCCGGGTGGCCAGCCAGGTGTGGCCCAGTGTCAGTGGTGTTAGCGGCCGCACTCGTCTGCCCCCTCAGCCTCGGTTTCCGTGGTGAACAGGGCGACACCCAGATTGCCGTATCCTCCGGTGCCAGCCCAGGCGTCCAGCCCCACCGGGCCTCCCATCCTTGGCAACGCTGCCTCTGCCCCACCTGACAGACGGGGAAGCTGGAATCAGCTCCCCGACTGCCCTGGTTTGCCTTCCCCCAGAGCTGCGGCCCACAGCAAACTGGGGAACTACGCGGGGGCGGTGCAGGATTGCGAGAGGGCCATCTGCATAGACCCGTCCTACAGCAAGGCCTACGGCAGGATGGGGTGAGTGCCGCTCGCCCACCGCCCCGTAGACACTGTCTGCCTGGGGTCAGCGCGGGCCCCGCACGTTAAGGCCCCACCCAGCCCACTGGGCTGCCCCACCCCACACACCAATCCCGAGTCCAGGCCATCACCTGAGCTTCTGACCGACCAGCTGTAAGTCGGGGTGCCCACGACCCTCTCCTTGGGTTCAGCGATTCCCTCGAAGGCTCGCAGGACTCAGGAGAACGTTTCACTTAACCTTCTCTGGCTTATCGTAAGGGGTGCAGATGAGTAGCAGATGGAGGGGCGCCAAGGGCGAGGTCGGGGAGGGTCCCGAGGCAGAGCTTCCGTCCCGTGGGGTTCGGGGCGCGCCCCCACCCAGCACACGGGGCGGTCACCAGTGGGGGTGGGTTTTATAGCCCGTCTCTAACGCCTCCCTCCCCGGGAGTTGGGGGTGAGTTTGGTCTTTGTGGCCAGCAGCGCATCCGGAGGCTTCCTGGAAGCCCACCTCGTTAGCATAAACAGGCCTCCTTGTTAGCATAAACTCCAGTGTGGTCCAAGGACACACCTGTGATTCAGCTCGGCCTGAGCAGGGAGGAGCTCTGACCACGCCTGCCCCGCCTCCTCCCAGCCCCCCCCCCCCCCCCCGACGGATGTGGGATGGACGAGGGATGGCGACCCCAGCAGTACGGGGCGGGGCGGGCAGGCGGGCGGCCTCCCAGGCCCTCCACACCCACTGTCCCTCCTGCAGCCTGGCTCTGTCCAGCCTGAACAAGCACACGGAGGCCGTGGCCTACTACAGGAAGGCCCTGGAGCTGGACCCCGACAACGAGACCTACAAGTCCAACCTCAAGGTGGCGGAGCTGAGGCTGAGAGAGGCACCCAGTCCCGTGAGTCCCCCGGGGACCGGCCGCGGGGGCAGGGCGGCTCGGGGTCGAGGGCTGGGCCTGACCCGTGTGGGAGGAACGTCTCCGGTGCCGGGGGTCCGGCATCTGTTTAACCGGGTCCTGTCGTGCAGGAAGAGGCTTATCCTCGCAGAGGCCCCGGAAACGGGAGGGCGTGAGTCACACGGGGAAGCCCCATCTCGTCAGGAGGCAGAGGGCTGGGGGCCGTGTGGGCCGTGGGAAGGAGCTGGCAGGCAGGGTGAGCAGGCGCCGGATCGGCTAGTTTGAATGGCCCCCGGGGCAGGGGGGCTGCCCGGGGTGACCAGGGCAGGGGGACAGCGGCCCCGAGCCCCGTAGAGGCTGGTTTGCGCGTGAAAGGTGCACTCGCGGGCCAGTTGTTTACCGTTTCTAGGGATTGGCCACCCCTGGGAGGGGCTGTCCCGCCACAGTCCGCATCACAAAGTGAAAGACACAGTTAATATACCGTGCTCTTCCGGGGCACCCACACTGTGGTGCGTGTCTTTTACGAAGCACCCCCGGCCGCAGGGCCTGGCCGCCCGGGTTGCTGGGACGCCCAGGATTCCAACAGGCCCCAGGTGGGACCTTACCCCTCAGTTCCCGGGGGGGCCAGCTGTCGAGGTTCTGTGTCGAGGTTCTGTGTCCAGGCACCACTGACCAGGGCTTTTCTCACGCCGCAGACGGGAGGTGTTGGCAGCTTTGACATCGCGGGCCTGCTGAACAACCCGAGCTTCATGAGCATGGTAACGGCCCCCGCCTGCCGTGTCACCACGGGCCCCGGGCCAGGGCTGCCCCA
This sequence comes from Eubalaena glacialis, assembly GCF_028564815.1. Classification (NCBI taxonomy): domain Eukaryota; kingdom Metazoa; phylum Chordata; class Mammalia; order Artiodactyla; family Balaenidae; genus Eubalaena; species Eubalaena glacialis. The sequence continues at coordinate 186,093,550 of NC_083719.1, read as the reverse complement.
CTGCAGACACCATGGACACTGGGCGCCGTGGGGCGTGGAGCCGGACAAACTGAACCCGCCTCTCCCCGCTGAATAACCTGGGGAATCTCCACCCCCCTTCCCCCCTAGCCCGGGCCCCCTCGCAGTGTGGCCACGGTGACAGCAGAGTCGCTGCACCTGCTCCCGGAGGTGCAGACGAGACACCGCAGGGCGCGGGGGCCCCGCGGAGGAAGGGCCGACCACCCTCTGGTCCAGATGCCCGTGTTCTGTGCAGGGCCGTCCCCTGGAACAGGCACCCAGCATGTCCGCCACATGCCTGTCAGCCCCCGGGTGGTCTCACTGGTCCTCAGGCCACACCGCTGGCTCAAAGGGCCTCAGGGTGGGGGTCTCAGGTCGCCAGGGAGAGAGGAGCCTGGAGTCCCCCGTCAGAGAAACGTCCCCGCCTGAGCGGGAAGCGTCTGGCCTCCCACGTCTCGGAGCCTGGGCTGCCGCTCTCATCCAGGGCAGGGCGGGCACGAGGCTGCCAGAGGACTCCCGGCGGGGGGAGCAGCCTGACAGAGGCCGCTCCTTTGGCCTTGTCCGTCGGGGTCGGCGGTCCCAGCCCCCCTCAGCTTCGTGCTGTGCTGTCGGCACCCAGCCACGCCCGGCACTTGCATGACCGTGGCCTGGGCACGCAGCCATGCAGGGCAGTGGACGGGCCGAGGCCGGCTGGTAGCGCTCTCCAGCCCTTTACGGAAAGAGCCACAGCCTGGAAGGTGCTTCCCTGGCTTCTGCTCGTGTGCACGTCTTAAAATCAGCCCTGAGGAGATAATCCCAACGTGGCTGGGGGTGTCAGTGTAGGAAAGATTCCAGGATGATGTTCATCCACGGAGCAGAGCTGGAACTGACTCCCAGGTGTCCCTGGTTGGGGAAGGATGACGAGGTGCCCGGAATCTTAAGATGAGAGTCCAGATGAGATCGAAGTGGGGAAAGGGCAGGGTCACAGCGTGTGGGGATGGGGTGAGGCCCAGGGAAGAGGCGGGCCTGGCGCTCTGGGTGCTGGGCTGGAGCCCCACGGTGCCTACGGGGAAACCTTGTCAATGACGAAATGCGTTTGGGAGCTTGCTTTTTCTGAGAAGTCTGTTTTTTTCTTCAGGCATCCAACCTCATGAACAATCCCCAAGTTCAACAGCTGTAAGTGACTACCGTTCTCCTTTGGGTCTTGTTAAAATTATCGTGGTGAAAGATGCATAAAATGTACCGTTTTAACCATCTTAAGGTTTATGATTCCGTGGCATTAAGTACATTTACGACGTCCTGTAGCTGTGGCCACCGTCTAGTTCCAGACATTCATCACCCGAAAAAGAAACCCCGTCCCATTAGCACCATCCCCAGCCCCTGACTACCAGGAACCCACTCTCTGTCTCTGGATTTGCCTGTTCTGGACGTTTCCCGTCAATGGACTCAGACACTGTGTGGCCTTCTCTGTCACTGGCATCACCCGGTGTCCCTGAGGGACAGCATTGCCCTGTTGAGAATCACTGTCTTTAAGCCAAAAAAGGGTGTTGCTGGGAAAGCTGATGGAATTGACAGGCCGCAGTCAGAAGGGTGGGCTGAGGGCAGGTTTGGGCCCCAGGAGATGTCCGTTGCCGGCAGAGGGGAAGGGCCAGGCGGGGCTCAGAGGGAGGAGGGCTGAGCCGTCTGCGAGTCAAGGGCTCTCTTTGCAGCATGTCCGGCATGATTTCGGGCGGCCACAACCCCCTGGGGACTCCCGGCACCAACCCCTCGCAGAACGACCTGGCCAGCCTCATCCAGGCGTGAGTGGACCTGCCAGGCGGGGCTCCTGGGCAGGCGGGGCGTGTGTGTCCCCCCCACCCCAGGAAGAGAGGCCTGCTCTGGAGGGCCTGCGTCCTCCAGGGGGCGGTCCCCCTGCCCTCGAGGGGCACGTGGGGCGGGCGCCCCGGGCCAGGCTGAGCCTGGGCGCACGTCCCCTCCCCGCAGGGGCCAGCAGTTCGCCCAGCAGATGCAGCAACAGAACCCAGAGTTGATAGAGCAGCTGCGCAGTCAGCTCCGGAGCCGGACCCCCAGTGCCAGCGGCGACGGCCCGCAGGAATGACCGCCCGGTGAGCCCAGGGCCGGGCCGCGTCGCCGGTCCTCAGTCCCCCTGCCGGGGGTTCCCGCCCGGATGCCCCACCCCTCCCAGTCCCGCTCAGTTGGGCTGTTTCTCTCTCCAGCCCCCCAGCGCCATCAGGTCCTTCCCGGCTGACCGGAAGCCTTCTCTCCCTTTTCCGTCTCTTCCCATTGGACCGCCCATGAGAGGAAAAGGAATTGGACCTGCATGTTAAGACGGATTTTTATTATGTTTATTTTTTTGCCTCTGCCCTTCCCTCCCTTTTTGTACTCTCTCACGGCCCCCAGACCCTTCTCGAAACAGAGCCAGCAAGCTGTGAGCACAGACCAGCACCAATCTCACTCCCAGCCCCCCAAAAACCCAGTCTCTAAAGTATTTTCTAGAATAATGTGGGGGGGGGTCCTTTCGCCGCTCTCGAGAAGCGGCCCACGGGGAAGCCGTGGCCCGAAGCCCCTTCTGCGGTCCCGCCCCCTCGGCCTGTCTTCAGGGGCCTCGCAGCCCACGAGAAGCTGCTCTCTGCGTTGACCGTGGCCACTCCAGCCGTCCCTGCTCGGAAGGGCTCCCTACCAGCCAGCCCGGCCCTCGGACCCGGGTTCTCGCATGAGCAACTCCCGCTGCAGGTTCCCAGGAGCCGGTTCTGTTGCCGCGGGCCTGGGGGCGGGCCGGAGCGGACGTCCTGGGTGTGCAGGACCCATTTCTGGGACTTTCCTTCTAGTTGAGCATTTGGATGGACGCGGGTCTGACCCCAATGCTCTCTTCCCAGTACTCACGACCGATAGACCGTGAGGGGCCCTCTCACCACCTTCAGCCTGGCCCCCGAGCCCATCCCGGCCTGGCCATGTGTCCCAGCCACTGCCCTTCCGCCCACAGGTGGTCCCGCTGGCCGGCGCCTCTGCGTCCTCAGCGGGCCCTCCTCCCTTTGGGAGTAGGGGCTGCAGGGGGTCCTGGTGCCGCCCGCCTTGGCCTGAGATTGCCAGCAGCCACCGTGGATGCCCGGCGGCCCCAGGCGAGGACGGGGCAGCGTGGGGAGGAGGGGTCGGCCGGCACCGCCGCTCCGACAGCAGCGTTGGCAGCTGGATCGTTGGAGGCTCCCTGGTGGTGTCGGGCCATGTGCGAGGTGACCCAGCACCGTGTGTGTAGGTAACTAGTAGGGAGACGGCCGCCGGCCACCCGCCGTCTGGCACACGTCCGGCGAGCTGTGTCCTAACTCTTGCGTGCTAGCCATGGTGACGAGCATAACGTAACGTGTGGGGAATAAATAAACATCATGACCTCTGCCCGTGTCTGTGTTGACCTCTCAGCGCCACCGCCCCTCCCTGCCCCTAGCTTCCAGGAACCCCCAGCCTGGACCCTGTGTGGGTCACCTTGGAACCACTGAACCGGGTTGTGTGTGCATCTCCTGTCGCTGCTGAGGAAGTCCCACAGATTCAGTGGCTTTTAACCACACAGATCATCTCAGTCCTGGAGGTCAGAAGTCGGACATGGCCCCCGTCCCCCGAGGCTAAATCCAGGTGTGGGCGGGTCTGCCTCCCTGCCAGGGCTCAAGGGGAGAAGTGCCCCCTGCCTTTCCCAGCGTCTAGAGGCCGCCACAGACGGTGTAGGCAAAGGGGGGGCATGAGGACCTGCACCCGGATCCCCACTGGCCACTGGGCTGTGGAAACACCTTTGGGCCACACTCACCTCCTTCAGCCGTGGCCTCTGTGGCTTCTGGGGGATTGTACTTCCAGCCTCCGGTGACCTTGAGCTGCCTTGTCCTGCAGAGATGACTTCCCCGTGTTCCCTGCCTCTTGGACGGTGGCCAATAGGGAATGAAGGAAGTTCAAGGAGGAGGAGGGGTCCGTCCCTGGTGGGTGCCGCTGGCGGGGTGTGGAAGCTCCCTGCCGTCCAGCCTTCCTGCTGCTACAGCTACCCAGTGCGACCGGGCAGCCTGGACACCAGCGGAGCCGGCAAGGAAGGCGGGGTCCCGGCCGCCCCGAGTTCCCGATCTGCGTTTCCACAGAAGTTAATGCAGTAAACTGGCATTTACGTGGCTCCAGCTACCTGTCTGGGGAAATGGTTCCTTTTAAAAAAATTGAGATATAATTCACATGACATAACATGTGCCATTTAAAAACGTACAGGGACTTCCCTGGTGGTCCATTGGTTAAGACTCCACGCTCCTAGTGCAGGGGACCCGGGTTCGATCCCTGGTTGGGGAACTAGATCCCACGTGTGGCAACTAAGAGTTTGCATGCCACAACTAAAAGATCCTGCACGTGGCAATGAAGATCCCACGTGCTACAACTAAGACCCGGTGCAGCCAAATACATAAATATTAAATAGATAAAATTGTACAATTCAGTAGTTTTTAGTACATTCACCATGTTCTGCCACCATCACCACTGTCTAAACCCCCAAAAGAAGCCCCGTCCCCATCAGCAGTCACCCCATCCCCTTCCCCAGCCCCTGACAACCAGGAACCCACTCTCTGTGTCTGTGGATCTGCCTGTTCTGGACGTTTCCCACCAATGGAATCACACCCTGTGTGTCCTTCTGTGTCTGGCTTCTCTCACTGAGCATGATGTTCTCAAGGTCCATCCACATTGCGTCATGTATCAAAACTTCATTCCTTTTCATGACCTAATAACATAGGAACTGGTTCTTAATCCTGACGCAACATTTTAATCATTGATGGAGCTTTAGGAAAAAAAAGTACCCATAAAAGTTAAGTGTTTATATAATGTTGCATCTGGCGGGGAGGACATTGACAAGCCACGTCTCCCTCACACGAGTCACCAGTCATCAAGCCCCTGCTGTGTGTCAGGTGTGTAGCACCTCTTCTCCCATTCTTCAGAGGAGGGGTTTTTATCCTGAACCCACAGGCCCAGGTGCAGAGCGTGTTACCTGCCTGCCTCCAGAAAGCCTGTTTGCTTTCTGATACATGTGCCTTCATCCTGCCAAACCCCATCAAAGGCTTGGTATCCGATATCTATTTCTGCGTAACAAAGCGCCACGAACTCAGAGGCTTAAAACAATACACTGGTTACTTCCTAGTTTCTATGGGTCAGAAACCAGCAGGGCCTCTGCTCAGGGTCTCAGCCAAGGCCGCGTTCTCATCTGCCCACAGGTCGCTGGCAGAGTTCAGTCCTTATGTTGTGGGTTGAGGCCTGGCCTCCCTCAGCTCTGCACCACCGGGGCCTCCTGTGTTCATTTCCTGGGGCTGCCATAACAAATTACTACAGACTCGGTGGCTTAAACCAACACACATTGGCTCTCTCGTAGTTCTAGAAGCCAGAAGCATGAAATCAGTTTGTCCAGTCCCAAAGTAAGGTGTCACAGGGCAGAGCTCCCACCAGAGGCTCCAGAGGGGGAGCCTTCCTGTCTCCCCCAGCTTCTGGGGGCTGCGGTGTCCTGGGCTTGTGGCCGCATCACCCCAGTCTCTGCCTCTGTCTTCACGTGGCCTCTTCCTCCTTCTTATAACAGCCCTTGTGATGACACTGGACCCCCCTCGGGTGAGCCAGGATCATCCCCATCCCAAGGTCCTTAATTTAAGTCCACCTGCGAAGTCCATTTTGCCATATAAGGTACCATACTCACAGGTTCCAGAGATTAAGACATGGACATCTCTGGGGATCGATAGTCTTCCACAACCAGCCCCCTCCCCGCCATGGCCACTTGCTTCCTCAAAGCCAGCAGGGGAGAGAGAATCTAGAGGGAGTCAGCTAGCAGGACAGAATCTTAGGTACCGTGATGGAATCTTGGGAATGGCAGTCATCACATATACTGTTGGTTAGAAGTGAGTCGCAGGTCTCGTCCACACCTGACGGGAGGGGATTACGCAGCGCATGACCACCAGGAGGTGGGGGTTATTGGGGTGCCTTAGAGCCTTCCACCACAGGCTTGAGCTTGGCCAAGTCTTCCAGCCAACCAGAGGGACCTGATTGCCTAGCCTCGCAGCCTCCATAAAGGGCTGTCACATTCAAAAGTGAATCAGCAGGTCCCAGGTCTGGCAGGAGTCCCGGCATCTTGGGTCTTCACTGACCCTCCCCCCCACCAACCTGGCTCACCTCCACATGGGTCCCAATTTACATCAATCCATTTGAGCAAGAATTCTTCAGAAAGGAGAGAGAAAAATCCCAGCATCCTTCTAAGGCTTTACAAACCTTTTAGAACCTGTTTTCGGCAAAATCTTAAAGCTTCATGGTGCCAGTTAAGCCTGTTTCCTCCTTGTCTGTGATTAGCAAGGATTGGCTGGTGGCCCCCAGCTCAGAGGGGAGGATTAAGTGGTCCCCACCTGGGCCAAAATCATCTGAGAATCCTTATCACTGGTACCTGCATCCCACCCCCATAAACTCTGACAATTCACCTAGGGTGGTGATTGTCCGCAGGGGTAACCCTGCCTTCCCAGGGGAAACTGGGCGATATCTGGAGATATTTTTGGATGTCAGGACTGAGGGATGCTCCTGGCATCAAGTGGGTAGGGACCAGGGATGCTGCTCAACACCCCACAGGGTTTGAGAACTACTGGTCCAGTCTATGTAGTCTCCTGAATTTATTAAGCCAGCCCCCTACTGGTTCTGCATTTTAAACAAGCATCTCAGGGGATTGGGACATACCTGTTTGGAGAAGCCCACGTTGAGAAGCACCGGTGGGCACAGGAATAGGAGCTGTATCTTCCAGGAGCATCTACCTATGCCCCTTAGGTCTTCCCAAACGATCTCTGTTCCTTCTCTCCCATCCTGTGTGTCCATCGCTGGGAGGCCCTACAGAGCCTCTTCCAAACTGACCCCACACCCAGTCTAAGTGTTCAGGAAAGATCCAGAAATTTTCTGTTTTGGAACCGCTGGAAGTGTGGGGAAGAGGGAAAGGAAAAAAAAAACCAAAAAAAAAAAAAAAAAAGGAGTTAATTGTCAACAACTCATCCCAGAAGCCCAGAAGCCAGCAGCTTCTCTATGTAACTTGATGAGTTGTGTATCACGGAGAATCACTGCTTGATCCCACACGAGTTAGAAATAGGATATTTCTGAATATTGCTGTCAGAAGTGCATTGAGTAAAAAAAAAAAAAAAAAGGCAATTAAACATAGATTTAGCATAAGTCGTGCCTTGGAGAAAGCTTCCAGGAATAGGTTGAGCCTTGAGATGTAAGGCAGCTGCTGCTACTGTTGATGGGGTTAGAAAGGCTCTGTTCTCTGCATTTCCACACCCTTGGTGCATAATTCCTAGGAGCAAGACTGCAAATCTCACCCAGATTAAGTCCCGTGAAGCAACAAGGTGGAAACAAGGTTTGTCTCTCTCTTTCACAGAAGCAGGGGGTATCACCCGGGGGGCAATTCTGCCCCCTAAAGACACCAGGTGAGGGACTCTCCTGGTGGTCCTGGGATTAAGAATCCGCCTTCCAATGCAGGGGGCATGGGTTCGATCCCTGGTCAGGGAACTAAGATCCCACATGCTGCGGGGCAACTAAACCCACGCACTGCAACTCCTGAGCGCTGGAGCCACAACTAGAGAGCCTGCCACAGCTAGAGAGCCTGCCACAGCTAGAGAGCCCATGCGCTCTGGAGCCTGTGTGCCGCAGTGAGAGATCCCGAGTGCCACAACTAAGACCCGACGCAGCCAAGAATAAAATAAATAAATACTAAAAAAAAAAAAAGACACCAGGTGATGCCTGGGGGGACCTCTGTGGTTGTCACAGTGGGGACCAGGGGTACTGCTGCACACCTCACAGTGTCCAGGACAGCACCCCTGCCCCAGAGAATGACCGGGCCTTGAAAATCAGCAGTGCCAAAGCTGAGAAGCAATGTCCTGCAGTATTACCAACACACAGTAGGTCCTAGATAAATGTGTCAAAGAAACAAATATCCCAAACAGTTTTGCCACCAGCAAAAATGTATAATTTATTCAGGGAAACTCCCTGGCAGTCCAATGGTTAGGACTCCCTGCTTACACTGAGGAGGGCCCAGGTTCAATCCCTGGTTGGGGAACCAAGATCCCCCAAGCTGGGCAGAGTGACTAATAATAATAATTATTATTATTATAATTATTTGTTCACTGGCTCCAGAGTGCCCCTGTATCTTTTCAGCAAAGATTTCATCCCAATCTAGGTAACTTGGAAACCCCAAACTGAGTTGGCTTCCCCACCCGACCCTCCCCCTCCCCCAAATCGACCCCAGCCCTGCAAAATCAGTTATTTCAAAGTCAGAACACACACCGAGCCCTCCGGACGTGGCCCCCGTAGATGAGGAGCTGAGGCCACCAGGGGGCGCGCCGGCGCCGCTGCCTCCCCGACGGTGCCGCCTCCATCCCTGCGGGCCGCGCGCAGCATCAGGACCAGAAAGAACAAGGCTGAGTCTAACCCTGAAACCACCCGGGCTTGAGCCTAGAAACGGCCCGCGTCCTAGAGACTGGGGTTGCGCGTTTAGAGCTGATTCCCCTTTCAGAATTTTAAGTCCTCCTCACCAGGGATGTTTTGTGAGGCTTTGTGCTGTGGTAGGGCTGCCATCCTGCATTGCATGATGGGATATGGGGTCAGAGATGGGCTCAGAGAATGTGAATCCCTTCGGGGGTGAGGTTGAGGGTACCAACCACAAATCCTGCTCAGCTCACGGCTGTTCCCAGGTCTTTGTAAGCTCCTGCGGACTTAGGGTGTCCATCCTTCTCTCTCGCTCTCATGACTGTGCTTCCTAAATTTTTTTTATCAAAGTGTAACATACAGGCACGAAAGTGCGCAGATTATAAGCAAAGAGCTCAATGAATTTTCACAAAAGGAGCACCCCCCAACCCCCCACCCCTTGTCATTGGCACCCAGACCAAGAACAGACCCCATGACCCCCAAAGGATAAGACCTCCACTCATGTCCCCCAAAGGATAACGCTGCCCCAGTGTCTATGCCAGGGGTTAGTTTTGCCTGTTTTTGAAACGTAAACAGATGGAATCTATGAAAGGTAAAACCAGAAAGATGGCAGAAGAAAATATAGAATATGGACTTCCCTGGTGGTCCAGTGGTTGACTCCACGCTTCCACTGTAGGGGGCATGGGTTCGATCCCTGGTCAGGGAACTAATATCCCATATGCTGCATGGCAAGACCAATATATATATACATATATATGTATATATATATATATATAAAATATGATTTGAGGCAGGCAAAATTTTCTTGAAGAGGACACAAAAAAGCACTGTGGTAGTTAATTTTATGTGTGCACTTGGCTAGACCACAGCATCCAGACATTTGGTCAAATACCAGCCTAGATGTTGCTGGGGAGGTATTTTTAGATGAGATTAACATTTAAATCGGTCAACTTTGGGTAGAAAATATAAGATGGATGGCTAGTGGGAAGCTGCTGCATAGCACAGAGAGATCAGCTCGATGCTTTGTGATGACCTAGAGGGGTGGGATAAGGAGGGTGGGAGGGAGGCTCAAGAGGGAGGGGATATGGGGATGTATGTATACATATAGCTGATTCACTTTGTTGTACAGCAGAAATTAACATAACATTGTAAAACAATTACGCTCCAATAAAGACATAAAGAAAAAAAACTTTGGGTAGAGAGATAACCCTCTAGAATGCGGGTGGGCCACATCTAATCAGTTGAAGGCCTTACGAGAAAAGACTGAGGTCTCCCCAGAGAAGAGGGAATTCTGCCTCCAGACACCCTTGGGACTCAAGCTGCAATGTCAACTCTTCCCTGGGTCTCCAGCCTGTCAGCCTGTCCTGCAGATTTCAGACATGCCAGCCCACATGATTGCATGACCCAATTCCATAAAGTAAATTCCTCTCTCTCTCTGTCTCTGTCTCTCTCTCTCTCTCTCTATATATATATAGATAGATAGGTATTCTATATTGGTTCTGTTTCTTTGGAGAACCCTGACTAATACAAGCTCCAACAATACATTAAGCTCTAACCATACATCAAAAAAAAAAAAAAATCAACAAATTGGACTGCCTTAAAAGAGAGAGGAAAGGTGAGCCATTGAATGGGTGAAGGCATTTGCAATATATACTTGACAAAAATATAAAGTACTCCTAAGAATCAATAAGAAAAAGAGAAGTAACCCAATTTTTTAAATGGGCAAAACAGAAAGGCATTTCAAAAACCAGGACATGCAACTGACCAATAAACACATGAAAAGGGACTCAATTTCATTAGCCATGAGGGGAACGCTAATTAAAACCATAATGTGAGGGACTTCCCTGGCAGTCCAGTGGTTAAGACTCCGCGCTCCCAATGCAGGGGGCCCGGGTTCGATCCTTGGCCCGGGAACTAAGATCCCACATGCCGCAACTAAGCCTGCACGGCCGCAACTAGAGAAGCCCGAGCACCACAAAGAAGAGCCCGTGCACCGCCACAGAGACCCAGTGCAACCAAAATTAAAAAACAAAACAAAACAAAAACCATAATGTGAGATGATTGCACCAGAATAGCTAAAATGAAAAGACAAAAACAAGTGTTATTCATCACAAAAGTGCATTGGGGGTCTCCAAGACTCAGCAATGATCGTCCTCATGGCCGTGGTTTACGAGAAGATATGAAGCAAAATCAGCAGAGGGAAAAGGCTTGGGGTGGGGTCTGGGGGACCAGGCACAAGCCTTCAGAGCCCTTTCCCAATGGAGTCCCACAGGATGCACTTAATTCCTGCTAAACGAGACGTGACAGCACGAGTGGGGTGTGGTTCCCAAGGAGGCTCACGGAGACCTGGTGCCTGGGGTTCTCTCTGGGGGGTCTGTGCACTCAGGCACCTCTGCCCAGCACAGCCGAGGCCCCAGACTCTAGGAGGACAGCAGGTGTTCAGCGTAAACCACGTGTTTGCACAGACAGTGTAGGGACAGGGAGCCCCCTCCCCGATGACTGAGGGTGGCAGGTGCCCCCAGAGTCCAGTTCCAGACGCTGCTGGGGGCCTTTGCAAAGACAAAAATCTTAAGCCTGCTATGTTAACTCTTTTCTGCACCAAAAGGGACAAGCCAGCTGTTTATGAAGTTCTAAAGCTGAGCGTTTGGATACCCTAGAAACCCTGGATGTACAGTTCCCCGCCCCGTGGTTGTATGCCCAACAGCAACGTGCATGAATGGCCACCCAGCGGCAGGCAGAGGAAGGTTGGGAGCAGTGCCATCAGAAACTACCCTGTTGGGCAACCATGGCAGAACGGCGGTTGCTTGGGAGACGGGGGTGGGGAGGGGCAGGAGGACATTTTTTTCAGGGGGTGTAGTTTATGTTCACTATCTTGATTGTGAGGATGGTTTCACAGGTGTGTACATATATCAACACTTATCAAATTGTATACTTGGAACATCTATAGTTTATTGTACGTCAGTTACACCTCAATAAAGCTGTTCAGATGGTGGGTTTTTTTTTTTTTTTTTTTTTGGCCGAGTCACGCGGCATGCGAGATCTTAGTTCCCTGACTAGGGATGGCACCCGTTCCCCCTGCAGTGGAAGTGCGGAGTCTTAACCACTGGACCGCCAGGGAAGTCCCTGTTCAGATGATTTTATTTCCTATTTATTTCCTATTTCTGTGATTATCTGTATGGCTTGAGCATATTTTCCTATATGTATTCACCTCTTGTATTTGTTCTCCTGAGAATTGTCTGTTCCTTCCCTTCCCATTTTTATTTTTTATTTATTTAAAAAAGAATAAATTTATTTATTTTTGGCTGCGTTGTGTCTTCGTTGTTGTGCACGGGCTTTCTCTAGTTGAGGCGAGCGGGGGCTACTCTTCGTTGCGGTGCGTGGGCTTCTCATGGCGGTGGCTTCTCTTGTTGCAGAGCACGGGCTCTAGGCGTGCCGACTTCAGTAGTTGTGGCACGTGGGCTCAGTAGTTGTGGCACACGGGCTTAGTTGCTCCGCGGCATGTGGGATCTTCTCGGACTAGGGATCGAACGTGTGTCTCCTGCATTGGCAGGCGGATTCTTAACCACCGCGCTACCAGGGAAGTCCCTCCCTTCCTATTTTCATTTTAGGATGTTTGCTTGCTATCAAAAGCTCGGTCTCATCTATTATCAACATTTCCTCCTGGCCTATCACTTGTCTTTTTATCCCATTCATAGAGTCTTTCACTATGGGAGATTTTTGAAGTATTCAATGCAGTCAGATTTGTCAGTTTTTTTTTTTTTATTATTATTGTACTTTGACAGTACCTGCTCTTAGGTAGGTCCTGGCGTCTAGGAAGCTTTCAAAAATACGTCTGAATGAATAAAAGCCCGAAGCTTTGCAGCTTCTTCTCTGAGCAGTCTCATGCTCTAAAGAATTATGAATAAATATTGCACATTACGAATTCTCCTATAGGAGGGAGTCATCTTGTGGGCACTTACCTGGTGTGCTGTTATTATGAACGATCTTTTTTGTTATTGTTGTGAATTACGGAAAACAGAAAAAGAGTCAAGTCACTTTGTGTCTAATAATAAAAATAGCTACCACACAAAATACAATGGAACACTACTCAGCTGTGAAAAAGAACGAAATAATGCCATTTGCAGCAACATGGATGGACCTAAGATTATCATACTAAGTGAAGTAAGTCAGACAGAGAAAGACAAATACCATATGATATCACTTATATGTGGAATCTAAAATGTGACTCCATTGAGCTTATCTACAAAACAGAAACAGACTTACAGGCATAGAAAACAGATTTGTGGTGGCCAAGATGGGGAGGGGCAGGGGAGGGTTGGATTGGGAGTTTGGGATTAGCAGATACAAACTATTATAGATAGGATGGATAAACAACAATGTCCTACAGTATAGCACAGGGAACTATATTCAGTATCCTGTGATAAACCATAATGGAAAAGAATATGAAGAAGAATGTATGTATATGTATAACTGCGTCACTTTGCTGTACAGCAGAAATTAACACAACACTGTAACTAATAAGAACCTACTGTATAGCACAGGGAACTCTACTCAATACTCTGTAATGACCTATATGGGAGTAGAATCTAAAAAAGAGTGGATATATGTATATGTATAACTGAGTAACTTTGCTGTACAGCAGAAACTAACACAACATTGTAAATCAACTATACACCAATAAAAATTAATTTAAAAAACATTGTAAATCAACTATACTTCAATTTAAAAAATAGCTACCATATATTGCATGCTTATAATGAAGCAAGCTCCGTGCAGGCAGAAAGTGACATTAAACGTTAAGAACTCATAGACATCTCATACTTAACCTCTGCAAAGCCAGACTTAGACTCTTGACTCCTCCAATGTCTGTGCCTCCTCCACTCTTTCCTATTTTAGTGAATAACACCAGGATCCATCTAGTTGCTCAAACTAGAAAACTAGAAGTCAGTCCCGACACCTCCTACTCCTACGGCCCACAGACAAACCAGGACCAAGTCCTGTCAATTCACCCAAGATATTTTTCAAATTCATCCACTCCCTCCCACCTCCCACCTACACCTAAACTAGCATCAGTTCTTGCTCAAATGACCCAACTGGTCTCCCTGCCTTCATTCTCGCTCCCTTACAATCCTTTCTTTACACAGGACTCAGAATAACCTTAAAACATCAGTTGAATCACAACCTTCACCTTCTTAAAACTCTTCAATGAGTTTTCATCATTGACTCACATTGCATCGATGGGGAAATTCAGATGCCTTAAAATGGTCTCTGGGACCGTCCTTGTCACTCACCAATATTCAGACAGCCTGGCTTTCCAGTTCCTCCAATATCGCAAGCTCCTTTCTACTTTTGCATCAAACATCGTCTCTTCACCCCTTACTTCTCACTGCTCTTTATTTGATTAACACAGAACTGTCTCTCTCTCTCTTTTTTTTTTTTCTTCATGACACTTAGTACAACCTACAGTTTTCCCTTTACATATATGTATTGGTTATCTTTTTTTTTGATGTGGACCATTTTTAAAGTCTTTATTGAATTTGTTACAATATTGCTTCTGGCATGTGGGATCTTAGCTCCCCAACCAGGGATTGAACCCGTACCCCCCGCACTGGAAGGCAAAGTCTTAACCCTTGGACCAGCAGGGAAGTTCCTGTATTGGTTATCTTTCGCTGCATAACAAATTCCCCCAAAACTTAGTGGCTTACGATAACAACGTTTATTATCTCATAGTGTCTGTGGGTCAGGAATCCAGGTTCACTTAGCTGAGTCCTCAGCTTCAGGGTCCCTCAGAGGCTGCAATCAAAGTGTCCACTGGGCATCAGTCCTCTGAATGCCCAATGGGAGCAGGATCCCCCTCCAAGATCACTCGTGGTCATTGGCAGGATTTACTTCCTTGTAGGCTCTTGTGCCAAAGGTCTCAGCTGTTGGCTGGAAGTCACCCTCACTTTCTTGCAATGTGGGCATCTTCAGCATCTCAGCTTGCTTTATCAAAGCACGAAAGCAAAAAAGGCAATAGAGAGAGTTGTCTAGGAAGACAGAAGTCAGTCTTCTGAAACCTAATCATGGAAATGACATCCCATCACTTGACACTATCCTATTTGTTGGAATCAAGTCACTGGGTGCAGCCCAGGCTCAAGGAGAGGCGATTATACGAGGACATGAATCCTAGGATGTTGGGATCATTTGGAACCATCTTAGAAGTCTGCCTAATAATATGCTATTATTTCATTAATACTTGTCTCCCACTAAACTGTGAACTGTGAGGGCATGGGCTTTTTCACTCCATTTTATTAAAATTTTCAAAAATTGTGATGAGATATACATAACATTAAATTTACCATTTTAACCATTTTAAGTGTACAGTTCAGTGGCATTAAGTACATTCACATTGTTGTGCAACCATCCCCATCATCCATCTCCAGAACTTTCTCATCTTCCCCAAATGAAACTCTGTCCCCAGGAAACACTGACTCCCCACCCCCTCCCTCAGCCCCTGGCCCCCACCATCTACTTTCTGTCTCTGTGGATTTGACTAATCTAGGGACCTCCTATGAGTGGGATTACACAGTATTTATCCTTTTGTGACTGTCTTATTTCACTTAGCCTGATGTCTTCCAGGTTCATCCATATTGTAGCATTCCCCACTTTATTCTTAGCAACTTTCCCTATGCCTGGCTCATGGTAGGCTGACAATAAGATTTTGGTTAACAAGTGAATACAGTCCTCTCTTTCATAAGTCTGGTTGCTTTTATGGGGCAGTGGATCAAGCCATTAAAAAAAAAAATGTCTCCTTCTCCTCACCTAAAAAATATCCATTTGACCCAGCAATTCCACTCCTGGGTACACATCCTTAAAAAAAACCTAAAATAGCAATCCACCACCCAGCATTCCTTTTTTTAAAAAATATATTTTAATTTTATTGGAGTATAGTTGATTTACAATGTTGTGTTAATTTCAGGTGTACAGCAAAGTGATTCAGTTATACATATACATATATTCATTCTTTTTAAGATTCTTTTCTCATATAGGTTATCACAGAGTATTGAGTAGAGTTCTCTGTGCTATACAGTAGGTCCTTATTGGTTATCTATCTTATGTATAGTAGTGTGTGTGTGTTCATCCCAAGCCACCTCCCAGCACCCTGATAACCCTTACTGGGCTCTATTATTCCAGAGCGCTAGTCACCTTCTGACATAATTTTATTACTTATTATGTTTGTCGATTATTTTCTGTCTTCTCCTAGAACGTAAGCTCCAAAAGGGGAGAGATCCTTGTTTTGTTGACAGATGTTCTCCTAGAAAAGGTCCTGGTACATCGGAGGCAGAGATGTTGAACGGATAAATCTGCATCTTAAACCGACGGGAAGGGCATCAGCAGCGAGGACGCTCTGAGAGAGACAGTCACCCGTAGCAAATCGTTTTCTGACAGTGGCCAAACCTCGATCCGAACGGGATTCAGCACCTGGAACCCCTGGACAGCTCTGGAAGCCAGACGCTGACGGAACCATTCCCCTAGGGTCGGAGTTTCCCGCCGGAGCCACCCGGTGGCTGTACCCGCCGCTCTGAGGGAGGAAACTACTTTCCCTTGCCGGTAGGAGAGGTGGAGTCGCGGGGTGAGTGGCAGCCGTAATAGCCAATGGCGTGGAGAACTTAGCCCGCTGCGCTTGGGGCGGCCAATGGGCAGGGGCGTGGGCGGGGCGTGGGCAGCTGCGCGCCGAGCTGGGGCTAGACCGGGACCGCTGCAGTGGGGTGGGCACGGCGCGGCGGTTGAGCGGCGGGCGGCTCCGGCGGGCGGGCGAGGACCCGGAGGAGGTACGTGTGGGCCGGGGCGGGGCTGAGGGCGGGGGCGGCCCGGGGCCTGGCGGGCTCTGCCGCCTGTTAGCCGAGGCCCCGCCTTTACTGGCGATCTGTGTGATTTGCGTCCGGCTTCCCCAGCGGAGCGCGACTTGTCCCCTCTCGAGCGGGGCGCCCAGTGCAGCGCGGGACACACAGAAGGCGCTCAATAAGTGCTGAGGGAAAGGATGAATGAATGAGCCCGTCCCCGCTGCCCAGCCCCATCAGCCCCCGGTTTGAGGGCGTCCAGGTCACCCTCACCCCCACGCCACAGACTGGGGCATCCCGACACTCGGCAGGTATTTATTGGGCGCCTACTGTACCTGGCTCTGGGCTGAGGAAGACACACTCCCTGCTCCCGTGGAAGTCGCAGCCCAGGGCGAGTGATGACATTCAGGGACTTTAAATTATGTAGTTCCCTGTAGCACCAATGATGCCAGGGGACGGGGTAGGAGACCCCTCTCCACTGGTGGCATCTGAGCTGACATGGGGACGCGGGCAGTGAGAATTGGGAGGTTGGGGAGAAAGCCTAAGGACAGGGGAGCAGCCGCGGTCCCTCATTCTAATGGTAACATTTTCGGGTCTATCTAGGGCGAGATCTGCTTTACTTTGGCTCATTGAGTCCCCGTAAAGAGGTCCACATGCTTCAGCTCATCCGTTTGTTCAGCCAGCGGTTACTGAGCATCTGTTCTGCACCAGGCCTTGCGGTGGGTACAAGGGATGCCATTTAGGGCGGGGGAAGCCCTCCTGAGGGACTGAAAGACAAGCATCATTGGAAGGTCAGGGGAGAGAAGTGGTCCAGGCCAAGAGAACAACAGGTGCAAAGGCCCTGAGGCGGGAATGGGCTTGCCGGTGCAAAGGCCCTGAGGCGGGAACGGGAACGGGGAGGTGGAGCCCGAGCTGATGGTGCAGAGCCTTTGCCTCAGGGTAAAGCCTTTGGATTTTTTGTAAGGGCAGTGGGACCCAGAACATTCTGCAACAATGGAAATGTTCTCTGTCTGTGCTGTCCAGTACGGCAGCTGCTAGACTCAAGTGGCTATGGAACACTTGAAATGTGGGTAGCGCAACTGAGGAGCTGAATTCTACATTTTATATAAATTTTTTTTTAATTAAAATAAATTTTTTTGGCCGTGCCACATACAGGATCTTAGTTCCCCAACCAGGGATCGAACCCATGCCCCCCGCAGTGGAAGCGCAGAGTCCTAACCACTGGACCGCCAGGGAATTGCCTACATTTTATTTAATTTTAATTAACTTACACAGACACACGCGGCTAGCGACTGCCGTGTTGGACAGTGCAGCCGTGGAGAATTTTCTGCAAGAGACAGGGACGTGTGCTAGGCCTGGAATGGGGTGAAGTACTGGGGGTGATGGGCTTGGTTGCTCTAGCTGGTCAGATAACCAATCCAACAGCTGACACGGTTGCCCCTGACATTCACAGTGGCTGGACTGAGGCATGAGCCCCTGGCTGCGTGGCTGGGCCCCGTAGCGCATCGTGGGAGGGGAGTGTGCGCCCACACATGGTTTGGCCCTGCAGTGACCGGTGACCGGAGCAGCCCGGGCCGCCGCCATGGTGAAGTTGTTGGTAGCCAAAATCCTTTGCATGGTGGGCGTGTTCTTCTTCATGCTGCTGGGCTCCCTGCTTCCCGTGAAGATCATCGAGACGGATTTTGAGAAGGCTCATCGTTCGAAAAAGATCCTCTCACTCTGCAACACCTTCGGAGGAGGGGTCTTTCTGGCCACATGCTTCAATGCTTTACTGCCGGCTGTGAGGGAAAAGGTAAGGCTCCCTGGGGTGGTAGCAGCAGCCCTTGGCACCTTATGGCCAATCGTCTCTGGTACCTTTTGTTTTTTCTTTCCTTTTATTTTTTTTTGTAATTGAGATATAGTTGTTGTGTTTTTGTTTTTCTTTTTCTTTTGGCTGTGCTGCGTGGCTTGCAGGATCTTAGTTCTCTGACCACGGACTGAACCCGGGCCCTCAGCAGTGAAAGTACAGAGTCCTAACCACTGGACAGCCAGGGAATTCCCTAATTGAGATATAGTTGATGTACAATATTGTATAAGTTACAGGTGTGCAACATAGTGATTCACAATTTTTAAAGGTTATACTCCATTTATATTATTATAAACTATTGGCTATATTCCCTGTGCTGTACAGTATATCTTTGTAGCTTATTTATTTTGCACATAATAGTTTGTACTTCTTAATCCCCTACCCTTATCTTGCCCCTCCCCATCTCTGGTGCTTTTCAACCCTGATACCAAGCTCGGGGCCTTGACACTATAAGGGTGACAGGAAGTAGAAAATGAATTTGCTGTGTGACCATGAGTTGGTTGCGTCTCTTCTCTGGGTCTTATCTGGTAAACAAGGGGTTTGAACTAGACCTAGGGTTCCCAGCTGGTGGGCTCATCAGCCATTACTTGACCAGACCACCTGCCCCAGACACATGCACTTTGTCTTGAAGCTGGCGATTGTGGCCTCTCTTCAACTCCTGTATCAGTTAGCTACTGCTGCGTAACAAATTATAACAAACTTAGCATCTTAAAACAACACATGTTTATTCCTACACAGTTTCTGTGGGTCAGCAGTCTGGGCACCACTTGGCTGGGTCCTCTGCTGCCGGCTCTCATGAGGCTGCAATCAAGGTATCCGGTGGGCTGTGGTCTCATCTCAAGGTTTGACTGGGGATGGATTGGCCTCTGAGCCAATGTGGTTGTGAGGCGGGTTCAGTTCCTTCCTGGCTGTCAGACTGAGGGCCCAGTGTCTCCCTGGCTGTTGGTTGGGAGCCACCCTCAGTCCCTGGCCACACTGTGCCATGTGCTTTATCCACAAGCCCCATCCTGTGCCTGGACTCCTGATGTTGAGGGCTGGGAGGTGTTTTATGCTGCTAAGCTTGCGTTCCTCTGTTACACAGCGCGGGACCCTTGTGCACTTGGCGTCGGTGAGGATGAGATCGGAGTCCTCTCTGACACCCTGTGCACCCGCCCCCCCCCCCTGCCGTTTTCCACATTCCCGCAGTGCCACCCCTCCGGCCTGGACTGCTGCAATGACCTTGCCCCTCCCCATCCCCCTTCAGTGCTCGGGGCCCTCTCACGGTCCTCCCCAAACCACTCCTGGGCCGCGCCCCTGCCCCAGGCTCCCCACGCCTCAGTGGGCCAGGCCCCTCCTCCTGGCTGCCCGCCAGCCTCAGCCAGAGTGTCTGCCTCACGGTCTGGTGTGGCTGCCACTCGCCATTCCGGCTGGTCAGGTTTCAGTGAATTGAAATCAAACCCACTTCAACGTGCCAGTCCTCAGCCGCACCAGCCACATTTCAAGTCCTCGTGGGCCACGCGAGGCTAGCGGCTTCCGTATCAGACGGCACAGATAGAGGACATTTCCACCATCCGGAACGTTCTGTGGGACAGTGCTGACTCAAGGATCTGACGAGGATGGCTGGATGTGCCGGCGAGCCTCATGCTCGTTCTCAGCACGTTCACCCAGGGGGGTGGAGAGGTGGGGGGCTCTGGAAACAGCCTCCGGGTTGTGTAGAAGCCAGCCCTGTGCAGGCATCAGGGCCAGAAGCCCTGGCTGATATCCCAGTCTGGAGGCCAGAAGTCCGAGACCAAGGTGTCAGTGGGCTGGGTCCTCCGGCCGTGAGAGAGGGTCTGTCCCGTGTCCCTCCCAGCTTGTGGGGATCATCTGCGGTCCTTGGTCCCTTACCTTGTGGCTCCATCACCCCAGCTCTGCCTCCGTTGTCACACGGCCTCTCCCTGTGTGTCTCTCTTCTTCTGTCTCGGAAGGACACCTGTCATTGGATTAAGGACATCATCCTTATCCAGGATGATGTCATCTCAAGATCCTTATCTTATGAATGAGTTTCCTGGGGTGGCCATAACAGAAGACCAGAGACGGGGGGCTTAAACAGCAGACGCTTATTCTCTCCCAGGGCTGGAGGCTGCAAGTCCGAGACCAAGGTGCTGGCAGGGTTTGGTCCTCCTGAGGCCTCTCTCCTTGCTTTGTAGATGGCCACCTCTTGCTGTCTCTTCACATGATGGCTCTTCCTCTTCCTGTAAGGACAGCAGTCCTAGTGGATTAAGTCCACCCTCACAGCCTCCTTTTAACTGAATCACCTGTTTAAAGACCCTATCTCCAAGTATGGTTAGTTTTGTGGCACTAGGGGTTGGGAGACTTTTATATAGAAATTTCCTTTTGTTGGGGAGACACAATTCAGCCCATCACACCTCAGTTATATCTGCAAAGACGCTTCCAAATAAGGTCACATTCTGAGATTCCTGGTGGACATACCTTTCAGGGGTCATGATGCAGCCCACTACATTCTTTTTAAATTGGTTGACATAGTGGACATGACGTGAGGCCTAGTCCCTTTCTAATAGAGTTTTTATTTTTAAATATTTATTTATTTATTGACTGTGCTGGGTCTTAGTTGCGGCATGCAGACTTCTTAGTTGTGGCATGCAGACTTCTCAGTTGCGGCATGCATGTGGGATCTAGTTCCCCGACCAGGGATTGGACCCAGGCCCCCTGCATTGGGAGCGCAGAGTCTTACCCACTGGACCACCAGGGAAGTCCCTTCATTTTTAAATCCATCAAGGATGAGCCACCACTCCTCTTTAAGACCTGTATGATTTGGGTATTTCTGCTACTTGAAAGGTGACGTCTGAAGAACCTGTTGCGTGGGCAGCGGGGGTCTCGGCGGTGGCGCCTCTGAACCTCTCCCCGTCTTTTCCCCCTCTCGCGCCCTCTTCTCCAGCTCCAAAAAGTCCTGAGTCTTGGGCACATCAGCACCGACTACCCGCTGGCCGAGACCATCATGCTGCTGGGCTTCTTCATGACCGTCTTCCTGGAGCAGCTCGTCCTGACCTTCCGCAAGGAGAGGCCGGCCTTTATCGACCTGGAGACGTTCAACGCCAGCTCGGACGTGGGCAGCGACTCAGAGTACGAGAGCCCCTTCATGGGTGGCTCGCGGGGCCACACGCTCTACGGGGAGCCCCATGCGCATAGCCACGGGCTGAGTGTCCAGGAGCTGTCGCGCTCCAGCCCGTTGCGGCTCCTCAGCCTGGTCTTCGCCCTGTCGGCCCACTCGGTCTTCGAGGGCCTGGCCCTGGGCCTGCAGGAGGAGGGGGAGAAGGTGGTCAGCCTGTTCGTGGGGGTGGCCATCCACGAGACACTGGTGGCCGTGGCCCTGGGCATCAGCATGGCCAGGAGTGCCATGGCCCTGAGGGACGCTGCCAAGCTGGCCGTCACTGTGAGCGCCATGATCCCCCTGGGCATCAGCCTCGGCCTGGGCATCGAGAGTGCCCAGGGCGTGCCCAGCAGCGTGGCCTCCGTGCTGCTGCAGGGCCTGGCAGGCGGTACTTTCCTCTTCGTCACTTTCTTTGAGATCCTGGCCAAGGAGCTGGAGGAGAAGAGCGACCGGCTGCTCAAGGTCCTCTTCCTGGTGCTGGGCTACGCCGTCCTGGCGGGCATGGTCTTCCTCAAGTGGTGACCATCCCGTGCCGGGTGCCCGCCCCGCCCCCACCCAGCTGGAGCCTCGCCTCCCCCGAGGGTCCGAGCTCAGCTCCCGAGCTGTGCCTGCGCAGAGGGGCCGCCCGGGACTGCACTGAGCTCCAGATCCTACACCCCGAGCCTTGGGGCACCGCTACTACTTTTACAAATTCTTCTCTTAAAAGTATTCACCAAAGCTGTGTGGCCATGTCATCCGCAGGCGTGGGGGTCTGGTGACTCGCAGGGGAGGTGGCCCCAGGCGTCCAGGTGGGGTCAGACCCAGACCCTCCCCACCCCTAAACACTGCTGGCTGTGGACGAGTGCGGGAGAGGCCAGCCTCTGTCCTCCGCAGCCCTGGCTACAGTGCCAACGCCGTAGCCACCCCCCACGCCTTCCCTGGAGCCCTGCAGCACGTCGCGGGCGCGTCCCCAGGGTGAGCAGAGGGTCCAGTCGCTGTCACGTGATGCCCTGAGGGGTTTCTGAAAGGGGTCCGCCAGCCAGGAGCCTCCATTCGTTCGCGGTTAGTGGGGGTGATGGGGCTGTGATTCCTGCCACCTGAGGCTGTGCTTCTGGGGAGGCGGAGGTTCCAGGGATCTCGGAGCCGCCCTCTTCTTCCCTGCTTTCTGGTGCGGCTGCCCTGCCGGGAGAGGTTGCTCTCCAGGGGCTGGGGTTCTGGGCCGGGCTGAGCTGCTCGGCTCCCCGAGGCAACAGAGCCCCAGGGCTGCAGAGAGTGTGGGCAGGCCTGGGGCAGCTTGGCCACAGGGTCTCCAGAACAAGACGACTCCCACAGGCCAGGGTCAGGGGCCATGTGACTCAGCTCCCCCCGCCAGACACAAATGAAGCTAGGACCCCCCTCGGGGAGCGCAGGAGCCTAACAGCCCCGTGGGGCTGGCGCA
Organism: Eubalaena glacialis; assembly: GCF_028564815.1. Taxonomy (NCBI): domain Eukaryota; kingdom Metazoa; phylum Chordata; class Mammalia; order Artiodactyla; family Balaenidae; genus Eubalaena; species Eubalaena glacialis. The sequence goes on along the minus strand of NC_083719.1, from coordinate 186,070,919 downwards.
AACCCTCCCCTCCGTGGCAACAAGCTCTGTTAGTGTAGTCATGGCAACCGGCTCCTGCTCCCGGGCTGAGCCAGGGCTGAGGGCCCTTCCGGGGGGACTTGACTGTGTCTGCCCCCAAGCCTGGAGGCGCGGCCTCGGCTTCCCCAGCTCCATCCCATTACTTACACCCTTCCTGTCTTCTCACTTGTCCACTCGGCGATGAGGCCCAGGCTCCTTCCTAGAACCTCTGATTTCCTTCCTCTCACTCACGGTCGCTGCCCAGACCCACACTGGGGAGACCGGCTGTGGCAGTGGGGTCGTCACAGCTTCCCGGCGAGGACGGGCCCCTCTGCCCCGTGGCCCTGGGTGCGGTGGGGCCTCCAGCCGGTCACTCCGGCCCGGTGGTGTTCCAGGAGCAGCTACTTGCTTGTCCCAGGGGGCGTCCCAGGCGCTGGCCTGCTGCCACCTGCCCGGCTCCGCGGGCAGGAGAGCACACAACCTCTGCCACGGCCCCAGCCTCATTCGGTGTCGATATGGGTCTCGGGGCAGGGCCGTGTGTCCAAGGCCCCCCACTTCCACTCTGTTGGGCGCCCACCCCACCGCTGCTGGAAGTATTGGGCCCATTTCCAGGAACTTCTGTCTGGCTTTTGCCAGGACCCACGTCTGAATCCCGCATGGCCTGACCCTGTCCCCATGCTGGGAAAGTGACCCCTGTGGGCGTGGGACCATCACCTCCACCTTGTCCTAAACCCATCCTTGCTGGTGACCCCTGCCCCTACTTCACTCCACCTTTGCCCCGGGTGGGCGGGATGTCATGGAGTTGCCAGATTCCAGAGCCTGCCTTCAGAAGGTGTGGCCCATGGGACGGGGCTGGGCAGGGTCCCCCAGGGGCCCCGTCCCCCTGAATCCAGTAGGAAACCCCCCCGTGGGTGCAGAACAGCCTGCTCCAGGCTTCCCCCCCTCCATACTCCTTCCCCTCCGTTACCTAAAGCACGTGCACAGCAGGGTCCCCGCCCTCCCGCCAACCATCAGCTTCCTGGGATGCCTGGGGACACCACAAGCCCCTCCACCCCTCAGTTCCATTTCCCCTTCCCTTCCCTGCACTGGAGCCTTCAGGGTCACATCATCCCCCCTCGCTCTAAGCCAGCTTCCAGACCAGGAAGGGCGCTGCCACACCAGTGAGGGGGGAAACCCCGGGGGCCCCCGCCTGCCCCTCAGACACCGCCACCCCGGTCCCTGGCATCCTCGGATCCCCAGCCTGCCCAGCCTCCGTCTCTGGTCCAGACCAGCCTCTGGTCTCTCTCTAGGGTCCTGCCAGACCCAGCAAAACTACTTCCAGGCCCCCCAGGGATGCTGGGACCCCAAGAAGTTTGGGGGGGTGCTGTGTGTTGTAGGAGAGGATACAGCCTGCCCCCCCAGCACCCCCAATGCCACCCCTCCTGTCTGCTGTGGTTGGAGGGGCCAGGGTCAGCCCTGGGGTCTGCTTCCCGGGGCCACAGGGATGATGGTGTCACTTGGTCAGTTCTGGTCAGCTTTCCCTGCTTTGGCCAAGGATCAAAGTTGAAAGCTGAGGTAAGAAGAAAAATGGTCGTCCCATCTGATGGGGGCCCCGGAGAGGCTGACCTCGCTCCTGAGGTCCCCCGGCTCATGGTGGCCATGTCCAGCCTAGACCAGGGTCTTCTCGTCTAGGCCAACTCAGTGGCTCCATCTCCCCCACACCCGCTCTGACACGACAGGTGCCACGTGGTGACAGCTTTGGCTGAAGAAGCCTGTGGGTTGGTCACCCACCACCTGGGGCCCTGGACCAGCCCTGACATGGAACTGGACGTCGGCCACGAAAGCCTTCATTCATCTCTGTGCAACTTTGCGCCATCGAGGATGTGTTGCTTTGAGATCTGTGTGCGTGTCTCATGGAGGAGAGGGGGCACACGCCTGCTAGTGACCTGTGTATCGCTTGGTGACAACCAGGCACAGCCACCTTCACTTGGACACGAGTGTTCCCAAGTAGCACAAACGCCTTTCTGTTTAAAGAAACAAAACTCCCAGCACAAAACACCAGGCACCACCTTTATCCGGATGTGACCTGGCTGACCTGGCTGGGTCATGTGCCATGACTTGACCTGGCTGGGTCAAGGCCACCCCTAGCCACTTGGCTGCGACCAGGCAGGCTCTTGGCAGCACGATTATGGGGGCCCAATGCGGGGGCTCAGCAAGCAGGAGGGTTGAGCCAGGACTCAGCTCTGGTCCTTGGTACAGCGTCACCCTCACCGGCCCCGCCGCCCCCGAGCCGAGTGGAGTCGGGGCTCCTAGTGCCGGCGACAGCTGGATGCAGTCAGCCGGGGCCCCCTCCCTGATCTGGAGACAAAAGAGTAGAAAGTTAGGAGGCGGCACCCAGGCCTTGCGGACTGAATCAAGCGTAATAACAGTGTGTCGCGGCTTCTGTTGTCTGCTTTTTGCGTTTCTGGGGGAGAAGTTATTAGTGTGGAGCCGGGGAGGGGGGTGCCGCTTGCCAGCCAGTCTGCATCTTCTGGGCCCTGAAACACAGGCATCGGGGCGTGTGTCCCTGCACACAGCACCTCCAGGCCTGCCCTGACCACCAGCTCTGGACCCTCAGCCTTGCCAGGAAGAGAGGGTCATGCAGCCCACCTGTCCCAGCCCGTGTCCACCCTGAGCTGTCTGTCAGTTTTGGTACAGAGCCAGTGACCAACCCACCTGACCTTTTGAGAGCCTTCTGCAGGCTGGGACTGGGCTGGGACTCCTGAGGGCAGAAGGGGGCTGCTGCAGGGCTTGGGGTAGTTCTGGGAAGACCCTAGAACTCTTCTCCTGGCTGTCAGTTGGCTGAGGCCAGATTGGGCTGCAGAAGGGAGACCCCGTCCCTCCCCGCCCCTGACACCCTCCAGGCCTCTGCAGCTCCTGGGGCAAGAATAGCTGATCTGGCAGACCGCAGTGTTCTGGCCGAGGGCCCAAGTGATTGCTGTGTGCCCAGCCTGGCGGGAGAGAGCCGAGATGGGCAGGTGGGCCGTTTAGAGCCCCCTGACTCAGTGCCTGCGAGGCACAGCTGAGGTGCTGCGTTTAAAGCAAAAGAAAAGGCCGCCACGGTTCACATGCCCTCTCCTTTGAGGGACCGGCTGGGCCTCCTGCTTAGCTAGTCTTGGCTGGGGCAGGGCCAGAGATTTTGCATTTCTTTCTCTTTTTTTTTTTTGGCTGCGCCGCACGGCTTGTGGGATCTTAGTTCCTCGACCAGGGATCGAACCTGGGTCCATAGCAGTGAAAGCCGGCGTCCTAACCACTGGACCGCCAGGGAATTCCCAGATTTTGCATTTCTACCAAGCTCCCAGGGGATGCTGGTCTGGGGACACGTTTGAGGTCCATTGCCCTACCCCAGGGTCCCCCCAGCACTGCTGACGTGGTGCTGGGTCATCCTCTGGGGGGCCGTCCTGGATGCCCTGGGGTGTGGAGCAGCCTCCCTGGCCCCACCCACTCAATGCCAGGAGCCCACCCTGGTCATGACAACCACAAATGTCCCCAGACATCGCCCAGGGTCCCCTGGGGGCAGAATCACCCCCAGGGGAGACCCACTGTCCCAGAACCTAAGGCAGCTCACATTCTAGCAAGGGAGACAGATGATAGATGGACACAAAAGGTGATAAGTGCCCTGAAGATAAGCAAGGTGGAGGGAGAGCCACGAAGGGAGACAAAGACTATTTTAGCAGTGTGGTCGGGGCGGGGGGGAATCTCTGAGGGCCTCACTGGAGTCAGAAGATGGGTGAAGAGCTTTTCTGGCAGAGGAAGTGGCCTGTGCAAAGGCCCTGAGGTCTCCCTGCATGTCGTGGTCCTTTTCTCTGACTGATCAAAGCTGTCCGGCTCTCTGTTAAAGGATGCAGGTGTGGCAGGGATTCATCCTGCTAATGGCTTAGGCTCCAGTGACCCCGCTCCTTGGAGGTGTTGATGACAACACAGCCCCGTATGTGGAAGAGCCCCTCAGGCCACTCCCAGGGGCTAGGCAGGTGGCTTCAGTGAAGGACCAGCATCTTCCACCAGAGGCTGGGGTCCAGCTCCTACAGGAGCTGGTGGGCAGAATTTGGGCACGAGACACCAGCCCATTCATTTTTTAAGGCAAACTGTGTTTTGACAAATGACCTTCTTATTTTTAAATGTTGACACCAAAGTTAAAAACAAATAAAAAACCTCTGAGGGCCAAACAGCATCGGTGAGAGGCCGTGGCTCCCAGCCTCAGCTTCGCCTACATAATTGCATTAATCCCGGGAGCACAGAAAGAGCAGAGCATGAGACCCAGCCACCTTCCTCCCTGCACAGTGGGTCTGGAGAGCGGCCCCCGCCCGGAGCAGCTGTCAGGAGGCCAATAGGCTGCAAGGCCAGGCGAGGAGCAGGGACCTCTCAGGTGAGTGGCTGTCCCTTTACATTTGAGAGGACTTCTGCTGATCAAGGACAGCCAAAGGCCAGGTGTGCATCCCTGGGCCAGGCCCCCAGACAGCCTGGGACAGCAGAAAGGCTGGCCTGTGGCTTCAGAGCCTGATGGACCCGAGCTCCAGCCCCAGCCCGGCCTCTTCCCAGCTGGGCCACCCCAGGGGAGCTGATCCCCTTCTCTGAGCTGATAAAACCCAACCCTCTCCTGCACTGGCGCATGAAGGCCAGGGCTCTCCCGGCCGGCCGTGGGAAAGGGGGGACTGCCGTCCTAGTTTGGGGTACTCAGGTGGGCGTTGAGCCCTGTGCCCTGGAAAGTGAGGGGGAGACTCTGGGGCCTGTCCTCTCCTGGCTCATCCGGCCGGGAGCCTGGCCTGGGAGCTATAAATAGCAGCCGCAGAGTGGAGCGTGCCCACGCTCCTAGGCATGAGTCAGCCTGCCCCAGCCTGGGCTGGTGCCTGGAGAAGCAGAGGGCCGGCCCAAGGCTGGAGGCCCGGCCCAGTGCCCCTGGTCACTCAGAGACGTAAGCAGGCAGGCAGTCGGAGCGGGAGGGAGCGGGGCTGTCATCTCTGAGCGCCTGTGTGCCCGGCAGCCCCAGGAGGGTGGACGTCATGGCCGATCGATCGCTCCCAGCAACCCTGGGAGGCAAGACAATGGTGATCCTCATTCACAGATGGGGAGACTGAGGCTCAGAGGAGCGCTTGGCCGGGATGCGGAGATCCACGGGGCTGTCTCCATCGCTGGCTGAGAGCACTTGGAGATGTGGGGCTGGGACCAGGCCACCCTCTGTGGTGCCCCACATGGCCTAGGACAGGGCAGGAGTGGGGTGTGCCCGGGGAACAGCTCCAGGCAGCCGGGGTTGGATGGGGAACTGGAGGGGAGCTTGGGTCAGGTCGGGAGGAGCTTGAACGCCCGTCTGAGAAGCTGGACCTTGACCCGGAAGTGAAGGAAGCCACGGGTGGCATGAGAGCAGGGGAGTCTGTGCGGTGAAGGCCAGGGTAGAAGGAGGGCTGGAGGAGGCTGTCCTGGGAGGCCAGGAAGGAGGCGGGTGGGATGGTCCAGGTGCTAGAGGCCGGGAGGTGCAGTGGAGGAGCTGAATCAGGGAGAAATGGGGCCCTTCAAGCCTCCAAAGCAGGACGAACCTCAGAGGCCCAGCCTCTGGGGGAACCAGATGGTCTTGGGGGCAGTGCCCACCTCTCCAAGGGAACAGGAAGGGTCTGGCTCAGCCAGAGCCACAGACAAGTTGGGTCAGCAAAAATCAAAGAGCCAAGAGCCACAGGAGCCCTTGGGCTCCAGCCGACCATCTGCTCACATACCTCATGATGGGGAGCTCACCACCCTACAAAGAGCCTCTTTCACCCTCTGACTGCTCTGACCCCAGAAAGTCCCTCCTTGTGGGACCCTTAGTGTCAACCTACCCATCGAGGGGTGCCTGCTTCTAACAGGCTTGGGCCCTGGGGCGTTCTCACACCCACCCCTGCCTGGTTCAGTTGCTGTTTCCCAAAGCCCAGTCTTCTCTGAGATGAGTCTCCACCCTCCCAGTCTTCAGGAGGGAGGGGTGATGGTACCCTGTTGGCTTAAACGTGGATACACAGATGTCAACCGCACAGACGCTTCCCAAAGGCAAATGTTTATTCTCAGAGACAACTCCTATTTGATGAAGATAACATTTTCCTACCAGAAAACTGCAAATCCATTCCCCTTGGCTCCCTTTGTTCACCCCCAGCTTCAAAAGCAACTGCCCTCCCACCCACCCCTGCCCCCAACTCAAGGGCCCAATTGCCATCTCTGCCTTGGTGGCCTGCCCTTAGGGGCACCAACCCACACCAAGTCCCACCCTGCCAGGACAAATCCCCCGGGATGGGGACTAGTCTCCAGGTACGTCCCCACTGCCCCGAGCCCCCTTGGGCCACCTCTGCCTTCTCATACATCTATTGATTGATTGATTATTCATTCCATCAATGCACCCCCCCCCCGCTGGGGGACCCTGCCCTGGACCCTCACCCCCACCAGCCCAAGGGTGTCCCGTTCTGTTCCCCCAGGCCCCTTGTCTGCAGTTCTGCCAACTGGCCCCTTTTCTTTGCTCCTGGGTGACCTCGGCTCTGCCCCCATCTTGCCCAGCGGCCGGCTGCTGGGTGGCCCTGGGGTGCGCCAGCTTCCTCCCGGGGAAGCAGACCCCACCCCTATCGCGTCCCCGGCAGGAGCCGGTGTTCACCGGGCGGGGGTCCAGATGGGGGTCCGGGCGGGGCTGCGCGCACGGCAGGGCGCGGGGCGGCGGTGACCTTGTCCGGGGGCGCGGGGCCGGGGGGAGGGGCGGAGCGCGGCGCCCGGCGGCGGGCGGGGACGGGCGGGGACGGGCGCGGGCGCGGCGGCGGCAGCTCGGGCGTGCGGGGGGCGGCGGCGCCCGAGCGGACACGGAGACGGCCAGCAGCAGCCGCGGCGGCGCCGCAGGGACGAGCGCGCAGGTAGGCGGCCGGGGCGGGGGACCGGGGCCCGCTGCGTCCCCCCGCGAGGCCCGCAGGTTCTCTCCCCGCGCGCCCTCCTTTGTCCGAGCCCCACCCTCCCCGGCCGCGGGGCCGGGCCCTCCACCGGACCCCCCTCCCCGGTCCGGCTGGGCCCCGGCCGGGCCGCCCTCCGCGCCCACCTTGGACAGCTCCCTCCCGGCATCACCCCTCCCCCACGGTACTGACGGGCAGCCTTTCGGCAGAGCCAGCCCCTCCTCCGGCCCACAGGAGTCCCCCTGGGTCCCGCTGTCAGGGCCCCTCCAGGAGGAATCGAGTGGGCCCCGAGCCCGTCTCCCCACACCGCCGCCCCGTTCAGCCCTCCTGCTCCCTCTCCCAGCCGAGGCCCTCATCCAGGAGCCCCTCCTCTGGTGGACGGCCCTCCCCCACCACTTAGATCCTCCTCGGGCCCAGGGGAGCCCCCTCGGGCCCAGGGGAGCCCCCTCTCCTCAAACCCCTCACTGGTCAGGTAATCCCTATGTCAGACCCCCTTGGGGCAGGCAGCCCGAGCCCCCAGGCCCTCCCCTGGGTTGGGGCCTGCTTTCTTGCACCTGAGGTCGCTCCAACCTCCCAGTAGCAGTGGGCTCCGGGGATCCAGGACCGGGCAGCTTCCCCTGGCCCGGGAGCCTCAGGGTGGGCTGCCTTGCACAGGGGAAGGACCCCAGGCTGTGTAGTCAGACGGGGCCGGGTTCAAATCCTGCTCTGCTCTGCCACCTCTCTGCTGTGACCTTGAGCCCGTGCCACCCCCTTTTGCGCCTTGATGCCCACAGCCCCCTCCCCCCAACCCCAGCCCATGGGAGGTGCGGGTGGTTTTCAAATGGCACCAGGTTGGTTCCTGGCGTGGGTTTGCGGGTTATTGAATGGGGCTCCTAGTCAGGGATCCCAGGCCCCGGTGGGCCCCTCCCGGAGGACACCCCTGCTGACAGGCCTGGAGCACTGCCAGGGGGTCTGCACCCAGAGCGAGGCAAGGGCTGGGTCTGGGGTGGCAGAACAGACGGTCACCGGCCACCCCAGGTCCCTCGGCCAGTTGTGGCGGTGCCTGGCTGCATGCTGATGAGCCCACTTCTTGGGGTGCCCACCCAGGAAAGGTAGTGACTGCAGAGCAGGCTGGCAGTCCTGCCAGTCCCCCCCCCCACAGTGCTATGCATGTCACCGAGATGACTAAAAACAGTCCCCCACGAGTTAGAACCGCTAAAGCTCCTACAAGTTTGCCTGGCACGTAATTTGTGAGATACGTGTCAGCTGTTACCTTCTCCGTATGTCTTTTTCTGACAAACCTGGTACTTTTGATCATTGAGAATGTGCCTTCCCAACCCACGACCAGCCGAGTGCTTTACACCCTGGGCCCTTGTGATTGATAACCATGTCCGTCCATCTTTCCTGAGGGCTCTGTGCGCCAGGCACCTGGCCAAGGGCTTTATCCAGCTTGTGGCCCTGCTTGTCCCAGCAGCTCCGTGGAGTGGGCACTGAGACTGCTCACATTTCACAGATGAGAACATCGAGGCTCGGGAACATCAATTTACTTGCCCCGGTTTTCACCGCCAGGGTCTTTCACACCATTGGGTCTTGCTCCCCGCCCCCGCCCACCACACACACACCTGAGGGAAGTAGCATGGCCTGGGTGCAATCTTGCCATATCTTCTCTACCCCATTGTAGACCCCGCCCCATGTTGAGGGACCCTCAGAGATGGCTGAGAAGGAGGCAGGGAAGGGGTCTCTGCTGTTTCTATAAGTAAGGACGCAGATGCTTGGAGACAGGCTTCCTGCCTTCCCACCCCCAGGTCACGGTTCTTCTCCCACCTCCATCATTTCAGGAATTGCTGTGCTGTGTGACCTCCCGAGGTCACTGGACCTCTCTGAGCACAGGGTAGGGGAGAGGGGAGAAGAGGACCCCTTCGCAGGGAGTTCTGTTCCTACGGACACATCAGACCTGAGCGGGAGGCCAGGACAGGCCAGACCATAGTCTGGGTTTGGAGTTCAGGGAGCGAGGCTTTCTCTCTTTAGGCTAAGTTTTACTTTTCTCATCTACAGCCTGGGCTGCTGTGGGAAACCCGCTTCATGATTTGCAAATTCTTGGACCTCCAGCACCAGGATCACAGTTATGGGATGAGGGGAGGAGAAGAGCTTTAAAATGCAAGTTCCCAGGGCTGTGGCCCTGAACCAAAGGATTCACCACTTCCAGGGCTGAGGCCCTGCAATCTGCATTTTAAAGATGCCCTACCACACAGCTCCCATGAGGCTGAGGAGCCTGTGGGCTGGGGTGAGAGCAGGGAGCCTGTGATGGCCGGAGAGAGGCACCCCTTTACTTATTTTGCAGAGGAGAAACCTGAGGCTCAGGGTGGCAAAGCAGCTTGCCCAGGTCACAAAGCCAGGGAAAAGCCAGTGCCACCTGGGGGCTGGGGGAGCATGCAGGTGGAGAAAGCAGTTGGTGTGCACCCCACGCTGGCAGCTCCATGCCTCTTCCAGCCCAGAGACCCCCCCCCCCGGGGAAGGAGTTTAGGCCCCAGATTTCGTTGAAGGGAAGCAGACAGGCAGAGGATCTGGCTCTGAGCCTGTGTGCAGGACAGAATGGCAGACTTGACCAAATCAACTGGGATGCAGGAGAAATGCCGCTCCTCTGAGAAGCCGCCCTTCCCACCCCCTCCCAAGTGGGTGGTCGCTCTTGTCTGACACTCCTCTCTGTGCAGGGTCGGTCTGGGGTTCTAGCAACCGAAGCGAGCCCTCCCGGCCCCACCCCACACCCCCGCGTGGAAGATGCCTGAACAGAGCAATGACTACCGGGTGGTGGTGTTCGGGGCGGGCGGCGTGGGCAAGAGCTCGCTAGTGCTGCGCTTCGTCAAGGGCACGTTCCGGGACACCTACATCCCCACCATCGAGGACACCTACCGGCAGGTCATCAGCTGCGACAAGAGCGTGTGCACGCTGCAGATCACCGACACCACGGGCAGCCACCAGTTCCCGGCCATGCAGCGGCTGTCCATCTCCAAGGGCCACGCCTTCATCCTGGTCTTCTCGGTCACCAGCAAGCAGTCGCTGGAGGAGCTGGGCCCCATCTACAAGCTCATCGTGCAGATTAAGGGCAGCGTGGAGGACATCCCCGTCATGCTGGTGGGCAACAAGTGCGATGAGACCCAGCGGGAGGTGGACACCCGCGAGGCCCAGGCCGTGGCCCAGGAGTGGAAGTGCGCCTTCATGGAGACATCGGCCAAGATGAACTACAATGTCAAGGAGCTCTTCCAGGAGCTGCTCACGCTGGAGACACGCCGGAACATGAGCCTGAACATCGATGGCAAGCGCTCCAGCAAACAGAAGAGGACAGACCGCATCAAGGGCAAATGCGTCCTCATGTGAGCCCAGAGCGCCCACCGGCAGCGCCCCACTGTCGCGGCCCCAGGCCTCTCCCCACGTCCTGTGCCCCCGCTCCCCGCCCCCCCCCCGCCTCCTCTTCCCTCTCCTTCTCCTCCTCTTCCTTCTTTCCCCTCCCCCCACCATCTCTTCCACTTCTTTCCCTCCAACATCTCCGGCGGGGAAACTGAGGCCCTGCCGAGCCTGTGGCAGACCTGGGGCTCCAACCCAGCTCTGTCGCGTCACTCTGCCTTCCCCTCCCTCTTTGCCCCGCCCACCGTCCTGTCTGTACGCCCCGCCAAAGCCAAGCGCTGGAGGCGCCCCCCTTGATCTGCACATGGGAAAACGGGGGAAGCTGCCTGTCCCCATAGGGACTGAGGATGCCGGTTTTTCCTCCATCTCCGTGTCTCCCAGGACTCCCACCTCTTGACTCTGCCCCCTGGGTGCCCCCAGCCAGACCTGCACCCTGCCCCTACATTAGATCACTGTGACCTTGCCGGGGAGGAGGGAGTTGAAACGCACATGGACCTCAGATTTTCTTTTCTCCTACTTGGTGTTTGACATACACTCCTCTCCCCCTTCCATCCCTCATGACCTCTGGCCTGTGCCCCCCTCCCCAGGTCCCAGACCACCCCTCTCGCCCCCGTCCCCACGGATTGGTGGGGGGCCTTGCGGGCTGGGTCTCAGGCTGCCAGGCAATAACCACAGGGCTCACAGCAGTGCCCCGCCAGCCCGGAATCTCACTCCTCGCCCCGCCTGGGCTTGGGGTGCAGGCAGGGGAGGCCCGGGACCGGCCGATGGCCACGGCACAACTCCAGGGGACTGTCTGGAATTAATATGGAGGGCCTTCCCGGACATAGCCCGTAGACAGAGATCGAGACAGTTTGTCGCCACCGAGCCCAGGGCAGGGGACGTGGGGTGTTGGTGAGGGGTTGCCGGGCCCCGTCCAGAGGCAGGCATCTGGACCCAGCACCGGCAGGATCTGAGGGGCTGGACGCAGAGCTCCGCCCAGCCCGATTCCTCCCACCTATGGGGCCCCGCGGGGGGGGGGCACCCAGGAAGGCGTGGGTCCTGAAGTCAGGGTGTGCCCGCCACCACCGTGAGATTCTGTTTTTGTGAGTGTCTAGATGACACCACACTCATGGGACCCAGTGAGGCCGTGTCGGACAGTATGAAGGTGACCTGTAGGCCTGGGGTGGGGTGGGGGGCACCCATGGGATGATGCATTGGGCCCCTTGGTGTGCTGGGCAGATGGCTTGTGTCTAAGCGTGTGTGGGGGGCTCCTGTGTGTGTGATGGTCTGTCGTGTGATCCCAGTGTAGGGTGTATGCAGGGGTGGGTCGTGTGGTTGCCAGGAGGACTAGACACCTGTGATGTGTGAGCCTTGGCACCTGCAAGAGTGTGACTGTGCAGCTGCGTTTTCGGGAGTGGGTTACGGGATTTATCAGAGAGCATCTGTGGACCTGTTTGTCCTGACTGTCTGAGGAGCACCACGCCTGCTGCACTCTGTCGTAAGGGGGCTCTCAGCCCAACATCTGTATCCATCAGCCGTTGCTGGGGCACACATGAGCGCAAACTCAGCAACTTGCAACAGCACACATTTGTGGTCTCAGCATGAGGCCAGCTGGGCTGTGGTCTCATCCAAAGGCGTGACCAGGGACAGATCCACATCCAGCTCATGTGCTCCTGGGCAGCATTCAGTTGCCTGTGGTCTCAGGACTGAGGGTCTCAGCTGCCTGCTGGCCGTGGCTGGAGCTGCCCTCAGCTCCCTGCCTCCTGGGCCTCTCCCTGGGGCCACTCGCAGCGCTGGTGTCATTAGGTGCAAGGAAGCGGCACGTGTGTGTGTACGTGTGCGTGTGCACCCGCAAAAGAGAGGTCATGTGACCACGTGGGCTGTACGTGGGTAAGAGGGACTGTTTGTGTCCATCTTGGTAGCAGTGTGTTTTTCTCCTTCTGCATCTGTATGGCTGTTCACTCCGCAAATATTTACTGGGCCCACTGTGAGAAGGAGGGATTGTGTGTGTGTGCACGTGTGTGTCACCGCCCGGCGCGTGGACAGGCCCACTGAAGAAAAGGCAGCATCCTGTCTGAGCACAGCGGAACACCCCTGTCCTGTGGCGGGTCCAGGGCCCACCAGCAGCTGGTGTTGACCCCTCCCACTTGAAGGTGCCGGAGAAAGTGGGGCTGCGCAGGGGTCTGCGGCCCTTTCTCAGGGACACACCCTGATAGCACAATCTCCCTGGGGCTCTGCCTGCCTCCAGGCCTCTCCTGCCCCAGGCCCTGCCCCGACCCTGGGGTTCTCCAGCAGGAGGGGGCCAGAGCCTGCCCCAGCTGCTGGCCCATCCTGCCTTGGCACCCCTGGGTCTGGGGACCGTGCCAGGCCACGCTTGCTGTTCCCGCCCCTGCCCCCTCGCCTCCCGCATGTGGGTGCCCCCCGCCCCCCGCTGTGGGGTCTGTGTAGCATTCGCTCTACAAATAGTCTTCCTGCAATAAAGAAGTGGATTCCGCATTCCCCAACAGTGCGCCTTTTTTGGGATGGGGAGGTCAGCTCGCCACCTGTAAAGGATGAGAGACCGGAAAGATGGGGGGTGAGGGATGGGTCGTGGGAAGAGTTCGGACTTTTGTGACGAGGACTCTGGGGCATCATGGGAACATTTCAGTGCTTCTCCCCTGTGGCCCCCACAAGAGATCACACCGGCCCTGCTGGACCCTGTACTTCCTGCAGCCAGTGAGGTGACCGGGCAGGCACTATGATCCTCATATTACCTGGGGAACAACCTGCAGGATGTAAAGCAACTATACTCCAATAAAAATTAATTAAAAGAACAACAACAACAAACAAACCTGCAGGGCCTCAGTTTTCCCATCCACTAAATGGCTCAGGGCAGATTTCGTGAATTTATAAACAAGGCCAGGACTAGGGTGAGAGAGCGAGGCACTCGCCATGTGTGACAAAAAACTCAGCCATCTAGATACATATTTTACTGCAATATTTAATGTAAAGGAAGCCATGGTGAACAAAACATCACTATTTGAAATAAAGACAGGATCTGACAGGGCTGGGGCTAGAGAGTAGCAAGGGAGGTGGTTTGCACAGGCGCAGAATCAAATTTTGTCTTTAGTTATTTTGTTCATCATGGATTATTTCTGCATTTATTTTGACTTTTTAAAATATGGCATTTATATAGTATTTATCTGGATGGTGAGTGTTTTGGGGTGCGCCTTTAGGTTCAGGATTTGAGAAAAGTGCCTCACTTGCCTCACCCCAGCCCTGCCCTAATCTGTCTTTGGGGCTGCAAGAATCGCCAGACCTGATTTTTCAAGAGTGCCTGGAAATCTGGATTTCTTTTTGTGAAACAACCCGATTTTTAAATGTTGGCAACGAATTTAGAATTTTACAGCATTTGGGGGCCACCAGTTTGCAACCCTTGTGCAGACAGTAATTCCTCCTGTGGGATGGAGCTGGGCAGTGAGATGCTGTCTCCAGGCACCTGGTTCTGTCTGTGCACTGCAGGGGGTGAGCAGGGAGGTTCCTGCAGGGATGACAGCAGCCCTGGGGGGGCCCAGCTGGGAGGCCAGCAGCTCAGATCACAGAGTAACAGTGTTGCACAAAGTTCTGGAAGTCCCAGAATACAGTGGCTCCATCCTCCTGTATAAGAAAGTCTCCCCTCCATGACCGCTGGGTACTTTTGGAGACATACCAAATGTTTCCCAACAACAACGAGGGAGCATGTTAAAAATGCACATTCCAGGGGTTCAGTTCCTTTCAGGATTCTGGTTCATTCGATCTGGGTGGGGGCCCAGGAATCTGCATTTTACAATCAAGGCCCAGGAGTTAGGATATTAAGAAACCCTGGACAGGGTTGGGCGAATGACCTTGAGTTTAACCTCTCGGAGACTCAGTTTCCACCCCTATAAAACGGGGGGGTAATATCGTCTCGCCTCCTAGCCTTATGCAGAGCGTTCAACGAGAGGAAGCAGTTATTATTATTGTCCTGCATGTCAAGCGACTGATTAGGAGGGGACATTTTCTCCCCGCACGTGAGGTAGGATTCGGATTTGAAGCCGCGGCCCCACTCGGGATTCGAACTCGCGAAACGCCTTGCACCTCCTCGACGTCACTAAGTCACCTCTGAAACTCGGCTCGCCGCCCCGCGGCGGGGTCGACCACACTGTACCTATTTGCATATTAGCATAGCTCCTCCCCTCTGCGCGTTCTCCCCTTGCGGGTGGCCAGCAGCGGTGCCACTCAACGCTCCGCCTCCAGGCCCCGCCCACGCCCCACCCCCTCCCCCAGGCGCAGCCTACCCCGCTGCCTGCCCTGCGCCCCGCCCCGAGCCCTGGCTCCCGCCGCCGGCGCCCGCGATTGGCCGCATTGGGCGCCAATGCCCGCCCCCTGCGAGCCGCCCCCGCCCCCGGGGAGGGGAGCGAGCGCTCGCGGGCCCGTGGTGGGTTCGGCTGCGCTGCGTGAGGGGCTGAGGCGGCCGTGGTGGCGCGAGCGCAGGTAAGGGCGCGTGCGGCCGCGATTTGGGCCAGGGTCTGCCGCCCCCGCCTTGAGTGCCAGGGGCAGGGCGGGGCCGGGGCGGAGGGGAGGCCCGGGCGGCCGCGGGTGGCGAGTCCTGGAACGGCTGCGGACGGAATCGGGGATCGGGGTCTGTGAGGAGGGGCCGGGGATTCGGCTTAGGGGTTGGGGTCGGGGTTCCTGAAGAGGGTGCTGGGCCGGGGGTTTGGGGTGGAGTTGGGGGCTGGAGCTGGGGGTCGAGGTTAGCTGGGGAGGAGACTGCGATGGAGTTGGGGGTCCCGGTGGCCGAGGAGGGTGATCGAGGAACTCGGGGTCAGGGTGAGCTGGCACAGGGCCAGAGAGCAGAGTTTGGGGGAGCCGAGGGAAGAGGGGGGGGTCAGGCTCCTTTCAGAAAGCTTCCGAGGGCTATCAGGAGAAATGGAGAGTTAGGAGTCTGTGAGTGATGAGAAAGGAGGGGGGGGGAGGGAGGTGGGATAGAAGCTGAGAGACCCCCCCCCCGTTTTGCAGGAGGTTGATTATTCAGGAGGAAATGGGGGGATCTCGGTTAGAAGTCAGTTATGAGGATTGTGGAGGGGAATCCCCCCCACTTTGGCTAATCATCTGGTGTAGAAGGGGGCATGGGGCAGAAACCCCTTGGCAAGGCAGTGAGCTGCAGGAGATGGGCTTTGGACACACTTTGCAAGTTCTGTTTCTGGGAGGCAGGGTGCAAAGGGGAAGCAGAAAGGCTCGTGTTGGTGACCGAATTTTTCAGGAATTTGGGGGCTCAGGAGCCCAGAATCAAAGTGGGAGTTTTGGGGACAATGATATTGAGGGAAGTGGGCGGCACTTTTATTTTTCCTGGGGAGCGGGGGTTGCTCGGGGCTGGAAGGTGGGCGGTAGAAGACAGGCGTGATGAGCAGCAAAGAGCCTTCACCATTGCTAGGTGTCAGCGAGGCAAATGCCAAGTTCACAGACTTGTTCAGTCGCGTGCTGTGGTCTTGCACGGGTTGAGAGTGTAGCGGGCTCTGGAAGGTGGGCCTGTGTTCCCATGTCCACTCGGGCTGCTTGCTTGGCTGTGTCGCCTCTGGGGATTTAGTTTACTCCTCTGTAAAGTGGGAATAATAAAATAGGAGCAGGTACCTCACAGGATGGCTGCGAGGGTCAAATGAGGGGATGCGTGTACCTCGCACGCTCCTGGCACGTGGCGAGGGTACGTGCGCGTTGATAATGATGTTCTAAATTAAGGTTTTTTGGGGGGGAGGAAGGTGGGTGGGTAGAATTACTGGGTTGTCAGGGAGGGGAGGGAAGGAATCACTTGAAGCTTGACACCAGTCCCTCAATCTTAGGGTGCACATAAGAATCCCCTCTGGAGCTTTAAAAAAGAATCTGCAAAAAATATTGTTTCTTCATATTATTAAAAATGAGGGGAAAACAACAACAAAAGCCAGATCTACCTGCATCTGCCTGGATTCTGAAGCTTTATCAAGGAACAAGCGCATCTACTTAAGAGAAAGCTTCTCGGGTGGTTTTGATTAAGTGTAGCCCACAGGAGCCATTCGGATGTGTGCCCTGAAGGGGACCACTGGGCAACGGTTATATGAGCTTTACAGCTTGAGTTCACGTGATGGACCAGGGTCTTTCCCCTTGGCAGTGCTGACAAACATCGCACTGCTGGCATTGGGGCCGGGTCTGTGGGGGGCCGTCCTGGGCACTGGGGGGTGTGGAGTAGCATCCCTGGCCCCATCCACTCAATGCCAGGACTCCTCCCCCGCCAGTGTGACAATGACAGATGTCCCCAGATGTCACCCCCTGCCCCCAGGGAGCAGAATCACCCCTGGTGGAGACACCTTTCGGAAACAAAACTAAGTTATTTTCTCCTTTAAAGATCACACCTCGCCTTTGATCCTTGGGAAGTATGGCCATTCAGATTTGGGTTGGTTTTTATATCATCTCGTGTTCCGGTTTTGAGAGGAAAAAAGAAAGCACACCGCTTTTAGAGAATTTTAGAAATGCTGACTTCTTTCTAGGTGGGTCTTTTGTGTGGCTTTTGAACACTTATACTGATTTTGAATATAGGATTAATTGATTGGCTGCAGTCACTGAAAGATGCCTACAGTTGCGATTTGTTTCCTTGGTTGTAACCTAGTGCAGGAGGCTTCTACAGGAGCTTGAGTTCTTCCAGTGGTTCTTGGTCTCCAACTGCAAATAATCGTGACTGATGCCATTGTTTTTTGCTCCATGTTTCATAAAGCCTGGGGCCCTATAGTTTGAAGGGGAAGACAACTGAATATGAATTACCCTGACACACAGACAGTTCAGCTTCGTGCTTACTGAATGGAAGCATTTTTTTGGGTACACCCTGTTGTGATGTAAAAAGTACCTTCTTCTCACCAAAGTGTTATTACAGGTTTTCTCATTTGCATCTGGAAACAAATAGTCGTCTTTAAAATTGTATTTCCTATGGCATTTGTGTTGTTTTTTTTTGGCTGTGCCGAGGGGCATGCAGGATCTTAGGTCCCCAGCCAGGGATTGAACCCATGCCCCCTGCAGTGGAAGCGCAGTCTTAACTACTGGACCGCCAGGGAAGTCCCAGGCATTTGTGTTCTTGAAGCTCCTGTGTAATTTCTTAGGGAAGTGTGGTTGGGCCCGGCCTCCATGACTTTGGAACTTTCTGGAGCTTTCTAGAGAGGACGGTACCCAGGACAGTTGCGTGATTGCTGGGTGTTGACACAAACTTCAACCCCTTCCATTGCTCCCCGCAGGCTGCTGTGTCTTCACAGCCCAAGGGTGATGGGCCGAGCCACGTCTTTGTTCTGGGAAGGTTTGTCTCCTGCAGGCCCCATCCTTGACGATGTCAAGGTTTGCCATGTTCAATGCTCATTTCAACAGCTCTGGACCTCGCTTTTCACCGCTTCTCTCTTGTGCTGCCCTTGGGCCTGGCCTCTCCCTCTCTCTCTTCAGGGTCTAGAGAAAAGCGTTCATTCCGTATGTCACCCAGGAGACCTCAGAGACCAGACTGGGTCACTGAAAAGGTGGGTGACTAGTCCCAGGCACTCACATCCCGCCCCCTCCTTGTCTACGCTGTGACGTTGCATCTTGTCCTGCCAGCTGGTGGATAGGGGGGCTTGTGGGCAGCTCTGAGACTCTGACAGAAACAGTACCAGTTCTCCCTGAGAACCTTGCAAAGGGGAAAACTCTTACTTTTTTATTTTTTAAATTGAGGTACAATTGCCATTTCATAAAACTCAGCCACTTTAGCACACAGTTCAGTATTTTCGTACGTTTATCGAGTTGTGCAACAATCTCTATAAACCCGTCTTAGAACCTTCCATCACCTCAGTAAGATCTCCATCCCCATGAGCAATCACCCTGATCCCCCCTCCCCAGCTGACAACCACGCAGCCACTCTCTGTGTCTGTGGATCGGCCTGTTCTGGACGTTTCCCATCAATGGAATCACACACTGTGTGTCCTTCTGTGTCTGGCTTCTCTCACTGAGCATCGTGTTCTCAGGGTCCATCCACGTGGTAGCGAGTGTCAGGGCTTCTCTCCTTTCGTGGCTGAGTGACGTTCCTGTGTGTGGAGGGACACGTGTTTATCCGTTCACCTGTCGGTGGACATCTCGGCTGCTCCCACATTTTGGCAGTGAAGGATCGTGCTGCTATGTAAATGGCTTTTTTCCTGGGCATTTGACAGCCCACTAAACTGAAGCTCAGAGGTTGGGGGTGGTCGTTCGGGCATCAGCCCCCCCCGGATCTGCCTTTCTGTCTCCCGTCTGTGTTTCTTCCCCCCTTGAGTTAAGTGTTTCCCCGTCTCTCGATCAGAACATCGCAGCTGGCAGATCAGCCTCTGGTCTCTCCCGCTCTGATGGGTTGAGCCCCCCCATGACCAGAATCTTCTCTCTAAAGCTGAGATTGGCTTTTCATTTCCCCGCCACCTTCACCAGCTCATCACCCACTCGACAAAATCGAGATTGCTCCCTTGGCCCTTGGTGGCACTGGGGAGTTGGACCCACCCCACCTTCGGAGTGACCTTCACTTGGCCTCCAGTTACCACCCCTCCCGCTCCTCCTGGCCGCCCGCCCAGCTCAGGCCCCCCAGCTTTCCTGGATGGTGCAGTTTGCTGTCTCCTTTGTCTGAAACCTTCCTTCCTTCCTTCCTTCCTCTCCCCAACAAAGGCTGGTTGTGTGCCTATTTTAAGCTTCAGACCGGGTGCCAGGCTCCGGGAGTACCACGTGAATGGGACGCTTGTGTGCGTGTGGGGGGCAGCGTAGAGACGGGGCCCTGGGGCCTTTCTGTCCCTGGCCCGGCTCTCTAAGTTGGGGTCCCTGGGGGTGGCGGAGATGGGGGCCCAGGCCTGTGTGTTCCATGAGCTCCCCAGGTACGCGGCAACAGGAAGAAGTCTCTTGGGCGGAGAGGTGGGGATGACACCTGTGCATAAGATGTCAGGGGCAGAGGCCAGGGAGAAGGTTTGCACCGAAAAGTTTGCCAGGGGGCAGGTGGGAGGAGCACAGCCGTCACGGGCAGGGTCTCCCCCCTCCCTGGGCACCCTGGACCCTGGGGCTGGTCATCCTCTATCCGGGGCTGTCCTGGGCACCGTGGCTGTCCTGGGCACCGTGGCTGTGGAGCACCTCTCCGGCCTCCACCCTCTCGATGCCGGGATGCAGTGCCGAGGGAGAGAAACCGATTTGTAGAAGTTGCTCCCCTTTTTGGAATTTCTGAAAATTAACTGTTTGGAGATGATAAAAGACAAAAAGATGACCCATCTTTGCAGTATGTCAATTAGTTTGCTTTTCATGACTGTGGGTATGCATGGGTGCGTGCATGTGAGTTTCGTCCTAACATGATGAGGTGCCGGGCGAGGGGCCAGGTGAATCTGGGGTGCAAATTAATTTGAAACCTGCCTGCCAGCTCTGCTTTGTGACAGTTACCACTGATCATATCTTTTGTCCTTGGTTGTCAAGGCCATGACCCCTGCTCCTGCCTTCTTAAGAAGCTCCTTAATTTGTTGGACAAAAAAGTCAAGAGAAATCAAAAGCAGGAGATGAATCCAGCCAAGTCCGTGCAGCTCCCATGCTGGAGCAGACAGGCTGTGGCTGGGAGGGTCAGAATAAGGCCCCGGCCCTACCAGCCTTGTCTTTGCCTACTTGTGTGACTTTCCTGGGGCCCCCGTAACAAAGCGCCACAGACCAGGTGGCCTGAAGCAACAGAAATCTGTCTTTTCCCAGTCCTGGAGGCCAGAAGTCTGAAATCAGTGTGGGTCAAGCCACGCTTCCCCTGGGGGCTCCGGGGCAGGGTCCTTCCTGCCTCTTCCGGCTTCTGGAAGGTGGTAGTTTCCAGCAACTCTTGGTGCTGCGTGGCTTGTAGATGCATCACTCCGGTCTCAGCCTCGGTCATCACGTGGCCATCACCCTTGTGTGTCTGTCAAAGAAAACCCAGAGCTGGATAGTAGTTAGAACAGTAAAAACAGACTTTACCCTGAAACGATTGCAACGGGGAAAAGAAACCTCAGTGTAGAACTAGGCTCCACTCTGAATACAGCACGGACAAACGGGGACGCGTAGCCAAGGAGCAGGTGGGGGTCTGTGGATGGAAAATTGCCAAGAGGAAACATAAGGGGAGATTCTGGTTAAAGGGACCTCTGAGGTTTCCGGGTGCAGGTGGCCAGATCAGATGTCACCTGGGGGAGGGGCTGAGGAGCTGGAGGAGGTATTGGGAGTTATCAGATGTGGAGGCTGGGGGAGTCTCAATCAACCAACTTAGCAGGATCCTTGTTAAAACTGGACGATGCAGAGATGAACATGGGAACCCAAACGTCGAGGTCCCATTGAAAAGTTCAAGGTAGCCTGAGTAGAATCGGGTCAAGGAGAGCATCTTTATCAAGTATCAGGCGTGTCCACATTTCCCTCTTCTGAGGACACCAGTCGTTGGCTTAGGCCACCCTACTCTGTGTGACCTCACTTTAGCTCGATGACACCCACAAAGATGCCATTTCCAAATCAGGTCCCATTCCCAGCTACCAGGCTTAGGAAGCGCACGTATCTTTGGGGAGGGACACTGCACCCCACGCCACCTAGAAAGGGGTCACCGTCGTGGGGTGAGAGTCAGCTTTTGTGGGGCCCTGTGGTCCTAGTTTCTAAATGCCCTTTTCCCCTCTCCCCCCGTTCCCTCTCTCTCAACACCGGAAAAGTCAGCATTTGCACCATCTGACAGAAAATGGAGAACTCGGGGCCTGACTGGGCCCCTGGGAGGAAGCGGGAGTTTTCAAGTTCATGGTGACAGGAGCGTGGAGGAGGTCACAGGTTACCTCGCAGCCCCAGGGAAGCTCTTGGTTATTTGTCATCTGTAGGACGGGGCAGGAACACCCTCCTTGGCCACTTCCAGATTGTGCAGAGCCAGTGAGGCACCTCTGGAGGAGGTGGTGGGAATTTTCTGTAAATATGAGGTGTTCTTGTTATTAACGTGATGGGTTTGATTAAGGCAGGGTTTCTCCTCCTCGGCAGTGTGGACACTGGGGGTCCGTCAGGTCATCCTCTCTGGGGGGCTGTCCTGGGCACTGTGGGGTGTGGAGCAGCCTCCCTGGGCCACACCCACTCGATGCCAGGAGCCCCCAGTCCTGATAACCACAGATGCCCGAGACATGGCCTAGTGTCCCCTGAGGGGGCAGAGTCACCCGCAGATGGGAACCATTGGGCTGAACTATGTCTAATACGATTTTACGATTCTATGATTGCACTAAAGTAAAAAGATACTTTTTTTTTTTAATTTTTAAATTTTTTATTTTATTTTTATTTATTTATTTTTGGTCGCATTGGGTCTTCGCTGCTGAGCACGGGCTTTCTCTTGTTGCGGCGAGCGGGGGCTACTCTTTGTTGTGGTGTGTGGGTTTCTCATTGCGGTGGCTTCTCTTGTTGCAGAGCACGGGCTCTAGGCGCACGGGCTTCAGTAGTTGTGGCACGTGGGCTCAGTAGTTGTGGCTCGAGGGCTCTAGAGTGCAGCCTCAGTAGTTGTGGCGCACGGGCTTAGCTGCTCCACGGCATGTGGGATCTTCCCGAAGCAGGGCTTGAACCCGTGTCCCCTGCATTGGCAGGTGGATTCTTAATCACTGCGCCACCAGGGAAGTCCCCAAAGATACTTTTTTTTTTTTTAAATTAATTAATTATTTATTTATTTATGGCTGTGTTGGGTCTTCGTTTCCGTGCGAGGGCTTTCTCTAGTTGTGGCAAGCGGGGGCCACTCTTCATCGCGGTGCGCGGGCCTCTCACTATCGCGGCCTCTCTTGTTGCGGAGCACAGGCTCCAGACGCGCAGGCTCAGTAGTTGTGGCTCACCGGCCCAGCTGCTCCGTGGCATGTGGGATCCTCCCAGACCAGGGCTCGAACCCGTGTCCCCTGCATTGGCAGGCAGATTCCCAACCACTGCGCCACCAGGGAAGCCCGAAGATACTTTTTTTAATAGACTTTTTTTTTTGCTTATTTCTTTTTGTTTTCTGTTTTTATTTTTTGGCTTTGCCGCACAGCATGTGGGATCTTAGTTTCCAGATCAGGGATCGAACCAGCACCCCCTGCACTGGAAGTGCGGAGTCTTAACCACTGGACTGCCAGGGAAGTCCTTTAATAGACTTTATTTTTTTTAGAGCAGTTTTAGGTTCACAGCAAAACTGAGCAGAAGGTACAGAGGTTTCCCGTACGCCCCTGCCCCCCATGTGGACACAGCCTCCCCCATCATCACCGTCCCCCACCAGTGGGACATTCGTTATAATCGAGAAACCTACGTGGACCTGTCACTATCACCCAGTGTCTGTAGTTGACCTGAGGGTTCCCGCTTGGTCCTGTATGTTCTACGGGTTGAGACAGATATATACGGACATGTATCCACCTTGACAGTACCGTGCGGGATAGTTTCACTGCCCTAAAAATCCTCTGCTCTGACAGTTCATCCTCCCTCCCCATTATTTTGTTTTTATGGGCAAGGAGCTAAGAACAGCTTAGTAACCTTGAGTGCCCGTAGGGACAGGTTTAACTCTGTAGTGTACGGAGTTTTATATGAATTATTCCTCCACGGTCTCCACTCCAAAAAGCCATGCTGTCCAAACAGAAACAGGATTTGAGCCTCAGATGTAATTGTATTTTTTAATTTTTTTTTTTGGCTGCGTTGGGTCTTTGTTGCTCCACGCGGGCTTTCTCTAGTTGCGGTGAGCGGGGGCTGCTCTTCGTTGTGGTGTGTGAGCTTCTCATTGCTGTGGCTTCTCCTGTTGCGGAGCATGGGCTGTAAGCGTGTGGGCTTCAGTAGTTGTAGCACGCGGGCTCAGTAGTTGTGGCTCGCAGGCCCTAGAGCGCATGGGCTTCAGTGGTTGTGGCGCACGGGCTTAGTTGCTCCTCGGCATGTGGGATCTTCCCGGACCAGGGCTCGAACCCGTGTCCCCTGCATTGGCGGGTAGATTCTTAACCACTGCGCCACCAGGGAAGTCCCTATTTTTTAATATTTTAAAATTTTATTTTATTGAAGTATAGTTGATTTACAATGTTGTGTTAATTTCTGCTGTACAGCAAAGTGACAGTTATACGCATATATACATTCTTTTTTTTTTTTTTTAATTTTCTTTTCTGTTACGGTTTATCCCAGGAGTTTGGATATAGTTCCCCGTGCTCTACAGTAGGACCTTGTTGTTTATCCATTCTAAATGTAATAGTTTGCATCTACTAACCCCAAACTCCCATTCCATCCCTTTCTCTCCCCCGCTCCCCCTTGGCATCCACAAGTCTGTTCTCTATGTCTGTGAATCTGTTTCTGTTTCATGGATAGGTTCATTTGTGCCATATTTTAGATTCCACATATAAGTGCTATCATATGGTATTTGTGTTTCTTTTTCTAACTTACTTCACTTAGTATGATAATCTCTAGTTGTATCAATGTTGCTGCAAATGGCATTATTTTGTCCTTTTTTATGGCTGAGTAGTGTTTCATTGTATATATGTACCACATGTTCTTTATGCACTCGTCTGTCCATGGACGGATTGTTTAGGGTGCTTCCATGTCTCAGCTATTGTGAATAGTGCTGCTATGAACATAGGGGTGCATGTATCTTTTTGAATTAGAGTTTTCTCCAGATATATGCCCACTTGGTGGGTCGTTTTTAGAGCTACTGAAATATCTGCAGGTTGAAAATGTGGATTGAGAATCAGAGCATCTTGGAAAGTCAGTTGTGGAAGGGCCCCGAGATTGTCCAGTCCAGGGGGCAGCGTGGCTTATGGGCCAAATCCTCCATCGCCATCTATTTTTGTAAGGCGCCTGAGCTAAGAATGGTTTTTCTGTTTGTTTGTTTGTTTGTTGTTTTGGCCTTGCCTCGTGGCTTGCGGGATCTTAGTTCCCCGACCAGGGATTGCACCCAGGCCCTCGGCAGTGAAAGCACTGAGCTCTAACCACTGGACCACCAGGGAATGGGCCACCAGGGAATTCCCAGAATGGTTTTTACATTTTTCTTTTTCTTTTTAATTGGGATATAGTTGCTTTACAATGTTGTATTAGTTTCTGCTGTACAATGAAGTGAATCAGCTATATGCATACATATATCCCCTCCCTCTTGGACCTCCCTCCCACCCCCCCATCCCACCCATCTAGGTCAGCACAGAGCGCAGAGCTGAGCTCCTTGTGCTGTACAGCAGGTTCCCACCAGCTACCCGTTTTACACAGGGCAGTGCACATACGTCAATCCCAGTGTCCCAATTCATCTCCCTCCCCCGGCCCCCCGCTGTGTCCACACGTCAGTTCTCCATGTCTGCGCCTCTATTCCTGCCCTTCAAACAGGTTCATCTGTACCATTTTTAAATGGTTGAAAAAAGTCAAACGAAGCCTGATATGTCATGACGCATGAAAATTACAGAGTTCACATTTCAGCGTCCAGAAGCAAAGTCTTATTGGCACAGATCCACATGCATCCGTTCACGTGTTGCTCATGGCGGCTTTCCCACCACACACGAGACGCTAAGGCTCACAAAGCAGAAAATATTGATTCTTTGGCCCCTTCCAGGAAAAGTCTGGCCACCCCTCTAGTCCAACTTGTGTGATTTACAGATGGTGAGACTGAGGCCCAGCGTTTTCACGGGTTCATGGCAATGCTGGGACTTGAACTTGGGGTTTCATAGCTCTTATGGTTTCATTTAAGCTCTAGTATTGGGAGAGCAAATAATACTTGACTTCTGAGACGTTGCCTCTGATGCTGCCTAGTTAGGAGCTTGGATTCCCATAGCCTTCTGGGTGAGCGGGGGTTAATGATTTGGGAACAACTGTATGGAATGATTATATTTCCCGTAGCATTGTGCCCTACTGAGATGGATCATTGATTTTCTGTAGTGTCACGAGACGTGAGGGACATGCGTCTTAGAAATAACAGGCTCTTAGATTTAAAGAACCGTGACCTCTGATAGCTCAAAAATAGGTCTCATTTTAAGACATCAGTTATGTTTATTATAACGTTACTTAGAAATGTACAAACATCAAACTTTGTATATAAATGTCTGTGCTCATAACTTTTACATAATGAACCGAAAAAAAGCATGTAAAGTAAATGAAAACAAAATAGTAACACAGTGAAGTAATGGGCATCCAAATGCATATTCAGACGAACCCTTGTAATGTCAGACGATGGGTGTTTTTTGGAAAGATGTTCCAAGAGCCACAGTTTGCCACGCAAAGCATCCCAGAGCGAGCTTGGAAAAGGCCAGGTTGCTGTGAAAACTGAGGCTCCCTTCCCTGGTCTGGGGCTCCTCGCTCAACACCTGCTGAACTTAGCACTGCCTCTCTCTTTAGGTTGAGAAACTGACAGATTAGTTCTTCCAGGCTGACTTGTAAATATTTGAGGCAGGAAGGAGAAATGGAATTTTTTTTCCCCTTCAAATTGCTACTTAATGAAATGCAGAGCTGTTCTTTTTTTCTTTTTTTTTCAGAGTTGTTTTTGACTTGAATGATTGACAGCAGGAGGTGATGGGAGGAAGCTGGGCTGGTGGGGCTTTGGGGAGGAGCTGGGTGGTTTTTATTGTTTAAAAAAATAGATTGGCTCCATTCTGTCTCTCTGTCTCTATATTTCTGTCTCTGTCTTTCTCTCTTTCTCTCTCTTTTTCTGTCTCTCTGTCTCTCCCTCTGTCTCTGTCTCTCTGTCTTTGTCTCTGTCTCTCTCTGTCTCTTTCTATCTCTCTCTCTCTGACTGTCTCTTTTTCTCTTGTCTCTCTCTCTCTGTCTCTCTTTCTCTCATCAGACGGTTCCAGGAGCTTCTCAGGGGCTGTGTAAAGAAAACAAAGCATGTCCAGTGATGTTCACAAACCTCCCATGTGTGTGCAGTTTGGGGCCATGAAGGACAGGGGACCAGGGTTCTGGAACCTCGGGTTCCAGTCTCAGCTCCATTTCTTTTCTTTTCTTTTTTTTTAAAAAAATATTTATTTATTTATTTATTTGTTATGCCGGGTCTTAGTTGCTGCATGTGGGCTCCTTAGTTGTGGCATGAGAACTGTTAGTTGCGGCATGCATGTGGAATCTAGTTCCCTGGCCAGGGATCGAATCCGGACCCCCTGCATTGGGAGCGCAGAGTCTTAGCCACTGCGCCACCAGAGAAGTCCCTCAGCTCCATTTCTTATTTCCAGATTGTCAAAGTCCCCCGTCCTCTGGGCCTCCGCTTCCCTCACTGTGAAATGGGGCGTAGGATAAGCTGATGCCCATGCCCATCGCTCCGGGTACCACAGCCAGCACCCCACATGTCGTCTCTAAGAAGGATAGTGGGTTGCATTCCGAGATCTGCTTTTTTTTTAAAAATTTTATTTAAGTATAGCTGATTTACAATGTTGTGTTAATTTCTGCTGTATAGCAAAGTGATTCAGTTATACATATATACTCTTTTTCATATTCTTTTCCATTATAGATTATTACAAGATATTGAATATAGTTAGTTCCCTGTGCTCTATAGTAGGACCTTGTTGTTTATCCATCCTATATATAATAGTTTCATCTGGTAATCCCAAACTCCCTGTTTCTTTTTAATTAACTTTTTTTATTTTATTTTTTTAATTTTTTAAATTTTTTTAAACATCTTTATTGAAGTATAATTGCTTTACAATGGTGTGTTACTTTAATTAACTTTTTTATTTTGGACTAATTTCAGGTGTCCAGAAAAGTCACAGAGGTAGTACAGAGAGTCCCGTGTACCCCTCACCCAACCTTTACCACCACCAGCATCCCGCCTTCCAGGGGTGCCTTTGCCACCCTAGGAAATCAGCATGGGTGCATCACCATTGACTCAAGCCCGTACTGAGTTTGGATTCCACTAGCTTCCCCTGATGTCCTTTTCTGCCCCAGGGCCCCCTCCAGGATCCCACATGACATTTAGTCGTCACGTCTTCTTAGCCCCTCTGAGCGGTGACAGTTTCTCTAACTTTCCTTGTCTTTCATGCCTGGACAGCTGTGAGGAGGACGGGTCAGGAGTTTTGCAAGATGCCCCTCGGTGTGGGTTAGTTTAATGTTTTTCTCGTGATTAGATTGAGGTTACAGGTTTGGGGAAGAACCCACAGCTGAGTGCCTTCTCGTCCCGTCCCAGGGGTCCCTGACACCCACGTGGCATCACCCAGATGTTAACCTTGAACACCTGCCCCAGGTGGTATTTGCCCCTTCAGGTATGCAGAGGCCCGGATTAGTCTCCTCCCTGCCCCCCACCCCACCCCCGCCACCAGAACTGTTCCCTACGGACGCCAGATTCTCCATCCTCTGTGCTGTGAACTTTGCCTTGCATCTTTGCAACGTGATGTCAGCTTTCTCCTGGTTCGATCATACCCAACGAAGGCTGTGCTCCTGGAAGTGACTTTGGGGAGTTGAAAACTCATTGTCTTGCATATTGTGGCCGCAGACACTGCTGGGTGTTGGGGAGAAACGGGGTGTTGGGGAGAAACGTCTTCATCCTACTGTGAGACACATGGGTCCCACCCATCCCAAATCCATGCATTGGTTGGGGGGGGGGGACTTGGACGGGTCCCTCTGCTGGTGACTGAAATCCCAGCGGAAGCCAGCCCTGCCTGAGTGTTCTGGCCCAGCTTTGCATAGGTGCCATGTTCTGATCAAAGGAGGGGGAGTTTTGAAACCCCGGGGTAGAGTTTTTTTTTTTTTTAACATGTATTTATTTATTTACTTATTCATTTTGGCTGCGCTGGGTCTTAGTTGTGGCATGTGTATCTTTAGTTGCTGCGAGTGGACTTCTTAGTTGCGGCATGCGGGATCTAGCTCCCCGACCCGGGATCGAACCGGGGCCCCCTGTGTTGGGAGTGTGGAGTCCCACCCCCTGGACCCCCAGGGATGCCCCCGAAACCCCGGGGGAGAGTTTTGGCACAGACGGCCCGAGGCTGGGAAGCCTCCCGAGAGCGCTGCTGCCCCTGCCCTCCCACCCGAGTCCCTGCCTCCGAGCAGCGCCCTGGGTGCTGGCTCACACATTGGAGGAGCATCTGGCCAAAGCAGAGGGTTGCTGGAAAGCAGCCTGCTTTGTGGGGAGGTGTTTGGTGTGTCCTTTAAAAGTGAAACTGGGCACCCCTGGGAGATGTCTGGGAGAAAGTGGGCAGGAGTTGCCCCCGCTCTGGGACCTGGGACGGTGAATGGGACCCTTTGTTGCTCCGAAGCCTTTTTTTCAGTGGCCTCTTTACTCAGCCATCAACGTTGTGATGGTGCCAGGGGCGGGTGTAGGGACCATCCCCTGCATGTTTCCCGCCGCCCCAGGGGAGGGCCCTGCCGGTCATGGTAGTTTCTGGGGATCAATAAATAAATCAGTTTATCACATGCCAGACACCATCCCCCTTCCTTCTCCCCTTCCCCCCGCCCCCGCCCATCTCTGCTCAGCACCGCGTGAGCATCCTAACTCACCTCCCTGCGTCCACTTCCGCCCACTCTG
This sequence comes from Eubalaena glacialis, assembly GCF_028564815.1. Taxonomy (NCBI): domain Eukaryota; kingdom Metazoa; phylum Chordata; class Mammalia; order Artiodactyla; family Balaenidae; genus Eubalaena; species Eubalaena glacialis. The sequence continues at coordinate 186,042,254 of NC_083719.1, read as the reverse complement.
ATTTGTTTTGTTTTGTTTTTTCATCGTGGTGAGTTATACGTCGCTTTAAATTCACCACTTTAGCCGTTTTTAGCGTACAGCTCAGCAGCATTAAGTACATTCACGCCGTTGTGCGACCACTGCCCCCCTCCCGCCCCCGCGTCCATCCTGCACCTTTGCATCTTGTGAATTTGAAACTGTCCCCATTAAACACTCCCCTATCCCCCTCCCCAGCCCCTGACAACCAGGAACCCCCTCTCTGACTCTGTGGATCTGCCTGTTCTGGATGTTTCCCATCAATGGAGTCACACACTGTGTGTCCTTCTGTGTCTGGCTTCTGTCACTGAGCATCGTGTTCTCAGGGTCCGTCCACGTTCATATTTTACAGCAGAATAGTATTCCTTTGTACGCATCTGTCACGTTGTTTTGATGCATTCATCTATCAATGGGCATTGAGGTGTTTCCACTTCTCGGTTGCTGTGACTCGGGCTGCAGTCAACGTTTGTCTGCAGGTTTTTGTGTGGATGGCTGTTTTCAGTCCTCTCGGGTGGATACCCAGGAGTGGCATCGCGGGGCCCGTCATCTATTTTTAAACCTCTAGATTGTTTGTGCTTCTCTGCCTGGTGGGATTTTCATCCATTTGCTGCTTCTCTCGCATCTCAGCCCTGGGGGCTTTGGCAGGATTTGAGTTCTTCTGGCTGATTCCATTCACCGGCTCCCCGCCTTCATCCTTGTTCCTGTACAGCCGGCCTGGGGCAGCTTTCTCTGCACTGTTGATTTGTCTCCCTCCTGCCTCTGGGGTCGCACTCCTGCTTCCTTCCCCTGGCCTGGAATGCCCTCTGCTCTCTGTTCTGACAAACGCCACCTCCTTGCTGTCAGCCTGCCCCTCCTACGGCCCCCTCTTCCCCGTGCCTGGCTTCAACTTACTCCTGTGTCCAGTGATGCCACCCCGAACCCACCAGGCTCCCAGCCACCTCTGCTCTGCAGTCGCCGGGGGACCTCACCCAGTTTTCTTTAGCCTGAGCTTCAGTGTTTGGTTGGTTGGTTGGTTTTATCTATAAAGGAGGCTCCGGCCTCAAGGGCGGTCAAGCAGACCACACAGAATATTATGTCTAGTAGCCAGCAAGGATTAAATGTGCAGAAAAAAATGGGCTTTTCTTTCAGACAAAAGCATGGAGGAGTGAAAAAAGCAGAAGCAAGCTGTGATAGAGTGATGGCCCCAAGGACGTCCCCGTTCTGGTCTTGGGGCCTGTGGACATGTCACCTCATGGGGCAGAGGGGACTTTGCGGGTGGGATTAAGTTAAGGCCCCTGAGACGGGGATGACCCTGGATTCCCGGTGGGCCCAGCGTCATCCCAGGGTCCTTATAAGAGGGAGGTGGGAGGGTCAGAGGCAGAGAGAGACGGGAGATGCTGTGCTGCTGGCTGTGAGGATGTAGGAGGGGCCACGAGCTAGGGATGCGGCGCCTCTAGAAGCTGGAAGAGGCGGGAACCGATGCTCCCCTGGAGCCTCTGGAAGGAGCAGTCCTGCCCACACCTGGATTTAGCCCCGTGAGGCCCAAGTCACACTCCTGACCCCCAGAACCATGAGAGAATCAATGTGTGTGTGTGGGGGTTTTTTTTTAACATCTTTTTTGGAGTAAAATTGCCTTACATTGTTGTGTTAGTTGCTGCTGTATAACAAAGTGAATCAGCTATATGTATACGTATAACCCCATATCCCCTCCCTCTTGCGTCTCCCTCCCACCCTCCTTATCCCACCCCTCTAGGTGGTCACAAAGCATGAGTGGGTCTCCCTGTGCTATGCAGCTGCTTCCCACTAGCTAGCTATTTTACATTTGGTAGTGTATATATGTCCATGACACTCTCTCACTTCGTCCCAGCTTACCCTTCCCCCTCGCCATGTCCTCAAGTCCATTCTCTACGTCTGCGTCTTTATTGCTGACCTGCCCCTAGGTTCTCCAGAACCTTTTTTTTTTTTTTTAGATTCCACATACATGTGTTAGCATTACGGCATTTGTTTTTCTCTTTCTGACTTACTTCACTCTGTATGACAGTCTCTAGGTCCATCCACCTCACTACAAATAACTCAATTTCGTTTCTTTTTATGACTGAGTAATATTCCATTGTATATATGTGCTACATCTTCTTTATCCATTCATCTGTCGATAGACACTTAGGTTGCTTCCATGTCCTGCCTATTGTAAATAGAGCTGCAATGAACATTGTGGTACATGACTCTTTTGGAATTATGGTTTTCTCAGGGTATACGCCCAATAGTGGGACTGCTGGGTCATATGGTAGTTCTATTTTTAGTTTTTTAAGGAACCTCCATACTGTTCTCCATAGTGGCTCTATCAATTTACATTCCCACCAACAATGCAAGAGGGTTCCCTTTTCTCCACACCCTCTCCAGCATTTATTGTTTGTAGATTTTGATGATGGCCATTCTGACCGGTGTGAGGTGATACCTCACTGTAGTTTTGATTTGCATTTCTCTGATGATTAGTGATGTTGAGCATCCTTTCATGTGTTTGTTGGCAATCTGTATATCTTCTTTGGAGAAATGTCTATTTAGGTCTTTTGCCCATTTTTGGCTTGGGTTGTTTGTTTTTTTGATATTGAGCTGCATGAGCTGCTTGTATATTTTGGAGATTAATCCTTTGTCAGTTGCTTCATTTGCAAATATTTTCTCGCATTCTGAGAGTTGTCTTTTTGTCTTATTTATGGTTTCCTTTGCTGTGCAAAAGCTTTTAAGTTTCATTAGGTCCCATTTGTTTATTTTTGTTTATATTTCCATTTCTTTAGGAGGTGGGTCAAAAAGGATCTTGCTGTGATTTATGTCATAGAGTGTTCTGCCTGTGTTTTCCTCTAAGAGTTTTATAGCGTCTGGCCTTACATTTAGGTCTTTAATCCATTTTGAGTTTATTTTTGTGTATGGTATTAGGGAGTGTTCTAATTTCATTCTTTTACATGTAGCTGTCCAGTTTTCCCAGCACCACTTATTGAAGAGGCTGTCTTTTCTCCATTGTATATTCTTGCCTCCTTTATCAAAGATAAGGTGACCATATGTGAGTGGGCTTACCTCTGGGCTTTCTATTCTGTTCCATTGATCTATACTTCTGTTTTTGTGCCAGTACCATACTGTCTTGATTACTGTAGCTTTGTAGTATAGTCTGAAGTCAGGGAGCCTGATCCTCCAGCTCCCATTTTTCTTTCTCAAGATTGCTTTGGCTATTTGGGGTCTTTGGTGTTTCCATAAAAATTGTGAAATTTTCTGTTCTAGTTCTGTGAAAAATGCCATTGGTAGCTTGATAGGGATTGCATTGAATCTGTAGATTGCTTTAGATAGTATAGTCATTTTCACAATGTTGATTCTTGCAATCCAAGAACATGGTATATGTCTCCATCTGTTTGTATCATCTTTAATTTCTTTCATCAGTGTCTTATAGTTTTCTGCATACAGGTCTTCGGTCTCCTTAGGTAGGTTTATTCCTAGATATTTTATTCTTTTTGTTGCAGTGGTAAATGGGAGTGTTTCCTTAATTTCTCTTTCAGATTTTTCATCATTAGTGTATAGGAATGCAAGAGATTTCTGCGCATTAATTTTGTATCCTGCTACTCTACCAAATTCATTGATTAGCTCTAGTAGTTTTCTGGTAGCATCTTTAGGATTCTCTAGGTGTAGTATCATGTCATCTGCAAACAGTGACAGTTTTACTTCTTCTTTACCGATTTGGATTCCTTTTATTTCTTTTTCTTCTCTGATTGCTGTGGCTAAGACTTCCAAAATTATGTTGAATAATAGTGGTGAGAGTGGGCAACCTTGTCTTGTTCCTGATCTTAGTGGAAATGGTTTCAGTTTTTCACCATTGAGAACAATGTTGGCTGTGGGTTTGTCATATATGACCTTTATTATGTTGAGGTAAGTTCCCTCTATGCCTACTTTCTGGAAGGTTTTTATCATAAATGGGTGTTGAATTTTGTCAAAAGCTTTTTCTGCATCTATTGAGATTATCGTATGGTTTTTATCCTTAAATTTGTTAATATGGTGTGTCGCATTGATTGACTTGCGTATATTGAAGAATCCTTGCATTCCTGGCATAAACCCCACTTGCTCATGGTGTATGATCCTTTTAATGTGCTGCTGTATTCTGTTTGTTACTATTTTGTTGAGGATTTTTGCATCTGTGTTCATCAGTGATATTGGCCCGTAGTTTTCTTTTTTTGTAACATCTTTGTCTGGTTTTGGTATCAGGGTGATGGTGGCCTTGTAGAATATGTTTGGGAGTGTTCCTCCCTCTGCTATATTTTGGAAGAGTTTGAGAAGGATAGGTGTTTGCTCTTCTCTAAATGTTGATAGAATTCGCCTGTGAAGGCATCTGGTCCTGGGCTTTTGTTTGTTGGAAGGTTTTTAATCACAGTTTCAATTTCACTGCTTGTGATTGGTCTACTTATATTTTCTGTTTCTTCCTGGTTCAGTCTCGGAAGGTTGTGCTTTTCTAAGAATTTGTCCATTTCTTCCAGGTTGTCCATTTTATTGGCATATAGTTGCTTGTAGTAATCTCTCATGATCCTTTGTATTTCTGCAGTGTCAGTTGTTACTTCTCCTTTTTCATTTCTAATTCTGTTGATTTGAGTCTTCTCCCTTTTTTTCTTGGTGAGTCTGGCTAATGGTTTATCAATTTTGTTTATCTTCTCAAAGAACCAGCTTTTAGTTTTATTGATCTTTGATGCTTTTGCTGCATTCCATACGTTTTGGATCGTCGTGTTTTCATTGTCATTTGTTTCTAGGTATTTTTTGATTTCCTCTTTGATTTCTTCAGTGATATCTTGGTTATTTAGTAGCATATTGTTTAGCCTCCATGTGTTTGTATTCTTTACAGTTTTTTTCCTGTGATTGATATCTAATCTCATAGCATTGTGGTCAGAAAAGATACTTGATACGATTTCAATTTTCTTAAATTTACCAAGGCTTGATTTGTGACCCAAGATATCTATCCTGGAGAATATTCTATGAGCACTTGAGAAGAAAGTGTATTCTGTTGTTTTTGGATGGAATATCCTATAAATATCAATTAAGTCCAACTTGTTTAATGTATCATTTAAAGCTTGTGTTTCCTTATTTATTTTCATTTTGGTTGACCTGTCCATTGGTGAAAGTGGGGTGTTAAAGTCCCCTACTATTATTGTGTTACTGTTGATTTCCCCTTTTATGGCTGTTAGCATTTGCCTTATGTATTGGGGTGCTCCTATGTTGTGTGCATAAATATTTACAATTGTTATATCTTCTTCTTGGATTGATCTCTTGATCATTATGTAGTGTCCTTCTTTGTCTCTTGTAAAAGCCTTTATTTTACAGTCTGTTTTGTCTGATATGAGAATTGCTACTCCAGCTTTCTTTTGCTTTCCATTTGCATGGAATATCTTTTTCCATCCCCTCACTTTCAGTCTGTATGTGTCCCTAGGTCTGAAGTGGGTCTCTTGTAGACAGCATATATACGGGTCTTGTTTTTATATCCATTCAGCCAGTCTATGTCTTTTGGTTGGAGCATTTAATCCATTTACATTTAAGGTAATTATCAATATGTATGTTCCTATTACCATTTTCTTAATTGTTTTAGGTTTGTTATTGTAGGTCTTTTTTTCCTTCTCTTGTGTTTCCTGCCTAGAGAAGTTCCTTTAGCATTTGTTGTAAAGCTGGTTTGGTGGTGCTGAATCCTCTTAGCTTTTACTTGTCTGTAAAGGTTTTAATTTCTCCATTGAATCTGAATGAGATCCTTGCTGGGTAGAGTAATCTTGGTTGTAGGTTTTTCCCTTTCATCACTTTAATTATGTCTTGCCACTCCCTTCTGGCTTGCAGAGTTTCTGCTGAAAGATCAGCTGTTAACCTTATGGGGATTCCCTTCTATGTTATTTGTTGCTTTTCCCTTGCTGCCTTTTTTTTTTTTAATTAATTTTTAAAAATTAATTAATTAATTATTATTATTTTTTTTGGCTGTGTTGGGTCTTCGTTTCTGTGTGAGGGCTTTCTCTAGTTGCGGCAAGCGGGGGCCACTCTTCATCGCGGTGCGCGGGCCTCTCACTATCGCGGCCTCTCTTGTTGCGGAGCACAGGCTCCAGACGCGCAGGCTCAGTAGTTGTGGCTCACGGGCCCAGTTGCTCTGCGGCATGTGGGATCTTCCCAGACCAGGGCTCGAACCCGTGTCCCCTGCATTGGCAGGCAGATTCTCAACCACTGCGCCACCAGGGAAGCCCCATCCCTTGCTGCTTTTAATATTTTTTCTTTGTATTTAATTTTTGATAGCTTGATTAATATGTGTCTTGGCGTGTTTCTCCTTGGATTTATCCTATATGGGACTCTCTGTGCTTCCTGGACTTGATTGACTATTTCCTTTCCCATATTAGGGAAGTTTTCAACTATAATCTCTTCAAATATTTTCTCAGTCCCTTTCTTTTTCTCTTCTTCCTCTGGGACCCCTATAATTCGAATGTTGGTGCGTTTAGTGTTGTCCCAGAGGTCTCTGAGACTGTCCTCAATTCTTTTCATTCTTTTTCTTTATTCTGCTCTGCTGTAGTTATTTCCACTATTTTATCTTCCAGGTCACTTACCCGTTCTTCTGCCTCAATTATTCTGCTATTGATTTCATCTAGAGAATTTTAAATTTCATTTATTGTGTTGTTCATCATTGTTTGTTTGCTCTTTACTCCTTCTAGGTCCTTGTTAAACGTTTCTTGTATTTTCTCCATTCTATTTCCAAGATTTTGGATCATCTTTACTATCATTTCTCTGAATTCCTTTTCAGGTAGACTGCCTGTTTCCTCTTCATTTGTTTGGTCTGGTGGGTTTTTACCTTGCTCCTTCATCTGCTGTGTATTTCTCTGTTTTCTCATTTTGCTTAACTTACTGTGTTTGGGGTCTCCTTTTCGCAGGCTGCAGGTTTGTAGTTCCCATTGTTTTTGGTGTCTGCCCCCAGTGGGTAAGGTTGGTTCAGTGGGTTGTGTAGGCTTCCTGGTGGAGGGGACTGGTGCCTGTGTTCTGGTGGATGAGGCTGGATCTTGTCTTACTGGGGGGCAGGACTGCGTCCGGTGGTGTGTTTTGGGCTGTCTGTGAACTTAGTATGATTTTAGGCACCCTCTCTGCTAATGGGTGGGGTTGTGTTCCTGTCTTGCTAGTTGTTTAGCATGGGGCATCCAGCACTAGAGCTTGCTGGTCGTTGAGTGGAGCGGGTCTTAGCGTTGAGACGGAGATCTCTGGGAGAGCTCTCACCGATTGATATTACGTGGGGCCAGGAGGTCTCTGGTGGACCAATGTCCTGAACTTGGCTCTCCCACCTCGGAGGCTTAGGCCTGACACCCGGCCAGAGCACCAAGACCCTGTCAGCCACATGGCTCAACTTGGTACGAGGGATGCTTGCCAGTGAATTAAGGTGCGAAAAAGACACAAGGCATAAATACCAAAGGTGTTGCATGCGGTGCCAACACTCTGGTTTCACGGAGTCCAATGTGTGTAGTTTTAAACCCAGAATTTGTGGCAGTTTGTTACAGCAACTGCAGGAAACTAATGTGGTTTAGGGAACTACAGCACAGATGAAGCTCTGTGTCCTCACAGCTTCTCATCTTGTTTCTGGTCCGTGACACGGATCACAGTTCCTCCCTGCCATGGGCTGCACTGCACCCTAAAGGGAGTGTGGAATTTCCAACCACACACTTTCCACCGTGTCTGTGGCTGAGCCCACAATGCAGGATTCTCTCCTGGTGCCTCTTGGAGACGTGTTTCCCATTATAGTTAATGTCAGCTGCGTGTTTTTAGAGGGGTTTTTATTCACTCAACCCAGGTTGAATCTTCCAGAATGTGCTAGAATGTGTGTTCTGGGGCTAATGTGCTGCCTTCCTGCCCACAGAGCTGCAGTTGCGTCTCTTTCCCCCTCCTTCTGCCCCAGGTCAAGGTTCCAGTGATGTACTGGTCACTGTTGTCTTGCATTTAACTTTGTGCATGGTGGTTCTCACGCAGGGCTGCGTTGGCCCCAAGAGCAACTTCCTGTGGTGCCCCTCTGAGGGTCTGTCTTCAGATATGGAAACTGAAGCTCAGAACAGGGGAGCCAACACCTGTTGGTGTTCATAGCGGCGCTATTTACAATAGCCAAGACGTGGAAGCAATGTAAATGTCCATTGACAGAGGAATGGATAAAGAAGATGTGGTACATATATACAATGGAATATTACTCAGCCATAAAAAAGAATGAAGTAATGCTATTTGCAGCAACATGAATGAACCTAGAGATTATCATACTAAGTGAAGTAAGTCAGACAAAGACATATTATGTGATATCACTTATATGTGGAATCTAAAAAATAGTACAAATGAACTTATTTACAAAACAGAAACAGACTCACAGTCTTAGAAAACAGACTTCTGGTTACCAAAGGGGAAAGGAGTGGGGGGATAAATTAGGAGTGTGGGGTTAGCAGATACACACTACTATATATAAAACAGGTAAACAACAAGGATTTACTGTATTGCACCGGGAACTATATTCAATATCTTGTAATAAACTATAATGGAAAAGAATAAAAAAAAGAATACAGATATATTCACATACATGTATAACTGAATCACTTTGCTGTATGCCTGAAACTAACACAATATTGTAAATCAACTATACTTAAATTAGAAAAAAAAAAAAAGAACTGGGGAGCCGAGTCAGGAGGGACCCCAACCGCAGGCTCTACCACCCTGTAGCTCTTTGGTGAGACAAAGCCAATCACGCTGCCTACGTTTTGCACAGGCTTTTTTGTCTTGTTGAGGGAACCAGCCACGCTTCCTTCTGGCTGTGGAATTGGGTGTGTGAGGCTGGCATTGGTGTACCTGTCTCCTAGCATTGAAAACTGTGGCCTCATGTGAAAAGATGCTCCACGTCAGTAGCCCTCAGGGAAATGCAAATGAAAACCACAGTGAGACACCCCTTCACATCCATCAGGATGGCTAGAATCAAAAGACAGACAATAACAAGTGTTGGTGAGGACGTGGAGAGGGTAGAATCCTTGTCCCCTGCTGACAGGAATAGAAAACGGGGCAGCTGATTGGAAAACAGTCTGGCAGCTCCTCAAAAGGTCAAACATAGAGTTTCCATATGACCCAGCAATTCTACTCCTGGGTGTCTGCTTAAGAGAAATGACAATATATGTCCACACAAAAACCTGAACGTTAATGTTCACACAGCGTGATTCACAGTGGCCAAAAAGGTGGAAGCCACCCAAATGTCATTTCATCAACAAACAAGCAGATAAACGAAACTGTGGTCCATCTGCACACGGGAGCATCACTCAGCTGTGAAAAGGGGTGAAGCCCTGACACTCGTTACAACGTACATGGACCCTGAGAACACGATGCTCAGTGAGAGAAGTCACACAGAAGGACACACACGGTGTGATTCCATTGATGGGAAACGTCCAGAACAGGCGGACCCACAGACACAGAGAGTGGGTTTGTGGTTGTCAGGAGCTGGGGAGGAGGATGGGGAGTGACTGCTGATGGGGATGGGGCTTCTCTTTGGGGTGATGGAAAGTTCTGGAACTAGACGGTGGTGATGATTTCACAGCTCTGTGACTATATTAAGTGCAATTGAATTGTACACTTTAAAATGGTTAAAATTGTAAATTTTATATTATGTTTATGTTACCAAAAAAGCCCTCCACCTATTGGTCTAAGTGGTGACATTTCAGGGCGTGAGCCCATGGGCAGTCCTTGACGGGCTGTGGGGGACTCCCGTTTCTGGCTGAGGTCAAGCCCGTGGAGCCATGATCTCTGACACGTTCTCGTTTTAAGCCCCATCCTTGAGAGTCTGGCACAGGGGCGTGAATTCCTCTGCATCTGGGGCTGCTGAGCAGTCACACCTTGGACGTAGGTCCTGCCAACCCTGGGCCCTAACCGGCCATGCATGGAACTTAGAAGGAAGGCAGGTGCTCTGGGGTCCCTGGGAGAAAGCAGTGAGTGAGGCAAGGCTGTGGGATTGTTGAAAGTCCTGCCCTCCTTTCAGGAAGGGGGACTTGGAGGGGGGGTGAGGTGTGGGGGAGGTGAAAGGTCAAGAATTATGGAACTTTCTGGAACCTTCTGGAACCTGGTGGAATGTAGGTGGCCTTGTGGCATAGTGAGACTTTGGGGTTGGAGTGATTGCTTAGCCACTGGATGACTTTCTCCCTGCATGATTTTGGGCCAGAGGATGAGAGACTTTTGGACGGGGCAAGAGGACCTTAGGGTGTCACAGGGATGGACTTGTCCTTTGAGCCAAAGGGACATTTGCACTGACATCTGTGGAAGGTTGGCAGTGCACAGGCCACGCTCGGTCACTGCTAGGGCGGCGTCCGGTTACCCGGGAGTGGCTGGCGGGCCGGGAGAATATCTGTGCGCCGTGGACATCTGCGTTGTTGTCTCGCAGGTGCAGTCCCCGCCGTCTGTGTTCCTTGCCCTCCACGCCGGACCTTCTCCAGGCTCATTGCCTCCAAAGCAGGGTCCCCCCTCGGCCCTGCTGACAGTGGGGCTGGGGCATCCTCTGGGGGGCCGTCCTGGGCACTGTGGGGTGTGGAGCAGCCTCTCTGGCCCCGCCCACTCGATGCCAGGAGCACCCCCATCCAAGTCATGATGACCACGGATGTCCCCAGACATTGTCCGGTGTCCCTGGGGTGGGGTGGGGGCAGAATTGGTATGTAATGGGATCAAAGCCAAAGATAACGTGTTTGGAATTGTCGGCTGCTCTGTGATGCCCGTTGACATCAGAGTGAAGCTTGAAGCCCCACACTGACTCAGCACTGCCTGGAATGTTCTGTCTCCAGATGATGTTCCCAAACCATCTTCCCTAGAAAAATTCTTGGTAGAACGTATGGAAATGTAATTAAGCGGCCGTTTTTCCTCTGCGGGGATGACATAGATTTGGGTCTGTAATAAAGACGAATGAGTCCCTCTAGCCCTGAGGGCCAGGCTGGGTAGGCTTTCTCAGCCTCCCCGCTGCTGACATCGGGGCTGCGGTGGAGCTGGGTTGTCCTCTGTGGGCCCGTCCTGGGCGCTGTGGGGTGTGGAGCAGCATCCCTGGCCCCCACCTACTCGATGCCAGGACCCCCCCAGTTGTGATGACCATAGATGTCCCCAGACATGGCCCAGTGTCCCCTGGGGGCAAAATTGTTTCTCTTCTTCATTGAGAATCTCTATGCAATATATGTGAATGTAAGTTTTTCTTGGTATCCTACAGGATCTTGGGGAACTGTTTCCCAGCTGTTCTCTGTGGGGTGAAGCCCACATATGAACCAGTTTAGGTCATGGCTGTCCTTCAGAGCTGTCCTCAGGAGAGGGGCCACGCAAGCTGAGATTTGCAGTCTCTCACCAGCCTGGTTTGGTAAATAATGTTCCCTGCCTTTCTACCTCCGAGCGAGTGACCTCTTTCTCTCCTTGCTGGCCAGCATTTCCTGGTCTTTGCAGTCACAGGTTTTCAATGGATAACACTGAACTTGGCCATGGCATTCTCCCTTCCAGTATTCCTTGAGCCTGGATGTCTCATAAAAGCCAGAGTCCTGTTTCCTGTGATGGTCCGGGGGTTTAATGAGGCCCCCTCTGTGGCGGAGAGACCCTTCCACCGTGCATCTGTCTCCAAGAATGTGATCTGTTTCAATTCATTTATGAATATGACCAACTGTCAGGGTGGTTGGCACAGTCAGGATATATTTGAAGAATATAAAGCAGTTTGCAACCCCATAGAATGTTCCATGTGTTAAAACATTGGCAGTCCCAAGTGTGTAAAAATCTGGACTTTTATCTATTCTGGTCTCAGCCAGAGGGGGAGGCGTTCTGGCAGTTCTGTTTTAAGAAAGGTAGTACGATATATATACATATATATAACATATAGCATTGTTTTCTGAATCAGTTTTTATTTTTGGTGACACACAACAGCACAGCTTTCAAACCTGATAATGCAGAAAAACTGCCTGATGTAGTATATGCTATTGAGTGTGAAAATCTGGTTATGATTGTCAGCTAAGGATAATTCACCACCCCCAGATTTCACATCGAAGCAGGTGTCCTCTCCATCTTCAAACAGTCACCTTGGGAGACCTCGTCCTTGGAACATTGCATAGATGTGATTGCCTTCAAGAGCAGGCTGCACTGCTTTTGTATATTTCAAATATACAAATTTGTATGTTTCAAATACATTTCAGATTTTCATCTTTAGAGGGTAGATTTGAATTTGGAAACAGTCCGTATTAGCCTGCTAATGCCGCATAACAAGTCACCACAAACTTAGTGGCTTGAAACAACACACGTTTATTGTCTCACAGTTTCCGTTTCCGTGGGTCAGGAATCCAGGTGCAGCTTAGCTGGGTCTTCTGCTCAGGGTTTCTCAGGCTGCAGTCAAATTGTCGGCCTGGGCTGCCGTCTTATCTCAACTGGAGAAGGATTGCTTCCAAGCTCACTCATGTGGCTGTTGGCATGGCTTAGTTTCTTGTTGGCTGTTGGCTGGAGGCTGTTCTCGGTTTTTTGGCTGTTGGCCAGTGGGCCTCCCCAGCATGGAAACCTGTTCATCACAGCAGCAAACGAGAGAGTCTGCTAGCAAGGTGGAAGTTACATTCTCACACAAGATAGTCACGGAAATGACGTCCCCAGCCAATGCCGTATTCTAGCGGTTAGAAGCAAGTCACAGGTCCCGCTCACACTCAGCGGGAGGGCAGTGATACAGGCACTGGGACCAGGAGTTGGGGATCGCTGGGAGACCATCTTAGAGTGCCCTCCACCCAGCCAAAGGTCACTCAGTGGTGAGTAAGGTGGACGGCCCAACAGGAACAGGGTTGATTTTGCTTGAATGGGAGATGCTATTATTGCCAAGTCACAGGACTGTATTTCTTCGGTATAAGATTTTTGCTTTGTCTCTGAAAGTGATTTCTGAGGATGCATCCAGAAATGTCATGAGATGGCATATTGCTTGGAAATAGTTTCTCAAGGTGGCTGTTTGAAGAGAAGGATGTCTACTTAGTTCTTTCATGGTGGTTAATCACCCAGCTACTTGCCTTGGATCACCTCATGTGTTAATGGAGAATTAGAGACCAGCCTTTGCTTGTTTCAAGGGTGACTTAGGATGGGATGAGAGGGAGGGAGGCATGCTTGGAGGACTCCTGGATTTGGAGTCCTTCAGGTGTGGGTTGCTTCCAGGCTGTGCCACTCAGCAGCTCTGTGACTTTGGTAAGTCACTTAACTTCTCTGAACCTCCATCTTCTCCAGCAAAATGGAGATGTAAGGGTGACACATAGGAGAGGGCCATTAGTGGGAAAACTAGTGAAATCTGAATAAACCGTGGAGCTCGGTTAATAGTAACATAGCAACGTTGATGTATGACAAATGCATCCTGGTTATGTGAGTTAACATTAGGGGAAGCTGGGTGAAGGATAAACGGGAGATATCTGTATTATCTTTGTAACTCTTCTGCAAATCTAAAATCATTCCAAAGTAAAAAATTTATTTAAAAAAAGCCAAGAAGACTCTATTTTTCACCTTTAAAATGGTGAATATTTTTTTTTCTTTTTCTTTTTTGGTCGCACCTGGCGGCATGCGGGATTTTAGTTCCCCAACCAGGGATCGAACCCATGTCCCCTGCAGTGGAAGCGGGGGTCCTAACCACTGGACCACCAGGGAATTCCCCTAAAATGGTGACTATTAATAAAAGTAATACCCGTGTTGATGAGGGTGTGGACAGAAGGATAGTATAAGATGGCATAATCTTTCTCAACAATAATTTAGTAGTGTGTTTCCGGGAACCTTAAAAATATGTAACGGTGTCTGATCCCTTAATGCCATCTCTAAAAATATATATTAAGAAATACATCAGTAATTAGAGATAATTAAAGTAATTAGATGGGCATAAAGATGCTCTCAGCAGCATTATTTATAAAGCAAAAAATGGGAACAGTCTAAGTGGCCAATAGTAAGGAAATTAGTTCATCAATTATGATATATTAACTCAATGTTAATATATCATGGGCAGCCGTGAAAAACTATGTTTTCAAAGAATACTTAGTGATGTGAGAAAATGCAGTGATAGAATGTTAAATAAAAATGGCAGAGGAAAAAGTGGCTAGTTGCTTTCCTTATAATTAAAAGCTAATTCCTGGGGCCAGAAGCTCAGCTGAAAGCTTCAGGTTTGCTTTTCTAGAAAGCCGTGGCCAATGCCCAGTAAGTTATATGCCGAGATGTTCTGTATGGTGCCTGTGTCTTAGGGCGCATGGGCTCCTAATGTGAGTGACAGCAGATGGGGTTACCTGTGCATTGACTGCCTATGACAACACTGCCGCCTCTCGGAGTTAGATTTCCGGAGCCGAAATCCACACGGACTTCACCTCCACAGAGCAGTCTTTAAAGTACAAGTTGGGGGGCTTCCCCGATGGCCCAGTGGTTAAGACTCCACGCTTCGATCCCCGGTTGGGGAACTAAGATCCCGCATACCGGGCGCGACGCGGCCCAAATCGGGAACTTTTACGATTAAAAACAACAACCACCACCCTCCCAGCTTCTCAGGACACTTGGAGGAGCTGAGGTCATCGGGCCACTTCCCACGTGGTGGCAGCTGGGCCGGGAGCAGTGCCCCCTGCCAACAAGCCAGGTGTCGTGTCTCCAGGGAGCCACATCGCCATCACCCGCCCGCCTGCCTCAAACTCGTGACCGCGGGACGGGCACGGAGCTCAGCGCGCCGCCTCCTCGGGCCTCGAGGGGGAATGTTCCCAGGCGAGCTGCTTCCCAGCACACAGCCCTCCAGGAGACGGCGGGGAGTCAGGGGAGCGTGGCGGATGCCGAACCGGTTACCCGGGAGCACTTTCTGATCGGCGCGAAGGACGCGGCTCGGGGGCTGGCATACGTGGGGGTCAGGAGAGCTGGGGCGTAGGGTGAGGCTGGGAGAGCAGGAGGGAAGGCCAAAGAAGTGGTGCTGTGGGCTGAACTGTGTTCCCCCCAAAAGATATGTTCCAGTCCCAACCCCTGGTACCTGGGCATCAGGCCTCATTTGGAATTAGGGTCTCTGCAGATGTAACTAGTTAAAATGAGTCATGCTGGGGGACTTCCCTGGTGGTCCAGTGATTAAGACTTCGCCTTCCAATGCAGGGGGCACAGGTTTGATCCCTGGTTGGGGAACTAAGACCCCATAGGCCGGTGCAGCCCAAAAAAAAAAAAAAAAAAGTGTACTAAAAGAAAGAGTTATACAGATTTCGGTGGACCCTACATCCAATGGATGGTGTTCTTACAAGAAGGCCACGTGAAGACTCAGACACACAGAGAAGAAGGCCGTGTATGACAGAGGCAGAGATTGGGCTGATGTGTCTACGGGTCAAGAACTTTAAGAATTCTTTAAGAATCACCGGTGGCCCCGAAAGCCGGGAGAGAGCAGGAAATACTTCCTCCCTCACAGCCTCCGAGGGAAGCAGCCCTGCGGACACCTCGATCTCGGGCTTCTGGCCTCCAGCACTGGGAGAGGATACATTTCTGTGGTTTGAAGCCACCCCGCCTGTGGTCATTTGTTGCGGCCAACCCCAGGAAATGAGTACAGTTGGTGAGGGTCAGGTCATGAAGTAAACAAGGTTTGGAAAACCAAAACAGAACCCCCCAGCAAACCAAACCACATATTTGGAACTTGTCAGGTATGGAACATCCGGAGGTGCCCGGATTGCTGCGGCCTGACTTTTGCTTTCACCTCATTTCTGCCTCCCTGGTTTGGTCTCTGAGTGACAGGTAGAGTCCAGCGCTTACTGCCAAGGAGTTACTTTCAACGGAGCAAGTGGTTTCCATATTTGCCTCTGGGCTGTGTCTGAGGACATCAGTGGTTGTCATGACCAGGAGCTCCTGGCATTGAGTGGGTGGGGCAGGGAGGCTGCTCCACACCCCACAGTGCCCAGGACAGCCCCACAGAGAATGATCTGGCCCCAAATGTCCACAGTGCCAAAGGGGAGAAATCCTGTGTTAGTTATTTGGAAAAACAATTGAGTTAGGTCCCTAGCTCAAACTAGACACCAGAATAAACCCCCGATGGTCAGATGGTGTAAGCCAGGGTCACCCCCACTGTCTGTGAGTCACCTCCTCTCCCTCCCACTCAGGTGTGTATTGAAATGTGTGCAGCATCCCAGGACCTCAGAGGTCAGATGGTCACGGGACGCACAGCTACCTGGGGGTCCATGGAATCCCTAACCCAGGGGGATCTCACTCAGGGTGATTCTGCCCCCAGGGGACACTGGATGACATCTGGGGACATCTGTGGTGGTCACGACTGGGGATGCTCCTGGCATCAATGGGGTGGGGTCAGGGATGCTGCTTCACCCCAGAAAGTGACCGCAGTGCTAATGAGGAGAAAGCCTGGCCAAAGGTGACCTTCAGATGAAAGCGTATTCTGTGGGTCTCAGCACCGGGACCAGAGCTGCACCGAGGCAGCTGGGGCTCCGGGAAGATGAGCTGGGGCAGCTGTGCCCGTCCTCGCTCAGCACGTTCTGCCCTCCAGAGGCTGTAGGGCTGACCTTGCAGGGTCAGGGAGACGTGGTTCCCGCCAACACCAGAGCACAGAGCAGAAGCCTGGCTCCATCCCACGTGAGAGCGAGGTTGAGGTGACAGCGCAGCCCACGCACCGCAGCCTCAAAGGCAGACAGGCTGGCGGGCTGCCAGCCGCCAATCACCCCGACAATCCCACACACCTACGATGACACGCGCTCCCTGGGGCCGGGCTGGGGCGGGGCTGGCAGTCGGGGAGTGGGCAGACCCCCTTCTGGCCGAGGAGCGGATAGATCATGGGGCAGGCGTCCTTGGCCAGAGCCAGGCGGAACCAGCCCGAACTCCTTTCACTTCCAGGGAGGCTTCCTCTGCTGTCTTCATGCCTCCAACAGAACCTTCAGTGAACACTTAGTCTGAGAAGAGAACCCTGTAGGGCCTTGAGGCGGTGAGAGAGGATCTTTGTGCAGAGCCAATAAACACTATGAAGGGCCAGGGGGTAAATATTTTCAGCTTTACGGGCCAGCTGGTCCTTTGTAGGAGCGAATGTCATAGCTGATGTATAAGTGAATGGGTGTGGCTGTGTTTCAACAAAACTTTATTTACAAACACAAGGGGTGGGCAGGATTTGGCCCATGTGCCGATAGATCAGCACTGCCCATCTCCTTCCGAGGCTTCCTCCCAACTTGGTGGCCGAAGGCTGGCTTTATTGCCTCTCGGAGCCTCAGTTTCCCCATCTGGAGAGTGAGGATAATTACGCTCCTATGGACCCGTGTGTAGATTATTAGCTATTGTAGGTCAGTGATTCTCATCTGGGATGTCCTGCCCCAGGGGACATTGTCTGGGGACATCTGTGGTTGTCACGACTCGGGGTGATCCTGGCATCAAGGGAGTGGGGGCCAGGGAGGCTGCTCCACACCCCGCAGCACCCAGGATGCCCCTGACAGGGAATGACCCGGCCTTGAATGTCTGCAAGGCCGAGAGGAAGAAACCCTGATGTAGATAAAAGTGACCAGTAAGTCAACTTGCAAAGACCAGGATGCCGAGTCGTATTAGCTGTCTGTCTGGCTTTCTTTGGACTATGGTTTCACCCTCATGTTCCAGAACTCTCTGTCCATAGAACTGCTGCCCTCCCCCAGGCCCAGGCGCTGGCTGCGCACTCAGCAGGCCTCGCTCCAGCACCTCCTGGGCGCCATGGCCTTCCGAGTGGATGCGCCACGTTGCCCGGATCCGCCTGGGATGTTCCAGAAGATTCCTCCTGTGAAGCAGCCCCTGCGCCGGGGTCCACCATGGTTGTCGCAGGAGCCACTCAGCCACCTGTCTTTTCTCCCCCTCCTCACTCCTTTCCTGGGAGCAAACTTCCCCTGCTGATTGGCATATCCTGTTCTTAGCGTCTTTTCTTTTCTGGGCTTTATATAACCCTGTCATTATTGGATGCTGTCACAGGAACTTAATGTTCCCTCAATCACATTTCAAAGCCTTCTTGAACATAAGTAGCTAATTGTCATCACTCCCTTCTTTCCTTTTTCTTCTTAAATGAACTTTTCATTTCAGACTAGTTCTAGATTCACAGGAGAATTGGGGAGGCAGTACAGAGAGTTCCCACGTACCCGCCCCCCCACAACCAGTCCCCCTGTTCTTAACACCTTACATCAAATCTGGTACATTTGTCCCAATTAAGAAACCAATACTGATATGTCATTATTAACTAAAGTCCATACTTCATTTGGATTTCTTTAATTTTCCCCTGATGCCCCTTTTCTGCCCCAGGACACATGCAGCGTCCACAGGACACTGAGTTGTCACAT
Organism: Eubalaena glacialis; assembly: GCF_028564815.1. Taxonomy (NCBI): domain Eukaryota; kingdom Metazoa; phylum Chordata; class Mammalia; order Artiodactyla; family Balaenidae; genus Eubalaena; species Eubalaena glacialis. The sequence goes on along the minus strand of NC_083719.1, from coordinate 186,023,967 downwards.
CCTTCTAGAGTTTTTCTCAGACTCTCTGTCCCCAGGAACCATTTCTCCCTCTAGGGAAGGATTACTTGGGGCCGTTACCGGTGGCGATTTTGCAGACGGTAAACTGCCCTATCTAGAATGATAAGAAAATATTTTGCTCACCAAGTCGAGATATTTTGGATGCCTTTTGTAGCCAAGGTTGATAAACAGGAGGTATTTGCTACCAGAAGTCGGCCCATGGATTTTTTTCAAGGTGATGGGAAAGCAACAGCCCCTTCTCTGAATCTAAGAGAAATGACGCCTCTGTGGCGGTGAGGTTTCATGTTGCAGATGGCCTGGGATGATCTTGCTGGGTGATGGTGAGGGGCAGCGGGGTCCTTCTGGTTAGGACCTAGGATCTAGTTTCCCTCTGCAACGGTGCCTCCGTGTGAGCAGTGGTGCCATCTCCTCATAGACCACCGTCCAGTCTGGGGGTCGCCAGCTACAGCCTCTGGGCCGGATCCAAGCCACCTGGGTTTGTAAATGTTTGTCGGCACAGAGCCTCACCCACTGGTCGATGACTGGCCAAGTCCAGTAGTAGCGACAGTGGCCAAAAGTATTTGCCACTGGCCCTTCACAGAAACACTTTGCTGAGCCCTGGCCTTGTCAACAAAGCAGTTAATAGATGTTCTAATGTTATGAAGAAGTCCTACTAATAAAGAAGTTATACGCTATTAACAATATGCCAGGCACTGATTTCTGCATTTGATAGATGTTCACTTATTTAATCTGAAAAAGCCAACCTGCTCAGGTGTGGGGCGCTGACGTCATTGCCATGTCACAGATTTGGAAATTGAGGCACGGGCGGGCCTTAGTCAGTCATGAAGGTGGGACTGAACGCCGCCCATGCTGCCTCTCAGATGCAGGAATATCTGTCCCCACCCACCCCCTTCCGGGGGACTGAGTGAAGCTATTTTAATTTTGAGTGGAAAACGAAATCTGTGTGTACATGTTTTTTTTTTTTTTTTTTTTTTTTTGTCGGAAATTGGTCCTCTTCCCAAAGCAGTCGCCCGTTCCCCCATACGGTACAGCGCCAGGTGGGGGGGGGGGGGGATCTGATGATTGCTGCCTAGCACAGTGGGGTGATCCTGTCCCCCTGGGGACACTGGGAGAGGTCTGGGGACGTCTGTGGTTGTCACACTGGGGGTGCCCTGGGCCTCGAGTGGATGGGGGCAGGGATGCTGCTGTACCTCCACAGCACCCAGGACGGCCCCGCACAGAGGAGGACCCGCCCAGTGTCAGCAGGGCTGATGGGGGAGACCCTGTACTAATTATTTGGGAAAATATTGAGTCTGATCCCTGCTCACATCAAGAAGCAGAATCAACCCCCGGGGGTCAGACAGTAAAAAGCAGGGAGACCCCACCTTGTGTTACATGGAGGAGGGTTGGGAGTCTCTAAGGCACCAGGACACAGAGCTGAGGGCAGCAGCCTCCTTCCCCCCTTTCTGCTGAGCCCCCAGAGACCTTTAGCCCCTGGGTCAAGCATGCCAGGACCTTTTGTGCCGTCTGATTGGGGTGTTCTGGCCCCTGATCTGTTCAGTCCCGTGGCTTTGGAGCAGCGTGTCTGCCCTGGGTGCCTCCCCGCGAGTCTCTGCCGGGGCTCAGGAGCTCAGGTGGCGAGGCTCAGGCTGCCATCCCCCACCCCCCAGGCTTCTCCTCCCACTTCATGCAATCAGAGCTCCTCAGGGTGACACATTTAGATGGTTGCTGTGGTGATGAGTGAAGGCTGGGGTGATAACTGCAGTGCGTGTCTATATCGAGCCTCCAGTGAGGCAAGGTGCGCCTGCCACACGCTGGTGGGATGTCACTGTGGGAAGGGAAGGGGGCTCAGGCCTCCCGGGCCCACCCACTCGGTTCCCAGAAGGGGCCTGGGCTGGGGGGGGGGGTCTGCCTGTCGCCAGGTGCTAGGTCCCTGCCATTCCTGCCCATGAGGGGCATGCCAGAGCAGAGGGGCATCTCGCCTCCCAGGGGACACTGGGTCACGCCTGGGGACATCTGTGCTTATCACAACTGGTGGAGGGGCTCCTGGCATGAGTGGGTGGGGACCAGAGGTGCTGCTCCACACCCCACAGTGCCCAGGACGGCCCTCCACAGAACGACAGGCCCCCATGTCAGGAGGGCCGAGGGCAAGACCATGCTTTAGAGGGAAGCAGATCAAGGCAGTGGATTTGTTCAGTCTCAGAACCAGCTGCTGGTATTTCTTGATAATCTGTGAGACCCCAAAGGCTTCCTTTTCTTGTCCCGGTTTTTCTACTGCTTTCCCCTTGTTGAATTCACTGTGTCCCATTAGTCTCTTGTGTCCCCCTAGATGATCAGGTCTATAGATGGGAAAACAAGAAAATGAAAAATCCAATGCTGTTAGTTGCTTGCCGTTAGAAAATTGTACTGGTTGAAAAAAATATACATGGAGCTGTCTGGTGAATCAGCCCAGATGGCAGATGTATCAGTCATCTCTTGCTGTGTAACAAATTACCCTAAAAACTTAGTTTCAACAACCAACATTTACGCTCTCACAGTTTGTATGGGTCAGGAACTTGGAAACAGCTTAACTTGGTGGTTCTGGCTCGGGGTCCCTCAGGAGTCTGTAAAGCACACGTCAGCCGGGGCTGCCTTATCTGAAGGCTCGATGGGGCCAGAGGAGCTGCTTCCAGGATGGCCCCTCACATGGCTCCTGTCCACATGGGCCCCCATGGTGCTGCTTGAGCCTCCTCACTACATGGTGGCCGGCTCCCTGAGAGCAGACAGAAGCCACACGTCTTTCATGACTGATCTCAGAAGTGACCTGCTATCACGGCTGTCACGTGGAATTGGTCACGAAGACCCTGATACCAAGCGGGAGGAGACTGCAGGAAGGCCATGAATCTCAGGAGGCTGGGGGCATTGGAAACGCTGCCACAGCAGGTGAACATAGCTCTGGAAATCAGTCAGGATGGGAACATTAGTTGCCCAATGTCCCTAAAAAACTAAAAGAAATAAAAGGGCACACCACCTGCCACCACAGAGAGATGCTCTATGGAGTGACTGAGATTGTGATTTTATCAGGAATTAGGGGCACAGTCCATTCCCAGGGCAATCTGTGTGGAGTTGCATTTCCTGGAACCCTACTTGGGATGCCTTTTGTCCACTTATTTCAGCCGCTTTCACCCTCCTCCCTGCAAAGCTTTGACGACAGCAACAGGGTGGGTGGAGGGCAAGTATCTATGGTCCCATCTCTGTGTTCCACGCAGTGTGGAGCAGAGGGAGGAAGAGGGGCCTCGCCGAAAGCTTCACGCCAGGAGGTGGAAGGGGCTGAACCTCCCAGGCGGGGAGTGGTGATGGGAATGGGTGAGAGTCAGGCTGATGCGCGGAGTCTGGCCCCCGCAACGAGAGAAGGAAAGAGGTTGCCTGCTGCCCAGCGCGATCTTGCAGAAATCAGCTCAGCACTGGCCAGAATATGCTTTCCATCGGCCAAGTGGGATTTGGGAGTAATCCCAGGGCGTGATTCTATTAGGGCTCTTGTCTGATCCGCTCGTGGGGCCTCCATGGTCCCTGGGCCTGGGGATGGCTCCGGAGTAGGTTAATCCAGGCTGGAGTGGCCAGAAAGTCTTGATCCTAATGATATGATCTTGTTATGATACTGGCAGGGGCTTTGGGGGAAACGTAGAAAATCCATTTGGCCAGGATTGACCCAGCTTGTGTCTGGGTCCTGTTCACAACAGCCTGATGAATCGGCTGGTCAAGTGTGAGCGCAGAGCCGTCATCTGGGCTATGATGGGCTCCCTCCTCCCTCCCTCCTTTTCTTTCTTTCTCTTATCAGAGTTCCTGGTTCTCGGTATAACCCTCCTAATTCGTCCCTCTTCTAATAGGCCGCTTTTTAGAGTACTTTTATTTATTTTTTTAATTTTTTGTTTATAAATTTATTTATTTTATTTATTTTTAAAATTTTTGGCTGCGTTGGGTCTTCGTTGCTGCACGTGGGCTTTCTCTAGTTGCGGTGAGCAGGGCTACTCTTCATTGCAGTGCACGGGCTTCTTGTGGGAGTGGCTTCTCTTGTTGTGGAACACGGGCTGTAGGCGGGCGCGCTTCAGTAGTTGTGGCTTGCGGGCTCTAGAGCGCAGGCTCAGTAGTTGTGGCGCACGGGCTTAGTTGCTCCACGGCATGTGGGATCTTCCTGGACCAGGGCTCGAACCCATGTCCCCTGCATTGGCAGGCGGATTCTTAACCACTGCGCCACCAGGGAAGTCCTGGGGACCTGCTTTTAAATGCAATGTTCTAGGGCTAGATTCACTCACATCGTCGGGTGTTACAGTGTGCAGTCGGCAGAATAATGGACCCCCAAGGACATCCGTGTCCCGATCCCCAGAACCTGTGAATGTGTCACCTTATGTGGTAAAAGCGACTCTGCAGATGGGGATAAGTTAAGGCCCCTGAGACGGGGATGAACGTCTGGCCTACGAGGCGGTCACACCAGTGCACCTCCCTGCGGCCGCGTTGCGAAAGGTCCTGTGCTTTTCCATCCGGGTCCTGCTGAGATGCTTGAGGGCCCCCCCCCCCCCCGCCCCCGGGCTCAGCGAATCGGGAATTAAGAACCATAGGTGGTTGGTCTTCAGCTCCTATTGCATTAGGTGCAAAGTGAAAAACAACAATTAAAAAAAGGAAAGAAAAAGCATTTTCCTGGAACACCCCACACGAGAGGTGGGGCTGCCACACCCATATGACCTTGGATGAGTGGAGGTCCCTGTCAGCGTCGCCTCCTGGGTGTTCAAGCAGGAACCCACCCCGCATCGGGTACAAACCTCTTCAAATCAGAGAGCTCCGTCCGCTACGAAAACGGAGAGGGTTCCTAGTTCCTACCCTCCACTCGGTCAGAATTGCCCGATGGGTCATTACCTGACCTTCCAAGACTAGACAGGCCAGACCCATACACACAATAATAATTAGAAAATGAAGTAGTAATAATGAAATAATAATGAATTATTCCGATAAAACGAATAGAATAAGGAAAAAAATAAAATAATGAATAATTATGAAAGAAGATAAAAATAGTTTTGGGGGGGTTCATCAGTTTTATTTGTGTCGATTAAGCACAGCTAGTGAACGAATACTTATTTATTCATGTCAAGGCAATTTTCTTTGCCAGATCAGTGAACAGTTTGTAAAGACAGAAAATCACCTGGCTATACCATGGAATCTGTGCAGTGAATAGAAATCACACTTTTGTAAATATGTTCTTCACACATACCAAATACTACTGTTGTTCTTTTTTAAAAAATTTTACTTATTAAACTATAGTTGATTTACAATATTGTGTTAGTTTCAGGTGTACAGCTTCAGATTCTTTTCCATTGTACTTTATTACAAGATACTGAACATAGTTCTTTGTGCTATACAGTCGGTCCTTGTGTATCTATTTTATATGTAGTAGTATCTGCTAATTGCATACTGCTAAGTTATCTCTCCACCACCCCCCATCCCCTTTGGTAACCATAAGTTTGTTTCTGTCTGTGAGTCTGTTTCTGTTTTGTAAATATGTTCATTTGTATCATATTTTATGTAAGTGATATCATATAATATTTGTCTTTGTCTGACTTCACTTAGTATGAAAATCTCTAGTTGCATCCATGTTGCTGCAAATGGCATTATTTCTTTCTTATTTTAAAAATATTTATGTATTTATTTTTGCCTGCATCGAGTCTTAGTTGTGGCGTGCAGGCTTCTTTCTGGTTGTGCTGTGCAGGCTCCAGAGTGCGTGGGCTCTGTAGTTGCGGCACACGGGCTTAGTTGCCCCATGGCCTGTGGGATCTTAGTTCCCAGACCAGGGATCGAACCTGCATCCCCTGCATTGGAAGGCGGATTCTTAACCACTGGACCACCAGGGAAGTCCCTCATTCTTTTTTATGGCTGAATAGTATTCCATTGTATATATACACCACATCTTCTTTATCCGTTCATCTGTTGATGGACATTTAGGTTGTTTCCATGTTTTGGCTACTGGTATAGTGCGTCTATGAACATTTTTAAATAATAAAAATAATACATAATGAAAGAAGAAAAAAATAATTTTTAAATAATAAAATAATGAGATAAGAATTAAAAATAAGTCATAAAAATAAAATAATAAAATAAAGATTTTAAACAAACAAAGAAATAATTAAATAAAAGCAATACTATGATTTTTGAGTACCTGGCCGAGAAGGGGCGAGAAGGAAGAATGGAGCAGCCGCTTTGGAGAACAGTCCAGCAGTTCCTCAGAAAGTCCAGTGTGGACTTGCCAAATGACCCCGAGGTTCCACTGCTGGGACTGTGCCCGGAGAACGGGAAGCTCGCGTCCATCCACACGGAGATTAGCGGGAGAGAGGTGCTGCAGTGGCCCCTTCCTGGCTGTGAGGTCTCCTGAGCTCCGGGGCGGCCACATGGCCTGGCACCTGATGTGCTGCTCCCGTGACCCAACGCGACATCCCTAGGGCAGTGTGCACACACCAGGCCCCGAGCGGCGACCGCCAGCTTTCCTCATTGCCACCCCTCCTTCATTTGACCTTTCTTGCAGAGTGGCCCGGAGGCTCTAGATTTTCCTAAAATGAGGCTCCAGAGAGAACTCAGTTCAAGAAAAGGGAGGTGCCTAAATGCACTGTGGGATCTGGATGGGATTCTGGGACCGGAGAGGGACATTTGTGGAGAAACCAGTGACATCTGGATAAAGTGTGGAGTTGGTAGTAATGTACCAATGTTGGCTTCTTGGTGGTGACAAACGTGTACCGTGGTGATGGACATCAGAGGTTGGCAAATGAGCCTGGGGGTCAAATCCAGCCTACATTGGCCTGTTTTTAAAATTGTATTCATTAGCTATTTAAATGATAATTAATTAATTTTTATTCTGTAAAATATACATAATATGAAATTTACCATCTTCACCATTTTTAAGCGTGCAGCTCAGTGGCTTTAAGTACATTCACACTGTCGTGCAGCCATCCCCACCATCATCTCCAGAACTTTCTCATCTTCCCAAACTGAAGCTCTGTCCCCATGAAACACTGACTCCCCAGCCCCTGGCCCCCACCATCTACTTCCTGTCTCTATGGATGTGACTCCTCTAGGGACCTCAGGTGAGTGGAATCAGACAGTATTTGTCCTTCTCTGTCTGGCTCCTTGAGCATCATGTCCTCAAGGTTCATCCGTGTTGTAGCAGGTGTCAGAACCTTCTTCCTTTACAAGGCTGAATAATATTCCACTGTATGGATGCAGCATACTGTTTATCCTTGGCCTATTTTTATACAGCTTAGGAGCTAAGTGCCTTTTACATTTTTAAAGGGTTGAAACGAACAAACAGGAATATGCAGCAGAGAGCCTGGAGCTGACAAATCCTGAATAGTGAACATCTGGTCCTTTGTGGAAAGGTTGGCCGACCTCTGCTCTAAGGTGTTAACATGAAGGAAGCCGAGTGGGGATGTTTGGGAACGCTCTGTACTAGCTTCGCAACTTTTCTCTAAATCCACAATTATTCCAAAATGAAAGACTTTTAAAAGGAAAATTTGAGGAATTAGGGAGGTCCTTTTTTAAAAAATATTTATTTATTTATTTGGTTGCACCAGGTCTTAATTGTGGCAGGCAGACTCCTTAGTTGCAGGGAAGTCTTTCTGAAGCAAGACATGAAACGCCAAAGTCGTGACTCAGAACCAACTAGGACTTTGCCTTGAAGCTGCGTGTGCCTTCTCCTTGTTTCTCTTTTTATTACGAGCGTTATTATTTTGTAACTTTGAAGATGATGATTAATCAGTTAGTGTGACACTGCTTCACATTTGGGACCTCCCCGCTGGAGGATTCCAGGACGTGAGATGCACCACCGTGGTTTTTGCAGTGTTTCTCTCTGCTCAGAAACTTTAGGATTTCTCTGTTCCTGGCCTGCAGAGCCCTCTGGAATCTAACTCTGGTTCAGGGGTTGTCAAACTCATTCTGTAAAGTCCAGAGTGTGTATATTTGGCTTTGCAGGCCTCGCACTCTCTGTGGCAACTGCCCAATTCTGCGGTTGTAACGCAGAAGCAGGCTCAGACGATCCAGAAATGAAGAGGAGTGGCTGTGTGCCAATAAAACTTTATTTACAAAAGCAAGCAGCGGGCAGGATTTGGCCCATGGACCAGAGCTTGGCAACCCCTGCTCTTGTTTATCATTTCACCTTTATCTAATATTTCTCATCCGCCTGTCCAGTATTGGGAAATGATTAGGAATTCATGCCTGGGGTCTGTCCGACCTGCCTTTAAGGCCTGGCTGTGCTCACACGTGACCTTGAGCAACTTACTTTCTTCCTCTGTGACTCCATTTCTTCCTTCATAAGAAGTGAATTATAATATTTGTTAGGATAATTAAATGAGCATATATATATATAAATGAGTGGATATATATATATATGTGTGTATATATATAAAACTCAGCACAGAGACTGGCACGTATGTGTTCAGAAACTATTATTCTACTGTATGATTTATTTAAATAGTCTCCTATTGTAGTGGTTAGCTAGTGCTGTGTAACAAATCACTACAAACTTAGTGGCTTGACAACACGCTTTTATTATCTCACAGTTTCTGTGGGTCAGGAATCTGGGTTTGGTTTAGCTGGGTCCTCTGCTCAGGGCCTCTCTCTCACTGGTTATAGTCAAGGTGTCGGCCGGGGCTGGGGTCTCATAGGAAGGCTCAACCGGAGAAGTTGCTGCTTCCAAGTTCGTATGGTTGTAGGCAGGATTCAGCTCCTGTGGGGCCTTGGTTCTTTGGCTGTGCTGGAGGCCACCCTCAGTCCCCTGCCACGTGGGCCTCTCCGACACAGCCGATTGCTTCACCAGAGCGTGCACGCTGAGAAGGTGACAGTCTGCTAGCAAGATGGAGGTTGATGGCCAAAAGGCATGTGAAAAGATGCTCAAAGTCGCTAATTATTAGAGGAATGCAAATCAAGACTACAATGAGGAATCACCTCACACCAGTCAGAATGGCCATCATCAAAAAATCTACAAACGATAAATACTGGAGGGGGTGTGGAGAAAAGGGAACCCTCCTACACTGTTGGTGGGAATGTAAGTTGGTGCAGCCACTATGGAGAACAGTATGGAGGTTCCTTAAACAACTAAAAATAGAGTTACCATATGATCCAGCAATCCCACTTCTGGGAATATATCCAGAGAAAACCATTATTCAAAAAGACAGATGCACCCCAGTGTTCATAGCAGCACTATTTACAATAGCCAAGACATGGAAGCAGCCTAAATATCCATGGACAGAGGAATTGAGAAAGAGGATGTGGTACATATACACAATGGAATATTACTCAGTCATAAAAAACAATGAAATAATACAATATGTAACAACATGGATGAACCTAGAGATTATCATACTAAGTGAAATAAGCCAGACAGAGAAAGACAAATATCATGTGATATCACTTATATGTGGAATCTAAAAAAAAAAGGATGCAGATGAACTTACTTCCAAAACTTATGGTTACCAAAGAGGAAAGGTGGGTGGGGGAAAGGATAAATTAGGAGGTTGGGATTGACATATACACACTACTATGTATAAAATAAATAACCAACAAGGACCTACTGTATAGCACAGGGAACTCAATATTTTGTAATAACCTATAAGGGGAAAGAATCTGAAAAAGAATATATATATGTGTGTGTGTATGTATAACTGAATCACAGTATGTATGTACTATGCTGTGTACCTGAAACTAACATGATATTGTAAATCAAGTATACTTCAATTAAAGCAAAAAGAATTACAAAAAAATGCAGGTCACAGTCTCATGGAACTTGATGACAGGAGTGGGCCTCGCCTAACACCACCCAGCTGTGTGGGGCTGGCCCGCTCACCCCAGATCCACAGGGCTCTCCAGTCTGTGCCCTTGGCACCGACTGGATTGTGCAGAATCCCCAGAACTAGCGAGCACCTCTTGTGGGCCGGCGGTGACAGCAGTGTGAGCTGCCGTGGTGAGCAGAGCACACGCTATTCCTGCAGTCTGGGATCTCGCCTTTCTCGGGGGAGACTCAACTTTGAACCATGTGATGCTGATGGGCACCAGGTGTCTTCCGGGGGGATGACAGTGTCCCGGGATTAGTGCGATGATGGCACAACCCTGTGAATCTCCTAAAAGCCACTGAACTGGACACTTTATTTTCTTATAAATTTATTTATTTATTTATTTTTGGCTGCATTGGGTCTTCGTTGCTGCGCACAGGCTTCCTCTAGTTGCGGCGAGCGGGGGCTACCCTTCGTTGCGGTGCACGGGCTTCTCATTGCGGTGGCTTCTCTTGTTGCAGAGCACGGGCTCTAGGTGCACAGGCTTTAGTAGTGTGGCGCGCAGGCTCAGTAGCTGTGGTGTACGGGCTTAGTTGCTCCGCGGCATGTGGGATCTTCCTGGACCAGGGCTCGAACCCGTGTCCCCTGCATTGGCAGGAGGATTCTTAACCACTGCGCCATCAGGGAAGTCCGAACTGGACACTTTAAAAGGGTGAATTTTATAGTAGTTTAATTCTGTCTCAATTTTTAAAAAAGGAAAAGAAAAGGAAAGCGTGTGGATGAGGTGGGGCTCACAGGTCATAAGAAGTGCTGCCCAGGGGCTTCCCTGGCGGTCCAGGGGTTAGGACTCTGCATTTCCACTGCCGGGGGCACAGGTTCCATCCATGGTTGGGGAATTAAGATTTTGCAAGCCGGGCGGCACAGCCAAAAAAAAAAAGAAAAAAAGTCCTGCCCATGACAAGAGTGGACGAATGTCCTATCCATGCAGGGCCCTGATTACCACACTTGAAAGTTCTGTCTGCTTCCCTCCAGTGATTTATTTCTCCCTCACAGCGCTGGACACCTTGCACCTGGCGTTCTCGTTCTCTGTGTCTGAGATTTACCGACCCTGCCTCGTCGGCAGTTCTGAGGGCAGGGTGTGCGGGGGGTCGGCAGGCCCGGCTTCATGCAACCCTGTCTGCACTCCAGGGCTCTGCTGTCACCATCCTGAAATTTGTAATAATTTTTGAACAAGGGGTCCCACATGCTCATTTTGCCGCCAGCTCTGCGGATTCCATAGCAGGTCCTCCTGAGGGCCTCGCCTCCTCGATGCACTGCTGGCCCCTCACGGGGACTCGGGGTTCACCCTGATGGGAAAGTGAAAGCCTAGCATCTTTGTCAATGAAAATCACAGGGACAGCCTGGTGCCAGCTGGTGCGCCTCTCAGCCTGCTGTCTGTGAGCCCCGGGGACGTGTTCCTGTGGGCACGAGTTTCGTCCTCGCCCTTCTCTGCTCCGCTCTAAGCCAGTCTGGACTGAGCACAGCCGGGGGGGAGGCTCTGTGGTGGTCACCTCACTGCCCAAGTCCAGCTCCAAGGACTAGAGGACAGCCCGCAGCAGGCGTTAGAGGGCTGGGGCGTGGGGAGATTTGCAGATGGTAGATGTGAGAGCAGAGGGAGAGACACCATCTCAACAATGATTCATAAGCTGCCCATGTCCACAGCAGCGTGATTCACAGTAGCCAGAAGTGGAAACAGCCCGCACGTCCATCGGCGGACGATGGATGCACCCACCGTGCTCCTCCACACACGGGAGCATCACTTAGCCGTGAAAAGGGGTGAAGCCCCGACACTCGCTACCACGTGGATGGACCCCGAGAACACGATGCTCAGTGAGAGAAGCCAGACGCAGAAGGACACACAGGGTGTGATTCCATTGATGGGAAACGTCCAGAACAGGCAGATCCACAGACACAGAGAGTGGATTCATACTTGTCAGGGGCTGGGGAGGGGGAGGGGGGTGACTGCTGATGGGGACGGGGTCTCCTCTTGGGGGGATGAGAATGTTCAAATATTGGTTGCGGTGATGGTCACAGAACTTTGTGAATGTACAGAAAGACCACTGAATTGTCCACTTTACGCAAATTGTGTGGCATGAGAATTATATCTCAATAAGACTAAAAAAAAAGGTGCCTGGTTTATCAGTCACCGTCTCCAGGTTTGGCTAATGTCCCCTAGTTGCGTAAGGAGCCGCCATTGGGGGGCCGGGTGAAGGGCGCCCGGGACCCCTCTGTACTAGTTTCCAACTTGTCGTTAGTCTTTCATTGATTCAAAAAACAAAAAGTTGAAGGATCGGAGGCATAGACGGTCCCTGCAACGTTGAGGCGAGTCTCGGCCTCCAGGTCTGTGGGCATGTTGCTCTGGCCCTCGCATCTCTCACCCCTGCGGTCCACTGCTGCCCGGCCCTCCGCGCTCTCCAGGGCGCCCCTCTGGCCTCAGTGGCCAGAGCAGTTCCAATCCTAAGCGGCGGGCCCGGTAGAGCAGATCCTGCTGCTGGAGGAGATCTAGCCGCTCCCGGAGCCCAGAGGGCGTTCCTGAGGCCACAGCGCCACCTGCAGGTGATGGTGGGGATGTCGGTTCTCCATCCTGGCCTTTGATTGGCAACAAATTAGCCTCAACTCAGAGAAAGGGAGCCAGCATTTAAATTTTTATTTTTTAATCATTTTTTAAAGTTTAAAATTTTTATTTATTTTTGGCTGTGTTGGGTCTTCGTTGCTGCACGCGGGCTTTCTCTAGTTGCAGCGAGCGGGGGCTACTCTTCATTGCGGTGCGTGGGCTTCTCATTGCGGTGGCTTCTCTTGTTGTGGAGCATGGGCTCTAGGCATGCAGGCTTCAGTAGTTGTGGCATGTGGGCTCAGTAGTTGTGGCTTGCAGGCTCTAGAGCGCAGGCTCAGTACTTGTGGTGCATGGGCTTAGCTGCTCTGCAGCATGTGGGATCTTCCCGGACCAGGGATCGAACCTGTGTCCCCTGCATTGGCAGGCAGATTCTTATCCACTGTGCCACCAGGGAAGCCCTTTTTTTTTTTTATCATTTTTAACTTTAAATTTTCATATTGGGGTATAGTTGATTTACAATGTTGTGTTAGTTTCAGGTGTACAGCAAAGTGGTTCAGTTATACATATACATGTATCTATTCTTTTTCAGATTCTTTTCCCATGTAGGTTATTACAGAGTATTGAGTAGAGTTCCCTGTGCTATACAGTAGGTCCTTGTTGGTTATCTATTTTATATATAGTAGTGTGTGTATGTTAATCCCAACCTCCTAATTTATCCCTCCTCCTCACCTTTCCCCTTTGGTAAACAAACCGAAAGTTTGTTTTCGAAATCTGAGTCTCTTTCTGCTTTGTAAATAAGTTCATTTGTGCCATATTTTAGATTCCACATATAAGTGACATCATATGGTATTTTTCTCTTTCTGACTTAACTTCACTTAATATGATAATCTCTAGGTCCATCCATGTTGCTGCAGATGGCATTATTTCGTTCTTCTTTATGGCTGAGTAGTATTCCATTGAATATATGTACCACATCTTCTTTATCCATTTATCTGTCGATGGACATGTAGGTTGTTTCCATGTCTTGGCTAATGTAAATAGTGCTGCTATGAACGTTGGGGTGCACGTATCTTTTCAAATTAGAGTTTTCTTCGGATAAATGCCCAGGAGTGGGGTTCCTGGATCATATGACAACCCTACTTTTAATTGTTTGAGGAACCTCCACACTGTTCTCCATAGTGGTTGTACCAATTTACATTCCCACCAACAGTGCAAGAGGGTTCCCTAAATTTTTATATACTTTTAAAAATTTATTTATTTATTTATTTTTTGGCCATGCCGTGAAGCATGTGGGAGCTTAGTTCCCCGACCAGGGATTGAACCCGTGCCCCCTGCATTGGAAGTGTGGAGCCCTAACCACTGGACTGCCAGGGAATTCTCTCCCTAAATTTTTTTTTTTTTTTTTAAATCATCACCTTTTTTGACCAGGATTCTTTCTTTCTTTCTTTCTTTCTTTATTTATTTATGGCTGTGTTGGTCTTCGTTTCTGTGCGAGGGCTTTCTCTAGTTGCGGCAAGTGGGGGCCACTCTTCATCGCGGTGCGCGGGCCTCTCATTATCGCGGCCTCTCTTGTTGGGGAGCACAGGCTCCAGACACGCAGGCTCAGTAATTGTGGCTCACGGGCCTAGTTGCTCCGTGGCATGTGGGATCTTCCCAGACCAGGGCTCGAACCCGTGTCCCCTGCGTTGGCAGGCAGATTCTCAACCACTGCGCCACCAGGGAAGCCCCCTAAATTTTTTAATTGAGTTTTTTTTTAAATAAACGTTTTAGAATAATTTTAGATTTTTAGAGGTGTTTCAATGAGAGTTCCTGTCTACCCATCACGTAATTTCTCCCAGTGGTCACGTCATTCATAAGCAGTGCGTTTGTGACAACTAGGAGGTGGACATGGGTACATTTCTGTGACCTCAGTCTATTCTTTATTCAGATTTCACTAGTTTTTCCTAATGTCTTTTTTCTGCCCCAGGACCCCCTCCAGGATCCCACCTTGCATTTTGTTGGTCACATGCCTCAGGCAAACCCCCGGTGAGCTGGGCACTCTGGGGCACCCTCGGTCAGGGGGTTGGCTCAGCCCCCTCCCCTTCCTCCCAGGGGACCTTGGGGGTCAAATGCTACAGGTGAACATCTTTTATAAACTATCAAAGGTCATGTGAACATCCAGCCCTTTCATCCAATTCAGTTTTGGAACATGTGAAAACTTCATCAGGGATAACATTGTAAATCACTAGCAAATCTTTCTGGCAAATTGCCTTTGTTACATTTACCCTCTCTGCATTTTGAAACATCCTATCTGTGCCATCCTCAACGTCCGGCAGAGTAACCAGAAGGCCAGGCTCCCAGAGCAATTTTTATGTCTATTCACAGGCGCACGGCTCTTCCATGCGGACACTGCTAACACCCACCCGGCATTTCAGGGCCAATCATGCTCAGCTAACATGGTACGTTTTTCTTCCAGGGAGCGGACGTTGGGTTCCTGAACCTCGGCGCTGAAGACAGCCAGGCCTCCAGCACAGGTCAGTGTCCTGAGGTTTTTCTTTTCTCCACGTTCAGTGTTTGCGCAGGCCTTGGTTGGCGGTTCGGAGCCAGGCTGAGTTAAGAGGTTGGGGTTTGCTGTCCAGGCGGCGTCCTCGCCGTGCACGCCTGCATCTTCCCAGCTCTGCTCGTTTCTGAGGGCTCGTCTTATCCATCAAGAGGGCACGGGAGCCACAGGGAACGTCTTCTGCCCTTGGCTCCAGGAGCAGGGGGACAGAGCAGGGAGACGTGGGGCCCGCAGGGTGGGTCCTAGCGCACCCAGGATGGGCGCAGAGCGGCGCGGGCCCGTCAGTGCCACCTGCTTCCCAGCTCTTAGCTTCCTCCTCAGGAGGCTTAATTGGGGTCTACGGTGCTTCACTCCATTTCCCGTTTGCGTGGAGGGTGACCCGTCGATGGCCATCGGCCAGAGCAGAGCTAAGTCGTGGGGCGCGACAGATATCTGAAGCCCGTCACCCACCCCAGTGGGACAGCAGGTCGGGAAATGTGGCGAAGGCCTCAGGAAGGTTAAGTCAGGAGCAACATAAAGCTCAGTCCTGGGCTCTTAACTCTTACTCACTTGTTTGTTTCTGGTCTTGTTCCCAAGAGGACTTTGAGTAGCTTTTGTGATGTTTGAAGAAGAAATAGCATGAGAATGAATGAGGTTGCCCAATGGCCTGCCTGGTTCGTTGACTGTAATTGTCAGGCCTGTTTCCCTGCCGGGCAGGGACCACACTCCGTGCTCCTCTGATTCTGTCACAAATGTCTTTGCTACTTCCGTGGAGTTTCCTCTTTCAGGCCGTCTTTGGAATAAACTTCCGGTTTCTAACAAATATACAGATGGATCTTTGATTCAGGTTGTGTTCAATTTAGCAAGAAATTTGAGGGAGATCTGACATCTTTATAACGTATATTCTCATTCTGTGTGTGTGTGTGTGTGTGTGTGTGTGTGTGTTTGTATAAAAGAAAACATGTTAGACAAGAAGGCAGACACTAAATGATTCCATTCAGATGAGATTTCCAGAAAAGGCAAATGTGTAGGGACAGAAAGGTGACTCGGGGTTACCAGGGGCTGGGGTGGGAATGGGGAAGAACTGTACTTGGGCACCAGGCATCTTCCAGGGCGAAGGGGAGGGTCCAGAACTGTGCGGGGTAGGGGTAAGGGTGGTCTCGTAACTTGGTGTACTGACTAAAGAATCTTTTTTTTTTTTTTTAAGCCACTTTATTTTATTTTATTTTTATTTTTTTAAATTTATTTATTTTTGGCTGTGTTGGGTCCTCGTTGCTGCGCGCGGGCTTTTCTCCAGTTGCGGCGAGCAGGGGCCACTCTTCGTTGTGGTGCGCGGGCTTCTCATTGTGGTGGCTTCTCTCATTGCGGAGCACGGGCTCTAGGCGCGTGGGCTTCAATAGTTGTGGCACGTGGGCTCAGTAGTTGTGGCTCACAGACTCCAGAGCACAGGCTCAGTAGCTGTGGCACACGGGCCCAGCTGCTCCGTGGCATGTGGGATCTTCCCGGACCAGGGCCCGAACCCGTGTCCCCTGCATTGGCAGGCGGACTCCCAACCACTGCGCCATCAGGGAAGCCCCTGACTAAAGAATCTTTGAGTTGTGTCCTTCAAACTGGCCAATTTTATGCTGTGTAAAGTGAACCTCAGTAAAGTTAAAAAGTATATATTTTAGCTCAGCTCGGGAGGGAAGCTGTCCCTGCAGACAAAGACCAGAAGCTGAGATTGGAACCCTGGGCTCTGTCTGGCCGGGTCATGCTCTGCCAAGGCCCCAAACAGAATCACAGTGTTAACTCTGTTTCACAAAGTCGCCAAGCAGGAGGGGAGTTGGGAGAACGGCCCGGAGCCAGGCGAGGTCGCGCAGGGGGTACGTGTCTGCGCAGCGTGCGGGACGAGCTAGCCCCGCTCAGCCCTTCTCCGTGGTGTTAACATCTGACCAACTTCCTGTAAAAAGAAAGTGAATTCAGACAAGGGCAAAGGAGAGGTAAGTCACCCCAAACCCCCCACCCATCGAGGACCACTGCTGACACCTCAGTGAGTGTCCTCCCGAATCTCTCTGTGAATTACACTCTTGCATGGGGTTTTGGAGAAGTAGGATTTTCTGTTTGATGTACGCATTCCCTTGATGGGCATCTTCCCTCATCCATAAACCTAGATTTCCATCTTCTTTCCTGAAGCCGGGTGTTATAGATGAATTATAATTTCTTTCATTTAAAAAATTTTATTTATTGACGTGTAGTTGATTGACAGTGTTGTGTTAATTTCTGCGGTACAGCAAAGTGATTCAGCTATACTTATATATACATTCTCTTTTCATATTCTTTTCCATTATGGTTTATCACAAGATATTCCCTGTGCTATACAGTAGAACATTGTCATTTGAATTATAATTTATTTCTTTTTAAAATAATTTTGTAATTGATTTAACTGGTCTTATTACTGGGCTTTTTTGGAGGTGTTCATTCTCTTTTTCTGTTTTTCTTTTTTTTTCTCTCTCTTTTTAAATTTTGCTACATTCTGGGGTGGATGTCCTTGTGCAGACTTCCTACATCCTTGGTTGTCCTTTGGGGTAAATTCCTGGAAGTAGGTTTGCCTTGTCTGTGAATTTAAGTCTGAGTGTTCTCATTTACATTTTTTTTAAAATCATAGTTTATACATTTCCTATGCAACTTGAAATTCACTCTCTCTCTTTTTTTTTTTTTAAATTAATTTATTTATTTTTGGCTGCATTGGGTCCTGGTTGCTGTGCACGGACTTTCTTTAGTTGCTGTGAGAGAGGGCTACTCTTCGTTGTGGTGTGCTGGCTTCTCATTGCGGTGGCTTCTCTTGTTGTGGAGCACAGGCTCTAGGCACGTGGGCCCAGTAGTTGTGGCTCGCAGGCTCTAGAGCACAGGCTCAGTAGTTGTG
The DNA here is from genome assembly GCF_028564815.1 of Eubalaena glacialis. NCBI lineage: Eukaryota > Metazoa > Chordata > Mammalia > Artiodactyla > Balaenidae > Eubalaena > Eubalaena glacialis. The sequence continues at coordinate 186,006,175 of NC_083719.1, read as the reverse complement.
GCGCACGAGCTTAGCTGCTCCGCGGCATGTGGGATCTTCCTGGGCCAGGGCTTGAACCCGTGTCCCCTGCATTGGTAGGCGGATTCTTAACCACTACGCCACCAGGGAAGCCCTCATTTACATTTTGACCTTCAGCCACAAAGACCTCCAGAAACGCACCATTTCCCATCCCAGGGTGCGTCTCCCTATCCTCCTAAGTTCAGTTTTACGTCCTGGCCAACCTGACAAGCCCAGGTGATTTCAGCTCTTGCGTCCGGGCCTCCTTTTCATGAGCGCAGCCGTTTCTCTAAGGCGAATGGCCCAGCTGCGTCCTTTCTGTTGGGGTTTCTCTCCCAGTGATTTTTTTTTTTTTGCCCCGCCACACGGCATGTGGGATCTCAGTTCCCTGACCAGGGACCGAGACCTTGCCCCCTGCATTGGAAGTGCAGAGTCTTAACCACTGGACCGCCAGGGAAGTCCCAGTGATGCGTTTAAATTCTATTTCTCTGTACACCGTCCACTGCGAATGTTTTTCTGAGCGTGTCTTTGCACTTTGCTCACAGTGGGTTTTGTCATCGGGCATCTGAAACGTCTCGCGCACACCCACGTTCTCCTTTGTGTTTTGTGTGGCCTTCCTCCAAATGTCAAGATTATAAAAAGACAGTTCACCTGCGTTTTGTTCAGATCGTGTATTTTACCCTTAAATCCTTGCACCATTTGAAATTCAGCTGTGCTAGTTGGTCTCACGCAGGCATGATTCTGACCCCCTGCTCCCCACTCAGGGGACACTGGGCCATGTCAGGGGACATCTATGGTTGTCATGACTGGGGGGCTCCTAGCATCAAGGGGGTGGGGGCAGGGATGCTGGTCCACACCCTGCAGTGCCCAGGACGCCCCCCACAGAGGAGGACCAGCCTCCCTTTCAGCAGTGCCCAGTGACAGACCTCTGGGGGAGACAGAATTGTACCCTGAGCGGGTGCCCATCGCCAGCCTTGCAGGGGTTTTCTGTTCCAAGGAAGCCTACTCTCCTGTACGTGCTCCTGGAAGGGGGGAATCTGGGCTTTTCCTGATTGCTTTTTAGTCTCATAGTCACTATGAGCGCATCCTGTTTGCCAGGCCTTGTGCTCAGCATCTGCAGGTGTCCTCACATCCAGTTCCCCACAGCACCGGGGGCGGGCAGCGGGGTCTCCTATTGCTGGGCCGCCGCCTTTCCAGGGAAGCCAGGGTGTCACCATGCAACCCACCCATCCTGGTGACAGCACGCTGATCCGCTGCACTCAATGTCTGCAGACACCAGGGCTAAAAGAGGACCCCGAGTTTGGATTCTGGGGCTGGAGACATTCCCCAGCGTGCTGCAGTTCCAACTGGCGGCCACTAGGGGGCAGTGAAAGTCCGCGGGGTCTCTGGCGGGGCCGGCCTTGAGCCAGGCAGGGATGTTGATGGAGGGGGTGCAGGGGGTGCAAGGGGGCGCCCAGATGTCTTCAGTCAACCCCTCGGCCCTCTTGGAGACCCGTGACCACCCGTCCACGTTCTCCGAGACATTCTGGTTCAGCCCCCAGGGTCCCATGGTCACCCTGTTCTGGGCACACACACCACACACACCCCGCCCCCGCTTGCAGACCTCTGTGGGTCTGTTGGGTGTAAGAGGGAGGCACAAAACACGGGCTCTGTGACCTTGGCGGGCTCACGGCACCTGCACCCCCAAACCCGCCCTGGCCGCAGCACCCTCCAGCGGCTGGAGCAGAGAGCCTGGACCAGGGAACGAAGGCCAAAGGGTGAGGGTGGGCAACCCCGCCGTGACGACTGGGTCTTGCTTCTGTGACTCTCTCCCCTGTCGCCTGGAGCCGGGCCGGCGGCTCTGGCCCCTGGGGGGCTTCCCCAGGCAGCCACCCTCAAAGCCTCCTCATTTGGAATCTGCCCAGTGTCCCCCTGCGGCACCCTCGGGCGTGTGTCACCTCCCAGTACAGTCACCTGGGCAGTGGCTGCCCGGCCTGGTCAGGCATGGGGTGACCCTCCCAAAGATTTCCTCCATCCCTTCAGCAAGGATTTCCCATTGTCTGCCCAGGCCAGGCTCTGGGGGACGCCAGTGAGCAGGGCGGGCAAAATCCCCAGCTCTCACAGGACTGATGTGTCTGTGAGAATTGTGGACCCATTTGGGGTCTCTCCCTCTCAGCAGTGCTGACATCAGGGCCTGGACGTTGTGGGGTGTGGAGCAGCCTCCCTGAGCCCCTGGTTGTAACAACCACAGATGTCCCCAGGCATCACCCAGTGTCCCGTGCGGGCAGGGTCACCCGGGTGAGACCCCTGCCTCACTGGTCCCTCTCTCACTCTGTCTTTGGATGTGTTTAGGGCCCCACTGGGTGGTTTTTCCTGTTGGTTTGGAAGCTCTGAGGGGCCGGGACCACAGCCGGTTGGTTCCTGCCTCATGGAAGGGCTTAGCAAGTGTCCCTACAGCGTGGCAGCTGTGCCAGAGCTCTGGTGTGGGCCATCGTGGTGCTGGCTTTCCTTATGGAGGTGCCGTTGTTCTTTGAGCGAGAGCTGGGCTTTCCAATATGGTAGCCGTGAGCCCCAGGTGGCCACTGAGCACCTGAAAGGGGGCCAAGGTGGAAATGAGAAGATTTTGCACGGACTGGGGTGATTCTTAGTTGAGAACGATTTCTCAGGCACTTCTCCAGCCCTCCCGCTCATGGTGAGAATGCAGAACTCCGTGACCTCCCGACAGCGGGGTGTTTTTCTGATAGCCCCTGTTCTCCCGGGAGTTTGCGAATATTTCTGCTGAAAGCGCCTATTGGAGCCCTTTATCTTGAGAGAGTGGCCCTGGTGTAGGGAGCAAACTCCAACCCAGCGCGCAAGCCAGAGCGTGTTTCTTTCTCCTGGTTGGTTACCCACTTCTGATCTGTCCCGGGTGTGTTGAAATGCACATTGTTATCAGTTCTCTCCATGGACAAGCTGTTCTCCTGAAAGAACTGCCAAGATAGACAGTTAAAAACCTTAAAACGTTCTGCTCACGGAAGGTCACGGCTTCTGCTGTCCCCGCCTTCCTGACAGAGAGCATATATGATACACATGTAATTATGGGGTCCCGCACAGAAACCGGCCAAGGGGGCCCCTGCTGCAGCCCGCAGGGCCTGGAACCCTCTCCCTGTAGGCTGCAGCTCTGATTCTGGAGAGCAGGCCACGTGGTGCTTCCCATGGCAGCGGGGGCAGCTCAGACATGAGTTTGACCCCCTACAGCAGGATCTCACCCTGGTGATCCTGCCCCCAGGGGACACCTGGCCGTGTCTGGGGACGTCTGTGGTCGTCATGACTGGGGAGTTCCTGGCATCCAGTGGGTGGGGGCCAGGGAGGCTGCTCCACACCCCACAGTGTCCAGGACGGCTCCACAGAGAAAGTCCCGGCCCCATGTCAGCAGCACCCAGCGAGTGGGAGGAGAGACCCCTTCTCCACAAGATTCTTGCTCCCAGGATCAATCGAGATCACTCTCTTTATGCTCTACTCTGAGTTATTACCGTGGTTCCCACCCAGGCCCCACTCTTCCGGACCCTGCGGGCTAATCCCCTTATGGACTGGTTAGTGCTGCCACCTGATTCTAGCAGTCTGAACATCGAGGCCCAGAGAGGCTCATGTCCGACACAGCAGAGCCGGGCTTCCACCCGTGGGGCAGCGAGAACTGGCTCAGCCCAGGCGGCAGCCAAGGCACAGAGACCCCTGTATCCCCAGTCACGGGCGCGTTGCTAGGCAACCGCTTGAACAGTCAGCCTCCCTCAGGGCAGGGATGATACACACATGCGGTCATAGGTAGAGTCACAGATTCAAGGCCTCCTTTGACTCCAAACACGCACAGGGTGACAGTCACATATGATAAGAAGGTGGGGGGCAGGGGAGGAGAGGGAGCCACGAGGAGGCTGAAGAGTGGCCCATTTGGGGTGGGCAGGAGGAGCTCCCCACATCCCAGGGCCAATTCTCCACCCTGCAACGCACCGTCCTGACTCCATCTGAGCCGGTGGGCACCGAGGATGTGCCTCTTCCTCCTTATTCCCTGCCCTCCTACTTCATTGATTGAGTCAGCCGACACCTGTGTGCCAGGCCCCGCCAGGCTAAAACACGTGTGTCTAAAACACGTGTGTCTGTGTGCAGAAGCTCCCAGTACAGTGTACCCAGTGGGTGTGTGTGACAGAGGACTGAGGCATGGCCTGGGGAGGGCCTGGGAGTTGGGGCGGGGTGGGGGCCGGGGGGCTGAGGGTGGGTTGGGGACCTGAACAGGTGCCGCAAAATGCAGGGTCACAGGGAACTGGGGTGTTGGGAGCTTGTTTCTAATTGCCATTGGTGTCCCCCCAAATTCAGATGTTAAAACCTACCCCCCAGTGTGGTGATAGTTGGAGATGGAGCCTTTGGTGGGTGTGATCTTGTGACTTATCATAAATACATATTTTGGACTTCAGCCATGGGTCCTGGCTCCCAGCTCCCAAAGCCCTTGGAATTTCCCGAGCTGTAGGAGCATCCCCTGCGTGTGACTAAATGTGACAGTGATTGTAAAACCCCAGGCAGTCTGCTCTGCCATCCCATGAGGAGTGTACTAGCTAGCTATTGCCGTGTAACAAGCCACCACAGGCTCAGCAGCTTACACCTCCCCTGTCTATCGGGGCAGGAGTGTGGACACAGTGTGGCTGGGGCCTCTGCTCAGGGTCTCACTCGGCCTGGCCAGGGCTGAGTTCTTACCTGAGGCTCGACTGGGGAAGGATCCACTTCCAAGTTCTCTCAGGCTGTTGGCAGGATTTGGTTCCTTTCAGTCGTCAGGCCAAGTGCCCATTGCCTTGCTAACAGCATGCTAGGGACGACTCTTAGCTCTTGGAGGCTGCCGCGTCCTGGCCCAGCCTCGTGGTCTCCTCTGTGGGCCCCCTCTTCCCTCAGTCTCTCACTGCAGGAAGGACCCTGCCCTTGGACTAGGTCAGGCCCACCCACGTGATTTGTCCTTTTGATCAACTCAAAGTCAACTGACTTGGAGCTTTAAGTACACCCTCCAAATCCCTTCTTCTGTACGAAATCACCTAATATGGGAAATGGTATCACATTCACAGTCCTGCCCACACTTGGGGGTTGGTCCACAGGGGGCAGGGGTTTGGGGACTTAGAATCCTTATGGCCACAAAGGGGGAGAAGGGGGCATGGTCATTACAGACCCAGCCATGCTGAGCCTCCACCAGGACCGTGCAGGGGGTCTCTTTACCCTCGCCTTCCTTGCTGGAGGCACCGCGGGTGGGTCAGGGTTGGGGTGGAAAGGCGGTGCTTGGAGAAAGCATGCTTTGTCCTCGTCACAGCTAAACAAACCCGTGGCTTCACCTGGTTTTTAATTTTTATTTATTTATTTATTTATTTTTGCTGCGCTGTGAGGCATGTGGAATCTTAGTTCCCCGACCAGGGATCGAACCCGTGCCCCCTGCAGTGGAAACTCAGAGTCTTAACCACTGGACCGCCAGGGAAGTCCCCTCACCTGGTTTTTTTAAAAAAAAACCTTTCATTTGAAATAGTTCCAGATTCATAGGAAGTTGCAAAAACCGTACAGAGCGATCCCATGCACCCTTCCCCCAGCTCCCCTCAGTGGCGGCATCTCGTGTAACTATTGCACAAAAATAGGAAGTTGGCGTAGGGACTGCGTGTGTGCAGAGTTCTGGGCCCTCTGTCACGTGCACAGATTCGGCTCTGCTTAATTTGTGGGTGTGTAGGACCGTCACATGTCTGCAGAGTGGAGAGAGCTCTTCCTGCTGTGTTTGGGGGGGCGGGGAAAAACAGACATCTAACCTTGGGCGGCGCAGTGCCCCACGCTCGTCGTGCAGGGCTGTGCCTCTCTTTTCCCACAATTCTGGGCATCTCGTCTGCCGCCTTGTTAGGCAGCCAGCCCTTCCAGTGGGTTTATTCTCTTGGGGGGGTTGGTCTGCAAGTCTGTGGAGGCTCCCAGCACCAGAAGGCTCAGGTTCAAATCCAGATGCACCCCTCACTCACACGGGCACCCCAGGTGACTCACTTGCCCTTTCTGAGCACAGGGGGCGGGCCCACTGTCACCACCGCGGTCCTGGCATCCACAGGAGGGCCGCCAGAGGGAGGAGTGACGGGGAGGGCCGGGAGTTATGGTGAGGTACCCCAGTTCTCTCTCTGGGGGGTGAGAACCGTCCCTCATCCTCCCCTGGCCATTCTGCCCAGGCTCCGAGGGCTGCTGAGACATCCCATGGTTGGAATCAAGGTTTTCTCAGCTTCCCCAGAGTTCTCTGCCGTCTTCTCTGTGCCCGGAATGGTAGGCGCTCCCCGGGGGGTGGGGGCTTGTTGTGTGCTTCTTCCTCACGGGAGCCCCTACAGTGGCAGCACCCCATGTCTGTGCACCTCCCGTGGGAGGGGGAATTCCAAGATGGCACCAAAGACCCCCGCCCCCCTGGTGTCCACACACTGTCCTATCCCTGCTCCTGAGTGTGGACAGAACCTGGAATGGATGGGATGCCACTCTGTGGTCAGGCTGATGTGATATGGCCCAAGGGACTTTATAACAAAGACCCCTGATCAGTGGACTTTTGAGTTCGTTCATCACAAGGACTGTCTGGGTGGGCCTGACCTAATCAGACGAGCCCTTACAAGAGACCAGAAGCCTACCTAGAGTGGTCAGATCCATAGAGACAGGAAGTAGAATGGTGGGGGCCAGGGGCTGGGGGAGGGGCTGGGGAGTCAGTGTTTCATGGGGACAGTTTCTGTTTGGGAAGATGAGAAAGTTCTGGAGATGATGGTGGGGATGGTTGCCTGACAGTGAGAGTGTGCTTAGTGCCACCGAGCTGTGCGCTTACAAATGGTTAGGTTGGTTATGTGCTTTTTACCACAAGAAAGAGAGAGAGAGAGAGACCACAGCAACAGCAGACACTCTCCTACTGGCTTTGAAAAAAGCAAACAGCCACATGGTGAGCTGCCCGTGGAGGAGGCCATGGGAGCTGAGAGCAGCCACCTGCCAGCAGCCAGCAGGAAAATGGGGCCTCAGTCCTGCAACTGCAGGGAAGTGGATTCTGCCAACCACTCCGATGAGCTTGGAAGGGGACCCTAAGTTCCTAGATGAGAGCTCAGCCTGGCCGATCCCTTGACTTCAGGCTTTTGAGAACCCGAGTTGAGGGCCCAGTTAAGCCACACCCCTGTTCCCTGACACAGAAACCAGGAGATGACAAAGGGTGTTGTCTTAGACCCTAAGTTGGTGGTGATTCGTCATGCAGCAGTAGCTGATCAATACACCTACTCTGTTGCCTTCCCACGCTTGTTCTGAAACTCACCTCAGCTCTGCCAATTAGAGATAATCATCTCCATGTCACAGAGGAGAAACTAGGAGCAGAGAGAGGCTGAGTAAGTGGCCCAGGGCCACGCGATAACTCTTCTGTGACATTCAAATCACCTGCATCTGTCACCCAGGCCGGTTAGTGAGCTCCTTCAGGTCAGGGATCTCGCCCAACTGCCGGCCGGATGTTTAGCGAGTGAAAGAAAGAAAGAATGAGGCTCAGGGAGGAGTCCTCACCTGACCTCCTGAGCAGAGAGGTGAGCCTGTGACCAGGACCGGTGGCATGGCGGGGCCAGCAGAGAATGTACTCATCGTGCCCCAGAAGGAGTGATGACCACACTCGGGCTCCCTGGCTGAGTCAGCGGCCGGGGCCAAGGTCTGAGCTCGTGAGCCTCCTGGAATGGGACGCGCCGTCCCTGGGTCCCTGACTAACATCCCGGCTGATTCACAGCTCTGCCTGGACGAGAGGCGAGCTCGGAGCCAGGGCCCTCTGACCGCAGGACTCGCAAAGCCAGGCAGCCCAGAGCCACAGAGAGCCAGGCTGCCAGCTGTGGGTGTCCTTGGCTCGAGCCGGGGCTGCGGAGTGAGGACAGGCATGCAGAGTAGGTGGGAGGAGAGGCAGCCGCACACGCACGTGCCCCTGGCAAACCAGCAACCAGGTCTCCCGCGTCCCAGGGCCGAGGGGCAGGGCCCGCTGGCCCCCTCGACACTGTGAACACTGAGGCCAGGTTGTTCTCTGTGCGGGGTCGTCCTGGGCGCTGTGGGGTGTGGAGCAGCATCCCTGGCCCCGCCCATTCGATACCAGGAGCCCCCCAGTCGTGACAGCCACAGACGTCCCCAGACATTACCCAACGTCCCCTGGGGGGTAGAATCACCCCAGTTGAAACCCTGGTTGAGTGAGTTGATGGTGACAGCACTGCCTGAGGTGCTCCCTCTGGGGCTGCAGGGAGGCCTTCCTGGAGGAAGTGACGTCTGAGTTGAGCATGCCAATGCCCTGGAGCCGACTGGGGTGGGAGGGACCCTCGAGGTGGCGGGAGCAGTGTGTGCCTAGGAGTAGAGGCTGGTTCCAGGATGGTGGGCAGGGGTGCAAGGTGAGGCAGAGGGAGTGAGGAGGCCGCGGGCAGAGACCACCTTATCCTCAGGGCAGTAAGGAGACATAGAGGGTTCCAGCCCCACCCATGGCAACAATCAGTTGATCTTGTTTTCCAGATTAGGAAACTGAGGCACAGGGAAGGTGAGCGTGCCCCAGTCGCCCCCAGCGGTGGTGGGCAGAGGCCCAGGGGGTTTCAGGGCCGTTTCTGCAGTGCCTGGGGGCGGGGCCGGGCACTGGAGCCAGGCCCAAGAAGCAGCACCTACCTCAGCACCTCCCAGCTCTGAGAGCCCTGGCCAGGCAGGCATCTGCTCCCACCCTCCGTCTCCCTGTGGTAAAATCGGGGCGATAGCTGCCCCGGCCACCCTCGGCCGCTGCCGGAGGAGATGAGGTCATCAGCTCTGCAGTCCGTGTCCCTGGGCGGCACAGTGAGGGCTCTGGACGGATGGGAAGCGTGTCCTGTCACCCCACTGTCACTGGAGTTCTCCCACCTGAGCCCCACGCCCTTCCCCTTTCTGGGCTCTGCCTTCCTGCTTCCTGAAGGTGTCAGGGGTCTTCCAGCTTCTCTGGTATCCATGGAAACCTGGGCCTGAGTGAGGGACCCCCAGGCCCTTCAGCAGGTTGCTGGAGAGCCCTGGACCCCTGCTCCCCGTCCCAGGGCCCCTCCCCTTGACCGAGGGGGAGAAAGAAGTCGGGGAACCGTGGGGACAGAACATGCCCGTGGCCCAGAGCCGACGCCCCCGGGAGGTGACCAGCAGGGGTCCACCCTCTGCGGGTCCCGGCCCCGCGTCCACCAGGAAGGACAACAGCCAGGGCAGTGCTTCCGTGTCCTGAGCTGACCTTGTTTTCCTGATCTCGGGGCAGGAACAGCTTGGCCAGCAGAGTGGACACGTCTAAGCTCAGTAAACAGCCAGGGATCCGGGGGTGGGAGCTGAGGTGCCGGGTCCCCCTGCCTGCGCACCTGCCCTCCCCTCCGTCCTTGGGAATTATCAGGAAAGCTCAGTGGAGCAGGTCCCTGAACCCTTCCCTTAGGACTCTAATGTGCTCAGCCACCTCCCGGAGGGTGGGGTGGGGTGGTGGATATGCCACCTGGTGACGGTCACCTGTGTTGTGAGGCCACCAGGGTTGCCCTGTTTACGCATGGGCTGCGTTGCTGCACACACGCACACCGAGGACAGGCACAGGCTCTTGTGAACATTTGGAACATCTTCGTGTGTGTGTGTGTGTGTGTGTGTGTGTGTGTGTGTTGAAATACAAATGGCATTAAATTCACCATTTTTAAGTGCACAGTTAAGTGGCATTAAATATATGCACATTGTTGTGGAACCATCCCCGCCATCCATCTCCAGAACTTTCTCATCTTCCCAAATAGAAACTGTCCCCATGAAACACTGACTCCCCAGCCCCTCCCCCAGCCCCTGGCCCCCACCATCTATACTTCCTGTCTCTGTGGATGTGACTCCTCTAGGGACCCCGTGAGTGGAATCAGACAGTACTTGTCCTTCTGTGTTTGGCTTCTCTCACTGAGCATCATGTCCTTGGGGTCCATCCACGGTATAGCAAGTGTCAGAATCTCCTTCCTTTTCGAGGCTGAATCATTTTCCATTTTGTGGATGGACCACGTTTGTTTATCCATCATCCGTCCATGAATACTTGGGTTCTTTCTACCTTTTGGCTGTTGGGAATCATGCTGCTGTGAACACAAGTGTACAGCTATCTGTTTGAGACCCCGCTTTCAATTCTTTGGTGTATGAAACATTTTTTTGTTCTGGTTTGACACCTTGGCCCCAGCCTGCGGGTCACCTGTCCACCCCCCAGGACAGGGAGAGCCCAGTCCAAGCTGCAGAATCAGGGAGCTGGGCCAATACATGGCTTTTCCCTTGCCTACCCTCACTCGGGCCCAGACACCCCTAGGAAGAAAAACTGAGTTTTTGCATAAACACATATGCCACGGTACAAGAATTCAAAAGGTGCAAATGGTGTCCTGTGAAAATGGTGTCTCCCTCCCACCTGTGCTCCAGCTCTCAGCCTCCCTTCCTGTAAACAAGTGACTTCCTGGTTTCCGGGTCTTTCCCCAGACATGCTCTGCATCCCAGGCACCCTTTGTGGCCGTTAACTTTTTCAGGGCAAAGCTGTGCATTCCTCAAAAGCTTCCACTGACAGGAGTGGTTCAGAGGGAGGCCGGGGCTGGGGAGGCAGAGGGAGCTGTTAGGTCAGCAGGCCTGTGGGGCATGTCAGCTCTGGGTGAGCTCCCCTGCCAGGCGCTATGGAGCCACGGGAGCCCCACCCATCCCTCGCCTGGCCCCCCGCCTGTACACAGTGGGGTTCTTTTTTTGGCCATGCCGTGCGGCATGTGGAATCTTAGTTCCCCAACCAGGGGTCAAACCCGCACCCCCTGCAGTGGCAGCAGGGAGTCTGAACCACTGGACCGCCAGGGAAGTCCCACAGTGGATATTTAATAATAATAACCTATCCCCGTGTTATGGACTGAATGTTCATGTCCCCCCAAATTCATATGCTGAAGCCCTAACCCCCAGTGGGATGGTGTTTGGAGGTGAGGCCCTTGGGAGTTGATTGGGTTCGGTGAGGTCATGGGGGTTGGGCCTCTAGGATGAGATTAGTGTCCTTATAAGGGGATGAAAAGACCACAGCTCTCTCCGCCATGTGAAGTCACAGCAGGAAGGCGGCTGTCTGCAGATCAGGAAGTAGGCCCTCACCAGGAACCAGCCATGCCAGCATGGGCTTCCAGCCTCTGAGACAATGAGGAATCATGTCTGTGGTTTAAGCCCCCCAGTCTGCAGGGTTCTGTGATAACAGCCTGAATGGACTAATATATCCAGTCAAAAATAAAAGTAAGTAGAAGCAGTCCCCCCAAGGCACTGTGAACGCTTTTGAGGACAAGAGTGGGTGAAGGAGACCCTCTGCTAACCAGAGAGGTGTTTGGAGGATGGGCTGGGGTGACCTGGCTCCTCCATAGGCTGTCAGAGTGTGGGGAAGGGAAACCGCAGAGGGGTGACAGCGTCCTGAGACCACCGTAGCAGATGAACCCAGACTGGGCAGCTTAGAACAACAGAGACTTATTCTCCCACAGTCCTGGAGGCCAGAAGTCCGAGGTCAAGATGTCACAGAGGCTCGGGGGAGGGTCCTTCCTGCCTCTTCCAGCCTCTGGGGCTCCAGGCAGTTCTGGGCTTATGGACACATCAGCTCAGTCTCTGCCCCCATTGTCATGTGACCTTCCCTCTGTCTCTGTGTGTCTCTCCTCTTCTTATAAGGACGCCAGCATTGGGTTAGGGCCCATCCTATTCCAGTGTGACCTCATCTTACTTTAACTAATTACATCTGCGAAGACCCTATTTCCAAATAAGGTCGCCGAACTAGTCTGCTCAAGCTGTCACAACCAAATACCACAGGCCGGGGCCTTAAGCAACAGACACTTATTCTCTTGCAGTGCTGGAGGCTGGACGTCCCAGATTGCGGTGTCGGCAGGGCTGGTCCCCTCTGAGGCCTCTTTCCTTGGTGTGAGGACGGCCGCCTTCTCCCCGTGTCCTCACATGGTCTCCCCTCTGTGCATGTCTGTGTCCTAATCTGTCTTCTTATAAGGACCCCAGTCCCATTGGCTCAGGGCCCACCCTCAGGGCCTCATTTTACCGTAATCTCTTCTTTAAAGACCCCATCTCCAAATACAGTCACAGTCTGAGGTCCTGGGGGTCAGGGCTTCCACAGAGGAATTTGGGGGACCAGAATTCAGTTCATATCAGTCACCATCTGAGGTTTCGGGTGGACATGAATTTTGGGGGCACACTGCTCAACCCACCGTGGAAGAGCTGGGTGGAACTCAGTAAGGGACTGTGGCGGGGGGGAGGGTAGGAGGGTGGGTCACAGGGGGAGGGGAGCCTGCAGCAAATAAAAGCACAGTGGACTGGGCTCGCTCTTGGCCAGAGCGAGTCATTTAGCCAAAATGTAACCTCTACCCAGAGCGCGATGCCAGGAGGGGAGCCTTCGCGCCTTTGTAAACGAGAGTGGAAACCAGGGCTGGAGGAGGTCACCCAAGGTCACAGCACAGCCTTGACTGGACAGCATCTCCACCCCGCAAGTCCGTTCCGTGCATACCACCAGCTGTCCAGCCGGGGGTAACGATGCTGTGGGGACACTCAAGGGTCCCCCAGTGAGGCTGGCACCGTAACCCTAGAATCCCACCAATCGCTGGGACATTTCCTTGAAATCTCTTTTGCCTGTAATTGCTTAAACATGTTGGATTCTTGCCCGAGATCTTTCCAGTTTGCTTTGAGGGAAAACCACTTTGACTTTTTCCCTTCTTTATAGCATGCTGATCTTGCAGCATGAGCGCCCCCTGGGGGTGCCATGGGCCCTGCCCTGGGGTGCAGTGGGGGGACGGGGTGAGGGCTGTTACTATGTCTGAGGGGTGATTGCAAAGTGGGGCAGTGATCGGGACACCTGACGTGTAGGGACACAGAACAGGACAGTGTCCTGTAGCCAAAGCACAGGGCTGTGGGCTCTTTTTCCTTTATTGAGATATAGTTCACACAGCACACAATTCATCCTTTAAAGTGTTCAATGCAGTGCATTTTAGTACCTAGTTGTGCAACAGCCACCACTAGCTAATTCTAGAACATTCCATCACCCCAAAAGAAGCCCCGTCCCCATCAGCAGTCACTCCCCGTATCCCCCTCCCCAGCCCCTGACAACCACGAACCTACTCTCTGTGTCTGTGGACTTACCTGTTCTGGACGTTTCCCATCAGTGGAATCACACACTGTGTGTCCTTCTGTGTCTGGCTTCTCTCACTGAGCATCGTGTTCTCAGGGTCCGTCCACGTGGTAGCGAGTGTCAGGGCTTCCCCCCTCTTCATGGCTGCATAATGGTCCACGGTGGTGTTTGCTTTTGAAAGATGTTATGTGATGGACATTTCGATGGTATTGGTATTCTGATGTCTGTTGGGGCCCCACACCCTGTAGGTTTTGGCCTGATTTTATTTATTTATTTTATTTTTTATTTAAAAAAATTTTTTGGCTGCACGTGGCGTACAGAATCTTAGTTCCCCAACCAGGGATCAAACCCTTGCCCCCTGCGGTGAAAGTGTGGAGTCTTAACCACTGGACCACCAAGAAAGTCCCTGGCCTAATTTTTTTTTTTAATTTATTTTTATTTATTTATTTTTGGCTGTGTTGGGTCTTCGTTTCTGTGCGAGGGCTTTCTCTAGTTGCGGCAAGCGGGGGCCACTCTTCATCGCGGTGCGCGGGCCTCTCACTATCGTGGCCTCTCTTGTTGCGGAGCACAGGCTCCAGACGCGCAGGCTCAGTAGTTGTGGCTCACGGGCCTAGTTGCTCTGCGGCATGTGGGATCTTCCCAGACCAGGGCTCGAACCTGTGTCCCCTGTATTGGCAGGCAGATTCTCAACCACTGCACCACCAGGGAAGCCCCCCCCCCCCCCCCCCCCCCGGCCTGATTTTAAACAAGCACTTGCTACAAACTTGCTATAATGGAGATCAACAGTAGCAGACTTTTTGGTAAAGGGCCAGACCTTAAATATTTTCGTTTGCAGGCCAGGTTGTCTCTGCTGAAACTACTCAACTCTTGTATCTTGAAAGCCACCAGAGACAATACCTGGGGGAAGGGGCGTGGCTATGTGCCAGTAAAACTTTATTTACAAAAAATGTGCAGAGGGCCGGATGTGGCCCTCGGACCAGAGCTCACCAACCACTCTTTAGGACAGAGGTTCTCCAGCTTTTTGGTCTTGAAGGCTCCAAAGAGCTTTTTTTAAATTTGGGTTCTATTTATCAAAAGTTACCGGATTCAAAATTAAAACTGAGAAAAGGGCTTCCCTGGTGGCGCAGTGGTTGAGAGTCCGCCTGTCAATGCAGGGGACACGGGTTCAAGCCCTGGTCTGGGAAGATCCCACGTGCCGCGGAGCAGCTGGGCCCGTGAGCCACAATTACTGAGCCTGCGCGTCTGGAGCCTGTGCTCTGCAACAAGAGAGGCCGCGATAGTGAGAGGCCCGCGCACCGCGATGAAGAGTGGCCCCCGCTTGCCACAACTAGAGAAAGCCCTCGCACGGAAACGAAGGCCCAACACAGCCATAAATAAATAAATAAACAAATACTTAAAAAAAAAAAAGTAAAAGTCTATTAATTAAAAAAAAAAAAACAAAAAAACAGGAAAACCAAATTTGTTAAAAAAAAAAAAACTGAGAAAAATCTTAAATATTTATTAATTCATTTAAAAATAACAAGAATAAGCCCTAAATGGCATTTTTAAATGGAAAGTAACTTTTTTTTTTCCCCAAAACAAACAAACAATTAGTGAGAAGATGGCCAGGAAAACCCAGAGGCTTTCACTGCCCAGAGATGACTGAGGACACGTGAGTGGCGACTGAACAGAGTGTAAGGATCCTGGGGCAGGACAAGGACATTGGGGGGAAAACTAGGGAAATCTGAATAAAGTGTCCCCATGTCACTTTCCCAGCTGTGACAAACTCACCCCGGGGAAGGGTAGTTGGGGAAGGGCAGACGGCACTCTCTCTACTGTCTTTGTAACTTTTCTGTAAACCCCAGATTATTTCAAAGTACACGTTTGTTGAAAAAAACAGGACAGAACAAAACAACTGTGTGGTCGAGTGAGCACTCCATCACAGTCAGAGGAGGGTGAGGATGGCGTCGGGGAAAGCGGCTGGAGAAGCTGGGGAGGCGGGGTTGGTGGCTGGAGAGTGAGTGGCAGGTCAGACCGTCAGTCAGAATACCGACCCGGGGCTTCCCTGGTGGCGCAGTGGTTGAGAATCTGCCTGCCAATACAGGGGACACGGGTTCGAGCCCTGGTCTGGGAAGATCCCACGTGCCGCGGAGCAGCTGGGCCCGTGAGCCACAACTACTGAGCCTGCGCGTCTGGAGCCTGTGCTCCGCAACAAGAGGGGCCGCGATAGTGAGAGGCCCGCGCACCGCGATGAAGAGTGGCCCCTGCTTGCCGCAACTAGAGAAAGCCCTCGCACAGAAATGAAGACCCAACACAGCCATAAATAACTAACTAAACAAATACTTAAAAAAATATAGGTGTTAAATGTTTAAAAAAAAAAGAATACTGACCTGGCGCCCAGCACAGGCCAAGGGTGGTCGTAGGTGCCGGCCATGGTGGTGAATGAAGCCCTGCCCTCCAAGGACAGCGCTGGCACAGACACCCAAGCAAACAAGAAGGACAAAACAGGACTTCCCTGGCGTTCCAGTCCAATGGTTATGACTCCACGCTTGCAATGCAGGAGACGCAGGTTCGATCCCTGGTCAGGGAGCTAAGATCCTGCATGCCGCGCGGTGCGGCCAAAGAGAAAAAAAGGGCAGGAGGAAGAAATCAGGAAATGTGCCTGGTGGGGCCGAGCAGAGAGATGAGAGCCCAGGGTCCAGGGAGGTCTCAGAGGAGGTCGCGTCTACGTCCATGCCGACCAGGGGGCTAGGGAGGGCATCCGACGCAGAAGGCAGGCGCCGAGGGGGAGGGAGCTCCAAGGGCTCCCTGCAGGCAGGGGCTTGCAGGGTGGGAGGTGGGAGGTGGTGGGCAGGGCATGGACAGTCGTGAGGCCTGACGGCCAGGCGTCCTGGAGAATGGCCCTCTGTCCAGGCTGGTCTCGTGCTTTTGATCAAACCGATGGGGGCCCAAGGCTCGCAGCCCCCGAGGCAGGGTCAGAGCCGCAGTGGCAAGTCGGGCTCAGCCCCGACGTGGCTTAGCCCAGCCTCCCCAGAAGAGCCCAGTCCCTCGTCTAGGCCAGTGGGTCTCAACCAGGGGCGATTCTGCCCCCAGGGACACTGCGCCATGTCTGGGGCATCTGTGGTTGTCATGATGGGGGACGGGGTGTGGCATCAAGTGGGTGGGAGGCCAGGATGGCTGCCCCACAGAGGACGACCCCGCCCTGATGTCAGCAGTGCCGGGGGGGACCCTGTGTTAAGTATTTGGAAAAAGCATTGAGTCCGATCCCTGCTCACGCTGGGCGCTTGGGTTTAGAGCCAGGCTTGCACGCACGTGGACTCCAGATCGCTCTCTGCTTGGAAACTCAAATGCCTGTGACCCTGGGCTTCCCTACTCTCCCGCACCCCCATCCTGAGCGTCCCCCCAGGCGTTGGTGGCCCACATGGCGCTCAGAGGGAGGAGGGCTCAGAAGCTCCTTCGTCTTGCAGCTGTGGGGTCAGCGACAGGATCTTCAGGGCCAGGTACGAGATGAAAACCCGAGCCCCTTGCTCAGAAGTTTCCCGGAGATTCCAGACGGTGAGAGCAGAGCATTAAAGCAAGGGTGGGCCCTGGGCCGGCGCTGGCTCCCTCTGAGGTCGAGGCCAGGAGAGGGGGGGCGCTGGGCCCCAGGTCCCTCCCCCTTCCCCTGCCTCATCCCCTGCGGGTGCCCCACCTACAGGCGAGGCCAAGCTGCTGTCCTTGGCGCCCTGCCATGTTTACTTCACCCGCCCCAGTGTGCTGGGCCGGGCTGACCAGGAAGGGGCTGGGAAAGACGGTCCTGCTCACAGGGCGGTCTCCACGGCCATGGCTGCAGACCCAGGGACAGCACGGGGCCCAGGCCGGAACCCTTGGTCTGTGTCCTCCCAGCCCGTCCCCCCCGACCCCAGCTGCGGGGGCTGTGGCTTCTCTCCCCCTTCCCCCACCCCCTGGCGTGTTGCTGACGTGCAGACGGGACACGCCACCTGAGTGGAGTGGGAAGGAGAGGAGGCCATTCAGAGACACTGGGCTCACCCGGGTGGTACTGTCTGACCATCAGCAGTTTATGCTGGTGTCCAGTGTGAGCAGGGAGCAGGTTCAGTTTTCTCCCGAATAATTAACCCAGGGTCTCCCCCGTCGGCGCTGTGGATATTGGGCCAGGTCCTCCTCTGTGGGGGGCCGTCCTGGGCACCGCGGCGTGTGGAGTGGCCTCCCTGGTCCCCACGCACTGGATGCCAGGGGCACCCCCCGTCGTGACGACCACAGATGTCCCCAGACTGTTCCCAGGGTGAGAGCCACCCCCAGTCCAGGCCCTCCGAGGGGCAGGCAGGGTGCAGAAGCCGGGGAGTCCGCCCTCCCGGGGCAGCTGGGTCCCTTTAGCAGCACCTGCCGGGAACAAGCCTGGAGCCACGCAGAGCCGCCGCGGCCGCAGTGCCAGGAACACAGCCCGGCCTCTGCTGGATTTCTTGGCTGTGATGCACAAGGGCTGGGAACTGTGCTTTCCAGGGATTGGGCAACCAGAAATCTCAGCATCTGTGTTCTCCGCTTCAACACACAGCAGCCCAGCAACCTCAAATATGTCCGGCGTCCACACGGGGCCCTGGGCAGAGGGGCTGACCAGCTGCTTCCAAAGTCATTTCTATTATTGGACCAAGACGGGGCAGTGGGGTCTCATCGGGGCTGATCCTGCCCCAGGGGACACTGGGCGATGTCTGGGGATGTCTGTGGTCATCTTGACTGGGGGGCTCCTGGCATCCAGGGGGTGGGGGCCAGGGAGGCTGCTCCATCACCCACAGCGCCCGAGACGGCCCCACAGAGGATGACCCGCCCCAGTGCTGTCTCCGGACTCCTAGTCCTGGGAGCTCATGATTCTGGTCTTGGGTCCACGGGATGATGCCAGGACGCTGGTGCAGCCCCCTCTCTGTCATGGGTGGGGGTCATGGGTCTGCAGGAAACGCACCCTGTCTGAAGCTCCTGCACCCCCCGCATGAACAGCGCACTGTCCTCTGTGGGACGCGGGGATCGGGGAGGTGGGACGTCGTCCTGACGCCCTGTCCCCGATACCTCAAAGCCCTTTCAGGGCAGCCCAGGGTCTTGACGGCCGCAGCCTTGCACAGTGATGTCAGCAGACAGCTCCGTGGCCGCTGGCCTGCGGCTTCCAAGAAGCTCACACCCGCTCCCGGGAAGGAGCTGTGGGGACCCGCCTGTTTCCAGCAAGCTCTGTGTCGGGGAGCTGAGGGAGGTGGACGGGGAGTCAGGGCCCAGCCCAGGCAGCTCCCAGGCAGCTCCTGCAAACTCCCTGCCAACCCAGATGGGGCTGCAGGTCCCACTGCCAGGCTACCGTCTGCAGGCTGAGTCAGGGCTGCGTCACGTGGAGGAAAGAAACGCCAGCTCAGCAGCCGCAGAGGCAGCCTTAGAAGCCTTGTCAGGTCCTGTGACCTCCCTGCTCGGAGTGCCCCCTCCCCAATCTCCCAAGGGCTACGGCTCACCTCTCAGTGGCCACAGGGCCTGTCAGCTTTTGACCTCGCCACCCGCTGCCCCAGAAGGCATCTTCTCGCCCCAGGACATTTGCACGAGCTACACCCCCACTGCCGCCACCTTTCCTCCAAATATCCACACGGCTGCCCCTCATCTCTTTAGGGTCTGTGCTCCAGTGTCCCTTTCCAGCGAGGGCTCTCCTCTCCAGCCCGTCCTTGAATCCCACCGCCCTCTCCCCACCAACACCCCCGGTCCTTCTGAACTGCCTCACTTTTCTCCATGACGCCTCCGAGTAAAACTGTCTCTATTTCATGTAGTTATTTGTGTGCATGTTTCTCTCCCCCATCTAGAATGTTAGGTTCACCGGGCTTGCCCAGAGGTCGGTGGTCAGCACACTTTTTCCAGAAAGGGCCAGAGAGGGAATATTGTCAGCTTTGCAGGCGGACACTCTCCGTCAAGACGACTCAGTTCTGCCCTTGTAAATTACCGGTCGTGCTGTGTGCCAATAAAACTTTATTTAGGAGAATTTGTGTCAGATGATTACGGAACTGAACGTGTCTTGGGGAACGTCCCACCGAGGATGACCCGGCCCGGATGTCAGCAGTGCCGCCGGGAGACCCTGCCTCTACCCAACACACGTTGGGTTGTGACCTCTGGAAGTTTCCACGGTGCACAAACGTTGGGTGGCCCACCCCTGAGGCTCTCTCTTGCCACAGCCTTCCAAGTGACCACACGTTCTTCTTACGGTCACACTCGTGACCGGCGAGGCAGGCTGGGCTTATCCTGAGGCTCATCCCGTGCTGGTCCAGCGCTCTCATCTTCCTCACGGGGCGCCGGTTGCCGGGCTTGGCCCGTGAGCACTCCTGCTTCGCTGAGTCCGCTCGGGTCGGCCTGGGAGCTGGTGCCGTGGGTCTTGCAGCAGTAACATCAGCAGCCCCCCACGGGGTTCTCTTTCTGCCCGGCCCTTGCCCCTGCTGGTGCAGGGGGACAAAGACCCACAGGGGACGTGACATGATCGCCCTGCAGCAGCCACCTGGAAGGCACGCGGGGTTTGCCGCTGCCCAGCCTGGCGTAACCACATTCTGGGGTGGCTGTCAGGACATGAGGGGACAGCAAGTGCCCATTGCTTGAGGGCCACCCCTCAAGGCACATTGCAGGGCGCCCTGTGTCCTTGATCCCGGCAGACCCTCGAGTCACTGCACAAATCACGGCTGCAAATTCCAGAAACGTTCAGAACAGGCAGATCCACAGAGAGAGAGAGTGGGTTCATGGTTGTCACGGCCTGCAGGAGGAGAAGTGACTGCTGATGGAGGTGGGGTTTCATATGGGGGAGATGAGAATGTCCTGGAATTAGATAGAGGTGATGGCTGTACAAATGCCAATGAACTGAACAGTGTAACGTGATTAAAATGGTAGCTTTTATGTTATGTGCATTTTCACCCCCGCCCCCCAGGCCCAGATGTGCAGGGGCCCCGCACAGACCTGGTGGGCAGGGAGTGGATGGTGTTCACGAAGCTCCTCACCGCGTGAGCCTGCTCAGGCCGCCAGGTAGGGGCTGTCCTCCCGCCCTCCCTCTGTCCGTCTCTCCAGCTGATTTGGCCCCCAGACATGGCCCTTCAGGCCGCTGTGGCCTTCTCGGGCTGTGGGACCCATGGTTCTGGCAGGAACGGGTCAGGCTCCCCGACGTCCCTCGGAGCCCTGGGGCAGGCCCAGGGAGCATGGCTCCGTGGGGACCTTTTGTGTTGTATGTGCCCGTCCTTTGTGCTTGTGGGGTAGGTCACCCCCAGTGTGACAACCACAGAGGTCTCCAGACATGGCAGTGCCCCAGGGGGCAGGACTGCCTGGGTGGAGAATGGGTCTAGGGCAGTGCCCCAGGCTCCGAAGCGAACATCCAGGAGCTGGGCCTGTGCAGAGGGGGCTGACCCAGCCTGGGCGAGGGGAGGGGAGGCCCCCGTGAGAAGCAACGTTTCAACCAAGGTGGTCCGGGCAGCATGCTCGCCCCCGTCCATCACAGGAGGCCCGTGCCCAGGGCCCACCAAAGTGCTTTCACTTCTGTTAAAATCAGTCGACCAAGAGTGAATGTCTTAATGAATATATAATAACAACCCAGCCTGGTTTGTATTCATCTTCACACCTGTGCAGTTAATAAACTGTAACTTTCCGGGTTGCTGTTTGGAGGCAGGGGCCTCCCAAGGCAAACCTGTCTCGGGCTCACGCCCCACAGGTACACCCCACAGTGCCTGGGAGGGCTGCCACAGAGAATGACCCCACCCCAGTGTCAGCAGTGCCGAGGGGGGGACCCCTGCATTTATTATTTGGAAAAATACTGAATTTGATCCATAGCACAGCTTAGACTCCAGAATAAATCCCCAATGGTCAGCCGGTATAAGCCAGGGTACCTCCCAGTGTCTGTGAGTCACCTCCTCTCCCTACCCCTCAAGTGTGTATTTAAATGTGTGCAGCAGCATCGCAGGATCTCAGAGGTCACATGGTCATGGAATGTAGTCTTCTGACGGTCCGTGGAATCCCTAACCCGGGGGGGGGGTCTCACCTGCCCTAAATCAATGCAGGTTTTGCACGTCCTCCCCCTTCATTCTCAGGCTCCTCGAGGGCTGGAACCCCTCCTTGTTCACCGCTGATACCCAACACCTGGGGTCCACCTGCCACACTGCCGGGTGGACGTCGTGCTGCCCGTGCAGCCGTGGCCACCAGGTGGCAGCACAGCCCTCCCGCTGGCTGGCATTTCTGGCTCCCGGTTCCAGCATCCCAGAAACACCGCAGTCTAGACGCCCGCTGGCGGGATTCCTCTCCCCTGAAGTCAGTCTGCGGAGACCTTCGTGATCCTGATGCTTGGTCATCATCTCCCACGGTGCATTTCCAGGCTGTCTCGCCAGGGGCCAGTTCACTGGGCTGAGCGGCTTCATGATGATCTGGGCAGGGGCAGCCCCGGCACAGCACCAGGGGCCCCCTGCTTCTCGGAAAGCGGTCAGGGAAGGGAACCGGCCCCACAGCAGATTCACTGCAGACCGCCATCAGGGCCAGCACGACCGGCTGAGCTGGGGGGGTGGGGGGGGTGACAGTTTCTGTGTACGACTATGGCCTTTCTCCCAGCTGGCCCGCAGCCTGCCCTGGGTCTGGCTTTGAGTTTCTTCCCTTTGCTGCCTTTTGGGAACTGAGAGTCTCAAACTAAGTGCGCAGAAGACAGATGTGCGCACCCTAGGCCACAGTGAAACCCAGCCAGCCAGGGAGAAGCATATCCCGCCCCGCTCCAAGCCCCTTCTGAAATGGGGCGGCATCTTGCAGAAGTTACAGCTGGTCTTTGTCATCCCTCCTTGGGCTGCCCAAGCTCAACCCCTGTGGCTGAGACCCTTGAGATGTCTTCATCCAACAATATGCGCCTCTGAAGGTTTGGGGGTGGAGACTGAGCAACGCTCCAGGCCAGGCAGGGCTGAGGGAAGCGCCCGCTGGTGCCACCTACAGAACAAATAATTTTCTAAGAAAGTGCTGACGTGCTTCCTTGAAGCCTGATAAGGTGGCAGTGTGGTGGAAAGTTTCCCGAGGGAAGCTCTGCTGACATGGGGAGAGACCAGCGGCCTCCTCGCCTCCTCCCCCAACACACACAAACCAGGATCGTCTTCAGAAGGGCCTCTCCAGCATGGCGCATCCGCGGCAGGTGCTTTGGGGTGGCACAAACCCGCACCTTGCCGCCTGCCCTGAGCCCTCTTCTCCTTCTTAGGGAAGTTTGTCCTAAGGGCCCTGGGGGATCAAGAGGGAGAAGGGCCTGGCATTCATGGAGAACCTGCCAAGTGCTGGCACTCTCATCCCCCAGCGACGCCACTGATAGGGGCTTTATTCTGTCGACAAGGAAACTGGGACTTAGAAGACAGCGCCAGCTGCCACTCCAGACCAACAGAAAACAAAAAATGAACCCTAGCTTGTACCCCATTTCCTGTAGGTCATTCTGCGTTGTGCTGGCCCCTTCCAGGTTCTGGCAGCCTGGCTGATGGACCCTTTAACAGGCGGGACCCTTCTGGGTGCCAGGTACCAGGACATGCTGGGCAAATGTCACTCCCACCTTCCAGCTCTTCTGCACAACTGGGATTCTAGAAATGTCCAAAATGCGGCTCAGAGAAGGGAACCTGAGGACCACTAGCAAGTAGTCAGCTGCGCTGGGTTACCCACTCGGATCCATCAGGCCCAAATCAAAGGGCTGAGACCAGGGTGCAGAGAGCCAGGCATTGGAGAAAAATCTAAAGGGGCACCAAAAACCTCAGTGATCAAGATAAAGAATATTGAATGTAAAGTGAAAGTTAACTAGTTCAACTTAATCTTAACTTATCTATTTAATCTAATTAGATTTCATTTAAAAGTAAAATGTTTTGATGTGACATTAGTATTTCTATTGAAAATCCAAAAGCAAAGCAAAAATCCATGATGAACTGAATTTCAAAATTTTAAATCAAGACAGGACCAGTCATTCTGATTTTTCCTCTTGACTGGGACTCCAAGATGGATGTCACGGCACCGTTCACAATCCTGTCTTGATTTTAAAATGTCAATATCCGGGTCATGGTGGATTTTGTGCATTCGTTTTGATTTTTTACAACAGCACATTAAGATATTTATCTTGATCATTGGGTTTTTGGAGGGTCCCCTTCTGAAGATCCTCACTCCCCGTCATCCCAGGGCGTGTAGATGCCTATCGGATAGATGTGCACCTGCCGTTGTAAAGAGTTACACTTCCCAGAAGCCAGCTGCAGGCTGCAGAATGGGGAGGCCTGATCTGGGGCATTTCAGGGATGGCAAAGGTGAAAAGGGAGTCAGGTGACCCAGTGAGTCCACTCCAAGAGAATCAAAGAGATACTCAAGCATACACACCCAAGTGTATGTGGAACCCAAGTGTCCATCAGCAGATGATGGATAAACACAAGGTGGTCCATCCACACACGGGAGCATCACTCAGCCGTGAAAAAGGGTGAAGCACTGACAGTCACTGCAACGCAGATGGACGCTGAGAACACGATGCTCAGTGAGAGAAGCCAGACACAGAAGGACACACAGGGTGTGATTCCATTGATGGGAAACGTCCAGGACAGGCAGATCCGCAGACACAGTAGGTTCCTGGTTGTCAGGGACTGGGGATGGGATGGGGTGACTGCTGATGGGGACGGGGCTTCCTTTGAGAACGTTTTGGAACCAGATAGAGGTCGAGGCTGCACAACACTGTGACTGCACATGATGCTGGTGGAATGTTCACTTTCAAATGCTTACTTTGATTTTATGAAAACCTCATGTCAATTCTTAAAAAAGTTTGCAGAAGGAAGTGTGGCTTTAGAGCAGGCACGCAGGTCCGGGCTGTGTTCACAGGCCTGCAGGCATCTGACGGAGGCCGTGGTGCTGGCCGAGAGGGTGCCAGCAAACCACAGACCTGGGAGGCCCCCGGGGCCACGGTGTCCTGCGCTTCTGTCCACCGCACGGGGGAACTTGGGGACCCTCCCTCCGAGCTCTTTGCAGGAGGAGGAAGGGGCCCTGAGCACCTTGGCCCGGGATGTCCGGCGGAAGCAAGGGAAGCTCTGCCAGAGTCCCCGCCTCGTGACTCTGGGCTGAGTCCAAGATAGCACATGTGTGCCTGCATCCGGGGCCACGTGAGCCAGCTGCCTGTGTCCCATCGCAAACCTGCGTCCCTCGGGGAGGTCATGTGCTGTACCCTCGGCTCCCACGGTGCTGGCCGTGCTTGCCACCTCTGTCGGAATATCCACGTGCCCCCTCCCGCCCCACCATGTATGTGTCTGTGTGTGTGTGTGTGTGTGTGTGTGCGTGCACGCACGCACACGCGCACAGAAAAACTCCCAGGTCCCATTTGTAATCTCTGTTCGCAAGTCTGCCTTTGCATGGCATCGGGTTTCTGTTTTTCACCGGGCATATCTTGTGTAGGCAGAACCTTTGCTGAATCAGATCTTACTCTCTCGTTTAGGCTTTGCTCCTCCTCTGTCCCTTCCCCGCCCCCCCTTCCTCCCCTCCACCTACTCGCCACCTGCAAACCGTTCTGACTTTTAGGTGTCAAAACTGACGTGTTTTGCGCTGCACGGTGGCCCAGCAGCCAGCAGGCTCTGTCTCACCTTTCTCTCAAATGTCATCTGACCTCAGGAGCCCCTCGAGGGGCTGCCTGTGAGCTCCCGTGACCTTCCCGGCATCTCCTCTGCCGTGGCCCGCGTGCGTGCTCTCTGACAGCTGGCCAGGCAGGAACCTGTTTGCTGCCGTTGGCTGCAGCTGCAGGCCAGGCTCTCTCAGGCTGCTCCCTAGAAAGCCTCTCACTTGTTTTTAGTGGTGACCACGGGTTAATCCTGGCACCCACCACGCCGTTTCCCACAGCAGGTGGCGGCAGCCCCGCAGCTTAAGTGGGGATGGACGGGGGATGCCGCCAGGGTGGGTCCCAGTGCCAGGCTGAGACCCGGATGCAAAGCTGACCCCGGGCGGATTTTATTTTCCATCTTCATTTTTCTTGTTTTTTCTTATTTATTTATTCATTTTTGGCTGCGTTGGGTCTTCATTGCCACGTGCATGCTTTCTCTAGTTGCGGCGAGCGGGGGCTACTCTTTGTTGCGATGCGCAGGCTTCTCATTGTGGTGGCTTTTCTTGTTGCGGAGCACGGGCTCTAGGCAGGCAGGCTTCAGTAGTTGTGGCAGGCGGGCTCTAGAGCGCAGGCTCAGTAGTTGTGGCGCACGGGCTTAGTTGCTCCGTGGCACGTGGGATCTTCCTGGACCAGGGCTCAAACCTGTGTCCCCTGCATTGGCAGGCAGATTCTTAACCACTGCGCCACCAGGGAAGTCCCTTCATTTTTCTTCTTCCTTTTTTTTTTTTTATTTTTTTGGCCATACCCTGCAGCATGTGGGATCTTAGTTCCCCGACCAGGGTTGGAACCTACGCCCCCTACAGTGGAAGCGCCGAGTCTTAACCACTGGACCGCCAGAGAAGTCCCCCCCATCTTCATTTTTCCAAAAAAATTGCACCATTTTCATCTTTCTGAAGCGGACAATTCACTGGCATTTAGCACCTCCACAGTGTTGTGCAACCAGCACCACTGCCTGGCTCTGGAACTCTCCTGTCAGCCCAAATGGGAGCCTTCCCAGCTCCGTGTGGGGTCATCCGCCAGGAAGACAGCACCGCCTCGCCCGTTGCTTCAGCTGCCTTCTCTCCTGCGCAGGCCGCCTGGTGCTGGGCACGGGGGCATTCTTGTCCGCATGCACGTCGGCCCTGGAGAGAGACTTCGGGATTGGCTGAAGAATGACCCCCCAAAGATATCAGGTCCTAAGTCCCAGGAACCTGTGACTCTGTTACCTGAGCAGGCGAAGATCTTGCAGGTGTGATTTAATGAAGGCTTTTGAGATGGGGAGATTATCCTGGTGGGCCCTTGATGCAGTCATAAGAAGGAGACAGAGGGACTTCCCTAGCGGTCCAGTGGTTAGGACTCTGAGCTTCCACTGCAGGGGGCGCGAGTTTTTTTTTTTTTTAATTTATTTATTTTATTGGTTTTTTTATTTTTGGCTGCGTTGGGTCTTTGTTGCTGCTCGCCGGCCATCTCTAGTTGCAGTGAGAGGGGGCTACTCTTCGTTGCTGTGCGTGGGCTTCTCATTGCGTGGCTTCTCTCGTTGCAGAGCACGGGCTCTAGGTACGCGGGCTTCAGTAGTTGTGGCACACGGGCTCAGTAGTTGTGGCTCGCGGGCTCTAGAGCGCAGGCTCAGTAGTTGTGACACACAGGCTTAGTTGCTCCGGGGGCGCGAGTTTAATCCCTGGTCCAGGAACTAAGATCCTGCATGCCACGCGGTGCGGCCAAAAAATTTAAAAAGTAAAAAAAAAAAAAAGGAGGCAGGAGGAGATTCCGCACAGACACAGAGGAGAGGCCACAGAAAGACAGAGGCAGAGACTGGAAGGCCGCGACCACAAGCTCAGGACACCGCGGCCCCAAGAGCTGCAGGAGGTGGGAAGGACCCTCCCCTGGAGCCTCCTGGGGAGGCGAGGGAGCGCATCCCTGCCGCACCTGGATTACAGCCCAGTGATACTAATTTCAGACTTCCGGCCTCCAGAACTGCAGAGAATAAATTTCTGCTGCCTTAAGCCACCAAATCAGTGTGGTTTGTTGCAGCAGCCCCAGGAAACTAACACAGACTGCACAAAGGTACCCAACCTACCCCCAGAATTCAGTTGCTTTCCTGGGCCCTCCGGGCCGACTATTTCTTTTTTTAAAGAATAATTTTATTTATTTATTTATTTTTGGCTGCGTTGGGTCTTCGTTGCTGCGCGCGGGCTTTCTCTAGTTGCGGCGAGCGGGGGCTACTCTTCGTTGTGGTGCGCGGGCTTCTCATTGCAGTGGCTTCTCTTGTTGCGGAGCACAGGCTCTAGGCACCCGGGCTTCAGTAGTTACAACACGCGGGCTCAGTAGTTGTGGCTCGCAGGCCCTAGAGCACAGGTTCAGTAGTTGTGGCGCACGGCCTTAGCTGCTCCGTGGCATGTGGGATCTTCCCGGACCAGGGCTCGAACCCGTGTCCCCTGAATTGACAGGTGGATTCTTAACCAGTGCGCCACCAGGGAAGCCCCTGGGCTGACTATTTCTAAGGTGGGGGGAAGCCCCAGCTGGATTTTGCCCTTCCCACAACATCTGTCTCTGGGAAAAGCATTCCAACAGACCACACTCCATCCCTGAATGTGGGGAGGGGGAGATGCAGACCCTCGAGGCGAGAAGTGGAGAACATGGGGAGAGGTCTCCTTGCCGTGGTTCAGAGGCATGGAGCAGAAAACGTCCAGTTCCTCAAAAAAAGAAACATCCCTCCTGGGAATTCCAGTGGTCCTTTGGCAGTCCAGTGGTTAGAGCTCAGTGCTTTCACTGCCGAGGGTGCAGGTTCAATCCCTGGTCGGGGAACTAAGAGCCTACAAGCCGAGCAGTGCGACCAAAAAGAAAAAAGAAAAAAATGAAACGCCCCTCCCTCTTGAGTTCAGGTCCCCTGTCTGTGAAATGAATCTCCGTGAGGCAAACTCTGAAATTCCTCCCAGCGCTAATGCCCTACAAAAAAACAAAAACAAAAAAAATCTGTGAACAATGAATAAGAACAAACTTATGTTACCCTCCCAAATGCAGAAGCTGCATTCTCCAGATAGTTGGGTTTCCTATATTTAGCCGCCACCCCATCAGCATGAGCCCTGCATAGTTTTGGGCAGTTTCGGGTCCAGGCTCCGCGAACACGGGCCTGAGTTTGCATTTCCCGGCCTGGGATGGTTGGATTCCTTGGGCTTCTCCAGAGAGCTTCCACTGTCTGCAGCCTGGAGGGGTGGAAAGAACACAGCAGGTCGGCTCTTGGTAGCAGGATGCCCGCCCTGCCCCACTCTTTCACCCTCGCCAGCCCCCGGCCTATGACCTCTCGACGCTTCTGTGCCCAGCGCCTGCCCCAGAGCCCAGGGTCTGGGTTCCAGCCTTGATCTGGCCTGTCCTCCCCGGCCTTACACTTCAGTGGTTACTACTCTCACCCTCTGACCTCTTCTGGTTGTTAAATATCAACCTGGCTATAAAAGGCAATTCTGATGGAAGAAAAAGTGGAAAAGAGGAGAGGCGTGGCCTGCTGCCCGGGCTGAGACTGGCTTCTGCTTCGCAGCCTGGCGTCTGGGACTCATTTGATTCCCAGAATACCATCGGTGGTGGCTCATGCTGTTAGTGGCTCGTGCTCAGATGCTCCAGGGCCCTGGCCCCAGGTGTCCCCACAGTCCGCCCGCCATCCGCAATCTCCCTTCATCTGCTCGCCGAGTTGGGGGCTGGTGTGACCTGGGGCCCTCACACAGACTGTTCTTTTCTGCTGATTGCTTCTACCCGAGGCCCAGAGGGAGTAGAGTGAAGCCAGAGCCTGTGGGTGGTTCAGCCTCGGTGAGAATCACGTCTGGGGCCAACAGGCTTCCTTCCGGGGGACGCCTCCAAAACGCTCCTCGCAGCTTCTGGAAGGAGCGGGAAGGACCCTCTGGGATTCCCACCGCCTTTTCTTTTCCTGGCTGGCATCTTGCGGGGGCAGGTGACATCCGCTCTCTTTCTGCAGGTGCCTCTCTTTTCCTGCTGCCCAGCAGTGGGGACACTGGCGGGAGGGCAGAGGCGACAGAGGCGTATACCGCATGGAGGGCCGTGAACCTGCAAAACGGCAAGGCCCTCAGCGGGACCCCTCCATCGCATCACCTTGGAAACACTGGGCAGTCAGCGGTTGGTCGGATTGAACTGAGGCACGGTGGGTCTGGGGCTACCTACCCATGGCCAAAGTGTTTGGAGACGCAGGGTCCCAGGTGTATCCCGGGACTTGAGCTGCATGTGGTGGACTCGGGCAGGTCTGGTGCCGACTTTGAGCTCGTTTTCCCAGCTGTGAAATGGAGAGGAGACCCTGCAGCAGGTTCTCCCTGGTAGCGTCCCAAGACTAAGCACTCCTGGCCTCTGTCACTCGCATTTTCTCACGCGTGTGTGCAGTTTTCCAGCAGTTACGTGGGCCTCATGCCACAACAGATTGAACGCAGAAGCTGGCATGAGAATCCAGCTGTCTTCTGTTCAGACACACACGGAAGAGATTTGCAAAATGCAGCAAACAGCACTGTTCTCCCTAAAAAAAAATATTTTTTTGAAAAGTTGTTACTTGTCATTTAAAAATGTAGTCCTGCTAAAATTTTAGAAATAGGTTTTTTGGGGTTTTTTTAACACAAGCTGTCTGGGGTCCTCAATATTTTTTTTTAACAGACTATTTTTTAGAGTATTTTTAGGTTCACAGCAAAATTGAGAGGAAGTACAGAGTTCCCAGATGCCCCCTGCACCACCACTCATGCACACCCTCCCCAATACCTTTTACTCATCATAATGATGTACATATATGTGGTTTTTTGGACGAGTTCCTCATCCAGAGATAGGATTTGCAAATATTTTCTCCCATTCTGTGGGTTGTCTGTTCACTTTCTTGCTGGTGTCCTTTGAAGCACAAATGCTTTTAACTTTGATGACGTTCCCCCATTTATTTTTTTCTTGTGTCACTTGTGTTTTTGGTGCCATAGCTAAGAAGGTTTTACCTGTATGTACTTCTTTTTTTGTACTTTTTATTTGTTTTTAAACTAAGCATACTCTTTTTTTAAGTAATTTTATTTTATTTATTTATTTAAAAATTTTTTTGGCTACGTTGGGTCTTCGTTGCTGTGCACAGGCTTTCCCTAGTGGCGGCGAGCGGGGGCTACTCTTTGTTGCGGTGCGCAGGCTTCTCATTGCAGTGGCTTCTCTTGTTGCGGAGCACGGGCTCTAGGCGCACAGGCTTCAACAGTTGTGGCACGTGGGCTCAGTAGTTGTGGTGCGCGGGCTCAGTAGTTGTGGTGCGCCGCCGCAGTAGTTGTGGTGCATGGGCTCAGTAGTTGTGTCTCATGGGCTCAGTAGTTGTGGCATGCAAGCTCAGTAGTTGTGGCACGCAGGCTCAGTAGCTGTGGCTCGCAGGCTCAGTAGTTGTGGTGCACGGGCTCAGTAGTTGTGGCTTGCAGGCTCAGTAGTTGTGGCATGAGGGCTCAGTAGTTGTGGCTTGCGGGCTCTAGAGCGCAGGCTCAGTAGTTGTGGCACACAGGCTTAGTTGCTCTGCAGCATGTGGGATCTTCCCGGACCAGGGCTCGAACCCGTGTCCCCTGCATTGGCAGGCGGATTCCCAACCACTGCACCACCAGGGAAGCCCGCCTCATTTGCCTCTAAGACAGATGCTACGGCGCATCTCGTCCAGTTCAGTTTCCGTGTCTCCCGTAGCCGCCGGACAGGAGAACTTGGATGTGGGAACCAACCCTTCTGCCTCCAGAGTTGGTGTTCTTAACTGCCATGAGTGTTCCTCCAATTATTATCTTTTAAAAGATTAAAGTTGAGATAAGGCAGAACATCCCGGGGGGCTATCACTCAGTGAGTCCAACATGGCCGTTTTCCCTCCAGTGTCAGAAAAATCTGGGGTACCTTCACCTATATACAGAAGCAGATGGCTTGCATTTAGGGGCCGTGATATTAAAAATAATAGGAAGAGAAGCAGTAATCACACACCACAAGTCTTTTCACCATGAGAGCATCTGGAACAGGGACTGAACAGGAGAGCTTAATTCGGCATCACCCGTCTCACTCCGGGTGCGTCCCCTGTGGGTGCCTTTGCAGAATGGTGGGTGGACTTCCTTTCTGCTTGGTTTACAAGACTTTCCTCATGTTGTATTTTCAGTCCAGCTCATGATCATTGAATTCATGATGCCAAATGCTCAGATAATGAGACTCACCTTAACCCCTCCTCCCCTAAACACAACAAGCTGCTCCCAACTGCAATAATGTGAATTTTTGCAAATTGCACTGTTATAAGTGCATTAGGAACATTTATTAAGGGGTCAGCCCAACCTGAAGTCCATGAAAAGGCTGGATGAGACCTTGGAAGGCCTGGAATTCCAAGGAGAAAATGCTGTTTTCAACCTTATTGTGGTCTTGGAGGCCACATTTCAGTTCACTTGTCACTCGTTTTTCTAAACTTCTTGCTTAAGTTTTTGCAAGTCATTTGGAGGCTGCAGATGGAACTTTTTCAAGGGAGACACAGATCGAGAAAAAGGATGTAGTTTATGACTTCTGTGGGTGTCAGCTGGACTTCCCTGCATTGCCATGCCTTTTTTCCTGCTCTCTTCCTTTGTGCCTTCACCCATCCACGGCTCCAAGTAGCAAGCACCCCGTGGGGGCACTGACCGCACAGCCCCAGGAGATGTGGGAGGGGTCGACTGACCTGCCCAGAGCCATGCAGCCAGGGAGTAGGAGTCCCCAGACCAACCTTTAGCAGATGCGCCGTGGACGTTCCTTGAGCTGAATCAACAAAGGCCAGTTGCTTGTTCATGTGTCGTGAGTTCTTCTAGATCAGGGCTCTCATCTGGGTGAACTGGCCCCCAGGGGACCCTGGGCCATCGATGTCTGGGGCATCTGTGGTTTTCATGACCAGGGTGGGCTCCTGGCACTGAGTGGGCGGGGCCGGGGATGCTGCTGCACACCCCACAGCGCCCAGGACGCCCCTCAGAGGATGACCTGGCCCTGAATGTCCACGGTGCTGAGGGGGGGAACCTTGTTCCTACCCCATGGGGTCTGTGAACAAATGAAGGCACCCGCCTTAAAAATGCAAGAGGCAAGGATCCCTGGGGGGTGGGAGCAGGGAGGGGGGAGACCACCACATCCCTTCATTCAAGTGCTTCCGGGTTGCCTCTGAACTTTGATGTTCCAGACCAAACTTGGGTTGACAACCTACTTCACAACCTTAGAGAAATGCCCAAACTTCCCCGAATTTGGGGATTTTGGTACCCCCTGGCATGCAGGGCTGCCAAGGGATGAGGGATCGTCCACAAGCTCTGCATCCTGCATTCCAGAGGCCGGCAGGGCAGTGCTGTCTCCGCCAGCACCCCTTGAAATGCTCTCAGAAACCAGACTGGTTTGTTTGGATGAACTGAGGAAGGGCTGGGCCAGTGCAGGATTTATTTTGGTGAAACTGAAACCTCAGATCCCAGCGTAGATTTTCAAGAAGACAGATAATCCCCGAGTCAGCGAGGGAAAATGCAGCGCTCCCGGGGTGAGCCCAGGACAGCAGGCCGGGCAGCAAAGCACCACGTGGTATTTATGCTTGCAGAGCGAAGAGCAGGGCGCCCTTCCTGCCAGCAGGAGCCAGTGGCATTTGGTTTTTCCAGCCACACGTGGGGCACCCCGCTTCCTGCCTTGTCCTGCTCTCCAGCTCACAGCCCCACTTCCTCACCAAAACTCAGTGGAACTGGTCCTTAGAGACTCAACTTCCCATTTTTGGAGATGTTTCTTAGAAACTAGACTTCTTTCCAGCTTGTAGTGAAGTGACCTTTTAGTTCAGCTTCAATCTTTTTTTCCTTCATGTAAAAATAAATTAATACAGAAGTGATACTGGCTCAGTATAAATCAGCATTCTCTCAATCTTCTTTTTTCTTTTTTTCATGATCCTTTTTAGACTTCCTTGTCCTAATTGCTTATCAAAAAGAATAATGCTGGCAGTGGATGAAGACATGCCATATATCTAAATGCCATGAGTTCATAATGATAACTTTTAAAAACCTCTTAATTGTTGAACCCTCCTACACTGTTGGTGGGAATGTAAATTGGTGCAGCCATTATGGAGAACAGTATGGAGGTTCCTTAAAAAACTAAAAATAGAGCTATCGTATGATCCAGCAATCCCACTCCTGGGCATATATATCTGGTGAAAACTCTAATTTGAAAAGATACATGCACCCCAGTGTTCATTGCAGTGCTATTTACAATAGCCAAGACATGGAAGC
The DNA here is from genome assembly GCF_028564815.1 of Eubalaena glacialis. Taxonomy (NCBI): domain Eukaryota; kingdom Metazoa; phylum Chordata; class Mammalia; order Artiodactyla; family Balaenidae; genus Eubalaena; species Eubalaena glacialis. Next base: position 185,973,288 of record NC_083719.1, on the reverse strand, counting down.
AACCTAAATGTCCATTGACAGATGAATGGACAAAGAAGATGTGGTACATATATACAATGAATATTACTCAGCCATAAAAAGGAATGAAATAATGCCATTTGCAGCAACATGGATGGACCTAGAGGTTATCATACTGAGTGAAGTAAGTCAGACAAAGACAAATGTCATATGCTCTCACTTATATGTGGAATCTAAAAAATAGTACAAATGAACTTATTTACAAAACAGAAACAGACTCACAGACATGGAAAACAAACTTACGGTTACCAAAGGGGAAGTGGTGGGAAGGATAAATTAGGAGTATGGGATTAATAGATACACACCAATAAATATAAAATAGATAAACAACAAGGATTTACTATACAGCACAGGGAACTATATTCAATATCTGGTAATAACCTGTAATGGAAGAGAATCTGAAAAAGAATATATATACATATATATAGCTGAATCACTTTGCTGTACGCCTGAAACTAACACAATATTGTAAATCAATTATAGTTCAATTAAAAAAACCCTTAATTGTCCACCTTTGGAGGTTGCTCATTATTGGGAAAAATTCAAGTTCTGGTAATCAAAGAGTTGATGAGAAAAAATTCTCCTTATGGAAGACCCATAAAATACTAACAGCACAGGGGCTTCCGTGGTGGCTCAGTGGTTAAGAATCCGCCTGCCAACGCAGGGGACACGGGTTCGAGCCCTGGTCTGGGAAGATCCCATATGCCGCGGAGCAACTAAGCCCGTGCGCCACAACTACTGAGCCTGCGCTCTAGAGCCCGTGAGCCACAGCTACTGAGCCCACGTGCCACAACTACTGAAGCCCGCCCGCCTAGAGCCCGTGATCCACAACAAGAGAAGCCACCGCAATGAGAAGCCCGCACACCGCAATGAAGAGTAGCCCCCGCTCGCCGAAACTACAGAAAGCCTGCACGCAGCAATGAAGACCCAACACAGCCAAAAATAAATAAATAAATAAATAAATAAAAATTAAAAAAAAAAAGATGTTGGGGGTGTAATAAAGATCACCACAGTTAAAAAAAAAAAAAACTAACAGCACAGGTACACTGTGTATCTGTTTATGTGTTGTCTGTACAGCTGTGCTTCATGCATAAAAAGAGTTCGATTTTTCTCCCCTCCCGGGGAATCGAGTTTCACCCCCTGTCGAGAATGTATTTATAAATAACACAGGCATGAGAAAGTGGAAATCTCCAACCGCAAGCCCTGCTCCCTGGAATTAACCCCCCGTCGAGAGTGTGGGATAGATGGGAATTGATGGTCATTGACACAGGGACAGGGGGCCGAGTGTCCAGTCTAGATTTGCGCACAAATTCTAATTGTGAGTTTTGGGCAAGTTTCTTTGTTTTCCTACATTTCAGCTTCCTCATTTGTTTGGTGGAATAAAAACCATCACAGAGACGTTGTGAGTGTGAAATTGGATCATTTATAGAAAAAGCTAAGTGGAAGGCCAGATGAGAGTAATGTGCTAACTAAATGCTCCCATTTCACCTCTGACCTTTCTTTCTAGACTTTTCCTGTGCACGCACCCATGGAAATGGGGATGTGTGACGATGCTGAGTGCTTTGCACATTTGCCATCCCAAGCCTTAGCTGGGAGGATCCCAGGTGGCCTGGGCTGAGAGTACGTCCCTTTGTAGTGACTGGGTTCTGGTAGGTTCCTCAGATGTTTGGGACCACATTTTAGGTTGATTTCTTAGCTCCAGGTTCTAAGCCACTTGGGGTGAGAACAGGACTATGGCTGCCAATCCCCAGGGAAGCCCATAGGCTCAGATGGAGGTGGGCATCTTACTGCACCTCTGCACTGCTGGGTGGACTTTCTGTCTAGTCTCTCTTCCCCTAAGGATGCAGCCCTATGGGGGTCCTGGCCTTTTAAATATATATATATATATATATATATATATATATATATATATATGTATATATATATATATAAATATAAATAAACTTTTTATTGTGGTAAAATACACATAACATAACATTTATCATCTTAACCATTTTAAGTATATAGTTCAGTGGCATTAAGTTCATTCACACTGGGCTTCCCTGGGGGCACAGTGGTTAAGAATCTGCCTGCCAATGCAGGGGACACGGGTTCAAGCCCTGGTCCAGGAAGATCCCACATGCCGCAGAGCAACTAAGCCCACGAGCCACAGCTACTGAGCTTGCGCTCTAGAGCCCACGAGCCACAACTACTGAGCCCGCGCGCTACAACTACTGAAGCCCACGCACAGCAACGAAGACCCAGTGCAGCCAAAAATAAATAAAATAAATAAAATTTAAAAACAAATTCATTTACACTGTTGGGCAACCATCCCCACCATCCATCTCCAGAACTTTCTCATGTTCCCAAACCGAAACTCTGTCCCTTTTACATTCCCTTTCTGATATTTCATTGTTAGAGTAAAGAAATATTGATACAACCAGTTGCTGTATGTTAATCTTGTATCCTGCCTGCTACCTTGCTGAATTCATTTATCAGCTCTAGTAGTTTTTGTGTGGAGTCTTTAGGGTTTTCTATACATAGCATCATGTCATCCTCATATAATGACAATTTTACCTCTTCCCTTCCAATGTGGATACCTTCTATTTCTTTTTCGTGTCTGATTGCTGGCGAGGGCTTCCAATACTATATTGAATAGAGGTGGTGAGAGAGGGCATCCTTTTTGCTTGTTCCAGATTTTAGTAGGAAGGCTTTCAGCTTTTCACCGTTGAGTATTATATTGGCTGTGGGTTTTCTGTCACCTTTAAACACTGATTCTCCCTCCCTTCCCCTAGCCCCTGGCCCCCACCATCTACTTCCTGTCTCTATGGATTTGACTCCTCTAGGGACCTCTTGTGAGTAGAATCAGACAGTATTTGTCCTTCCATGTCTGGCTTATTTCACTCAGCATCATGTCCTCAGGTTTCATCCACATTGTAGTGAGCGTCAGAATTTCCTCCCTTTTTAAGGCTGAATAATGTTCCAATGTTTGGATGGACCACATTTTGTTTTTCTGTTCATCTGTTGATGGACACTTGGGTTGTTTCCACCTTTTGGCTATTGTGAATAATGCTGCTATGAATATGGGTGTGCAAATCTATGTTTGGGTCCCTGCTGTCAATACTTTCAGGCATACGCCCAGAAGTGGAATTGCTAGATCATAGGTAATTCTATGTTTAATTTTTCGAGGAAGCTTCATACTGTTTTCCATAGTGGCTGCACCATTCTACATCTCCCCACCAGCCATGCCCAAGGGTTCCAGTATCTCCACGTCCTCCCCAATCTTGTTCTTTTCTATTATTGCTTTTTTATTTTATTTTTTATTTTTTAAATTTTTATTTATTTATGACTGTGTTGGGTCTTCGTTTCTGTGCGAGGGCTCTCTCCAGTTGTGGCAAGCGGGGGCCACTCTTCATCGCGGTGCGCGGGCCTCTCACTATCGCGGCCTCTCTTGTCGCGGAGCACAGGCTCCAGACGCGCAGGCTCAGTAATTGTGGCTCACGGGCCCAGTTGCTCCGCGGCATGTGGGATCTTCCCAGACCAGGGCTCGAACCCGTGTCCCCTGCATTGGCAGGCAGATTCTCAACCACTGCGCCACCAGGGAAGCCCTGCTTTTTTATTTTTATAACAGCCATCCTAATGGGTGCAAAAGGGTATTTCTTCTGGTTTTGACTGGCAGTTCTCTAATGGTTAGTGCTGTTGAGCATCTTGTCATGTGCTTATTGGCCATTTGTGTGTCTTCTTGGGAGAGATGGCCATTCAGGTGCCCATTTTTTAACCAGGCTGTTGTTGGTTTAGTAGGAGGAGTTCTTTATGTATTCTGGATATTAACCCCTTATTGGATATATGATTTGCAAATATTTCCCCCCATTCTGTCGTTTGCCTTTTAGTCTATTGGTAATCTCCTCTGATGCACAAAGGGTTTTAATTTTGATGAGGTCCATTTTTTGTTGTTGTTACCTGTGCTTTTGGTGTCATATGTAACAAGTATGTACCCTTCATATACTGGGGTGGAAAGGACACTTTATCCCCTCAGCCTCTCTCCCCAGAATCCATCACCCCAGTCTAACTAGGAGGAAAACATCAGACAAGCCCTAGTAGCGGGACTATTTCACCAAGTATCTGGGCACCCTTGGCCTGCTCAGGCTGACACATAAAATTAACCATACAACGCCTAAATGTAGCATCTGGTCCTGGGTGGGATCCTATGACAAAGAAAGAACACTGGGGAAATGCTAAGGAAACCTGAATAAATGTGGATTTTAGTTAGTGATAATGTATCGATATTGGTTCATCAATTAAGACAAATTGCCATATAATGCTAGAAATTAACAATAAGGGAAACTCGGTGTGGGGTGCGTGGAAACTCGGTGTGGGGTGCATGGAAACTCTGTACCAGCTTCACAGTTTTTCTGTAAACTGAAAACTATAAATTAGAAAGAGAAAGAGATTATAAACACAATAGCAACACCAAGGTGGCTGAGCCCAGCAGCCAGTCTCTCAGCCTGGCAGCCGACGCACCCCTCCCACCACGCGGGTGTGCAGCCCTCTGGCGTCTTGATTCTCTGCTAGTTTTCTTCCTTTTTGTGAACCCGGAGTGTTAGTTTTCTTTAATCTGGTATTGCTTGGGCTTTACAGGAAGGGAGACATAGGCAATGCAGTCTGCCTTGTTGCTAGAAACAAGTCCTGTGACAGAAGGAGATCTTTTTCAAAACAAAAACATAACAACTATACTTTTCTGCCTTTAACAAAAATTTAACAGTGTATTTTGGCTGTCACTTTTTGTCAGTACAATAAGTATGCTGTATTTAATTTCCCTAAATTTTATTTTTGCAACACTTGTAGGTTCATAGCAAAATTGAGGGGAAGGTGCAGAGATTCCCCATATGCCACCCCCACGATGCATTTAAAATTTAGTCATTGACAAATGACCTTCCACAAAACTTATACTAATTTAAACTCCCTTCAATGGCACCATTGCCCCCACAGCCTTACCATAATGGTTAGTAATTAAATGTAAAAGTTTTGCCAGTCAGTTGTGTGAAAAATGATGTCTCTTTGATGTATTCATATTCATTTATTTGGTCATTAGAGAGATTGATCACCTTTTCCCTCTTTCTTTCTTTCTCTTTTTTTCTTTCTTTCTTCCTTCCCTCCTTCCTTTCTTTCTTTCCCTTTCTTTCTTTCTTTCTTTCTTTCTTTCTTTCTTCTGTTTGTATATCTTCAAGTACCTTTATTTTTCCTGAGATTTTCTTCTTATTGATTTTTAGGTGCTCTTTACATGTGATGGGCACTAACACTTTGTCTATTACATAAGCTGTGAGTGATTTTTCCAGTTTGTTATCTGTCTTTTTATTGGCTTTATGGCTCTCACCCATCCTGAAGCTCCCAAGTGTAGAAGAGAGTTTCCTTTAGTCATTAGCCCTGGGAAAAACTTTTCCTCTACATTGGTTCTTTAGGTGAATAGCCTTGTCAAGGAGTTGGATGGATTAAATGCTCCCACCAAAAGACACAGACTGGCTGAATGGATACAAAAACAAGACCCATATATATGCTGTCTACAAGAGACCCACTTCAGACCTAGAGACACATACAGACTGAAAGTGAGGGGATGGAAAAAGATATTCCATGCAAATGGAAATCAAAAGAAAGCTGGAGTAGCAATTCTCATATCAGACAAAATAGACTTTAAAATAAAGACAATTACAAGAGACAAAGACGGACACTATATAATGATCAAGGGATCGATCCAAGAGGAAGGTATAACAATTGTAAATATTTATGCACCCAACATAGGAGCACCTCAATACATAAGGCAAATACTAACAGCCATAAAAGGGGAAATCGACAGTAACACAATCATAGTAGGGGACTTTAACACCCCACTTTCACCAATGGACAGATCATCCAAAATGAAAATAAATAAGGAAACACAAGCTTTAAATGATACATTAAACAAGATGGACTTAATTGATATTTATAGGACATTCCACCCAAAAACAACAGAATACACATTTTTCTCAAGTGCTCATGGAACATTCTCCAGGATAGATCATATCTTGGGTCACAAATCAAGCCTTGGTAAATTTAAAAAAATTGAAATCGTATCAAGTATCTTTTCCGACCACAACGCTATGAGACTAGATATCAATTACAGGAAAAGATCTGTAAAAAATACAAACACATGGAGGCTACACAATACACTACTTAATAACGAAGTGATCACTGAAGAAATCAAAGGGGAAATCAAAAAATACCTAGAAACAAATGACAATGGAGACACGACGATCCAAAACCTATGGGATGCAGCAAAAGCAGTTCTAAGAGGGAAGTTTATAGCAATACAAGCCTACATCAAGAAACAGGAAACATCTCGAATAAACAACCTAACCTTGCACCTAAAGCAATTAGAGAAAGAAGAACAAAAAAACCCCAAAGCTAGCAGAAGGAAAGAAATCATAAAGATCAGATCAGAAATAAATGAAAAAGAAATGAAGGAAACAATAGCAAAAATCAATGAAACTAAAAGCTGGTTCTTTGAGAAGATAAACAAAATTGATAAACCATTAGCCAGACTCATCAAGAGAAAAAAGGAGAAGACTCAAATTAATAGAATTAGAAATGAAAAAGGAGAAGTAACCACTGACACTGCAGAAATACAAACGATCATAAGAGATTACTACAAGCAACTCTATGCTAATAAAATGGACAACCTGGAAGAAATGGACAGATTCTTAGAAATGCACAACCTGCCGAGACTGAACCAGGAAGAAATAGAAAATATGAACAGACCAATCACAAGCAGTGAAATTGAAACTGTGATTAAAAATCTTCCAACACACAAAAGCCCAGGACCAGATGGCTTCACAGGCGAATTCTATCAAACATTTAGAGAAGAGCTAACACCTATCCTTCTCAAACTCTTCCAAAATATTGCAGAGGGAGGAACACTCCCCAACTCATTCTACGAGGCCACCATCACCCTGATACCAAAACCAGGCAAAGATGTCACAAAGAAAGAAAACTACAGGCCAATATCACTGATGAACATAGATTCAAAAATCCTCAACAAAATACTAGCAAACAGAATCCAACAGCACATTAAAAGGATCATACACCATGATCAAGTGGGGTTTATTCCAGGAATGCAAGGATTCTTCAATATACGCAAATCAATCAACGTGATACATCATATTAACAAATTGAAGGAGAAAAACCATATGATCATCTCAGTAGATGCAGAGAAAGCCTTCGACAAAATTCAACACCCATTTATGATAAAAGTCCTGCAGAAAGTAGGCATAGAGGGAACTTTCCTCAACATAATAAAGGCCGTATATGACAAACCCACAGCCAACATTGTCCTCAATGGTGAAAAACTGAAACCATTTCCACTAAGATCAGGAACAAGACAAGGTTGCCCACTCTCACCACTATTATTCAACATAGTTTTGGAAGTGTTAGCCACAGCAATCAGAGACGAAAAAGAAATAAAAGGAATCCAAATCGGAAAAGAAGAAGTAAAGCTGTCACTGTTTGCAGATGACATGATACTATACATAGAGAATCCAAAAGATGCTACCAGAAAACTACTAGAGCTAATCAATGAATTTGGTAAAGTAGCAGGATACAAAATTAATGCACAGAAATCTCTTGCATTCCTGTATACTAATGATGAAAAATCTGAAAGTGAAATTAAGAAAACACTCCCGTTTACCATTGCAACAAAAAGAATAAAATACCTAGGAATAAACCTACCTAAGGAGACAAAAGACCTGTATGCAGAAAATTATAGGACACTGATGAAAGAAATTAAAGATGATACAAATAGATGGAGAGATATACCATGTTCTTGGATTGGAAGAATAAACATTGTGAAAATGACTCTGCTACCCAAAGCAATCTACAGATTCAATGCAATCCCTATCAAACTACCACTGGCATTTTTCACAGAACTAGAACAAAAAATTTCACAATTTGTATGGAAACACAAAAGACCCCGAATAGCCAAAGCAATCTTGAGAACGAAAAATGGAGCTGGAGGAATCAGGCTCCCTGACTTCAGACTATATTACAAAGCTACAGTAATCAAGACAGTTTGGTACTAGCACAAAAACAGAAATATAGATCAATGGAACAGGATAGAAAGCCCAGAGATAAGCCCACGCACATATGGTCACCTTATCTTTGATAAAGGAGACAAGCATATACAGTGGAGAAAAGACAGCCTCTTCAATAAGTGGTGCTGGGAAAATTGGACAGGTACATGTAAAAGTATGAAATTAGAACACTCCCTAACACCATACACAAAAATAAACTCAAAATGGATTAAAGACCTAAGTGTAAGGCCAGACACTATCAAACTCTTAGAGGAAAACATAGGCAGAACACTGTATGACATAAGTCACAGCAAGATCCTTTTTGACCCAGGTCCTAGAGAAATGGAAATAAAAACACAAATAAACAAATGGGACCTAATGAAACTTAAAAGCTTTTGCACAGCAAAGGAAACCATAAACAAGACCAAAAGACAACCCTCAGAATGGGAGAAAATATTTGCAAATGAAGCAACGGACAAAGGATTAATCTCCAAGATTTACAAGCAGCTCATGCAGCTCAATAACAAAAAAACAAACAACCCAATCCAAAAATGGGCAGAAGACCTAAATAGACATTTCTCCAAAGAAGAGATACAGATTGCCAACAGACACATGAAAGAATGCTCAACATCTTTAATCATTAGAGAAATGCAAATCAAAACTACAATGAGGTATCATCTCACACCGGTCAGAATGGCCATCATCAAAAAATCTAGAAACAATAAATGCTGGAGAGGGTGTGGAGAAAAGGGAACACTCTTGCACTGTTGGTGGGAATGTAAATTGATACAGCCACTATGGAGAACAGTATGGAGGTTCCTTAAAAAACTAAAAATAGAACTACCATATGACCCAGCAATCCCACTACTGGGCATATACCCTGAGAAAACCATAATTCAGAAAGAGTCATGTACCAAAATATTCATTGCAGCTCTGTTTACAATAGCCAGGACATGGAAGCAACCTAGGTGTCCATCATCGGATGAATGGATAAAGAAGATGTGGCACATATATACAATGGAATATTACTCAGCCATAAAAAGAAATGAAATGGAGGTGTTTGTAATGAGGTGGATGGAGTTAGAGTCTGTCATACAGAGTGAAGTAAGTCAGAAAGAGAAAAACAAATACAGTATGCTAACACATATATATGGAATCTAAGGGAAAAAAAAAAAAAAGAGGTCATGAAGAACCTAGTGGCAAGATGGGAATAAAGACACAGACCTACTAGAGAATGGACTTGAGGATATGGGGAGGGGGAGGGGTGAGATGTGACAGGGTGAGAGAGTGTCATGGACATATATACACTACCAAATGTAAAATAGATAACTAGTGGGAAGCAGCCGCATAGCACAGGGAGATCAGCTCGGTGCTTTGTGACCACCTAGAGGGGTGGGATAGGGAGGGTGGGAGGGAGGGAGATGCAAGAGGGAAGAGATATGGCAACATATGTATATGTGTAACTGATTCACTTTGTTGTAAAGCAGAAGCTAGCACACCATTGTAAAGCAATTATACTTCAATAAAGATGTTTAAAAAAAAAAAAAAAAAAGGAGTTGGGAGTGAGAGGAACTCCGGGTCTCATGCTCAGTCCCCCATAATCTCTCCCTTAAAAAAAAATCAATTAACTTTTTTTTTTTTCCAAATGACAACACACTGAAAAATCTAGGAAATAACAAAAAGGCATAAAGAAGAAGCACAAATCATATTATATTTTTCCTCTTAAATGCCACCACTACTTTTCAGTGTGGCTTCAGAAAAGCAAGGTTTGCCCTGAAGCTCTTCAGGCCTGGTCAGTCCTTGGAGACACAGGTGGTGGGCAGCAGCCCCTCATTCCAGGGCGGTCTGTGGGGTCTGTGGAACGCCAGGGTTGGATCACGTGTGCATCTCTGGCATCTTACAAGAGAGAGAGCGGGGCAGAGTGGAGACGGGGTAGAGTTTTGGCAAATAGCATGGGCCCATAGGAGTATTCCTTACAAATCTTGTAAGAGGTGGCAAGGAGGGCTGATTATTTTTACCCTCCACACCATCGGTTCACAGAGCCTTCTGAGCGAGGAGCACTTGTTTGTGAGTGGAACATGCTGCGGGAGAATTTTCTGCCTTGTCCTCTGAGAGATGTTGCGTTGCTAGGTTATCAAGAGCATCAGGAATCCAGGGAACAGTGTACTAATAAGAATCATGTTTAACTTTGAAAAATAAAATAGGTATTGAGATTTTTAAAGGATAAGAATAGTATTGGATAATGGTTTGCAGCTCCTGAATTCTAGTTGCAGTTCTACCGTTTCAAGTGTGTGTGTGTATGGAGGGATGGACAGATGGATGGATGGATAGATGGATAGATGGATGGATAGATGGATGCATGGATGCATGGATGGATGCATGGATGAATAGATGGATACATGAATAGATGGATGCATGAACGGATGGATGGATAGATGGATGGAGAGAGAGAGTGACAGTTTTATTGACTATAGTTCACATAATTCTACCATTTCTAAGCCTCAGTTTTCTCATCTATAAAATATGTGAAAATGATCATGCACTCAATAGAGTAAAATTGAAAACCACCCTCCTGTTCTCCCTTACCTGTTCTGTTTCTCCCATAGCACCTCTAATCTTTTTTTTTTTAATGATACTCTTAAAAACCAATGTGTCCGAAAAATTCATTTGGATAAAGGGCCTGACCTCTTGATAATGTTGTTACTTATCATTTATTTTCCAACAGCTTTATGGAGTTAAAATTTATATACTATAGGGAATTCCCTGGTGGTCCAGTGGTTAGGTCTCCTCGCCTCTACTGCAGGGGGCATGGGTTCAATCCCTGGTCGGGGAACTAAGATCCCACAAGCCGCATGGCCAAAAAAAAAAAAAAAAAAAAAAGAAAGAAATTGAAAAAAAAATAAAATGGACATTAAAAAAATTTTATATACTATACTTTACCATTTTAAGTGTACAATTCAACAGTTTTTAGTATATTTACAGAATTTACAACCATCACCACCATCTACTTCCAGAACATTCTCATTACCCCCAAAGGAGACCCCGTCCCCATTAACAGTCACCCCCACCCACTCCCCCAGGCCCTGACACCTAATAACCCACTCTCTGTCTCTCTGGATTTGCCTCTTCTGGACGCTTCACGTAAATGGAATCACACACTATGTAATCTTTTGCGTCTAGCTTCTCAAACTCCGTGTGTTGTGGGGTTCACCATGCTGTAGTGTGTGTGCTATGACTTTTTAAAATTTAATTTTAATTTTAATTTTAAAAATTCATTTCATTGAAGTATAGTCAATTTACAATGTTGTGTTCATTTCTACTGTACTGCAAAGTGATTCAGTTATACATATATGTATACATTTTTTTTCATATTCTTTTCCATTATGGTTTATCACAAGATGTTGAATATAGTTCCCTGTGCTAAATGGTCATAAACATCATACAGCCCTCCATGCTCAGGGCCCAGGGGCACCAGATCAATGTTTTATTACCCTTCCTGCTCCCATGGCCTGGATACGGGAGGAGGGGACCAGATTAAGGCAGTAGAGGTGGGAAAGATGCAGGAAGGCCGAGAGGCAGGCGGGAGATTTGAGGAGCCGTGTGAGAAGAGGCCTGCCTGGGGGACAGCACGGGGGCCCCAGTGTCACACCTAAGCCACCAGGGAGAACGATGGTGCCACGCAGCCCAGCGGGGGAGCCTGGAGGAAAAGGGGACCAGCTGGAGGAGTTCGTGAGGTGACCAGCCATCTGGGCCACCCTGGTTTGCTGGGGCTGAGGGGTTCCCAGGGTGCAGGACTTAGAACGCTCAACCAGACAAGTTGGTCCCCCTGAGTTTGGGGTTCCCACGGAGCAGCCAAGGACAGATGCGTCAGCAGACAGTTGGGAGTGAAGGTGGGAGGAGGATGGAGAAGAAATACGGCCCCGATGGGACAACGTTCCCATAGGGCTGGCGTCCGGCTCCAGCTGCCCTCTGTCCCCACCCTGTTCCCGGCCAAGGAACTGGCCCTTTGACCTGCCCTGCCGGGCTCTGGGCAGCTGTTGACTTTCAAAACAAAAACCGAAAACCTCATGACGTGTTTTAAGAGGTCTGTTTACTACCTGTCCCTCTGCAGAGAGCCCGTCATGGGCTTATCTCAGTGGGACTTTCTAATCTGATGCCCTTCTCGTTGTCCCGAGGGAGCCAATGAGACTGTAAAGGCCAGTGGCAGTTCGGCAGGACCCCCGTGCCCCCCCCCGCAGCCCCTGCCCCGTCCCCACCAAGCTCAGGAGAGACTCGTGGCTCCAAGACTAGCTTGGTCTCTCAGCGGCCTGTGGTGCGCTGCACTGCTGCCGTGCAGTTTATACCCAGATCTGTCATCTGCACTCAGAGACACGGTCTTCCTTCTTCCTCTCCAATCTGGATGCCTTTTATTTCATTTTCTCGCCCAACTGCCCTGACTGGAACTTCCAGTACACATTGAGTAGAAGCGGCGAGAGTGCATCCTTGTGTTCCCCCTGGTGACGGTGGAAAGGCGTGCAGTCATGTACTGGGAGCATCCTGGTGGCTGTGGGGTTTCCGGGATACCCTGGATCAGGTTGAGGAACTTCCCTTCTTTATTTCTTTATTTATTTGGTTGTGCTGGGTCTTAGCTGCGGCCGGCGGGCTCCTTCGTTGTGGCTCGCATGGAAGTTCCCTTCTATTCCTGGTTTGGTGAGTGTTTTTATGACAGGGGAGCGTAGAAAGATGTCACGTCTTCATCTGCATCATATTGAGATGGTCTTGTGGGTTCTGTCCTTTACTCTGTCGACGGGCTGTATTATGTGGACTGTCAGATGTTAAACCGACCGTGCATTCCGCCACGTGGCTGTGGGGTAGAATCCTCTTCATATGTCGCTGGGTTCGGTTTGCTAGTATTTTGTGGAGGACCATGGACGTTTGATCGATGCACTGAAGAAGGGATTACGGAGGAGGAAGAGGAGGTGTGGCTGAAAGGTATAGCATGAGGGGGGGTTGCTCTTGGAACTGTCCTGTGTCTTGACTGTGGTGGGGGGCATGAATCTACACATGCACTAAAGTTACATAGAATGATGCACACACATGCGTGCACAGGACACCGGGGACATCTGACTAAGCTCTGTGGGTTGTGTCAGTATCAATTGCCTGGTTGTAATGGACTGAATGTCTGTGTCCCCAAAATCCATATGCTGAAGCCCATGGGATGGTATTTGGAGACGGGGCCTTTGGGAGAGGATTAGGGTTAGGTGAGGTCATTAGGGTGGGGCCCCCATGGTAGGATTCGTGTCCTTGTAAGGAGAGGAAGAGAGACCAGAGCTCTCTCTGCCATGTGAGGTCACAGCAGGAAGGCAGCCGACTGCAGGTCAGGACGTGTACCCTCACCAGGAACCAGCCACGCCGGCACCCTGATCTCAGACTCCAGCCTCCAGAACCAGAGAAATGAATGTCTGTGCTTTAAGCCCCCCAGCCTGTGCTATTGTTCCTACAGTCCAAGAGGACGAAGACACTGGTTATGATACTAACTATAGTTATGCAAGATGTTACAACTGGGGGAGGCCGGGGGAAGGGTCCACAGTATTTCCCACACATGGTTTTTGCAACTTCCTGTGAATCTGTAATGACTACAAAAGTTTTAAAATTTACTTTTTAAAGCAGAAATTAAAAACAAAAAGGACACTGAGTGCAAAAGGCTGGCTAAACCCACACAGGCCAAGCAGCCCCTGTGGGTGGCCCTGGGCCCAGAAAGGGACCGTGTGTGTGGAAGCTTCCACCCAGGACAGTGCAGGGCAGGTCCTCCAGCACGTCCTCTCTGTGAGCTCAGAGAGGCAGCAAAAGCTTGGCAGTCCCCTTGTGAAAATGGAGCAGGAGAAGTGCCCGAAGCCTTCGAGCAGAAGAGGACCTGTGATTCTCCCAACGCCACCAAGAATTGCCAGCCACCCTGAGGTCAACAGACTTTTCCCATAAAAGGCCAGGTAGCAACTGATTTTGGCTTTGGAGACGAGGAGGTCTCTGTTGCAGCTATCCAACTCTGCCACGCAGCCTCCAGAAGCTACTCGTAAAGGACTGTGGGCGGCCGTGTTCCAATAAAACTTTATTGACAAAAGCAAGCAGTGGACCAGATGGAGCCTGGGCCATGCTTTGCCCAACCCCCGGCTGAATCTGGGCGTGAGCACCTTGATGAGAATCACCGTAGTCTCCCCTTTTGCCAGAGGTCGGTGAATAAGCAGCAAGAGCTTCTGCTTCCGTAAGTTCAAGATCGCGGGCACGTGTCCGGGGACCGTTAACTGGATGCAGAGAATGGCAGAGGCCTGCTGCTCCGCGGCCGCAGAGATTGCCTTAGGGGCCTGTGCTGTGAAGTGAAATACATCTCACAGGGACCATCAACCCGTCTGGGGACGGGCCCAGCTTCCTCGTGTGCCTTTGGGGTGTCATGGCTTCTACGTTGCTGGTTGTGTCTACCTACCTGTCTACTTTCCTATCTATCTACCCATCTGTCATCTAAGAATCTATGATTGTACGTATGTTTCTGTCATCTCTATCTATCTATCTATCATCTATCTATCATCTGTCTATTCATCCGTCATCTATCTAAGAATCTATGTATGTATATTTTTTCTATCATCTATCTAGCTAGCTAGCTACCTACCTACCTACTTACCTACTAGAGAAGCCATGGGTTCACACTGAGATCCCAATTCCGAGCCCATCCCTCCATGTTCCTTGTCGCCTACCCCTTTGCATGTTTGCAGACGTTTTCTCCAAGCACAAGAAACAAGTCTCTGAGCATCCCCAGCGTGTTTCCTTTTTTGCTCAAGGACACCACCTTCGGGATCTCACCAGTCTCTCCCCCACTGTCGGCCCCCACTGCCCAGCACCCCTGCCCTGCCCCGTGGTCCCAGGAAGCACCCTGCCAGCTCAGTGCCCTGGGTGCCAGCGCGGCTGCCCGCCCCCTCCTCTGCTAGATGGGGGACCCCGCCGCCTGTCCCGCCGAGCCAGGAAGCAAAGATGTGGGGCATGGCCTAGACTGTTTGTCCTTCCTAAACATGCATTCAGGAAACAGAGTGAAGTTGCAGAGGAGAGTGGGGGAGTGTGGGCGTTAAGTGTCTGCCGAGCGGGGTGCCGCCACAGGGCTTGATGCTGAGAGCAGTGTGGGGCGGGCACCGAGAAGGAGGAGACGCAGATCTAACCAAGCTTCCCTTCCACGAAATCCTGCAGTGAGGGACCCCGTCCTTAGCTGGGGGTGGATCTGCACCTCTGAGTTTTCTGGGAGGGAAAACGCAGCAGCCAGCTTCCCACAGAGAGGAGCCAACCGGAGCCTGTGGGCAGAGTGCACCCACCCCCGCCAGCCACTCTCTCTGACTCATTGTGTCTTCATGACCTTGTTTCCTTCTGAGCCCAGAGCCCAGCATCAGGCCTCCTCCTCCCTCCCTCTGACCCTGGTGTGTTTAATCCTGACGATGACCTCATTCATGGTGCGTGGGGTGGGGAAGGGTAGGGGGAGGCTGGCCATCACCTAGCAGGGGTCTTGCCCCAGGCGACTCTGCGCCCCGCAGGGGACACTGGGCAATGTCTGGGGACATCTGTGGTTGTCACGACTGGGGGGCTCCCGGCGTTGAGGGGGTGGGGGCCAGGGATGCTGCTCCACACCCCGCAGTGCCCAGGAGGGTCCCCCACAGAGAAGGACCCCGCTGGTCAGCAGGGCTGGGGGTGGGGAGGACCGTGGCTAAGATGAATCCCCTTCCCCCGGGAGACCAGTCGTGGGGCTTTCCTAGTATCTCTGAATTCTGTTTCATGAGTGACGGCAGATGCTCCTCCTGAGAGCTCCTGGAGGCTGAGACAGCATCATGTTCCTTTCATGCTAGAGTGGTTGGCACGATGCTCCTCAAGTTAATAACCTTTTGTGAAATGTACAAGCCCCCAAATGACTCAGCAGCCCAGCTGTGCTCCCCTCCCTCCAGGGCGGACTCTCCCCTTCAGCCCCTGGCCGGTCAGTGGTCGTAGCCTGCACAACCCATTCCCCACAGGCCTGGCTCCCTGTTGTCATAACAACCAAAGCCCCTGGCGTTCCCAGGCCCAGGTGCTAGATCCGACAGCTCCCCCAGGTCCCCGGGACTCTCCCAGACCTCAGCCGTGGCTCCGCTGCAGCTGTGATTCTCATCACAGAAATCACCGACCAAGGAGCGTCCATCCATCTGTCTGCCGAGGACCTGGGCAGCATGTCGGCCGTCAGAGCCCTCCCCAGGTAGACGATGTAGCACAGGGGGGTGCAGATGAGATCTAGGGGGCAAGAGAGACCCTGGATCCCATCAGGAAGGGGTTTGGTCCACATCCAGAAGCCCAGGAAGGGTCTGACTGCAGCACCTCCCCGATTTCTTCCTAGGTCTGTGAGTCAGCTGTGGTGAAGCCCCCAGCCCCATGCGGGCCTCACCCGGTGATCCCGAGGTGGCTGAGACAGCTTTGCTCGTCACGACTGGGGGGCTCCTGGCATCCAGTAGGTGGGGGCCAGGCATGCTGCTGCACAGCCCACAGCGCCCCACAGAGAAGGACCCGCCCCGAATGTCCGCAGGGCCGAGGGGGAGACAGACAGGAACATAACAGAGATTTATGGGGTCAGGCTTTGGTCTCAGAAGGATAGCAGCGTGTGGGGAGGATGCAGAGTGGCCGGACCGGAGGTGGGGAACGGCCCTGGAGAACCTACGGATGTTGCAGGACAGCAGCCGGCGGGGGCTGGCAGGACACTGCAACTGGTCTGCTGTGGACAGAGACCAGCGGCCAGGGGTGGGGGGCACGCAGAAAGGAGGGAAGGTTCTTGGAAACAAATACACGGAGGAGACGTGTGCATTGTGTGGAATATATGTGTGTATGTGCATAAAGGTGTGGCGGGAAATCTGTAAATATCTATCACAATCCGTCTTATCTGTTTATCTTATCTATCCTTTACCTATCATCTATGTATCTTTTTTTAATCTATTTTTGTTAACATCTTTATTGGAGTATAATTGCTTTACAATGGTGTGTTAGTTTCTGCTTTATAACAGAGTGAATCAGCTATACATATACATGTATCCCCATATCTCTTCCCTCTTGCATCTCCCTCCCTCCCACCCTCCCTATCGCACCCCTCTAGGTGGTCACAAAGCACCGAGCTGATCTCCCTGTGCTATGCGGCTGCTTCCCACTAGCTAGCTATTTTACATCTGGTAGTGTATATATGTCCATGCCACTCTCTCACTTCGTCCCAGCTTACCCTTCCCCCTCCCTGTGTCCCCATCTATGTGTCTTATCTATCATGTATTTATCATCTATTTATTTATTTGTCATCTATCTATAGATCATCTACGTATTGACTGATGTCACCTATCTATCATCTCTTTGTCGTATGTATAAAATCTGTCTATTGATCTGTCATCTGTTGATGCGTTAACTACCTGTCACCTCTCTGTCTGCACACACGTTTTTCAGGGGACCACTGGACAATGATTTGCAGGCACCACGCCCGTGACCCTGCATGTCTCAGCGAGCACCTGCGGTGACACCCTCACACATCAGCACAAAACCAGAACCTTATAGCACCTGCTATCCAGCCCAACAGAATTTTCCACATCGCCCCTCGAACGTGTTTTCGGGGCTGGTGGCTGCTGTTCTCTGGGCTCCAGGGCCCTGTCCCGATCCCACGCTGCCTCTGGTGACCACCCTGGCCTCCGTCCATCAGGGAATGGAGTCTGTTTCCTTCCCATGAAAGTGACCCCTTTTCTAGAGCCCGAGAATCTTATGGAACGTCCCACCTTCTGGATTTCTTCTTCCTCCCGTAAAAGAAGGAGAGGGCGGAAGCTGCCCCTCTGTAACCAAGGCAGAAGGAAGGAAGGGCTCAGGAAACACCTTTCCCAGCCCCGACAGAGAACCGTGGTGGCAAAGCTCGGCGTCATCGCACGCTGTGTGAGCTCCTGGGCCGCTTGACAGTCACCACACAGGGGCAGCTTACACCAGAGATTTATGTTCTCTCGGTTCTGGAGGCCAGAAGTCAGAAATCAAGGTGCGGCACATTCGCACTCCCTGCAGAGGCTCCAGGGCAGGGTTCTTCCTGCCTCTCCCAGCTCTGGGGTCCCTGACGATCCTCACATCCCTGGGCTAGTGGCCGTATCACTCCAGACTCTGCCCCCATCATCACATGGCCGTCTCCCCGTGTGTCTCCGTGTCCCGATTTCCCTCATCTTCTCAGGACACCAGGGCCACCCCACTCCAGTACGACCTCTTGTTAACTTGATCACATCCCCAATGACCTTATTTCCTAATAAGGTCTCGCTCACAGATCTGGGGGGTCCAGACATGAACATGCCTTTCTGGGGGGACACAATTCAACCCGCACAGATGCTGACACCACTGGGGACTGTGTAGGGGCACAGGACCGTTACCCAAAGACGACCTATCAACTGCAGCCGGGAAGGACCCTCGGCAAAGACCCAGCCTCCCCCCGCAGCCCGCCACACGTGGCTCGAGCTGCCACACAGCCGCCCAGGACCATGTCACCGAACGGGCTCTGGCTATCAGACCTTGTTGCAGGAAACTGGGGCAGGGTTATGGACCCACCAGGAAGCACTTTGCCGGCTCTGATTACCTTTTAAATAAACCTTCTCCTTCTTGGATAGTTTTAGATTCACAGACGAGCCACAGACAGGACAGAGCGTGCCCGTCACCCACCCACCTCCGTGTTGGCACCTGACACCGCCTGGCCATCCGTGCATCAGCCTTAATGGGACCCCAGCGTTTATTCGGTTGTCACCTCCTTCCATTAGTGTCCTCTGTCTGTCCCAGGACCTGCGTGATGACAGGCTCGTTGGGGCTGTGACCTTCTCGGACTTCCCTTGTTTTCGATGATTGGGACAGTTTTGAGAAGGACTGGCCGGGAGTTTCGTAGGAAGTCCCTCTCTTAGGGTCTGTCTGGTGTCTTTCTCGTGCTCAGGCTGGGGCGATGGCTTCGGGCAGAGAGACTGCGGAGGTGAAGGGCCCTCTCTCCAGCACATCCAGGCTTGCGCTGCCGTGTGACTTAGCGCTGTTGGTGACCCCGGCCAGGCCGTGTCCGCCTTCTCTGCCATGGTGAGGACTTGAGGTCGTGTTTGTTTGGATCCACTTGTAATATTTATTCTGCGTTCCCACTGGGGGGATGGGTGTGCATCCGTTCTCTCTTTTTTCACTTGAGGGAATCTTGGCTCAGCAAAAACCTGGCTCCAGGGTCTGTGTGTCCTTCCCGCCCGCCCCGTCCTCTGTCTTGGCTCACGGACCTGGCGCCCCAGCTCACAGCTTCCCGGCCAGACACGTCACCCCAGCCACCTCCCCGTGAGGCCCTTGCTCTGAATTTAGGGGCCTGCTGAGCAGATGGGAGGCTCGGCAGGGAGCTGGCAAGGTGCTCTGGACTGTGGGAAGCGTGAAGCCCTGGCTTCTGCACCAACCGGGGTGGCACAGGGTGTGGGCTGCGCCCCCCAGGTCCCTCTCATGCCATCACCGTGTCCCAGGACACCAGGTCCAACCAACATGTGGTCCACAGTTTGTAAAGTGGTGAAAGGTCGGGTATTTTTAAGTAGCTTTTCCCCCACTATCTATGAAAATGATACTTGCTCATTGTTTAAAATTTTTTTCAGAAAACACACAAAGGTTTACAGAAGAAGAGATACTGAGAGTCACTGAACTGTACACTTTAAGAGGGTGAATTTGATGTGCGTGAACATACCCCAATTGAAATTTAAATTTGCTAATTTAAAATTAGCAGAAGTTCACCACTGTTAAAATACCCTCCAGGCTGTCTTTTTCTAACTGTTTGTTTTCAATATAGTTTCAAATTTACCAAGAAGTTGTAAGAATAGGACAAGGAACTCCTTGTACCCTTGATATCCACGTTCGCTGACTGCGTACGTCTGCTTTATTATTCTATTTATAATTCTCTTTCTCTCCCTGTGTGTGTACGTGTATGTAGACGTGTGTATGTATACATCATACGTAGATAGGTGTGTGTGTGTGCATATACGTACATACACAGTTATAGGATGTAAACTGTGGTACGTATAGTTATGTGGTTATCCATACACATACCGTTGTATATATATGTAGTTATACATGTATGCAAATCAATTTTTCTGAGCCATTTGGGGCTAAGTTGGAGACATCATGCCACTTAACCCTTAAATCCCTCAGTGTATCTGTACTAAAAACAAGGACATTCTCTTATGGAACCACAGGACTGTTATCAAAATCTGGAAATTTCACATTGACACGGGTCTCATCTAAGCCATGGTCCATAGGCAAATTCTGTCACTGTCCCCACGTGATCTTTCACAGCCATCCCAGACCCCTCATTGCACCCAGGTGCCCTGGCTTGTCCACCTCCTTGGATCAAAGGCCAAAAGTAACATTTCATTGTATTACCTATAATTTTTTTTTTAAAACAACTTTATTTTTTCTTTTTTAAAACTTTATTTATTTATTTATTTATTTATTTTTGGCTGTGTTGGGTCTTCGTTTCTGTGCGAGGGCTTTCTCTAGTTGCGGCGAGCGGGGGCCTCTCACTGTCGCGGCCTCTCTTGTTGCGGAGCACAAGCTCCAGACGCGCAGGCTCAGTGGTTGTGGCTCATGGGCTCTAGAGCGCAGGCTCAGCAGTTGTGGCTCACGGGCCTAGTTGCTCCGCGGCATGTGGGATCTTCTCAGACCAGGACTCGAACCCGTGTCCCCTGCATTGGCAGGCAGATTCTCAACCACTGCGCCACCAGGGAAGCCCTACCTATAATTTTTTGATGACAACAGTTTTAAATGTTTCATAATGGTCATTGTAATAGTAATGCTTTTTGTGTATTATCTGTGTCCATTGTTAACAGTTCATTTGGAAGGTTTTAAGGTCATTTGCAACTTAGAGAAGAGGTGCAGAAACAGTACAGAATTCCCTAATACCCTTCACCCAGCTTCCCTTGGTCCATGTCTCTTCCATAATCACAGAACATTGATCAAAGCTGAGAAATCAGTCTTGCTGCAGTCCTACTGACCAAAGCATGGAACTGATTCGAATTTCAGCGGTTTTTCCATGAATGAACTTTTCCCATTGTCCATCCTATCCACGATCCCACATTCATTAAGTTGGTTTGTTCATCTCTTATTGATTTGTTGGAAATCTTTGTATATTAAGGACATCATACCTGTGACAAAATATATCCCGTTTTGCCTTTTCATTTTGTTATGGGGAATTAGGAATCCCATAGACCAAAGTCCTAATCCCAGCCAGAGACGGGGGGGCAGGTCTCATAGGAACATGCCACGTCCTGCGTTAAGGAGAGTTATGGGAACAAACATCAGACACCCAGCAGGGCACAGGCCACATGCCAGGCCCTCCACAAACTGTTCCCACACCTTCCCATCCCCCCTAAACATTCGCTGTTCCCCTAGCATGTGTTGAACAAACAGCCACACATGATCGTGTGAAAAACCTCAGGATTTTACCCCACAAAGGCCAAATTCATCCATCTGAGCCAACATCTGTTGAGTGAGGAGGAGTGAGTGGGAACTCGCCAGGCACTTGGGGGTGGGGGTGGGGTGTCTTCTGGTCTGCCCCCTGAAGGAGAAAGGATGGTGCCCCGAAAGTACGGAGCAGGAAACTCCATCCCTGCAGGGCAGGGCAGAAAGCCCCTGGTGCAGCCCGCATCCAGGCTGCAGTCAAACCGCTCAGGGATTTGGCTGCAGGTGTGTCATTGCTGCCTATTCAGGACGCCAGGGATGAACACGCCAGGGATGAGCACGGGGCCAGTTCTCACCCTCCTGCTGTTTGGGAACTCCGCGGATCCCTCCTGGGAGCCCTCCTGGGCAATTTGCAAGTGAGGAAACTGACACCTGACATCCAGGCCGCCCCCTCCCCATCATTCTGTCACCTAGACCGTCCTTTTTTTGTTGTTTTTTTTCCTCTAGTCTCATTATTAGGGACTTTCTGTCCTTAGGACAAACTCCATTGGGGGCAGGGAGGGGCCAAACCACAGAGTAATGACTTGTCAGGCTGGGATTGCTCAAAAAAGTACATCTGATGCGGGGACCGCAGAGAGTGGTCTGCAAGTTTCATGTCAAATCTTCCTCACGGCCTGATATGGGGCTAAAGAGGGGAGAAGAAAGATGGGCCCTCAAGAACTGGGGAGGGGGACTTCCCCGGTGGTCCAGTGGTTAGGACTCCATGCTTCCACTGCAGGGGGCACGGGTTCGATTCCTGGTCGGGGAACTAGGATCCCACGTGCCGTGCGGTGCAGCCAAAAGAAAAAAAAAAAAAAAGAAGAACTGGGGAGGGACACGTGGGCCAGCGAGGGCTCTGCTGTGCAGACGGGGCAGAGGTCATGAGGACCTGGGCTGGGGGCGGGGCGGGGTGTAACATCAGCTTTGGTGCTTGGGCCCTGATCTCCCCCGACATGTCCCTCCCACGGCTCCCTACATAACTCATCAGACATTTATTGGGTGTCTGCTTGGGACCAGGTGCTGGGGATGCAAAGATCGCTTAAAGTACTGATATAGGCTAGTGGCGTGGCTGAAGAGGAAATGGCCCTCAGGCAGGGTGCCCAGGGGAGAGCAAGGCCAGGAAGGCTTCCCGGAGGAGGCAGCTGAACTGAGTTTGAAAGAAGGGCAGCCTAGAGGCCATCAGCAGGCCTGTGGGTGGGCCTGGGACGGGGAAGGGGGAGTTCAAGAGAAAGCGGAGTCACCTAAACTGGGAGCATGCCCCCCACCCTCCGAGTGCCATGGGGACGAGCAACTTGCAGAGTCCTCTCTGAGATTCCTCGTTTATAGAATCAGAATCATGTTCTCTCTCCTGCCTCATGGTCCTCGCCAGCTCTGAGGACGATACTTGCTGAGCTTCCTGGGGCTGCCTAGCGCTGCACCAGAAACCTGGGGGCTTAAGCTGCAGGGATTTGTCCCCTGCAGTGCTGGAGGCTGAGCGTCCAAGGTCAGGGTGTCGGCAGGGTGGGTCCTTCTGAGGGAGGGACTGTTCTGTGCTCTCCCGGCTTCCGGGGGTGCCGGCAGTCCATGGCGTCTGTTGGTTTATAGAAGCGTCACCCCATCTCTGCCACCGTTGTCACATGGCCTCTCCCTGTGTGCGAGTCTGTGCCCAGATGTCCCCTTTTATAGGACACCATTCGTATTGGATTAGGCCCACCCTACTCCAGTGTGACTTCACCCTGAATAATTACACCTGCCGTGACCCTACTTCCAAGTGTCTTAGTCCAATCAGGCTGCCGTAACCGAGCACCAGAGACTGGGGGCTTATGCACAGTAGCGTTTATTCCTCACGGTACTGGAGGCTGGAAAGTCCAAGATCAAAGCACCGGCAGATTCCACATCTCTTGAGAGCTGATTCCTGGTTCACAGTCAGCCGGCTTCTCGCTGTGTCCTCATGTAGCAGAAGGGGCAGGGCGCTTTCCGGGGTCCCTTTATAAGGGCACTAATCTCATTCATGAGGGCCCCACCCTCATGACCTAGGCACCTCCCAAAGGCCCCACCTCCTGATACCATCACATTGGGGGTTAGGATTCAACATAGGAATTTGGGGGGGGACTCAATTCAACCCATAACCCCATCCTCACCCATGAGAGCATATAAGGAGCAGGAGCATTACAGCTCAGCAAGCCAGGACAGGTAGTGATGGACTCCAGGGTCTGGGCCCACAGGGCCAGTCGGCGTTAGCACATCCTGGGACCCCAGGCTGCCCGGAGGTCTGAGGAGCACAGCACCACCACCCAGCCTCCCTGCAAACCACACCACTTATTATAACGGCTTGATTTAAACATGGGGGATCGTTTTTTAAAAATTCTTTTAGAACAATGTGTGTGGCCAGCAGAATAATGGTCCCTAAAGACATCCACGTCCTTATCACCAGAACCTGTGGACGTGTCACCTCACAGGGCAGAGGGGACTTCGCAGGTCGGGTTAAGGCCCCTGAGATGGGGGTGACCCTGGATTCCCTGGGAGGGCCCAGCATCATCACAGGGTCCTTATAAGAGAGAGGCGGGAGGGTCAGAGGCAGAGATGGGAGACGCTGCACTGCTGGCTGTGAGGATGCAGGAGGGGCCGCGAGCCAGGGATGCGGCGCCTCTAGAAGCTGGAAAAGGCGGGAACCGATGCTCCCCTGGAGCCTCCGGAAGGACCAGCCCTGCCCACGCCTGGATTTTAGGACTTCTGACCTCCAGAACCATGAGAGAATCAGCATGTGCGGCTTTAAGCCACTAACAGGTGGTATTTGTTATAGCCGCCCCAGGAAACTCACACACACGGTTACTGAGGAATTGGGACTTAACGACTGTCCTTTGCTTGTTTGGTGACTAGAAAAGCATCCTTTGCCCTCTCTCCTTGGTTCTGTGAGGACCTTCAGATGGGTGGCCTGTCCTTGCCTGTCCCTGAGGAGGTGACCAGATGCCCGTCTCCCCTCTTGTCACCACAGACACTTCCAGACCTGCGGACAAACGCTTCCAGCACCCCCAGCGGAACCGCTTGTGTGCTCAGGTCCCAGCCCTAGGCCCCACTGTCCGGTTCCTGCCCCATGTCCACCCTGTGACTTTCCCTCTTTCCCTTCTCCCTGGGCGCCCGGCTCCCAGAACCAGCCCCCGCGGGGTCCCAGGTGAGTCACCAGCCAGAGCTCTGGGTGCCCACCTGGCCGCCCCTGTGCAGGATCGTGACCCAAGGCCCGGGAGGGCGGGAGGCCTGGGAGCCGCCTCCTTTGCTCTGGTTAATGTGACACGTGTCAGGTGCATCCGGGCAGCCACCTCCCGGGCCTCTGCCTCTGGACCTGTCCAGGAAGGGGCAGGACCCCAGTAGTAGGGGTCCCTCCAGAGTAGGCAGGCCGTGCGGGCCAGGGTTGGGGGAGAGGAGCGGTTTGCATTCTCGGGATGTTTGTCCGTTTCACCGTCCCTCCCAGCCATTTCCTGGCCCTTCGCAGACAAGCATTGCTGGCGGCCGGCCAGGGCTGGTGGTTTTCCACACAGGGGGGTCAGTCTGGGTCCACACCCCCGACCCGGGAGGCAGCAGACAGGGGTTCCAGGCCTTGCTGTACCCCCTTCCACACCTAACACCGTTGACACTGGGGCCGGGTGATTCCTGGGGGGTGGGGTGGGGACAGGGAAGGGATGCTGCTCCTTACCCGTGGCACCCTAACCCAGGACAGGCCCCCAGCAGAGAAGGACCCGGCCCGGCTCGGCAGCGCCAGGGGGTCCGAAGGCACAGCGAACAGGTGCTTGTGCATCCAGCTCCCCCGGATCCTGGAGCACGGAAGCCAAGGCTGCCCTTCACCAAGTGAGCAGTCCTCGGCCTGCAGGGTGGGAGTCTGTTCCCCGCGCCCCGAGCACGGTTTCTGTTGAGTTATTCACATTCTGCCTCGTTCCACAAAGAACTGAGGTGACCCTCCAATCCAATAGAAAAACACAAATCTCTTTATGAAATCGAGTAGGGGGCGAGTCCCCACGGGGCCGCCCTCGGCGCTCCAGTTCTGGCGCCGGCTTCTCCGAGGGTCCCGGGCTCGGGAGGGGCTCGGGAGGGGCTCGGGCCCAGCTCTGCCTTCAGCTGAATCGCAGTGAGTCTCAGAGCCTCGGAGCCTCATCTCTAAAAATCTTCTCTATGATATGGTAGTGCTGCTTATGAATACCTCACACTTTGTGTGAGAACGCTCTACTCCTCCTTTTGGATTTGTTGATAAATCTAAGTATATAGTGTATATAATATGCATGCATACGTATGTAATATATACATATAAATATATAACACATGCAGACAGTATATTACATACGTGTATATATGTATGCGTGTGTGTGTATACGTGTGTATACGTGTGTTACATATAATACGTGTAACAGCCAGATCCACTGCTGGAAGGCCCCTCCCCGCTTTAGGGCCCACCAGGCAGGCATCTCCGCCTCAGAGCCCCAGCACAGCCGCCTCAGGCAACCTTGAACCTTCTCTCTGTCTTTTCTCAGCTCCGGGGCCCAGGGGGATGGTCTCAGGCACGTGCTGACTTTATTCAGTGATCTCCACCCTCCCCTTCTGGTACCAGGCCTTGCATAATCCCCTCTCCCTGAGTGTGCGTGAGGCCTGTGACTGCTTCTAACCAGGAGAAGGTGGCAGAGGTGACAGACGTCACGGCCGTGAGTGGGTTATGTCCTGTAAGACTCCCATCCACCAGGCTCCCCTCGACACCTTCCCTGGCCAGCCTCGAAGAGGTCAGTTGCCACATATGAGAGGGTGTGTGGAGGAGGCCCACATGGCCAGGACCCAAGGGCAGCCTGTGGGAGCCGAGCGCCGAAAGCAGGGACCCCAGTCCTGCAGCTACGGGGAGGCCAGTGTAGCAACAGCCTGAGGGAGCTCGGAGGTGGGCCCTTCCGCAGTCGAGGTTCTGATGAGATGGCAGCCCCAGCCCTACCTGGATTACAGCCTCAGGGGCCCAGTCCCAGCTTAGCTGTGCCCTGACTCCTGACCCCCCAAACCCTGAGATACTAGATGGTGGTGATTTGTTGCTCAGCATAGAAAACAAATCTGCTGCCCTGGTGCCCCAGCCTGCGAGCCTGCAGAGGAAACACAGAGCCTGCAGAGCTTTGCACACGTGATGGGGGGCCCGGGTGACTGTGTGCAGAGTCAGTGAGCTCAGAACAAAAGGAGTGCCCAGGCCGCCTGATTTCCAGATGTCTGAGGCTGGCTGGCAGCTGCTTTTAGCCCCTGCGCCTCCCATGATGCTGACCCTGTCCCCCCTGGGCTCTGCACGTGTCTGGGAGCCACGGTGGCCTAGCAGGAAGGGGCCAACCCCACCCCGTGCAGACTCCCAGCACCCCACGTGCAGGCCGGGACGGAGCTCGCTGCTGGACGCGGCCCCGGCGTGTTTGTTTTTATTGCCGGGCTCCCAGGCCCTCCCGGGCTGCACGTCTGCACGTCATCTGAGGCGGCCCCGCCGTGGGTTGGGAAACTCAGTCTCGGTGGCCGTCAGCCCCGCGACCCCTGCTCTGGGAACACGCGTGCATGCGACGTGGATCTGAGTGTCTGCGTGTGTGTGCGTGCGTGAGGGCGGCGTCCCTTCTCCTGGGCTGTTCATCTCCCAGCAGCTCTCCAGATGAATTCCCAGGGGTGGCAAACACGCGCGTGTGCACGCACACACGCACGACAACCCAACCAGTGTTTCTTCCCTGGTTCCCCGACAGCCCAGGGACAAATGTTGTCCCCCCCAAAGCAAAACAAAGCATGACATCCAAACACTGTCTTTCTTTCTTTCTTTCTTTCTTTTTTAAATATTTATTTATTTGGCTGCGCTGGGTCTTGGTTGCAGCACACAGGCTCTTAGTTGCAGCATGCGGGATCTTACTTGCAGCATGCAGGATCTAGTTCCCTGACCAGGGATCGAACCCGAGCCCCCTGCATTGGAAGCACAGAGTCCTAACCACTGGACCACCAGGGAAGTCCCCTAAATAGCGTCTTTCATGGGGTCACCCAGCAGGCCTGTGGGAGGAGCCATGAGCCCATTTAATAGATGAGGATAGTGAGGTTCAGATAAGAATGGGGCTTAGAACAGGTATTGATGTGGAGAAGGTGAAACGCTCATTCACTGTTGATGGGAATGAGAGTAGGGCAGCCGCTGTGGAGAACAGTCTGGTGGCTTCTTAAAGAATTAAGCATACAGGGACTTCCCTGGTGGTCCAGTGGTTAAGACTCCACGCCGCCACTGCAGGGGGCACGGATTCCATCCCTGGTCAAGGAACTAAGATCCTGCATGCTTCACAGTGTGGCCAAAATTAATAATAATAATAATAAAGTAAATAAAGTAAATAAAATTTTTAAAAAAAATTTTTAAAAAGAATTAAGCATAGGACTTCCCTGCTGGCGCAGTGGTTAAGAATCCGCCTGCCACTTCAGGGGACATGGGTTCAAGCCCTGGTCCGGGAAGATCCCACATGCCGCGGAGCAACTAAGCCCGTGAGCCACAGCTACTGAGCCTGTGCTCTAGAGCCTGCAAGCCACAACTACTGAGCCCGCGCGCCACAACTACTGAGTCCACGAGCCACGACTACTGAGGCCTGTGTGCCTAGAGCCCGTGCTCCACAACAAGAGAAGCCACCGCAATGAGAAGCCCGCGTACCGCAACGAAGAGTAGCCCCCGCGCGCCACAACTAGAGAAAAGCCCACGCACAGTAATGAAGACCCAGCGCAGCCAAAAATAAATAAATTAATTAATTAAACAAATAAATTTAAAAAAAAAAAAAAGGAAGGAGATTCTGACACCTGCTACGACTTCGATGAACCTCAAGGACATGATGCTCAGTGAAATAAACCAGACACAAAAGGACAAATACTGTCTGATTCCACTCACAGGAGGTCCTGGAGGAGTCACATCCACAGAGACAGGAAGTAGATGGTGGGGGCCAGGGGCTGGGAGAAGGGGAAGGGAGTCAGTGTTTCCTGGGGACAGAGTTTCCTTTTGGGAAGATGAGAAAGTTCTGGAGATGATGGTAGGGATGGCTTCACGACAGTGTGAATGTACTTAATGCCACTGAGCTGCACACTTAAGAACAGTGCAGGTGGTGAATTTTATGTTAAGTGTATTTTACCACCATTAAAAAAAACAGAAGGTCTCACAGTGCACCTGCCCTCTGAGGTGCCCCTCTGCAGGAGGGCTGCTTTCCTCCCCGGCACCCACGTCTCTCTGCGCACTCCTGACTCTGACCCTTTGCTTGAGCCCCTGGCCTCGCAGAATTAATTTTTAAAATTTAAAGAGAAAGCAGGCTTTCCTGGAGAGAAAGCTCAGGCTCCGGCTTGGCAGACACCGACATATGTCCATGGTGGGCCATGCTGTTGAGCTTAGGGTGGGATGACCAGGTGCAGGTACATTGAGCACCCAAGACAGGTGGTGGGCGGACCACAGTGGGGGCAGGATGGGGAGAAGCCAGGTGGGTTTACCTGGACTCTGCCCAACGGAGGTGTGACGGCTCCCGGAAGACCCAGGCGTGGAGGTGAGACGCGGCATCTTCAATCTCGGGCTGTCCCGGCTCCTCGGGGCTGAACTCGGGGCCTCAGCCTCTTTCAACAGCCGGTCTCTGCCCCCCGAGGTGTGTCACATTCGTGCAGTGTTTTTCCAGCTTCTTCGAGATACAACACCATGGAAGGTGAGGATCAATTCCGTGTTTAGATGTTTCTCTGCAGAGAGCAGAGAAGCAGCGTGGCCAAGGACACGGGGCCCAGACAAGGTGTGTGTGTCTTCGGGTCACGTCCCTCTGACCTGCCTGGCCTCCGTCAGCACATAACTGGTGGCGGAGGGGCACCCAGAGCTGTGACCCACACAGTGTCCATTCAGGCGAGGAAGTCCACTCCTTTTGACCCAACATAATCCTCTACGGGAACTCTCCATATCAGTACCTGGAGACCTGCCTCGTTCTTTTTCACAGCCGCGTAGTATTCCGCTGCTCGGCAAAGGCAGGGAGCACATGTTTTAGGCTTTGCGGAATGATGTTGGCTCAAGGAGAACAGGCTTTCTGTATTTAACTGCAAAATTGGGTCATTGGCAGGAGCTGTACCGGTTTAAAGCTCCAGCAGAAATGACCACAACTGGCAAATCCACACAGATGGAAAACGGATTCGTGGTTGTCACCCCTGGGGTGGCCCTGGCATCAAGGGGGTGGGGCCGGGGAGGCTCCTCCACACCCCACGGAGCCCAGGACAGCCCCCCAGAGAGGAGGACCCAGCCCAGTGTCAGCAGGGCCAAGGGGGTGACCCTGGTCTAGTATCATATCAACAAACTACGGGGACTTCCCTGATGGCGCAGTGGTTAAGAATCCACCTGCCAATGCAGGGGACACGGGTTCCAGCCCTGGTCCGGGAAGATCCCACATACCGCGGAGCAACAAAGCCCGTGAGCCACAACTACTGAGCCCACGCGCCACAACTACTGAAGCCCGTGTGCCTAGAGCCTGTGCACCGCAACGAAGAGTAGCCCCTGCTCGCCGCAACGAGAGGAAGCCCACACGCAGCAACGAAGACCCAACACAGCCAAAAATAAATAAATATTTTTTTAAAAAAACAAAGAAAACTATGCATCATCGTACGTGCTTGTTCTTCAGGAATTTGGACAATTATGATCTGTTTTGTAGCCATTATTATCCCCCAGTTAGTCAGACAGTTCGACTTAATTCTGTGTTTCCTGGATTCCACCAGGCTTTTCAGTTTCTCCCACTGATGAGTTGTGTTTGTGTATGTGTGATGTGTACGTATATGTGTCTGTGTATCTCTGTGTATTTGTATTTGTGTATATGTGTTTTATTGTGTATTTGTATGTGTATATGTATATTTGTATGTGTGTTTATGTGTTTGTGTGTATTTGTATGTGTGTGTATGTGCGTGTGTGTATGTGCGTGTGTGTATGTTCGTATGTGTTTCTGTGTATGAGGGTGTTTGTATTGTGTGTGTGTATTTGTGTATGTGTGATGTGTACGTATATGTGTCTGTGTATCTCTGTGTATTTGTATGTGTGTATATGTGTTTTATTGTGTATTTGTATGTGTATATGTATATTTGTATGTGTGTTTATGTGTTTGTGTGTATTTGTATGTGTGTGTATGTGCGTATGTGTTTCTGTGTATGAGGGTGTGTGTATGTGCGTGGGTGTGTGTACTTGTATGTGTACGTGTGTGTACGTGTATGCATGTGTATGTGCGTACGTGTCTGTGTATTTGTATGTGTGTATATGTGCGTGTGTGTGTGTGTGGATGTGTGCATGTGTGTATGTGTATGTGGGGTTTGTGTGTGAGTGTATGTATATATGTGTGTGTGTGTATGTGGGTGGGTGTGTGTCTGCGTGGGTAAACCCACCATCCGCGCCTGCCCTGCGTCATGAGGGTGGTTCCCAGGCCAGCTGTGTGGATGCTGGTCCCCCGGTCCTTCCCTTCACTCTGCGCATCTGAGCGGCGTCCCGGAAAGGATGCGGGACTCTCCCGTCACCCGGGGCCGATGCTGGGCTCCACTTGCACGGCACTGCCTGGTGGTCTCCCCTCTGGGCCCCTTGCTCCTCTGCCTGGAGCTTGGAGGGTCTCCCCCTGGACCGGCGTCGGTGGGCTCCTCCGGGGAAGCGCGGGGGGCGGGTGGTGTCTCCAGCTGTGAGGCCAGACGGTCTCTGTCACAACCACCCCCCCGGGCCCCTGTAGCTCAGAAGCCACCGAAGACAACATGTAAACAAGACGAAACAGAAGACCCCAAAGGAGACACGGATCAGCTGATGGAAAAGGCGAATTGTGTCTCAGGGCAAATCTCCACAGACGGGATCACCGTCAACACGTCACTTGAACAGGTGGAGCTTCCAGACCAGGGGTCGCAAACCACAGCCCAGGGTGACGGCGTGCTTTCTCAATAAAATTGTGTTGGCGCGCGGGCAGGCCCATCCATCCACACGTCGTCCGGCCGCTTTCCTGCTGCGGGGCGCAGCAAGCAGCTGGGACAGGACTGACTCCAGGGGCTTTACAGGAAAGGGTTGCCAGCTCTGCTTCACAACCTCCATTTAGACCTTCAGCAGAGGGCGGGCGAGGGTTTGGGGGAGGCCTCCACAGGGGCAGGGGTTGCCGAGCCCCAAATTCTGGTCTCTTGTCGCCGGCCCTTCCCCACCGAGTCAGACCAAGCCAACAGCCGGGGGTGTGTGTGAGTTCCCAGGGCGGCTGTAACAAAGTTCCACACAACAGAAGTGTATCCTCTCCCAGCCCTGGAGGCCGAAGTCCAAGAGCAAGGTGTCGGCAGGGCTGGTTCCGTGTGAGGATGCGAGGGAGGGTCTGTCCCAGGCTCTCTCCTAGGCTCTCTGCCAGCTTCTGATGTGGCCGGCCGCCCTCAGCCTGTACACGCCTCAGCCGATCTCTGCCTCTGTCTTCACGTGGCCTTCTCCTTGTGTGCGTATTTGTGTCTAAGCGTCCCCTCTCATAAGGACACCAGTCATGTTGGATTAGGCGCCCCCTGCTCTGGTGTGACCCCATCTTCACTAATTACACCCGCAACAACCCTCTCTCCAAATCAGGTCGCATTCTGAGGCCTGGGGTTAGGGCTGCCACATCTGAATTGGGGGAGACACGATGTGCCCCACGCCAGGGTGTGTGCTTCCTCCAAGTGTCTGCTCCGAACCTGGAGAGAAGTACTCAGGCTCAGCGACTGTCGGGCGATGGCGGTGGGGCCTGGGCAGGGGGACCGTGAAAGGCCACAGAGGGTCATGGGAAAGCACCCGCTCTCAAACCAAACACATTCTGCAGGGGCTGGCGCCGAACTCCGCCTCACCAGGAGCCCGTGTCTCCGCGGCTCCCCCGTGCTCTCAGAAGCTGGATGGCAGGCCTCGGAGGCCGGCTGGGCCGGGTGCCAGGTCACAGAGAACGCGCCCTGCTCGAAGGCCAGGCTCTGCTCCTCTGGCTTCAGTGACTTCTCGGAAAGAAGGATGTGTCTGGTGCTGGCCTTGCTGCTGCTTGGAGAGCAGACACCCCCATCTCCCCAGTCTCAGGCCCGCCTCTTCCCTCCCCCCCAGCCCACTCTTTAGTTTGGGTGCAGAGGGCCCCCCTGAACCTCAGATCGTCCTCGATTCCTCCCCCACGTTCCCAGCCACTTAAATTCCTCTTCATCCCCATCACATCCTCCGTCCACGCCCCTCAGGGTTCTCATCCGGGCTGTTTCCACCTGGTCTCCAGGTCTGCTATCCATGAAGCCCACGAGAGTGCTTTAGTTTAACATCAGAAGAAAACCATGAATATACTAATCCAGCCTGGATGGTGTCCATCTTTACACCAATGTGGTCGTAAAGTAGTATGTTCAACATTTTTTTATGGAGAGGGACCTTGAAAGTCATAGTGAGGCCCTGCTTTTGTTCCTTCCACCCTGGACCCGTCACTGCCTGTGTGGAAACTTCCTTCGGCCCCAGGAATAGGCCCAAACTCTCCACACAGCACGCACGTCCATTTTGGACCACACCTGCCTGGCTCTGGCCACTGGCCCCCCCATCCACTCTGCTCTGACCTCCCACATCCTGGCCTGAACTCGGGGTATCATCCAGCCGGGGCCTCCCACCAGGATTTACCCACCCTTAAGCTCTGGGCCTGGACACTGTCTACTGTAGGAAGCTTGTCGTACTTAACTCCTTTTTAAAAAAAAAAGAAGATTGAGCTATAATTCACATACCATAAAATTCACCTATTTAAAATATGCAATTCAGTGTTTTTGGTACATTCATAAGGTTGTACAATTATGGCCACTACCTAATTCCAGAATATTTTCATCACCCCCCCCCCAAATAACCCTATACCCCATTCAGTCTTCCCCAGCCCCAGGCAACTATGAATTCACTTTCTATGTCTGTGGATTTGCCTGTTCTGGACCTTTCCCATCAATGGAATCACACACTGTGTGTCCTTCTGTGTCTGGCTTCTCTCACTGAGCATCGTGTTCTCAGGGTCTGTCCACGCTGTAGCGAGTGTCAGCGCTTCTCTCCTTTTCGTGGCTGAGTGATGTTCCCGTGTGTGGAGGGACCACATTGTTTATTCATCACCCATTGATGGACATTTGGGTCATGTCCAGTTTTCGCCTATTATGGATGATGCTGCTTTGGACATTAGTGCGCACTTTTCTGTGTGGACGTGTGTTTTCATGTCTCTTGGGTACATACGTAGGAGTGGAATTGCAGGGTCAGAGGGTAATTCTTTTAACCTTTGGAGGAGCTGCTATTCCTTAACCTCAGAGGCTGTTCATCCCTCCAGTTCAGGGTTCTGCAAACTACAGCCAAGGGGGTGGAATCTGGCCCTCTGCCTGACGTTGCAAATAAAGTTTTACTGGCACGCAGCACGCCCATGACATGTTGTCTATGGCGGCTACTGAGTTGAATCTTTGCCACAGAGACTGAGATATTTACTATCTGGCCTTTTATAGAAAAAAGTGTGTTGATATGTAGCACTTAAATGACGTACTGTAATCGTCTATTTATGCATCTTGAGAGCCCCTCCCTCTACCCTCCTCCTGCTGAACAGAAAGTTCCCCAAGGGCGGGAATGTGATCTTTTATTTCTGTTTCCTACCATCATTAAACATGTGGACTCACTACCCCACCCTCACCATCCGGGAGCATTGAACCCATGGAAAGCCTGGGCCTCCCTTTCCTGTGGGTGCGGGCCGGCCTCACCCGGGGGTCCCGCCCTGGCTGCCCGGTGGAGTCGCCAGGGGCCTCTGCAACCGGCCACACCCAGGCCAGCTGCCACAGTTCCCCCCACCCATCCCGGGCAGACTGCAGTGGCCCCTCCAGAGGGTTCCAAAGCTTGGGAACCCCGGGTAACTGGTTCCTAATCCCAGGTGTCTGCGGTTCCCATGGATATAGTCCCGGAGGCAGGGAACCCGCAGACCATTTCTCCCATGCAAACAGCCCGGATGTGTCAACCCTGCAAGGTGCAGGCATCTCAAGGGGGTTTGGGGTGCCTTCTCTGTGCTCCCCCAAATGCCCAGAGCCAGTCAGTCCAGCGGTGGGAGGGGAGCCCTTGTCACTCAAGGTCCCAACTCTCACAGCTGCAGGGACGCGCATCTAGAGACTTTTTTTTTTAATTTCCTGAGACTGCTGTAACAAAGGGCCACAAACTGCGTGGCTCAAACCAGACATTTATTCTCTCACATTCTGCAGGCCCGAAGTCCAAGCTCAGGGTGTCACAAGGCCATGCTCCCTCCAGAGGCTCCAGAGGGGGACCCTTCCTGCCTCTTCCAGCTTCTGGGGCTGCAGCGTCCTCAGCTTGTGGCCGCATCACCCCAGTCTCTGCGTCCGTCTTCACGTGGCCTCTCCCTGTGTGTCTGAGTATCAAATCCCACTCCCCCTCCGCTTTCTCTGATAAAGACACCAGCTATTGGGTGTAAGGCCCACCCCGAATCCAGGAAGCTCTGGGGGGGGGGACGGGACGGGGGGGACACGACATGGATATTTGAGGGACAGTATCTGACCTGCTATAACCAGTGGACATTATTTTTGTTTAGGCGAAAAGTACCCAAACTAAAAACGAACACCAGACGATCTTTCCAGAGAACGGTCACCCCCACTTTGCAACCTTTCTTTTATTTCTTCCTGACATTTCCCCTCCCACCCCAGCTACCACCGTCATTGCCTCGATGACTTGTTGTTTGCCCTTGTAGAAGCTTCTCAAATCCTTCTTGGTCCAGGGAAGGATGGGAGGGTAGGTAGAAACGTTTAACTCAGTGGATGGTTAAGGTGGTAATCATGTTGCAATAAATAAATGTATCAGACTGACACAGGAACACCTGAGGCTCACACAGGGTTGTGTGTCAATTATGTCTCAATACAAATACATTTTTGTTAACATCTTTATTGGAGTATAATTGCTTTACAATGTTGTGTTAGTTTCTGCTGTATAACAAAGTGAATCAGCTATATGTATACCTACGTTCAATACAAATACATTTTTAAAAAGTAAGTTGAGAGTAAACAGTTGTATTAAAAATTCCTACTTGAGGGAATTCCCTGGGAGTCCAGTGGTTAGGACTCTGAGCTTCCACTGCAGGGGGCCCGGGTTCGATCCCTGGTCGGGGAACTAAGATCCCAAAAGCTATGCGGCACAGCAAATGAAATGAAATGAAATAAAAATTCTTACTTGAAATGAATCCACTGAAGGGATTCAAAGACGTTAACTCAATAATCCTAGAGCAGGAACTCTGTTCAGTGGCGCTCTGCCCCCCAGGGGACACTGGGCCATGTCTGGGGACATCTGTGGTTTTCATGACTGGGGGGCTCCTGGCATCGAGGGGGTGGGAGCAGGGATGCTGCTGAGCCCCCCACAGTGCCCGGGACGGCCCTCCACAGAGTGACCCGGGGCCCCAATGTCAGCAGGGCCGAGGGAGGGAATCCCTGTCGTAAATACTGAAGGTGAGGATAGCTTTCAACTGAAAAGATGTATATAATGTTTATTGGTCATTTTAAAAAAATCAGCTGTAGGTGTGTCTCCCTGCAGCTGTGAAAAGTTGGGGCCCCCCTTTTGGGCCAAGGACAGGCTGAGGGCACGAGGGGGCCGTGGCAGCCGCTCCGGGGCATCGCGGGGCCCCCAGGGTCCCTGGTCTGTTGCGAACCTTCCGAATCTGTTGGATTTTTGCTTCAAAGCCCCGAGTGGGTGGAGGGCATGAGTGCTCGCCTGGGAGCCCAGTTTCCTTCTGAGAAGCAGAATGCAGAGTAACTTCTAAGAGAAGTGCCTGAGGAAGGGGATTACCCTACCGTCTCCCCAGAAGAGCTGGTGAAAATCAACAAGAAGCACTTTGGTTTCTTTCACTGCCTGGGCAGCTTCCTCTGCCGGGCGCTGTGCTCTCAGGCATCTCTGAGATTTAAAAAAAAAAAAAAAAGTAGGTGATCTATTTTTGCATCCTTCTAGGAGAAGCCCTTGGCAGTTGAGCAGCTGAGCTGAGACCAGCAAGGACGAGAGCCTGGGCAAGGGCACCCAGAGGTGGAGCCGGGAGTCCTGGGCGAGGACGGGCTTGTGCAGAGAACGGGACCCGGTGCCCCACCGACCCCCCATCCGGCCCTGCAGACATCAGCCGGGGATCCTCTTGGGGGGGGGGCTGTCCTGGGCGCTGCGGGGTGTGGAGTAGCATCCCTTCCCCCATCCACTCGATGCCAGGAGCCCCCCAGAGTACCCACCACAGATGTCCCCAGGCACCGCCCAGTGTCCCCTGGGGGCAGAACTACCCTGGGAGAGACCCCTGCCCTAGTGACCCACTCCCCCAACTACACACACACACACACATACACACACACACACACACACACACACACACACACACATGTGAAGACCTCCCCCGTGTCCTGCATGTAAAGCAGGGCCTTGCTAATGAAAAAGCACAGAGTCAGGGGTTCTGGAATTTTCCTCCCTCTGTCTCATGGGTGAGCCATGGAACTGCATGTGTCTCCAGAAGCACCAGGGACCCTGCCAGCCGGGTCTGCAGAGCAGCCGTAACACCTTTCTCAGGAGAAAGAAGGGAAATTCAACTTCTGACCCGTAATAAACACTCAGCGAGTGTGATGACCACAGCCCAGCCCCATCCCAGCCCCATCCCCCCACCCAGGCTCCACCCTCCAGGAAACGAGGATCAAGTCAGAAGGGACCTAGGGAGCCAGGCCTCCTCAGCTATACCCGTGTCAGCCCAGGACCCAAGGCCTTTCCACTCGACCCAGGCCACTCAGCCCTTGATCCTGGAGCCACAGCTGCTACATCTAATAATTCAGGTTTCGTTCAGTTAAAAAATACTTTGGGGACTTCCCTGGCGGTCCAGTGGTTAAGACTCCGTGCTTTCAGTGCAGGGGGCCCAGGTTCCATCCCTGGTCGGGGAACTAAGATCCCACCTGCCGTGTGATGCGGCCAAAAAATTAAAAAATAAAAAAAAATCATTAAAAAAATACTTTATTGCTAAAAAAAACCCCACTACCCATCATCTGAGCCTTCAGCGAGTCATAATCTTTTTGCCGGTGGAGGGTCCTGCCCCGATGCTGTGGACGGGGCGGCCGTGGCCATTTCTTAAAATAAGACAACAATGAAGTCTACCGAGTCGGTGGCCTCTTCCTCTGACGAACGGTTTCTCTGTGGCGTCCGATACGGTTTGATGGCATTTTACCCGCAGGAGAACTTCCTTCACAGTTCGAGTCAATGCCCTCAAACCCTTTATCAACTAAGTCTATGTCCTATCCTCAGTCCTTTGTTGTCATTTCAACAGTCTCCACAGCATCCTCACCAGGAGGAGGTTCTTCCATCTCCAAACCCGCTTCTTTGGACTCAGCACACTCTTTATCCCTTGCGGGAACGTGTTGCCCCAAACCTGCAATT
Source organism: Eubalaena glacialis (assembly GCF_028564815.1). Classification (NCBI taxonomy): domain Eukaryota; kingdom Metazoa; phylum Chordata; class Mammalia; order Artiodactyla; family Balaenidae; genus Eubalaena; species Eubalaena glacialis. The sequence continues at coordinate 185,935,359 of NC_083719.1, read as the reverse complement.
TGTAAAGAACGCGATATCCGTGAAGCGCGATAAAACGAGGTGTGCCCGTGTATCACATGTCATATCCGTCGTGTTACTTTTATCATCGTTGCCTTAGTTCGGCACCTCCTGCAGTGCTGGGCACCGTCTTTGTCTCGTTTCGTCCTCACTGTGACCCCGAGAGTGATGCCGTGGGTCCTCATGTTACAGACAGGGCATCAGGGTTCAGAGAGCCAGTGGGCCGACGTCCAGACCAACGCCCCGAGCCAGGGCCGGAGCTCGCTCAGAATCCCCTCCCTGCACCTCAGCTGGGCCAGAAAGACCGACTCCTCACCCCCTCTGAGCAGATGCTGGCTGGCTGTCTTCTAGAACGTTCTAAAATCTTCTAGGAAGTTCTTCTCACCTATACAGCCCATCCTGCAATCAGAATCTGTACCCTCTTTCCCATCCTCACGAGTGAAAGTCAGGATGACCATGATCATGAAAATGATGATAATAATAATAAAAATAAATCATTCCATTGGAATAGTGATTCACTGCAGGAGGAGGCCCTGGGATGCCTTTGGGGATCTTGGAAATGTTCTACGTCTTGATGCAGGTCATGGTGACCCAGGTGCACACACTTTTTAAATGCATGGTCTGTACATGAGCAATCTGTACACTCTTCTGTAGGCATGTCCTACTTTAATAAAAGAGTGTGGCAGGGGCTTCCCTGGTGGCGCAGTGGTTGAGAGTCTGCCTGCCAATGCAGGGGACACGGGTTCGAGCCCTGGTCTGGGAGGATCCCACATGCCGCGGAGCAACTAGGCCCGTGAGCCACAATTGCTGAGCCTGCGCGTCTGGAGCCTGTGCTCCGCAACAAGAGAGGCCGCGATAGGGAGAGGCCCGCGCACCGCGATGAAGAGTGGCCCCCGCTTGCCACAACTAGAGAAAGCCCTCGCACAGAAACGAAGACCCAACACAGCTATAAATAAATAAATAAATAAAATAAACAAACCCAAAGTTTAAAAAAAAAAAAAAGAGTGTGGCAGGAACTCCCTGGCGGGCCAGTGGTTAGGACTCTGCGCTTTCACTGCCAAGGGCCTGGGTTCAGTCCCTGGTCGTGGAACTAAGATCCTGCAAGCTGTGCTGCGTGGCCAAAAAAAAAAAAGTGCGGGATAATAACAGGTGTCTGAATCCAAGAACCATAGCTTGGTGCCCAGGCCTGGCAAGGCAGTGGGTAAGTGGGTGAACAGCCCAGTGGCTCCCATGGGACCGTTTTGCAATCTTTCTGAAGGTCAAGCTGGGAGGTGGATCGAGTCCTCTATACCTTTAAACTCAGGGTTTACACTTAAGAATTCATCCTCAGGGAAAAAAAAAGAGAGGCACACACAGAATTCCCTGTGCTTGGGTTTGCTTCATGTGCATTGATTCTCATGGTACAATGATTTAAGAAGAGGAAAGAATCAGAAACAACCTAAACATCCAATAATGGGCAACGATAGATATGCATAGTACTACTACTAATCATAAATTATGGTACATCCACAAAGGTCCTGTTGGTAAATGCAGCATTAGTATCCTGGACGGGACCCCGGAACAGAACAGACATTGTTTGGCGGGGTGGAGTAATGGTGAAATCCAGATAAAGCCTGGAGTTGAATTCAGAGTAATCCAGATAAAGCCTGGAGTTGAATTCAGAGTAAGGCGCCTGGGTCCATTTCTTCATTTTGATGAGATGCCAACCTTTAGAGGAGCTGGCTGAGGGCACGTGCAAACTCTCTGTGCTGTTTTTGTCACTTTTCTGTCCATCTAAAATCATTCCAAAATCAGTTAGAAGGATTTGTGATGGCATGGGAAAACAGTGGTTCCCCCCACAATGTGATAGATAGTAAGCAAATTAAGAAAACTTTTAAAAGCAGGTGATCAAATTGCATGTAGGACCTGAATTTGTAAAAATGAACAGGTATGTGTATATGCCGTGGAAAACCCAGGTGGTGGGATTATGGATGATTTTTGTTACTTTATGTGATTTCTAGATTTGGGAAAATGAAATTGTGTTCCTTTCATGGTCGTAAAGAAGAGAAAATATGTATACAGTTGATTCTTGTCATTGGCAGCGGTTCTGGGCCATAAAGTCGCCGCAAACACTGAATTAGTGAACACCGCACCACCACTCCTGGGGACACACAGGGCCAGGATCCCATGAGCCTCCGTCACCCCATTGTCACGACCGATCCCCACGCAAACTCGTGTGATGTGCATTTCTGTTTAAAGGCGCCTTGTCTGATACCACTTGTTGATTCATTCACGGCGGGGCTGTAACCCTGGCCTGAACAAAGCTCATCTAACACACGTACTGTCCCCGTGAGTACGACACCGCCCTCCTGCACTTGGGATGCTGGCCAGCACTTCAGCTCTACACTGGGGAGTCGTTTTAGAGGCAGACACCCGCCAAAAACTCAAAAATGCCCAAAACGTAGCCCTAAATGGTGAAAAGGACCCTGGTTACCACCCGGTTCCACTTCAGCTGGGAAAATGGTTGTCAGTGACTCGAATGTTTCACTGCTCTGCCTGTGTCATCTAATGACTGCACACTCCCACCCCCAAGTATCAATCTGGGGGTTACAAATACAATCTAGCCAGTAGGTGAATTCCCAAGTACAGAATCCAAAGGTATCGAGGCTTGACCCTACAGAACACCTCCCGTGGCCCGTTCCCACGCAGGCCTGCTGGCATCCACACGGCAGGCGGGCCCAGCCCTCGCCGGGAGCATGGGCTGGTGGTGAGGTGCCGCCTTTGCGCCCCGACACCCCGGTGCCCCAGCACACTCAGCCCAGCAAAGGTGTGTCTCCCCCACAAGCCCCGGGAGCCCAGTGTTGACCTTTAGCAGGAGCTGGGGTTCCCCCGCCTCAAGGGACCGGGGCAGGAGCGCTCCCTGCCAGATGCCTTACTCTGTGTCTGTGTGTCTCACCCAGCACTTCCGTGAGACAGGGGTCTCACCTGGGGGTGACTCTGCCCCCAGAGGACACTGGGCCCTGCCTGGGGACGTCTGTGGCCATCAGGACTGGGGGGCTGCTGGCATCGAGGGGGTGGGGTCAGGGACACTGCTTCACACCCCACGGCGCCCAGGACGCCCGATGTCAACAGTGCCGGGGGGCAGAAGCCCTGCTTTAGAGAAAGCTGCCCCAGGGACTTCCCTGGAGGTCCAGTGGTTAGGACTCCGAGCTTCCACTGCAGGGGGTGAAGGTTCGATCCCTAGTCAGGGAACTAAGATCTCGCGTGCCACGCGGTGTGGCCAAAAAAAATAGTGAAAGCTGCCCCAGCCATCTCCTTCCTGTGGCTGAGACTCGGCTGGGTCTCCCCCCACCCCGGCCCGCCCCGTGGTCTCTGATGCCAGCCCCCTGGGGCCCAGGGCCACTGAGAAAGGCTCGGTGGCCCTCGGCTCTGGCCCTGGAGTGGCACCAGCAGCATGTCCCTTTGTGTAGGTGGAAAAAACCCTGTAGGTTTGTGGAAAGAGCTAATGTTTGTGAAGGAAGAGGGGCCGGCTCTCCGAGACCGAAGAGGGACCTTCAGAGCCGGAGGGAAACAGCCTCTCCCGAGGCTGGCCCCGCAGCTCAGGAAGCCTGGCCTGCATTGGGCAGGGGCTTCTGTTGACCTCCCCACAGCAAGCCCACAGTGGAATGGGCCCCAAGCAAGGGCCTGCCTAGAACTCGAGGGTGGTCTAGCTGCTGGCCTGTGAAGTGTGGTCAGTGGCCCGGCAGCTGCCGGGGGTCCCCGCGCCCGGAGCGCAGGCTGAGGCATCCATCTGGCCGAGCGGGACGTGTAGCCCCACAGCAGAGGACAGGCCTCCGTAGCCCCCAGCCTCCTCCTCCACAAACGGGAGGCTGGTGCTGGCCGCGTGGAGGGGACGGGGTTACCGCTCACCTCTCCCTCCTGGCCTTGGTGGGTGCCTCCCCGGGCGCGGCAGTGTGGAGAGTGGGGTGGAGGCTGGCGTCCAGCCTCAGGGTCACCCTGACAGCTGGACGTGGCGACCCCAGGGCCCCTCATTGCTGTGTGCATCAATCATCAGACAGAGACTCGGCTCCGTGCAGGGTTCCGCTTGGAGCAGTGGGTCCCATCCCCCGGAAGGCCAGCGGCTCCGAAGTACCAGAGCCCACCCCGCCCCCGGGGTCCGATCACGGGGACTTCCATACTTTCCCGGTGACCTCCTGGCCCCAGGCGGCCAGCCTCAGATCCCTCGCCTTCCTGGCCCCGTATACCTGTCACCTCTTCCACCCGGGGTTAATTGCTTTGCCCCGAGATCGCTTTTTCCACCTCTCCCTTTTTGGCCCCGGCAAGTGGCTTCCATCAAAGCCGAAAACCAGACGTGGAAAAACCCCAAGCGTGACACATCAAGGCTCGGTTCCATTTCAAGGCTTGGGGTCCCCGTGTCCTGAAATGGAATAATACAAGTTCCAGACAAAAACTCAACTCCCCCCTCCCCAGAGAAACAGTTGTCTCTCCTGAATGGATCGGTTGTAAAGAATTAAGTGAAATCTCCAGAAGCACCCCCGTTCCTTCTCTGGAGGACACGGCCGGTTCCAAACCAAATGCCACATTTTTGGTGACAGCCAAGTATCTCTCTGAGAAAAGCTGGAGCTAATTACGTTAAAAATATTTAACTGTGATTTTTTTTTTTCTCTCTCTCTAAACAGGGTCAAACAGTGCTGCTTCTTGGAAAAACTGAAAAAGGTATGTAGTGTTTTCTCTTACTTCACGAGCTTGGAATCCCTTGTTTTTGAGCAAAGGAGCAAACAAGCCAGAGTGTTTCGTGCGCACATGACACACTGGGAATTGTGTCACCGTGAAACGAGCTCCGGGCTCCCAGCCAGGAAACCCGGGTTCAAATCCCAGGTCCACCTCTGAGAGGCTCTGCCATGTCTGGGCGGGTTCCTTTCATCTCCCTGCAGAGGAAATAACACTCTGTGACTTCCCAAGCGTGGTGCCGGCCCTTTGCGAAGGGGGCTCTCACCACCAGGTTGGAAATGTGCGCCTTTCCAGGAAGTGGTCCATTTCGTGTAGATTACGTAATCTGCTGGCAACCTTGGTCCCCAGCACCCTCCTACAGCCCTTCCCACTTCCAGGAGCTCAGTGGTCACGCCTGGCTCTGGGCCCCGGCGTCTTCCCCCTCTGTCTCCCCATCAGTCTGGCCAAAGGCCAGGATCGCCGCTCTGCTCAAGGGACCAGTTTCAGTTTCTCTGGCCGCCCTCTGGTTTCTCTGGTCTGTTTCGTTGATCTCCGGCTCTGTCATTTCCTTCCTGCTGCGGGTTTCGCCGTTCCTGTCCTCGTTCCTTCAGGTGTCACGTCGGGTCGTGGATCTGGGACCTTCCCCAATGCGCCCTCTGCAGCTGTCACTCCCTGCCCCAAACACCCACATCCCGAAACCGCAGGTTTCAGCAGGTCGCGTTCTCAGGCCAGGCGCTTTCCACCTTCTCCTCAGCCCCACTGCTCGTCTGAGCGCATGTGTTTTAATTTCCACGGGTTCCGTGACCGCTCTGGGAAGGAAAGGGCATCGGGACGCCTTTCTCGGTGGAAGGACGTTGTTGGGAGTATGGCTGAAATGGGATTCTCTTGGGACCCTTTGTGGGGCTCGCTGAGAACATGGAGGGAGGGCTGGTTTGAGGCGGGGGGTGCTTCGCTCTGGACCCCCGGCTTCACTGCTTCGTCTCTGAGCCTCTCTGAATGCCTGCTTCATACAGCTGGAGGGGGGTGGGGTGTGAGGCCCGAGGACACGGGGCTTGATCGGCTGTGAGGTTTGGGGGTCCGGGGTGGTGGAGGTGGCTAGAGCAGAGGCTGAGACAGAATCCCCTGAAGTCGCTCGCTGGGGCCGCCATCACAAAGTACCCACTGACTGGGGGGCTTACAACCACAGAAACGCATCCTCACACTGTTCCGGAGGCCGGAAGTACGAGATCCAGGTGCGGCAGGCCCCCCCTCCCTCTACAGGCTCCGGGGAGGGTCCTCCCTGCCTCTTCTGGCCTCTGGTGGTTTCCAGCATCCCTGGCGGCCTTGGCTTGTGGCTGCATCCCCCCAGCCGCTGCCTCCTCTTCACATGGCCTCCCCCGCGTGTGCGCGTGTCCTGTTCTCGTGCAGACACCAGTCACTGCGTTTAGGGCCCCACCCCACCCCAGTACGACCTCATCTTAACTAGTGACATCTGCAGTGACCCTATTTCCAAATGAGGCCCCAGGTATCAGGACTTAGGACTTGAATGTGTCTTTGGGGACACACTTTAGCCCACAGCCCTCCTGGCTCTGTGTGCCCTTTGCAGCCAGGAGGTCCCAGAGGGTACCCAGTGCCCGTGGCACTGGGATGGCAGCGCCCTGGGCCACAGAGAAGCCAGAGGGCGCTGGGGCTCCCTCCCCGCTTCTGAGGGACCGTGTGCTCTCCCTCCCTCTAGGATCTTCCTTCGGGGCTTCCCCTCAAGGCCTCTGGTTTGGCCAGTGCTGCCCTGGGCACCACCCCCCCGGCAGCGGCCCCGGTAGGGGAGACAGGCTTTCATCTGCAGCCCCCACGCGGCTCCGTGAGCAGAGCTAATGCCCCCCTTCGGCCACGAGCCCCCACGTCAGCCACGCCTGAACAGGGCCAGAGTCTCCAGCAACCACCCCCGCCAGCACCCTCAGCCCAGGCTTTCGTGCTTCCAGGCACGGGGTGCTCACTCCCTGAGTCCCAAAGGGCTTTGAGCGGTGGCCGCTGATCGGGGTGGCGGCACGGCTGAGTCCCTGGGACCCAGGTCCCTTCCGCAGCCCAGGGTGTGGCTTGGAGCGCTCATTTCACATCCCGTACCTGCGAGATGGGGATGAGAACTCCCAGGGGGCCTAAGGGGGACTGCAGACGCTGACGCAGGCCTGGTCCACACAGGGCTTCTCGTTAACTGTAGTGCTCACACGTGGAGGCTCACCTCCCTCCTGCCTGCGCTCCTCGGACCCTTTTGCCCCTGAGGATGCCACACCTCTCTGCTTTGTGCGGCCTGCAAGCGGCCCAGGCAGAGCCGGCCCAGGGTGAGGAAAGCCGGGCACCCGCCCCGGGCGCAGAACTTAAGGGGGCACCGAAAAATGCAGTCATCGCCATGCTGTATCTTAACATAGCAATATGTCCTAAAAATCAAAATTAATGCTCGCAAAAAAATCCATGGTCAAGATTTAAAAAAAAATTTTTTTTTGGCGGTGCCGCACGGCTTGTGGGATCTTGGTTCCCCGACCAGGGATCGAACCCGTGCCCCCTGCAGTGGAAGCTCAGAGTCCTAACCACTGGACCGCCAGGGAAGTCCGAAGATTAGAATTTCAATTAAAGAGGGGATTGCTTTGCCCTAACCCCAGCCCCATCAGATCTTGTCCCTAATGAAAACCTTGACATGTGATTCATCATGGATATTTTGCATTCATTTTGACTTCTTAAAAAAAATATTGCATCAAAGTATGTGATCACGGTGACCGACTTTTCGGTGCCCCTTAGATTCTGTGCCTGAGGTGGGCGCCTTGCCATCCTCACCCCAGCCCGGCTGACGAGAACGGTGGTAACAAAGATGATGATTTGAAACGCAGGTACTCCCCAGTGGTCACCAGATACCCTCATCTTGGTCTTTTCACGCTCTCCATCAGTGGACCAGAGGTCCGCGGCCCCTTTTCCTGATAGGGAGGCCAGTGCTCAGTTGCTCCTGGTCCCCGGGGACACACACGTGTACAGGGATCACGGCAGAGCCACCACCGCCAGGCTCAGGTGTCAGGAGAGTGGCTGGGGCTGCGGCCGCGTGGCCTCGTGCTGCGGGGTTAGGTCCACACACTACAGCACCTGCCAGCGGGGAGGACACAAAGCTCCAGCCCGTGACTTCGGCCGGCTCCACCCGGGCCCTGGCCCACTCCCAGGCACCTGGCCGGCCCACTGCTGACCGCCCCTCCCTACTTCCTCATCCCCCGCTGCAGACCCCACTCGGCAGCCCAGCTGGTGTCTATCAGGTGCCTTCTGTGAGCCAGACCCGGCTGCTTGGTCTTATTTTGTCCTGGTAGAAGCCTCGGGGAGCGGGTTTTCTCATCCCCATTTTATAGGTGAGGAAACTGAGGCTTAGCAGCAGAGAGACTCAGCAAGGCCCTGGACTGGTGGACCATGGGGCCAGGGTTCCAGCTCCTTTCTCTCCACCCACAAGGCACCTGGCGGTCCGTATTAGTCAGGGTTCTCCAGAGAAACAGAACCAACAGGATGTGTGTACAGAGAGAGAGTTATTTTAAGGAATTGATTATGGAGGCTGCAGGGTGGAGACCCAAGAGCCGACGCCAAAGGCAGTCACTGGAGAATTCCCTTCCGCTCAGGAGAGGCCCTCCACCTCCGCATCCCCCGCAGTCTCATCCAGAAACACCCTCACAGAAGTATCCAAAAGAACAACTGACCACATACATATCTGGGCATCCCATGGCTCAGCCAAACTGACACGTAAAATTAACCATCACATAGTCTCCCAGGCTGCATGGCCCCTTGCCCACCTGGATAGGACCCCTCAGAGCCCTCGGGGGCCATCGCCACTTTCCCTGAGAGTCAGGATGGGGCCAGCAGTGGGAGTTCAGGGAAAAGCTACAAGCTCAGATATTTGTGCAGAAATGTGCACAGCAGCACGATTCACAGCAGCCAAAGGGGGACACAACCCCACTGTCCATCGGTAGATGATGGACACACCCACCGTGTCCCTCCACACACGGGAGCATCACGCAGCCACGGAAAGGGGTGCAGCACTGACACTCGCTACAGCGTGGATGGACCCTGAGGACACGATGCTCAGTGAGAGAAGCCAGACACAGAAGGACACACGGTGTGTCATTCCACTGATGGGAAACATCCAGAACAGGCAGATCCACAGACACAGAGAGTTGGTGGTTAGTGGTTGTCAGGAGCTGGGGAGAGGGTGGGAGTAACTGCTGATGGGGATGGGGCTTCTTTTTGGGGTGATGGAATGTTCTGGAATCAGTAAGAGGTGATGGTTGCACAGTAATGTGAATGCACTAAATGCCACTGAACTGTACACTTAAAAATGGTTAAAATAGCAAATGTTATGTCACATATATATATTTTTACAGTCTTTAAAATTTAATAATGTAATATACCAAAAAACCATTGAGTGAGTGAACACTTTCAGTGGTGAATTGTTTGTTTTCTGACTTTCTATCTCAGCAAAGCTGTCAACAGGGAAAAGAGGAGGAAGCACAGAGCATGCTGAGGGGTCGGGGGTGGGCTGTCAGAGCTGTTGAATCACAGCGATTTGTTTTCTTTCCCGTGTTCCCAGCATCTCGTGGCTACGCCGGGGTAACGGGGACAGACGTTGGGAAGTGTTCCGCAGGGCAGGCGTGAGCGGTGAAACGCAGGAACAGAATCCGAGTCCTGCCAGGCTCGGTCCCAGCAGGTGCTTGGCATGACAGAGCCCCCATCCCCGCCGTGCCTGGTGCAGGACCCATCTGGGTGCAAGTGAGACCCGCCCGGCACATCTGCAGGGAGTGCTGGCGGGGCAGACAGCAAGGGAGGAGGCAGGGCTGTGACAAGGTGGGAAAGTCCTGGACTTTCGCAGCAGGGTTCCAGGTGATTTGTTTTAAAAGGCGGCAAGGGGTGATGAACGGTTTTCTTTCAGCATGGCTCTTTGGCTTGGAATTGATGGATCAGCAAATCTCTCTCTTCACTGGTGTGGTTCCTTCCCCACCACAACCTTGGGAGTCACAGTTGGCCACGGCCTGGGGCTGGCTTCTCAAAGCAGGACACACAGCGGTACCTTCCTAGGGCAGTCATTTTAGTCAAAGACTTTGGGGTCAGGAGGGAGACGTTATTATTTTTTTAATGTTAGTTTTATATTTTCTATTTGTATTATTTTTACAGTCACATAGATTAATTCAGGAGTGGCAGGCCCAACTGACGTGACATTGTAGGAAAAAATGAGGGAACGTCAACAGGCCACATCAGGCCACATCCCCTTCCATCTCCTCCAGACCTGGGTCCTCTCTTCAGGTTGTGCTTCTCTGCTGTATTAGTTAGCAATGCTGCATGACAAATACCCCCAAGCTCCAACCACTTATCATCTCACAGTGAGTCAGGGGTCCAGGCACAGCCTAACTGGGTCCTCTGCTCAGGGTCCCACCAGGCCACCATCCAGGTGTCAGCTGGGTTTCATTCTTACCCAGAGGCTTGACTGGGGGAGAATCTGCTCCAGGGTCCCTCGGGGTGTTGGCAGAATTTGTGGTGCCTGCAGCTGCAGGACTGTCGGCAGCTCCTAGGGGTCACCCACTGCTCCTGGCCACGTGCACTTCTTTTTTTCTTTTAAGATTTATTTTTATTTATTTATTTGGCTGTGCCAGGTCTTAGTTGCAGCATGTGGGATCCTCGTTGTGGCATGCAGGACCCTTTAGTTGCAGCATGTGGACTCCCACTTGCGGCATTCAGGATCTAGTTCCCCGACCAGGGAATGAACCCGGGCCCCTGGCCTTGGGAGGGCGGAGTCTTACCCACTGGACCACTGGGGAAGTCCCCACGTGCACTTCTTAAACACAGTCGCCTGCCTCATCAGGCCAGCAAGGAGGGTCTCTAGGGGCGAGGGCAGAAGTCCGAGCAGCTCTGCCTGGCCTTCTCTGAGAACACACCCACCGGCTGCCCTGCACCAGTCCCTGAGGATCCCATGAGGTCACGTCCGTGCCTTCTGTGCACCTTCTCCACTTCCTGTGTGCAGTGCGGCCCAAGCCACCTCTCCCAAGTCCTGCAGAGACCCTGAGAGCTGGGGCCCCAGCCCCAAGGCAGCCACGGTTCCCCTTTCCAGCGAGAGCCATGGGAGACCTCGGTGCTTCCTGGGCAGCCCTGCACTTGGCCGCATTTCTGCATTAACAAGAAAAGGCGTCATGGAATTTGGACAGGCGAGAAACGGGATGTCAGTGTGAACAGAACCAGACACTTCACCTCATTGTTAGAAATTCCACGCGGGTCATCGAAACCTTGTCTTGGGGCAGAGGCCGCCGGGAAGCCGAGATTAACTCCCTCTCGCCAGGCGCTTTCTACAGACCCAGTGCTGGTCCCTGCACCCCTGCTGCCTCCTGTGGGTACCTGGGCCCCGAGATCCCTCCTTGCCTCCCTCCCGCTCACTGGGGCTCCTTGGACCCTGGATTGTCAGTGGGGTAGCTGTGGATGGCCCTCTCTGGAAGGTTCCGCAGTGCTCCCCAGCCGTGTCCCCAGATGAGGACAGAGCCCAGCAACACCTCCGTTGGGGCTGAAATTTGCATCCTGGACCAAGACTGCTGCTTCTCTGCCCCTCCCCCCCCCCCCCCGGGTGCTGTGTTTGAAAGTCAGGCTTCCAGCCAAGACACGCAAGGGTCAGCACCTGAGTAGCGGGTTCCGTCCAGATGTCATTAGGACATGCTTTGTTTTAGTGCCAGGCAGCCTGAGCTTTGACCCCAAGCCCCTGTGTCCGCACCTGGTGGGCATGTGGGTCCCCTCGGGAGTTCTGACACTGAGGATGCACGGCCGGGCCCGGAGGAGGTGCCCAGGAGCCACGTTGGTGGCCTCAGCCCACCCGGGCTTCTCAAGTGAACCCGATGGGACCAAAATAATGTATACATTTCACAGGAAAGAGGCTCCCAGGCTGGCACACTCCTAGGCCATTCATAAAGGGGTCTCCCCCTGACCCCCGACCCACCCAGCACTGCTGCCATAGCCCAGCCATTCTCTGTGGGGGGCCGTCCTGGGCACTGCGGGGTGTGGAGCAGCATCCCTGACCCCACCCACTCAATGCCGCGAACCCCCCAGAGGGAAGACCAGAGATGTCTCTAGACATCCCCAGTGTCCCCTGGGGGCAGGATCGCCCCGGTGAGACCCCTTGTTCTAGTCTGGCGCCTCACACAGGCACATCTCTGAAACCGTTCAAGTAATCTCACCATTGGCCCTTTTTTTTGTTTTTTTAAACATGAAAAATGTCCCTAACTACAACTAGCCCTTAGGGAGAGCCTCTCTGGGTCTGTTTGGTTCCAGCACTTTCTAACCACGTCGGAGGTGGCGTAACAGATGCTCAGTAACCACTGGTCATTCTGATGCTGGGGTGTTGAGCCTTCAGTCCCCTGGGTGTTGGCCATCAACCCAGAGCAAAGAGCTGGAGGCCATGACCCAGGCCCGAGGTCCATCCGCAGCAGCACGTGTGCCCTGGGCAGGCCATCCCCACTCTGCAGGGTGGGCCATCCTGGGCACATGCCCACGAGTGGCATCCACTGCGGACTTCAGGTGCGGCCAGTGCTGTGCCCCTGGCAGCCTGATCCTGGGGGCCTGTCCTGGGAGAGAGATCGACCCTGGGGACAGAGTGAGTTCCTGGAAGGAGCCTCCTTGGTAGACGCCCTGCACTGCAGACACCAGTCCCTTCCATCCAGGTGTCCCTTTGGTGCCCAGCTTCAGCCACGGACCCCAAAGATGCCTCTGTCCTAGTCCCAGGGCCTGTGGATGTGTCACTTCACATGGCGGAGGGGACTTTGCAGGCAGGGTTAAGTTAAGGCACCTGAGACAGGGATGACCCTGGATTCCCTGGGGGCCCAGTGTCATCCCAGGGTCCTTATAAGAGGGAGGCGGGAGGGTCAGAGGCAGAGAGAGACGGGAGATGCTGCGCTGCTGGCTGTGAGGATGCAGGAGGGGCCGCGAGCCAGGGATGCGGCGCCTCTAGAAGCTGGAAAAGGCGGGAACTGATGCTCCCCTGGAGCCTCTGGAGGAACCAGCCCTGCCCACGTGTAGATTTTGACCCAGAGGACCTAGTCAGACTTCTGACCTCCAGAACCGTGAGATAATCAATGTGTATGTTTTTAAGCCACCAAATTTGTGGTAATTTGTGACAGCAGCCACAGGAAATGCAATGCCAAGGAGTGTCCAGGGAGCTATGTATACCCCAAGAAGGGGTTCTGGTGCAGCCTTGTGCACGGACAGCAGACCAGGGGCTTCTCAGAGAGGGTGACACTTCATGGGGTTTTGCAGAATGTGTAGGAGTTTGTCCAGGCTCAGGTGGGAAGGCCTGGACCTGCCCTCCCCTCTCTCCCAGCCTCCTGCCCTTTGGCTCCAAGCTGCACCCTCACGGGGCCAGGGTGACGGCATTTCCTCAGTGCCGGGAAGCCGAGAATGGGGGTGACACCCTCCACGGGCGCTCGGCGTGCTGGCCCAGCCCAGTGCCCGGCTTGCACACCCTCACATGACTGCAGTCATCCTCCGGGTGCACAGAGAGGGCCCTTTCTTCTGCTCCCGCATCAGCCACACCGTCACCCTCCGTCACCGGGGCTCATTGTCCGACCACCTCCCGGCTCGGGCCAAGGGCGGCCGTTTGCCCTGCAGCTCTGTTTTTCTCTCGCTTGTGGGCACCTCATTCATTCCCCTTTTTCTAGCCTTTTCTAAATATAGCTGCCAAGGGACCCGATTTAGCCTGTGCATAAAAGGACCGGCTGACAGGGAGTCACAAGACACTGGTCTTGGGGGGGGGGGAAGGGGCGGGGCAAGCCTCCTGCTGGGAAGCGTCTGCCTGGCAAAGACCCAGCTGGTCTTTTACGGGCCCCCACGTCCCACCAAAGGTCATGACGCCCAAGGTCACAGAAGCCATCACATGGCCAGCCCTCCCCACGCCAGGCCAGGGTGGTGACCTCGACCCTGGAGAATCTCGGGCCCAGCACGGAGGCCCAGATCCCAGAGCCCAGAGCCAACCCTGCCTGCGGGCGGGCAGGGATGCCTGCTCGGCTCCTGGTTGTTGGGGGGGTCAAAGAGGTTTTGTCTCCTCCCTCATAGTAAAGTCCTAATGCCAGTGTGGCTCCCATGGCCCTCCGCAGGTCCCCTCTGTCTGTGACCCCGCTTGGAGCCAGGGGCGAGGCCAGGAGGCCACCGCATCCCGGATGCTGGGGACACCGCGAGACACCTGCCCCTCCCTCTGACTTTCTAATGGCGTGTGCACGTTTCTGTAGGGTCTAGAGCAGGTCTCTCCACCTCGGCACTGCTGACGTCAGAGCCGGGTCATTCTCTGGGGGAGGCGGCGTCCCTGGCACAGTGGGGTGTGGAGCAGCCTCCCTGGTCCCACCCCCTCAATACCAGGAGCCCCCCCAGTCGTGACAACCACAGATGCCCTAGACATTGCCCCTGATGGAGACTCCCTGTTCTAGGGGCTTCCATGCCATGGACTGTGGTGCAAGGGTACCCCCTGGAGGCGTGCAGGTCCGAGGCCTCGTGCACACAGTAGGTGTGTAAGAAATGCACGGTAATCAACCTGCACGTGGGCACAGCCCTCGGTCAGCCAGCTCCCCGGGCCCTGCAGGAGGGCAGCTTGTTCTTCAAAGAAGCCCAGACTGTTCTCCCAAACCTCATCCCTTTCTGTTTTGCTTTGGGATTGTTTTTCCTCCTTCAACACAGCAGCCCGCCTCCTCTTCTTCTGAACACCATGTACTGGGGGGCGGTTATCCCTGGGGTGGGGGAGAGCCTGCTTTCTCACCCGGGTCTCGTTTGTCCTCCTGTCGAATCTGACTGGAAGTTTGTGTTTTGGGGCGGGGGGTTGTTTTGTTTCCTTCCTGTTTAATGGCAGGTGGGGATGGGGGTCAGACTGCCGGGCCCTGGGAGGAAAGAATTCAGAAGCTCGGTGAGCTGTAAAGCTACCGGTTCTGGAAGTTTTAAAGCAAAATGAAGGCTGTTTCTGTTCTCTCTGAGGACAAGGAATTACTGCCGCCTGCCTGCCTCCCCTCCCTTCCCCTCCCCTCCCGAGAGCAGAGCTCTGTGGGCTGGGGACGAGGCCAGGGACGCAGGCTCCCGCTGCCAGCTGCCCCCCTCCCTCTGCAAGGCCACCTTCTTGGGGCTCTGACTCACCCAGCTCGCCGGCCACACAGGCCCCATCCGCCTGGATGAGGAGGCTGTGGAGGAGGGTTTCAGAACCGCCTGGAAGCAGCAGGCTTTCTCTGGGCTGAGATTCACTGAGGCCAACTTCTTGTGCCGTCGGGGGATGAAATGCGTGTGGCACTCATGTCCCAGGGAGCAGGAACCACGGGGAGCAGGTTGGCCGCTGATGGAGAAGCTGCCAGAAACTCCTCTGGCTTTAATGCTTTACCTGCGTCTCAGGGCTGTTAAAAAAGAGAATGAGTGTCCTGTCCACGCTCAGCGGAAGGAGTGGGTGCCAGCTGGAATTGTCCCTGGCCCCATGGCCAGCGTCTAGCATGTAGAGTGCTGGGAAGAAGCCAGCCCAACGGTCAGGAGACCCCACTCGGGCCTCTCCTGGCCATTGTATCAGCTATCCGTGCTGCGTAACAAGTTATCACAGACCCAGCAGCTTCCAGCTCTCAGTTCTGGAGGTCAGCAGTCGGGCCATGGTGTGGCTGCCCTCTCTGCTCAGTGTCTCACCAGGCTGCAGTCGAAATGCCTCATCTGGAGCTCATTCAGATTGTTCCAGAATTTGGTTCCTTGCAGCTATAGCAGTGGGGTCCCCCCCCACTTGCAGCCACCCCCATTTCTTGCCACCCGGCCACCTCCGGCTTCAAAGCCAGCAACACAGGGTCTCCCTTGCACGGAATCCCTTTCACACTCACTCCCCTGATTAGAGCAGGCCCACCAAGGGTATCCCCTCTCTGTCACCTGTGCCACACGACACGGCCCGGCCCAGAGCTAAATCCCTTCCTATCCTCGGGTCCTGCCCACACTCTAGGGGAGGGGATTGTACAAGGTCACTGGGGGTCATCGTAGAGGCGGGTACAGCCCCAAGGATCCCT
Source organism: Eubalaena glacialis (assembly GCF_028564815.1). Lineage (NCBI taxonomy): Eukaryota > Metazoa > Chordata > Mammalia > Artiodactyla > Balaenidae > Eubalaena > Eubalaena glacialis. Next base: position 185,919,643 of record NC_083719.1, on the reverse strand, counting down.
TGCTAGATTGCTGGTGAAGGTCGGGTGTGACAAATGCCTTGTCGTTGCAAGTGGGCCCCCCAGAGGAGGTAGGGCCTCCTGTGCATGGCCCAGGGGGTCACTCCAGGCCACAGGTGAGATCAAGCACGTTAGCCCTGACTCAGGATGGGCCCTGAAACCAACACCACACAACAAAAAGAAAACCCTCATTCCTGTTTCCCATGATTCTCCTTATTGTCTTTAACAGTAAAATTCAGGGCAGAAGCATTGCTATGTGGGGTTCTAACCCAGAACTTCTCAACTGAGGGGGCGGTCCTGCCCCCCCGGGGACACGGGGCCATGTCTGGGGACACCTGTGGTGGTCACGACTGGGGGGCTTCTGGCATCAAGTGGGTGGCGGCAGGAATGCTACTCAAACCCCTCAGTGCCCAGGACGGTACCAGTGTCAGCAGTGCCCGGGGGACAGACGCTGAACTAGTCTGTCCTCCTCAGGACATTAGGTGGCCTTTGAGGGACACTCTGTCTCTGAGAACCAGGGGCTCCCAACCCACCTCATCCCAGGCCTATAGGCTCGTGCTGCTTCTGGAAGTTGCAGCTGCGGCTTCCAGGGGAGCAGTTCGTCTCACACTGAGTCCCCAGGGCTGCGGGTCCACGTTCAGTGCACAGAATTGAGAGCCGGGCCGGGACTGTGCCTGGGTGTCCGCCTGCCGCAGGCAGACCCCACAGCCAGGGAGGGGTCCCCACAGCCAGGGAGGGGTCCCCAGTGGCCCCCCGGCTGCACCGCCTCTTGGGCCACCAGAACCAGGAGCCGCTCCTCGAAGGCCCTGCTCACCTCGCCAGCCACATTTTTCACATTCTTTTCCCTTTACGCAGCCCAACCAGCCAACTTTCTCAGAAGCCTCTGTGGCATCCCATTCTTTCTCTTCTGGTAAGAAAGCAGCCTCGGCGGCTCGGGTGTCAGTGTATCCCGTGGGCTGGGAGTGGCACTCTTCCCAGCTATGAGAGCTATGCGTGGAATTCACGGGGATCGCTGGCATTTTTGTGTCTTGCTGTCACTGCTTCCTGTGCTGCTGGAAAACACCTCTGAGGGTGGAGGTGGCATCACAGGCTGAGCAGGAGAGCATGTCTGCTGTCTCTGGCCTCTGAGTCTGCCTGCCAGAGACACGCCCGGCAGGTTGGGGCTTCCCTAGATGCCCCGGGTGTGCGCCTGATCTGCTTTCCCCTGAGCCATGCTGCTCAGGGCTCGGAGCTCCAGGGTTCCGGCAGAGGCTGGGCCCCCCCCCCAGGCCTGCTGTCTCCTTCTTGGCTTTGCCCATGAGGACACGAGGCTCAGCCCGCCCACCCCCAACGAGGTCTCGAGTACCTATCTGCCACGCATTTCCCCCCCCCCCCCCACCGCCCCGCAGCCGTGAGCGATCTGGACACACAGTCACGCCAAGTATCTTGGCAAGACACAGAGGCCAAAAGACATCTTAGAGGTCCTGCATCCGGGCCCGTCCTGCCGCCTTAGAGAGCGCCCGTTACTCCATCCGACTCGCCCAGGTGGAAGGAAGCAGGCTCGGCCGCCAGGAAACGCCAAGCCCCGACGTTCACCAGGAGCAAGGGGACAGAAACGTGATCTTGAGAAGGCCTGGCAGGGGGTCCTCTGCGGGGTGCAGAGGTGATGATGCAAAGGTCTCCCAGGCACACACGTGCAGCCCTGTCGTAAGCTAGCAGGACAGCCTGCTCAAGTCCTTGGGGAAAAATGTCCAGGACTCCGAGAGCCCCAGAGTCACTTACAAACCACCAGACGGGAGGCTCAACGCTGGGAGTCTGCTGTTTCATCTCACTCGGGGTTTTCTCTGACCCTGGTGGCCACACAGGCCTGCCCCAGTGTTGTCGATGTCCCCAGCGTTCTGCCCCAGTCCTTCTCCAAAGCAAGAAGCCGTGTGAGGGTCCTGGCACCATCCCCCGTGTGTGGAGGCCCTCAGCCCTGGGACCACTGTATGTCTAAACCCTTTGCCAAATGCACTGGGCCATGGAGGATGCAGAGACCGTGCCCCTCGCCCTCCGAAGCTTGCCTCTGGGTGCAGGGGGGACAGAGCTATGTGCTGGGACCCGCCCGACTGCCCCTAGATCTGGTCTCCCAGTGAGCCCTGGTTGGGAATTAGATTCAAACCCTGGCCCAACCTCCACCCGCTGCGTGGTCTCGGGAAGGTTATTAACAGACGAACGTCTTCAAGCCTCGGTCTCCTCATCTGTAAAAAATGGGCGCAGAAGTCCCTTCATGATGCCCGACATCGTGGTCCTCCCCAGTAACAGAGACTGTGAATGCACTCCGTCACCTGCAGAGTACACGTGAAGCTTGGCACTCCAGTGCTCTTGTCCACAAGCCAAAGACACACAGCCTATATATTTCTTGGTCCAAGTCAAACAAACCACTGATTTTTCCCATCTTCCACTTTCCTCCTGATTAGGAAAATATATGGCTACCCTTCAACAACAGCAAGATGAGGGCTTTTCTTTATTTTCCTTTTCTTTTAAAAAATGTTTGCTTAAAAATGTTATTCCAGGGCTTCCCTGGTGGTGCAGTGGTTAAGAATCTGCCTGCCAATGCAGGGGACACGGGTTCGAGCCCTGGTCTGGGAAGATCCCACATGCTGCGGAGCAACTGGGCCCGTGAGCCACAATTACTGAGCCTGCGCGTCTGGAGCCTGTGCTCCGCAACAAGAGAGGCTGCGATAGTGAGAGGCCCGCGCACCGCGATGAAGAGTGGCCCCTGCTTGCCACAACTAGAGAAAGCCCTCGCACAGAAACGAAGACCCAACACAGCCATAAATAAATAAAAATAAATAAATTAAAAAAAAAAAAAGTTAAGTCTTTAAAAAAAAAAAAATGTTATTCCATGCACACGATGAAATATTACTCGTGAAAAGGAGCGAAGCCCTGACACTCACTACACCGTGGATGGACCCTGAGAACACGATGCTCAGTGAGAGAAGCCAGACACAGAAGGACACAAGGTGTGTGATTCCATTGATGTGAAATGTCTTGTTTCTCTTTAAAATTTCACCTTGGGATGGTTTTAAGCAGAGAAGTCACACTGTGATAAAGGTGATTCAGGGGGCCAGGGTAAAAGATATTTCTGAGAAAGACATCCTGAGAGAAAGACATCAACCCAGTCCCCAAGGAACTGCCAGGCCTTGGGAGAGACAGACAGACAAGTGTACCACTCACCTGGATGTAACGCAGGTCTCCACACAAGATGTGAACCCACACAGGGAGGCCCAGGATGGCACGTTGCATTACCTTGGGAGCGCCCGCACCCAGAGAATGGAGTCAGATGGTGGAAAAGGAGAACTCTGGTCCCTTCAGCCCCTTATGAGGGCACTGATCCCATTCACGAGGGCCCCACCCTCAAGATCTAGGCACCTCCCAAAGGCCCCACCTCTTGATACCGAATAGGGCTTCAACATGCATTTTGCAGGGGTGGGGGACAAAATATTCAGTCCATAGCAGGCAGGATAGGGGGTGGGGGAAGAATTCCTGGCAGAGGGAAGTGAGTGACAAGCTTTGACTTTGTACTTGGTTTGTGAGTCCGCAGGGGCCCCGGGTGGTTTCTGAGTAGGGCAGTGACAGACTCAGGTGCATTTTCAGAAGTCACTCCGGCTGTTGGGAGGAGGGATGGAGGGGGTGGGTGGACGCCCCTGGCTGGGGATGGGGGGAGGGCACAGGAGTCTGCCTGGGGCTGCTGAGGGCTGGACCAAGGCGAAGTCTCCAGGGACAGCTGGCCTGGTCCCCATTGCTCTGGCCTTGGACCAGTCGCAGCAGATGGAGACGTATACATGTTTTTTCAGATACCGACTTTATTTTTTTTTTCTCTGTGTAAAATTCACACAATTCAAATGAGTGACCTCCTGAAGTAGTACTGAGGACTCCAATCCCTGAAACCCAGTAACCAAACTAGCATAATTTAAAATAGCATCATACAATTTTCAAGGCAGAACCTTAGAGCATCTTCTGTTGGGTGGAGGTAAATATCGAATTAATGGCTCTTGTGATTCTTGTGTGTTTTCAGGGCTGACCACTTCCTGTTTATTTTTCCATGGGGACTTTAGAATTATTTTATCAAGTTCTTTCCCTTCTTCAACATTTTGGTTTGGTTTTGTTTTTTGCATCTTCTTACATTTCCCGCCTTCTATCTGGGGTCATTTTTCTCTAATATCTTTTTATTTTACCTTTAATAAGGCAGGTCTGCTGGAGACAGAGTCTTCCTGTTTGTCTGAAAATGTCTTTATTTTACCCTAATTCTTTTTTTTTTTTAATTAATTATTTTTGGCTGTGTCAGGTCTTAGTTGTGGCACACAGGCTCTTTAGTTGTGGCGCTCGGGCTTAGTTGCCTCACGGCACGTGGGATCTTAGTTCCACGACCAGGGATCAAACCTGCGTCCCCTGCATTGGATTCTCAACCGCTGGGCCACCAGGGGAGTCTCATTTTTACTCTAATTCTTGAAGTTGATTTTCACCAGGTCTAGAATTTTCACTGGATCCATGAAATTGTTGGTCCTTTTTCCTCTGGCAGATTATGTTTGTTTGTTTTGTAATTAAGTGATTTTATTCAGGTATAATTCCTTTTTAGTAAAATGAACAGATCTTACATATGTAGTTTGATGAATTTTGACAAGTCTATACACCTGTGTACACTAACACCTCAGTTGAGATAGAGAACACCTCTAATGTCTGTCTTCTTTCACCCTTTGAGAGTCCCACATGTGGCTTCATCTGTCAGTAGGTTCTTTTTTCCCTTGTGCAGTAGTATTCCATGGTATGAATTACTGCAGTTTGTTTATCCATCCTCCTGTTGACAGGCATTTGGGTTACTTCCAATTTTTGCTGTTACAAATACAGATGTATGAACATCTTGTACAAGTCCTTTTGTGGAAATATGTTTTTATGTATCTTGGGTAAATCCCTAGGAGTGGAATTGCTGGGTCATAGGTTAAGTATGTGTTTAGCCTTATAAGAGTCTGCTAACCCACTTTCCAGGGTGGTTGTACTATCCTATGCTCCCATCAGTAACGTGTGAAAATTCTGATGTTTCTACATCCTCCCCAATACATGGTATTGTCGGTCTTTTAGATTTTTGCCAACTCTAAGGGCTGTGAAGCAGTCTCCCATGATGGTTTTCATTTATACTTGCCCTGATGACTAATCATTGAGCACCTTTTCAGGTGCTCATTGGTCATTTCTCTGTCAATTTCTAAAATGTTTTTCCTGCCTGAGGTTCTAGGGATTCTTGAATCTGTGGCTTAGAGTCCTTTTTTTTTTTTTAATCAGTTTTGGGAAATTATCCATCACTATCTCTTCCAAGATTGCTTCTGCCCCTTTCTCTCTCTCCTCCTTCCAGAGCTCCAATTACACGTGTGTCAGAACTTACTGCATCCTCTGTGTCTCATATCTTGTCTCATGTGGTCCATGCTTCATTCTGGATATTTCCTATCTTCTAGTTCACTAATTTTCTCTTTAGTTATCTTTAATGATACTGCTTCTTCCATTGTGTTTGTTTCAGATATTGTCAGTTTCCACACATCCATTCAGTCTTTTTCTTTAGTTTCCAATTCGCTGCTAAAATTCCAACCTCACATATTTAACATAATTAATATAGTTATTTTAAAGTCTGTCAATTCCAGTGTATCGAACCCCTGGGAGCCTGTTTGTATAGTCTGTTATTTCTGCTGATTTTTGTTCATGTGGTCCTGTCTTCTTCTATGCCTGGTCATTTCTGATTGTGTGCTAGATATTGTGACTGCTGACTTGTTTGTAGAAATAATTCGAAGCCTAAGATGATGTTGTTTTCCACCAGAAAGGATTCATTTTTACTTCTGTCCAGCATCTAGGGCTGCTAGCAATCTAAGGTCACCTCAATCCAGTATCGGGGACTGAGGTTATTCAGAACTCAGCTACAGTCACTGTGAGGGCCTGTCTGCTTCCTGTGGACCCTTTTCTTAGAAGGCAGGACTCTTTTGTCCCAGCTCATACCAAGGGGGAGTTCCCCAATCTCTCTCCCCTTAGGAGGCCCTGGATCTCAACCTCTGAGCCCCTAGCCTTGTGAGGGCAATAGCCACTTGGCCTCTTAGCAAACCCTCCACCCCAGTAAAAAGCAGCCCCAAAGCCAGACTCCTGGGCTTCCATCCTCCCCAGATCCTGGATGGAAATCTTCACTATCTTAATAGCCCTCCAGTGCCTTCAGGCTTCTCTATTCCATGAAGCTTTGCTAGTTGCCCTCATCAGGAGAGCGTCCACAGGAGCTGGCCCACCGTCATTGGAGCGAAATCTGCAGATAGAGGTTTAAATCCAAAGTCCAGGTGGCTGAGGAGGAGGCCATGAATGTATCAATAGATCAGCATGATCTTAGAGCCACAGAATGACAGAAGGGGATCCATGCTCAGCTTTTATTTATTTATTTAAATTACTTAATTAATTTATTTATTTTTGCCTGCGTTGGGTCTTTGTTGCTGTGCATGGGCTTTCTCTAGTTGCGGTGAGCGGGGGCTACTCTTCGTTGCAGTGTGTGGGCTTCTCATTGCGGTGGCTTCTCTTGTTGAAGAGCACGGGCTCTAGGCATGCCGGCTTCAGTAGTTGTGACTTGCGGGCTCGGTAGTTGTGGCTCGCGGGCTCTAGAGCGCAGGCTCAGTAGTTGTGGCACACGGGCTTAGTTGCTCCACGGCACGTGGGATCTTCCCGGACCAGGGCTCGAACCCGTGTCCCCTGCAATGGCAGGCGGATTCTTAACCACTGCACCACCAGGGAAGTCCCTCCACTCCTAGTTTTAATACAATCCACTTCAGACTCTGCCCCGCTTTCCCCCAGGCCAGGTGGGCTTTGTGACGCCCTGCCCCGCGCAGCCCCTGGACAGATGAGTGGTGTGGCCACCGCGATGCCAGCAAAGTCCGAGGGCAGGGAGATTTCTCAGTAGCTTCCAGCAAACCGGCCAGTGCGCGCTCACTGTGCAGAGGAGGTCCAGGCACCTCGTCTCTCGTCCCTCCTCCCCCGCAGCTCTGTTTATATGTGGCAGTTGCCACAGGTTCCTGAAGGAGGGCCCTCCCCGTGGCTGCCAGCCTCTGGGGCCCCCGTCCCCCAACATAGGAACTTGGGGACCTGGAGGTTGGCCAGGCCCTGCGCCGAGAGGGAGTGTCACTGAGCATTGAGCAGAGCTCACTGGAGCTCAGAGGGGGGAGGTAACTTTCCCAAAACCACACAGCTTTGGGAGCTGGGGCAGAATGCAGGTCCGCCACTTTCCACAGGGCCTCTGCCTCCCCCTCTCTCCCCCCAGGGCTGTGCTCTTTCCTCCTTCAAATGTGTTCTTGGTTGAGTTTGAGGGAGACTCTGAAACTCTGGCCCCGTGTGACTTCTCCCAGCCACAGAGGTTGTTGGATACTAAGAAATTCTTTTTTTTTTTTTTCTGGCCAGGCCAAGCAGCTTGTGGGATCTTAGTTCCCTGACCAGGGATTGAACCCGCCCCCTCAGTAGTGATAGCGCAGAGTTCTAACCACTGGAACTCCAGGGAATTCTCAGATGCTAAGAAATTTAAACCCTCTTTGAAACAAACTTCTGTTCCATTCAGTACCATCTCACTTCAAACTGGACCATTTCAATTCCAAAAAACTGTTTGCATTTTGCCTAAATGAACCTCTTTTAGCTGCTGGGTTTCTTCTGATAAGAGAGTTCAACAAAAGCCTTAGATTCTGCCCCCTGGGGACACTGGGTGATGTCTGGGGACATCTGTGGCTGTCACAACTGGGGGAGCTCCTGTCATTGAGTGGGTGGGGGCCAGGGATGCTGCTTAAACCCCTACAGTGCTCAGGACGGCGCCCCAGAGAATGATCCAGCGACAAATGTCAATGGGGGTGGTCACGGTGGCGTGGGGGCAGGTCTGCAGGCAGGTGTCCTGGCTGGGTGAGGGATGCAGGAGAAAGGGACTTGGATCTCAGTCAGGGATAGCGGCCAGGACAGGCGACGTTTAGACCAGACCTTCCTGGAGGGGTGAGTGGTGACAAACGTCCCATCCGCACACATATGAGTCGTGGGAGGGCTGGTAGAACCTGAGCCCGGTGAGCATCGGGCCAGCAGCAGTGTCCCAGTTTGATATTGTCCCACAGTCACATAAGATGTCACCATTGGGGGAATCGGGGAAAAGAGTGCATGGCACCCTGTACAATTTTTGCAACTGCCTGTCAGTCTGTGATTATTTCAAAATACAAAACAGTGCAGTGACTTTGGAAACTGTTTGAAAATGTTTAACCTGTAAAGTTAAACATACACCTGTCCTAGGAGCCAGAAATCCCATGCCCAGGCATTTCCCCAGGAGAAACAGAAACTTAGGTTCCCACAAAAACCTGGACATGAATGTTCACCACGGCTTTACTCACAATTGGTATTGGCTACAGGACTGTATGCATTTCTAAGTTCTCATCGACTGCATGCCCCAAAGCACGGATTTTACTGGATGCAAGTTGTACCTTAATGGAAACCATTTCATTAAAGGAAATCATAAAAACAATGACTAACCAGACTGTCAATTTGAGGTTCCCCTTCTGCCTTTATCCACATATGTTTTAATACAGTGGTAAATAGCCACACATCCTCACTTTATCCATCTCCCTGTTTTTTCATGAAACACCTCCTCTGGGCTCCCCATCTTTGGGTACCATTTATAACAGTTGCTCCACTAGGAAAACACCCCACTGAATTAGCCATTCCCCCGTTGCAGGACACATGGTTTCATTTAATTTTTCACTATTATAAATAACACCGTTGTAAACACCTTTCTATATATAGCTTTTTATTTCTCTTGATTTTTGTTCCCTCGGGATAAATGCCCCAGCAAGGGATTTGAGAGGACAGCCTTGTAGCTCCTGATGTCCAGTTTACGAGGCTGAGATTGGCCAACAATACCAGAGAGTCAGGGACGAGCATATCCCTACCTGCGTCAGGTGTCACTCTTCCTGCAGCCTTCCTGGTGTCCTGGGTAAATGAAGTGCTGGCAGCCCATGATCCCTCCAACCTACTTTCCTCGATTGCTGATGAGGCCACGCTTTGTTCACTTTGTGTTTTACCGGTTAAATTACTTTTCACATGAGTTCCTTGAGTGAGTCCTTTCCAGATATAAAATACCCAGCTAAGGTATTATTAACATGACAAAGAGGTCGCTTTCCAGTGTATCGTTGCCATGATTTTTCCTGGGTCTCTGGTCTTGGGTTTTAGTTTTATCGGTTTGCCGTGAAGAAGTTCTGAATAGTTGTATACAATCATAGCTGTCAATCTTCTCCACTCCTTCTGTTGCTTCAGTTGCTAGGAGGTAACTTCTCTGAAACAGAAAATCAACATTCTGTACATTTTCACTAATCTGTGTATATTTTCTTTTTCATCCTATGACTTGTTTTGTTTTGTTTTTTTACTTTTTGGCCACGCCACACGGCATGTGGGATCTTAGTTCCCCAACCAGGGATTGAACCTGTGCCCCCTGCAGTGGAAGCGCAGAGTCTCAACCGCTGGACCGCCAGGGAAGTCCCCATTCTATGACTTTTTATATGGAATCTCTTTGGTTGGGAAAATGAGGCCTAATATAACCCAGAGGTTTCCCCCGTCCAACCCCGGGGGAGGTGGCTCTGCCCCTGGGCCACACGGGGCCATGTCTGGGGACGTCTGTGGCTGTCACGACTGGGGGCCTCCTGGCATCGAGTGGGTGGGTCCAGGGAGGCTGCTCCGCACCCCGCAGTGCCCAGGACGGCCCCCCACAGAGAGTGACCTGGTCCCAGTGTCAGCAGGGCCTTGGGGGAGGGACCCTGTTCTAACTCGGTGTCCCCCATCCTGCCATCCCCCAGCTCGCCATCGAGAAACACCACCCTCCCCCAGTTGTGTTTAATCCTCATGTGCATTTGAGCCTGGCATCTGGGCTCAGGTCTGTAACACTCCGGTGATGACCCTCCCTCTGTAATCAGCGCAGCCTCACAATGCATCCTGGCGTGCTCGGGGCCTTCATGGTCCTTGCCTTGCAGCCACGTGCCCGCGATGCTTCTGTGGGATCCAGCCTGACCCTGGTGACTTCCTAGCCCTTCACTGGGAGGCCAGCCAGGGCCTGCTGCCGTCTGTTAAGTTTCTATTTTTAGGCAAACCTCACCCCAAGTCATACCCCCAGCCTCGCCAGGCTAGAACCGGCCTCTCCCCAGGCGGAATCTGACCGCTACCTGCAGCTCCAACCACCTCACCCCTCCCTCCTGCTTCCCAAGGCCCTGCCCGGCTTCCAGGGCCTTCCAAGGCTCCACGGGCCAGGCAGGCCCGGCCAGGTCGGGTGCCTGGGGCCGTCACGTGTCTCTGGCAGGGAGGCAGCTGGTGAGGAATGTTCCCGGGCTGACTCACGGCCACTGCCTATCCTGCGGGAGTTGACCTAACCCCGGGGGCACGCGGTGAGGCAGTGACTGGCCATGACACCGCCAGGACCAGGACTTCGGTCTGCTGTCTGGGCTGCCGTGATGCAACCATGTCTGGTCTCAGCTGCTCGTGCACACACACACGTGCACACACATAGATACACACTGACACACATGCATGCACACGCATGCAGGCTCACACATGCACGTGCATGTGAACAAATGCACACACACGCGTGCACGCAGACACACAAGCACACACACACCCCCCATGCAGCCCCTTCCAGCCGTCCCGGGGGGTCCAGGTTATAACCCAGCCTGGAGGGAGCCTCTCAGGGCATCGTGCCCGGAACAGAAAGCCAGCAGCGCCGAGGGCCTTAGAGCTGGTGAGGGAGGCCACGGTTTGGGGTGCCCACGGGGTGGCCGGGCCTCCTAGGGTCCTGGTGGACACTCTGAGTGTGGGTGCTGAGCAGGACTCCCGGCCTTCCAAGGAAAACATGCTGTGAAGCCACCCCATTTGTTCTCTGTCAGCGTCTATATTTAGTGCTGAGTAATTTAGGTATTTTTAAGTCGAACCAAGGGCGGTTTTCCCTGAATTGGATGTTTTGTGGCCGCTTTGAAGCTCTCTGCTGAATCAGAGCCCTCTGGAAGCCCACACGTGGGTCCTGTATGCCCAGAGCAGACACACTCGGGCCTTTTCTGACCCAGAAAGGGGCCTGGGTGTCTGGCGGGAAGGCAGGCAGCCAGCAGTGTGGAAGGGTTTTTTTTTTTTTTTAATGGAACTTGGATGGAGATCACTGTAGATTCACATGCAGTTGTACCAGATCACAGAGAGAAAGTCCCTACATCACCTACCGAACACAGATTCCTGCAGTTTTACTTGTGTGTGTATATTAGGATCTTTGCAAGTTTATCCCCTGTGCAGACACGTGAACCCCACACACACACAGTCCAGATCTCCAGCACGAGGACCCCGTGTCCGCCTGTCTACCCAGACCCCTCCCGAGGCCGCCGCCCCCCTGCAACCACGAACCTCTCCTCCATCTCCACGACCTTGTAGTCTCGGGGATGTTCTGTACCTGGAACCGCACAGCATGTGGCTCTGGGGACTGGCCTTTTCACTCCACGCGATTCCCTGGAGGGCCATCTGAGACATGCACGTCCATGGTCTGTTTCCGTTTATTGCCAAAAGGGAAGTTTTTTGAGAACCTGAACTCTGCCTTTACTTTTCTGCAGCTGCCCCTCTGGGAAACAGACAGAGGTACAATGTATGACGACAGACGCACACGGTGCTACTGAAAGACCTGGGTAAACGCCAGCCCAGTCGGGCAGCTCCCCAGGACTCCTGAACTTGGGCTCTGCACCCCACCATCCCAAACGAACACTGCGCGGACCGTCCTCAACCCGGGCCACGCGCACACTGGGGCCAGGTCGTTCTCTGATCCCATCTCAATGCCAGGAGCCCCTCTCCCTGTCGTGACGACCACAGACGTCCGCAGGTGTCGCCCAGTGTCCCCTGAGGACAGGATCTCCCCAGGTGAAACCCCTGGGTTAGGGATTCCATGGACCCCCCAGGACAATGTGACCTCTGAGGTCCTGGGATGCTGCACACATTTAAATCCACACCTGAGTGGGAAGGAGAGGAGGTGACTCACAGATGCTGGGGGCCACCCTGGTTTACACTGGCTGACCATCGGGGATTTATCCTGGTGTCCAGTGTGACCAAGGATCAGACTCGATTTCTCAGCCTTGGCATTATCATCATTTGGGGCCGGGCCATCCTCTGTGGGGGGCCGCCCTGGGCACTGGGGTTGGGGGGATTGAGCAACATCCCAGGTTCTGAAAACCACAAATGTCCCCAGACATCACCCAGTGTCCCCTGGGGGCAGGATGGCCCCAGTTGAGAACCACTATCCCAGGGCTCACTAAATGTAGATTGGATGGAAATAGTAGAATTTTCACCACCTTTAGGGACAGAAAAATTTTGCATAACTGAATTATAAAAAATAAATTTACATCACTCGTACGTGGCTGGTGGGAATGTAAAATTGTGTAGCCACTCTGGAAAACAGGCCGGTGTTCTCTTAAAAAATTAAACAAGCAGTCGCACTTCTCAGCATTTATCCCTGAGAAATAAAGGCTTATATTCACGCAGAAGCCTGCACACGGACGCCCGTGGCAGCTCTGTTGCTGACACAGCCAGAACCGGGAGCAGGCCCAGGTGTTCTCGGACAGGCAAAGGGTTAAGGGGCACCTCCACACCATGGACCTTTACTGCAAAGGAATGAACTGTTGATAAGCACAGCTGCAGGGGTGGATCTCCAGATAATTAGGTCGAGTGGGAAAAAACAGCCAATCCCGAAAGGCTCCTTACCAAGTGGTTCCATTTAAACAGCATTCTCCGGACTTCCCTGGTGGTCCAGTGGCTAAGACTCTGTGCTCCCAATGCAGGGGGCCCGGGTTCGATCCCTGGTCGGGGAACTAGATCCCACATGCCTCAACTAAGACCCAGCGCAGCCAAATGGATAAATATTGAAAAAATAAATAAATAAATAGCATTCTCATAATTCATTGAATATGGATGTAAGTCAGGTTAAGATGGTTTTATCATATTTTTTCTACATTGCGTGCTTTGACTTTTTATTTGAACAACAGTGAAACTTTGACTTTTTAACTGAAGTTGAATGGCATTTGTCTTAATCCTGCCCAGTTATAGACCAAATCATACCTAGAAGATGTTTGTGTTAATTTTACTTATACAAGCCATTTCCTGTTTAAGTGGCCTTACTCTGTCTATTGCATTGTTCTTGCCAAGTCTAATCTCTGTCGTGTTGGAATTCTTCTAACACTGAATTTGTGGGGTAGAAATGTATGATGTGCTACACATTTTATTCATAATAAACTAAGTTATAGCCTATTGCAACCTCAAATAAATAAATAAATAAACAGCATTCTCAAGGCCATGGTACTAAAGTATAAAAGGTGAACATAGCCAAGGCCTGGCCACCTGGCTGTGGCCCCTGAAGGGAGGCATGAGGACCCTGGGGGTGGAAGTGCCCCCCATCTCCCCTGTGTCAATGTCAGCATCCTGGTTATGATGTCACTACAGCTTTGCAAGATGCCGCCGCTGGGGGAAACCAGGCAGCGGGTACACGGGCTGTCTCTACTGTTTTCTACAAATGCATGTGAATCTACGGGCATCGCAACATTTTAAATTTAATTAAATTTTAATTTGCTGGACAACTGACCAAATGAAGGAAGGAAACAGGCCCAGGCCCTGCAGAGAAGGGGTGGGGTACCCAGGACCCACGGGTGCAGGCTTCCTACGTGATCTGCCTTGGTCCAGAGCCAGGGGTCTTGCCCCCGGGCGACTCTGCCCCCAGAGGACACTGGGTCATGTCTGGGAACATCTGTGGTTGTCACACTGGGGGTGCTTCTGGTATCAGGTGGGTGGGAGCCAGGGAGGCTGCTCGACACCCCACAGGGCCCAGGACGGCCCCGAAGACAGAATGATCGGCCCCAGTGCCAACAGTATGGGGGGAGGGGTCCCAATGCAGGAGCGGGAATCAGAGAAAACTCCCCTCATTCTGAGCCAACCAGAGCCGATGCAATGGTTTTATGAGCTCTCCTGGGACCCTCAGTGGTCATGTCCAGTGAGCACTTAGCCCCGACCGGCCGCAGGAGGGGACTGTAGGAGAAGATGTGCTTGGCCGGGCCTCTCACCGTGACCCAGGGACACAGGCGTCGTGGCTGCAGGGTGGCAGGGCTTCCGGGCCCCCTGAGGCTTCCGGAAGTGGGGCATCCCTCCTCGACGTCCTCCACCTGCAGTCCTGGGGCGTCACGGGCCAGCTCACATCTGTCTGCTTCTCCCCACAGCTCTCTGGACGACAGGGGCCCAGAGCTGATGGCAGACAATGTCAGCCACTAACAACATAGCCCAGGCTCGGAAGCTGGTGGAACAGCTCCGCATCGAAGCCGGGATCGAGCGCATCAAGGTGAGCAGGGGAGAGACCCCCGGGCACGCCCTCAGCAAACGGTGGGCACGGAGGCTAGCAGGACGGCAGGGCTTTGCACTCGGCTCTGCCTCTCGCTGTGTGACCTTGGGCCACTCAGCCTCTCTGAGCCTCAGTTTCCTCAGCAGAAAGACACAGCTGATGTAAACCTACATCATGGGTTGTTGTGACGATTGATGTGCCAGCATGCTTTATAAACAGAGTGGGACCAGAGGCAGGCCTCGAGTACTGCTGTGAGCCTGCCCCAGCCCTTGGGGTCCGTCCCCGGACGGCCCCAGAGAAGGCCAAATCAGGCCCCTCCAAAAGGGTCAGCGTGACACAGTCACTTTCTCTTCTATCCCCTCATCCTCAGAGCTCTGTCCAGCTCCCCTGTTGTGACAGATGCAAAGAGAAGTCAGAGGCCCGGCCCCAGGGAAGAGAGGACACAGGGCCTTTCACTGTTTACTTTCGCCACTTCTGCGTTGATTGCATTTTTTTGAAATAAGCATGTTTGATATTTAGCTAAAAAAAGAAAAAGGACAAGCAGTTCCTCCTCGCAAACGCTTAACCCATCGGGGGCCAAGAACATGCAAAGCAAAATAAGATAGTGCATAATTGGGCAGTCAGCTCTGCGGGCTTTTTTTTTTTTTTTTTTGCATAAAGTTAACCGTTTTTAAAGTGCGCAATTCAGTGGCGTTTGGTGAACTCAAAATGTGCAACCATCATGACTAATTCCAGCACATTCCATCACCCCCAAAAAGAAGCCCGTCCCCATTAGCAATCACCCCACATCCCCTCCCCAGCCCCTGACAACCAGGAACCGACCGTCTGTCTGTGGATTTGCCTGTTCTGGACGTTTCCTATCAATGGAATCTCACACTGTGGGTCTTTCTGTGTCAGGCTTCTCTCACTGAGCATCACATCCTCAAGGTCTGTCCACGTTGTAGTGAGTGTCAGGGCTTCACTCCTTTGTTTGGCTGACTGATGCTCCCGTGTGTGGAGGGACCGTATTTGTGTATATAGCTGAATCTTAAGTCCACGAGTGGGCATCAGGATGACATCCAGGGCTTTCAAAGGATATAGACCAACGGGCTAGTCATGGCCTCCTACACGAGAAAGCTGTCTGACACTTTTCGAAATCATCTTCTCACCAAACCCATGTCCACTTTGCAAAGGATGGTGAGCCACCTCCGAGAAGCTGATTCCTGCCCCAGACCCCAGCTTGTGGGTGGCTGGGTGAGGACCAGGGAGTCTCCATCCAGGGAAGACACGGGTCATTTATGCTTCCATATTAGCCGTGCTCCAGCTACCCACTGGATTAGTCAGGGATATATGACTATATATTAGAGACAGAGAGGGAGCATGAGAGGTGGTTTAAGGCATTGGCTCACACAGTCGTGGGGCTGGCAGGTCTCAGATTGACAGGGCTGAACCACAGGCTGGAGACCCAGGGAAGAGCTGATGCAACTTGAGTCCAAAGGCTGTCGGGAGGCAGAATGCCTTCCTCTTCGAGGGACCTCAGTCTTTTCTCTGAAGGCCTTCAACTGATTAGATGCGGCCCACCCGTATTATGGAGCGTCACCTGTTTTCCTCAAAGTCTATCGATTTAAATGTTAATCTCACCTTAAAAAGACCTTCGTAGAGACATCTAGGCTGGCGTTTGGCCACACAGCCAGGTACCTGGCCTAGCTAAGCGGACACATGAAATCAGCCGTTACTCCACGCATCTGTTCAGGCCTTGCTTCCCTCAGCACGGTCATCCCCCAGTCACTGCTGGTCGCGGGTTAGGAACGGATGGCCCGGCAGTGCGGACACGCGACCCCATGTGGCCATGGGGCCAACCCCTGTGGTCGCCTTGCACCTCCAGCCCAGCCAGGTGGGAGGGAGGCTGCCGCACCCCCCCGGGTGGTGTCGTGGGGGGCGCCTCCCACGAGGCGTCTGAATGTTCTAGAACTCTGAGCATTCAAAGCATTCCTTGGGGCTGAAGGCAGAGCAGCCCCGGTTGAAGTGGTTTCCCCTCAGCGCCGAGCCAGCCCCGGCCCTGGCGGAGGCCGCTGACTCACCCGCCCGTTTGATGTCGGGAGGGCTCCTCCGCGGGCGGCCTTTGAACGTGGGGAGGAGCGGAGTCGGGCGTGACCGGTCTCCTTCCCGTCCCGCCTGAGGTTTTGCGGCCCCAACACGGCGACCGGGAGCGCAGGGCCGGCCTGAGTGAGAGGCCGGCGAGGGGAGGCGGAGGGCGCGCAGCATCCAGGGGCCCCGGGGGGCTTGTCTTCCAGGCGGAGCAGTGGAATCCGAGCCCGGGGCCCTGGCGCCCGAGGCGGCAGCTCTGGGGCGCAGAAGACCCTCCGCAGACTTTCCCTGCCCGCCGCTCTTCCGGGTGGGAAGGGGACTGCCGAGGGGTCAAGGCCGCAGAGATGCGCCCGGAACTCGAGGGGCCCCCCGGGTCCCACAGTGCAGCCGCGGTGCTGCCACCAGGGTGGGCCCCCCGGACACTAGGCACCACTTTACCCACGTCACCTTCCCCCAGGGCTGCGGTGGGCCCTCCCTGCATCTCCTCCCTCCTCTTTTGGAGACCCTGACGCAGGGGGTCCTAAGTGTCAGCCCCCTCACCATGGTCACTGAGACTCAGACGGCACAAGAATCAAATGCCGAAGGCCTTGTCCCGCCTCTCGGGCGATGCACCTGCAGGGCTCTCCCCGTCAGGTCCTTTCTTAGAGTGATTCCTCCGCTGACCCTTCCCTTCAAACTCCACACAGCCCCCTCTGGAGAAGGTTCAGTTCTTCTGCTTCTTATTTAATCTTAAATTTCCGGTAAAATACATATACATAACATAAAATTTACCATTAGTGATACTTAGTACATTGACATTGTTGTGCAACCTAATGCACCACTACCTAATTCCAGAATATTCCATCACCCCAAAAGGAGGCCCATCCCCATGAGCAGTCACTCCCCAGCCCCTGACAACTGCCCTCTGTGTCTGTGGATCTGCCTGTTCTGGACGTGTCCCATCAGTGGAATCACACCCTGTGTGTCCTTCTGTGTCTGGCTTCTCTCACTGAGCATCGTGTTCTCAGGGTCCGTCCACGTGGTAGCGAGTGTCAGGGCTTCTCTCCTTTTCGTGGCTGAGTGATGCTCCCGTGTGTGGAGGGACACGGTGTGTGTCTTCAGGTGACGGGCGCTGGGGTTATCTCCACCTTTCAGCTGCTGTGAGTCGTGCTGCTGTGGACACGGTGCTTCGGCCCCTTCTTATCTTTCCTCTCTTGTCCTTGTGCCCACACACAGGTCTCCAAAGCCTCCTCCGAACTCATGAGCTACTGTGAGCAGCACGCCCGGAACGATCCCCTGCTGGTGGGAGTCCCCGCCTCGGAGAACCCCTTTAAGGACAAGAAGCCTTGTATTATCCTATAGCTCTATCTTCCCTCTTGCTAGGCTCCTCCCCGACCCCCCCTCCCCCAGCCAGGGCATCATTCAGTACACAGTCAAGCAAAGCTCTTAATTCCAAAAGAAATGCAAAAAGTTGCCATCACCCAGGTGGGGTAAAATGTATCCTCTGGGTTCAGATGGATTTTCAGACCCAACATCGCAGCCCTGTCAGGGGCCGGGCTCCACCACCACTTCTCATGGGGAATAGCTGAAATGCCCAAGCGATGTGGTAACGATTTTTGAAAACTGCGTTGCCATTTGAGTCATGGTCTAGAGCCGAGCTGGGCGGGGAGACGGGAAGGAGGTGGGTGAATTAGCCGCTGGCGTGGGTGACCCAGCTGGGTGGCAAGTCTCACACAGTTGGCCATTTGTGAGGACTTCAGCCAGGTTGATGATGTGATGCTTTTGGCCAGGGTGTGTTAAGTGGAGAAAAATTGGGTGGAGTTGGGAGGAGGGACATAATGAACTTTTTTCAGAAATTTTTCTCCTTTTCATTTAAAACCTTGTAATTCCATACCGCTAAAATCGGGTGTCATTGGCTGAACCTGTAGCTAAGCTGGGTTGTGTGACAATGCACACGTGGATTTTAGGGGCCGGGAGGGGGGCTTTGCCTGTGAAACGCACCCCTGTCACCCAGGGTCACCCAGCTGTGTGGCTTTTGTGTGGCATGTGTCATCCGACAGCCATGCTGAGGCCCCCTCCCTTTCCTGGGGACCCCGCCCATCCCAGAAACGGATTTTCAGCCCATGGCTCTGGTCACTGCAATGGCCAGCTGTGTTTTCTTTAGTTTTAAGCACGAGACATCAGCGTGGGCAGTTAGAGGCTGTGGTCATATTTGGCTCTTTCGTGTTTTGTTCTGTTTTTTTCCACTTTCTGCATCTCCATGGTCATTTTTCAGGCAAAAATGCAGCCTGGGGAGGCCAGCCTGGGGCCCCCTGGTGCTTCGGGGTATAAAAAGGTGCGAGGGAATTCCCCGGTGGTCCAGTAGTTAGGACTCCGCGCTTCCACTGCAGGGGGCACGGTTTCGATCCCGGGGAACTAAGACTAAGATCCCGCAAGCCGGGCGGGCGGCCGGCCAAAAAAAAAAAAAAAAATAGGTGTGAAATTGTCTGGAAGTCGCTGCAGAGGCCCTGGAGATGGGATCCTTTGCCCAGAAATGGAGAGGCACCGGCAGTGCTCCCCTCTGCGCTCACACCCGGCCGCCCGGAGCATCTGTAAGGTGTCGTGTAGTTGATGGTGAGGGCGGGCTGGGGGGCTCTTTTACAATTGCTGTTTCCTCTGTTACGACAAAAACATTTAAAGAGGTGGAGGCAGAAGGACGGGTCAGATGCACACCTGCTTTCGGCGGCCTGATCCCCAGTGGCCCACCTGCCCGTGCAGCCCTGCGGGGGTGGGGTGGGAAGTCAGGATCCCAGGCCCCCCGAGCAGGAGGGCCCTGGGCAGCCGGCACAAGGCACGCGGGCTGGTGGGACCCGGAGCCTTGAGCTCCTCTCCCAACGCCTCTTCTCCCCTCGCGCCCCTGGGGCTCAGACCGTGCACAGCTGCGAAGGCTGGCGGGATGCCCGGCACCCCCATGGCCGGCTCCCGCGGGGTGCAGACCCAGGGCCGAGCTTCTCCCCAGCACCCAGCTCTCTCCGGCCGGTCCGGGAGCACCTGGGGCTTCGGGGAGCCTGCTCCCCCGCCCCTGCAGGTGGAGGGGGGAAGCCACAAAGCCCCCCACCCCACGCTGCTACCCCCGTACACTGCGCAGGCAGCCAGCGGCCCAGGGGCGCCTGGCCTGCCCACGCCTGGCAGCACAGCAGGACAGAACAAAGCCTGTTCCAGAAACAGCGGGGCTTAGCCCGAGGGTCAGAGGGGCAGCGAGGACAGCCCACCAGCTATCTGCCGACTGGTCACCCTTTGCTCCGGGACAGAAGCCTTAATCCCTTCAGCCTGAGCTTGGTCTGCGCACACCCGGCCGTCCTCCTGTGCCCCACTGTCGCGGCCTCCCGCTGCCAGGCCCCGAAGAGGACAAGGGGTCCTGGTGCTGAGGTCACAGGTCCCCGGGCCCAGGCCTGCCCTCTCTCTCGGGCCCCTGCCCTGCCAGCTGTGACAAGCCTATCCCCACCGCGTGTCCCCGCCGAGTGACCCCGGAGAAGCCAGCGGGAAGCCAAGCCCAGGACCCCTGGCCGATGGGGTGGAGGGACCCGAGTTTGGCAGCTCCATCGCTAGCTCCGGGCTCAGCCGGCCAATGGCCGCCCCTCCCCACCCCCGCAAGCCCTGAAGCAAAATCGCACGGGGCCAGAGGCCCCCGAGTCAAGACCCCAGGGACCCAGCGGTCTGGGTAAACTGAGGCCCAGAGACGGGGAGGACCACCATCCCCCAGCCCCGCCCCATGGCCACACCTGCCCCGCTGCCTCCCCAGGTGCCCTCAGCCTCGGAGCCTCAGGGAGGTGGCAGTGGGCAAAAGCCCCACCGTGAGTTTCTTTCCAGCGAAGGAAAAAGCGCTCTTTTCCTTTTTTTTTCTTCTCCAACATCAGGGTCCCCAGCATAGGCTTGAAGCCTCAGGGCACACACGACAGTGCGTTCTGCTTGTGCTTTCCTGGTGCAAGTGTCACCGTGAAACCATGGTTTTCAGGGCGTTCGGGGGACTGTAAGTGCCCCGCAAGGCCGGGAGCTGGCAGTGGCAGTGCGGGCCTTGGGGAAACCGGCGCCTCTCAACCACATCCCGGGGGAATTAAGGACACAGGCACCCAAAAAAGGCCGTACTGGGCGACGCGGGGTTTCTGTCTGCAGCCTGCAGTGTTTCCTGTGGGCCTGGCCCGGCCCGGCCCCTCCCCCATCCTCCCTAAAGGTCACCCCCCCAGGCCAAGAATTAAGTGACTGGGTTGTGACCTCCAGGCCCCTTGGACGGATGGGGATGCAGAAGGTGCTCTTTCTTCCTTTGATGTCCCGGCCACCCTGTCCTGTCGTCGCTGGGCCTCCAGGCAGCTCATCCATCTCGAGCCCCGGGCGGGCAGGAAAAGGCCATCGGACCCCCGCCCCAAGCATGAGTGACCAGGGGCAGTTTCCGGGCCACGGTGAGGCCACCACAGGTCGCTCGTCCTTCAAGAACCTGCCGCGGGGCCCCCCTGAAAAGAAGCCATATGTCGACACCACTCCCCCCACTCCCCCCACCCCCGCCCCGTTTCCTCCTCTGTCCTCGGAGACCATTGCCAAACATTGTAAAGACCAGTTCCCGGTTCTCAGAAAGCAATCTGTGGTTCTAGTGGGTTCTACCCCATCTGCGTTTGGATGTCCAGTGGTTTTTATTTCTGATTTTTAAAAAATTCCAGGTGTGCCACACCCACTTTCCTGCAGTGTTTGAATATTGTGTGGAATTGTTAATACCAAGTGAATTAATGCACAATAAAAAAGCTCACTGTTCCTTTCCTCCCGGCTCCGGCCCTTCCTTGGCTTCCTGGCCAATGCTTGCGGGGGACAGGGCGGGGTCTTGGCTCCGGCGGTGGTGACGGTGGTGACTGTGGTGACAGTGGTGACAGTGGTGACGGCTTCCCCTCCACCCCCACTGCCCCAGCTGCCCCGGGAAGAGGCAACATGGATGGAACCGGGCTTCAGGCAGCGGCACAGACGAGGGAGCTTCAGCTTCTGATCTACAGTGGGAGAATTTCGGGGGAAGCTATCTGAGGGTCTCCACGCGTGTAAGCCGCGGGTCGCACGGTTTGGAGGGCCGTGGGAAAGCGCCACGCTCCTCCGAGAGCTTGGAGCCTGCGAAGATCTTAATCTTGCCCCTTCCTGCTCTGCGTCACCCAGAGACCACCCTCGACCACCAGACTCCCAGGAAAAAGTGGAGGGAATCTTGGCCCTGCCCCGTAGCACACCACGAAGAGTTAAATCTTTAGTAATGGATCTGTAAGTGGGCGATTCTGGCCCCTGAGCGGAGAACTTTCTCTGTATAAGCTAAAATCCTACGTGCCGTGCTGCGGAGAAAGAAAGAGAGGGAGGGAGGGAGGGAGACATGGATGTATCACTGTTTATTTTTTAAAAAAATAATAAAACGTTTATAGATTCAGCTGCATTAAAAATTGTCCCCTATGTATCAAATGTATAAGATTAGGGAAAGGAGGGGGGAGGGATAAATTAGGAGTATGGGATTAACAGATACAAACTACTATACATAAAATAGGTAAGCAACACGGATTTACTGTATCGCACGGGGAACTCTATTCAATATCTTATAATAAATCAGAATGGAAAATAATCTGAAAATATATATATATGAAGCTGAAAAAAATTTTTTTTTCTCCTGGAAAAATAAGTATAAGATTAGAAAGCCGTTCTGCTGTACCCCTGAAACTAACACAACTTTGTCAATCAACTATACTCCAATATAAAATAAAAACTTAAAAAAAAAAAAAGATTAGGGCTTCCCTGGTGGCGCAGTGGTTAAGAATCCACCTGCCAATGCAGGGGACACAGGTTCGAGCCCTGGTCCGGGAAGATCCCACATGCCGCAGAGCAACTAAGCCCGTGCGCCACAACTACTGAGCCTGCGCTCTAGAGCCCGCGAGCCACAACTGCTGAAGCCTGCATGCCTAGAGCCCGTGGTCCACAAGAAGAGAAGCGTGTCCATCCATGGATGATGGATAAACAAGACGTGGTCCATCCACACAGTGGAATATATTATTCAGCCATAAAAAAGAAGGAAATTCTGACACACGCTATGACATGGATGAACCTTGAGGACATTGTACTTAGAGAAACCAGACACAAAAGGACAGATACTGTCTGATTCCACTCACAGGAGGTCCCCAGAGGGGTCACATCCATAGAGACAGGAAGTAGATGGTGGGGGCCAGGGGCTGGGGGAGGGGTGGGGAGTCAGTGTTTCATGGGGACAGCGTTTCAGTTTGGGAAGATGAGAAAGTTCTGGAGATGATGGTGGGGATGGTTGCCCGACAATGTGAATGTGCTCAATGCCACCGAGCTGTGCACTTAAAAATGGTTAAGATGGTACATTTCATGTTCTGTCTATTTTACCACAGAAAGAAAAAAGAATCAAAGCCTTACCCAACATGCACCTGAATGGCTAAAATTTAACAGATGGGTGTTGCCGAGGACACAGAGCAACCAGAACCCCCAGGGCTCACTGGTGGGGTGTGAAGGGCTACAGCCAAGTTGGGAAAAGGTCCTGCACTTCCCTATAAAACTGAACACACGCCTACTCTCTGACCCGGCGATTCCACTCCTAAGTGTTTACCTAACAGAAACCAAAACACATGTCCACAAAAAGTCTTGGAAGGAATGTCAGAGCAGCTCTTCTCCCCATAGTCAAAACTGAAAACATCACCAAAACATCTTGGTCCCCTATTCAGCAACAGGGGATCAAGCCACTCCTACCCCGGAAGCCCCTCAGCCATGTGAAGGGACAAACCACCCCCCACCAGGGACAGCCTGGGTGGCTCACAAATCCACAGCCAACAAATAGCCTTACACAGAAGGATGGCCTGCATGATTGCATTTATAGGAGGCTCTGGACCAGGCAAGCCTGTGCACAGGACCCCAAGGATGTCCACATCCTAATGTCCAGAACCTGTGCTCACGTCCCCTCACGGGGCGGAGGGGACTTTGCAGGTGGGATTAAGTTAAGGCCCCTGGATTCCCCGGGGACCTCAGTGTCATCCCAGGGTCCTTATAAGAGGGAGGCGGGAGGGTCAGAGGCAGAGAGAGACGGGAGATGCTGCGCTGCTGGCTGTGAGGATGCAGGAGGGGCCGCGAGCCAGGGATGCGGTGCCTCTAGAAGCTGGAAAAGGCAGGAAATAAGGGGAAAAAGTCAGTCTGCAAAGGCTACACGCTGTATGATCCCAATTTGATGACATTCTGGAAAAGGCAGGACCATGGAGCTGGTGAAAGGATCACTGGCTGCAGGCGTTGGAGGGGGGAGGGGCAGGATGAACAGGTGGGTCACAGGGAGGTTTTTAGGGCAGGGACACTATTCTGTAGGACAGGGTCCTGCTGGACACAGGATGATATACGTTTGGCAAAACCCACAGAATGTACCCCAAGAGTGACCTTGAGGGTCACCCCTGGACTGGGCAGGGTACAGTGCAGATGCAGACCCCGCCCCATGGCAGGAGGGGAGCTGGCTCTGCTGGGTGGGAGGCCAGGCCCAGGGGACGCCTGTGGCCTCCAGCATCCAAAGAGGCCCATTGGGGACTTCCCTGGCGGTCCAGTGGGTAAGACTCCGCGCTCCCAATGCAGGGGGCCCGGGTTCGATCCCTCGTCGGGACTCTAGATCCCTCAGGCATGCCGCAGCGAAGATCTGGTGCAGCCAAATAAATAAATATTAAACAACAACAACAACAGAGGCCCATTAGGCATTGTGCCGCCAAAGAGGAAGGAGGGCTGGAGACCACGGCTCACCCTTCACCCTAGACGGTCCCCAGGGGTGGAAGGCCCCCCATTCTCATGGGACTCCTTTCCCACCCTGCTACATGCAAATATCTTCCCGAAATTCTGGAGGTTCAGGGGAGGGTCCCTGCTGCCTTCTCCAGCTCTGGTGGCTCCTGGCCATCCTTGGTCCTCGGCTGGTCCCGCATCTCCCCAGTCTCTGCCTCTGTCATCACAAGGCCTTCTCTGTGTCTGTGTGGTCACTCCTGTCCCTATAAGGACACCCGCCATTGGATTCAGGGCCCACCCTACTCCAGCATGACCCCATCGGATCTATTACATCTGCAAAGACCCTGTTTCCTTTTTTTTTTCTTTTTTTTTGGGCCGCACTACGAGGCATGTGGGATCTTAGTTCTCCAACCAGGGATGGAACCCGCGCCCCTTGCAGTGGAAGCGCAGAGTCCTAACCACTGGACCGCCAGGGAAGTCCCAAGACCCTGTTTCCAAGTGAGGTCACATTGTGAGTTTCTAGGTGGGTAGGAATTTGGGGGAGACATATATCAACCCAGTACTACAGATACTTCCAAATTCTTTCGTTTGGCTGAGGAAACATCTCACTGTGTTCTCACCAAGCACACTTCCTGCTTTTATTTACTAAGGGCCTATCCCATGGCATACAGTCCAGGGACACAGAGTGAGATCAACAAATTATACAGTCATCACTCCCAAAGTGTCTCCTCTGAGACACGGGGAGAGGGCTTTAGAGCTGGCCTAAGGCATTGGGTTGAGTTACGTCCCTCCCCAAAATCTATGTTTGAGTCCTAACCCCAGTACCTGTGAGTGTGACCTTGTACAAAAAGGGATGTGCACATGAAATCAAGTTAACAAGGTCACACTGGATCCGAGTGGGCCCTAAATCCAATGACTGGTGTCTGCATAAGAGAAAGGACAGGGAGATCTGGGTACAGAGACACAGGGAGACACACAGCGGGAAGGAGACCATGTGGCGTCAGAGGCACGGACCCAGTGATGCAGCCACGAGCCAAGGATCGCTGGCAGCGCCAGAAGCTGGAGGAGAGGCCTGGCGTGGTTTTGCCCTCAGAGCCTCCAGGAAAAAATCAGCCCTCCCAACACCTTGATCTCAGACTTCTGGCCTCCAGAACTGAGAGAGAATACATTTCTGTTGTCTTTTTTTTTTTTTTTTTCCTGTTGTCTTAAGCTAGGAAAGTCACATAGCCAGGAACGTCTGGGTGTTTAGCTGGAGCTGGGAGATGGGAAGAAGTGACAGCTCAGGCTCTGAATGGAAAGAGCTGCCCTGGGTGTGCTGGAGCGGGGGAGGGGGAATGGCAGGACCCGAGGCTGGAGAGGCAGAGGACAGAAAACGGAGGGCCTTAGGGGTCGTGCTAAGGAGTCTGGAATGTTTCTAATCAGCTCTGGGAACCCAATAAACAGCCAGCCATAAAGGGCTGCCACAGGGACCCCTGAGTCGAGCGGGCCATCTGGTAAACAAGAAATGAGAATGACGATCAGTCACTACACAAACCCAAGACACCAGTATCGTTTTCAGAATCTGCCCCTTCCACTCAGGAGTTCACTGAAACCAAGAGGGGAGAAATGGCAAATTCTGAGTCACAAAGCTTCTCAGTGGGACCAGCTCCATAATTTGAGGGCCCCTTGTTCAAAAATTATAAATGTCAAGATGGTAACAGCAGAGCATTTAATTTTCTGAGTGCAGGGGCGGGAGGCGGGGTGCCGTCGCCCACAGAGCCGGCCTGCCTCTCAGCAAAGAAGCTTGCAAGGTGGTTTGTTCAGAAGACAGGAACCTGTAAACGTTCTTGCATTTGCAACCAACATTTCTTTTTTTTTTTTTCTTTTTTGCCCGTGCCATGCGGTATGTGGGATCTTAGTTCCCCGACCAGGGATTGAACCCACACCCCCTGCAGTGGAAAGCGCGGAGTCTTAACCGCTGGACAGCCAGGGAAGTCCCTGAAACCAGCGTTTCAAGAAATTCGATGCAAAAGTGTTCACTGACCTCGAGTTCTACTTCACAAAAACTTTGTTCAGGAGATGGTGTAAATTAGAAAAAAAAACATCTCTATGTCCCTTTCAAATCAAAATGACAGCATCTTATTTACGAAATGAAGAGGCTCATCTTTAACTCGGATGTTCAGAGATAGAGCCATCACATCACAGCAGCCTCTGTAGCCAGGTCCGTCGCACCAGGGCCGTTCAAGCACAACATGCTCATTCGTTCTTTTGCTCTATCAACACAAAATGCTGAGCAGGGCAGAATGGGGACGTGGATATGGCGGCGAGAACAGGGAATTAACACGCCAGATCTATATCCACCTCCGTAGCTGCCCTTAGAGCCTCTTTAGATTCTGATGCTGTCTCCACAAGGAACTGAGAGGCATAGACTGACAGTATTGAAAGACCAGATCCATCACACAATTTTAAATCTGCAGCCTCTCACCCGACCACACCTCCTGTAGTGCGCAATGAATTCCCGTGTCTATAAATCCTGTCGTCACTTCGCGAATCCTGTATTCTATTTTCTCCACCACAATCTATATATTTTTTCTTCTGCAACTTCTTTAGCCTGTTTTTACATTTCTTCCTCTTCATCTTTTCAATACATTTAAAGACCTCGACGAGTGGAACCTGCCCGGCCTTCCCTGGGACCTTGGGCAAGTCACTCTAACCCACGGGCGCTTAGTTTCAGAGTTGAGAGCAAGGCCAAAAGCACCAAATGAGACCTTCAGGGGTCCATCATGCTGATAAGAGACACAACCCACAACCGAGATGAAATTCACACAGATAACACTAGGTCAAAATATCAAAAGTACGAATTGTAGGGACGGTAAGGATCCTTCAGTCGTTCTGGAAGACTAGTCCTACCATTCTTTCATCATTTTTTTTTTTTTGGTCTTTTCAAGTAAGAAAGTAAGTTTTTAAAAAATTTTATTGAAGTATAGTTGATTTATAATGTGTTAATTTCTGCTGTACAGCAAAGGGATTCAGTTATGCATATATTTTTTTTTCATATTCTTTTCCATTCTTGGTTTATCACAGGATACTGAATATAGTTCCTTGTGCTATACAGTAGGACCTTGTTGTTTATCTATCCTATATATAACAGTTTGCATCTGCTAATCCCAAACTCCCAATCCTTCCCTCCCCAACTCCCTGCCCCTTGGGAACCCCAAGTCTGTTCTCAATGTCTGTTTTCACCATTTCTGTAACTTCAGGTTCATTGCCCTACAGAAGGAGATGCAGCGCATGCATACACACACACACACACACACACACACACACACACAGAGGCACAGTCGTCCCAGTGTTAGAGGGGCAGGTTGGGTTCTCGAGGAAGCAGACTGCCTTGTGTTCAGGATGCTTATTAGAAAGGACTTCTGGGATCACCAGATGTGGAAGAGAGAGGAAGGGGCCTCAGGCTACCCCAGGGGAGCTCTGGAGCTGGACCAGCCTTGCAGAATTGTCCCCTGTTGGGCCCAAAGGCAGGCCTCTCGACCTCCATGTTGATCAGCCATTGGATGGGCTGCCTCCAGGACGCTGGGACCCGGGGCTGGGCAGCTCTCTGCAGCCGAAGCATTTCCTGAAGGGGCTGACAGCTGAAGGGTGTCCACTGACAACACCCCCAGAAGCCGGGGCAACTCGTCCCTCCCTCTGTGAAGGGACATGACAGGTGTA
Source organism: Eubalaena glacialis (assembly GCF_028564815.1). Lineage (NCBI taxonomy): Eukaryota > Metazoa > Chordata > Mammalia > Artiodactyla > Balaenidae > Eubalaena > Eubalaena glacialis. Next base: position 185,891,760 of record NC_083719.1, on the reverse strand, counting down.
TCTCCACGCCCACCAGCCCCATCCATCTTGAGCTTTCATATCCAACATCCTTCTATGCATAAACGTCTGCACCAATAGACTCTACTGAAGAGAAACCTTTGGAAATTGGCTGACATCAACAAGAGAAGGATAACGAGTCCCACCAGCCAAACTTCACGTCGCACACATTTTATTTACGATTAGAAAGTTTGTTTTTGTACTCAGGAAAGGGTAAGCAAGACTTTTACGAGGCTGTGGTGCAGAAGCAAAAGTGCTTATCTAAGCGATGACTTGAATCCTGTTTATCAGCACTACTGCCTTTGACCCGCAGCCAGCCTCAAACCCTGCCCCCTGGGATGGTCCCTCCTCCGAAGCCCGCCCACTCACTGGTTCCCACCCCTGCTGAGCGGTCTGTGAGATTCCACGAAAGAAAGGAAAGTCCTTCGCAAGCAGCAGCTGGGCTGTGGAGCCCGGGCAGCCAGTGAGGCGGGCTCAGGATTCAGTCTCCCCCAGAGATCCAAAGAGATGAGGGACAAAAATCCCACACGAGGGGGCTTTGGCGGCAGCGGCAAAGCCTCCTGGATGAGGGGGTTCCCCCTGGGTGGCCACATGAGGCTCAGCCCTTTCTGCGGGCCACGTGTGGCTGATCTGGAGAAGCCAGCGCAGAGTTTACAGTGGCAAGAGGGATGCAAGGCCTCACTGGAGAGCCGGCTCTAAGAACGTGGGGCTCTTTCTCACCAGTATTTATCACTCTGGGAAGAACTCCAAGCCCAAGCTTGAGAAAGGCATTTTCCCTCTGGTCAGAACCCAGCCTGCGTCCTGCCCCGAAGCAGAGTGGTGGGCTGGAGGCTGGGCCAGCCAGCAGGTGGCCAGGGTCACATCCTTCTCATACTTTCGGTTTCCACAGCCAATCTCAGCAATGTCTGCTAACTCCCCTCCTATCAGTGAGAAAATGAATAATCACAGATAGGGCAGCATTGGGATTCTGGAACAAGTACTTGTGACACACCCCCTTCTAGAGTCTCAAGTCCTAGGTAGGAGGTCGGCTTTAAGCAGGAGAAAGGCGAGTTTCTACTCTACAGAACATTCAGGAAAAGCTCTGCCTGCATCGCCCCCAACCCACTCCCCACGTGTCAGGAGAATCTAGATGAGTTTGGCAAACATTCACGTCCCCATCCTCACAGCCACGTGGAGAGGAGGAATTCCCAGACCAGGGTCTCAAAGTTTCATGGGACAATCTGGGCACACCTATGGGGTCAGAGCTACGGTCCCCCACGTGTGAAAGGCTTAGGGGTAAAAGAAAGCAGTTCCCTTGGGTCGTGGAACTGCTCTCCCAGCAACGCCCCCCCACCGGGAGGAAGTAGTGGGAGCTGCCCTACTGCCGACATTCCTGCTGCTCTTGACTCTCTGCCAGCCTCGTCCTGGCCACCTTTGGAGCAAAGAGGAAGTGCCCTTCACGTCTGGTCTCCTTCCTGGCCAGCACACTTTGAGACATTCCCTCTGGAGGCCCTCTGACTTCAGAAAGCACCTCAGATCCGGAGAGCCCAGGATCCTGGAACCCACTGTCTTCCTGTGACTGTCCGGGAGGGCGGGAACAGGGGGACGGCTGGGCAGTGGGTCTGCACGGCCTCTGAGAGCAGTCCAACAAGAGACAGCCCTGTGAGATGAAAAAAGAACGAGCTGGGCAGGTTCCGCCACCAACTCAGCTGGGGGACTTCAGCAACTCAACTCTCTGCGTCTCAGTTTCCTCGTCTGAAAAACGAGGGTAACTAGTAGCACCAAGGCTGTTGTGAAGATATTTAATAGGCGTAAAGTACATAATAAGTATCCAACACGTAAAACTGGCTGAGAGTTTAAGATGCTGTAATGTCCTTGACATTCCCCTGGCCTAAGGGACAAAGCAGACAGGCTGGGACCTGGGACACTTTGCTGCAGTGCTTCCACCTGGACAAACATCTCCTCAAGCAACAGAATAGGAAGAAACTATAAGGGACTAAAAATAAGTGCACGCATGCGCAGTTGGGACAAATTAGGACCAGTAAGATCCAAAAAGGTCAAAACCCAACTGCCACTTCTGAGGTGCCGGAGCAAAAGCAGGGTCCTGTGCATGATCCTCGCACACAGCACCACCAAGCGTGTGGGCAGACCACCTAAGTCACGTGTCTGGCCTGAGCCCTGTAACCACCGCTATCCTCACCCCACTTAAGGGACCAGCTCACCCCTCTTCGGGGATCCAGCAATGGAAGCTGTTACTTGTTTTCCCTCCCTCAGGCTGCAGCACAAATCCCAGTAAAGCCTTGCCTCCTCTGGCCTCTTATCAATTTCTATTGATCAATGAGTCCCAGGTCGGTATCACAAATAAGTGACAACTGTCTCTTTCAACTCCCCTTGGGGCACTTCCACCCACATGTTGAGCCTGAGTTTACTCTCTGTTCCTGGGCCTTATCTTCCCTGACAAACTGCCTTCTCTTGGACAGACTCAAGAGGCTTGCAAGAAAGCACCCCGCACTACGGGAAAGGTAAAAAATAAACTTAGGACATCGCCCGCTGTCATGGCTGCTGTGACCCAGAGCAATGCTCAGAAGGGCGAGCCTAGGCGGCTCATCCTTCCATCCCGGCACTGAGGTCGGCCAGCCGGGCTGACTTCCCCCTTGGCCGGCCGCCACTTCCTCTCCGTTTCCTGCCCATTTCTCCGAAGATGGGAGGCCCCGGAGGAGGAGCCGGACCGCTTCTCGGAAGGGGCGCCCCGCCTTCGCCCTGCTTCCTGGGCTGGCCTGGGGGACCGGGGACTGGCCTGCGGGGCCGAGGCCTCCGGCCCAAGTCCTGAGAAGGGGCCGCTGCAAGCAGCCACCACCCCAAGCTCGTGCAGCACCTGCGCCCCTCCACACGCTTCTGCACCATCCCCGCCCCCGCGCCCCCGCCCGCCCCCGCCCCCGCCCCTGCCCCTGCCCCGCGCGCCGGGAAGCCAGCGCGAGGTCCCGCCCACCACCAGGCTCCGCCTCCGCGAGGCTGCGCAGAAAGCACCAGAGCGGGGGAACGCGTATCCTCAGACCCTGACCCTAAGGCTCGGCGTCTGATTGGTCGACCATCTCAGCGAGCCAAGGAGATATGCGCCTGTTCAGGCACGAGAGGCGGAGCCTTCAGCACAGGGCCCGCCCACTCCGAGGCGTAAAACAGGGTGAGAAGCCTCTGGGAAAGCGCTAAGTGGGCTCCTGGGCGGAAAACGTGCCGTTGTACGTGAGCCCGTTCTCCACACCAAGGCCAGTGTCATCCTAACACACGTATTGGCTTATTTGTTGCCTCTGAGTAAAGCCCTTCCCTGTTCCAATAAAGATGTTAAAAAAAAAAAAAACCTTTCCCTGGTAAGTTATAACTTGTGGTCTAGTCACGCATGGGAGTACTATACATCTATTCTTTCTTTTTTAGTGTATGACTCAAATATTATATACCTATATACCTATATACTTTTAAAAAAATTATTTTTTAGGGACTTCCCTGGTGGCGCAGTGGTTAAGAATCCGCCTGCCAATGCAGGGAACATGGGTTCTAATCCCTGGTCCGGGAGGATCCCATATGCCACGGAGCAACTAAGCCCATGTGCCACAACTACTGAGTCCACATGCCACAACTACTGAATCCCGCGCGCCTGGAGCCCGTGCTCTGCAACAAGAGAAGCCACTGCAATGAGAAGCCCGTGCACTGCAACGAAGAGTAACCCCCACTCACCGCAACTAGAGAAGGCCCAGGCGCAGCAATGAAGACCCAACGCAGCGAATAAAATAAACAAATAAATGAATTAAAAATTTTTTAAATTATTTTTTAACTGTAAATATGTCCCAAGTATCATATTAAATATAATAGTATTATACTAAAAAAAGTATTTGTTGTTTTTCCAATTCCAAATTTCACCAGGTGTCTTGAATTTTATCTAGCAACCTCATTTATAATCATGTGTTCATCATTGTGACCACCTGGTGGACGTGGCCACGGACCCCTGTGCTCCACGAGGGCAAGCACCTATCAGCTTCGGTGCCTCATTTGTCCGGCGCTCAGCAGGGTTTGGCCAAAGAAGGTGCCTGTGGTAGGCTGAATAAGCCCCGACCCGCCCCCCGACCCGCAAAGATGTCCGTCCTAATGCCTGGAACCTGTGAATATTTTCCAGACTTTGCTGATGGGATTAAATTAAAGATCTTGAGATGAGGATGATCCTGGATTCCCCCTGGCAAACTCAATTCGTCACAAGGTCCTTGAGAGAGAGACAGAGACAGAGACTGGAGACTCATCAGAGAGAGAAGATGATATGATGCCCGAAGCAACAGAAAAGGCCACGAGATGTGGGGCTGTGAGCCAAGGGCTGCGGGCGCCTCGAGAAGCTGGAAAAGGCAAGGAAATGGATTCTCCCTCAGAGCCTCCAGAAGGAGCTTGGATGGCCTTGCGGAAACCTTGATTTTAGCCCAGTAATACGGACTTCCAACTCCTGACCTCCAGAACTGTAAGATAATAAATCTGTGTTCTTTGTGGTGACTTATTACAGCAGCAATAGGAAGCTCATACAATGCCCCACAAATATTTGCTGAGTGAGTGAAGGAACGGATGAAAGAATGCAAAAGGCAGCTTTGGAGCACGGCACGAGTCAGAGCCAGCAGCGTGAAGACAGCGATCTGGCCTCCCGTGTGTCACCAGTCATGAGACCCTTGGTCCGTGAAGTTATCCCAGGGCCTCAGTGTCCTGATCTATGGCACGGGGTCACTCCTGTGAACCCCAAGGACTGTAAGGAGTACGGAGGTGGCTGGAGCATCGTCGCGAAGTGTGGAGCGGGAACCCAAAATGTTCCCCTCGGCTCCAGGCAACCATCGCAGCATCCTTTCTGGGGCCACCTGCTCCATGACCTGCCAGGACCCTGTTCTAAGATCTAATCCTTTCACTCACATTTTTACAGTAACTCTATTGTGGTTATTACCCCATTTTCCTGAAGGAGGTGGCTGAGGCACAGAGAGGTGGAGTCACTACCCCAAGGTTAAGCCCAGCTGTTAAGCTGTAAAGTGTGGATGGAGATGAAGCCATCAGGGAATGAGCCTCAGATGGGTCCCACTCCTGCCCTGGGTTCTCTGTGCCTCGGTTTCCCCTCACCAAGCAGATGTTCCTCTTGGGGACATGAGAGCCCCCAGCCAAAGAGTGTGGAGCTCAAGATCCACTCTCCGCAGAGCAGACGTGTCACAACCCTGAAAGGAGGTGAAAGGTGAGTCTGGGGAGCCCCACCCTGTCCTGGAGGTGGAATTCAGATGTACTATGTCATGGATTCCGAGAGGCCAGAAGGTCTGGCTCACCTGGGCCCTTGAGAGGCCCCTCCCCCCGCAACCAGGAAACATGGGGGTCTCCCCCCTCCAGGGCTGCCCCCAAGGGAAAACCCCCACTCCTGCGGGCTGTGTGTCCTTGTCTACCCTTTTTGATCCAGGCAAGCCTTGGGTCAGCCAGGAGGAGGAGAGGCGGACGGCCAGCCTGGGTGGAGGAATCCCCAAACCGGCTAAAAATAGCGGTGGAATTTATTCCAACACCTTCCCAAAATAGAAACCAGCCTCCCCGCCCAACAAAAGGCCCGGGCAGCTAGAGAAGGGGGTGGGGTTTCAGGAAAGGTGGCCTCGGGCCACCCCTCCCCGCCCCCAGGTCCTTTCTCCCCAACCGTCCACCCCAGGGCTGGCTGTGCGCAGAAGGGCAGCGGGGTGATCCGGGCACCCAGGTGGGTCGGGACGACCAGGAGCGGGAAGGGACCTTGGAAAGTGGAGTCCCTTCCCCCTCCTCACTGCCCTGGCCCGACGGCTGCTGACCCGGGAACTGGGAGGGCCAGAGCCACGTGGGCTAAAAATAGCCCTCGCCTCCTCCCAGGCTATTTTTAAGGTCCATTCGCCCTGGCCTCAGCACTAAGGCAGCCAGCCGGTGGGCACACCCCGCCGGGCAGCCCGGGCTCAGACGCGGGCACCGCCTCTGGCCACCGCAGGGGCCAGGGCTGGAGACAGACCAACAGGGTAGACAGATCTGGCTTGAGTGCCCGACTTGCTGGCTGGCGCCAGGGCAACCCAGGCCCTCTCTGAGCCCGCTTGCTGCGGAAGAGAGAGGAAGACTATCACGTAGGGGGTCCGGGACCCCAGAAGGCGCTGGGCAAAGGGGGCTTCCAGCCCCGGCCCCTCACTCGGGACTGGGTGACGACTCTCTGAGAACCCCGAGATGAGGACTGAGCAACGGCCTATGCGCCAGGCATGCAAGCCTCACAGATGAGGGCCCGCGGGCCTCAGTTTCCGCATCTGGAAATTGGGGACATTGGCAGCGCCTGGCTCAGGGCCGAGCAGGTACAAGGCGCACCGCACGTGTCGGCAGCCTGAGTCACTTTGATTTCTCCGGTTTCCCGCTCCCGCCCACCCAGCCTGGCCCTCCCCGCCGAGGCCGGCTCCAGAAACGCTGGGGCTGATGTCATCCCAGCCGGGTCCAGCCTCCCCGCGCGGCCGACTCAGGCCGGCGCCGCCGTCACAGGCGTTCCTGCGCCAGGGAATCCCGGCCCCCGCACTGGGGGCCCAGTGGAAACCCGTGACGCCAGCGCCCGCCGTCGCCGGTTTTCCGGCCGCGGCGGCGGGGCGGGGCGTGCTCCCGCGGCCCCCCACGCCCAACGCCGGCCCCGGGAGCGAGCGTGCACGCTCCGCGCGCGCACGCTCCCCGAGCGCCGAGTGCCCAGGCGCCCGCAGGGATACGCACTTGCGCGCCTGGGGGGTGCGGGCGTGCACAAGTTCACGGACGCGATCGCGCGTGGAAGGCACTGTGGGCCTGCGTGCGGGGCCCCGTCTGGCTCTAGGGAGGGCATATCTGTGATATGCCCAGCCTGGACACACACGCACGCACGCACACGCACGCAGACTGGTGGGTGCCGGTGGCCTGTGGGCGTGGGGCCGCGGCGATGACTCTGGGCCTGTTCACCGTCTCCCCGCCAGTCTGGGAGCTAATTACTGTCAGGACGAGACGGCTTGGCTGGAAAGATGAACAAATCACAGTGTGTCTGCAGCACGTCTGCGTCTGCAGGCCCCATCAGTGTCTGTTCCGGGGGTGTGGGGCGTGACAACCGCGCTGCTTGCTGCGTGCACTGTTGGGGGCCTTGGGCGTGTGCGTGGGTCCTGGGGGGCCTCAGGTGGGTGGTAGGGGCAAAAGCTGTGTGTGTGTGTGTGTGTGTGTGTGTGTGTGTGTGAGATCTGTGGAAGGGTTTACTCTCCTTATGTATAAAATGCGTTAATTATAGTACCTCCTTGATTATGAGGACTAAATCAGTTAATAGATGTGAGGTGTTCATGCACCATGGAACCCAGTAACCCCATTCCTAGGTATTACCCAAGAGAAATGAAAACGTAGGTGCACACCCAGACCCCGCCATGAATGTTTGCAGCAGCTTTATTCCTAATCACCAGAAACTGCAAACAACCCAGCTATCCATCCCCAGGTGAACAGGTAAACTGAGGTCAGGCCATACCATGCAATAAGTAGTCAGCAATAAAGAGGAACCAACTAACTTTGAAATATTGACACTCAGTGAGAGAAGCCAGACACAGAAGGCCACACAGGGTGTGATTCCATTGATGGGAAACGTCCAGAACAGGCCGATCCACAGACAGAGAGTGGGTTCCTGGTTGTCAGGGGCTGGGGAAGGGGGTGGGGAGTGACTGCTTATAGGGCAGGGATTGTTTTGGGGGGTGATAAAAATATTTTGGAATTAGAGATGTTGGTTGCACAAGTCTGAATACACTAAAAACCACTGAATTATACCTTTCAAAGGAGTGAGTTTTATGGTATGTGAATTGTATCTTTTTTTTTAAGGAATAAACTGCTTCCACATGCAATAAAGTCTACGCGTCTCAGCTGCTCTGTGCTGAGTTCAAGGACCAGACTCAGAAGGCCAGGTACTGTGTGATCCTACTTATGTGACTTCCTGAAAAAAGCCAAACCGTTGGGACAGAGCAGATGGGTGGTGGCAGGGGCTGGTAGTGGGGGAGGGGATTGACTACACAAAGGGGCAGGAAGGGACACCTGGATGGTGGCCTGCTCTCAGTCTTGATTGTTAAGGGTTACACAACTGTATGCATTTGTCAGGACTCACCAAATTGTACACCTAAAAAGTATGAACTTGCTGTTTGTGAATTAGACCGAATTAGACCGCTATACCTCTGGCTTCAAAAAAAAAAAAGTAAGGTGTTTAGAAAAGTGCCCAGTACTTAGTAAAGCAACAGTAGACACTAGCTGTTACTATTATTGCCATTGGTGGTGGGGTGTGTGTGTGTGTGTGTGTGTGTGCACGTGCACGTGCAAGTAGCCCCAAACCCGTGAAACTAGATCCCCGAATATGAAACTTGGATTCTGGGGACACCTGGAGCCCCTCTCCAACACACACACACATCTGTGAGCACACACACAACACACAAACACATAAGCACATACATACAAAAATACATGTGCACAGGGACTTCCCCGGCGGTCCAGTGGTTAAGACTCTGCGCTTCAGCTGCAGGGGGCACAGGTTCGATCCCTGGTCAGGGAACAAGGATTCCGCATGGGGGGCTGGGAAAGCATGTGCATAGAAGCACACACAAAACACATCCACACGAACACATGCACACACACTTATAAATACACATAGAAACACACGTGTTTACATACAAATACATGTGCATGCACACACAAGCACCCACAAAAACACGCACACACACCTACACAAATACCCATGTACAACAATTACAAAAAACAAACACTCATGCACACTCATACACACAAAAACATCCACACAAATGCATGTCACCTACACATACACACAGGCCAAACACACAGAGGCGCACACACACACACACACACACACACACACACACACACTCTCTCCAGCAGGGCAGGAGCCACAGGAGCCCCATCTGGAAGCTGGGCTGGAAGCCTCTGGGACAGGACAGGAACAGGACGTGTGTCTGTGTGTTCCAGATTGGGTCGCTGGGAGCTGTGTGTGTGTGTCTGCAGAGGTGGGCGTTTCTGGGCCGCCAGCCTCACTCTCTGTCTCCAGGACACAGACAGGCCCCCTCCTCCCACAGGCCCCCTCCTCCCGGCCGGCCCCCACCTTCCTGTCCCCACCCTGGCTGCAGGCCGTGGGAACCTACTGTTTGGGCTTCAAGAGTATGAGAGAGAAGAGGGCCCCGGCCAGGGCGTCTGCTTCTCACAGTCCCCCGCCCTTCTGGGCCTCAGTTTGCTAGGCTGTCAAATGGAAGGATGGTTTCTGGGGGTGTCTAGGAGCCGCCTCTCCAAGCCCCCCGTCCTGCACAGCTGTGACCCCGCCAACCCTGGCTGCATGTTGGTCTGAAGCCTTCTGCAGAAATAGCCTAAGACTGAGGAGAAGCTCAAACGGAAATCCCAGGCCACAGGGCCACCTGGTAACAGAAGTTCAGAGGGTCGGGGGCGGAGTTCATTGCACCCCGAGGAGCCCCTGCAAACCCAGCTGTGGACACCCAGTGGCCTTGGGAGGGGAGGCCAGGAGCCGGGTGGCGGGTGGAGAGCCCAGGCAGAGAAGAGGGGAAATTGTGTGCACAGGAATGTGTGTTTATCCTCAAGGCCTGTGTGTGCACACCTGACTCTGGTTTCTGCAGGTGAATAAATTAAGGTGGCCTCAGGTGTTTCCTGGTCAGTGCGCATGGTACCCACAGGTGTGTGCAGGTGTGAGCTTGTTCACACCCCTGCATACATGCCTAGAATGTCTGTCCAAGGATCTTTCTGTTGTTCCCAGATGTGCAAGTGGCCAACACGTGGTGAACACTTGCCACATAGTTGCAAATTGATGCGCCCACTTATTCACTGGTTCACTCCACAAATACTTAGCAAGAACCACCCACCTGGGTGCTAGAGACACACCAGGAGCCTAAGGGCGAACATGGACCCTGGGGCCATCGCCTGTGTTGTATGGTTAGCGCACAACCCACCAGGGCAAGCCTGTATGTGTGCACAGCACACACACTGGTGCGTGCGCTGCAGGGTTCGCACACGGAGACACGGGGTGTGTGCGCGTCCCCAGTGGCTCCCATGTGGGCATGTGCAGGCTGGGCCCGGCTCCTCCTTGGCACTGCCCGCCGGCCTCACCCCTCTGCCGAGAGTGCCCGGGGCCGGGTGGGGCCGGGCAGGCCCGGAAACCTCTCGCAGCTGCTGTGCTCAGTTTCAGGGAAGCCACCCACCGCCGGCGTGCTGCCCGCAGAGCCCACCTGCCTTTGCACCTGCCCCCTGGGCTTCCAGGAAGGCTCGGGGGAGGCCCTGCCCCCAGCCCTGCATGCCTGAGTCCACGGCCGAGACCCACCTGGTGGAGGGGGTGTGCAACCCGCTTCCTCTCGAACCTTCAGAGCCCCTCACAGCTGGGACCAGCAGAATAGACTCAAGCAGAGGCGGGTCCCTCTCCAGGAGGGGAAACTGAGGCACACACAAAGGCTCCTTGCAGAGGGTCCCGGCTCTCAGTGGGTGCCCTCCACGCTGCTCCCACCCCAAATCTGCTGGCGTCAGGGGTCTGCACAGCAAACATTTGAACTTGGAAAGAGTTTGCAGTCCTGGTGACCACACATGGTGCTGGCCAGTGCAGGTGTGCTGGCCTGAGGGTTTTTATCTGCTCGTGGTACCTGCACAGACGCGGGTATCTGAGGGTACAGACGTCTCCACTAACAGGCATCGGTGAGCGTGCATGTACCTCTGTACAGAACGATACGGGCACACGCTCAGGTGCCACACACGGTGGGTGTTTAATGTCAGCGTCTGCGTGCCCTGCGCACTGGCACGCACGAAGGGATCCGCTCTCTGCAGGTGTTTGTAGGCAGGTGAGTGTCCGCACACAGTAGGCCTTGGCGCGCAGACAGGGGTCGGCCCACAGTAGCCTTTGCAGGGAGGAGAGGGGTCGGCCCTGCACGCAGATCAGACCCGGGCTGACCCAGTGGGCGTCTGCAGCCGGAGAGGAGCTCCCCACGGTAGGCCTCGTGCGCGCAGACCCGCGCCGCCGCGGCCGGCTCCCCCCACCCCCCGCGCCCGGCCGGGCAGGTCAGGCGGCTCCGGCGGGGCGTTGGGCGGCCGGCGGGGCAGGGAGGCTATTCCGGGCGCTGGCGCGGCGCCCGGGCCCTGCGCGCCAGGCCGCCCGGGGAAGGCGCCGCTCACAAAAGGAGGGTCTGTGCAGACGCCCCGCCCTCGGCCCGGCCGCCCGCCGCCAGGGGCTGGGAGGGGGGAGACGCCGCCGGGGCCGCCGCCGGCCTGGACATCACCCCTCCACGCCGGGGCGGCCGCAGACAGCGCGCCTGGCGGGCACCGCAGGGAGGCTGGAACGCGGGGCACGGGAGGGGGTCGGCGGCGGGCGATGGGGGCTCCGATCGCGCACGGGCTGCGCGCCCAGGGCGCACCCTCGGGGGCGCCGGTGGGGGTCGGGACGTGGGAACGAGGTGGACAGTCCCCTGCATTTCGCGCACTCGGGGATTTCTGTCTCTCACACACCCGCCTCTGTCTCCAGTTACCCAATTTAAGGAACGAGGAAGCCGGGACTCCTGCCTGCTGGGGAGGGAGGGGCGTCTGGGGCCTGGGTCGGCGCCCCCCACCGCACCCCGAGTGGCTGGCGGGAGGGTGAGGTGGAGGGAAGGGGTAATAAGGGTCGCCCAGGCCCAGCGTTTTGCGAAGTGCTTTGGTGCATTATCTGTTTTCTCCTCACCACGTGGGAGGGCAGTTAGACTTCCCCTTTTGCGGAGGGGGAAACTGAGTCAAGCTTGCGCGCGCCGGTAGCCGGTTAACCGCTGAGACTAGATTCGAATCCAAAGCTCCGCCGCTGCCCCTCCGCGTCTGGCCTGAACTCTGCCCCTCCGCCACGCTGCCAGTCATCCCGGAGGCATTTATGGCGCAGCTGCACAAACACCGCTCCGCGCCTGCACGCCGGCGATTGCGCGCTCACGCCTGGGGCGGGCGCGCGCACGTGTGCAAAAGGGTCTTCGGCTGCCCCGCGATGCCCCTCATCCCGCCCCAGCCCAGCACAGCCCCGGACCTTGGGAACCCGGCGCCCGGGAGCAGGGGGTGGGTGGGACCCAGAAGGAAAAACAGGGCAGGAAAGAATGGGGAGGGGCTGCGAAGGGACACCCCCCCCCCCCCCCGCCCTCCTCCAGATGCAGCTGTGTGTGTGTGTGTGTGTGTGTGTGTGTGTGTGTGTGTGTTTGCGTGCGCCCGCTACTCCCCGGGCATCCTCGGCGGGGGTGTCACTCGGGTTGTGTGTCACTCTGGGTCTCTGGAGGTGGTCGCCGTGGGTCCCTGGGTATCTGTGTGCAAGGCTGTGGGTGACTGGCGAACTTGTCCATCTGCTGCCTCCCTCTCCACACTGGGGGGTGGGCTCGGGGGCGGCGGCAGGCAGGCCTCCCAGAATCTTTCGTGCACAACTCCAGGGGGCGTCATTCGCAGACTTTTCCCTTCCAGCAAAGACATGCTCCTCCAGCATTCCCCACCCGCCTGTGCCCAGGGCACCACTTCGACCCTGAAGATCTAGCAGGGAGGCCACCGCCTCTGCCCGGCCCCTGTGGTCAGGGAGAGAAAAAAAAGAGCAGGTGAGGCAATGGGGGAACGGGGTTGGGGGGGGGCACCGCCGGCGAAGGGACCACGGGCTGGTTTGCAGAGGGAAGGGGAAAGCTGAGGGCAAGAGGGACAGGGCCAGAGGTCCCACCCGGACCCCGGGGAGTAAGCAGGGAAGCATTACGTAGAAGCCTGGCCCAACGCTTTTCCCAGAAAGCACGTGGTTTCCTTCTGCAGCTTCCTAGAAAGGCGGAGCCCCCGCTCCGGCAGACGTGGGTACCCCCAGGGGCGCCATCTTACCTACTGAATGGGAGGAGCCAGAGGTGTGAAGCTGAGCCGGGGGCTCCCGTGCACCCTGAGGTCTGAGAGCCACTCTTCCGAGAGGCTAGCTACCCACGTCTCCTTAGCCACCCGAGGGGACAAGCCCCAACACCACACAGCTGTCCTGGGGCCTTTCCTGGACCCACTGTGGGCAGGCAGGAAGTACCAGGGAGTCGAAGCCCCCAGGAACAGCCTGGAACAGGGAAGGTGAGGTTGGTGGATAAATAAATCCCGCCCACCACTTCCTCCCTGGCCCGTGTGCGCTGGAGGCTGCGTGGTCCTTTATCTGTGTGTCTGAGGGCAGTGGCCCAGGTGTGTGTTTTCATTCGTTCAGGGTTACTTGGGCCGCCGCTGGGACTAAGTTGGGAAACCAGAGTAGACAAGACACAGAGAGGTGTCAGTTGCATGTGAGCCTAGGGGTCTCACGTGTCCACATGTGTGACTGGGAATTCAGGTTTGGGTAATATTGGGGGGTTATGGGTTGAATTGTGTCCCCTCGAAAGATGCGCAAGTCCCGACCCCTGGTACCTGGGACCAGGAACTAATCTGAAAATAGGATCGTTGCAGATGATCAGGTTAAGATGAGGTCCTCAGGGTGGCCCTGATCCATCGTGACTGGTTTCCTTATAAGAAGGGGACATTTTTGGGGAATTCCCTGGCAGTCCAGTGGTTAGGACTTTGCGCTTTCACTGCCGAGGGCGCGGGTTCGATCCCTGGTCAGGGAACTAAGATCTCGCAAGCCACGTGGCAAGGCCAAAAATAAAAAAATATAAAATTTAAAAAGAAGGGGACATCTGGACACAGAGACACACATAGAAGGAAGAGATGTGAAGATACAGGAGAAAAACATCTACGAGGCAAGGAACACCTGAGGCCACCAGAAGCAAGGGAAGCCTGGAGAGATCCGCCCCACAGCCCCAGAAGGAACCAGCCCGGCTGACACCTTTTCTCAGATTTCTGGCCTCAGGAACTGGGAGCCAATAAATCATGCAATAATCATGGCACCCCAGTTGGTCAGGAGCTCTGGGTCCCAGGCTCACTCCGGGGACTCCAGGACCATGAGGCCCGGCCCCACGTGCATGTGAACTTCAGGGACGCCATGTAGCGGCACAGATCCAACCACCCAAACACGTAGCCACGCAGTTTCAGAGACCGAGCCCTACTCACAGGGACACAGGCAGAGAGGCAGATGCTACCATGCACAGGTAGAAGGAATCAAATAAACAGTCGCATACCAACCAACCCTTCTGGAAGGCTCTCCCTTCTGTTCTAAGTGCCTTACATATCTTCACTCATTTAATGCTCAGGACGCCTGAGAGATGGGCACTCCGATTAGTATGCCCATTGTACAGATAAGGAAACTGAGCCCAAAGAGGTGAAGCAATTTGCCCAAGAGCGCAGGGCCGGCAGCCTCCACACCAGGTTCCAGCTTCCCCAGAGAGGTGGTGTCACTGCGTCTGGCCAGGACCCAGCACTTGGCTGGTCAGTGTGTCCCTTAGGGACAAAACAGTCTGTTCCAGGGAAAGAGGTGACTGATGGGTCAATCTCTGGTTATATGTAACTCCGGATCCCGGCTTGAATCTTCGGGCCACAGCATTGAGGAAGTGCCAAGTGGGTCCCACGAGGGGCTTGGCCACGAGGGGCCTGGAGGCTGAGAAAAACACATTTCTCCCAACCCTCTTGAATCTGCAGCCTAACACAGGAGACGGATAAGGAGCGAAGGATGGCAGGATGAAGTTGTCATTCCAAACAGGGCGGGGCAGGGGAAGTGGGCAGAGCCAGGAGGCAGGCTCTCAGGGGCCTTATCTGGAGGGCTCCCTGAGGAGGACATCTGAGGTGAGGACAAGAGGGTGCTGGGTGTTAGCTTGCGGAAAGGGAGGGACGAAGGGTTCTGGGCAGAGGTTAGAGGGCCAGGTGTGCAAGCAGCGTCTAGGCCCAGGGTGTGTGTGCCACGCTGCACGCCAGGGGTGGGGTGGGATGAGGGTGCGGTGCCTTCCCAGATCCTGGGCTACGGGGAAGTGCTAGTGCTGCTGGGATTGCAGGTACACGTGCTGCGGCCCACAGACGCAGGGCGGGCACTACGAGTCCAAACTTTGGTATTGACACGCCCTGCAAAGTGGATGAGCCCCCAGATGTCACGCATGTGAGAAAAGCCAGACACAGAAGGCCACGGAGTGTGTGATTCCACCTGTATGAAACGTCCAGAACAGGGAAATCCACAGAGATGGAGAGTGGATTCGTGGTTGTCAGGGGCTGGGAGAGGATGGGGGTGACTGCTCATGGGCTCATGGGGACGGGGCTTCTTTTTGGGGTGATGGAATGTTCTGGAACTAGATCGTGGTGATGATCGCACAACTGTGTGAATATACTAAAAACCACTGAATTATACTTTAAAGGGGGTGAATTTTATGATATGTGAATTATATCTCAAATACATATATACATATATATGTATATATGTGTGTATATATATATATATATATATATAAAGTTCTAACTCTGAATTACTACCTGTAAAAAGCAGAGAATAACAGTACCTACCTTGTGGGGTTATTTTCAGACGGATAAGAGATGGCAGGGCTGAGGGGCTGGCCCAGTGCAATGTCAGCTACTATCATATCACTTCTCCCAGCATCGCTGCCCTATGTGACTGTCTCACTCCTGGCCCCTCAGCCCGGTCCCCAAGTCCAGGGGGACATTATAGACTTCATGACTTGCTCACAAGGCCAGCTGCCTTTCCCGGGCAGGGAGGGTTCAAGGCAATAGCAGGAAGCGTACACACCATTGAGGCCTGGGGACAGGGAGCACATCTGTATTTACATATGTCAACACGCGTGTGATTCTGTGGCCGTGTCCACTGTGGCGTGTGTGTGCACAAGCACACCTGGGGACAGACGCTCGACGGAGGCGGCGTGTTTAGGGGACAGACTTGGAAAGGGAGCTCAGAGAAGCCACGTGCCTAAGGGGATGGGGTGAAGCTGGAGTCTGAGCCCTCCACCCAGAAGTGCTGGGGGGGACCCATGGGGGCAACAGTGTGTATGAGGTCTGGGGAGCTGTGTGTGCGTCTCCAGGTGTGCCTGCGTGTGTGTGTGTGTGTGTCTCAGGCCCGAGGGTGCAGGTATGGATGGAGGTGAGCGTGGGTGCCCTGAGAGGAGAGCCATGCACGCCCAGCTGGGGAATAGCATCTTTCTGCACTGTCCTGCTCCTGGCACCCAGCCCCCAGCAGTGGCAGCCCCAGGGAGGGGGCACCTGCAGCAGTGACCGAGTCTTTGTGACCTGTGGCCACTCCTCCCTGAACTCTGGCGGGGGGGAGGAGTGTATTGGGGTGCAGCCTGCCCCCTCTCCCTGTCCCCCTGGGTTTTCAAGACTCCTGACCAAGCCGTGGCTCCTCCAGTCTGGACCTCAGGCTCCTCTTCTGGAAAATGGGACAACGGCATCGTCCTCAGTGGGCAGTGGTCAAGTTAAGGGTGTCTGCACCCAGCGACGACCGAATCAGCCGAGCTGCTGTTATTACCTCCTCCGAACAGCCTTTGGATTCTGGGTTAGGTCAGGAAGACTCAATGCTTTTATTAACGACAGCAACAACAACAGCAAGAGTAGTAATAACATTAATGAGAATAATGAGAGAACTGGTATCAGAACGTAAGAGCCATGACCCTGCAAGTTCGCACGTTCGCGCGGTGGCAGCGGAGAGAGCTGGGGTTCACCTCTCCTGGGAAGCCACGCCCCCTCTGAGAAGCCACGCCCCCTCTGCGTCATCAGTTAACCCCTAACCCTAACCTGCAAAGTAAATGAGCCAAATACCGAAGTTGAAATCAAGACAGAGTCAGGAACGGTGCCCGCAGAGAGGCAAAGGGACAAATCGGCTAATCCTATCTTGATTTACAGTTTTGGTCCCCAAGGGATATTCTCTCTCTCTCTCTCTCTTTTTTTTTTGTTTGCATTCGAGTTAGAAATATATTGCTTGAAAATATTCTTTATCTTGCCCACCGAGTTTTTGGTCTCCTGCTGTCTTAAATTTTGCACGGAATGCGTGTCCCGCTCGCCTCACCCTAGTCTCGGCTCTGCTAATTCACAGGGTGGCTGTGAGAGGATTAAAGGAGATGCTTCTGGAAATGCAGGGGGACAGTAATAGTGCTGATAATAGTCGTCGTCGTAATAATGGCTAATCCTTTTTATACATTCTATGTCAGAGGAGCTAATCTAAGGAATATATGTTTCATTTAACCTCAACAATCTATGAGGTAGGTAGCATTATTATCCCTATTTTTCAGAAGGAGCAACTGAAGGCACAGAAAGGTTAAGGTACCAGCTCAGGGTCACACAGCTGGGGTCCCACCCATGCCCTGTATCTCCTTGGACCCCAGGGGCCTGGGGTCTTGCCCCCACTGCACAGGGGACTTAGGGAGGAGAGAGTCAGAGGTCATGCGGCCCTTTTGTCTGGCCAAGGTCAGGATGGGGACAGAGCAGCCCACACCCGCGGGCGGAGCCGGCCGGGAGCTTCTCCTGGGTGCCCCGCCTGCCTCCACAGGGGGAAGTCCAGGTCACCGTTGGAACAATGGGCCCAGCCCTGTCCACCTCAGTCCTTCCCCATTGATGCCCCCCACTAAGGCCCCTCAGCCTCTGCTCCCCTTCCCCTCTCTGGGCCTCATCTCAGGGATCCTCCCCATTTCCCCCCTACCCCCTCGCAGTCCCTTCTCCACCCCTCGGGGCTTCAGTCCCCTCACTTCCCAACTTCAGCAGGATCCCCTCTCTCCCCTCAGACTCCTCCCTCCTCTCCTGGAGCTCAAGTCTCCTCACTCCCTTCCCCCCCCACACCTACAGGGATTCCTTCGGCCCTTCTCCCCCTCCCGCTCTGGGTTCCCCCTCGCCCCACCCCCATCCCTAAACCCCTCCTCTTCAAACTCCCACCTCCACCCCTCAGGGCTCCGGTCTCTCTACTTAGAATCTCCCCTCCCCCAAATCCCTGCAGAGATTCCTTCCAGCCCCCCTTAGACCCGCTGAGTTCCCCTTTCCCCCCTCCCCCCCGCGGGGCTCGGGTATCTCCTCTTAGCATCTCCCCTCCCCCACCCCCAGAGGTATTCCGCTCCCCGGGGCTGGCGGGGGCGTTGTCCCTACTCCGGGCTGCATCTCAGTTTCCTCCCTCCCCACTCCGGATCTCCCCTCAGGAGGGATTCCCGCCCCTCCCCCCTCGTCTCCCTCTGGGATTTCCCCCTTTCTCCTTCCCTCCCCCATCCTCCCCCGGGGGGGCTCCCCCCAGCCCCGTGACTCCCCGGGGGCCGTCGGGGTTTTCCTCACTCGCCCACGTGGGGCTCCGTGGAAAGGTCGCGGCCTACGGCTGGCGCCCGGGTTACCTCCCCACCCGGTTCCCACGCCCCGGGGTGCGGGGCAGAGGGGAGGGGGTGTTGCACGGGCTCCGCGAGCCCACCCCGCAGACTCGGCGCGGGAAGACTGAGGCCGGAGTTCGGACTGGGCCGCGCTCCCAGTTCCCTGCCCCGAGCCAGGGGAGTCACCGCGCCTGCGAGTTAAGGGGAAAAGGAGGTGGCCGGCCAGGCCTCACAGTTTCGGTTTAGAGGCAAAATGCAGCAGCGTGCCAAGCCCAGCTGGGCCGGGAGCACGACTTCCTAGGGTATTTTTCTGCTTGTTGATTTTAGTTTGGGGAAAGAAAAAAAATTCTTTTTTTCTTTAGTGCAGTGCAGAGGCCCACCCTGGGAGGGAGAAGGCCTGGGTGGGGGGTTGCTCTCTGGGGGATCCCCAAAACTCTTCCTGCAACGCCCAAGCCCAGGGGCAGCTCTGAGCTCCAAGCCCACCTCGCTGTGTGGTTGAGGTGGCCCCTTGACCTCTCTGGACCTGGGCTGCGGTGGCAGCCGGGCGGGCACGGGCTGCAGCCAGCCCCCAGGGGTGCGTCTATGTGTGCCCAGAGTTTGGGGTTGGCTCAGCGACTAACAGCGGCGGCACGGCGGCCAGGTTTCGTAATAAACCGGTCTTTTAATTGCTCCGGGGCAGGAGGAGGGGAGAAGAAAAAAAAAAAGAGGCAAAGATTTGTTGGACTTGGGTGGCGCCGGCTGCAGAGAGAAGAGGCACTGTTTTTGCAAGGAGCCTGGAGCAGCTAACTCGGACTTAAGTAACACTTCCTGGTGAGCCTGCAGGAGGTGGCGTGGGCGGCGCCAGTGCTGTCGGAGCGCAGGGGAGGTGGAGGTCCTGGTCCTGCACTGAGGCCGGCGGTAAATACACAAGAACCCAGAAGCTTTAACAATTTATTACAAGGCCATCATAGTAGAAGTAAAAATATATGTATCTCTAAGCTTCCCATCTTTCTTTCACCGATTCAAGTAACAAGTGCAAGTAACAAAATAGATTGTCTACTTAGTTTGCAGACTGGGAGTTCACCGGTACAGAGCAACATCAGCCCCGGCTCCCAAGTCCCAAAGTACTGTTCTGGCCACAGAGTGCGGACCCTCGGCCCACCAAGGCCCGTTTGCACATGTCAGCTCTGGTCTCAAGGAGTGGGGGGTACTATCAGTCCCACCCCACCCCTGAAGTGTGGAGTCTAGGCCCTCCTGTGTGTGGGGGGACAGCTCCCCCACTCCAGCTTCTGCTCTGTCGCCAGGCCTGAGCTCCAGGGTCCCCTCTCTTGCCGGCCTGGGTCCCATCTTCTCCTCACACGGTGGCCGCTGCTGGCGCTGCTCCAGGCCCGCCGCCCTGGGTTGGCCACGCACTCCCTCTCCTGTCTTCAGCCTCCAACGATCCTGCCCCCGATGGTCTCATAGGTTGGGTTGTTTGGGGGGGTTCTGGGAGGGAGGGGGGATCAAATATTTATTTTATCGTGTTTTTTGGCAGCAACAGGTTCTGACGCCGGGCAGGGTCTCAGCGCTCCTGGAGGGGGATGTAGGGGACCCACTGGTTGTTCTCCCTGCTCTCTTCGCAGTAACTGGCAACCTCCACCAGGCCATGGCTTTTCCAGGCGTCTGTATGAGGGTTCTGTGGGAAGGCGAGAAGACGGGGTTCAGTGGGAGCCCCAGGAGTGGCTGGGGAGCCCCCCTCTCCCAGAGCGCCTTTGGGGAAAGCAGGTTGGCTCAAAATAGCTCCCTGGGTGACTAAGGCCCCGAGACCCAGCCGGCTGCCCACGGGGACATGCCGAGCATGGCTGAGCGCTGAGCTGGTGCAGACTGGCCAGCTCAACTTTGTTGACAAACAAGGGGCCAGGTGCCGGGGTGGGGAGGGGGCGGGGCCGAGGCCCAGCTCACCGTGACCAGGAGGCAGTGCAGGTCCCGGGCCTCGGTGGTGCCCTGGGTCTCGGCCGGCTCGCCCAGCAGCTGTGCCAGGCGCTGCATTCCTGACACCCGCACGATATCAATGTCGTTGTCACAGCAAAAGGACTGGATGAGCGTGAAGTGGATCTGCAGGGCGATGTCGTCCTCCTCCTCCTCGTCAATAGCCAGAAGGCACAGGACCACGCTGTCAGGGTCCCTGAGAAGCCAGAGTGGGATGGTGGATCAGCTGGGGACTGGGGAGGGGCCACCGTTACGGCGGGGAGTTTGCAAAACCAAAGAGAAACCGCAGGTGCGCAAGGGATCGCGTCTGCATGCAGATAGTGGGGGAGAAGACATTCCGTTCAAAGGATGGCGGGGTAAGGCAGGGGCATAGATGGGGTGACTGCCTGCAAATGATGCAGCACCGGGATACTGCAGCCTCCACCCCTCAAAAAAAAAAAGAAAGCAGAAAGACCCTCGACCCACAGTAGGGACACTTGGGGGTGTCCCAGCCCCATGCAAGCGAAGGATGCAGCAGGGAGCGTGCAGAGCGGAGGAGGTCCCCACCCGCGCCCAGCCCGGGGCCGGGGTCTCACTCACACATTCATCAGCTTGGCCGACTCGTACACCCCCACGGTGAGGCGGTCCTGGCGCTGCGCAGCCACCAGCAGCTCCTCCACCGCGGCGCTCACCGTCTGCATCCTGGGGCCAAGGGAGACGGGGGTCAGCGCCGGGCCGGCCACGGGGCGCTCCGGTCCCCGCCCGGCCCGGCCGACCTCAGGCGGCGGGGGCCCCGCTACTTACTTCTGCGCCGCGTTGTCGCACGCCACGAGCTCTTCCAGCGTCATGTTGCAGTTATAATCCACAGTGGAAAACAGCCCCACGACAGTTCCAAGGGAGAAAATGCAAAGTCCGAGACCGGAGAGCCCAAAGCCTTCCTACGGAGCCCAAGCGTTCGTCAAGACCTTCGGAAGGCAGCGAAATCCTCCCCAAATAAGGCGGAAAAAAATTGCCAGTGCCTCAGCAAGAACAATCCAGGCAGCTGCAAAGAAAACTCTGACGTCCTCAGCTTCACCAACCTTAGCGCGCGGCTGCCGGCGCCGCCTTTTATAGACTTGTACAAACAGGGGCGTGGCCCCGGTGGTTCATCCGCCCCTCCTATTGGAGAAAAAACAAAGGCGAGAGAAACCCGCGCTGCGGTTGGCCGGCGGCGGGGAGGGGGCGGGGCGCCGCGAGGGGGCGCCCCACGTGGGGGCGAGAGCCGGGCGGGGCGGGGCGGGGGGAGCCGGGGGAGTTTGAGTGCCAGAAAAGAAAAAAAAAAAGCAGAAGTTTTCTCCTGATTTCCCGGCAGCCGCGCCGAGTTTCGGGGCGCGCGCGGGATTTCCAGCGCGCGAGGCGGCCCGGACTTTCGGGGGGGCCTGGAAACCCCGGAGAGTCCCCGGCCCGCGCCTTTCCAGGTTCTGCTGGGGTTTTGCACAGAGAGGGAGTACGGTTTGCAGCCTGATCCTTTCTAGGTGGTGGTGGCGGGAGTCTCCCCAGGCTTCAGGGACCCCAGACCCTGGGTGGCTTTACTTGCTGGGCCTCTGTGTCCCTATCTGTCCAATGGGAATGCAGCGCTGGCCTCTTTGGATTGCAGTGAGTCCTAAATAAAATAAGGGGTGCACGGTAAGCGTTTAACAAGAGGTGGTGGTCGCTGGAGGCCGCCTCGAGGTACCCAGAAACGGGGGCTGCAAAGCCTAGGGCCGAGACCGGGCGCCTCATCCCCACCCGCCGCGAGTTTCAGGGTGGGGCGCGCGTGGGAGGCGCAGGTGGCTCGGCCTCACGGACTCCGCGCCCCCTGCAGGCGCCTCACGTTGCAAGGTCTGACCGCATGTCCGCCTCGCACCTGACCGTGGGGGGAAATCGAGGCCCGGGAGAAGCGAGGGGAACCGGTTCCTGCGTGCGTCGCGCGCTGCCACCTGGGCGCGCTTGCAATGGTGGTCGCCGCCTTTATTTCCTCCCTCCGGAGCGGCCGCTGAATGTACCTAGCGCGCACTGGGCACCAGGCTCCCCGTATCACGGTTCATTTAACCCCCAAGGACGCGGGAAGCAGGGGCTACTCTCATCTGCAGGATGCAAAAGGGGAAACTGAGGCTTGGTGAGGCCTCCACTCCCCCAAACCCCCGGTTAGTTCGTGCTGGAGCCACACGTGTGCGCCAGCCACAGCCGCACGCTGGGACGGCCGCCAGCCTCGCCATCTCCCCTGGAAAGCAGTTCACGAGCCAGGCGGGCAGGCCCGCGTGGGACTGGCTCCCACGGCCGAACGGGGGCTCCCGATGACTCACAGCTGCGCCCACTCCCCCGCCAGCCTGGGGTCTGGCCTCCGCCCGGCGGCTCAGTTCCCCCAGCTCCCGGGCTCGCTGTCCGGCTGACGCATCGCGCCGCCTCCGCGCCGCCCACCGTGGGGGCGCGAAATGTCCCGGGGGCTGCGGGACGCAGCGGCGTCACCTGGTGGCCGCGCGTGGTCCCTGCGCCCGCAGCGCCGGAAGGGACAGACCGGCCGGGGGCGGGGTGAGGAGGAGGAGGACTGGGACTGGGGTGGCAATTGCAATATTTTAAATACTCAATATTTTATATGTGAAACATGTATTTAATAACTTTATAGTTGCAATATTTTTTAAAAATCAACTAAACTACTGCCCAGGGGCGCCTGCTTTTGTTTTTTTGTTTTTTTAATTTGGTTGTGCTGGGTGTTAGTTGCAGCTCAAGGGCTCCTTAGTTGCGGCTCCAGGGCTCCCTAGTTGCCGCACGTGGTCTCCCCAGTTGCTGCATGCGAACTCTTAGCTGCAGCATGCACGTGGGATCCAGTTCCCTGACCAGGGATTGAATCCGGGCCCCCTGCATTGAGAACGTGGAGACCCAGCCACTGCGCCACCAGGGAAGTCCCCTGGGTTTTTTTTAAATGGTAAAATATGCACGATATTCATCATTTCGATCACTTGTAAGTATACCGGTCAGTGGAATTAAATACATTCACGATGCTGGGTAACAATCATCGTGATCTTGACCCAAACCTTTTCTATCATCCCCAGAGTAAACTCTTGGGAATTAGACATGAATTGCCCCCAACTCCTGACACCCACCATTCTACTTTCTGTCTCTATAAATTTGATACTTTAGGGACATCCTATAAATGATATCATACTGTATTCATCCTTTGGCGTGTTATTTTACTGAACATAATGTCCTCAAGGTTCATCCATGTTGTTCATCCATGTGTGTGTCTGCATTGCCTTCTTTTTGAGGCTGAATAATATTAGACTGTAGGGAGGGGCCACATTTAGTTTATCCATTTATCCGTTGATGTACACATGGGTTGTTTCCACCATTTGGCTGTTGTGGATGCCCGTTTTTGTCAACAAAGTTTTATTGGACAAAGGGCAGGGTATAGGGTGAGGGGAGTGAGGTATTCACCTCAGACACAAATTTTAAGGGAATGCCACAAAACTCAGTCATCAATATAAACAATACCATAGGGACTTCCCTGGCGGTCCAGTGGTTAGGACTCCTCGCTTCCACTGCAGGGGGTGCGGGTTTGATCCCTGGTCGGGGAACTAAAATACCACAAGCTGCATGGTGCGGCCAAAAAAAAAAAAAAAAAGATATTTTTTATTTTAAAAATTTGTGCCAAAAAATCCCCACCCATGATGAGCAAAAATCAAGGTTTTATGTACAGACACCATCTGACAGGGTGAGGGGTGGAGGGCAGGGAGGTGAGTTGTGCACATGCAAGGTCAGATCCTGTCTTTATTTGCAGTTTTGATCTTTTATTCATCATGGATTTTTTTGTATTGATTTTGACTTTTGAAAATATTGCATTAAAATATTTATCTTGAGGATTGAGTTCTGGGCACCCCCTTAAATTTTGCTCCTAAGGTGAGTGCAGCCCTGAGAATGTCCCTGTCTGCTCCTAGGAGAGAGAGGTGACCCTGTTCACAGGGGAGCCCTCACCACCCTCATGGAGAACATGTGAGTTGGCGACTTCCCCAGCCAGGAAATCGGGCATATCCGCACCCGCCTTGCAAATGAGATCCCTTGTCTCTAGAATTGATAAACATAAGAGCTTTAAATTTTAATTTTGCATTGCATTCAAGATATGCATAACAGCAAACTCTTCTTGAGCATTTACTACGTGCTCAGCCTTTTGTAAGCAGTTTCTCCTTTGATGCCCATGAAGCAGCACTTGTGTGATGGTTGCAAGTTTCTAGGGGGTGGAATAGAGACTCCGGAAGATGGTACTGTTCATCCAAAGGCATGGAGCTCAGAGTTGTCCAAGGATATTCCAAGATACTCCAGCTATTCCAAAAGGCAGGGGTTAGGACGGGATGTTTGGAGTCTAGAGGGAGAGAGAGGGGTTAGGACGGGATGTTTGGCGTCTAGGGGGCGCAAAATTTAAAGGGGCACCAAAACCTTGCTCATCAAGATAATCTTTTTCTCTCATTTTTTATCAAGCTAGGAATCACATACCATAAAATCCACCTTTTAAAAAAAATTTATTTATTTATTTATTTATTTTTGGCTGCACTGGGCCCTTGTCGCCGCGCGCAGGCCTGCGCACTGCAGCTAAGAGTGGCCCCCCCCCCCCGTTGCGGAGCACCAACTCCAGGCGCGCAGGCCTCAGTAGTTGTGGCACGCGGGCTCAGTAGCTGTGGCTTGCAGGCTCTAGAGCGCAGTCTCAGTCATTGTGGCACACAGGCCCAGTTGCTCTGCGGCACACGGGATCCTCCTGGACCAGGGCTCGAACCCGTGTCCCCTGCATTGGCAGGCGGACTCCCAACCACTGTGCCAACAGGGAAGTCCCAAATCCACCCTTTTAGAGGATCTAGTTCAGTGGGTTTCTGTAGAGTCACAAGTTTGTGCAACCATCACCACTAATCCAGAATGAGATAAATATATTTTTTCTTTTTCTTTTTTGGCTGAGCCATGTGACTGGTGGGATCTTAGTTCCCCGACCAGGGATCGAACCTGGGCCCTCAGCAGTGAAAGCAGAGAGTCCTAACCACTGGACCACCAGGGAATTCCCGAGGTAAATTTTTTTTAATGTGATAGTTTAAATCATAATGCACGCCAAAACACCCATGATAAACGGAATATTAAGATTTCCCATCAAGACAGGGTCAGTGACAGTCCCTTACCAAGCCATATTGGAGCCCCAGACGAAAGGAAAACAGTAATGATTGATCCTGTCTTGATTTCAATTTTTGATAATGTAGTCAGCATGGAGTTTTTTGCATTTAAAAAAATTTTTTAAATATTGCATTGAAATATGATTTTTCATTGTGACTGAGCTTTGGCCTCACCCTCATTCTGGCCCTGCTTCTTGGGACCCTGCCTTTAACCCCCACCCCAAGCAAACCTGGGAGACAGGAGTGATGTTACCAGTGGACAGAGGGGAAACCAAGTGTCTAGGAGGTTGGGGCGTTGGTTTTGCCTTGGGGGGTGGATCAGGGTTCTCTCCCAGCATGGCGGCTGGAATGCTGCAGGGTTAGGAGTCCCAGGGCTGGGGAAGGACATTTGAGAGGTGAGTGCAGAGCTGGAGGCCCCTTTGCATCATAGGAGGTGTTATGGACCAAAAGTTTATGTCCCCAAAATCCAAATGCTGAAACCCTAACCCCCATGGGATGGTGTTTGGAGGCGGGGCCTTTGGGAGGGGATGAGGGTTAGGTGAGGTCGTGAGGGTGGGCCCCCCCCACCCCGCCCCGCCCCGCCCCGCCCCACCCCGCCCCGCCCCCGGTAGGATTCGTGTCCTTGTAAGGAGAGGAAGAAAGACCAGAGCTCTCTCTGCCATGTGGGGTCACAGTGAGACCAGGAAGCAGGCCCTCACCAGGAACTGGCCACGCCGGCACCCTGATCGTGGGCCTCCCACTTCCAGGGCGGTGAGGAATCATGTCTGTGGTTTAAGCCCTAGCCTGTTGTGTTCTATTATGGTTACTCAAGCCAGCTAAGACAGGAGGGGTGTGAGGGGCAGGGATGAGGAGAACGGGGGCTCAGGGCAGGGGTCGGGGGTGACCAAGGAGACTTCTGACTGCCTGGCTTTGAATCCCCTCCTGACCAGCTACGTGAACTCGGGCATGGCATCCTGCGCACGAGACCCCTGTGCCTCAGTTTCCCCCTCTGCAAAATGGAAATAATAGCATTATCTAGGAATGTTCTGAGCACAAAATGCATTCAATCTGGTCCACACTTAGGAGAGGGCTCTGTGCGTGGTAACTGCCCTCTAAATGGGGGAATTAGGGACTTCCTTGGCAGTCCATTGGTTAAGAGCCTGAGTTTCCAATGCAGGGGGCACAGGTTTGATTCCTAGTTGGGGGACTAAGATCCCGCATGCCACATAGCATGGCCAAAAGATAAAATAAAATAAAAAACAAAACTTTAAAAATAAATAAATAAATAAATAAATGGGGGATTCAGGCGTCGATTGAAGGCCTACTGGGTGCTGATTCAGCACTGGGGGGGGGTGGTAACGCAACTACTTCAGGTGGAGTGGTCAGGGTGGGCTTCTCTGGGGAGGTGACATTTGAGCTGAGACCTGAGTGATATAAAGAAACCAGACCGGGGAGGCTGTGAAGGGAGAGGGCTCTGGGCACAGCACATGCACAGGCCCTGAGGTGGGGCCACACCTGGCACATGCGAGGATCCCCGAGGAGTTCCGGATGGCTGGAGCAGAGTGACTGGGGGGAGGGGAGAGGAGATCAAGAAGGTGGGCCTTGGGGGCTGCAGGTGGGGTCTGGATTCGACCCGGGGTCAAAATAGCAAAGGAAGCCTTTGGCAAGCTTGAAGCAGGGGAGGGACTGGCCTCTGACATCATTTTCTTTTTTTTTTTGAAGATGAGCAAGACATGATACCGGTCCCCAAGGAGAGGCTTCTGGGTGGAGGTGAGTCATCATCTGACCTTCTAGACGTTGGGAAGACGGGATGGGCTGGGAGGAGGTGGAAACAACACACACCAGGTGGCAGAGATGTCAAGGGCAAAGGTGAGGAGGTGGGGAGGCCGGGGTCACATCTGGGGATACCGAGGAGGATGGCGGTGGGGCAGGAGTGGGGGAAGCAGCCACAGCAGGAGGAGGCCGGGATGTCTGTGACTGTGACATCCGGGGGAAGGACTTGGTAGGGGCATCTCTGCTCTGAGGTCAAGCTCGCCTGGTTCAAATCCCACTCCATCCCTCACAAGCTGTGTGTCCTTGGGTTGGTGACCTAACCTCTCTGAAACTCCCTCCTTTCCTGGGAAAATCAGGTTGTCGAAAGGCTTACAAAAACCCACGACTGAGACTGGGTTTGACCTGTAGAAAGTGCTCCATACACCTCCCGTACAGCGCTTACCTTGAAAGCCACTTGAAGCCACGCCCTCCCTCCCCTGACGTCAGTGCCCCCGATAGCCGGCTCTCCCTGCAGTACCCAGAGGGCTCCCTCCAAAACCATCCGCTCACCCTCCAAACAAAGCCCCAGTGGAAACCCATTCCCTCTGTTCTCTGAACGTGCCCGCATGGTCTTACCCCAAGGCCTTTGCCTTTGCCAGTTCCTCTCCCTGAGTACCCTCCCCTGCCCGTGCCAGCTTGCCATGTCCCCCTCTCAGTGCCACTTCCCCTGGCCACCTGTGAAACGTTTCATGCCCCCACCCACATTTCAACTCCCCCTTTTTTCCTTAGCACACAACACCGTCTAACATACTATGCATATTCTTATTCATCCGAATCATTCCGTGCCTTCACTCAAATGTTGGCTTCACCAAACAGGAGTTGCCATCTGTTTTGCTTGGCATGGTGTTCCTAGTATACAGTAGGTGCTCAATAAATACGTTCTGGTTGAATGACTGAATGAGACCCCAGCAACAGGCTGGGAGGCTCGGCATTACGTTAAAAGATGCATTTTGGGGAGTTCCCTGGTGGCCTAGTGGTTAGGATTCCGGGCTCTCACTGCCATGGCCCGGGTTCAGTCCCTGGTTGGGAAACAGATCCCTCAAGCCGCGCAGAGCGGCCAAAAAAAATGCATTTTTTAAAAAAGGAAAAAGCATGATTCTCACGTGAATATCCAATCGATGTGCGTCAGAGATTGCATGGAACTTGTTAATAATGAAGGGACCTGTAAGATGTCTTCTAGGCCATCCAGAGGCTGAAATGAATTTGTTTAGTCAATGCAAAATGATACAGGACACCACCTAGAGGGGTGGGATAGGGAGGGTGGGAGGGAGACGCAAGAGGGAGGAGATATGGGGATATATGTATATGTATAGCTGATTTACTTTGTTATAAAGCAGAAAGTAACACACCATTGTAAAGCAATTATACTCCAATAAACATGTTAAAAAAAACAACAACAAGGGACTTCCCTGGTGGCGCAGTGGTTAAGAATCCGCCTGCCAATGCAGGGGACACAGGTTCGAGCCCTGGTCCGGGAAGATCCCACATGCCGCGGAGCAACTAAGCCCGTGCGCCACAACTACTGAGCCTGCGCTCTGGAGCCTGCGAGCCACAACTACTGAAGCCCACGCACCGCAACGAAGAGTAGCCCCCGCTCACCGCAACCAGAGAAAGCCGGCGCGCAGCAATGAAGACCCAACGCAGCCAAAAATAAATTAAAAAAAAAAAACCCAACAAAAACAAAACAAAACAAAATGATACAGGACAATCATCATTTTTCCATCGGATAATTTACAGTTCTATGGATGCATGGAGTTTAGCCCATTATTTGCTTAGAAGACATGGTTCCCATAAGACAATCCCCACTTCAGACACCAGCTGTCAACTGGGGCCCCTGGGACCACCTTCACTTGGACCAGCTGGCTACAGATTTGGGGTCCCCATGGCTACCCTTGGGTTCCATAATTCACCAAAATGACTCAGAACTAGCAAAGTGCTCAATGTATGGTTAGAGTGTAATAGTCTCCTAACCAACATGTTGGCAGGGCTGTTTCCTCCTGGAGGTTCTGAGGGGGAATCTGTTCCCGGCCCCTCCGGTGGCTGCCTGTGGTCCTTCGCTTGTGGACACATCCCTCCAGCCCCTGCCTCCATCTTTACCTGGCCTTCTCACATGGCCTCACCTCTCTGTATCCAAATCTCCCTCTTCTTACAAGGACACCAGGCATTGGACGAGGGCCCGCTCTGATCCAGGATGACCTCATCTTTTTTCTTTTTTTGACCGCGCCACCTAGCTTGTGGGATCTTAGTTCCTGGACCAGGGATCGAACCCGTGTCCCCTGCAGTGGAAGCGCAGAGTCCTAACCACTGGACCGCCCGGGAAGTCCCCAGGATGACTTCATCTTAATTGAACCAATTATACCTGCAAAGACCCAGTTTCCAAACAAGGTCCCATTGACAGGTTCCAGGTGGGGTGTGAATTTGGGGGGACACTATTCACCCCAATACAGAAAGTGAAGATTTGGGGCTCCCAGATTGGAGGGGGACCAGACGTGCAGCCAGGTCAGCCACCAAGAGTGAAGGGCTGTGAGGCACCCTGCATGGGGTGCAGAAGGGGTCAGAGGTGGGACCAACTTCACACCCTCTCTCTTCCCCAATAACTAATCCATCAACTTTGGCCCCCAGACAGATCTCAAATCGATCCCCTGCTCCATCCCTTGGTGCACCACCAGCAAGCCCACCCCTAGTATTTTTGGGACCCATTACAAAAATTCAAGAGGGCTGCACAACCCATGGCTAAGGGCTCAACAATTATACACCAAGTAACACGCTGCCGAACAAAATAGAACTATCCTCCCACCTGACAAAGGCTCCAGTGGATTAAAGATGGCAGCACCAGGACCACAGTGAGATACTGCTTCACACACACTGGGATGGTTACGGTCAAAAGACAGGTAATAACACATGTTGGGAGGATGTGGAGATATTGGAAGCCTCATGCACTGCTGGTCGGAATGAAAAATGGTGCAGCCACTTCCCTCCCCTTTATCTGGGCTGGGTCTGTGACGGCCTTGACCCATGCAGTGTGAGGGAGGTGACACTGCCAGCCACGTCCCTTCGCTTCAGGAGGACGGCAGGTACTGTCCTGCTCTCAAGGAGTCCTGAGATATCTCATAGGAAGTTTGCGCTGCATGAGTGGGCCCTGGAGAGACCCTGAGGCTACACAGAAAGGGAGAGGGGCTGGCGAGGCACCAGACTGACCACAAAAGGAGCCCAGAGCCCCCAGCACCATTGCCAGCTGGATACCACGCAGGGCCCCCTGTCAACCCCACATGGGACAGAAGAACCGCCCTGCTGAGCCCCACCTGCATTCCCAACCCACGAAATCATGAGACATAGTAAAGTTTGGGGGTAGTTTGTTACACAGCAACAGATTAGAATTGAAACCTGCAAAGCCTCCTGGCAAGTCCGCTTCACATTTAGAACTCTCAGACTCCTGGCAGTTCTGCCCTGGAATGTGGCAGTGTGGGCAGAGCTGGCCCCAAGCTGGTGGCCTGCTGCCTCTGTTTTGAGGGTCTCAAAATCCCAGGGTTGGTCCTGTATTGTGAAGGTCCTCACCTGCACACGGAGGGCACGTCAGCTCACAGATCCACACTCCCCACAAAACAGCTGCCCTCTGCCACCCCTGGGTCCTGGGAGTGTACAGACTGGGGGCACTGCCTGCCTTGGGGGGAGGCACCCGGGCTTGGAAACAGGGGATTCCTGAGTGCTGGGTACTGGAGCGAGGGCTGGAAAAGGAGGTGTGGGGAGAGGTCCAGAAAGGGGACAGGCGGGCTCTACGTGAGGCACTGACCCCAGCCCAGGCCACTGCAGTCCCTCACCTCAGTGACTTCTCAGCATCCTCTCCACCTGTGCTGGCCAGGCAACTACAGCAACCTGGGGCTACTGCGCCCTTGAAATGTAGCCAGAGCCACTGAATAACCGAATTTCGAATTGAATTTCATTTTAATTAATTAAAACCCACAAACAGAAATGGTGTAAAATACTTTTTCGTTAAAGACAACTTTATTGTTTCCTTAAACCACTGAAAATTTAGCACCCAAGTTGTGATAGGCTGTGAGTATGAAAAACACACTGGATTTCAAAGATTTGGTGTGGAAAAAAGAATGGAAAATATCTCCTCAATAATTTGGTTAATGGAAAAGAATATGAAAAAGAGGGAATTCCCTGGGGGTCCAGTGGTTAGGACTCGGCGCTTTCACTGCCGAGGGCCTGGGTTCGATACCTGGTCGGGGAACTAAGATCCCACAAGCCTCGCACTGCAGCCAAAAAAAAAAATAAAAAGAATATATATATTTATAA
Organism: Eubalaena glacialis; assembly: GCF_028564815.1. NCBI lineage: Eukaryota > Metazoa > Chordata > Mammalia > Artiodactyla > Balaenidae > Eubalaena > Eubalaena glacialis. The sequence goes on along the minus strand of NC_083719.1, from coordinate 185,860,379 downwards.
CTGAGGGACTTCCCTGGTGGCGCAGTGGTTAAGAATCCGCCTGCCAATGCAGGGGACACGGGTTCGAGCCCTGGTCTGGGAAGATCCCACATGCCGCGGAGCAACTAAGCCCGCGAGCCACAACTACTGAGCACGTGCGCCACAGCTACTGAAGCCCGTGCGCCTAGAGCCGGTGCCCGTCAACAAGAGAAGCCACCGCAGTGAGAAGCCCGCGCACCGCAACAAAGAGTAGCCTCCGCTCGCCGCAACTAGAGAAAGCCCACGCGCAGCAACGAAGACCCAACGCAGCCAAAATAAATAAATAAATAAAAATAAATTAATTATATAACTGAATCACTTTGCTGTACAGCAGAAATTAACACAACATTGTAAATTAACTATACTTCAATAAAATAAAAAAATAATTTGTGTATGTCGATTACAATATTGGTTAGAATATTTTGGGTATGTCAGGTTAAGTAAAACATTAAAAATTAGGGACTTCCCTGGTGGTCCAGTGGTTAAGACTCCACGCTGCCAATGCAGGGGGCACGGGTTCCATCGCACATGCTGAGCGGGGCCAAAAGATTAAAAAAAAAAAAAATTGAGATGTAATTGACATATAACCTTGTGTAAGTTTCACGTGTTGGTTTGATACATTTATATGTTGCAATGTGATTACCACTAGCAGTTAATACCTCTATCCGGTCTCATAATTATCGAATAATTATCGTTTCTTTTTTGTGGTGGGATATTCTGTTTCTATTGGAACCATGCTGTTCTACACAGCAGTTGGAGGGAGGTTGTTTTTTTCACTTTTGAAACACAAAATACATCAAACACACAAAGAGCATCTATAATTTATGCGTGCAGCTAAGAATAGAGACATTCACAACCGCCCAGCTTTCAAAACACAACCGCTCTGCTGACTTCTGGGTTAATCACGTCCCCACTTTTCCCTTCAATTCTCTGACATTTGTAGCACACTGAAATAACGTATCAGCTAGTTTAGCTGGGTTTCGAATTTTATAAAAACGGAAGCATACTGTAGATATTCTTCTGCACTTTGCTTTTTTTGCATGATCTTATGTTTGGGAGGTCATTCTGTGTGTTACTTTTCCACTGCTGTATAATATTCCACTGTGTGAGTCTACACAAAGGTATTGGTGTGTCCTTTCTTTTGTGTGTGTCCTTTTTTTATTTAAAAAAATTTTTTGTTGAACTACAGTTAATTGACAATGTTGTGTTAGTCTCAGGTGTACAGCAGAGTGATTCAGTTATACATACATATATTCTTTTTCAGATTCTTTTGCATTATAGGTTATTACAAGATACTGAGTATAGTTCCCATTGGTCTATATGGGATATCTGGGCCATTTTCAGTTTTTGTTTCCCTATTACAACAAACAGTGAGGGTTTCAAAACCCAAATCAAATCCTCTCTTACACGATAAGGAACCAAGACAGCCCCTGGATAATGGCCAGCAAGGACGGGAATCCTTCCAAGATCAGTACAAATGCCCTTGGGAGTTGACCCTGCCCCAGGGATGCCTTGACTGCAGCATCATAAAGCCTGGAGCCAGCCCACCCAGCTAAGCCCCACCCAGCTTCCCAACTGTGGAAACTGAGATAAGAAACATGAGTGGCTTTAAGCTACTGTGTTTTGTTACCCAGCACTAGATGACTAATACACAGGTGTTACATGTGTTTCCTTCTCTAATACTGTACTTGTCTCCACCCACTGGAAATTCTTATTCCTTGCCATGTCCACCATCCTGGAGTGTGATTTTGTGCTGGCTGGTCCCTCTCCCTGGAAGGCTTCTCCCCACCTGTTCACCTGGTTGGTCCCCTCCTTCTCTTCGAGTCCTTGCTCAAATGCCACCTTCTCCAAGAGGTCCACCCTGTTTAAAAATGCACCCCCTAGCTCACATGCTCCCAAGCCCCTCATCCTGCTTTTTCCACCCCCCCCACCTTATTATATTCTAACATGCCATAAAATTCACTTATTCATTAGGTATCTGTTTCCTCTGTCTTCCTACTTCATCCTTGTCAGCTTCCTGAGCGCAGGGAACTTTGTTTTGGACATTGATACAGCCCCAGTGCCTGACAGGCAGAGATGTCAATCAATATTTGTTTGTTTGTTTGGCCACACCACGAGGCATCTGGAACTTCCCTGACTAGGGATGGAACCCATGCCCCCTGCAGTGGAAGCGGGGAGTCCTAACCACTGGACCACCAGGGAAGTCCCAATATTTGTTGATTTCATTATTCCGGAACCCATTTAACAAACAGCTGTCTCTCCGGCCCCAGCGCTCTCCTTGCCCCCATATTTCAGTTGGGATTTCAGGGTTCCAGCCCCAGATTCCTGAGTTCTGATCCTAGATTCCAGGTTTAGCCTCCAGGCTTAGGAATTGGGGTTCCAGAATCCGCCCTCCTCCGGGCTCTGGAATCAGGGCCCTCCAGATCCAGGGTCCGGAATCCCAGCTCCCCAAAACAGGCTCCCGAATCAGGGTGCCCAAAATTCAGGCTCTGGAATCTCTGCCCCCCCCCCCCCAGATCCAGAATCCACAGCCCTCCAGATCCAGGCTCTGGAATGAGCCCTCCCCCACCCAGTCCAGACTCCAGAATCCGCGGTCCCTCAGATCCAGGCGCCGGAATTCAGGATCAAGGCTCGCGATCCGGGCTGGCAGCCGTTCTGCTGAGATTTTGAAAAATCTGGCGCCAAACTCCGGCGCAGAGCTTGGGCGGCGGCGCAAAGGGGGAGGGATAGGGGAATGGGGAAGGGACGGGGGATGGGGGAGGGATGGGGGATGGGGGAGGGAGAGGGGACAGGGCCTGGCCGGACCTTCTCGGGCTCGGGGATTTCTCGCCCACCGCCCGCACCCTCCACCCCCAAAGCAGGCAGCAATTAGCCATTAACTTTTCTAGCGCCCTGGGATCAGAGGGTCGCGGCTTCGAACCCCGCTTCGTCCCGCCCCTGCTGGGGGTCCCGGGACAGATCCCCGGATCGCCCCGTGCCTCAGTTTCCCGTCCTGGAAACGGGCCGAGCGCCACCCCCCCGCCACCGCCGCGTGTCGCGCCTGGGGAGCCCGCGGAGTGCCCAGGCCTCGGGCTCCGGCGTGGGGAGGGGGTCTGGCCGCAGCTGTCGCCGCCCCGCCCGTTCAGCGCCAAAATTTGAAAATTGCCAACGCCTCCCAAACTGAACAAGGGGAGTGGAAGCTCCGGCAGCACCCACGGGAAGCGCAGGGCTTTCTGGGAGTTGGAGTCCGGCCCCCGGGGTGGGGGGGTCCCGCGGTTGGGGGGGGGAGGGCTCGGGGCACAGGTTAGGGCGGAGAGTAGGGGCGTAGCCGCGGGGAGGGGGGTTGGGGAGGACGGGGCGCGGGGAACAGCATTCCTGGCGGAGGGAACAGCACAGGCAAAGACCTGGAGACGGATGGGGCACCCACGTGCCAAGAGGGGCCAGCTCGGTGGTCGGCCTGTGGGACCCTGCAGGGCCTTGAATGGCAGGCTACTGGGTGGCCCGGGGCGGTCGTCAGCGGGACCTGTGATGGGGAGGGGGTTGCAGCTAAGTCTGGGGGTGGAGGGGAGGAAAGGTGACCCCATACCACCCCCCAAACCCAAACCTCGATCATTTTTTCTCCCCTCGGGCCCCCGCCTCCTGTAGTATCACTTATTCCTATTTTGCTTTAAACGCCCTCACGTTGTACCAACTGTGTTTTGCATTCGGTGTTCCTACCGTTATGAGGGATATGAGGGAAAGGCGAAGAGGCGACGACATACGGTCCCCAAGTACGAGCTAGCTTTTGAGAGGCTAGTCACAGCCTAGCCGGGGACTCGTGCCTGCCTGGGTGCTGGGGCAGGGCGGGGGGCTTTGTTTCTGGTAAGAGGGGAATGTGAGTGAGTGATTATCAGGATTCAAGACAGGAGAAAAAAAAAAACAAAAGGGGCTTCCCTGGTGGCGCAGTGGTTAAGAATCCACCTGCCAATGCAGGGGACACGGGTTCGAGCCCTGGTCCGGGAAGATCCCACGTGCCGCGGAGCAACTAAGCCCGTGCGCCACAACTACTGAAGCCTGCGCACCTAGAGCCCGTGCTCCGCAACAAGAGAAGCCACCGCAGTGAGAAGCCCGCGCACCGCAACGAAGGGTAGCCCCCCCGCTCGCCACAACTAGAGAAAGCCCGCGCGCAGCGGGGAGACCGTCCCACCGCACACCCCAGAGGGCTGGTAAAGGAATCCAAGTTCTCAGTGTGTGATTTGCTGGGGTCCCCGAGGAAGGCTGTTTGCACCAAGTCCCCCGAGGTGAGATGTATGGGGGGGGGGGCGGTTCTCAGGGCAGAAAGAACAGCGGGCAAGTTCCAGGGTTAGAGGAAGGAAGTGGTTCTCCACTGAGGGTGATTTTGTCCCCTCGGTGACATGTGGCAACATCTGGGGACATTTTTGGTTGTCTGGATCGGAGGGGGTGGTGGTGCTGCTGGCATCAGGTGGCCGGGGTGGGGGGAGCCCAGGGATGCCGCCTGACATCGTACAATGAACAGGATGGTCCCCCCACAGAGAGTGATGGGGCCCAAATGTCCACAGCGCCGAGTTGGACAGACCCTGCTGTATCATTTTGCCTCTTCTAGGCATTTTATATGAGTGGACTCATCCACTGTGTGACCTTTTGTGTCTGGCTTCTTTTTTTTTTTTCGGGTGAAGTAAAAAAGAATAGCTTTATTGCTTTGCCAGGCAAAGGGGGACACAGTGGGCTCGCACCCGCCAAAAACTGTGTGTCCCAACCTGGGGGGATTTGGTGAGGAGTTTTATAGCAATAGTTCAAGGGTGGGGCTGCTGATAAGGATTAGGGTGTGTGAAGGGCCTGTGCGCCTTTAATCTGGGCTCAGGTGGTCCCTTGATGAGCTTCTCAAGGTTACCAAACTGTGACCTTCTCTCTAGAACATCTTCCATCTGGTGGGGGGTTTTGTGCTGGTCTCAGGACTTCATGAAGCTCAGGTTCTTGATGTCTCGTCACAGAAAGAATTCAGCGAGGGACAAAGCGATAGGTAAGAAGTGGATCTATTTAGAGAGAAACACTCCACAGACGGAATGTGGGCCGTCTCGACGGCGAGAGAGGCCTGTGTCTGCCTTCTTTCACTGAACATTTTTTTTTTTAAATGGAGGTATAATTGACATGACATTATATTAGTTTCAGGCGTACAAACTAATGATTCGATGTTTGTATATCCTGGGAAACTATCACCACCATAAGTCTAGGTGACATCCATCACCACAAATAGTTACAGGGTTTTTTCTCGTATGATGAGAATTTTTAAGATCTACTCTTTTAGCAACTTTCAAATATGCAATATAGTATTATTAACTACAGTCACCATGCTGCCCATTACATCCCCATGATATTTATTTTATAACTGGAAATGTGTACTCTTTGACCCCCTTCACCCACTTCATACCCCACACCCCCGGACACCAATCTGTTCTCTGTTCATATGAGCTTGGGCTGTACACATGAAGCTAACACGACATTGTAAATCAACTATACCTCAAAACAAAAACAAAAACACACATACACAAAAGAAAATGGCAAAACTTTGCTTATGGACATAAAAAGAAATTCAAATAAATAAAATAATTTAAAAGATGATTCAGGGCTTCCCTGGTGGTGCAGTGGTTAAGAATCCGCCTGCCAATGCAGGGGACACGGGTTCAAGCCCTGGTCTGGGAAGATCCTACGTGCTGCGGAGCAACTAAGCCCGTGCGCCACAACTACTGAGCCTGCGCTCTAGAGCCCGCGAGCCACAACTACTGAAGCCTGTGCACCTAGAGCCCGTGATCCACAACGAGAAGCCACCGCAATGAGAAGCCTGCTCACCGCAACAAAGAGTAGCCCCCGCTCGCCGCAGCTAGAGAAAGCCCGCGCAACAACGAAGACCCAACACAGCCAAAAATAAATAAAATAAAATAATAAATTTAAATAAATAAATAAATAAAATAAAAGATGATTCAGGGTTGACAGCAATTCAGGAAAACAGACAATCTCATACATTGTTGCAAAAGTGTAAACTGGTAAACCTCTTCAGAGGACAACTTGACAGTATCTACATGAGCCTGGGGTATTTTTGATTTTTTTTTTTTTTTAATTCCACATATCGGTGAGATCACCGAACATATTTCTCAGGTTCCTTCACCACCCCACCTTTAATTTTAATGAATCTCCAAAGAGGTAGGTAGGTAGGTTATACAAGAGGGGAAACTGAATCCCGGAAAGAAACCCAGTGTCACGCAGTGGCCCAGCTGGGATTTGGAGCCCGGCTGTTTGGCTCCGGGACAGCGCGGGAAACTGAGCGGGAGACTACAGCTCCCGGCGTGCCGCGCGCGGCGGCGGCCGGACTACAAGTTCCAGGCTGCCCCGCGGTGGCGGCGGCGGCGGGCTGCGGGCGCCATCTTGGTCCGCGGGTTGGATTGAATGAGCCCGCCGAGCCGCGGCCGCCGTTCCGAGCCGCGCGGACCCCGAGCCGCCGCCGCTGCCGCCGCCGCCTCCATGGCCACGCCGCCGCCCGGCCGTGCGGGCGGGCCCGCCACGCCATTGTCGCCCACGCGCCTGTCGCGGCTGCAGGAGAAGGAGGAGCTGCGCGAGCTCAATGACCGCCTGGCGCACTACATCGACCGCGTCCGCGCGCTCGAGCTGGAGAACGACCGGCTCCAGCTCAAGATTTCCGAGCGGGAGGAGGTGACCACGCGCGAGGTGGGCGCTGGCGCCTGGGGGCTCCCGCTGGGGCGGGCCGGGCTCTCAAGGTCCCCGGGGGGCTTCGGGGACGCCCTTGCGAGAGGGGGAGACTGGGGCGGGCCCTGCCCACCGAGGCGTCCCCAGGGGGCTTCGGGGACCCCGGCGAGGGTCGCACGCTTGGTTGGGCCCCGGCCTCTGAGTGTCCCCGGCGGGTTTCGGGGACCCCTCCCGTGCGAGAGGTGGAGACTGTTTCCGGCCCCGCCCATCGAGGGGTCCGGGGAGATCTCGGGGTCTCTCGAGTGAGGGGTGCACGCCGGGGCGGGCTTCTGCCTCTGAGAGTCCCCGGGGAGGTTCGGGGGCCCTGAGTGAGAGATAGAGGCCAGGACGGACGCTCCCGAGGGATTCCCCAGGGGTTTCTACCTCCCCTCCCCGTACGAGAGGTGGAGACTGGCGCCGGCCCCAGCCCCCGAGTGATCCCCTGAGAAACGGGTGCAGACTAGGGCGAGTCCCGTCCTCTGGTGGGTCCCCAGGGTACCTGGGGGGCCCCGAGTGAGGGTGCACCCTGGAGCAGGTCCCCACCCACCGGCGGTCTCCTGGGTGTTTCACGGATCCCATGAGTCTGGGGCTGACCAGTCCCCTGAGGGGGGTTGGCCTGAGTGAGGGGTGCAGACTGGGCAGGCCCCCTCCTCTGAGGGATCCCCAGGGGACCTTGGGGGGATGTGCCTGGGGAAGTGAAGGGGGCCCTGCCTGGGCGGGGGGAGATGGGGCAGGCCCTGCCCACCAAGGGATTCGGGGAGCTCTAGGGGGCCCCTGAGTGATGGGGTGTGAGCCAGGGTGGACCCCACCCCTAAGGGAGTTGTGGGGAGTCTTGGGGGATGTGTCTGGGTGTTCGGGTGTCCTAGGAGAAAATGGGGGAGGTTCTCGGGTCTCTGGGGAGACTGGGAGGCTCAGACCCTCTGAGGGGGCCCTGAGGAGGGGTGGGGGGTCTCAGGGGGTGTCTCTGGGGTGAGTCAGTGGTCTCAGTTCTCCTTGGAACTTTGCAGGGGTCCTGTAATGAATCCTGGGGAGTTCGGGGATTGGGGTGGGGTTAGGCAGGAGGTTCGGTCTTTTACCAGGGCCTGGGGTGGGCGGGGGTCAGAGGGGGGGAATCTGATGTCTCCCAGGTCCCATGGGAAATTTGGGAGGCCCTTAGTTGGGCCCTGGGACCCCTTGGCTGGTGAGCAGGAGCCTAGTAGTCTGGTAGCCCCTGCCCTGTCCTGGGGGATGTGAGGGGAGGGGGAAGCATGAGTTCTTGGGGAACCAGTGGGAAGTTTTGGTGCAGACTGAGGGAGAAGGGGCTGGACAAGCCCTGTCCCCTAAGGGTATGTGAGGGCAGGTGTCTGAGGGTCCTGGGTGGGGTGTGTCCGGACTGGCTGCCAACCTAGTGCCCTCCTTTTCTCCCACTGGCGCCCCCCCCAACTCAAGGGCAGGTCCTCAGAATAAGGGGGAGGGAGGCCCACCACGTGGTTCCCCTGTGGGCCCCGTGCAAGAGTCATGGTCTGAAGCTGGCACTTAGCGCTCTGAGCCTTGGCCTCCCACTCTGGAGAATGGGCCCAGTGACTGACTTCTGGGAGGAGAGCCTCAGGGGGGTGGGTAGGTGGGGGGGTGGGTCATTTCTGGGAGCCACGTACCCTCTGTGATCTTGGGCAAATCACTTAACCTCTCTGGGCTCAGTGCCTCTTCTGTAAATTGGAAATAATAATAAATACCTACTTTTGGGGCTTGTTTGTGGGGCCACAATGAGTTCACGTTTGTTTTGTAGAATAAAAGCAATGAAATGAAGGACCCCATGGGTTCTGTTGTCCCTGTTTGATGGTACCTAGGATAGGGATGGGCCCAGAAAGTGTGGCTTGGGCATCCAGGGAGGTAGAAAACTTGGTGGCTGGTGGTGCTGTATTAGGTTGCCTGAGATTGGTTTAAGACTCGGGATCCAAACCCTGCTTTTAATCTGTGACTTCGGGCAGGTCACTCAGCCTCCCAGAGCCTTGGTTTTGTTGTCTGTACAATGGGTCTGGAGTGGCCCGACCCAGAGCGTGGCCACCTGCTTCAGCAGTGCGTGCACGTCCTCGGGATGCAGGCCCAGGTCCCCCCTGCCAGGCTGGTCAGCGCCCGGGGTCATTCCCCCCAGCCTCTTGTCCCACCTGCGGGGTGAACCACCGTGCTGACCTTTGGGGGTGGCGGCCTAGTGGGCCTGATGGACGTGGGGTGCTGGCCCCCACTGGATGGATGTTGTGCCCGAGGGCGCACGCAGGGGCTGGGCCTGGAGAACTTGATGTGTCTGGGCAGCTGCCAAGGCTGGTTGGGGATGCAGGACTGCTGGGTGGGAGCAGGGGAGCCCAGCCTCACGGTGAGCACCCCCCCGGGCTGTGCTCAGGATCTGGGACCACCCAGGTGACAGGCGTGTTTGCAGCGGGAGTGGGGAGTTCCCACTAGCTTGCTGTCCTAGAGCTTGGGGGTGAGATGACAAATGCCCCTCTCAGCTGGACAGTGGAGAGAGCCGGTAACCTACTGGAGCAGGAGGTGGTGTGGTCATGTGGGCTGTGCGGAGGGAGCGACCTGCAAGTGGCCAGGGCTACAGAGGGGCGGGGCTTGATGGGCGGGCCACGCAGGTTCTGGGAGCCTCCAGGGCTCAGGCTGGCTGATCGGGGCGGGGCGGGATGCACGGAGGGCGTGGTGGGCGTGGTGTGTCAGGCCTTCCAGAGGGCACTTTACCTGTCAGCAGCTCCTCACCTGGAAGGAATCTGCCCCCAGGGGACACTGGGTGATGGCTGGGGACATCTGTGGTTGTCACACTTGGGGGGGGGGCCCTGGCATCGAGGGGCTGGGGGCCAGGGATGCTGCTCCACACCCTGCAGAGCCCAGGAGGGTCCCCCACAGAGGATGATCTGGCCCCAAATGCCATTAGTGTCAAGGCTGAGAAGCCACTTAAGGAATCCTGTGATGATGCAGTTTAAAATGTTGTGAGCACACTGTGTGCTTGTAATCAATCCGAAGGGTCCAGGGGCATAAGGTAAAAAGTCAGATTCCCATCCACAAGCCTGGGCTGGCCACTTGTAGACTCTAGCCTTTCCCATCGGAAGTCAGATGATGCATCTTCTGGCCGGGTGAGCGGTACTGGGGCGAATGCCACGTGCAGATGTCACTGGAGGGTTTCTGGGAGGCTGGGGGCTGGCCAGATTTCTGTTTGAGAAGGATCATGGGTGCTGAGGGGGCAGGAGTGGGCCAGGGAGGGAGGGGGGTTCTCCAGGGAGCCTCCCCAACCGGATGTTGAGTTCCTCTGGGCTTCGCTTTCTTCCCCCTTGCTGCCCAGGTGTCCCATTGCTGCGGGGGTCGGGGGGTGCTCCCCAGGTGGACCCCGGGAGCAAGAGCTGAGCTGGGCTCTGGGAGTTTGGGGAGGGCCAGTGTTTGGCTGTGGTTCTCAATCCCAGGGCAGTTTTGTCCCCCAGGGACGCAGGCAGGTCCTCACAGGGTAAGTCTGGGACCCCAGGAAAAGGCCACCTCAGGTGACGTGAACCCTGCTCCTCCACGGCAACACGTGCTAACACATTTGTTGGGATTCCTCAAGCTCGGCGATTGTGCAGCACTGGCCGTAAAAGACAGAACTAAAGGCCCAAGCTGTGCCCGGGGCTCCCACAGGACTGTCCCAAGTGTCACAGTGCAGGGAGGTAGAGGCCTGCCCGGAGAACCCCTGTTCACTGGTCTGAAAGAGCCTTTGTGACATCGGCCGTCTGCGCGTCCTCCTCTAGATAGAATTTTCTGCATCGTCCCAGTGCTGTCAATTGGGTTCGGCAGATGTTTTCTGGAAAGGGCTGGAGTTGTTCTCAGCTTTGTGGGCTGACGGTTTCAGGCTTGAGCACTCAGCTCGGCCGTTGTGGTGGGGAAGCTGCCCCGGGCAGTACATGGAGGAACGTGCAGATTGCCTGACAATAAAGCTTTATTTATACACACTGAAATGTGCATTTCATATGCGTGCCTGTGTCACGAGATACCTTTTTCTTTTTTTTTTTTTTCACCCAGCCAATTTAAAAATATAAAAACCATTTTAGTCCCACAGGCTGGACAAAAACAGGTGGTGGGCTGGAATTTTGGCCCCTGGGCCTGAGTTTGCAGCCCTGGCTGTAGAGGACTGCCTTACTAAGACACACAGATGGGTGTGCACACGCGCACACATGCCCAAAACACCGTGAGAACCTAGCACAGACGCACCTCGGGTCATTGCGCTGCACAGACACTGCGTTTTTACAGATTGAAGGTCTGTGGCAACCCTGCCTTGGGCAAGTCTGTTCCCTTCTGGTCTCTGTGTCACATTTTGATCCTTCTCCAGATATTTCCAGTTTCTTCATTTGTGTTATTTGTTATGGTGATCTGTGATCAGCGACCTTTGATGTTACTATTGCAAAAAGATTACAACTCTCTGAGGCTCAGGTGACAGCATTTTTTAGCAATAAAGTATTTTTATTTGTTTAAATTTAAAAAAAATTTTTTAAATTTTTATTTGTTTATTTTTTTGGCTGCGTTGGGTCTTCGTTGCTGCGCGCAGGCTTTCTCTAGTTGCAGCGAGCAGGGGCTACTCTTCGCTGCGGTGTGTGGGCTTCTGACTGCGGTGGCTTCTCTTGTTGCGGAGCACGGGCTCTAGGCGCGCGGGCTTCAGTAGTTGTGGCTCACAGGCTTAGTTGCTCCGTGGCATGTGGGATCTTACTGGCCCAGGGATCAAACCCATGTCCCTGCATTGGCAGGAGGATTCTTAACCACTGCGCCACTAGGGAAGTCCTAATAGAGTATTTTTAAATAAGGGCTGTGCATTGTTTTTTTTGCCACAAGGCTATTGCACAGTCAATAGACTACAAGATAGTGTGAGCATAAATTTTTTTTTTTAGCTGAGCCATGTGGTTTGTGGGATAAAGATCTGTTCCCAGGGATCAAACCCATGCCCTTGGTAGTGAAAGTGCAGAGTCCTAACCACTGAACCGCCAGGGAATTCCCTGGGCATAACTTTTTTTTTTTTTAAAAATATTTATTTATTTATTTATTTGGTTCTGCCGGGTCTTAGTTGCAGCAGGCAGGCTCCTTAGTTGCAGCTCGCCGGCTCCTTAGTTGTGGCATGTCAGCTCCTTAGTTGCGGCAGGCGGGCTCCTTAGTTGTGGCATGTGAACTCTTAGTTGCAGCATGCATGTGGGATCTGGTTCCCTGACCAGGGATCAAACCTGGGCCCCCTGCATTGGGAGTGCAGAGTCTTAACTGCTGCGCCACCAGGGAAGTCCCCTTGGGTATAACTATTATATGTACTGGGAAACCAAACAATTCGTATGACTCGATTTATTGTGATACTCGCTTTATTGCAGGGGTCCGGAACGGGACCCTCTGTGTCCCTGAGGTCTGCCTGCTCTTTAACAAGACCCCCGAGAGTCACCCAAGATGGCCTAGGACAAGTGAGGCCCTCGCCTTGGGCACGGAGTCTAGCAGGACGCCCACATTCTTGCTCACGGAGATGAACGCACGATGTATTTTGAATTGCTCGAGCTTACTTCTTGGGTCAGTGTTAGGTGTACAGACAGAGGTCGAGGGCGGTACTGGGTCCCCATCAGCAGCTCACGTCAGTGTGTCTCACAGCTCGCTCTCCGACAGTGCTGCATCACTTTAGCTTTGCTCAGATCTCCTGAGCTGGCCCACCACCCTCTCTGCCCCAGGACCCCTCAGGACCCCTGTGACATCCAGGTCTCCCGTCTCCTGGGCCCCTGTGGGCTGTGCTGGTTCCCCACCTTTCCTGGTTCCTGGGGCCCTGGGCAGCTGTGAGGTGGGGACAGGAGTGTCCCCATTGGGGTTCATCTGGTGTTTTCTCATGGGCAGGCCGGGTTAGGGGCGTGAGTGGTACCTTTTTTTTTTTTTTTTTTTGGCCGCCCCGCGTGGCACATGGAACTTCCCCAACCAGGGATCGAACCCACACCTGCTGCAGTAGAAGCGCAGAGTCCTAATCACTGGACCACCAGGGAAATCCCCATGAGTGGTATCTTAATGGGATACTTTAAAAGTCGAAATTAATGCTGACGTCCACGGTGGATAACCATCAGGCGTACGTGCAGGATCTCGTGCTGGGTTTCCTGCCCCCTGAGCCCCAACAGTTTCTGTTCTGATCTCGCCTTGGTTTCCTGTCGTGTTGGTCCATCTGCGCCCCTCGTGCCATGAGGGGAGGCTGGAGAGACAGAGCCCCAGTAGGAACCCAGCCTGTGGGGCCGGAGATCTTATCTGAGATCCCTGCCTAGGTGCCAGGCCCTCCACTGGTGTTAGGAAAGTTCTGGAAGGTGACATGGGCGGGAGAGAGGGCAGAGACACATCCCCCGCGTGTCCCCCTCTTGGAATTGCCCCCAGCGGACTGCTCTGCCCCGTACCTTGACAGGTCAGGAGAGGGCAGTGTGCTGTCCTATGCCTCAGTTTCCCCATTTGTGAAATGGGGCTAAGAGCCCATACCCCCCCTACCTGTGGGATGAAATGACCAGGAGTGCTGGATTGAGGTGGGAGAGCCAGGCCCCAGCCGGAGAGGGTGGGAGTCTGAGATCAGACTGGCTGTTAAATCCCACCTCTTCTGGATTTGTTCTGATCTGCCTGGGACATTCCAGTTTGAACCCTGAAAAATCCCACGTCGTGGAATTCCCCTCGGTCCCAGGCAAACGGGGATGGTGGTCACCCAACCAAGTGGCAGGCACTTGGCAGCTCCCCTGAGCCTCGTCAGCTCAGGGGTCTTTCCTGTGCAAGGGAGGGGAGTGACCCTCCCAGGCCTTAAGCTGACCTCCGACCCCTGGCACAGACACTCACTGCCCTGCTGTAGTTTTGTGGGAAATGGTGCCACTTTCAAAGCCAGCTGCCTTGTCACCCTCTGTCTGCCTTCTGTGTCAGCCCCCGAAAGTGTTTTAACCACTTCATTGAGGGATAATTCCCGTCTCATGAAGTTCACCCAGTTAAACTCTGCTCTAAGTTCAGGAGTGGTTAATACATTTAGAGCTGTGCAGCCATCTCCCCAAAGGAAACCCCTTCTTGGGGAGGGGCAAGATAGGGTAGGGGATTAAGAGGAACAGACCATTATGTATGAAGTAAATAAGCTACAAGGATATATTGTACAACACAGGGAGTATAGTCAATATTTTTTAGTAACTATGAATAGAGTATAACCCTTAAAAATTGCGAATCACTGTGTTGTATACCTGTAACTTATATAATATCGTACATCAACTATATCTCAAAAAAAACACAACAAAACAGAATTGCACTAAAAAAGAAAAAGAAGAAGCCCCGTCCCCATTAGTGGTCACCCCCTCACCCTCCTCCAGTCCCTTGACATTAACCCACTCTGTCCCCGTGGATCTGCCTGTTCTGGATGTTTCCCATCGATGGGGTCACACCCTGTGTGTCCTTCTGTGTCTGGCTTCTCTCACTGAGCATCGTGTTCTCAAGGTGTGTCCTCGTTGGAACGAGCGTCAGGGCGTCACCCCTTTTCACAACTGAGTGATGCTCCGATGTGTGGAGGGACCACATTCTGTTTATCCGTCGTCTGCTGACGGGCATTTGGGTCGTTTCCACTTTGGGGCCATTAGGAGTGATGGGGCTGTGAACGCATGCGCATGGGTCTCGTGCAAGATGTGTGTTATTTCTCCCGGGTAGATGCCTGGGGGTGGAATTGCTGGGTTGGTGGTTGCTCTGTGTGTCCATCTGAGGAAATGCCAGACTGTCTTCCGTGGTGGCTGTACCGTTTTAATCCCCTGGCCATGCGTGGAGGTGCCGATTCCTCCCTATCCTCACCCACACTTGTTATCGACTGTCATTTCCACGGTAGCCATCCTCGTGGGGGGAGGTGGTGTCTCACTGTCCTGTTGGTTCCAGATATTTGTAAACACGCTCATGGCCCTGTGCCCCTCGGCGTGGGGCAGGTGGGGCAGGGAGGCTGACGGGAGACCGGAGGTGTGTGCCCAGCTGGCAGGTGCAACCTAGCGGCGGCCAGTGATGGGGGCCAGTGACCTGGGCAGGCTGGGGTGGCCCAGGGCTGGTGGGGCAGTGTCAGGGTGAGCGGGAGCCGTGTTGGTGGGGAAGGGTGGGCTTCACCTCGGCCTGGCTGTCCCCCCAGGTGAGCGGCATCAAGACACTGTATGAGGCGGAGCTGGCTGATGCCCGCCGGGTGCTGGACGAGACGGCCCGGGACCGGGCCCGGCTGCAGATCGAAATTGGGAAGCTGAGGGCCGACCTGGAGGAGGCCAACAAGAGGTAGGGCTGTAGCCGGCGCGATGTCGCCTGATTCCGGGGCGCACGGGGGGCTGGGGCAGGGGTTGTCGCCCTGTGTGAGGTGGTGGCTCCCATCTGAGCGGGGCCCCCGGCTCGGGCAGCCCTCCTGGGAGTGGGTCGTGTGGGTTCTGGGGGCCGCTGGGTGGGTGGGGACGGCCTCTGTGGCCTGGCCCTCTGGCCGCCCCGTCTAGAGCCTTTATCCCCCAATATAATTCGGCCCCAGGAAGAGTTAAAACCCAGCAGCTCTCCTGGGACTGAATCCCTGGTAGCTGGTAGCCCTGTGCCCCTTCCCTTCCCCAGAGAAGGGGTGCCCCAGGTCACAGAGCCCAGCCTGGGCCCCCGAGTCCCCTGGTGGCGCTCACGTGGGAAGCCGGGGGTGGCGGGTGACCTTCTCTTCCCGTTCTTGAGCACCATCTCCCACCTGCTCCCGAGTAAAAGGCTCAGGAAATTTGGAGGACAAGGCGGTGCTGGTGGTGATGGTAGCAGAAGGAACAAAGTGATGTAAACTCGACGAGTGTTTAGATAAAGGACCCCGTGAGGGACACCAGATCCCCTCCCCGCTGACGGTGACCCCAGCAGGTCCTGGCTGGCATCACCTCCGGTTACAGGGGAAGCTGAGGACGAGGTGTGGGGAGGAGTCATCCATGGTCCCTCGGCGTGGCAGGGACCAGGACTGAGGCCTGGACCGGGGCTCCTGCGTCCCTGTTCATAGTCGCAGCAGCAGCTGACTGCCACCTTCACGTTTGCAGGGTTCTTTTTCATTTTTTTCTAATTAGTAGACTTTTTAATTATCATTAATAGAGATTTTTTTGTTTTTGTTTTTGAGCAGTTTTAGGTTTACAGGAAAATGAGTGGAAAGTACAGGTTTCCCCAAATCCCCCTCCAGGGTCCCCAATGATGACCACCTTGCAGTAATGGGTGTGACACTTTGTTAGGATTGAAGAGCCAATATTAATACATTCTTCTTAGCTGAAGTCTGTAGTTGACATAGGGGTTCTCCGTTGGTGTCCTGCAGTCTCTGGGTTTGGACAAATGTACACTGACTCGCGTCCACCATCATAGTATCACACAGAGTAGTTTCACTGCCCTGAAAATCCCCTGTGCTCCACTGACTCATCCCTCCCCCAAACTCCTGGAAACCAAGGATCCTTTTTTTTCCCCAAGTATCCTTTTACTGTCCCCACATAGCTCTGCCTTTTCCAGAATGTCCTGGAGTTAGAATCACTGTGTGTCACCTTCTCAGACTGTCTTCTGTCACTTAGTGATGTGTTTCTGGTTCCTCCGTGGAACAGAATAGAGAGCCCAGAGACAGACCCGCACAGTATAGTCACCTGGTCTTTGATGAGCAGCAAAGGCAATCTGTACACTTTTAAAACAGCCAGGTAAACTGGATATCCCATCAATTTATTACTTTTTTTTTTTTTTCCCTTTTGGCCACACCTCGCGGCTTGCCGGGATCTTGGTTCCCCGACCAAGGATTGAACCCACGCCCTCGGCAGTGAAAGCGCGGAGTCCTAACCACTGGACCACTAGGGAATTCCCAATTTATTACATTTTTTAATTAAAAAGGGACTTGAGCTTCTTGGAGAAGATTAGGAGAATTCTGGAATTCCCCCAGCCCCTCTCAGCCCCGGAACCTCCCAGACACCTTTAACCTGCGTGTTGCTCCTCGTCTGGGCCAAGAGGTCACGTTTCTTTCTGCTTATCAGAGTCATAGATACTCCCTGGTGAGAAAGCAGATAATGCATTTAATTTAAAGAGAAAAATGAATGTCTCCATGAGCCTCCGCCCAGACAGAATCTCCGAGGCCGATCTGGTGCATTTCTTTTCCACCTTTTTAAATTTAAACTCAAGGTGGACGCCGTCAGACAACAGAAGGCTTTCCTGACCTCGAGCCTGGTCATCGATGGCACCTGTGTCGTGATGCCGTCCCAGCCCCTCGGCCGTGTTCCAGGCTCCTGCGACAGCTTTGGGTAGCAGCTGTGCCCGCCGTCGGGCACCCGGGCTGGTGGCTTTTACTTTGGCCCCTGCTCTGGGAGGACAGCTTCCCAGGCTGTGGGCACTCACATCCGCAGGTGCTTCGTGCGACAGCCTCGCTTCCCGCTCTTCGGCTCAGAGCCCTCGCAGACAGGTGTGGGTGGCACGTGACAGCGAGCAAGGTGAACCTCCTGACAGGTTACAGCCAGTGCTTTTCTTTTCCTACCAAATGCATCGCGAAAACCCTGTGATGATGGAAACGCAGGTGGTCGAGTGGAGGAGTGACAGGCCGGGTGCTCCTGCCTAATCCTCCAGGAATTAGGGCTCCAGGGGAGGAGTCTGCTTTCGTGCCTTGACGCTGTTAAGAAGCAGGCACTTAAGCCAGTGAGGGCTGCTGGCACCCCTGCTTCCTGGACCATCCTGTGTCGTTCTGTGGAACCCTAGAATGGGGTGAAGATGTCTAGGAATCTGTCACGTTTCCTGATCCTCTGCTCCCGTCGCCCTCGCCTCATGGCTGACCTTGACCTGCCCGCACACCTCACCCCAGGCCTCTGCATTCTGCTCTGCCCGACGCCCCGATCCTGCCAAAGACAAGGCCCAGCCCCTGGCTTCACGGCTCCGGCTCAAGGGCCACGCCCAGCAGCTCCTGCCCCACACACATCCCTCCCCTCCCGCTTCATCCAGCCTTGGAACACGCGCGTTCACGGCTGAGGGCAGCAGGTTGCACTGCTGTCTGCACCCATGAGAAAGTTCTCCATGAGGACAGGGGTGTTGGCAGATGTATCTCTGGTGTGAGGACGGTCTCTCCATGAAGCTGGTCCTCAGGAATGATGTGTCAAATTGTTCTAGTTTCCCCAAACCCTCCAGGGATGTGGGGTTTGCAGCCCCACGCCGTGAGTGGAAGAACCAGGACCGTGTGGCTTAAGCTCAGGAATGTGGGCTGCAGGGCCCCCAGACCCTCATAGAGGCCATCGGTGCAGCCCCTGCACAGAGCTCCTGTGAGGACGGGGTCAGCCTGGAGGCTGAAGTCACCGGACTTTATGCCCCGTCCCCTCGAACTGGTGTGGTGTTCCCAGTGGTTGTCACCCAGGGTGGTCCTGCCCCCAGGGGACACCGGGCATTGTCTTGGGGGCGTCTGTGGCTGTCAGGACCAGGGAAGGGGGTGGGCTGCCAGGGCTGCTCCACCTCCTGCAGTGCCCACGGAGAGAGACCCTGGGTGGCCCCACTGCTGCCGGGCAGTTTCAGTTCCTTGGTGGGGAAGTGGTCAAGCTGTCAACCCCAAGGAGGTTTAGAGCAGCGTTCAGAAATGTTCCCCCTTTTTTAAGAGTTGTGTGTTAGAAAAGTCTATTTGGCATCTTAAATATTTCATGTTGGAGATAATTGTCTGTTAGAAGCTGGGCAAGCCCACCTGAAATAGCTTAAGTTTACAAATGAGATCGACTTTTCAAAGGCCGAGGTTTTAATTTGTTACTTTAATAAATTATACACAGGGAATTCCCTGGTGGTCCAGTGGTTAGGACTCGGCGCTTTCACTGTCAAGGGTGCGGGTTCGATCCCTGGTCAGGGAACTAAGATCCTGCAAGCCGCACGGCGTGGCCAAAAGAAAAAGTAAATAAATAATACATTAAAAGAAAAAAAATCAGAGTTCTCCTCTAAATGACCCTTCCTGTGCCCAAAAGTCTTGGAAAAGGACATGAAAACCCACGTCTTGAGGGTCATTTTGAGCGGCCGGCGGGGTCCCCCTGGTACAGAGTGGGTTTGAAGATGGGGCACCTTTGGTGCCAAGAAGTGAGGGATGCTAGGTCGGGGCCCGGGGCCCAGAGGCAGACGTGAAGTTGGCCTTGGGTATCGGGGCTGCCTGCTAACTTCTGCCCCTGACTTTCAGCGCAAAGAAGAGGGAGGGCGAGCTGACGGTGGCCCAGGGCCGCGTCAGGGACCTGGAGTCCGTGTTCCACCAGAGTGAGGCGGAGCTGGCCGCCGCTCTCAGCGACAAGCGCACCCTGGAGAACGACGTGGTGGAGCTGAGGGCCCAGCTGGCCAAGGTAACTGTGGGTGGGCTGCAGGCCCCCGAGGACCGCGTGCTGAGGCAGACAGCGTCACCAGCTGCTTGTCCCACGTCTCCAGGCGGAGGATGGGCACGCGGTGGCCAAAAAGCAGCTGGAGAAGGAGACGCTGATGCGCGTGGACCTGGAGAACCGCTGCCAGAGCCTGCAGGAGGAGCTGGCCTTCCGCAAGGACGTCTTTGAGGAGGTGGGGCCCCGCCTGGCGGAACCAGGGTGCTCCCTCCTTCCTGCGTCACCCTGATGCCCGCCTCTATCGTCACGTGGCCGTCTCTCTCTGTCTCTCCCCTGCTCACCTGTGTCTTCCAAGGACACTTGTCCTCGGATTTAGGGCCACCCGGATAATCCAGGATGGTCTTGAGACCCTTAACTTAATCACATCTGCAAAGACCCTTTGTCCAGGAAGGTCACACTTGCAGGTTCTGGGGACCAGGACGTGGGCACACCTTTTGGGGGGGCCGCAATTCAGCCCCCTGCAGACCCTCCCCTGCCTCCTCATCTCTGGGCCTCGGGGCTCCCCGGGCCCTCCCACCTCATCACAGCCCATTGTGCTGTCATGGTGCAGAACAGAACTCTGGGGGCTGGGCCACTTCCCGCGCTCACTGCCCTGGAAGAGCGCTGGCGGGAAGGGTGGCCATGCAGCCGCAGAGCGGCTTCCAGCTCCAGCCAGGCCCCGCTCCAGCCAGAGCGGCCAGGGTCGCCAAGCGGAAGCCCACATCTGTCAGGGATCCCGTGAGGAGGCCGCGGGGGGCTGGAGGGTCCCTGAGGCGGGCCTGGGGTGGGGGTGGGTGTTCGGCCGAGGTTCCACCACGCTGCTTTGTAAATGCGTTTGGCTTTCTTTAGAAACAATTCCTATTCCACAAACCGGTGCCAGAGATGAGTGACTGATGTCTGTGGAGTGAGTTTCGTGCGAGGCCCTGAGCTCTGGGGCTGCCCACCCTGCCCTTGTCTCCACCGCTGTCTGGTCAGCTCCTGGCACATGTGGCCGGGGCATCTGTCAGCTGGTCACTGTCTCGACCCACTGCTGTCCTATCTCGGACCCCAGACACCTGGGATGGGCTCCATCAGGAATTCTTTTTTTAAATAACTTTATTGAAACATTCCCATACCAGAAATCTTTCAAAGTTTACAATTTAGACTGGATTTTAGTCCATTCACAGAATTGTGCAGCCATCACCGATTAATTCCAGAACATTCTGTCACCCCCCCAAAAGAAACTCTGTACCTGTTACCATTAGCATTCCAGTTTTTTTTTAATATAACAAAACTATTTTAAAGTATACAACTAATTTAATGAAATTTAGCACATTCACAGTATTGTGTAACCATCACCTCTATCTAATTCCAGAACATTCCATCACCCCAATAGAAGCCCCGTCCCTATTGGCAGTCACCGCATCCCCCTCCCCAGCCCCTGACAACCACGAGTCCACTCTCTGTGTCTGTGGATCTGCCTGTTCTGGACGTTTCCCATCAGTGGAATCACACACTGCATGTCCTGTGTCTGGCTTCTCTCACTGAGCATCGTGTTCTCAGGGTCCATCCACCCTGTAGCGAGTGGATGTCAGGGCTTCACCCCTTTACATGGCTGAGTGATGCTCCCATGTGTGGAGGGACCCGTGTGTTGATCGGCCGTCAGCTGGGAGATGCTGGGCGGCCGCTCTTCAGTGGTTGTGAATTGTGCTGTGGGGTGTGAGCAGGCGACCTGGCCCCTCCCCAGAGGGTCACGGTTGGCACAGTTTCGTGTCCTCGGTCCAGCCCCTGGTGGGTTGGGGACGCTGGTGAGCAGGCCGGGGCGGTGAGCGCGCGGCTGTGTCCCCAGGAGGTGCGGGAGACGCGACGGCGACACGAGCAGCGCCTGGTGGAGGTGGACAGCAGCCGGCAGCAGGAGTATGACTTCAAGATGGCCCAGGCGCTGGAGGAGCTGCGGGCGCAGCACGACGAGCAAGTGCGGCTCTACCGCCTGGAGCTGGAGCAGACCTACCAGGCCAAGGTGCGCATGCGCGCCGCTGGCGGTTTCCCCCAGCCCCGCCCCGCCCTGCCCAGCCCCGCCCAGCCCCGCGCGGGCTCTCACGCACTCCCGTGTCCCCGCAGCTGGACAACGCCAAGCTGATCTCCGACCAGAACGACAAGGCGGCCAGCGCCGCTCGGGAGGAGCTGAAGGAGGCCCGCATGCGGGTTGAGTCCCTCAGCTACCAGCTCTCCGGCCTCCAGAAGCAGGTGACTCGCCAGAGCCCCCTGACCCCTCCTCAGGCCCTGTCCCGTCCCTCCCGCCGTCGTCGGTGCGGGGAAGAGACCCGGAGGTGGCCGGGCTTCCCCCTGTGACGCGCGTGGACCCCGCCCCAGGCAAACGCGGCTGAGGACCGGATCCGGGAGCTGGAGGAGACCGTGGCCGGGGAGCGGGACAAGTTCCGGAAGATGCTGGACGCCAAGGAGCGGGAGATGACGGAGATGCGGGACGTGATGCAGCAGCAGCTGGCCGAGTACCAGGAGCTGCTGGACGTCAAGCTGGCCCTGGACATGGAGATCAGCGCCTACCGCAAGCTCCTGGAGGGCGAGGAGGAGAGGTGGGCGCGGCGCGGAGTGGTGTGGGGGGGGGGCGAGCGTGCTGTCCTGGGCCGGGCCAGCTGCACTCCCCCCGGCCCCCAGTCACCCCGCGACCCTGCCCCCAGGCTGAAGCTGTCCCCCAGCCCGTCGTCGCGCATCACCATCTCGCGGGCCACATCGAGCAGCAGCGGCAGCAGCGTGTCCGTGTCCGGGCGCCTGGGCCGCAGCAAGCGGAAGCGGCTGGAGGTGCAGGAGCCACTGGGCACGGGCTCCAGCGGCACCGGCTTGGGCAGCAGCGGCAGCAGCAGCTTCCGCCTGGCCCAGCAGGCCTCGGCCTCGGGCAGCATCAGCATCGAGGAGATCGACCTGGAGGGCAAGTTCGTGCAGCTGAAGAACAGCTCGGACAAGGTGAGGCCCCCACCCCACCCGTGGGGAGGCCCGCGGGTCTTCTCGGAGCCGTGGGCCAACGCCCGTCCCCTTTGCCAGGATCAGTCTTTGGGCAACTGGAGGATCAAGAGGCAGATCCTAGAAGGGGAGGAGATCGCCTACAAGTTCACGCCCAAGTATGTGCTGCGGGCCGGCCAGACGGTCACGGTAGGTGGCTGCGGAGAGGGAGCGGGCAGGATGTGAGGTGCGGCTGCGATGGGGTGGGGGGACCGGGGTGGGGGTGGAGAGTATTACAGGGATGGAGCCCTGGCGCTGAGAACAGCTGCCTGCTGTCACAGATCACCTGTGTGCCAGTGTTTCTTCATCCGGGCTTCCCTGGAGCCCTTGGGAGGGCCTAAGGGATGTGCCGGGGGTCCATGGTGGAGGTGGGGCTGAGTCCAGGCTGTCTGGGCTGTCTGTCCAGGCACTGGCGAGACACTTAACAGTCAATAGGCATGGACTCTAGGGCTTCCGATTCCAGCCTGGCCCATTTGCCAAGATGAGAGCCCTTGGTCACTGTGAACCTCAGTCTATTCTATACCCTGGTGACTACCATCCCTAGCCAGGACCCAGTAGGGCCAGAAGGATTAAACGCCCAGGGCATCGAGGGAGCCTGTGGTAGAGGGCCGGCTGGTGGTACATGCCACTGGGACCGGAGCTGACATTAACCGGGAGGTCCTCCTGTGTCCCCAGGTGTGGGCAGCCGGTGCAGGGGTGGCTCACAGTCCCCCGTCCACACTCGTATGGAAGAGCCAGAACAGCTGGGGCACGGGCGAGAGCTTCCGGACCATTGTGGTCAATGCTGACGGGGAGGTGAGCACCTCCCTCTGCCTCGGTCCTGGGGTCCCTCCTGGGGTGGGGCCTTGGCCAGCAGGGCAAGTGAGTGCAGCCTGGGCCTGGTCCTGGGCATCCGAGCATCCTGACCACCTCGCCTGTGGGCTGGGCCCCCAGCATCTGGGGTGGCTGTCTGCAGCTGCTGTGTCGTCTTGCATAGGAAGTGGCCATGAGAACCGTGAAGCAGTCCTCGGTGGTGCGGGAGGCCGAGAACGGGGAGGAGGGTGAGGACGAGGCGGCCGAGTTTGGAGAGGAGGATCTTTTCCATCAGCAGGTAGAGGCTCCCAGGCGGTACGCGCACACACGCACGTGCACACGCCTGTGGGCCCTGTTTACGCGGCTGCCCTGGGCACCACCCAGGTCTCGCCCTGGCTCGGCCAGGCCGCAGAGCTCACAGCCAGAGGCAGGCCGTGGAGCCAGCTGCTCTCGCCTCCTGGGCTTGCTTGTGTGGACCTCAGGGTACTGGCCCGGGCACCCTGGGAGTGGGGCGTTCAAAGCCTATTGCATCTCAAAGTGACTCTGGTGCAGCCCCGAGGGTTCTCAGCGAACCCCCTGTTACCACATTTCCTCCAGAGTGGGGTGCTGGTGACTTAGTAATGGCTTTGGGGGGAAGGTGGGGAGCCAAGGAACCACACTGAATGAGATATAAGTGCAAGACTCTCCAGGGTCTGAAACAATTGTACCGTGTTCTGTAGCTCAGAACAGAGATGAGGGAGACATGGAAGGTTCTGGAACAGGGACCATTGAGGCTGGTGTCATCTTGCTGGGAGCTGAGCTTCTCATGGTGGCTCAGGCCCTGCCCCGGTCCAGCCCCTCCTGGAGGGGGCTGGGGGCCACCAGCTACCTTCCTGGCCTCCTCACTGGTGCCGTCCTTCCTTGCAGGGGGACCCGAGGACCACCTCTCGAGGCTGCCGCGTCATGTGAACTGAACATGCCTCATCACACGTCTTTCTTTATCCAGGGCCACTGAAAACTATTTTTATATCATTGGCTTCTTTAGTCCTTGGTACATTTCTAGAGAGTTTTTAAGCAAACTTCCAGAGCGTGGGGGTGGGTCTCTGCTGAGCTTTCCTGTCGCTGGGTTTCCCTGGGCCCTTCATCACCACTGTCCAGAGTGTTCAGTGCCCCGTTCTCACCTTTCGGTTGAGTTCGGGGCCCAGGAGCCGAGTGGCTAGCGGCCTTTGGGCTGGGAGTCCAGGGGGCCCATCCACCGCTTCGGTCTCAGCTGCAGCCTGGGGTCAGGGCGGGAGAGGAGGCCTGAGGTGGACAGAGCGGAACTGCGCGTAGGAATCCAATAGTTGTTTGTTTTACTAAGCTTTTAAAACAACCAGATTCAGAATCCAGGTTCTGACCTGGTGGGGGGAAGGGGCACCCTGTGGAATTTTGGTGGCTCAGCCAACCGAGCACCGGAACAAGGGAATCGCAGGCTTTTACCGTCAGGCCTGGGCTTCGGGGTTTGTCACAATTTCTGCTCTGCTCTCAGGAATTGGGGTGCGTGGGGTCAGCCTCCTGGCTCCCTCTCTGGCTGCTGGAACCTCACATTTCTGGGGCTTTCTGCAGTTGAGTTCCTCATCTTACGGGGATGATTCCGTTGTAAGACTTGTCCTCAGGTAAGCCTTGAGGGGACAGGTGTGACGAACTCGGAAACAAATGCCTTGGGCTCCAGCACTACGTCCACCTGTAACCACCGCTTCCCACCCTCCCGTCGGAGGAGGGCGACTTCAGGGCAAGACGCTGGACTCCCCGTTCTCCGACTCTGTGCCTTGTGCATGGGGCACGCTGACTCACGTGTATTCTTGGGCATATACTAATATCCCGGCTTCCTCTGTAACTTCTTGCTGAAATGGTGTTTCTGAGACAGACCTGCCAGGGCCAGCTGGCCCCTACGGGATGGCTCCAAGTCACGGTCCAGCTTTTGGCTGCCTGGAGGCCCCCTCCCTGCATCAGCTTACCTTCGACGCCTCTGCCACGTAGATACACAGAAATTATTTTTTTAACGGATATTTATTTTTTTACATCGGTCAGTACACACATTGCCGGGATCCCACCTCAGAGGCTCATTCATGCCAGGGTCACCAGGACAGTCCCCCGAGGGGGTGGCAGTGGGGGGCCTGTCTCTGTGGGCTCTGAGGCCCCAGACGGCAAACTTCTTTCAGAAAGCGCAGCTCAAGTCTTAAAAGACGCAATACTGAGCCATGGAGGTGGCCTGCCCCCACCCCAGGCCGGGAGCAGCCCGTCTGCCTCCTCTCCCTGGGAATCATGGCGACAAGGGCCCGAGGCCTGAGCCCCAGGCCGGGAAAGTGCCAGTGGCCGATAAAACTAAGCTGCTGCTGAGTCTAGAATCCCCTACAGACTCTGGCTTTAAGTCCGAGCATCTTTCCATGGCCACCTGGACCGCGGGCTGTTTCCCCTGTGGAGGGAGACATCTCTTACCAGAACAGCTCCTCGGGGACGGGGCAGCCCCTGGAAAGCGTTTCCTGCCCTGGCAATGCGCCCCCCCGCCCCCCAGTGTGCACTTGCCCAGGAGTGCTTGCAGGCCTGTGAGGTCGCAGGCTGTCTTCCTTCTCCCAGACGTAGCAGGAGCTGAGGGAGCTGTGAGGGTCTGGGGAGCCTGATGAGATGCTGGGAGAGTGGGGCTAGGTGGCCCTCAAGCAAGTGGGAACTGCACTGGCTACATCCTTCAAGGTATTTTGGGAGTCTCTGGGGAACAAAGGTCTGTCCTGGAATTTGAGGCCTGAATTGCTGAAGTAGTTTTGCAGGCTGGGCTCGAGGACAGGAGGGAAGGGAGAGGGCCCCACCCTCCCTGCAGGCCCAGAGGTCCCAAAAAACAGCCCAAGGGCTGCCCTAGTGCCTGCAGAGCCCCCAGGCTCACTGGTAGGGGTTGTTCCCAAAAGCTGAATTTTCTTGCCTGCTTGAGATCTTGGGTGGAGCCTGGAAGTGGCCCAGACAGGCCCTGGGATGCCCTTGGCTGGTGGAGGGAGGGTGCACTGGACTGGTGGCCACTTGTGGCTGGAGGCTGGTGACGGTCATTGGTAATCAAGTATGTGAAAACACGGAGCAGAGTCCAATGTTAAAATGTCAGCCAGGGCCTGGGAAATCAATTTGCATATGTCCTTAAACATACTTAACTTTAAGCCACTTAAAATGATGCAGAAGCGATTTTTTTTTCTAAGCCCCTGTCATGTGATGAGGAGCACCCTTCTGGAGAAAACCCATTCTTCCCAGCCCTGGGGAGGGACGGCCTGCGGGGATGTGGCCGGCAGGAACCAACCCCTGGGAGACACCAACGCCTCCCCCCCGCTCCCCGCCCGCGGTCTGGGCGCTCAGCTGTTTCCACAACAGCCAAGCTCAGACTTGGGCTCGTTTTTACCCACACCATCTACCCAGCAGTTCTATTTATATCAGCATATCCGAGCTGGGACTGACATTCCTCAAGGACATTAAAGCTACTGGAAAGGTCTTAATTCTGAGCCCGAAAGGTATCATCAGCACTACACGCTAGTGGGCTCGGTTTCAAGAACTCGGCTGTTTAGACACGTTTCAGAGATCTGTTGGTGATTTTTACGATGCATGCCAAACGTGTGGTCTTTTGTTTTCTCCGACGATTTGTAATACACGTTTTATGACTGGAAACTTTTTTATACAACACTCCAATAAACATTTTGGTTTTAAATTCTCCCTCTGAGTCTACTTCCACGCCAGGCTGCTGAAGCAGGAGCCCCAGCCCCTGAGTGAAGCGGGCGTCTTAGGATCCTACCCTCTGACCCCAGGGCCCACTAGTTTTCTGCATTCTTTTTTTTTTTATTTTAATTTTATTTATTTCTATTTTTGGCTGTGTTGGGTCTTCGTTTCTGTGCGAGGGCTTTCTCTAGTTGCGGAGAGCGGGGGCCACTCTTCATCGCGGTGCGCGGGCCTCTCACTGTCGCCGCCTCTCGTTGCGGAGCACAGACTCCAGACGCGCAGGCTCAGTAGTTGTGGCTCACGGGCCTAGTTGCTCCGCGGCATGTGGGAATCTTCCCAGACCAGGGCTTGAACCCGTGTCCCCTGCATTGGCAGGCAGACTCCCAACCACTGCGCCACCAGGGAAGCCCCAGTTTTCTGCATTCTTTTCCCAACTGATCCACTGACACTCCTCAGTGCTTTTGGTCACGTGACGCCCTGGTTTAACACGCCGCCCCACAGCCCAAGGCACAGTGTAGACGATCCCACCGCCCCGTGCGCAAGTGCGGAGGGACCCTTGGGGGGGCTGAGCCTGAGCGCGGAGGGGCGGGCCTCTGGCCCCGTGTCCCTCTCTTCTCCCCGGCGTCCTACACGGGAAACTGACTCTGGCCCGCTCTTGTCTGCGCATGCGCGGGAGCCCCCGCGCGGCCTTATTGGAGCTGTAGTCCCGCCCCCAGCCCGCTCGGACTCCATTTCCCGTGGGGCCCTGCGGTGTCCGACTTCCGGCGTGGGTGCGGATGGGCACACGCGGCCGCCGTCTGGTTGACTTTGCGGAGCCATGGAGGGTGGCTTCGGCTCGGATTTCGGGAGCTCCGGTGGCGGGAAGCTGGACCCCGGGCTTATCATGGAGCAGGTGAAGGTGCAGATCGCCGTGGCCAACGCGCAAGAGCTGCTGCAGGTCCGGGGCGGGGGCGGGGGGCAGAGGGTGGCGGGGTCCGCCGGGGGCCGGCGTCGCAACTGAGGGCTCGCGTGTCCCCACAGAGGATGACGGACAAGTGCTTCCGGAAGTGCATCGGGAAGCCGGGGGGCTCCCTGGACAATTCGGAGCAGGTAAACGCGGGGGGCCGGCGGGGTCGCGGGCCCTGACCCGGCGGGGAGGCCTCTCTGCGTGCACGCGGACTAACGGGGTGACGCGGTGGGGCCGCGGCGCGTGCGCAGTCCGCTGCCGGGGGGAGGGGGCGCCGGCCGCGGTCCAGACCTGAGCCGTGCGCCTTCCCCGTCCCCAGAAGTGCATCGCCATGTGCATGGACCGCTACATGGACGCCTGGAACACCGTGTCCCGTGCCTATAACTCGCGGCTGCAGCGGGAACGAGCCAACATGTGACCGCGACGCGCCAGCAGGCCACCCCGCAGCCTTGCCCCAGCCCCGGACCCATTTCCGTAAATGCTGTTTGTGAGGCGGGGTCAGCCTGTGCGTACTGCCTGCCAGAAGTTTATGAGAACAAGATTGGTGCTGGGACAATTGGGACTCTGCCCGGCCCCTCCGCCTACGTGCACTTATGTTAGTGGGTGTAGCTTGGGTCTTGGGAGGGCCCTGGCCCCGGTGCCACCTCCCCTTGTGCGCCCGTTACCGCATTAAGTCCTGTGGACCCTGCTGGGGCCGCAGCAGAGTTGACACAGCACGAGTATTATTCAGTGGCCGAATAAATGGAACAGCGGGAGCTAAGTTCACAGCTGAACTTCTCACCCACCTGGCCAGGGGGATTTAATTTTAAAGGGAGGAGTGAGGTTAATGATGGGGAGGTACACACATAAGTCTACTGGGGAAGGGGCAAGGCTTTTTTGAGGGAGTTGGGGGGGGACACCGTTTTTATCCTGTTTTGGTCTTTATGTATCGGCCTCTGGTAGGTGTGTCATTTAATATGTTAGTATAGTAAAATCAACACATAATGAGGTTCAGGGTCTGTTGGAGGTTGGATTTGCCGCCATCTTGGTCCCAGCTGGTTCCACTTGGTTTTTTCTTTGTGCGTGTAGCTTCGTCTCTTATCTCTGGACCCTTTAACTTACAGATTTATGTTCACTCCTGCTGAAGGTGTGGCGGGGAGGGTGGCAGGTTTTGAGCAAAGACCTGGCTTAGGTCTGGCAACAAAATCCCCCCTTCCCTTGTCTGCTCCTCATTCTTGAGGGGCGCTGAAGGGCAAAAGTTTGATTTCTGAAGCTGCTTTTTGCTGAACGTGGGTGTAGTTTTTTTCTGGATTAGAGGGACAGAACTGTGCCCTGACTAACCTAAAATAAGTTTGATTGTCACCAGGATGCAGTCCCAGTTGCTTGTATCCTTGTGTTAGTATCACCTGAAGTTTGATGGTTTCAAGCCATTTACTAACGAAGTTGACAAGGCAGTCAAGGAGACAAGGCCCGAAGGTGAGCCGGAGGATGATAGCAGTTAGTGGGCCAAGCAGTGGAAGAAACCGGTTCAGCTGCGGGGGCTCTGTGTGACCATATCCCAGATGGAGCTTGGCTCTTGACCTTGTGTGTTACATCTATGTAACCACTCAGCTTGTTCACAGATCTCTTTTTTTAAAGGTTTCACATTTTTAATTAATTAATTAATTTATTTATGCCTGTGTTGGGTCTTCGCCTCCACGCGAGGGCCCTCTCTAGTTGCGGCAAGCTGGGGCCGCTCCTCATCGCGGTGCGCGGGCCTCTCCCTATCGCGGCCTCTTTTGTTGCGGAGCACAGGCTCCAGACGCGCAGGCTCAGTAGTTGTGGCTCACGGGCCTAGTTGCTCTGCGGCATGTGGGATCTTCCCAGACCGGGGCTTGAACCCGTGTCCCCTGCATTAGCAGGCAGACTCTCAACCACTGCGCCACCAGGGAAGCCCCATAGATCTCTTTTATGTTGACCTCAGTCTGACCAGAGTTATCGACGTACATGCAGCAGGTTTCATTCAAAACTGCGCAGACTCCCCTTTGCTCAGCCAGGAGATAGTCAAGGGCTAGGGTATTGTCGAGAACAACGTTTGCTAGTGAGTCTAGAGAAGTACGGGGTCTTTATAAGGCAACCTCCGTGTTTTTAGACGAATTCTCAAGGGCCGGTGTGAGGTCTTGTAGAGTGATTTCATGGTATGTGAGACCTCCCCAGGGGGCCACCAGTCGGAGAGCTATCCCTGCTCCTGCCAGAATGAGTCCCATTGCCCTTTGATCTCAGGGCTGGGTGATACTGATGTTATGAATGGTTATACCTAGGTTCCTAGAACTTGGCCGGCCTAGTGTGCATTGTTTCATAAATTGGGCATTATTTAAGCAAGGAGAGGCTAGAGCCCACCCCAGAGAAGAGAAGGAGTTGGGGTTGTTCTGATGGGGCAGTTGGTTTATTCTCGGGCCACAAAGGAACCAGATAGCCAGGGGGAGTGCATGCCTAGCGCACTTGTGAGGAATTGAACCACCTCCCTAAGTGGCTAGCCCAAGAGGGGGTTCCCTTGCAGTGTGGGGGGAGAGGCCCACCTGCGTAGCAGGGGTCACTGGGGGGGTTCTTGACTAGTGGCTTTTCCCCAGGCCTCAGCAGGGCCCCACACTAAACCCCAGACAACTGGCGTCTTCCCTCCCTGATAAGTGCATCTCCTGTCTGGTCCCTGTGTGTATTCGTTGAGTGGGTGCAGAGGGCACCAGTGGGTGAGATTTCCATAGGAGTCAATCCCAGGGCACTTAAATTGTGGGGCAGTGGAAGAAGGCAGTGCTCAGAGTCCGAAGCAGCCCCAGGGCATTACTGCAAGTTTCTCCCTTTGGTAGGGGCTGCTGACACGGGCAGTGGCAGCAAGACCGCACTTCAGAGTGAGTGCTTTGTATTTGCCGGAGGTGTTAATTTCAGGGATGAGATCCAAGCAGGAAAGCTGCGTTCAAGAGGGGTAGGTTTAGCAGGTCCGTTAGCCAAGGTGAGAGTGATGCTGTCATTCTTAGGGGTAAAATGTAACACCTTTAATCCACAGGCATCACTTTGTGGGTGGGGGTGACAGACCAGCACTGGGACAGAGTCTGTCCACAGGCTGTAATCCCCGAGAAATGTACTGTTGCGTTAAGCTCTCATTGCACGTGGACAGTTACAAGGGACAGGCTTAGCCAACTGCTAAGCCTGTCCCCCACATTACTTATCTGTCAGTAGGTTCTTCCTTTTGAAAAGTAACTTAAGGTCTGTAACAGGTTCACAGGTGTGTGGAGTGCTGGCTCAGCAACTCCTTCCTCAGGTATGGGTGCTGCCTTCGCTCTGGTATGGTGGGTCCACGGGGCTGTGCTGTGTAATTGTCAGGCAGTCTGAGTGGTCAAGATTACTAGATAAGGTCCTGTCCACTTGGGGTCTAACTGGTCTTGTGGTTTTCCAGCCTTCTGGGTTCTCAAATAAACCCAATCCCCAGGGGAGAAAGGATGGAAAGTGATGTCAGAAAGGGAAGGCAGTTCCGGATCCCTGTAGGCGTGTAAAGCTTTGCATATTTCCCCTTTCTATAAGGCTTATTTCAGTCACTGCATATCCCTCAGGTTGGTCTTGGAGGCAGGTCCTTCAGGAATGGGCCTCCAGTACACGAGCTCATATGGACTCAACCTGAGCTTTCCTTTGGGGGCTATTTGCATTCTTTTTTTTTTTTTTTTTTTAATTTATAAATTTATTTATTTTGGGCTGAGTTGGGTCTTCGTTGCTGCGCGCAGGCTTTCTCTAGTTGCGGCGAGCGGGGGCTACTCTTCGTTGCGGTGCGCGGGCTTCTCATTGCAGTGGCTTCTCTTGTTGAGGAGCACGGGCTCCAGGCGCGCGGGCTTTAGTAGCTGTGGCTCGCGGGCTCTAGAGCGCAGGCTCGGTAGTTGTGGCGCACGGGCTTAGTTGCTCCGCGGCATGTGGGATCTTCCTGGACGAGGGATCAAACCCGTGTCCCCTGCACTGGCAGGCGGGTTCTTAACCACCGCGCCACCAGGGAAGTCCGCTATTTGCGTTCTGAAAGGTGCTGTGGGGAGAAGGGACATCCAGGGTTGATAAGTGTCTGGACCTAGTTTGCCTAAGTTTCTTTTGAGGGTTTGATTTGTTCTACTTTTCCTGAGGACTGTGGTGTCCAAGTGGAGTGTAAACCCCATGTAATTCCTAGAGCTCTAGAGAGTCCCTTAGTAATTTGAGAAACAAAGGCAGGCCCACTGTCACTCTGGATGGACTTGGGGAGCCCAAACCGAGGGATTATTTCCTTGAGCAGGGCCTAGGAAACCTCCAAGGCAGTCTTGGTTCAGGTGGGAAACGCTTCCATCCAGCCGGAGAAGGTGGCAGTCCCAGCCGGCAGAAATCTGAAATTTCCTTGTGCCTGGGGCATTACTATAAAATCAGCTTGCCAGTCTTGACCTGGACATGTGCCTCCATAGTGGGTGGCGGTCGCTGCCTTGACCCCAGTGGCGGGTGTAAGTGTTGGGCTTATTCCGGAGGCAGATAGGGCAAGCTTCATCCCCCTGTTTAAGGAGACGGCGGAGATTGGGGGTAGTCATGGACTTGATGAGCCATTGATACAGGCCTCCTGCGCATAACGTGTGCTCGGGCCAGCTTCCCTGGTGGCCTGCAGTGCAGAGGCCGACGGGAGGAACCGTCACTCCGGGTATCCTGGGCTTTTAAAATAGCCCCATCCCAAAGCCTTTTCCCTTTCTTCTGGGGGGTGGATGGGAGTTTGCGTCTGGGGGACCCGGCAGGAGTGGCATCGGAAGTCCGTCCCCACCCTCTGCTGCTTGTTTAGCTGCCCTGTCCGCCCCGTTATTTCCTCTTATAATTCCTGCTTCTGTCTTTTGATGGCTTCTGCGGTGAATGCCTGCTGCTTCCACAGGCAGGAGTGTAGTCTCCAGCAGCTACATCATTTCTCCCTCCTTCTTTGTTTGTTCCCTGAGGTCAGCGTTCCCCTCCCCCTCCACACGGCCCCGTGGGTGTGTAGGGTTGGACAGGCATATTCAGAGTCAATGTAGGTATTGACAGCTTTCCTTTCCCCGGCTCTAGTGCCCCGATTAGGACAGTTAATCCGGGCAGTTACCCGGGCCCTCTGAGCAGAGCGGCCAGAGGGCAGAGCTTTAGCCTCCACCCCTTGAGCGATGGAAACCACCTGGGCCACCACGTCCTGCCTTTCATGTCCCGTCTTTCATAAAGCTCCTCCCATGGGTGAACCACTCTGAGTCTGCATTCTCTCCAGGGGAGCTCTTCAGGTCAGGCCGACGGGGGTAACCCTGTTCCATAGCTTTCTCACGACCACGGGTTAATCTGGGACCTGGCTGAGGTAGCAGCGGGGCAGGGTGAGGACATTACGGGGCCTCAGCCACAGACGTGTTGTCTAGAAGTGCGGCTTGGACGTGCAGGGTTATGGGGGGCTGGAGGTGGTGGGAGTACCAGATGGTCAGGGCCTGTCCAAAGGTTAATTTGTCAGCCTCTCTGAAGAGCTGGGAAGTACCAGCTCCAGCCCGTAAGCACGGGGAACACCCTTTAGCTAAAGTTGGGAATCCCTATACAAGCATCCCCAGGAAACCCTGGAGCTGCTTTCCCTTACTAGGGGTGCCTGCCATCTGGCACATCAGCCCCTTCCTCTCCTTAGATGGCGCCCTGTGCCCCTTTTCTACTATAAATCTTAAGTGTTCTACCCGCTGGAGGGGGATCCGGGCTTTTTCCTTTGAAACTTCCTGTCCTCTCTCCGCCAGATGATTGAAGGCGTTAGCTGTGTTAGAGTCGGAAGGCTCTTTGGTGGGGCTGGTGATCGGAATGTCATCCGCATGCTGAAGTATAGTTCCCTGTTCTAACTCGGGGTCACCACGATCTTCAGGGCAGAACCACCCAGCACAGTTGTTTCCTCGTGCTGTCGGGGTTCCTGCCTTTCAGTTGCAAAATCTTAATGAGATTTTGGGGTTAGGGGCACACAAAGAAGGCATCTATTAAGTCTAACAGAGTCCCAGGTCCTCTCAGGGTTTAGGGTAGAGTAATGTGTACGGCTTTCGCACCACAGGGTGAATCTCCTCCGTAGCTTCGTTTATGGCCCAGGGGTCCTGAACTAGCTGGTATCTCCCATTCGGCTCCTTTACCAGCAGAATAGAAGGGCTGCCAGGGCACTGGCAGCGTCTGAGAAGCCCTTGCTTGAGTGGGCTTTGTGCCCACCAGGGCTTCTTTGCTCAAGCGTTGTTGCTCTTTATCTGGGTGACTGTGGCCGGGTCGCAGCTTGATTAGGACCGGCGGTGCCCTCCTGGCTCTGCCCACAGTGTTGCAGGACCATACAGAGGGATTAACCCCCTTAAGGATAATTGAGCCATTTTTAAAAATATTTATTTAATTAATTTATTTGGCTGCACCGGGTCTTAGTTGTGGCATGCAGGATCCTCCTTGCGGCATGCGGGATCTTTCATGGTGGCGCGTGGGCTCAGTAGTTGCGGCGCACGGGCTTAGTTGCCCCGCGGCACGTGGGAGCTTAGTTCCCCGACCAGGGATGGAACCCAGGCCCCCTGCATTGGAGCGTGGAGCCTTACCCCCTGGGCCACCAGGGATATCCCTGGGCCATTATTTTTGGCCGAGGGCAGTAGCACAAGGGCTCCAGAACAGAAGGGGGTCTTAGGTGTTTCAGGGGTAAGGTTTTTGGCTCAGATAAAGCGTAGCTGCCGATCTGTATAGTGTAGGTCTCTTCCTATTAGAGAAATTGGGCGTTCCGGGACATAGAAGAGTGAGATAACATTCTCTCTTCCAAACCACACTCAAAAGAGCTCTATAAAATTACGTTCCTGTGACTCCCCTTCCACTCCCATCCTTTTACATTTTTCTTTGGTCATCCTGCCTTGTTGGGTGTTCAGGACTGAGTAGGTAGCCCGTGTGTGACTAGAATGTCAACCGTTCTACCCCCGATGGTCAGGGTCAGCCGAGGCTCCTTCAGGGAGCCCCTGGGCCCCTTCAGCCCTCTGCTTCTTCCATGTGTGGGACCAGCGAGGGTGGGCCAGGACACCGTGGTCCCCTTGGCTTCCTTCCGAGACCTTTGGGGCACCCCCTTCCAGTGGCTCTGCTCCAGGCACTGTGCACCCTGATTGGCTTTGAGCCCTGCTCTCCACTGTGGGTGTGGTCTTCGAAACCCGGGGCGACTCGTCGATGTCACAGGGTCCCTTCGGTGGTGGTGGGGGGGGGGCATCGTCGCTGGGCGGCTGGTTGGCCCTGAGTCACGGAAGCCAGAATACTGGCAGTTGGCTCTGCTCGTCTGTCTTCCTCGGCATCCGCCCGCAGATCCCGGTTGTTGAAGCCCCGAAATGCTGGCTCCAGCCCTGGGAAGTGGGCCTGGGGGCCCTGTCTCCAACTTCTGTCATTTTCTCCTCGTGTCCGGGCGCTCTGGGAAGTGGAATGGGCCTTGAGAATGGCCTGCCCTGCCCCTGACCCCAGGCTCACGTCCGTGTACACGCCGGCACTCCTGAGGCATTCCAGGAAAGCCGGGGGTGTCTCCCTTCCGCCCCGATGATCCCTGAACCCTAGTCCCGTTTATGGGTTTCTTCTTCGCCAACTGAATGCCCTTCACAGTCACACCCCTGAAACGCGTGAGGTGCTGCCGGCCGTTTTCCTCTCGGCAGCCCCACCCAGGGTCCGTTCTGGGAACGGCCTGGATTCCACGCTGGTGTAGAGCGTGTCCTGCATTATTTTGATGGGTCTCATCAGCTTCCTCCCTTGCATTAGTTATAATCGGTGCCTTTTCTTCCCCGGAGAATAAGATGTTCAGGAGGGTTTGGACAGCCGCCAAGTGGGGAAGTGGGTGTGAATATTCCCTGGACTAAATTAAGGACTCCCTCAGGGTATCCTTCAAACCCTTGGCTCTATCCTTCCAGTTATGTAGGTCTGGGAAGACAAGGGTACGTACATAATGGTCAGACTGCCCCCTCCTTTGGGGACCTCCTGAAGGGGGAATAGCCCACTGATTCCAGAGGGCTGGTACTGAATGCGGCTACGGGTGTGCAGTGGACTGGTCCCCGAGGGACGTGTGTGGAGAGATGGAGGTGGGAGAGTCGGGGAGGGGGCAGCAGGTAGGGGGTGGCGGATTGGGGGGAGTAGGAGGCATCAGGGAACCAGGAGGGGGAGGAGTCTCCGGTGAACTGTCAGAAGGGGCAGTAGCTGCCCTTGGTGGAGGGAGGAGGTCACTAGGGCCCTCAGGCTGAGACTCCAATACCAGGAGCGAGATTAGAAGTAACCTCGTCTTTTGGGGTTTTTTAAAATTAATTTATTTATTTTTGGTTGCGTTGGGTCTTCGTTGCTGTGCCTGGGCTTTCTCTAGTTGCGGCGAGCGGGTTTCTCATTGCGGTGGCTTCTCTTGTTGCAGAGCACGGGCTCTACGTGCGTGGGCTTCAGTAGTTGTGGCGCACGGGCTCAGTAGTTGTGGCGCACGGGTTTAGTTGCTCCACGGCATGTGGGGTCCTCCTGGACCAGGGCTTGAACCCGTGTCCCCTGCCTTGGCAGGCGGATTCTTAACCACTGCGCCACCAGGGAAGTCCGCTATTTGCATTCTGAAAAGTGCTGTGGGGAGAAGGGAGTTCCAGGGTTGATAAGTGTCTGGATCCCGCACCAAGAGGTCTTGGCGCTCTAACTGAAACCTGAACCAGTCTGCATAGGGGCTGGAAGGGGAGGCGCTGTCTGAGAGGGCCTTGGTTATAAGGTCCCCTTTTAATTCAGTGACTTGACATTCCCAGACCCATTGTGGGGCTGTAGGAGATACTCAGTGTAGGTGGGTGCTTTCAGCCACCGGTCCCTGGAGATAGGGTGAAGGCGGAGTAGGAAATAAGGGTTCTCTCTCCAATCAGGCGAATTGCCCGCAGGGCCTCCCTGGCAGGCAAGGAGGTCTGTTCAAAGAGGGCATGTCCCTGCTCGGTGACAGGTAACCAGGCAGGGAGGCCGAATGCCCATTTGGCATGTATCCAATTTTCTCTACTCTCAGCTACAAGGACCCAAGGCCTTCGGACAATGTGGAGGTCCTCTTCCTTCCCCAGCCAGGCAAAGTGATTTTCCTGAAATCTGGCAAAAACAAGATTTTTAAAGGGTTTGTGTCTCAGAGGAGGGATCCCTAGGGACCTGCGATGGAGGGTAACGGGGAGAGACCTGCCCGAGAGAGACGTGGACCCTGCCCGGGATGGCCAATTAGGGCAAGAGGAACCAACACAAGATGTGCTCTTGGGTTTCCGAGTGGAGCCTAGAGGTGGGAACTCCGCAGCGGTGGGGCCGAGCGAACTCTGCTGCGCGCTTCCAGTCAGCAGTGGGCCTGGTGCTCACCCACCCTGGTCGGCGACCAACGCACTCTTTCACGAGAGTCTGTTTGGTGGCGAGCGCCCTAGTGGCCTGTAAGCGCTCAGCCTGTGCCCATGGTTGCGGCACGTACTACTTCCAAGAGCACTAGGACAGGCAAGGCCACACAGATCAGAGCCTGACGCTTCCCTGCGCCAAGAACAGAGACTAGGGCTCACATCACACACATATGAAACAAGGAGGTGCTCTTGCCACGCCATGGCCTCTCGAGGGCTTCCCGTCCAGTCCAGTCCCCTTGCCGGGAACCAGTCCAACTGGGCAACCAATTGTGCGGTCTCGCCTCTCCCCTTGCCAGGGGGTCGGCTCTATTTAGATGACCAGCTGCCCAGTCCAGCCCTCTAGACTGAGGTCTGTCTCCAACGAGACGACCAGGATCCTTTCCCTTAACTTGCCAACCCTCACAGCCAAACCTCGGCTGGAGCGGGGTCAGCGCCCACCCCGTGTCAGGTGTCCCCTGGACACTGCCCCAATCTGTAGCAAGTGTCCTTGCTGTAGATAACGCTGCGCGGGGGGCCTTTGCCTGGGGAGCACGCCACTTGATCCTTGGCTGCTTTTAGATCTCAGACTAAATTCAGTAGTCCTCGCTGGCCCAGAGGTCCAGACTTGGGGCGAACTGCCCAGTTATTTAGCTGGCCTTGTCAGCCCCGGGTCAGTGAGTTCAGCCCTGAGTTACAGGACGGAATGGGCCCCACGTTGGGCGCCAAAATTTGTTCCCGAATTAAATCGTATGGACCGCGCTCGCCTGGCCAAGGCTCGCTGCCTCGGGATGGGGGTGGGGTCCTTTTTCCTTTTGGGTTCGGGAGTGGGTGAATAAGGAAGCGGAAGCTGAGATGCGCAAGCTTTATTCAGTGGCCAAAGACTGGAGAAGCGGGAGCTAAGTTCACAGACGAACTTCTCGCCCACCTGGCGAGGGGGATTTAATTTTAGAGGGAGGAGGAGTGAGGTTAATGATGGGGAGCCATATGCAGTAGTCTGCCGGGGGAGGGGCAGGGCTTTTTCGAGGGAGTGGGGGGGGGTCACCCCCTTTTTATCCTGTTTTGATCCTTAATACCTGGTCCTGGCTGCCGGTAGGTGTGTCATTTAATATGCTAATGTAGTCAAATCAGCGTATAACGAGAGAGTCGGTCTGTTGGAGGTCAGATTTGTTGCCATCTTGGTCCCAGTGGTTCCATTTGGTTTTTTTCTTTGTGTGTGTGTGTGTGTGTGTAGTTCTGGTCCCTTTAACTTAAAAAGATTGTGTTCACTCCCGCTAAAGGTGTGGGGTCGGAGGGTCGTGAGCAAGGACGCTCCTAAGGGTCGGGGCTGGAGAGTTTTGAGCAAAGACCTGGAGCAGCTCTGGCAACACACTCGGGACGATCAACCTCATGCCCTGGGCATAGCATCCGGGTTTGGACCTGGGGGTTGTGGCCACACCCCTTCTGAACCGTGACCTCCTGGGGTCACACAAATAGATGCTGAGGGCGGCGGAGAGAACCCTGTGCATCTCCCCTGTAGGGGCCTCTGTGGGGACTGAGCCTCAGCGCCCCTCTCCCCTTCTTTCCCGAGCACTCCTGGGTTTCCAGGTGACAGGGAGTGTCGGTCACATAAAAGGGAGCCTCGAAGGTGAGGCTGCCCAAGGCTGGGGGTGGCCCTCGCCGGGAAGGCCTCCCCGCCCCCATCTTTCCTCCCACCTCTGGGCCCTGGCTGAGGGGCGGGCAGTTGTCGTTTCTGTGACACGGAGGGCTGAGCCAGCGGGCTGCAGACGAGGGGCTGTGTTTATTGGAACAAAATATGCAGTTAGATTGCACCCCAGTTACCCACAACCCCTCCACCCCCCGCCTGCCACCTGGACCCCCTTCTCTGGAAGGGTGGCCGGCTGGTTCCTGCCACCTTCACGTCGCTGGTCCCAGGCCTGGGCAGCCATGTGGCGGTCACTGTTGGATGTTCTGCCCGATCCAACCTCTCACAGCAGCCACCCGGGTGTAGACGCCCGGGAACTGGGGTCGCCCACAGCCGTAACCCCAGCTGGTGATCCCAGTTAGCACCCACCGGCCAGAGGGCTCCCTGCAGGCCAGGGGTCCCCCAGCGTCACCCTGAGGAGAGGAGAGGAAAGGCACTCAGAGCAGGCAGTACCTCCCCGGCAGCAGCCAGGGGTGGGCTGGCCTGATCTGCGTGCTCCTGGGCCACCACGGGAGTGTCACCTGGGCTCCCTCTGTGAGCCTCACTCATACTATCTGGGAAATTGGTTCAGCGCTCGGGTGAGCATTCATCCGCCTGGCAGACATTGGTGGGCACCCGCCTGGCGGTCCAGGAGCAGAACCGGGCCTCAGCCCACAGCCTCTGCCCAGCCTGCTCCTGACCCTCTGAGGGGCGGGGGAGGATGCGGTGGGGGGAACGCCGGCTTCTTAGGGGTGTCCGCTAAGTGGTTGTCCAGTGGAAACTCGGAGGCCCAAAAGGTGCCCTGTTTGATCCAACTGAGGAAGCGCACCGCGGGGTGGGGCCTGGCCCACGGAGCCCCGGTCCAGTTGCTCAGTGCGCTCACCGAGCAGCTGTCCACTCCGCCCTGCGGGAAGCCCGCGCACAGCATGCGGCTGCTGATCTGCACCGGGTAGAAGCGGCGGCACGTCTGCTCGCTGAGGAGGCGCACGGCCGCCTTCTGCAGCTGCCGCGCCATCGAGCCTGCGGGCGAGACGGGACCTGGTGGGCCCGCGCCCGCCCTGCGCCGTTGGGACTCCCGATGGGGGCGCAGGCGGGGTCCTTCCCGACGCCCCCGGACCCTTAACCCTCGGGGGGCGGGGGGCCCATCCGCGCCTACCTCCCTCGCGCACGGAGCCCCAGCCGGTGATGACGCAGCGCGCGCCGTCGGGGGGCCGAGGCGCGGGGTCGGGCAGGCAGATGGGCCGCACCAGGCGGCTGCGGCGCACGGGCCCCGCCAGCTCCAGCAGCGCCACGTCGTAGTCCAGTGTGTAGAGGTTGTAGAAGGGGTGCTTGTGGATGCGCGCCACGCGCTCCAGCTGCCCCTCGGCGCCGCTCAGGAACGGCGTGCCCAGGAAGGCCGCCCACTGCTTGGGGTCCCCGTAGCTGCGGGACGTCGGGAACAAGCGTCCACCCGGGTCCCCGCACCCCGGCGCTGCTCGCCCGGGGCTCCCCGGCACCCTGCCCCGCGGGGGCTGCGTCCGCGGTTGGCTGGGGAACCTCAGCTCGGGCACTTGACCTCGGTTGAGTCGTCCCTTTGTCCTAGAACAGCGGGGAGGACGAGGGGGGCCCCGCGCCTGAACGCGCCCAGCCGGCCCCGAGGCACTGAGGTGACACGACAAGCTGTGTCCATTTCCACCTAATATTACAGCTCTCCCGCCTCCCCACCCGCTCTGAGCTCGGCACCGCGAGGCACATCCTGAACTGGGTTTCTCCGTGGAGGGCAGGGCCCCTACTGCGCACCCTGCCAGGAAGGGGACTCCCCACTGGGTGACCTTTAGGGTGGTGCCAGTCCGAGCAGGATGGCTAGGGATGGAGAGACCCGGCCTGGGGCCGCCCCGTTTGGTGGGGGTCGGGGACTGGACGGAGGCACCACACCCTGAGTTTTTGGGCTACGATTGGGTTCCGGTGAACCACGGACACCGGCCGTTCGGGGCGGGCGGGACTCACACGTCGAAGCAGTGCGCCGCCGACAGCAGCCACCTCTCGGCCACCAGCACAGCCCCGCAGCGGTGCTCCCGCCGCCGCAGCCACAGGCTCACCTGCCACGGCCACTCCCCACGGCCCGCGGCGCTGCCG
The DNA here is from genome assembly GCF_028564815.1 of Eubalaena glacialis. Classification (NCBI taxonomy): domain Eukaryota; kingdom Metazoa; phylum Chordata; class Mammalia; order Artiodactyla; family Balaenidae; genus Eubalaena; species Eubalaena glacialis. The sequence goes on along the minus strand of NC_083719.1, from coordinate 185,819,810 downwards.
CCCACGATCCTGGTCAGCGCTGCTGCCGGCGCCAGGCCGCAGTCTGCAGGAGAGGCGGGCGTGGATCGGCGGTCAGACCATGCCTCCTCCACGCAGACCGCCCAGCTCCGCCCCGGGTCGCGGCGCCTGGGAGCAGGGAGTGGGGTGGGGGACCCACCTCGGGAAAACGCCTTCCCCCAGGGACCCTGGGCCTGGTGCTTGGTCCTACAAACGAGCCTCTTCTGGGCTTTTCTCAGATAATGCATTTAAGTTTGGTTCCTGTAACCTCAGCCTTGGGGCCGCACCTCCCCAGCTGGGGGCCAGGCCAGCATCCCCTCTCGCTCCCCACTCCTCCCAGGCCTCTTTTAGTCCCCTAGGAGCCAAGTTCCCTGCTGCCCCAGGGCCTTTGCACACCCCAGCTGCTTGCCCGGAGGCCCTGCCTGGTCTCACCAGCTCCCGCACTGGCTGGTCTTCCTGGATGCCCTGTCAGGGGCTCTTTACTTGGGTCTAGTGACCCAGTGTCCTTCCCAGGGTAGCCCCTCCGTCCTGTGACAGACACCCTCCCCCACCTGCAGCGCAGGGGGCACCCTCGGAACACAAGAGTAGGAAGACCAAACGGGTAGCTCCGAGGAGTGCTGCAGGGACCGCCATCAGCACCCGGGCGGGCGCTCAGGTACACATCTGATAATTCCCACAGGCTGTTTTCCAGCTCCACAGCCAGTGCCCCCTCCCCAGCCCTGTCTCCCACCAGCCAGCCGCCTCCCCTGCCCTCCATGGTCGGGGAAGGCCCTCCTGTCCCCACACCGAACAATATGTGCCACGTCAGGAACCCTCCTCCACCTTCTGGTCCCCACGTTGAGAACTGTAGCTACTGGAAAAGGAAGGATCACCAGGCTGGAGGCCCGACCCAGAGACAGCCGGCTGCAGAGTTAACAAGAACCAGTATTTCTCCCAAGGACACGCTGCAGCCGTAAAGTATCAAAACGCCTCCTCCTCTGAGCATCCTTGCTGGATGGGCAGGGCAGCGAGGTCCCCTCGAGCCTGAAGGATCTCAGTCACAGAGACTCTGCCCCGATTTCCAGCCCAGTCCAGCACCTCAGCTGAGGGGTCTCTGGACTCGACTTTCCACCTCTGTGTTAACCTTGTGGTCCCCGGAGAGGCACCATGTCCAGACCCCTGGCACGTGGTCTGCTTTGCTCTGAGCCGGTCAAACTCTGCTTCCTCTCAGCATCCCCTCCCCCCTTCTGCCCCGGATCCCACCGCGCCTGCCTCTCCCTCTGTTTGGTGAGCCGCCCCTTGGTTCATTGGTGTGCGCTGCCTTGCTGCAGCGAGCCCATAACCCTGACTTTGTGGGTGCAGGTCTGTGTCTGGGGACTTGGGCTGACTGGGCCAGCCTCTGTGTGAATGTGGGGGGCGACGGAGGGCGGGGAACAGAAGCCGGGCCTCATTCTTCCCTTGGTGCCCGGGACACTGCGGACGGCATCTGTTTGAGCCATAGGAAATTGCCTACATTTGATGGGGCTTTATTTTTGACCCAGAAATATGGCAGTTTCGTATGGTTCTGATTAATATTTAATAAAAATGAACTCCACATCTCAGACACAAGCTCAGGGCCACGTTCTCTGTCACATCTGTCAGCCAGTTACCGCCCTGTTGTACCCCCCCTTAGGCCTGTGGGACCAGCCGTTACGTGTGCATCTGCCCTGTCAGTGCCGGGTCCCTACCGTTGGGGCCTACGATGGTCTGACTTGTGTCCCCTCCAAAATTCGTAAGTGGAAGCCCTGACCCCCAGAACCTCAGGATGGGACTTTTGGAGATGGGGCCTTTAAAGAAACGATTAAAGTAAAATGAGGTTGTGCGGGTGGCCCTAATCCAGTATGACTGGTGTCCGTATAATAAGAGATTAGGACACAGACACCCACAGAGGGGAGACCACATGAGGACGCGGGGAGAAGATGGCCGTCCTCACAACGAGGAGAGAGGCCTCAGAGGGTTCCAGCCCTGCCGACACCTCCAGCTCCACCCCCCGACTGGGACGCTGTGACAGCAGCCCCAGCAACTGACACAGGACTCCCGCCACCCACCCACGTCACTCCATTTCTCTGGGTACCTGGTAGCTGGGAGCCCACGGTGGTCTCCGTGGCATGTGGAAGTGGTGTCTGTCCCCTAGTGGTGGTGGTCCTGTTGGCAGGTTGGCTGGTCACCCTGCTGGTGGCCCAGGGGGTGGGTCTGCTGGCCACGACTCCCAGGACCGTGAGGCCAGCCGTCGTCCTGGCAGGGTGACTGCTGGTGGGCGTCCTCGTGGTGGACGGCGGGTGCGTGGAGAGGGAGTGGGAGGACATGATGTCCAGGATCCAGCCCTTCAGCCGGGTGATTCGGGTGTACACGCCTGGCTTCTTGGCCTGAGCACAGCCGATGCCCCAGCTCACAATCCCCGCCAGATAGAACACGCCAGGTGTCTCCTCACAGGCCAGGGGTCCCCCAGAGTCACCCTGAAAAGGAAGGACAGAGGGCTGGCTGACCATACCGGCACCCTCTCCGCAGAGGCACTGCCAGGCCCTCCCGTGCTGCCACGAGTGGGAGAAACTCCTCAGCAGAGCTGGACACGCACAGGACCTCAGCAGGACGGGCCTCACACCCGTGTGGGGCTGTCAGACCTTGTGTGACCTTGAGCAAGTCACCTCTCTCTGAGCCAAGATTGCTCTTAGTTTTGCATTGGAAACAAAACAAAACAGCAGAAAACCCTAAAGAAAAAAACAACTCTCCTGGGCAAGGATATACAATGGGAAAAAGACAGCCTCTTCAGCAAGTGGTGCTGGGAAAGCAGGACGGCCGCACGTAAATCAGTGAGGTTAGAGCGCACCATGCACAAAAATAAACTCAGAATGGCTTAAAGACTCACATGTAAGCCATGACACCATAAAACACCTAGGAGAGAGCATAGGCAAAACATCCTCTGACGTAAATCGCACCAGTGTTTTCTTAGGTCAGTCTCCCAAGGCAATAGAAATAAAAGCAAAAATAAACAAATGGGGACCTAATCAAGCTTTTGCACAGCAAAAGAAACCATAAAAAAAAAAAAAACGAAAAGATAACCTACGGAATGGGAGAAAATACTTGCAAATGATGCAACCGACAAGGGCTTAATCTCCAAAATAAACAAACAGCTCATACAACTCAATAACAAAAAACCAAACAACCCAATCGAAAAATGGGAAGAAGACCTAAATAGACATTTCTCCAAAGAAGCTATACAGATGGCCAACAGGCACATGAAAAGATGCTCAACATCACTAATTATCACAGAAATGCAAATCGAAACTACAGTGAGGTACCACCTCATGCTGGTCCGAATGGCCATCATTAAAAAGTCTATAACAAATGCTAGAGAGGGTGTGGAGAAAAGGGAACCCTCCTACACTGTTGGTGGGAATGTAAGTTGGTGCAGCCACTGGAGAACAGTGTGGAGGTTCCTTAAAAAACTAAAAGTAGGGACTTCCTTGGCAGTCCAGTGATTAGGACTCCATGCTTCCACTACAGGGGGCACGGGTTCGATCCCTGGTCAGGGAACTAAGATCCCGCATGCCGTGCAGCGCAGCCCGCAAAAAACTAAAAATAGAGTTGCCATATGATCCATCAATCTCACTCCTGGGCATATATCTGGAAAAGACAAAAAATTTAATTCAAAAAGATATATGCCCCCCAACGTTCATAGCAGCACTATTTACAGTAGCCAAGACATGGAAGCAACCTAAATGTCCATCAACAGATGAATGGACAAAGAAGATGTGGTACATTTATACAATGGAATATTAGCCATAAAAAAGAATGAAATAATGCCATTTGCAAAAACATGGATGGACCTAGAGATTACCATACGAAGCAAAGTAAGTCAGAAAGAGAACGACAAATACCATATGATATCACTTATATGTAGAATCTAAAATATGACACAAATTAACTTATTTACGAAACAAACACTCACAGACATAGAGAACAGACCTGTGGTTGCCAAAGGGGAAGGGGAGGGGGGAGGGATAAATTAGGAATTTGGGATTAACAGATACACACTACTATATATAAAATAGATAAACAACAAGGCTTTACTGTATAGCGCAAGGAACTATATTCAATATCTGGAAATAAACTGTAATGGAAAAGAATATATATATGTATATATGTATATACATACAGACGTATAACTGAATCACTATGCTGTACACCAGAAACTAACACAACATTGTAAGTAAACTATACTTCAGTAAAATAAAGAAAAATTTAAAAGCAGGATGTTTGCTGTAGGTTTCCATTATATGTCTATCATAGGGTTAGAATTTTTTAATTTTTTAATTAAAAAGGTTGTTAAAAATTATCAGATGCTTTTTTCTGTGATTTTGACAATGATCCTGTTTCTCCCCTTCAGTGTACTAATGCAATGAATAGCATTAATGGATTGTCCTGTGTGGAGCCAAACTTTTTATGACATCAACTCACTTTGGTTGTGATGTATTTCCCTTATAATAAATACCCTGCTGGCTTGAATTTGCTAATATTTTATTAAGGGTTTTTTCATCTATGCTTCTAAGTAAGACTGGCCTATGCATTTCTTTTTTTTTTTTTTTTTTTAATTTTTTTTCTTTTTTTTTTTTTGCCGTGTCACGCGGCTTGTGGGATCTTAGTTTCCCAACCAGGGATTGAACCCAGGCTACAGCAGTGAAAGCGCCAAGCCTAACTGCTGGACCACCAGGGAACTCCCTGAATTTCTTTACCTGTGTGTTTCTCTGGCCTTGATAGCATGCTTCAGCTAGCTTCTTTTTATGTTCTGGAGCTGATTTGTTTCCCCTTAAAAATGGGTCAACCACATGTCAAGTGTGACAGGGTGGTCATATACGTACTCATATATGATTAGCTTTTCTTCAGTTAACATATACGAGACAGCTTTTAAAATCAGTGTGTATATATTTTGTGTAGATCTACCACATACTTTGAAACTGCTGCCTCATCTTCTGTTTGGACGTATCACGATCTCTCTAAACCGGGTCCCTCCTGGACTCACCTGGCAGGAGTCAACCTTGCCCTCCAGGAACCCCGCACAGATCATCCTGTCCGTGAGCGAGAAGTTGTAGAGGGCACTGCATGCCTTCTGGTCTATGATGCCCACGGATGCCCGCTGCAGGAGGTCAGGCTTGGTGGCTGCCAGGACAAGGAGACCACCCCCCAGGGCCACTTACACAGGGACCACTGTTCAGTAGCCGGCTTCACTCTGACCACAACCCCAGAGGGAGGTGCCATCCCCGTCCTACAGGCCAAGGCCCGGAGGCCCACGGCCTTGCAGGGATGCGTGTAAAGTCACACAGTGAGAAGGAGGCGGGTCCCACCCTAGAATCTCACCCCTGTCCCTGAGCGGATTCCCTAGCACCTTGGGTGACCTGCAGGGGGGCTACTCTGAGGTTTCAAAGGAAGCATTAACTCTTGGGGGGCCTCTGAAGGGTATAACACAAGGGTCCCCAAACTTTTTCCATAAAGGGCCACAGAGTAAATATGTTCTGCTTTACAGGCCAGACAGCCTGTTGGGACCACTCAGCTCTGCTTTTGTAGCAGGAAAGCTGCCCGGGGCTATCAGTAAGTGAGTGGGCGTGGCGGCGTGTCAGTAAAACTTTATTTATAAAAAGCAGCCGCACTGGGCCCATGGGCCGGAGTTTGCGACCCTGAGTTAGTGGAGAGGTGAGTGGTTTGCGGGCGGTGGGACCAGAGCCCCGGGCGGGGGTTGGGGGCGGAGGCTCACCGTCTCCCTCCTGCGTGTTGCCCCATCCAGAGATCACGCACTTGCGGCCCACGGGGAACTTCTGGATGGCCAGGGGCAGGCAGACAGGCTGCACGTACTTGTTGAAGACCAGGGGCCTGGCCAGCTCCAGCACGGCCACGTCGAAGTCCAGGATGCTGGGATTGTACTGGGGGTGCAGCACCGCCCGTCTGAGCCCCATCTTCACGGGGCTCCCGCCGACGCCCGAGAGGGACGCGGTGCCCAGGTGGGCCCACACCAGCTCCACCTTCGTGCTGCCAGGAAGGGGCCGCTCAGACTCCCTGCCGCCCCCAGGGCACCGGGCAGAGCTGCGGGACCCAGGCCCCAGGGAGGGCACCACGAGGCCGTGGGCAAGGCAGGGAGCCCCCCCCGGGCCTCATTTCCTTCTGGGACAAGAAGGCATGAGAGACCCCCACGGCTCTGTGACAATCAGAGGTCAATGCCACCTGCCCTTGAGTGGAGGGGAGGAGCCTGCCCCCCAACTCGGCCCCTCTGTGTCCCTCCCAGACCAGCTCGACAGGATCCTCCCGGAAGCCACTCCCCAGAGCCCCCTACTTCTTCACGCTGCCCCCCATCCGCCCCCTACCGCCCCGCAGCTGGACGTGACCCTGGCCACGTGCTGGGTCCTAAGTGTTCTCTGCATGCACGGGGATTTGATGGTGGGGGGACCCGGTGATGACGGGGGAGCCGAGGGGGCCTTACTGGTTGAAGCAGTGGGCGGCAGACAGCAGCCAGCGGTCCCCCACCACGGTGGCTCCACAGAAGTGCTGGGAACCCTCCTTCAGGCTGACCTGCCAGGGCACCTCCCCGGAGGCGGCCGCGAACCCGCCCACGATCCGGGTGGGCTTCTCCAGCGCCGGCCTGGCCCCGCACTCTGCGGGGACGAGACAGGAGGGCCCGCGCATCTCAGCCCGCTCGGCGGGCGGCGGGACCACCCTGCTTCCAGAGGGGCCTCGGGACACAGGGCACAGCCTCCGGGCTCTGGCTGGGCCAGGGCACAATCATCCCGTCACACACATGAAGAAATCGAGGCTTAAAGGAGCCCTAAGGTCTCAAGCAAGTACCAGTACGTGGCCCAGCTGGGGGGATATGGGCGAAAAAGGAGAAGATAAAATCACAGCAGCCCTGTCCCCACCAGTGTCAGCGCAGCAGACACAGGCCACAGCCCGGGCGGCTCTGGACAAAGGCAGAGTCGGGTTGTTACGGGGTTGGGGGCAGGGTGGGTGCAGGCGACTTTAAATGAGGCAGAGTTAAACAACTACACTCCAATAAAAATTATTTTTAAAAAATAAAAAATAATAAAATAAGCAGAAAAAAATGAAAAAAAGTTAATTTGATATTCATTTCCATAGGCAAAAACAATATCAAAATTTTTTCATTTTTATTTGTTACATATAACTTTTTCTATATTATGTGTTGTGTGATGTTTATTTGATTGTATGCATGTGTGTGTACCCCTGTGTATGTGTGTCTTTAGCAATATATCTTTGGCCAGGTACACAGTACTTTGAAAAACTGGTATGTACTCAACATAAATCATGTATTCTTTCTAATGGGAGTGTACTTTACTATTCTTCCTACTCTTTATTTTTAAATATTTAATAAAGATGGGGAGCACATCTTAGTTGACTTTGTATACCACTGTCTGTCAGAATTTCACATTATTAATTACAATATAAATCTTGAATTGTTAAATGATTGAGTAGGAGCAACCAAGAATAAAGGAGATTTTTGTGTTTAAAAAAAAAAAAAAAAGAGGCAGAGTTTCGACTGGCTTTGAGCCTCGCAGGTCTGTGGGACCACAAAGGCGGATCAGTATCAGACCCGGGCAGTGACTGGACCTGGGTCCTCGGAAACCACAAAGTCGAGACACGTGGAGAATTTCTGTGCTTCGTGTGGGTGCTTGTGTCTGCGATAACCCCAGGTCAGTCGTTCTCCCAACCTGGCCCCATCGTCATGGTCACTGGCCTCTTAATGACCCTTCAGGATATTCTGAGTACACCCTCCTCCTGGCCGGCAGTAGGTGTTACCAGGCAGTAAATGTGAAGGATGACCACTGGCCTTTGCCTGGGCATTTGACAGACATCACTAATCAATCACCCATCTCTTCCCCACAGAGAGCTTCGGAAAGCCAGTACCAATCCACCCAGGAGCGGACACCCACTTCTGCTGTCTCCCCAGAAAGTACCTTGTGGCTTAGAAGCAGTGGCTGAGTCGAGAGGCACGGCGCTGGGGGCCAGCGTGGGTCTGGTGGGTGTGTTGACCACCGGGCTCTGGGGGCTGGTGGGCCAGGCGGTGCTGGGGATGGCCGGGGCAGGAGCCGCCGTGGGGGCCGGAGGCTTGCTCGCAGCGGCAATGGCCTCCAGGATCCAGTCACGCAGCCTGGTCACTCGGGCGTACACCCCCGGATGCCGGGCTTCTGCACAGCCGATTCCCCAGCTCACGATGCCGGCCAGGAAGAACCTTCCGGAGGGCTCCTCGCAGACCAGGGGGCCCCCCGAGTCGCCCTGGGAGACAAAGGCACACCCTCAGGAGGGGTCGGGGCTCCCCGGCTGCAGCCGGTCCCAATCCCAGAGCCACAGGGTCAGAGAAGGAGCCCTGGTTGGGGGCCTTCTCCCCACGCGCTCACGGGGCACACGTGGGCTGATACCTCACATCTCGGGACCTCAGTCTCCTCTTCTAAAAAAATAAAACAGGACAGTTGGACTATGAGATCTCTAAGACCTCTTTCAGTTCTACCACTGGCAGTTAAAAAGCCAACCCAAATAAACAATATCCCCTCCTCTCCTTAGCCCAGCAGACCTTGGGTAATGTCACCAGTGGCTTTGGAACCTCCAATCATCGTGCGGCGTCCTCCTGCAGGGCCGCATCTGCCCTCACTCATCCTGTCTTGCTATCCTTTGCCTTCTCCTCACACCCAGCTCACCGTGACTCTTTCATCCTTAAACACAAGCTCTCTCTTACTATTTCCCGCCATTTCCTCCAGCTTCTGGCTCTGACGTGGCAACCTGAGCACACGTAGCAGCCGCTCCCCACGCACCAGGCCTTAGAAAGGAGAGCAAAGATATAAACGAAAAAGAAAAAGGAAATCCACAGCCATGTGACAAACCAAGCAGAGGAAATCTTGGTGCTGGACCAGCAACAGAAGACTCCCCCTTCCGGGGAGAGGGGAACCTCGGGTGGAAACCTGGGGGCCTTTCCCAGCCACCTCAGGGGCTGGCAAGGCGTCGTCTGGGGCCTCTGGCCTCTTTCCCAGGCGCCGGGCTCACCTGGCAGGAATCCACCTTCCCATCCAGGTAGCCGGCACACAGCATCCTGTCGGTGAGCGAGTGGCCATACAGGCTGGCGCACAGGGCCTGGTCCAGCAGCTCCACGGTGGCTTTCTGCAGCATCTCCGGCTTGACCACTGCCCAGGATGGGGAGAGACAAGCAGGGTGAGCACTCCAGGACCCTGGCAGCCACCCCGAGCCAGGAGGCTGAGCTGCTGTTTCCCCAGCTGCGGTGGAGCTGCTGCAGCCCCAGATCAGAAATGAGCCAGGTCCATCAATACCCACTGACCACCCTCTCGGCCTGGACAGCTAAGTGGCATCAAAGTTAACACCCCAAGACTAGGCTCCTCACCTCCCCTCCCCAAACCTGCCCTCCCTGAGCTCCCCCTTACCTGCTGGAATCTTTTCTTAGCCCAGCCGTAGCCCCATCTTGGCTAACCATTAAATCAGATTACATAGCCTTTTCCTCAAATGCTCCAGGGTGTTCCCCGCCCCCCAGCTCAATCCAAATACCCAAGCTTGGACCACCTACCCTGGCACCCCAGGCCCTTTGCACATGCCGTTGTGGCTGCCTAGAATGCTTGTCCCTGCAGAATCTGTCCGCCTCCCTCCTCTCATCTCCTATTTTAAATTGCAGCCCCCCCATCCCTGCCTTATTTTTCTCCATTCTGTACATCACCATCTGACACTTATCTTGTTCATTATCTACTGCCCCCTGGAATTGTTCTGTCTGGGTATGGTAGCCACTGCCCACATGAGGCTATTTAAATGCAGATGGAAATTCATTACAATGAAGTGAAATGTAAAACTCAGTTTCTCGGTAGCACTAGCCCGTGTCATAGGGCTGCTGGCCCCCGTTGTGGATGGCACAGATGTGGCTTGTGTCCACCACGGAGGGAAGTTTTATTGGGAGGCGCTGGTCTGGACCGGGGGCTCCACGTGAACAGGGGTTTCTGTCTGATTTGCTTCCTGCCCAGTCCCTGGAGTAGGAAGCCTGGTCTTAGCTGAAGTGTCACCATCTCAGGCCCTTTCCTAAAGCTGTCCCCGCCCCCAACTCATTTTTCCTACTGGTTTCCTTCCCAGCATTTATCACCATCAGGTTACAGTCGATATGAGGCAGTTCTGTTCTATAAAATTACCCAAACACTGAATCAGTGAACACTGCCCCACTGCTCCGGGGGATACACGGGGTCAGGTTCCTGAGAGCCTCTGGTCACAGCCCATCCATACGTACGTAACCTCATGATGGTACGTGTGTTTCTGCTTAAAGACACTTCACTTAACATACATTGTTGACGCGTTAACACTGAGCTCACAGCCCACAGCGCTGTAACTCCTGCCTGAACGAAGCTCATCTAACACACGTACTTTCTGCCCATAAGGCACATCCCAGCCCTCCTGCACTTAGGACGCTAGCCAGCACTTCAGCTCTACGCTTGGGGCCTGTTTAGATTTTGTGAAACCTGCCACAAAAAGCACAAAAATGTAGGGAAAAAAAAGTGGCAGTAAATAGACCACGAAAAGGACACTGGTTTCCAGTCTGAGCTGAACCAAGAGGCAGGGAGGGCATTGCCCAGCTCCAACTCAGCTGGGAATGACTCAAATTGCACATCAGGGAACAGTCACAGATTTCCCCCACGAGCATCCGCTTGGGGAGACAAATGAATTTTAGCGAGTAGGTGAATTTGCAAATACAGAATCCACGGCTAATGAGGCCGGACTGTGTGTTGCTTGCTTGGCTGGGCTTTGCTGGCTGCCTGGAGAGGCTGCGGGTGGAGGTGCTTACGGAAATCCTCCTTGAGGTAGCCCCAGCCCGAGATCAGACACTTCTTCCTGGGCGGGAAGACGTGCACGGCGGCCGGGAGGCACACGGGCTGCACATGCCTGCTGAAGGGCAGGGGGCCACCCAGCTCGAGCACCGCCACGTCGAAGTCGGCCGTGTCAGAATTGTAGAAGGGGTGCGTGATGATCCGGGCCACTCGGGCCCGCACCATGCTGGCCTCCGAGCCGCTGAGGTAGGTGCTGCCCGCGTAAGCCACCCACTCGGTGGGGTCTTGGAACCTGCAGGGCAGACAAACCCCCGCTCAGAGGCCCACCGAGGATGGGGCCGGAGGGTGAGGAGGGCGAGGCACTCACCCGGCGGGCAAGTGTTAAGGAGCCGCCCCAAAACTCAGCCATCGAGACTAATAATGATATTTTCGGACTTCCCTGGTTTCGCAGTGGTTAAGAATCCGCCCGCCAATGCAGGGGACACAGGTTCGAGCCCTGGGCCGGGAAGATCCCACGTGCCGCAGAGCAACTAAGCCCGCGCACCACAACTACTGAAGCCCGCGCGCCTAGAGCCCGTGCTCCGCAACAAGAGAAGCCACCGCACTGAGAATCCCGCGCACCGCAATGAAGAGTAGCCCCCGCTCGCCGCAACTAGAGAAAGCCTGCGTGCAGCAATGAAGACCCAATGCAGCAAATAATAATAATAATATTTTCATGCAACATTGTCAAAAATCAGAATGATCGCAAAAAAAAACACAAAAACCCAGAAAAACACTCAAAACAGGGTGCACGAATTATCAGTATTTTAAACAAAGACAGGATCCAACAGGGCTGGGATTAGAATGAGGCGAGCGAGGCCTTGAATATGGATTGGCTACTAGATAACATTACGTGGCTGTTTTTAATTTTCTCGGGTGTGATAGTGGTATGTGGGTATGCGAGAGACTCTTTTGTCTATTTGCACAAATGCATGCGGGAGATTCGGAGGCAATGCGTCATGATGTTTTCTACTTAATTTCAAATGGTTTGACAAAGATATATATGTATGAATGTGTGTGTGAATAATTACAGATGCAGATAGATGGAGAGAGTGGGAGAGAAAACGAATACAGTGAAATAGTAATAACTTTTGAAATCAGATACTGGCATATGGGTTTTTGTTGTCCTATTTTTTCATCTTTTCTACTTAAATATATTCATAATAAAATATTAAGAGAAACGAAATTTAAAACGATAAAAAAGCAACTCTTCTTGCCCTGAATGTCATTGCTTATGTGACCTGTGTCCCCCAGACCGTCACTTCCTGGGGCAGGTTTCCCTGGGATTCCCAGTAGGCTGTTCCATTAGTGACTCTGGGGCAATTCGTAGGTAATGGTTTCCCAGGGGAACCCATGCTTCCTGTTGCCCTGTCCTGTCCCCGAGGACTCCTCAGATGGAAATAACCAAATAGCAATGCCTGGCACTGCCAGAGGCTTCCAGAACCTTCTCCCACCTTTGGCGAGCTCCATTCTGATTGGCCACTCTCATTGTTAAAGATTCTGACCATCCTCAACAACAAAAAGCAACCCAATTCAAAACTGGGCAAAGGGACTTCCCTGGTGGTGCAGTGGTTAAGAATCCGCTTGCCAATGCAGGGGACAGGGGTTCGAGCCCTGGTCCAGGAAGATCCCACATGCCGTGGAGCAACTAAGCCCGTGCGCCACAACTACTGAGCCTGTGCTCTAAAGCCTGCGAGCCACAACTACTGAAGCCCGTGCGCCACAACTACTGAAGCCTGCATGCTCTAGGGCCTGCGTGCTGCAACTACTGAGCCCACGTGCTGCAACTACTGAAGGCCACGCGCCTAGAGCTTGTGCTCTGTAACGAGAAGCCACTGCAATGAGAAGCCTGCGCACTGCAACAAAGAGTAGCCCCCGCTCGCCACAACTAGAGAAAGCCTGCACGCAGCAATGAAGACACAACACAGCCAAACAAACAAACAAACAAAAAAACTGGGCATTGCTCCAAAGAAGATGGAACAATGTCACACAAATGTCACACAAATGGCCAATAAGCACATGAAAAGATGCTCAACATCACTAATCATTAGGGAAATGCAAATCAAAGCCACAGTGAGATATTACTGCGCACCCATTAGGATAGCTATTATTAAAAACAAACAAAGTAACAAGTAATGGCCAGGATGTGGAGAGACTGGGAGATCGGCCAAGATGGCGGAGTAGAAAGACCCTGAGCTCACCTCCTCTCAGGAGCACAGCCAAATCACAACTACCTACAGAACCACCATCAATGAAAAAGACTGGAACCTACCAGAAAAGATCTTCTCCAACTAAAGACAGAGAGAAGGAACCACAACAAAATGAGAAGGAAGGGCAGACTCACGATATGATCAAATCCCATGCCCCCAGGTGGGGGGACGCACGAACTGGAGAATAATTATGTGGCAGAGGTTCTCCCACAGGAGCGAGAGTTCTGAGCCCCATGTCAGGCTCCCCAGCCTGGGGGTCCAGCACCGGGAAGAGGACCCCCCAGAGCATTTGGCTTCGGAGGCCAGCAGAGCTTAACCACAGGAGCCCCACAGGACTGGGGGAAAGAGAGGCTTCACTCCTAAAGGACACACAGAGAATCCCACGTGCACTGGGACCCGGGTCAGAAGCAGTAATCTGATAGAAGCCTGGAGCAAACCTACCTGCTGCTCTCGGAGGGTCTCCTGGGGAGGCAAGGCGCCGGTGGCTGTGGGTTGCCCTGGGGACATAATGTTGGCGGCCGCCATCGTGGCTCTTTAGTGTGGAGTCCGGGCCCCACACAATAGCCCACAGGCGCCAGTGCTGGGACGCCTCAGGCCAATCAACTAACTGGGCGGGGACACAGCCCCACCCATCAGCAGACAGGCTGCCCTGAGACCCCCCTGAGCCCACAGCTGCCCCTAGACACAGCCCTGCCCACCAGAGGGCCAAGACCCAGCTCCACCCACCAGTGGGCAGACACCAGATGCAAGAAAACCATGATCCCGCCACGCAGGCCAGACCCTAGCCCTGCCCACCAGTAAGCCAAGGCCACCTTTGGGACGCTCCAGAACCCATACCCAACTGTAGCCAGAACCCGCACCCTCCCCCTACCACCAACAATGACCTGAAACGAGCTCTGGGATCCCTGGGCCCTGCAGCCAGACTCCAGGAACCAGCTCTGCCTGCCAGTAGTCTGGCACTAACCCCAGGATCTGGCTTCACCTGCCAGTGGGTGGGCAACAGTCCCAGAGTCTTCAGGACCCTGACTCTGCCCACCAGTGAGCCAGCACTAGCCCCAGGCCCCCTAGGATCCCACAACCGGCTACCTTGTGACCAAGCCCCGCTAAACCGCAGCCAGCAGCATCCACATAAGACAGGGCCTGGCAGCCAACCAAGCCTACCAGACCGCCCACGTAGTCAGCCTGCGACAACAGAAGGACCCACGCAGCCCTCTTAGAGGGAACCCCTAGAGCACGTAGCTTGGGTGATGAGCGGGGAGTGCACTGCGGAGATGCATAGGACGCGTCCTACAGAGGCCACTTCTCCAAGGTTGAGAAACATAACTAACCTACCACACACATAAAAATACAAACAGCAACTTAGACAAAATGAGGCGACAGAGGAACATGTTCCAGACAAAGGAACAAGATAAAACCCCAGAAAAAGAACTAAGTTGAGGTAGAGATAGGCAACCTACCTGAGAAAGAGTTCAGGGCAGTGATCATAAAGATTATCATAGAACTCAGGAGAGGAACGGATGCACAGAGTAAGAAGTTAGACATTTTAAACAAAGAGAAAACATAAAGAACAGCTAAACAGAGATGAAGAATACAATAACTGAAATGAAACATACGGTAGAAGGAATCAAAAGGAGACTAAATGAGGCAGAAGAACAGATCAGTGAGCTGGAAGACAGAGTAGTGGAAATCACTGCCACCAAACAGAAAAAAGAAAAAAAGAATGAAAAGAAATGAGGACAGTTTAACAGACACTAGGACAACATCAATCATGCTAATATTCACATTATAGGGGTCCCAGAAGGAGAAGACAGAGAGAAAGAGCCTGAGAAAATATTTGAAGAGATAACAGCTGAAAACCTCCCTAACTTGGGAAAGGAAACAGTCACCCAAGTCCAGGAAGCATAGAGGGTCCCATACGGGATTAACCCAAATAGTAACAAACCAAGACACATCATAATCAAAAAGACAAAAATTAAACAGAGAATATTAAAAGCAGCAAGGGAGAAGGAACAAATAACATACAAGGGAACTCCTGTAAGACTATCAGGTGACTTTTCAGCAGAAACTCTGCAGGCCAGAAGGGAGTGGCATGATGTATTTAAAGTGATGAAAGGGAAAAGCCTACAACCAAGAATACTCTACCCAGCAAGGCTCTCATTCAGATTAGATGGAGAGATCAAAAGCTTTACAGACAAGCAAAAGCTAAAAGAACTCAGCACCACCAAACCAGCTTTACAACAAATGTCAAAGGAACTTCTCAAGGATGTGGAGAAATTGGAACCCTTGTGCACTGCTGGTGGGAATGGAAAATGGGGCAGCCGCTGTGGAAAAGAGGATGGTGTTTCCTCAAAAGGGTAAACAGAGAATCACCATATGACCCAGCAATTCCACCTCTGAGTTTATACCCAAAGCAATTGAAAGTAGTGACTCAGATACTTGCACACCCATGTTCACAGCAGCATTTTTCACAACAGCCAAAAGGTGGACACAACCCAAGTGTCCGTCGATGGATGAATGAATAAACACATGTCCATCCACACACTGGAATATTATTTGGCCATAAAAGGGAAAGAAGCAGTGACACACACTACAACGTGCATGAACCTTGAAAACAGGTTAAGTGAAATGTCAGTCACAAAAGGACAAGTACTGTCTGATTCCACTCACAGGAGGTCCCTGGGGGAGTCAGATCCACAGAGACAGGGAGTAGATGGTGGGGCCCAGGGGCTGGGGGAGGGGGTGGGGAATCAGTGTTTCATGGGGACAGAGCTTCAGTTTGGGAAGATGAGAAAGTTCTGGAGATGATGGTGGGGATGGTTGCCCGACAATGTGAGTATGCCTAATGCCACCGAGCTGTGCACTTAAAAATGGTAAATTTATGTTATATATATTTTGCCACAATTTAAAAAAATTAATGCATTCAGATTTAACAAAAAGAAAAGAGAGGGAGGGACTTCCCTGGTGGTCCAGTGGTTAAGAATCTGCCTTCCAATGCAGGGGATGTGGGTTCGATCCCTGGTCAGGGAACTAAGATCCCACATGCCACGGGGCAACTAAACCCACGCGCCACAACTAGAGAGCCCGCGCTCCGCAACGAAAGCTCCCACGTGCCGCAACTAAGACCCGACACAGCCAAATAAATAAATAAATAAACAAATAAATTTTAAAAAGGAGAGGGAAGGAAGGAGGGAGGGAGGGAGGGAGGAAGGAAGGAAGGAACTAAGTAAGTTCCAAGGGGCTCTGAAGACACCCAGGAAAGGTGGCATTCCCAGAGTGGAAGGTAGGTGGGATACAGGGGTGGGGTGGGCTCTGAGCCCTCAGGGACGTGGACTCACTCATTGAAGCAGTGGGCAGCAGACACCAGCCACCTGGCGCCAATGATGGCGGCCCCACAGAAGTGTTCGTTGTTTTCTCGGAGGCTGACTTGCCAAGGGAACTCCCCCGGGGATGCCTCCACACCGCCCACAATCCTGCCGGCTGTCCTCCAGCCAGGCTGCAAACCACAGTCTGCAAGACAGAGATCACTATCCAGGACCCCAAGAAGGCAGGACTGTGGCCACATTCCTGGCACGTCTGTCTGCAGTCTGTTGTCCCCATGGCCCCCGCACTCAAAGAATGCCAGAGATGCCAGCAAACCACCAGAAGCTGGGAGACCACATGGAACAGATCCTCCCTCACGGCCTCAGAAGGAACCGACCCTGCCGACACCTTGATCTCGGACTTCTAGCCTCCAGAGCTGGGAGAGAATACTTTTCTGTTGTTTAATCCACTCAGCCTGAGGTCCTTTGATTCAGCAGCTCTAGGACAATCATACCCTAAAGTTAGCTATAGGGATGCTACGTACCTATGTGACCCACCCCCAACACAAACCCTGGACACTAAGCCTTGGGCGAGCTCCCCTGGTTGGAAATACTTTGTGTGTGTTGTCACATATGGTGCTGGGAGAATGAGTTAAGTGCTGTCCACATGACTCCACTGGGAGAGGATAATTGGAAGCTTGCTTGAGCGTGGTCCCTCCTGGACTCCGCACCTTTTGCTTTGCTGATTTTCATCTGTATCCTTTCACTGTAATGAGCTATAACTACGCATATAAAAGCTTTACTGAGTTCTGTGACTCATTCTAGTGAATCACTGAATCTGAAGGAGTCTTGGGGACCCCCCGACCACACCTGCCAATTTCAATCAACCTCTGTATCATCCTTCACAGCCAGGTACCAGACGCTATGAATGTCTCCCTCACCATGTATTTTGCAAGTTTCAAAATCTTTATATGTCCATCTTTTCACAGGATGCTGTGTCTCTCTGTTTATTTAGTCTGCTTTTATGTCCTTCAGCAATGGTTTGTAATTCTATATAATTATTATTATAGACAGGACACATGTTTATTTTATTTTGTGTTGCTATTAATCAAGAGTGTGATTTTTTCCATTATATCTTCTAACCTGCTATTAATTGTATAAAGCAAAACAAGAGTTTTTTTTATGTGTTAGTATTTATCTTATCTTCCCTTTATTGTTGAACTGTCTTATTTTTCTGATATCCTTTTAGTTAATTTATTGATTCATTTAGATAATCAAATTCAAATTATGATAGTTTTCCTTCTTCCTTTCCAATACTTAAACCACTGTTCTCACCTTACTGCACGGGCTAGCATTGCTAGAAAAATGTTGACTACTCTTACAGCATTTCAACTGTAATTTTCCCTTGCTCAAATCCTTTTGGGGACTCCCCACTACCTACAGGACAGAGCCCCAGTTCCTGGCATTCAAGGCGTCCCACGGTTTGACCTGATTTTTTCTCCTTCTCACCTGAGGGCTCTCCACTCCACACACCTCAAGGTTTCCCTTCTCTGCTTCCTGCTGATGTTTCCTGTCATATCACAGGTGCCCACTCCCTTTCTCTGCCCAGCTCCATGAATGCCAGGACCACGTGTCTGTGTGTGAGGGGCACAGTGGGCCAGAGAACCAGCACTTGAACCTGGAAAGGGGACACAGCCCAGAAAACAGGCCAGACAGGCAGACTGACCACAGTGGGCCTCATCGGAGCCGTCAGAGCAGTCCGCTGTGTCATCACACTCGGGGTTCACCTTGGTCACACACTGGCTGTTCCCGCAGGAAAAGGCATTCCCTGGACAGCGACCTGAGGGCAGACAAGAACCGCGTTCCTGACCTCACTCCATCTCTCCCGCCTGCTCTCCACGCGGAAACTCTAGAGCGTGGAAGGCATCTCTTCTCTGCTTCCTTTTCTCTGAATGTTTCTGAAATAATTTTCTCAGAATTAGTACAGAGATGTAACACATGAGGATGCTAGTCAGCACCAGGGCTATGCAACCTAAGCATATGTGTGCCATGTATGTACTTTTACATTTCTATCAGCCACGTTTTGTTTATTTATTTATTTATTTAAATTTATTTATTTTTTGGCTACATTAGGTCTTCGTTGCTGCGTGTGGGTTTTCTCTAGTTGTAGCGAGCAGGCGCTAATCTTTGTTGTGGTGCGCGTGCTTCTCATTGCGGTGGCTTCTCTTGTTGCGGAGCACAGGCTCTAGGCGCACGGGCTTCAGTAGTTGTGGCACGCGGGCTCAGTAGTTGTGGCGCGCGGGCTCTAGAGCGCAGGCTC
Organism: Eubalaena glacialis; assembly: GCF_028564815.1. Taxonomy (NCBI): domain Eukaryota; kingdom Metazoa; phylum Chordata; class Mammalia; order Artiodactyla; family Balaenidae; genus Eubalaena; species Eubalaena glacialis. Next base: position 185,801,122 of record NC_083719.1, on the reverse strand, counting down.
AGTAGTTGTGGCGCACGGGCTTAGTTGCTCTGTGGCATGTGGGATCACCCCTGACCAGGGATCAAACCCGTGTCCCCTGCATTGGCAGGCAGATTCTTAACCACTGCACCACCAGGGAAGTCCCGCCATGTTTTTAAAAAGTAAGAAATAGGGGGACTTCCCTGGTGGCTCAGTGGATAAGACTCTGAGCTCCCAGTGCAGGGGGCCCGGGTTAAATCCCTGGTCAGGGAACTAGATCCCACATGCATGCCACAACTAAGAGTTCACAAGCCACAACTAAGGAGCCAGTGAGCCGCAATTAAGGAGCCCATGTGCCGCAACTAAGGAGCCGGCAAGCCACAACTAAGGAGCCTGCCTGCTGCAACTAAGACCTGGTGCAACCAAATAAATAAATAATTTTTTTTTTAACGTAAGAAATAGGTGAAATTAATTTTTTAAATTGTAATAAAGTACACATAACATAAAATTTGCCACTGAAGTGTAGGTTCACATTTGGGGCCATTCTCTCGGGGGGCCGTCCTGGGCACTGTGGGATGTTGAGAAGCATCCCGGCCCCACTCACTGAATGCCAAGAGCACCCCCATCGTGACAACCACAGATGTCCCCAGACATCACCCTGTGTCCCCTGGGGGGGCAGGATCACCCCTAGTTGGGGACCATTGATGTAAAGCTAAATAAATGTATCTGTAGATGTGTCATGAGCCGTCTGGGAGGAAAGTCACCAAAATAGTAAAAGCAATGAGATTCTAGGTGATACCTACTCTTTTTTCTTTTCTTCCCCCCAAACTGTTTTTTGTCTTTTCTTTTAATAACAACTTTCCATCACTTAAAAAAAAACAAAACAAAACAATAATGCCTTCTCTTAATCATGCTTGGCTCTGAATAATTCAAAGTGCCTCATTTTTAAATCGTTTCCTCACATAGATATACGTTCTTTTTCATATTCTTTTCCACTATGGTTTATCACAGGATATTGAATATAGTTCCCTGTGCTATACAGTAGGACCTTGTTTATTCATCCTATATGTAATAATTTGCATCTGCTAACCCCAAACTCCCAATCCTTCCCTCCCCCACCCCCCTCCCCCTTGGCAACCACAAGTCTATTCTCTATGTCCATGAGTCTGTTTATGTTTTATAGATAGGTTCATTTATGTCATATTTTAGATTCCACATATAAGTGATATCATATGATATTTGTCTTTCTCTGTGTGACTTACTTCATTTAGTATGATAATCTCTAGGTTCATCCATGTTGCTTCAAATGGCATTATTTCATCCTTTTTTATGGCTGAGTAGTATCCCATTGTACATATATATACCACATCTTCTTTATCCATTCATCAAAACATACCTGATTTTAAGTCTCTTTCTGTCAGCGGCCCCTTCTGGCTTCCTGCAGCAAAACAGAGAAGAGATATAAGCTCATTTAGCGAGCATTGAGGTTCTTTGACAACATCGTATTGCAAAGCAGTGGTCTGCGCTGTCCACCTGGGATCCACTTAAATTCTGACTTAAATCAGCAAAGATGAAATCAGATGAAATATTCCTTTCCTCACGATAAGAGCTCAACAGCCGCGTGGGGCAGGTGGCTGCCAGAGTGGATGGCGCCGCCCCAAAACATTTCCATCCCCGCAGAAAGCTCTCTTAGTGCTGGCGAGGTTACTGAGACTCACTGAGTGTGTCAGGAGTGGTGGAGAGGGGACTGTAAATGTCCTGCAGGGCAAGGTCAAGGCAACAATTTTAAAATCTGAGCAGTCTGACCTCATGCCTGGCTCTCAAATCACAACGCACAGCAATCTTAGAATTTTAGAGCATAACATTTACTCTTATTTCTATACCAGGGGCCAGGCGCCAAATCTGGCCCACCACTCGTTTTTGTAAATAAAGTTTTATTGATACACAGTGGTGTCCGTTGGTTTATATAGTGTCTTTGCTGCTTTTGTGCTATAATAGCTGGGTTGAGCCATCTGGACAGAGACCCAATGGGTGGCAAAGATGAAAATATTTATAGGTTGCTGCCCCCGGGTCTAGACCATAGAGGGTAAAGCAACGGGTATATGTTTCCTTGTCACCGAGAGGGGCGATTATGGAAAACCTCAAGTTTAATGCAACTTTCACTCGGCTCCCCTTCCCCAGCATGTCCCTCCGGTCCCTCCCAACGTCGCCCTGTCTCTGGGGCCATTCACCTGTGAGCTGGGCGGACACGATGGTGCCATAGGGGGCCAGGGGGATGCCGCGGCCCTGCAGCCTCTCTCGGAGTCCCCGCTGCAGCAGCTCCTCCTCCAGGCCCGGGCTCGGTGTCCGCAGGGCCGGCTGCATAAAGTGCAGCCGAAAACGCACCAGGATGCTGGCGTTGCCCTCCCTGCAGGGAGGACACTGGCCCTTGAGAGGGAGGGCGCCTCTCGGCTGGAATCTTCTGCAATCTCTCGGGCAACCACCAAGCTTCCTCCACCTCCAAGGAGGCCCCAACTCACCAGTAACTGAGCACCGTGCAGCCCACACAGCTGGCCTCCAACTCTGTCTCCCGAAAGCTGCTGACAAACTACAACGGAAATAACCATAGCAAATGTGAGACCCTGCGGAGACTCCCTGGGGGGAGAGCTGGGAAGGGGGTGGAAAAGCATCTCCTCTTCAACTCCACGTGTGCAGCCAACTCACAGAACTAAGAGACAGGACAGGCATCTCGAAGCCGTGCCTATGAAAATATAGCTCCGCCAACAGATGATGGAGAAACCCCACGTGGTCCCTCCACACACGGGAGCATCACTCAGCCATGAAAAGAGGTGAAGCCCCGACACCCGCTACAACATGGACGGACCCTGCAAACACGATGCTCAGTGAGAGAAGCCAGACACAGAAGGACACACAGAGTGTGATTCCATTGATGGGAAACGTCCAGAACAGGCAGATCCGCAGACACAGAGCGTGGGTTCACGGTTGTCAGGGGCTGCGGGAGAGGGGGAGGGGGTGACTGCTGATGAGGGCGGGGTTTCCTTTTCGGGTGATGGAAGGTTCTGGAATTAGAGGTGATGGTTGCACAGCTCTGTGAATGTATTAAATGCCACTCAATCAATCACTTTAAAAGTGGATAATTTTAGGGAATTCCCTGGCAGTCCAGTGGTTAGGACTCGGTGCTTTCACTGCCGGGGGCCCGGGTTCAATCCCAGGTTGAGAAACTAAGATCCCACAAGCTACGCAGCGTGGCCAAAAGAAAATAATAATAAAGAAAAGGATGATTTTATGTTATGTGAATTTTACATTAAAAAAAAAAATCCTGTGGCTGAGCCCACTTTGCGCAAGCAGATGCTATCAGGAAGGTCCTTGTCCTTCACGTGCTGTTAGGGTGACCACTGTCTGCGTCTCCTAGGATTGTCTCGGTTTGGGCACCGAAGGGCCCACATCTCTCCCCTCGGCAGCTCACGTCACCTACACATAGGGTGACCACGTAACCCCGTTTATCTGCTCTCCCAGTGTAGTCACTGACAGCGTCCCTGTCCCCTGGCAGCATGTCCTGCTTAGGTGCTAAATCCTATGGTCACCATCCTCGCTCCCTAAACACACGTGATGCACGGTCATGCCTGTTCATTCGCGCATCTAAAACACCCTTAATCCAATTTGCTTCTCTGAACCGCACCCTCTGCGTCCACATCCCCACTGCCCACACCCAGACCTGCACTGTCCTGTAGAACATTCCACAAATTTCCAAAATGTTCTATACCTGCCTCGCCCCATATGGCAGCCGCCGGCCATATGTAGAAACTGAGCATTTGAAATGTGGCTGGTGCCACAGAGGAACTGATTTTCACATTTTGTTCAGTTTTAGTTAATTCACGCTTCAATTTCAAAACGGATACTTGATTCAGTCACTGGAAAATTCTTAAGTATATTTGGAGCATCTTGGGTCTGTAAATGTTACAAATTCTAAATATGGATGGAGTTTTCCCAGTGGAAAGCTCAGTATCCACCCTGAGATGTGAGTGTAAAAGACACACCAGGTTTGGGGGGCTTCCCTGGTGATGCAGTGGTTAAGAATCCACCTGCCAATGCAGGGGACACGGGTTCAACAACTACTGAAGCCTGCGCGCCTAGAGCCCGTGCTCTGCAACAAGAGAAGCCACCGCAACGAGAAGCCCGCGCACCGCAACTAGAGAAAGCCCGCTCGCAGTAACGAAGATACAACGCAGCCAAAAAATAAATAAACTTAAAAAAAAAAAGACACACCAGGTTTGGAAGCCTCAATACAAAGGAAAGAATGTAAAATATCTCATTAATACCTGCTTTATATAGGTTGATGACACGTTGAAATGATAACATTTTGGATATTCTGGGTTAAATAAAATGTATTATTAAAAATAATCTTACTTGTTTCTTTTTACTTTTTTTTTTAAAAAGTGGCTACCAGAAAATGTTAAATTACACATGGGGCTTCTGTTACATTTCTGCTGGACCATGCCACTTTAAGATACAGGATTGAGATTAGCAATATGGCCCATGTGCTGAATTAGAATCATTACCTGTTTTTGCACAGATCATGGACAAGAATGGTTTTTACATTTTTAAATGTAAAAAAAATCAAAAGAAAAGTATTTCATGGTGCATGAAAATGGTATGAAATGCAAATTTCAGTGTCCATAAATAAAGGTTTATTGGCACACGGCCACGCCCCCTCATCCATGTCATCTATGGCGGCTTTCAGGCTACAACACAAGGCCCAGCAGTCAAGACAGACTCTCTGGCCCCCAAAAGCCAAAAATATAGACCATCTGGCCTTATGGGGAAAGTTTGCTGACTCCTGGTCTAGATGATGGTGACTCTAATTGTCCCCCTGCTTCTCTCACATCTTATCACACATTTAAAATGAATCCTTACCTTTCCCTTAGGATAAAATTTTAAACAATGTTTTAAAAGTCACCTACCATAAAAACTCACCTTTTACAAGTGTACAATTAGATGGGTTTTAGTATATTCACAGAGTTGTACAACCTCATCACAATTTTAAAACATTCTCATGACCCCAAAAGAAGCCCCATCCCCATCAGCAGTCACCCCCATCCTCTCCCCAGCCCCTGACAACGAGGAATCCACTCTCTGTGTCTGTGGATCTGCCCGTTCTGGACGTTTCCCATCAATGGAATCACACACTGTGGGTCCTTCTGTGTCTGGCTTCTCTCACTGAGCATCATGTTCTCAAGGTCCGTCCACGTTGTAGCAAGTGTCAGGGCTTCACCCCTTTTCATGACTGAGTGATGCTCCCGTGTGTGGAGGGACCACAGTTGTTTATCCATCATCTGTTGATGGACATTTGGGTTGCTTTCACTTTGGGGCTGTTATGAATCATGCTGCCATGAACATTCGCGTACAAGTTTCTGTGTGGACTCACGGTTTTGTTTTTCTGGGGCAGACACCCAGGAGCGGAATTGCTGGGTCAGATAGTAACTCCATTTTTAACCTTTGGAGAAACCGCCAGACTGTTTTCCACAGTGGCTGCCCCTTTTCATATTCCCACCAGCCGTGTAGGAGCGTTCCGATTTCTCTACCTAAATGCAGTTTACAACCTTTCAACATGGCCTACGGATCCTGCAGCAGTCAGTTCCCATCGAATGCTACCCTCCCCTGCATTCTGGAACGCATCAGCCCTGCCCTGTTCACCCCATGGGGCCCCCTCCCTACCTCAGAGCCTGCCTGGGCCTCCCATTGCTCTGCTGCCTCAGTCAGAGCCCCTGGCCGCCCACTTAGCCCCCCTGGCTCCCAGAACCCTCACCAGCATTTCCAGAGTGGGTGTCAGCGTGCGGTAATAGTCTGAGGTCTCCTGCTGCAAGCTGGGGGCAAACCGGATCCCTCGCAGCTCAGCTGTGTGCTCCACATTGACACCCTGTGTAGAGAGGGAGGCTGCGGACAAGACCAGGGCCCCGTGAGAGCGCCCACCTGGAGGGGCAGGGCTCAGCCAAGCCGGCCTCCAAGGCTCCCCATCACCCTGGGGCGGTCACCCCCAACAAATGGGGGATGGGCTGACTTCCCGGGGGTTGAGTGATTATTAACAGTGCTCCCTTATCAGCTCTCACCCATCACCCACCCGAAGGCCCCCAGGTACACAAAGCCCCAGGCATCCCCAGGTTTCCTTAAGGGGAGGACTGGATCCCAGCCAAAAATGGCTGAAATGGCCTCAGAAGGAAGACCTTCCCTCGACTTTGGGACAATTCCCACCTCCTCCCTGGGAAGGGGCACCAAATACCCCAGGGGCACAGTCAGGGGTACCAGGACCCTCGAACCCCGGCCCATGACACCACCCTCTGAATAATACAGTTTCCAACGGTTGTCAAAAGTACACAACAGCAAAGAAGAACAGTCATAAAATGTTGTAAAGAATACAACCCTACATGATACATGAAGACACGTGTTTCTAACTGTCAAAAATATGTGAGACTGGCAAAGGGGTCCATCAGTCAAAAATGATCATAATTGCAAAATTAAAAGACTAGAAGTAGGGAGTTCCCTGGTGGTCCAGTGTTTAAGACTCAGCGCTTTCACTGCCGGAGCCTGGGTCCAGTCCCCGGTCGGGGAACTAAGATCCCACAATCCATGTGGTATGGCCAGAAAAAAAACAAAAAACTTAAAAAAAATTTTTTTTAATTAAAAAATAGAAGTAGCAGCCACCTACACTGTGAAAGCTGGCTACCAGCTCTATTGATTTGAATGAATATTCAACCAGCTCAATATTTAGATATTTGTTTATTCAATAGATAGAACAAATAGTCTAAAGTAATTCTAAAATTGGTTTGTTTTCTCATGCAAGGAACTAAAAAGAAAGAAAACAAGAACCCTGCTGTGTAGACCCAAGTGCTTATGTTCTGGGCCCCAAATAAGCCTCAAACTTTCCCTCTGAAATAACCATGGGCTCCCAGGCAACTGGAGAAACAGCCCAGCAAGGGCCTGTGTAAAATTTTATACTTCCAAATAAAATTTTGAGCTGTCTGGGAAGGGGACAAATTTGAACTGTAATTTAAAAGTTGTTTTTAAATTTTAAGTGCTTCTTAGAGCCTTCCTCAGTTTCAGAGGTCCTGCTGGAGATTTTATCTACCTGTTATCCCAAAATGTAGCTGTGCTTCTAGACTGGAGGTGTGCAACTGTCCCCTGTCTCTCCCTAGCGTGAGGACACATGGACACATGGACACACGGACACACGGACACACACACCCACCCACACCACACACACAGAGCCCAATTTTCATGCATTTCACCCCACAGCCACTAGAGGGCCTCTGTCAGCCGTGCCAGGCTCTGAGTTATTCCAGATATTCACATATATATATATTTAAATATATTATATATAATATATATCTTAAATATATTAAAAATACATTTTAAATATATATATTTTTAAATATATATTTAATATATATTTTAAATATATATATATATATATCCCACATTGGATCACCAACTTATTATTTTGCCACGTGACAGCATTTTCCCCCCAAACTGCCAGTTACCATGATCATGTCAAGGACGAAAGGTGACCTTTACATCCCCACACAGAACTAGCAAGCTCATCTCAGAAAGAGGCTGGTCCAGAGCAGGGCTGCCCAGCAGAACTTCCCCTGATGACGGAAGGTTCTAGATCTGAGCATCCCCTGCAGGAGCCACGAGCTACTCGTGAAATGTGGCTGGTGGGGACGGAGGAACTGGATTTTACCTGTTATTTAATTTAAGCTGACTCAGTCTAAACAGTGCTGGGGCTCAGGGCTACCACGTCGAGGTGTGGGGCAGCCCTGTAATTCTGTGGAGGCAGGGCTCTGTGGACCCTTCCACTGACATAAAAAGACCTTCCTTTGTGTGTTTTTATAACTCAGCCTCACAGCATTCACCACAGGTCATCATTTCGTATGTTTCATTGTAAATAATATGAATGTACATTAGAAGCAAATATGAAGTGGGAGCCACTTTTGACTGTGGGAGGTGGGAAAGTCAACGATAGCTCACTTATACTTTTGGGGACTTTTCAAATTTCTCAAGGGTTTTTATTTTTATAAATGTATTTATTTTTTATTTTTATTTTTGGTTGCGTTGGGTCTTCGTTGCTGTGCGCGGGCTTTCTCTAGTTGCGGCGAGCGGGGGCTACTCTTCGTTGCAGTGTGAGGGTTTCTCATTGCGGTGGCTTCTCTTGTTACAGAGCATGGGCTCTAGGCAGGCGGGCTTCAGTAGTTGTGGCGCACGGGCTTAGTTGCTCCACAGCATGTGGGATCTTCCCGGGCCAGGGCTCGAACCCGTGTCCCTTGCATTGGCAGGTGGATTCTTAACCACTGTGCCATCAGGGAAGCCCCTCTCAAGGGTTTTTAAAAAGTTCATTTCCCTACTGGTCTCCATTTCACCCTGGTTGTGAATCTTCATTAAGCAACTAAGACCCAGCGCAACCAAATAAAAAATAAATAAATATTAAAAAAACCAAAATCAAATACATGGTATTAAAAAAAAAAGAACCCCACTGGTGGGAAACCTGAAATTTGCAGGTATTGCCTCGACACCCAGGCACCCACCGCCTAGCCCAGAACTAAGTGCAGCTACACTCAGCACCCGGTCCCATCACCTTGCTGTTGGGTGGCCTCTGTGTACTGCACGCTCAGCTCTTTGCTTTGGGACACTTTTGAGCCACTCCCAGGCGTCTTAGTGCAAGCTGCCTGCTGTGTGGACCCATGCAAGTCCGTGGCCACTCACCCACGAGGACTCCCAGGGTGACCATGACGATGCTGGTGGCCACCATGGCCGAGAGGGCTGCCCGGCAGCATGCGGCGTCTGTAGCCTGGATGTTCTTGGTTGCCCTGGGCACCAGCTGTAAGTCACCGGTGGTGGGCTCCATGGCTCCCAGACGTGGGGACGACAACCTGGAAGCCAGCAGAAAACAGACAGAAAAAGGAGGTCAGAGCTGGGGGCGTTTCTCTTTCCCTAAGCAAGGGTCTTCCTTGTGCAGACGTGACAGCCATCAACAGCGCCCTAGGCGTCGGGGGCTCCACGCAAAACATAAAAACGGATTCAACACGATTGCTGGCTGGGCTGGCACACGCGGGATCCCCATGGGGCCCTTGCTGGGAAGAGTATGTATGAGTTTCCTGCAGTTGCTGTAACAAATGACGACAAACCAGTGGCTTAAAGGAACACAGATTTATTATCTTACGGTTCTGGAGGTCAGAGGTCTAAATAATAGAAGGCTGTGTTCCTTCCGGAAGTGGCCGTCTGCAAGCCAGGAAGGGAGCTCCCACCAGAAACCAACACCGCCGACACCTTGATCTTGGACCTCCAGCCTCCAGAAGTGGGAGAGAAAAAATGTCTGTTGTTTAAGCTGCCCCGTCTATGATATTTGTTCTGGCAGCTTGAGGTGACTGAGACAATTGCACAGAGTCCCCACATACCTCACACCCAGCTTCCCTAATATAAAGTCTGGTACATATGTCACAATTAATTAACCATTTTTTTTTTTTTGGCCGCACGGCATGCAGCATCTTAGTTCCCCGACCAGAGATCGAACCCGCGCCCCCCTGCAGTGGAAGCTTGGAGTCTTAACCACTGGACTGCCAGGGAAGTCCCTTAACGAACCAATATTGATACACTATTACTAACCAAAGTCCACAGTGTATTCAGATTTCCTCAGTTTCCCCCTAATTTCCTCTTCTGTCGCAGGACCCCATCCAGGATCCCATGTGACAGTCATCACGTGTCCTTGTGACCTCTCTGGGCTATGATGGTTTCTCAGATTTTGTGATGCCCTGGGTAGTCTTGATATTTTGCGGAATGTCCCTCTTTGAGGGTCTGTCTCGTGTTTCTCTCATGGTGAGAGTGGGGTGAAGTGGGGGTTGTCTGGTAGACCCCCCCCACTAGGCCCCACCGTCCACCCCTCCATCTCTGCTCATGGGGTGTCTGGAGCAGCCCCTCCACTCTTGGTCTGCGTGAATGTCTCCTCCTTCAGGAAGCCCTCTTGACCTCTTCCACCCCCAGCTACAGACCACCCTCTGTCACATTCAGGGAGTATCCTCTCTGCAACCAGCTCTTCCCTGAGATTCCACAACCATCCATCCCCCTGGAAAATCCTCATCACAAAAGACTCACAAGACACTCAGATATTTGTTGAACGAATACGGCTTGTGGAATAGTCACCTGCATTGGGTTTTGGTTTCCCAGGTGTGCACAGTCAGTTGACAGAACACAATCAGACCATTTTCTAAATGCATTGTGGTTGGTAACACAGTCCCAGGGTGTACTGACCTCATCTTTTTTTTATTTTGGTCAGATCTCAACTTGATCTTTATTATTTTTTATTTATTTATTTATTATTTATTTTTGGCTGCGTTGGGTCTTCATTGCTGCACACGGGCTTTCTCTAGCTGAGGTGAGAGTGGGCTTCTCACTGCAGTGGCTTCTTTTGTTGCGGAGCATGGGCTCTAGGCGCTTGGGCTTCAGAAGTTGTGGCACGGGGGCTCAGTAGTTGTGGCTCGTGGGCTCTAGAGACCAGGCTCAGTAGTTGTGGCACATGGGCTTAGTTGCTCTGAGGCATGTGGGATCTTCCCTGACCAGGGCTTGAACCCGTGTCCCCTGCATTGGCAGGCAGATTCTCAACCACTGCACCACCAGGGAAGTCCTGACCTCATCTTAAAGGTAAATGTCTAGTCCAGGGTTGGCTGCCCTCACACCTTGTTTTTATAAATAAAGGTTTATTGAAACACAGATATGTCCATTTGATGACGTCAGTGGTTCCTAACTGGGAGCAATTTTGCCCCCAATGGTGACACATGGTGATGTCTGGAGACATTTTGGGTTACCGCGACTGGGGTTCCCCCTGGCATTTGATGGGTGGGGACCAGGGATGCTGCTCAACACCCACAGTGCCCAGGACGGCCCCACACAGAGAAAGATCCAGCCCTAGATATCAGTGGTGCTGAGTCTGAGAAACCCAGAGGTATATATTATCTTTGGCTGCCTTCGTGATGCAATGGTGGAGTTGGGTGGTCAAGACAGGGACTGATCTGGCCTGCAAAGCTGAGCGTATTTACTCTCTGGCCCTTTAGAAACATTCGCCCATCCTGCATAAGGCCATCCCCAGCTGATGAGTCATCACTAACGCTTTGATGCAGAAGAGGATTTGCAAATATGAATGTCAGAGTTTGCCCTGGTGTCACAATGCAGGTGCTCGCAGAACAGCCTTCTCCTTCTGCTGGCGGCTCACTCTCTTTGGGGTGGTGGATTCACCCCAGGGTGGCCCACAAAATACTGCACCGCGGTAAACTGGCCCACTAAGCACAACCTGAGAGCTCGTCAGCCCCTGAGAGATGGAAGGAACGCCATGGCAGACAGAATCCAAGATGGCGGCCATGACCTGAGGCCCTCAGTCCTGCAACCACAAGGAACTGAATTCTGTCCACAACCCTGTGAGCTGGGAAGTGGATCCTTCTCTAGTTGAGACTTTGGATGAGACGGCAGCCTCGACTGACACCTTGATTGCAGTCTTGTGGGAGACCCTGAGCAGCAGACCCAGCGAAGCTGTGCCCAGACTCCTGACCCACAGACACCGAGAGGTAATAGATGTGTGTTGATTTAGGCTACTAAGTGTGTGGTGATATTGTTTTGTGGCATAGAAAGTAAATACAATGCCACTTCACCCATTAAATGCTATTTGAAAGTCAACCGTTGGGTTCGTTTTTATGAGTCTGAAAATTTTGAGCATTACGCTGATTCTCCGTCGTAACAGTTAACTCTATTTTTTTTTTTTTTTAATCTCTTATTAGGGAGGATGCAGGGTAAGAATAGCTGTGTGATCTAACAACTCTGGCATCCAGCTTCCTCCTCTGTCAAATGGGCAGAATGCAATGCCTGCCGTCTGGTTGATTTTTCCTCTTCAGGATCCAGGATCTCAGGATCTCAGTTCCAAGAAGCAGGCTGAGCTCTGGCACTTTTGCCTCTGAAACTTCTCTGGGTCAAGAGCCAACAAATTCACTTAAGGCTGTTGATTTCTGCTACTTGCTACTAAAAGAGCCTTGAATGTGTTAAGCCATCCCCAGCCCCCTGCTGGATAATTCTCTTCCATTCATGAGACTTGAACAGACCTTTACTCCAAACCCAGCACGTTCTCAGCCTGCAGAGAAGCTTTTTTCTCCAGAGGGGATGAATCACCTTTACATCTCTGTAGAGGTGGATCTCATTACCACCCCTCTGCCTCTGCTCCCCCCGGGATGCTGGTCCAGCGTGGGCGGAGAATGAATCATACCTGGCCTCTGACACACTCTTCCCCATTTGAACACCACAGAGAAGGAAATGGGGGGACAATCCCATTTCATTTCCCTTGACAGGGCTCCATGAAGGTGCCCACTCGGCCAGGTGCTTCTCTGGAGGGAGTAGAGCTGTTCTTGAGGCCCGTACAGATGAACGGCAGGCCTGGGTGTCAGATAAAATACAGTCAAACCTTCTGGTAACTGACTATACTGCTGAACTGAACGAATAAGCATTTTCAGAACTCTAATGGAAAACGGATGAATTCATAAAAGTGTTAACAAAAGATCAAGATAAAAAAAATTAATTACATGGGACTGAGTGAACTGATGAGGATGATTATAATTTTTGTGACTTTCTGTTTGAATTAAAAAAAAAAAATCCCACAAGGACTCAGAGTCAAAAAATATACAAATCAATTATCACTGCAAAGTAAAGGAGCTGTTACAGTGGAGGATTACTGGACTCAAAGTCAATATTATGACATAGTATGAGTGTGTTTCATGTTTGGTAATTGCAATCACTATTGCTTTTGTTGTGGTCATCCATTTACAAAAAAAAAAAAAAAATACAGTCAAACTTGAATTTCAGATTGACAAGACATAAACAACCCTGTGATGGTTGATTTTGTGTGTCCATGGGGCTAGGCCATGGTGCTGGTTTCTGGTCAAACATGATTCTAGATGTTGCTGTGAAGATGTAATGAACATTTAATTAGTTGAGTTGAGTAAAGCAGATAAGCCTCTGTAGTGTGGGTGGGCCATATCTAGTCAGTTGAAGGCCTTAAGAGAAAAGACCAAGGTTCCCCCCCAAAAAGAGAGAATTCTGCCTCCAGACAGCCTTTGAACTTGAGCTGCAACTTTTCCCTGGGTCTCCAGCCTGCCCTGCAGATTTCAGGTTTGCCAGCTCCCATGACTGTGAGCCAATTCCTGTCCCTCTGTCTGTCTCTCTGTGTGCATCTCTCTCTCCATTCTATTGGTTCTATTTCTCTGGAGAACCATGACTCATATAGTTGCTAATATGTTTTGTGCAAACTTTGGGACATACTTGTACTAAGAAAAAGAAAAGTATTTGTTGTTTGCCTGAAATTCAAATTTATCTGAATGTGCTGTATGCTTATTCTTATACCTGGGGCCCAGCCAGAATGTCCCATCCTTTCAAGGTAACATGTCTCTGCTGGGAATAGCCACTCTGTACCTCACTGCCACCATCCAGAGTCAGCGAAAAAGGGGAGCTGTGCATGGGTGGAGGGGGGGCGAGGCTGTACAACACTTACCCCTTTATTCTTACACTTGAGCTAAATTGCCTTCCGAGGAGCCAGAGAATCTCTAAGAATCACTTGATGAAATGTTTTAGGGACAAAGACACCAAGATTCACTTCTGTGATTAGGGCTGGAAACTCAAATGTAGTGTATGAGCTCATTGACAGCACCCCCTACAAACACACACACTATGTTCATTCAACCCCAGACGATCCTGCCACCCCCTCACCCCGTGGGTTTTCTAAGGATTCCTGTGTTCTCTAAATTGTCTTGTCATCACTGTCATTAGGGCACAGAAGGGGCCTACTGCTATTTAGCATTGAATATAGAAGCTCCATTCATCGTTTCCATCAATCCGATATTTACAAAGGGCCAGGCCTGGCTGCTCTGTGCTGGGTACCCAGCCCTGAATGAGACAGATGTGATTCTCAGCTCATAGAGCGTAAATCTTAGTGACAGAGACCCAAGTAAATTAAAATTGCAGCTACAATAAAGGCTGGAAAGGAGAGATGCATCCATGGGGCTTTGAGTCTCCGTAAAAAGGAAGCTTTGATCTAGACAGGGGGCCAGGGAAGTCTTCATGACGGAGGGATGAGTTATCTGAGTTCTAAAGGATAAATAGGAATCCAGTAAGTGCCCAGTGGAAGCAACAGATGTCCACGTAGTAAGAACAAAATATGTAAAAGCCCTGTGGCAGGAGGGAGCAAGTAAGGGCCATCTTAGAGGAAGTGTGCCAGTCAACTACTGCCATGTAACAAATCACCAAGACATAGCTCCTTAAAACAATGCACATTCATTATCTCATGGTTTCTGCAGGTCAGGATTCTGGCATGTTTTAGGGGTCCTCTGCTCTGGGTCTCACTCAGCTGCAATCAAGGTGTTAGCTGGGGGAGTTCCCTGGTTGTCCAGTGGTTAGGACTCAGTGCTTTCACTGCCATGGCCTGGGTTCAATCCCTGGTCAGGGAACTAAGATCCCACAAGCCATGCAGCACAGCACAAAAAAAAAAAAAAAAAGTGTGAGCTGGGCTTCATTCTCATCCAGAGGCTCAAGTGGGGAAGGATCCACTTCTGAGCTACCTGTTGTTGCTGGAATTTGCTTCCTTGTGATGTAAGGCTGAGGTCCCATTTCATTGCTGGCTGTTGGCCCAGGGCTGCTCTCAGCAACGGGGAGCTGTTTAGTTTCAAGCAAATTTAGAAAGCATTTCCAACTCCCATCTTGACACTCTCTCTCTCTAGATATTCTGCCAACACCTGTAGTGACCAACTATCTCAGTTTTCCCGGGATTTCTCTGTTTTAGCCACAAAAGTCCCACATCTCAGGAAACCCCTCAATTCCAGGCAAACAGAGTCAGTTGTCACCCCACAGGCAACACCTAAACACAACCTGTCCAAAATTAAACTAATTTTCTTTCTCCAAACCTTCTCTCATCCACACAGTTGCCCAAGCCCTGAATTCTCACTTACAGTCGACCTTCCATATCCACGGGTTCTTTACCCACTTCTTCAACTAACAGTTGATCGAAAATATTCAGAAAAAAATTCCAGAAAGTTCCAAAATGCAAAACTTGAATTTGCCACATGCCAACAACTATTTACATAGCCTTTACATTGTATTTACAATATTTACACAGCATTTACATTGTACTAGGTATTATAAGTCATCTACAGATGATTTCAAGTATACAAGAGGATTGCATAGGTTATATGCAAATGCTAAGTCATTTTATATAAGGGACTTAAGCATCTGTGGGTTTTGGCATCCACAGTGGGTTCTGGAACCAATCCCCCTCAGATACTGAGGGATGAATGTAATTACCCCCATCATACCTTGTCCGTCACCAAGTCCTGCAGATTTTATATCCTGAATTTCTCTAGAATGGGGGTCATTAAACTTTTTCTGCAACGGGCCAGAGAGTAAATATTTTCAGCTTTGCAGTCCCACAGTCTATGTTGTAACTACTCAACCCTACTATTATGTCATGAAAGCTGTACCAGGCACATGTAAACAAATGGGTATGGCAGTGTTTCCATAAACAGGCAATGGGCTGGAGTTAACCTGTGGGCCATAGTGTGGTGACCCTTGGTCTAGGATCCATCGTTTGTCTTTATCCACACTGCCTAGGGCAAGTTGTCACCACCTTGAATCTGAATTATTGCAACGACTTGGACCCTCCACTTTATTATCTTCACTAGAGCCAGACTAACCTTTCGCCAGGAAAACCCAGTTACTCCTCTGCTTGTAAGCAGTCAAACCCAATGGGTGGAGGACAGAAAAACAAAGTAAAACAAAACCTTTCAAGAGAGACACACCCTCATCTCAGATTCTGCAGGATTCTCACAGATAAAAGCGTGCTAAGGATAAGCTCCCAACCTCAAAATTGCAAAACACACAAGGGAAAAAGCCACCATCAGGAAGAATCAGCAGACACAAGAAGGCAGTACTAGACACTGAAGACGTTCAGAAAGTGAAACTATCTGAGATTATAAAACAAGTATGCTTAAAATTCGTTCAGACATAAAATAATTGAAAATATGACAAATGATCTCATAAAAAAAATGGGTACAACTTTAAAAAAAATGGAAGTTCTAGCAATGAAAACTACAGTCATTAGGATTAAATTCTCAGTAGATGGGTTAAACAACAGATACAGATCAATAAAAACTAAATGACTCAGAAGATAGATATGTTACCCAGAATGCAGCAAAGAGAAGTAAAAAGATAGAAAACCTGTGACAGAAGTTAACAGATACAGGACACAGAAAAAATGGAAGGCCCCACTGTATATCTCACAGGGGTTCCAGAAGGAGAGACTAGACAAAGGGAAGAGAGGAAATATTAGAAGAGAAACTAATTGAGAATTTTCTAGAGTTGTTGAAAGACATGCATCCTCAGATTTGAAAAGCACCATGATCTACAGAATAAAAACAAAGAAAATTATAGAAGTAAGCAGAAAGTAAAGACAGGTTATTTATAAAGGAAGGCTGATTCAGAGTGATAGCAGATTTCTTGGGACTTCCCTGGTGGTCCAGTGATTAAGATTCCATGCTCCCGCATGCCGTAACTAAGAGCCCACATGCTGCAACTGAAGATCCTGCGTGCCACAACTAAGACCCAGCACAGCCAAATAAATAAATAAATGGATAAATATTAAAAAAAGAAAAAGAGTGATAGCAGATTTCTCATCAGAAACAAAAGAAACTGGAAGGGAGAGAATAATATCTTCAAATTGCTGAGAGGAAATAGGTCAATCAACAATTATATGCCTAAACCCATTTCGTCAAGGAAGAGAATGTAATATAGACATTTCTAGGAAAAGACTTAGAAACTTAACCACTAACAGACCTTCACTGAAAAAGCTACTAAAGGATGTATCTGGGGAAGAATAAAATTGAACTTACAGGAAAGATGTAAAAAGCAGGAAGCACTGTGAGCCCAGAAACTGGTGAACATGTGGGAACATCTAAATAAGCATTATGTATATAAAATAGTAATAATGACCAATTAGGGATGTATAAAAACCAAGGTTGAACTAGCACACAAGACGGAGGGGATGATTGCAGTCAAAAGACATTAAGGTTCAGGGACTTCCCTGGTGGGGCAGTGGTTAAGAATCCGCCTGCCAATGCAGGGGACACGGGTTCGATCCCTGGCCCAGGAAGATCCCACATGCCGCAGAGCAACTAAGCCCGTGCACCACAACTACTGAGCCTGCGCTCCAGAGCTGCGAGCCACAACTACCGAGCCCGCGTGCCACAACTACTGAAGCCCACGCACCTAGAGCCTGTGCTCCACAACAAGAGAAGCCACCACAATGAGAAGCCCGTGCACCACAATGAAGAGTAGCCCCCGCTCACTGCAACTAGAGAAAGCCTGCACACAGCAACGAAGACCCAACGCAGCCAAAAATAAATAAATAAATAAATAAAATTTTTAAAGAGACATTAAATTTCAGGGGAGACTATTGACAAATTCCAAATCTGTTAAGTGAAGCATTCATGATAACATTTTAAGGGTAACTTTAATAATAGAACTAAAATGGATGACTTCCAAAAAAGTATAGTGAAAAAGATATAAAAGAAAAAGGGAGGAAAACAAAGAAAAAGAGAAAGAAAAAGTGCAAATGTACTAAATTTACAAGGTAAAAGACAGAATTTTTCAGGTTAGACTTTTTTTTTAAAGCTATCAGATGTTTTAAGTGGTCTCTTGCAAACAGTGAAAGTCACAAAATGGAAGAGATAAAAATTCTAATCTCATATGTACCAAATAGCAAGCTAGACACCAGACAATCTTGTTTAATGGAAATATATATTCATGGCATTAAAGAACAAACTTACCTTTTTCAGGCACACATGGAATATTTGCAAAAATTAACCATACAGTAGCCACAAAGCAAGTCTCAACAAAACCCAAAAACCCTCTCAGACCACTTCTCTCACCACAGTGTAATTAAATGAGATGTCTAGAAATAACAAGAAAATTACGACTGAAAATCTAAAATCACTTCTAGTGAATTAATAATTCCAAGAAGAAATTATAGCTAAATTAATAAAATATTTAGAACTGAATGATAGTGAACATGCTTCACGTCAAAATCCTGGATGCAGGGACTTCCCTGGTGGTCCAGTGGCTAAGACTCCGCACTCCCAGTGCAGGGGGCCTGGGTTCGATCCCTGATCAGGGAACTAGATCCCAGATGCTGCAACGAAGAGTTCACATGCCGCAACTAAAGATCCTGCATACTGCAACTAAAAGATCCCGTATGCCGCAATGAAGATCCTGCATGTGGCAATGAAGATACCGCATGCCACAACTAAGACCCGATACAGCCAAATAAATAAATAAATATTTTTAAAAAATCCTGGATGCAGTCAAAGCAGCCCTTACAGGCAAAGATGTGGCAATCACCATCCATGTTACATCAAGTCGGACAGCTGGACAGGCATTGATTTCAATGCGCAGTCACTGGGGTCTCGACCCTCTGTGGAAAGCACAAATCTCTAGGCTCGGCCCCCCCAACAGCACTCACTGCACTGAGGTCAGCTGCCAGGATCCTGGCATCCCCAGCAGAGAAGGCCACGTTTTGGGTTTTTCTGTCCCAAGCAAAACCCCATCTTTGCACAAGTGGTCCCAGGAGTACGCATGGGCCATCATACCTGCTTTCTCTTCTCTTAGTTTTTCCTTAAGAAGTGTCTGAGAAGGCAAATCCATCAGGAAGAGAAAGGGGTAGGAATTCAAGGGGGTAGAGATATCTCCTTATGGGGATGTGTAGTCAAAACTTTGGCCTTTGCCAATAAAATTGCCCTGTAAGCGAACTGGATTGTTAGGTCATCAGAAGGTTCTTGTGGGTTTCCTAATGAGCTACATAACCCATGCCCTATTTTCTCTGACATTTCCTCATATTCTATGACTTAATGACAAAACAATGGGAGGTAAAAAATAAAATAGGAAGAACATTCTAAAAACAAAAAGTACAACAACAAAAACGAACAAACAAAAAACCTTTGGCCTTTGCCTCTGGTTCTGGGAAGTGATCTCTGGGAGGCTGAGGTCAACCACGTGGACAGTCAATGAATCAGTTATGCCCAGTGAAAGCTCTGCACCCTGTAGCTTGGGGGAGCTGCCCTGACTAGCAATACTCCATGTGTGTTATCACACATCAATGCCAGGAGAATAATGCATCCTGAGTGCATGGGGAGAGGACAGCATCACTTCACGTCTGGTGATTCTCCTGATTCTGTGGCCTAATGTTTGTGTCCTCCCCCAATTCTTATGTTGAAACCCTAACCTCCCATGTGATGGTGTTTGGAGGTGGGGTCTTTGGGAGGTGATTAGGTCATAAGGGTGGGGCTCCCGTGAATGGGATTAGTGCCCTTATAAAGGGACCCCCCCCCCCCAGAGAGCCCCCTGGACCCTTCTGCCGTGTGAGGACACAGCAGGGAGACAGCCACCTATAAACCAGGAAGCAGGGCCTCACCAGACACCAGACCTGCCAGTGCCTTGATCTTGGATTCCCAGCCTCCAGAACTGTGAGAAATAAACTCCTGTTGTGTATAAGCCACCCAGTCTGGGTATTCTGTGATAGCAGCCTGAAGGTACTCAGACAGCTGGACTAGCCCCGTGAGTCTCTCCCTTTGGTTGATCTTAATCGATAATCTTAACCCCTCTAACTGTTACAGTTAATCTTAAATCATAACTATGACTATGACAGCTCTTAGTGATTTCTGAGTTTTTCTAGTGAATTGTCAAACTGCAGGGTGGTTTTGGGAACCACCCCCCTTATTAGTTTCCTGGGGCAGCCATGACAAAGCACCACGAGCGGGGTGCCTTATATCAAGGGTTCCCCAACCCCTGGGCTGTGGACCGGTACCGGTCTGTGGCCTGTTAGGAACCGGGCCACACAGCAGGAGGTGAGCAGCGGGTGAGCGAGGGAAGCTTCATCTGCCACTCCCCATTGCTCACATTACCGCCAAACCATCCCTCTGCCACCACCGTCCATGAAAAAATTGTCTTCCACGAAACAGGTCCCTGGTGCCAAAAAGGTTGGGGACCACTGTCTTATATAACAGACACTTGTCATCTCCCAGTTCTGGAGGCCAAGAGTCAGAGGTCAGCGTGTCAGCCGGGCTAGCTCCCTCTGAAACCACGAGGGAGAATCTGTCTCAGGCTCTCTCCTGGCTTCAGGGGGTCGCTGGTGATCTTTGATGTCCCTTAGCTTATAGCAGCATCACCCCCACCTCTGCTTCCATCTTCACATTGCATTCTCCCTGTGTGTGTCTATGTCCAAATGTCCGCTTTTTAAAATTAATTTTTATTGGAGTCCAGTTGCTTTACAATGTTGTGTTAGCTTCTACTACACAGCAAAATGAATCAGCCATGCATATACACATATGCCCTCCATTTAGGACACTATAGTGCATTAAGTAGAGCTCTCTATGCTATACAGTATGTTCCCATAAGCTGTCTACTTTATACATAGTATCAATAGTGTATATGTGTCAATCCCAGTCTCCCAGTTCCTCCCCCCGACCCCTTTCCCTCTTGGTATCCATACATTTGTTCTCTATGTCTGTGTTTCTATTTCTGCTTGGCAATTAAGGTTTAAATAGAACTACCATATGACCCAGCAATCCCACTACTGGGCGTATACCCAGAGAAAACCATAATTCAAAAAGACACATGTGGTGCTTCCCTGGTGGTGCAGTGGTTAAGAATCCACCTGCCAATGCAGGGGACAAGGGTTCGAGCCCTGGTCCGGGAAGATCCCACATGCTGCAGAGCAACTAAGCCCGTGTGCCACAACTACTGAGCCTGCACTCTAGAGCCCATGAACCATAACTACTGAGCCCACGTGCCGCAACTACTGAGTCCGTGCGCCTAGAGACCTTGTTCTGCAACAAGAGAAGCCACTGCAATGAGAAGCCCGCACACCGCAAAGAAGAGTGGCCCCCGCTCGCCGCAACTAGAGAAAGCCCGCACGCAGCAACAACGACCCAACTCAGCCAAAAATAAAATAAATAAATTTAAAAAAAAAAAAGACACATGCACCCCAGTGTTCATAGCAGCACTATTTACAATAGCCAGGCTGTGGAAACAACCCAAATGTCCCCTTTTTATAAGGACAGCAGTTGTATTGGCTTAAAGCCCACCCAAATGACCTCACTCTAACTTGATTACATTTGCAAAGACCCTACTTCCAAATAAGGCCGCTTTCTCTGTTGCTGGGGGTTAGGACTCCAACATATGAATTTCGGCGGGGGGGACACAGTTCACCCAGAACATCCCTGAACTTGCAATTGATCTCAGAATCGAGGACAGTCCTGCGCGGAGACCGTGACCTCTGATCTTGTAGTGGGCCCTACCAGCCTCATGAAGGAAAAGAGTTAAAAAGACAGAGTTCACGCCCCCTAGGACGGCTATCATCAAAAACCAGAAAACAGCAAGGGTTGATGAGGATGTGAGGAAATCAGACCCCTCGTGCACTGGTGCTGGGAATGCAAAATGGTGCAGCTGACTGGGAAGCAGTCTGGACGTTCCTCAAAAAATTAAGCATAGACCCACCATAACGCTAAAGCAATTCCTCTCCTGGGTACACATACACCCAAAAGAAAGGAAAGCAGGGTCTCAAACAGATATCTGCCCACCCATGTTCACAGCAGCGTATTCACAATGGCCAAAGGTAGAAGCAACCCAAGTGTCCACTGACGGATGATGGATAAACACAATGTGGTCCATCCATACAGTGGAATATTATTCAGCCTTAAAAAGGAAGGATGTTCTGACACCTGCTACAATATGGATGAACCTTGAGGACATGATGCTCAGTGAGAGAAGCCAGACACAGAAGGACAAATACTGTCTGATCCCACTCACAGGAGGTCCTAGAGGAGTCACATCCATAGAGACAGGGAGTAGATGGTGGGGGCCAGGAGCTGGGGGAGGGGCTGGGGAGTCAGTGTTTCATGGGGACAGAGTTTCAGTTTGGGAAGATGAGAAAGTTCTGGAGATGATGGTGGGGATGGTTGCCAAACAGTGTGAATGTACTTAATGCCACTGTGCACTTAAAAATGGTTAAATGGTGAATTTCATGTTATGTATAATTTACCCCAATAAAAATAGATAGGAATTAAGAGGGAGAGGAACTGACATGCCAGAAGCGGAGATGTGAGAAGGGAAAACTGTTCACAGACAGAAACATCCAGAACGTGGAGGCCAAGAGCGAGTATCTGTGAACAAACAAGGAAGCTCAGGAGAGGCCAGGCCACCCTCAGGGCCAGCCCCGCCCCACCTCCGAGTCCAGCAAACGCTGGGCTGGATGCGCGCCAGTGCATCTGTGACCTGGCCCGACCCCGACTCGGCCTCCTCGAAGGGCACAGAAACCTCACCCAGCTGTTGGCAAGCCTGGTGGAGTGCAGATAAAAATCAGGCTCCAAAATCTGCCTTGGAACCAAGCAAAGCTCAGAAAAGGCAGTGACTGTTTGGTCCAAAACATCTGACAGTGTCTCCAGGTCCTTCCACAGAAATGGCATTTTGCTTGGACGCTGTGACAGGCAAGATAACATCCCCTGAAGATGTCCCCATCCTGGTCCTGGGACCTGTGGATGTGTCATGGGGCAGAGGGGACTTTGCAGGTGGGGTTGAGGCCCCTGAGATGGGGAGGACCCTGGATTCCCCGGGGGGGCCCAGCGTCATCCCAGGGTCCTTATAAGAGGGAGGCGGGAGGGTCAGAGGCCGAGAGAGATGGCAGATGCTGCACTGCTGGCTGTGAGGATGCAGGAGGGGCCATGAGCCAGGGATGTGGCGCCTCTAGAAGCTGGAAAAGGTGGGAACCGATGTTCCCCTTTCTTTGGGGGAAGAAAAGATGCCCCAGTCATGATGCCCCACCCATCTGGCCCCCAGCCCTGCCAATCACAGTAATCACCCCTCCATCCCTATTGATGACTGGTCCACACTGGACCCAGGCCTGCCAATCACAGTACCCACCCCTCCACCCCCATCAGTGACTGGTTCACACTGGACCCAGGCCTGCCAATCATAGTACCCACCCCTCCAACCCCATCAGTGATTGGTCCACACTGGACCCAGGCCTGCCAATCACAGTACCCACTCCTTCATCCCCATCAGTGATTGGTCCAAAGGATTGCATGACTGAAGTAGGCCAACCAAATTTCTTCCTTGAATTTCAGCAGTATAAAATTGCCACTTTGGTAGGCCAAAAACAACAGGACATGATCAATTTCATAGGGTTTAACTAATAATAGGAGGGAGGGAGCAGCCTTCTTCCCAGCGGGGCTCCTAAGCCGTCATGGCTAGGCTTGGGGCCATTGGCTGCCATCTTGGCCTTTAATAGGAAGGAGGAATGAGGTCAATCTGGAAGGAAGAGGCTGGATAGATGTAGGGGGCATAGCCAGGGAAGGACCTCAGGGGACAAGACAGAGTGACCCAGCCCTGCCTGGGGCCAGGTCTTCCTCTGGACTGCCCAGGCACTGGAGCCAACCTTTGCTTGAACTGGTTCAAGTCGGGGTTCTCTCTCTTAGGACATCAAAATTTATGGCTCTTGGACAAACCAAAGCAGGGAGCAGTAACTTCTACAAGGACACTACAGCCCTTCACCACCTCTTCCACCATTGTAAAAAGAGAGCGCTCAATCAACATGACCTCAGGCTTCTCCAAATTCTAGATGGCATCACCTCCCCACACACGGGGACGCCCATTCCCATGAGGCCTGGGCAGATCCACGCACAGCCGGTGGTCAGGAGAGGACCTCCCTCCTAAGCGCACCTTCCAAGTCTGAAAAGGGGCCCTGGAGACAGAGGAGCCTCACCTGAAGTCTTCGTGTTCTCAATACTGGCCTCCTTTGGGGGCAAAATCTTGACGGGACAACGCAAGTAGCCACAAAATAAATAAATAAAATAAAGCTTGTCAAACTATTTGTAAGTGGCCACAAATAGCCACAGTCCGTGCAAAAGCCCTTCTCCCTCCCAAGGAGAGCCCAAGTCAGCAAGGATCATTTATCCACTGACAACCCCCAAATAGAAGTTTCCAGCTCATGTCTCTCTGGAGCTTCAGGCAGGAATGGACACCTGGATGTCTCCCCCTGAAGCTCAGCATGTCTCCAGGATGGGGTGTCCTTCCCCTGACAAGCCTCTTACCCCCCTTCTCCTGAGTTCTCGGGTACCACCTCTCCTTCCCCCGATACCCTAGACCAGCCTCTGGGGTCTCCTGTCACGTCTTCACCCTTCTTCTCCTCCTCGCTGGTCACCTTCAAATCTGGCTGTTCCACCTCCTTCCTCCTGTCTAGGGGCCCCACCCAGCCGTTCCCACTCTCACGACCTGCCCCCCTTCCCTGGGCTCGTGGTGGTCTTGCTAACCCCAGGCTTGCCGCCACCTGGCCATTTTTCAGACAACTGGAGAGATGTGCCTAGACCAGGGGGTCTCATCTGGGCTGATCCTGCCCCCCAGGGGACACTGGGTGATGTCTGGAGACATCCGTGGTGGTCACGACTGGGGGCTCCTGGCATCAAGGGGGTGGGGGCAGGGATGTTGTTCCATCACCGCACCGTGCTCGGGGTGGCCCCCCAGAGAGAATGATCTGGGCCCCATGTCAGCAGTGCTCGGGGGGAGACCCTGGTCTATACAAATACGATCGTGCAACTCCCCTGCTGTCAGTAGCTCCTCACTACCCTTAGCACCAAATTCAAAATCTCGGCCCTGACTTCCCTCCCCAGCCTCATCACCCACCATCACCCGCTCTCACCACCAGTCACTCCACGTTTATTCTGCTCCCAAAGAAATTCTGACACTCACTACACCGTGGATGAACCTTGAAGATGTGATGCTCAGTGAGAGAACCCAGACACAGAAGGACAAATGCTGTCTGATCCCACTCACTGGAGGTCCCTGGAGGAGCTGGATCCACTGAGACAGGAAGTAGATGGTTGGGGGCCAGGGGCTGGGGGAGGGGCTGGGGAGTCAGTGTTTCATGGGGACAGAGCTTCAGTTTGGGAAGATGAGAAAGTTCTGGAGATGGATGGTGAGGCTGGTTGTACAACGATGTGTATGTGCTTAATGCCACCGAACCGTGCACTTAAAAATGGTTAAGATGGTGCATTTTATGTGACACACATTTTACCTCCATAAAAAAAATTGTTGAGAGACATCAGCCCAGAGTAGACAGGGTGGAAGTTTGTGTCTCTCCTTGTGACTGCGGACACAAGAAAGAGGAACATTTGGTGCTGGTAAAATAACTTCACACAAGTAGCAAACAGTGATGCCATGGAGGCAGCAGACCCCCTGGCTGGGGAAGTGATTATAAAGTACCACAGGGATGCACCTGGTTCAGAGAAACTTCCAGACTCTCATATACTCCTAAGGACAGAGAAGGGCCTTTCACACCTGTCCCTTACCCTCATCTCCCTGCTAAGTCTTTGCAAACAGTTGGTGCAAAAAACGTGTTTGTTTCTCAAGTGAAAAGCTGACACTTCTACCAAAGGAGAAACGGGCGTGTGCTTATTAGCCTTGCAAGAAGTGGACCAAAACCCTCCAAGTAGCAACGTCTCTGGGTTGCTTTATCTTCCATCTAATGTTGAGGCACAAAAAGCAGAAGGTTGGATTGATCCCCTGCGAATTATCCGTCTTCAGTCATAACGTAAAGTCCATTTGAAACCCAACTTTCCCCAAACACGCCTATTTCTAGATTGAAGTAAACTTCTCAGCAAGATGTAAAGTCCATTTATTTATTTTTAAATATTTATTTATTTGGCTGTGGCGGGGTCTTAGTTGTGGCCCGTGGGATCTAGTTCCCTGACCAGGGATCGAACCCGGGCCCCCTGCATTGGGAGCGCAGAGTCTTAGCCACTGGACTACCAGGGAAGTCCCTGTAAAGTCCATTTAGGGTTCTGAAAAAAATAGTCAGCTCAGACAAATTATTTGGTGTTGGGTAGACCAAAAAACAAACCTGCCTGTTTGGATGTATCTCTCTCCTTTCACTCAGATGTAATGGAGACAGCCCGGCTCGGGCCAGTGGGTGTTTTCCTGAAGAGAGAGGCAAAGGGATGGAAGATTCAAGAAGATCCTACACACCCCTAATCTCAGACGGCAAAATATCTTCTAGAATTTGCTTTATTTTTATTATTTGCAAAGATTGGGGGTGGAAGACAAAAGCAGAGTAGAAGGAGGGAAGATAAGAGAAATCAGAGAAAACAGAAGAGGCGATTGCTGGCTCCACACGGAGACCTTGGGCTGAGAGAGCGCCCTTGACAGGTTGAGGCATAATTTATTTTTCTAAAAGCAATGTCGGAGGATAAGTTACCGCCTGAGCTTGAGAGATACGTGAGAACACCCCAGGCAGATCTGAAGAATGACTGTGCAGCAGTAAAGCAAGAGAAAGGAGTAGGCGGGAGATGCTGTCCCCGGTTACGGGAATGACCCATGAAAGCTTCCAGAAGGATCCGTATGGGCTCTAAGATCTGAAGTGTGGGCCCAGATACAGGGACGGAAAAGGAAAGGGCGGGGGGGAAGGGTGGGGGGGAAGGGATAGTTAGGGAATTGGGGATTGACATGTACACACTGCTATATTTAAAATGGGGACTTCCCTGGTGGCACAGTGGTTAAGAATCCGCCTGCCAATGCAGGGGACACGGGTTCAAGCCCTGGTCCAGGAAGATCCCACATGCCGCGGAACAACTAAGCCCGTGCACCACAACTACTGAGCCTGAGCTCTAGAGACCGCGAGCCACAACTACTGAGCTGGCACGCCACAACTACTGAGCTCGCGTGCCACAACTACTGAAGCCCACGCACCTAGAGCCCGTGCTCCGCAATGAGAAGCCCATGCACCGCAACGAACAGTAGACCCGCTCACTGCACCTAGAAAAAGTCTGCACGCAGCAATGAAGACCCAACGCAGCCAAAAATAAATAAATAAATAAATTTACAAAGAAGCAATATTGATTTCATTAAAAAAAGAAAAATGTTTTTAAAAAATAAATAAATAAAATGGATAACCCACAAGGACCTACTGTATAGCACAGGGAACTCTGCTCAATATTATGTAACAACCTAAATGGGAAAAGAATTTGAAAAAGAATAGATACATGTATATGTATAACTGAATCACTTTGCTGTACACCTGAAACTAATCAACTATACTCCAATCAACTATACTTAATCAACTATACTTCAATATAAAATAAAAAGTTTAAAAAATAAAAAAATAAAATAAATAGAAAAAAGAAAAGAAAAGGAAAGGGCTGTAGAACATATGACCACAGCACAGAGACTGCAGAACCAGACTGCGAAGGGTCAGCTCTGAGGTCTCCAGCTGAGCCCATGGCTGCATCAGCATCCCCTCCCCCATAACATCCCCCACTGTCATCTCATGACCTGACTCTCGTCCCAACTAGGCAGTGATGGGGTGACACTGAGCAAGTCACCCCCATATGGGGCGGCCAATCAACCCAGGTCTCCTGGGACTCTTCCAATTTTAACCTGGAAATCCGGACATCTGGTCACCCTACTCCCCCTCTGTCTTCACGTGCCAGAGAGGGTCTGGAGGCATTTGGGGGGGTCCCAAGGAAGGGCTCAGCCAGGGGACCCTGAGACCTGAGCCATAATAGTGAATGAGGCAGGAACAGTGTCTGTTTCCAGCCTCCTGACGTGCCATGGAGAGGCTTGGTGTAAAGCCAACGTGTCCTCAATGCCACCCAGACGCCTGCCAGAGTCTTTTTCCAAAGAGAGGGAACCTCAGGTGCAGGGCCTCCAGGGAGGATGCCAGGCCAAGCAGGGGGTGGGGTGACGAGGCACTGGCCTCAGGGAACACCAAACTCCTCCGTCAACAAGATCAGTGGTGGGGGGGAGAGATAAATTGAAAGATTGGGATTGACACATACACACTACTATATATACAATAGATAACTAATAAGGACCTACTGTATAGCACAGGGAACTCTACTCAATACTCTGTAATAGCCTATATGGGAAAAGAATCTTAAAAAGAGGGGATATATGTATATGTATAACTGATTCACTTTGGTGAACAGCAGAAACTAACACAACATTGTAAATCAACTATACTACAATTAAAAAAAAACAAAAAACCAAGATCAATAGTATTTTCTGCAACATTTTTAAAAAAATCAAAATTAACACCAAAAAATCCGGGCTTCCCTGGTTGCGCAGTGGCTGAGAATCTGTCTGCTAATGCAGGGGACACGGGTTCGAGCCCTGGTCTGGGAAGATCCCGCATGCCGCGGAGCAACTGGGCCCGTGAGCCACAATTACTGAGCCTGCGCGTCTGGAGCCTGTGCTCCGCAACAAGAGAGGCCGCAATAGTGAGAGGCCCGCGCACCGCGATGAAGAGTGGCCCCCGCTTGCCGCAAATGGAGAAAGCCCTCGCACAGAAACGAAGACCCAACACAGCCAAAATAAATAAATAAATTAAAAAAAAAAAAAAAAAAAGGCTATGCCTTCCTGCGACTGGGTGTGCTAATGCCTTAATAAAGTTAGTAGTCCCTGGGCCAAAAAAAAAATCCATGACCAACAAAATATCAACATTTTAGGGACTTCGCTGGTGGCGCAGTGGTTGAGAATTCGCCTGCCAATGCAGGAGACACGGGTTCGAGCCCTGTTTCGGGAAGATCCCACATGCTGTGGAGCAGCTGGGCCTGTGCGCCACAGCTGCTGAGCCTGAGCTCTGGAGCCTGCGAGCTACAACTACTGGGCCCGCATGCCACAACTACTGAAGCCCGCACGCCTAGACCCCCCCGTGCTCCACAACGGGAGAGGCCACCGCAATGAGAAGCCGGCACACCGCAAGAAGGAGTGGCCCCCGCTCGCCGCAACTAGAGGAAGGCCGTGTGCAGCAACGAAGACCCAATGCAGCCAAAAATAAAAATTAATTAATTAATTAATAAAAAAATAAAAGACTTAAAAAAAAAACCCATTAAAAAAAAATCAACATTTTACATAAAGCCGGGGTCCCACCCTGCACTTGCTGAACTCATCTGTTTCTCCTCCTCCTGATCCCAGGCCTTTGGGTGCCATCTTTGCTTAAAATCTTGATATTTTGCTTGAGGATTCCTCTGCATTCACTTGGTGTGTCCAGTACTGCACTACAATATCATTTCCCTTGATCTTGAGGTTTTTGGCGTCTCCTGAAATTCCGTGCCCAAGGTGAGTGTCCTGTTGGCCTCCCCTTAGTGTGGGCCCTAGAGGACGGTCATGATTGAATAGCACTGTTTGGTTTTCTCACCATTTTGTTTCTTAGTTCCACTCTCTTGTCTGTTTGTTGTTTGTGCATGTCAGCGACTAAGTTTCCTTTTTTTAAGAAAAGTTTTTAGGTTTAAAAAGCAGACCACTTCATAAATTTTTAAAAAATAAATCAATAAAATGCTCTAAAATTGATTGTGGTGATGGTTGCATATAACTGTGAATATATCAAAAACCACTGAACTGGTTTATATGGGTGAATTTTATGAGATGTGAATTATATCTCAATACAGCTGTCATTTTAAAAATCAAAAGAGGGACTTCCCAGGCAGTCCAGTGGTTAAGACTCTGCACTTCCACTGCAGGGGGTGTGGGTTCAATCCCTGGTCGGGGAACTAAGATCCCACATGCCGTGTGGCACAGCCAACAACAACAAAAAAAAGTAGACCACTTGAAGGTTAAATAAACATTTTCACAGACTACCTGCAGATATGCGCCTGGCCCCTGTGATCCCATCCTGTCTGTGGTTTTAATAACACCCCTGACGCCTCCAAGCTCCAGGCCAGACTTATCTTCTGAATGTCCAACTCAGGTTGGCTTCTGGAACCTCCTTCTGGGTGACCTAAGGTGACCCCCACCTCCTGGTGCTCACACCCTTGTGTAATCACCTCCCCTTGACTGTGGTCAGGACTCTGTTTCTAAGCAGTAGGATATGGGGAATTCCCTGGTGGTCCAGTGGTTAGGACGCTGTGCTTTCACTGCCGTGGCCCGGGTTCTATCCCCAGTTGGGGAACTAAGATCCCATAAGCCACGTGGCCAAAAAAAAAAAAAAAAAAAAAAAAAAAAGGCAGTAGGATATGGCAGAGGTGATGTGTTGTCACTGTCATGACTAAATTACATCATGTAAGACCCCATCTTAGCAAGAGGGAAGAGATATGGGAACATATGTATATGTATAACTGATTCACTTTGTTATAAAGCAGAAACTAACACACCATTGTAAAGCAATTATACTCCAATAAAGATGTTTAAAAAAAAAAAAAAAAAGACCCCATCTTAGCAGACTTAAAACCCTCCTGGTGGACTTCCCTGGTGGTCCAGTGGTTAAGACTCCGTGCTCCCAGTGCAGGGGGCACAGGTTCGATCCTTGGTCAGGGAATTTCCGAATGCCGTGCCGCGTGGCCAAAAAAACAAAACAAAACAAAACAAAATAACCCTCCTGGCTGGCCTGGTGAATATGTTGGCTTGCTGGAAGAGGCTGTATGGGAAGCAACTGTGAATGTCTCTAGGAGCTAAGGGTGCCCACCAGCTGGGCCCCTGGTCATCTGCCAGCAACCTGCACGAGTTTGGAACTGGATCCTTCCCCAGCCCATCTTTCAGATAAGAACACAGCCCAGCCAGCCTTCTGATCGCAGCCTTGTGAGACCCTGAGCAGAGGACCTGGCTAAGCTACGCCCAGACTCCTGACCCACAGAGAACAGGATATAATAAACACGAGCCGTTTCAAGCCACCAAACTGGTGGCAATTTGTTACCACAATCCAATGACTGACAAACTTCTCAGATCTGACACATGCCAAACTGGCAGCCCTTCTCAGCCCCTAGAATATCTGTTCCTCCCATAGTTTTCCCCATCTCAGATGGAAGCTCCACTTTTATGATCACTCAGACCCCAAAGCCTCAGGGTCATCCTGATGTCTTTCTCACAGTCCCCATCCAATCGGCCTGAAAATGCTGTCAGCTCCTCCTTTGAAATGCACCTAGGATTGGACCACCTGCACTATCTCTACCCTGGGCTAAGCAGAGATCTCCCAGGCCTTATCATAGGGCCAGCTGCTGCCACCGACACGGCAGCCTCAGAGAGCCAGCTGAAACCTGACCCAGGCCACATCCACCTCTGCTCGGACCTCCGCCTGGCTCTCGTTCAGGGCAAAAGCCCCAAGTGACCTGATCTCACCCACTCTTTGCTGTCTGTCCTTAGCCCCCTCCCTCTGCTCCAGCCATACACAGACATGATGGTCCTGCCTCAGGGCCTTTGCACCTGCTGTGCCCTCTGCCTGATGAGCTTTCCTATACCCTCATGGCTGTCACCTCCACTTCCCCCGCTGCATCCCCTGCTTTGCTGGTTTTCTCCTGAATTGTGCCAGCTGTACTCATGGGGGTATAAGGTAAGATGGTTTCTGCCAAGGTGCAGAGCCTGGAGTCCCCTCGAGTCCCTTTGGGAGAAGTGGCTGAGCACTGGAAAGGGAACCAGGGAAAGAACAAGTATAGCCCAATATGTATGGAGAAAGCAAGTTATCTTACGCTGCACCCTGACCTCACAGTTCCTGGGAGTTCCGGTTTGATCACTCCAGCTGGTACATCGTTCCTCAAGAGAATGGAAATGTACTGGGGAAAAAAAAATGCCTTCAGTAAAAATAAGTCAACAAGCATGTTCTACGTGGCAGGCATTGCACTAAACAATATTTACATGCATTACCTACTTTATGACCACAACCCTCCTACAAGACCAACTGCATTCTGATGGAAGAGGAAACAGAGGCACACAGGAGCAGGGTCACTTGCCCAAGGTCACGGGATGTGGTGGTTTTAAAGGAGGTTCACAAATTTCTTGCCACTTTTCTCTTTGGTGGAACCTAAGTTTCCTTCCTTAGAGTGTGGGCTGGACTTGATTTACTCCTAATGAATAGAAAGTACCAGAAGAAATGGCATGAGACTCCTGAGTAGGTCATAAAAGGCACAGAGGTTTTCCCTCACCTGCTCTGTGCGGGGCCAGCTGTCATATAGTGAGAAGGCTCAAGCAGCGCCTGGGAGGTCCACGTGAGGAGGAGCCACGTGAGGGGGCCTCCTGGAAGCTGCAACTCCTGCCCCCATCGGGCCCTCAGGTGAGGCAGCCTTATGAGGGACCCTCAGAACCACCCCCCCCAACAGATCAATCCCAAATTCTCACCCACAGAAACTGGCATAATAAATATTTGTCTGAAACTGCTAACTTTGGGGATAATTTGTTACGCAGCAACTGCTAACTAATACACAAGACTCCAGGCCCCAGGACCTTTCTATCTGGCTTCCCATTTTCCCTCCCAGGAACCACACCCTCTGTTCTCAGTGGTCCATCCTGTTCCCTTCTCTTTATTCTCTCCTGTAGCCCACCAAGCGCCCACCATGAATCTTCCACTTGTCTTTTTTTTTTTTTTTAATTTTCAATTTTTTTTTTTGGTTGCGTCAGGTCTTAGTTGAGGCACGTGCGATCTCTGTTGAGGCATGCGGGCTCTTCGTTGCGGCACGCGGGCTTCTCTCTAGTTGTGGTGGCGGGCTTTCTCTTCTCTAGTTGTGGCACGCAGGCTCCAGGGCGCGTGGGCTCTGTACTTTGCGGCACGCGGGCTCTAGTTGAGGTGTGTGAGCTCAGTAGTTGTGGCGGGCGGGCTCAGTTGCCCTGCGGCATGTGGGATCTTAGTTCCCTGACCAGGGATTGAACCCACGTCCCCTGCATTGCAAGGTGGATTCTTTACCACTGGACCACCAGGGAAGTTCCTTCCACTTGCCTTTAATGGCCGATTTTATCTAGTCGGTTCAAACAGTGGTTCAGCCTGTCCAAGGGGAAATACAGCACTTGGGATCACTTTTTTCCAAACAGAGTCAACTATCAACTTTAATAAAACCCCAAACTTCATCCCAGCTCTGCTCCTGGCTCCTACATTTCTTCCCCTCCTCACTCTCAACTCTTTGCCCATCTCTCTGTATAAGTTTTTCTCTTGCCACTCATCCAAGACAATCACCGTTTTCCATCCTGTATGTCTCCGCTTCTTTGCTTCCATGGCAGTCAACGCCCGTCTATGGAACAGGCATCTCTTGTCTACACTACACCCTCTCCTGTTTCTCCCTATCCTACTTCTCAGGCTCAGATCCAGCCAGGAAACCTCCCCTCCCCCATTGCCCCAACTCCATGAAATCAATCACTCAGCAAGCCTTTAGGAAATTTAATAAGCTTGGTCTTTTTTTTTTTTTTTCCTTTTTGTCTGTGGACTTTTTGTTAGGTTTTCATAGGAAGAGGTGTTTGTGAGAGAACTATTTGCGGTGATGATATCTCGTGTTTTTGTAGCTTTTTAACGTGCACAGAGGAAAAGGAGTCAGAGATCCTGGGGGGAGGGGGGTGTGCGGTTGAGGCCAGAAGCTGATAAACACGAGCGATACCCAGGAAAACGGATAAAGACGTGGAGATTAAAAAAAGAAACTTCCAATCACTTACGACTTGTACAGTTAAAATTAATACAGGGGGGCTTCCCTGGTGGCGCGGTGGTTAAGAATCTGCCTGCCAATGCAGGGGACACAGGTTCGAGCCCTGGTCCGGGAAGATCCCACATGCTGCGGAGCAACTAAGCCCGTGCGCCACAACTACGGAGCCTGCGCTCTACAGCCCGTGAGCCACAACTACTGAGCCTGCGTGCCACAACTACCGAAGCCCGCGCGCCTAGAGCCCGTGCTCCGCAACAAGAGAAGCCACTGCAATGAGAAGCCTGCACACCACAACGAAGAGTAGCCCCCAGTCGCCACAACTAGAGAAAGCCCGCACAAAACAACGAAGACCCAATGCAGCCAAAACTGAATTAATTTAAAAAAATTCATACAGGGTCTCAATGCAGTGGGGCATCTCAGATTGGATCCCTGAACAGAAAAGGCGTTAGTGGAAAAACTGGGGAAATCCAGGCAAAGTAGGCTGCGAGCGTTTATGTTCATTTTAATGTCAGTTTCTTAGTTTTGATCTACGGTGGCGCAAGGTTTGAACACTAGGAGATGCTGGGTGAAGGGTGTTCGGGGATCCTCTGCACCATTCTTGCAATGACAATTATTCTTAAATCACTTTTCTTAATTAATAGAGGTAAAGCGGGAAAAATGGCAAAGCCTGATGCCGATGTGAGCCAGAGACCCAGAACATGTGACCCTCTGCCTTACTTTTAGAGCCACGCATGTTCAAATAACTGGGAACAGCTGTTTCCCCGTTCTGACTTTTATGTGGATGGGATGTGCTTATGCCCGAAACACGAGCAGCCACGAGCAGAAAGTTCATGCCTAAAATCTGTGTGGGGTTCACAGCCTCAGGTCAGTTAGTTCAGACCTCCCAGCACTCCCATGGGGAGGGGGCCGGCACGATGATCCCCACTTTACAGATGAGGACACTGAGGCTTGGAGAGACTATCTCCTCTGTCTCTGTCTCTCTCTCCCTCTTTCTCTCCCTTTGTCTCACTGTTTGTCTGTCTCCCTCCCCCTCCCCCCTCCTCCCTCTTCCACACAGAGTTCTTAGAATTCAGGAACGGCTCCCCCAGGCCCCTGTGGTCCAGGTAAGGCAGGTGAGCCCAGGGGACGGGGACCAAGAGCTCGAAACCCTGCCCCAGGGCAGGAAGACAGATGGCGAGCGGCCAAAGGGACGATGGAGGTCAGCTTCCACGCCCCGGTTCAGGTCCCAGCTCCCCACGTGCCGGCCACAGACCCACACGCTCGCCCCGCCGGGTTCTTTCTCGTTCCTCGACTGCAGAGGCTGGAAGGAGGCGCCCAGACCTTCGTGTCCTCCTCCAGGAAGGACACACTCACCTGCACGCGGCCTCGGGTCCCTCCCAGGGCCTCTTCCCTGTCACCGACAGCCATGGTACCCCGAGCGGACCTGTCTCCCCGCGCAGCTTGTGCCCAGACTTAATCAAAGGTCACCCGGCTTGCCTCTGTTCAAAGACTCTCCCGGCTCCACACTTTACACCCTAAACATTCAGAATCCTGCCAAGTTCACATGCTGAACAGCACGCAGATCTCCTGGGGGTGGAGGGCTGCAGGGTGCCCCCTCCAGTCCGTCACCGCGGGCAGATCAGGGGCAACACCTGACGTGCTGTTTGGAGGAACAGGAGGGCTAACCACCACGTCCTGGGGGCTCCCAGGGTCTTCCGTCCCCGCGAGGAAACAGGGAAGGGGGCGTCCACACACACACACAACCACGCACAAAATCATACACGATCTCACAGTGCAATCACGCACACGTGGTCACACACTAGTTACACAGACACACAGGCAATGACACCACCCCACACAGCCATACGCAACCCCGCGCCTGTAACCACACAATCTCACACAATCCATCACAGGTACAATCGCGCACACGCCACACCTGCCGCCGGCAGCTGACTCTACGGCCCCTCCCCCATACGACCCCCAGCCCAGCTTTAGGCCTTGTGACCACACCCTCCCCAAACTGTTACCCCCCAAATCCTTGTCGTGTTTTTACTCACTAGCAAGGGATTGGCTGAGAGAAGCCACAGGGAGGAAAGCAAGGGGCCCCTCACCAGATCCCTGGAGACCTTCTCGCCGGCTCTGCGCGCCGTTTCCTGCCGGCCCAGCCCCACCGCGGGTTTAGCCGAGTTAATGGGTGGGAAGGCTGGAAAGCGGCCGTCGGGGTTGGGGAGCCCTCGGGGTCCCGAAAAACGCAGGGTGCCCGGCCGTGTCTACACGGCCCGGCCTCAGTCACACTCCCCGAGGGCGTCTACACAGTCCGACGCGTCCCCCGCACGGGCCGGGCGAACCGAGGCGCGAGGAGAGGGCTGCCGCCTCATTTCGGGGGACCCCGGACTCACCGCGCTCCTCCCGAGACTGCACCGCGACCCGGCTCCCTCCGCAAACGACCCGGACTCCAAGAGGCTCAGGGATGGGGCGGGGCTGGGGGCGGCACCGGGTGGGGGAGCCGCCCTCCTCCCCACTCGGGCATCAATCGGGGCTGGGGGCGCCGCCCTCCCCCGCACCGGGACAGCACCGCCTTCGCCAGCTTCCGCTGCCCGCCCCCCCCCCCCCCCGCACTGCACCCCTTCCCCTGCGCACCTGGGACCCATCCGGGCCGCTCCCAGCTCCTAGAGGCTCAGAAAGGACAACTGGGTGTGGGTCGCCCTGCGCACCTGGTCAGGAGCCCAGGTGGGTCCCATGACGGAGCTGCGTCAGCAGAGGGAGGGGAGTGGGCGGGCGGTGCCGCGGGAACCACGTGGGGAGATCGGTTCTGGACCCTCCGGCTTTCTGGAAGCTGCGGGAGTCCCGGTGAGGTCCGGGTGGAGGGCATGACCTGGGCAGGTGAGCCCACGCGGGCAGGTGACCTGGGACACAGGGCAGGGGAGGGGTGCCCGGGATGCTCAGGGCGGGAGGAGTGTGCATGCGAATAACTACGGTAGTTTATTAAACGAACTTTAAATTTTTGAACAGTTTCAGGCTTATGGAAAAGTTGTGAAGACAGTAGTGAGAGCTCCCACATACCTGGCCCCGGGTCGCCATTCCTGACAACTTCCTTTAGCGTGGTAAGTAGTCACAATCACCAGCAATATTCCTTAAGCCCGTGACTCCTGGGGGCCTCCCTCCTCCCTCCCCCAGGCCAGCCGAAGGGCTTTCTAGAACTCCAGAACAGCTGAGGGTGATACCCCGCGAGTGCCTTGCCCACGTGGCTGGCAATCCCCACCCCTCTCCGCCAAGCTCCTAACCTCCTCTCACCTCCCCACCGGAGCCCAAAGCAGCCCCTCCAGTGTCCCTCGGGCTGGACAGTCACCTCCTCCAGGCAACCTTCCCTGCCACCTGCCCCCCAAGACAGAGCTGGGGGCCTCTCCTGTGCTGACCCTCGGATGGGCTGCCTTCCCAGACTCACACAGGCATCCCAGGCCTGAGCGGAGGCCTGGCACACAGCAGGCGTGCAATGAACCAGTGAGTGAATGAGCAGGTGAATGAATGAGAAATGCATAAGATCTGGTCTACTTAGTGAAAGAAAATCACTGTGCTCACAGCATTGGTCCTCTTTGTGGCTCAAACACAAGACGCTGATGGTGATGTGGCGAGTGGCACAGCCTGGCGTGAGCCTGGAGGCGCTGGCCCCAGAGACTCGACTTCTCTGTGTGTGAAGCTGAAACACGCCGGCACACGGGCCCCCGCCCCACACACGGCCTGCAATCCTCACCACCTGTGCTCCTGCAGGCCGGGGTCTGATTGCTGGGGCCGCCACCTGTCTTTGCTCAGCTGTTTGCTAAGCAAGGGCTTTACGTTTTTGAATAGTGGTAAATGAGAGTATTTTGTGACCTGTGAAAATGACACGAACACATTTTGGTGTCCACCAAGTTTTTGGCCACAGTCACGCCTGTCTGCTTACACGTTGTCTGATGCTTCTGGCTACACAGCTGGGTTGACCGGTTGTGACAGTGACCATGTGGCCCAAAAAGGCCCAAACATCGACCATCTGGCTCTTCACAAAAGTCCACAGGCCCTGCTACAGGTGACTCTCTCCGTGGTTCTTAGATCATCACAGACAAGCTAACAGTATCCAAATGCAGGCAACAGCAGGCTCTGCTACCCTCCCCTCCCCTCATGAGGACCCCGCGTGAGTAAAGACAAGTAGCCACATGGCGGCAAAGCTGAAACCCCACTTGGGCGGCACCAGCGGCCACAGGCTGCGGGTTTGCTCCGGACACCTCCATCCACACAGGAAGTCCTGCAGGCTGAAGGCCACCAGGGCCCAGCCCGGCCCACCGAGGACTTCCCCCCAACACCCCCGAGCCCCGCCCCCCACCCCCGGCTCACTGCACCACAGAAAAGGCAAAGACCCAGCCATAAGTATCAAAAGCTGTGTTTAATTATAAGATTCAAACAGAAGCAAGGCAAAAACTGCAAACGGAAACTTCAGGAACTAACATCCGCCTTTGAATTCCTTGACGTTTGTCAAACCTCCAAAACAGAAAAAAGAGAGATTCCGCGCTCTTTACCGACGTACAAAATGGCTTAGAGGAAGGCGCAGTCCGTAGAGGGAGGGCAGGGGTCCGCTCTGGCCTTCCCCCCAGGCTGCCCCGTGGCTGCGTCCTGGTCCCGGCCTCTAAGGTCAGGGGCTCCCGTGGGGCTGAGCAGGTCCAGCTGCTCCAGCCCCAGCCTCCCACCGGATCACCTGTTCTTTGAGAAACACACAGAAACAGGTGGAAGACGTCTTCTGGTTTTTTTTAGGAATAAACATCGTTTCTTCCTCGAGAGGCGTGGCTGAGAGGCGGTGAGTCTGGCTGGCGCTGGTATTGTTTGGAATGGATCATGGTCGGCCCCCGCCTACTGTCTGCAGCACAGCAGCGGGCCGGAGGGACACAGAGCCGGCGTGGGGCGTGGGGTCTGTGCCCCTCCTCACGTCGTGGACGGGGAGGAGCGGGCCGGGGCCCTGGCGATCAGCAGCCCCGGGTGCCTGTCCGGGCGCCGGCTCTGTCGCCAGGCGGTGACACGGGGGCCGGCGGCATCTCCGTCGTGAGGTTCAGAGAACCCTGTCCGTGAGGTAGAAGACATAACGCCAGTTACAGAATATCCTCCCACATTCCAGAAGCTCCCCGTCCCCCGTGCTAGAGTTGGAGGCCGAGGTGCGTGCACTGGATGGGGTGCTGAGAGCGTGCGGGTGCCTGTGGCGAGGGTGGGGGCCGAGTTCCTCTGAGCTGAAAGGCAAGATGGGGCCACCGGCCTGGCACCAGCCCCGCCCCCGAGAGGGGCAGTCCGAAGGGCTCGCACCCCAAGAGGCGACACTACCAGAATTTCAGAAAGTCGTGGCCGTTTATTCAAACATGTCGGAGCTGGAGCAGAGGCGCTGGGCGCTTCCGGGCGAAGGAAGGGCCGGGAGCAGGGCTCGGCGCTCACCGTGGGCCCCCAAGGCCGCGGCGGGGTCCAGTCCAAACCCCTGGGGGCCCTGCTGGGCAAAGGCGCCCCTCCACCAGGAGCCAGAGCCTCTCCCTCTCCCGGCCCGGACCCGAAGGGAAGCAGCAGCAGGGTAAGCACCAAACTGGGCGTGTCCGCGGCCACCGGCGGAGGTGACGGCTCCGCCCTCCCCCCCCACCCCCGCCGCCGCACCACCGCCGCAGGAAGCGGGGCGCGCGCGGGGGTGGCCTCAGCCGGCCGGGGGCTTCGCGGCCACGCGAGCTCGGAGCAGGGCTGGGGTCCGGGGTGTGGCCGGGCTGGAGCAGGACGTGCGCATCGGCCAGACCAGAGCACCAAGTTGGGGGCCGCGCGGGTCCAGTCCCGGGGCGCGGGGGCCGAGTCTGCGCCCTCCCCTAGGCCGAAGGGCCGGGGGCGAGGCCGGTCGGACTCTCGGTCTCCCGGGGGGGCGCGCCGGCCCCGCTCTCCTCGGGCGCGGACGGCTCCGGGGGCTGCTCCGCGGGCGGAGGGGACAGGGCCGCTTCTTGGCCGGGAGGCAGCCGGGAGGGGGCGGCGTCGGAGTCAGCCTGGGGCTGCGGGCCGTCGGCGGAGGCAGGCGCCCACGGCGACTGAGGTAGGTCCTTCTGGGGGAGGGAGGAGAGAGGCCCAGGTTGGCGGAGCCGCGGGGTGGGGGGGGGGGGCTCCGGGCCCAGGAAGGAGCCGCGCTCGCCAACCGGCACCAGCACCGCATCAGGGCCCCAGGAGGGCCCCACCCTGCCTTCTCTGGCTTGCTCTCCCTCCGGAACCTTCCAGAACCAATCCACCCGCTCTGTAGCAAAGCCAACACCCGCCGG
Organism: Eubalaena glacialis; assembly: GCF_028564815.1. Taxonomy (NCBI): domain Eukaryota; kingdom Metazoa; phylum Chordata; class Mammalia; order Artiodactyla; family Balaenidae; genus Eubalaena; species Eubalaena glacialis. Next base: position 185,761,389 of record NC_083719.1, on the reverse strand, counting down.
GAGGGAGACCTTTGGGGACAGTGGGCACTGAGCCCAGGAAGCCTTCCCGACTCACCGGGTCACAACAGTCACACCACATGTAAAGCGTGTTCCCATCTACGCGAACAAGTTACACACACGCCGGAAGTGCTCAGAGCCCCCATCAGGGCAGGGCGGGTTTCCTAACAGGGCCCACTAGAGACCCCGCAGGCCCGGAACGCCCTTGAGTTGCGGGGATATAGCGGTCGCCCTGCGCTGCACGGGGAGTGGCCTCTGTCCCTTTCCTCTTCAGTTTCAGACAAGAACAAGGCCCGGCCCGCCCCCTGCCCGCTGGAACCCCAAGTCCAACCAATCCAACCAAATGGGTTAGGGTTAGGGTTAGCAGCGGGGCAGCAGGATCACCCCAAGCCGCACCACTAGCACATGCACCCCTCCCCGCCCTGCAGCCATGGGAGCACCACACCCAAAGCAAAACCTTCCAGAGACGGGACGTGGGCTGCGGGGTTTAGTTGTAACGCTAGGAGATCTTACTCAACTTTAACTCTAGTTAGGGCTTATTAGGCTATTATTTCTCGCAGACAGTCATAGCAAACTGGTATTCACCGCAAAGCCGCTGCCCGTCCAGAACATGCCCAGCTCCCTGCGCCAGAGCGCCAGGGCACAGCTGGTCACAAGCGTGCAGGGCACCAGGTAGAGGAGGGCGGGCTGGCCGCGCTGCATGAGGGCCAGCGCCATGAACGTCACCAGGAGACCGATGCCGTAGGCTGCGGAAGCAGAGACAGGCAGCACGTTACCCTGACCGGTCCCAGGCTCACCACCCACTGCTCACAGGGGCAGGAGAGGCAGAGCTCGCGCCAGGGCCGTGGCCGTGGCCGTGGCCGTGGCCGTGACCGTGACCCACGGGCCAGGCCAGCGGGTCCTCCCCACCCACACCTTCCCGGACGCCGGCAGGCGAGAGTGCACGCAGGGGTCAGCAGGGAAACAGGAGAGAGCGAGGGCCCAGCCGCCAGACTGGGGAGAGGAAGCGGGCGGCCGCTACGGGAAGGTCTGGAATCCCGGGAGTGTCTGGAGAAGGAGCTGCGAAGGTGCCCCAATATCTCATTTTTGTAAGCCTCTAGTTAGAAAAATAATTTGAACTGAAGTAACATAGGTACAGAATTAGGAAATCAAACCTTTCATAACTGAGTTGTGACCACATGAAAGCACTGAGGGGTGAGAGGCGTCCGCACTTCCTGCTCACCGTTCAGCATAAAACAGCGTGTGTTATTTAGGGATGTGTGAGTCCAACGTATAAAGACCCCCACACACGTAGAGCACAGGGACGGACGTACAACACAGCACACACGAGGAGGAGTTAGAGGGGTCGGCCTGAGCGCAGCGGCGCGGGGCTCACTGTACTAACCTTGCAGCCGTACACGTGCAATTACTCCCAGGTGAAGAGTTACAAAGAAAGACACCGTTTACTGGCACATCCCCTCCGAGGCAAAGAGCCCCGCCTCCAGCACCTGAGTCTGCTCCGGCTGCCTGCCCTGCCCCTTACCTCCATGTTTCCAAGCGATAGGCTTGTGCAGGGAGAGTTCCCGCTTATCGGCTGTGGACTAGCCACCTGTCCTAAAGAAGTGATTCAACCGAGCCAACTACAGGATTTCAGTGACGGGAACTACAGAACAATCTGACAAACTGTGGTTCACACGGAGAAAAGCTCTGCAGGCGCATCTGGACGAGCTAATCATGGAGTCTGTGAACCCAGGGGGCAGGGGCGGGGAGCACGTGTCTGGACCTTCAGGAACCCGGTGGGAAGGGGCGGACGGCAACGGCCCAAAGTACGCCGGGAAGGCTGGCCTGCGTCCGCCTGGCACTGCTGGGGGCCATGGCGGGGCCTCCCCTCACCCGTGTCGGCTGGTAGGGCCTGTGCGCTCTGCATCCCTGCTCGTCCTGAAGAGCTGACCCAGCAGGACAAGAGAACTGGTTTGGACACTTTTAGAAATGATTGGACTCAACAGAAAATGAGAAAACATCCCTTTGGTGTAAATGGCTTTAGTAACAAAGGAAACAAACAGAAGACAAAGGAAAAAAGAGAAAGACAAAGAAGACCAAAGAGAAGAAAAACAACGACCACCATGGAAAGTGACAGGAGGCCTGTGACGCGGGCGCAGGCCTGTCCCCTACCACCCCGCGGCGGAGGACGGGGCACGGCCGAGCCCCCGGGGCAGCGGGCTTACCGATGGTGCAGGCCACGAAGTAGACCCTGGAGGACTGCACCTGGATGTCGAAGCGGTGGCAGTAGGCCACGAGCAGCCCTGCGGGAGAGAGGCCATGGGCTGAGGCCGGGCTGCAGCCCCAGCCAGGCACCGGGGGTTTCCCTGGAGGGACCGGGCACCGTGCGTTCCTCCCGGCTCAGGAGGGAGCTGGCCCGGCGCCACCCTCGACTCCTGGCAGGTAACCAGACCTCCGGCGAGCGCAAACCCCAGCTCAGAGGCCGCCTGGTGGGGGAAGGGGCCCGGAGGGGGACCCTGGGGGCAGTGCGGCTGGGACAATGCCTCCGGGGGACCGCCTCCCTGCCCCCCAGGCCCCACTGGCTCAGCTCTGCCTCTGCCCACCAGCCCCCTGTGGCCTGACACCCCCAAGGGCACCCAGGCCGCCCAAGCCCGGCCGCAGTACCTGGGACCAGGATGTCCCCGAAGCCCAGGAGGGAGAAGGGCCGGTCACACAGGGCCAGCGGCGAGGCGTTGAGTCTGGGCACCTTCAGCACCATGGGGAGCTGGGGAGAGGGGGCAGCATGTCCAGGACCCGCCAGCCCGCGCTCACTCCGCTTGCTCAGCACCTCGGCCGCGCGCACCACGTACCTTCTCGTGGGTGGCCGAGTCCGACGGCCCGGTTGCCACCTCCACCATGATGCTGTTCCCACTCTAACAGAAGGGGGACTGCGTCAGACGGGGGAACACGGGGGCCAGGGCCGGGGGGGGGGGGCGGGGCGGGGCCCAGAGCCCACCTTGGTCAGGAAGGGCGTGATGAACACGAAGAAGACGTCGTAGATGAACAGCACCAGCAGCAGCAGCGTGCAGGCCTGGGAACGGGGCGTCCTGAGGGCTGTGCTCGGGGACCTCCACCGGCTCTGCCCTCCACCCCGCCCTGCCCAGGGTCCCAGACGCACAGACCCTCCGGGACACGTCCCTGCCTCTCCCAAGGCTCAGAGTCTCCCTGTGGGGAGGAAGCCTTTAGGATAAAGTCTGAGCACGGGCAGCCTGACCTTCGGTGCCCTGGAGGCAATGTCAGGCCCGAGGCTCAGGGAGGGCGACTTTCTGATGGGACACTCGAGAGAGACACAGCCGCGACCGGCCAGCTGCAGGTCTGGGCAGGTGACGCCCGGCTTCACGTTTGCCTGTGTGTTTCTAGGTTCCTCCTGCTGGGGTCGGGCCTTGGCCCAGGGTCCCGGCCCGAGCCCTGTGCTTCTGCCCCCTTGGTTTCATCTGGTTTTCCCTCCTCTGTTCACCTCACCAGCAAGGAGGCGGGCCTGCTGCACGCGCCCGCCCGGGTGTCCCCTCGGCCAGCAGTCACAGACGCTGCCGCCACGCCGGGAGACAACTCTGCACTGATCCTTAAGCCCCGTCCCCGGGAGGGTGGCCAGAGGGACAGACGAGCCAAGACCACGTGGCCCACACAGGGCCAGGCTCAGAGTGGAAGGCCCTGGGCAGGGCTGCGTGGCTGGCGGGCACGGAGCTGACCCCAAGAGACCCCGTCCCCTCGTCCACGGAGCGCCCCCACCACCCCGAGGGGCCCTCACCTTGAACGTGGGGAGGCGGATGGTTTTCAAGGTGTAGAGGCAGAAGGCGATGCCCAGCGCGTCCTGAAGGATCCAAGCCCACCTGAAAGGCAGCGCAGCCACCCTCGGGCGGGGTCTCCACCAAGAACCTCTGCCTGCCGGGCCCCTCCCCCACCCTGGAAGCCTCAGCCGCCAAGTCCAAGGCGCCCAGTGCCCAGACGAGCCGCAAAGACCCTTATGCAGACAAAGGCAGCGGCCGACGTCCTGAGGCCCGTGGGGGGACAGGAGGGGCAGCAACGGCCGGTAGGAGCAGGGGGGGAACCGAACCCCCAACCCCGACGCCATGGCCAGAGAAAGGCGGGCGCATGCCAGGGCCTCTGTCCCTCTGCAGCAGCGGCTCTCCCACCCAGATCACAGCCCGGGGCAGGGGGTGCAGGGCACGGGGGGCCATGCATCCAGCAGATTCAAATTTCTTTTCAAAAAAAAAAAAAATTTTTTTTTTTTTTCTGGCCGTGCCGCAGGGCTTGTGGGATCCGAGCTCCCCGACTAGAGATCGAACCCGGGCCCTCAGCAGTGAGAGTGTGGAGTCCTAACCACTGGACCGCCAGGGAAGTCCCTCAAAAATATCTTTTAAGCGATTTAGAAAAGCAAAACTTGCACCCACCCAGCCAAGTGCCACATACTCTCTGGGGAAATAGGGGCTTGGGGCCCTGAGGACATGATCTGGAGTCCCGGGAAGCAGGGCGCCACCTTGCGGGGCCACTTCCGAATTGGGAAGTCAAAGCTGTGTGATGAAGCGTGTGTGTGTGTGTGTGTGTGTGTGTGTGTGTGTGTGTGATGAGGCTCCCCGCTGGGAAACGGCCCCAGGGCCGGCCCCGTCCTCCCTGCCCCTCAAGTTACTCATCAGAGCTTCATCTGAGCACAGGATGAGAACCTCTCTGGGCCAGGGCACTGGTGAGAACAGAGAAGGCTCACCAAGGCCACGTGGGCACCCAGACGTGGCGGAAACCGTGGCCTGTTCTACTTTAATGCGAAGGAGCGAGCCTTCTGGCTTGGATTTAACTGTGAGCGTCCCTATTCTCTTTGTGTACAAAGGACTCAAAATATTTTCACGCTTTCCTTCTGCCAGTTAAATCTGTTGTAGCTCCAAACAGCAGCACAGCCAAGAGCGTTTAACTGCCCTGGGAGAAGCTCAGAGAAAGTGCCAGATGGTGTCAGTGACGGCAGGCGGTGGCGCGCTGCCTCGCGGGGGAGGCCGGCCCAGGGGAGGCGGGTGTTGGGAGGAGCAGAGCTAGCTGAGCAGGCAGGTGGGCACCACAACGGAGCAGCGGCCAAGCGGCGCCAGGCCACGTCCAGCCTGCCCCGGAGCACACGGCTCAGCGCCCGGGCAGCAGTGCCGGCGGCATCTCACGCCCAGATTGCGATCGCAGATGCCGGGGCACCGGACAAGCCACAGGGCAGCCAGGGCCAGGCCTGGACGGCGTGCGGCCACTGCGTCCAGAGCACTGACAGGAGAGCCTTTCATAACCGGGAGCTGGCCCGGCTCCAGGCGCCCCGAGCGGAGGGCTCGGGGAGTCGTGGGGAGGTCAGAGCACCCGAGGACAGCTGCCCCCACCCCCAGCAGGGCCTCCAGGGCTGCACTCACTGGTCCTCGTTCCGGAAGACGCCCCACACCACGCTGACGGCCAGGCACAGCAGCGCCAGGAGCAGCGTGCGGACCTGGGGGCGCTTGTGGAAGTAGGGCAGACTGTTGTCGGGGACCCTGAGGGCGGGCAGGCAGGTGGGGAGGTCAGCGGCCTCTGACCCTCACAGCCCCGTCTCTGCCCAGAGCCCAGAAGGTCAGCTCAACTCCTGCCCAAAAGCCCGCGGCCTCCCCGTCTGTCCTCCTGCTGTCCACCGGGCTCTGCTCCCAAGGGCCATCCCTGGCCCTGCCCCTTCCTCTCCTTTACCTTATCTGTTAAACTCACCATCCCTCACCTTTTATTTCTAGAAGGGAGCCTCCCAAGGGCAGGGCAGGGCAGGGCAGAGCAGGCAAGGGCAGGGCCTTGGGGGAAGCAGACCTCAGCCAGTCACTAAGCCGACCCCACCTGCAGGAGACCTCCGTCGGGTGCTGTGACCCCTCTCGCACAGCCCGCCCTGCTCCAGGCCCTCCCCCAACCCCCCTGAGCCAAGCTTCCTGACCCCCGTCGGACCTCATCTAAACCCTTCCGTTTCCCACCTGCCCCACGAGAAGCAGACCAGACCCCTGACCGCAGGGAACCTCCGGAGCCTGCATCAGCGGCGCAGCCCGCCTGCCGCCCCCAGCCGGTGTCCCCCGAGGGTCCCACGGGCCCTGACCCAGCACGGGAGCTCGGGGGAGGGAGGCCCCCCCAGCCAGCACGGAGTGGGCACCTGCTGCAACGCCTGCTCCGTGCTAGACTGACCGAGGGCTCCGGAGAGTGAGGGTCCTCAGCCTCAGTGAAGCTGTGGAGCCTCAGGGGGCCGGGTAATGGGAGGTGGGAGCGGACGGGCCGCGAGGCAGCAGAGGGGCACCCCCACGAGCAGGGCCAGGTGGGGGTCGCCCGGGGCTCACCTGCACCTGCAGAACGGCAGCCTCTGGAGGAGCGGCGACAGGCAGCTGTAGAGGCCCGTGGAGGAGGCCAGGCAGAAGATGCCGATGATGACGTAGACTGCGGGGTGGGGCGGGGCGGCCGGTGAGGGGAGCCTGAAGGAGGGCTCTGTGCCTCACTCCCCGGCAGGGTGACCACCCCAGGGGAAGGCAGGGGTAGCCCCAGGCCCCTCCTGGTGAGCCAGCAACAGGGGCCTCCAGCCACCGCCCACCACATGGCCCCTGGAGTCCCCCCTCAGCCGACACCCTGAGAGCCGGGGACGGGGACCCACCGAGCTGGTCGTAGAAGTGGTAAAGCAGCACCAGCATGGAGCAGCACATGACCACAAACACGCAGATCATAACGGGCGTCACGTCCACGGCCTCGTCCTCGTGCTTCTCGGGCCCGTCGTCCCGCTTGTGCTTCATGTACCTCCTTGAAAGACAAGAACGGGCTGGGGGACGCCCTACCGGCCGGCACCGCTTCCGGGGGCCGAGGGCCACAGAGATGGGGAAGGACAGGCAGGGGCAGCCTGACACAAGGGGTCGGGACAGGCTGAGGGACAGCTTGCCCGGAGGTGACCACCATCACCTGCCCCGTCGGCCAGTCCCCCGTCCCCACCCACCATGTGTACCTGGGGTCCCCCCCGAAGGAGCCAGTCCTGCCGGAGGTGGGGCTCCGGTCCCCAGGGCCAAGCTGTGGTGGCCACGTGGGAGCCACCCTGGACCCTGGCCCTGCACCAACCCCACCACTGCCCTTCCCTGGGCGGTCCTTCCCTGGGTGGCCGGGGCGAGGTCTCCCGTGGACGCCCCCGCCGGGCTGGGCCCGGGCCGGGAACCCTGAGGGCAGGACAGAATCGTGGGGAGCAGGGCCCTCGGGGCTTTCAACGGGTCTCCTGGGTGTTTATAGCAGCTGTTTTCCAGAAGGCTCTCTGGGCGTGCGGACTCTTGTGGTTACTTGCCCAGCATTAGGGCCGCCCATCCGGGACGCACGCACACGCGCGGGCCACTCACTTCCTCACATCCCGGCTCCCGGCCCAGTAGCCCCCAAGGGCGACGGTGCCCACAGCCATGATGAAGATGATGACCATGTTGTAGTCCAGCATGGGCTCCTTGGGGGCGTACAGTGCCGCCCGTACTGCCCGGCCGAAAGTCTGCCTCAGGGAACACAAGGGAGCTAAGGTCGGGGGGGCCCGGGGGGCCCACCCACCCGTCCCATCACCACCCAGAGGGCGGAGGCTGGCCCACTCGAGGAGCCGGCGGCCGGGAGATCCCGCCTCACCCCACGCCCTCACCCGCTACTCCTGACCCCAGAGAAGCAGGCTCTGCGGGACGAGCTTCACACAAGGTGGACGACAGGGCCGCGCGCGTGCGGGAACACAGACCCCGCCCCCAGACACACATGAGTGAACAAGGGTGGACGTGGCCTGGGAGGCGGCCTGGAGACGGACGGTGGGTCCCTTGGGGGAGACGCGAAGCCTGCAGTGGGGAACCTGGCTATCCCCATGTCACTGTGTGCTGCAGCTCGCCTGCTCCGGACCCAGCTCCCCAAATCAAAGATGCACCGGCCTCTGGTCAGACAGGGCCGGGCCGGGCGAGGGGCCGGGCAGGCCTGAGCAGGGGTGACGCTCAGGGTCTCTGGCACGGGGGCAGGGCTGGGGTCTCCATTCCTGACGTTCACAGCACTGCGGGCACACCGTCTCCTCAGGCCCTGGGCCCAGCTGCAGACAGGGTGGGGGACGAGCCTACCTCGAAAATGTCCAGCATGTCTTTGTAGCTGAGTAGGGCCACGGGAATGCCGATCTCGTCGTACTGCGTCTTGTTGCCTCCTGGGGGGACCTGGGGGAGGGGGGAGAGGGCGGCTGGACGGCTTAGCAAGGCCCACCCAGGGCGGGGCAGGCTGCCAAGCGCTCCCGACGGCGCGGTCCGCGGTGCCAGCTCTCCCCGAGGGGGCGGAGGAGTCCTGCGTGTGTGTCGGGGTCCTCGGGGGCCAGGTGGGAGGGCCACACCGCTGGGAGGGCAGGACTGCGGGCTCGGCCCTCCCTCTGGGGGAGGACAAGCTCCCCTTCCCTCTCAACCCTGGGCTTGGGTGACACCGGTCGGCCCTGAAGGGCCTGAGGGAGAGGGTGGCACACGGCCCACGCCACCCGCTCCTCAGGCGGCAGGCCCAGAGCTCCGCCCCAGGCCTTGTCAGACCCCAGCACTGCCCTGGGACAGGGCCCCTCCAAGGCCACAAGTAGGAAACCAGACTCCTCGTCTCCCCTGGCCTGACCCTGCCCCCCAGGGCCCCCGGCTGCCCAGGAGGGGCCCGGCGGCCGCACCAGTGTCTCCTTGCTGATGATGAGCAGCCCTCGCGCCCCGCTGCCCTGCGCCAGCCGCACTTTCTCGTAGAAGGTGCAGTTGCCCCGCGCCACCAGGGGGATCTGGTTACTGAAGCCTCTGGCAGGGAGGTCGGCCGGAGAGCAGAGCACGGAGGTCGTCCAGTCCCGTAGCTGCACGAGAGACTGCAGGAGGGCGGCCTTCACGTGAGCCGCCCCAGGGGAGCCAGGGCGCGCCGCGTCCTCGGGGACACAGGTCGGCGGGGGCCACTGCAGCGACCGCCGCCCCTACGCAGCCTCACCTCAAGCCCCCGGGATCTCAGCCCTGCACACACGCGCGCGCACACCCACCCCGAGTACCAGGCAGGCGGGAGGGGTACAGGGCGGCGTGTGCTCAGGAACCCTCCCCGCCTCTCTCGGGCCCGTCACAAACAGCACAAGGCGCGGGCGGGAGCGCTGGCCCTCGTCCCACCCGCCAAGCCGGGCACTGGGCACCCTGAGCCCCTCTGCGAGGAGTGAGGCCAGAGCAGGGGGCAGAGCGTCCAGGCTACCGTCACCCCTCCCGCCAGCCGCCCCAGCCCAGCACAGGCTGGTGCGGGGGGCGGGGGGGAGCCTGGCCGGCGTCCCCGCCAGGGGCTGGCCCTCGGCAGCGCCCCGACATCTTTCATTTATGACCGAGGAAACCGGGGCCCCGAGAGTTCGGGGAGCTCCTCTGGGGACCCATCCCACCTCCGTTTCCCAGCAGAGGCCCTTCCTCCATCCTCAACGGCTCTCCGCAAGACCCATCCTCCAGAGGCCCTCGGGAGACCCAGGGGAGGAGTGGAGGGAGGGCGGCAAGCGAGACAGACAAGACCCTGCGTCAGACAAGACCCTGCGTCGGGAGGGGGCGCCCGCGCTGGCCGGTACTCACCGCTTTGCTGAGGTCGAGCGGCAGGTGGGCCCACTGCGGGTTGTAGAGGATGCAGTAGTCTTTGCCTTTGGGGCCCCCGGTCTCGGACACCACGTGCACCATGCCGTACTCACAGGCCACCTGGACGGGGGCAGCAGTCAGAGAGCCGGCACGGGGCCGCCCACGGCACGACCTGGCTGGGCTGGTCCCTCCCTCCGACAGCACAGATGGGGCACGACTGTCACATCTTAGGGGGGACACGACGAGGAGGGCAGGGCCGAGCCTCCTCAGGGAGACCTGGGCGCTGACAGTGGCCATGTCAGGTCCCCTCCCTGTGGCTCCAGTGGCAGGAGCGGGGGAGTCCCCCTGGGACTACAGGGAGAACGAGAGCCCCACGCCACTGCCATAAGGCAGAAAGGGGACGGGGAGAGTCAGCGGTGCCCCAGCAGGTTCCAGGCTCCCCGACGGGCTCCCGGGAAAACAGCCGAAAGGCCCCCAGCCAGCGAGGCCAGCAGGCTCAGGGCAGAAAGGGGGTGGCGGAGCCCGGGTCACGTGACCAGCACCTGCTGGGCCACAGGCCGGTGGGAACCCCTGGGTCAGGACCCTGACCTTCCCTGCTCGGAAGCACGTCGCAAAATGGACGGTGCGAGAGGCAGGGCTGCTCTGGGCAGGGGGCGCTTCATGACAGATGGCGTCACCAGGACCCCAGCAGGGCCCAGGCAGCTGACAGAACCTCCTCCCCAGCACGTCCCGAGCAAGTAGAGCAGCGCTCCCAAGGGGCACAGGCAGCAGAAGTGCCCGGCTGCCTGGCCCACTACTCCCAGGAGGACGGCAAGGCCTCAAGCTCCTCCTGCCCAGGCCCGCCAGGCAGCAGGCTGCTCGTGGAGGGCCCCACAGAGAGTCCACACGGACCCCGCCCGCTCTGACATGGAGCAAGGTCGAGGGCAGCCGGCTGACCGCGGAGGACGGGGCGGGCTGGGCACACGGGCCATCGGGGCCTTTGCTCCGAGCGTGAATTCAGAGTGAGGTAGAGGGACAGGCCCCAGAGTCCTTGGAACTCCAGCCCCTCCGTTGAGGGCAGCGGGGTGGCCAGGGCCTGGGAGCGGCTTTATCTACATGAGAAACCAGTATCGCACACGAGTGTCCCCACTGCTCGTCCCTCTCCCGCCTGGACCGCTGCGTCCCTGCCGGGGCTGCTTCCTCCTATAGGCCGGGCTCGGCTGCGGAGCCCCCGCAAGGACCTCGGCCCCAGCGGGTCTCACGCTGTCTGGCCCAGGTCTGGGCTGCTCCCCGGGGCTGTGGGACCTGCAAGGGAGGAGGTGTCCTGGAGAGAGCCTTGAGCCAGGAGCCCGGCCACGCCACGCCCACAGGGGCCCGGGCCCACCCCAGCCCCTTGGCTTCTTGGAGCTGGAGGGGCCCAACTGGACCCCAACTCTGCACACTCCGGCTCCCGGGCCGTCCCTCTACCGCCCAGAGGCCGAGACGGAGACCGCACCCCTCGGTGACAACAGGCAGTAGCCTGTCTGTGCGGGGACAGACCCCCACCCCCCCATCTGGCCTTCCCAAGTTGTGGGCGGCGGTGCTCTGACTCAGCTGGGGTCCCGAGGGCCCGTGGCCCCGACAGCAGGCCTGGGGCACAGACCAGCTCAGGAGGCCAGGCCCTCCGTGAATGCGTAACGGGGCCCAGCCGCTCTGGGAGCTTCTCCCCACAGGCCCACCTCCGCTGGCGGCGTGGAGAGGAGCGGGGGGCCCCACTGCCCCTGCCCAGCGCTTTGGTTTGTCGCCTGGAGCGAGGTGCCGACAGCCGAATGGGCTGCTGGGTGTGCTCAGTGAGGCTGTGTTTGCAGGGCACGTGGGCACTGCCACCAGTGCTCGAGGGAGGGAAGCGTGGTGTCGTCCCCCACCCACCCCTGCCTGGCCAACCTCGTTTCCTCGACCAGAGGCAGGACGAGGAGCCCCCTCTTCCGGGTTCTCCCCACCAGGCTGCCCCCAAGTACAGTGCCCGGCCCTGTGCCCCCCCACCACGTCAGCCCTGCCCTGCCCCCCACCTTGGGCCACTGCAGGGGTTCTGTGATCCCTCAACCCCCAGGCCGAATCCGGCCCACCTTCTGTGTTTGTCAATAAAGTTTTATCGTAACATGTCTGCCTGGTTGCTGAACGTAGGGTAGGGCCTATGCTGCTCTCTGCAGAGCCGGGGAGTTACAACAGAGGCCATGTGGCCTGAAAAGCCACAAATACTGTCTGGCCCTTTGGAAAATGTTTGCTGACCCCTGGTCTATGGGATCTGAGTTGCTGGTGAAAACTGTCGGGTGTATAAAATGGGAATGACTAGAAGCATTTGTTTTTAAAAGGTCACTGAGAAGTACTAGGGCACACTTCACAGCTCTCCCCTCACAATGGGCACAACTGGCTTTCTGTTAAGAAATAAGCCTGGGCTTCTATCAAACACCCAAGAACACAGTCTCGCCGTGAATACGGTCTCCTCCCCGGGGACTTAAAGGGCTAGGAGAAGTTCCTCCAAAGGGCCTAGGGCTGTGAGTGCCCCCCGTTCCAGCACAGCACAGCCCATCCTAGTTTGGAGGACGAGAAACAGCCGGGGCTACCGAGGACAGGCCACCTCCCGATGCGCCACAATCATGTCCGGCTCAGGAACTCCTAGGGAAACTATGCTTCAAGATGACGGTGAAAGTATCCATGTCAGGGGACTTTGAAAGAAGCTAAGGGGTCCAGACGGGGAGCAGTCTTCCTAAGATTTGGTGAATTCTAGAAGGGGCTAATTAGGACCTAGGAAGCTTAGAAAAAGATGTTCAGGTGGAGGCAAGTGGGAGAGGTGAAGGGGCAGTGGAGGGGTGAAGGAGCAGGTGGAGGGGGCAGGCAGGGAGAACACCAATGTGTTCAGATCTGCCGAGTAACAGGCCCCACGTGGGCTGGTATGTGCACAACTTACAGCAACTGGGCAGGGGGTCCAACCCCTCGACCAGGGTCACAGAATGGTAGGGAGTGAGTTTCGGACTGTGAGCAAGCAGCCTCCCGCCCCGTGGAGAGCTGGCCTTACTGGGGCACCATGAAGAATCACTCGCAGGGTTCTGTCCTGGGAAGGGCTGGCTGGCCCAGGTGCTCTCCCGCTCGCTTCTACACTCTACTTGGCTCCCCACACTCAGGGTAAAGTTCCAAATCCTCAGCCAGCCGGGAATAAAGTCCACACGTCCCAGCACCCGGCTCTGACCAGCCCAGTCTGCTCCCCTGGACTCCAGCCCGGAGAGGCCACACGTTCAGCCTGCCCTTTACCCCACACGCCTGCTGCTCCCTCCATGGCCTTCCCTGCAAGGGCACTGGAAGGGCCTCCACTGGGATGACACCTTCCTCAGGTGTAACCACTGGATTATCCTACACGCCAGCTGTAGTGGACTCTCACCGTCTCCAAGTAAATCATCAGCTCTCGAGGGGTAAGGGGGAGGGATAAATTGAAAGACTGGGATTGACACATACACACTACTATATATAAAATAAAAAACTAATAAGGACCTACTGTATACACAGGGAATTCTTCTGAATACTCTGTAATGACCTATATGGGAAAAGAATCTGAAAAAGAATGGATATATGTATATGTATAACAGATTCACTTTGCTGTACGCCTGAAACTAACACAACATTGTAAATCAACTATACCCCATATAAGAATTAAAATAAATAAATCTATTATTAAAAAAAAAAATCATCAGCTCTCACACCTCCGGCCTTTCTCCTATCACCTGCAACAACCTTCTCTACCTTCTTGACCTGGCAAACGCTCACTCATCCTTCAGATCGCCCCTCAGGCACCTCTGCTTCTGAAAAGCATTCCCAGGCCAACTGCGTCCCTCCTTCTGTGGTGTTCCCGTGATCTCCGCCTGCCTGTCGCTTGGCCCTCATTTGAAATACCCGGAGAGCTTCAAGTCCCTTCCTCCAAATGCTCAGACTGCTGGGGAAGATGAGTGAACAGGGCTGGGGGAAGTACAGGGGGCTGGCAAAGCAGCTGGGGAGGGGGCGTCCCAGAGAGCTTCTGGGAGGGAGGGACAGCTAAGCTGAGACCAGAAACATAACCGGGGAATTCAGGGAAACAGAGACCAGCGAGCAGGGTGCCTTCAAGACACTAGAGCTGGAGAGAAACGGGACGCTTCCTGACAGCCAGATCACAGAGGCCCCCCAGATGTTCCAGGAAGCCACCAGAAGGCTCGCATCTGGACACAAGACCTGACACACTTTGAAAGGGATCACTCCTGCAGTGTTGAGAATGAACTGGGAATTCAGGGGGACAAAAGTGGCCACGGGAGAACGCCAGCCGCCTGGAGCAGAGGTGGGGGCGCTGGAGAAGAAGGGTCAAGGTTAACGGCCCAGTTTGTAGGGCTGTTGGCGGGAGGGGGGGGCATTTCCTGAGCTGTGGAACCTGGCGGGGAGAGGGAGGATTTGGAAATAAAAGATGCGCTTATGACAACGTACATCAGCCATTTCCTGGTCGGTCCCCCGCTAGCACTGGAAACCCTAAAGGTTTAGTGACAAACAAGTAGCATGCTGCGCGCTCGTGATCCCCTACATCATTTCGCTGACTCTGCACTGTATACTTATCTTCCTTTTGCAGACGAGCAACGGACGCTCAAAGCGGGGAACTCCCTTGCCAAGGTCACGGGAGCAAAAGATGGGGCGGCGATTCGACCCCACTCCAGGGCTGGGCTCCTGGCCGTTTCCCGACACTACCAGACACTGGGTGCCGCGCTCGACAGTTTACCACAACCACGGGGAAAGGGAGTACTATGGCACTCAAGGGGAAACTGAGGTTCAGAGAGGGGTAGCCCCCCGGCCAAAGCCACGGAGCCAGAGAGGGGCGTCCCCGGCGGCGGTGGGAGACCCCGAGACGGACCAGCAGGGGCCGGGGCGGGAGCGGGTGACGCTGTGGCTGAGAAGGACTTCCAGGCGGGGAAGGGAGACGGGCCGGGGACAGGCCCGCAAGGTCACGACCGAGCCCCGGGCCAGCGGGACGCCCGCGCGCGGGGCGCGGATCCCCTAAGCTGGCCCCAGGCCGGGCCGGGCGGGGTCCTGCGCGGGTCCGGGGTGGGGGGCGAGGGGCCGGGGCACCGCGGCCGGCGAGGCCGGCGGGGTCGGCGCCGCCCTCACCTGGGCCGCGAGGAGGAGGAAGGCCGCCGCGAGCCGCGCCAGCGCCGCCGCCGCCACCGCCGCCGCCGCCGCCGCCGCCATGTCGCCTGGTCCCAGCCTCAGGCGTCGGCAGATGTTTCCCAGCAACGCCCCGGCGCACCGCGCCGCGCAGGCGCCCTGCGTCCGCCGCGCATGCGCGCGGGGCAAGGTACAAAGGGCGCGGCGGCGGCTCCTGCGCACAACGAAGCGGCCGGGCAAGATGGCGGTGAGCGTGCGGCGCGGCTGGCGGGGTTGGCGCGGCTGGCGGGGTTGGCGCGGCTGGCGGGGTTGGCGCGGCTGGCGGGGCGCAGTCCGGCCGCGCTCCCCGCCTCACAGAGCTCTGTTTCCCCTGCAGGACAAAGAGAAGAAAAAGAAGGAGAGCATCTTGGACCTGTCCAAGTACATCGACAAGACGATCCGAGTGAAGTTCCAGGGAGGCCGAGAAGGTAAGGCCCCTCCTCCCGCCCCCTCCACGGTCCACGAGGAGTAACGGGCGGCGGTACCGGTAACGGATGCCTGGGCTGCGCTTTAAGCGCTAGGCTTGGACAACTCGTGCTGGCCTGACGGCGCCGGCAGGTAGGAACGGTTACGCCCCTTTTGCAGGTGGGGAAACTGAGGCACGCAAAGGGGCCTCAACCTCACCGGAAGCTACAGTGGCTGGGATTCACGGCTCTGCTTCCTGTGGGTCCTGCCTCACTCAGGCGACTGTCCCAGCTCCTCACGGGTCGTCCTGCACGTGAGGGTTTCTCAGGCTCGGCGCTGCTCACATTGGGGCCGCATTTTTCTCCGTTGGGGGCCGTCCTGCTCCCACCCGCTCGGTGCCAGGAGCCGCCTAGTCGTGACGTCCCAGACATGGCCTAGTGTCCCCTGGGCGGCAGAATTGCCCCAGTTGCGAACCACGGCCCTATGGTCAGTTTCCACCAAGCTGCCTTAAAGGTTTGTTTAAAACAAATCTCGTCTCCTTGTGCACGGTTGTTCGAGGGTAACGGGATGAACGTTTTGTACCTGAGTAATGCAGGAAGCTCTCGACTGCTCTGGGAAGCTTTCCCTGACCCCCACGCCTCCACCCCAGGTCAGGCCCCTGTTGTTATAAGTTCCTGGTAGCATCTGTCACAGTTTGCGGCTTTATGCTGTTATTGTGAGGCTTTAACTTTGAATTTGCCGTTGGAGTCTGATGCGAAGACGGCAGGAAGGTTGCTGCAGGGTTATGTGGGGAGCGCCGCCCATGGCACAGCCCCAGCTCACTGGCTGTGGGACTTTGGGCAAGTTGCTACCCTCTCTGAGCCTCAGTCTCCTCATTTGTCAGAGGTTATTAACTCCACCTACTTCAGTAGTGGCACTGAGATTAAAGGGTTTAAAGCAGGTAACGTGTTTTTTTTTTTTTTAATAAATTTGTTTATTTATTTGTTTATTTTTTGGCTGCATTGGGTCTTCGTTGCGGTGCGCGGGCTTCTCATTGAGGTGGCTTCTCGTTGTGGAGCATGGGCTGTAGGCGCACGGGCTTCAGTAGTTGTGGCACGAGGGCTCAGTAGTTATGGCTCGCGGGCTCTTGAGCGCAGGCTCAGTAGCTGTGCCGCACAGGCTTAGTTGCTCTGCGACATGTGGCATCTTCCCGGACCAGGGCTCGAACCCGTGTCCCCTGCATTGGCAGGCGGATTCTTAACCACTGCGCCACCAGGGAAGCCCCAGGTAACGTGTTTAACAGGGTTCCCGACATTTAGTGAGAGCCCGGTCAACATTTCACTTATTCAGCTGCTTCTGATCGTCAGTTTCTTTATTTTGTAAGACAGTGATCCGGACCCCTCCTTCCCTGAGATGTGGATGACTGGGCAGCGTCAGAGGGCTAAAAACACAGCGCCTGCCCGTCTAGGTACCCAATGCAGTGAGGATCGGAATCTTAACAAACACTTGGCACCGTGCTGGCTCTGGGATGTATGAAGAGATGGGGCTCTTGTTTCTCAAGGCGCTAGTGTTCGTTTTCTACACTTGAACAACACATGTTTCTATCTCACAGCGCCTGTGGTTCCAGACTCTGGGTGCCTCAGGCTCAGGTCTCTGACGAGGTTGCAGTAAAGAAGTGTCTCTGAGAGCCTGTCATCTCAGGCCCAGGGTCCTCTTCCAAGCCTGGGGTCCCCGTTTTCTGCCAAGAGTTGGCCAGGGACCCCCTCGGCTCCTAGAGTCTGCTCACCGCCCCTGCCACGGATTCTGTCCACAGCATTGCACTTCACGTCTTCAAGACCAGCAGGAAAATCTCATTTTTCAAATCTCTTTTTTCAGAAAGGGCCCGTGCCTTTAACGGCTCACCTATCAGGTCAGGCCCGCCCAGCATAGCCTCTCTTTAGATGCACTGAAAGTCGACCGACTCCTGGACCTTAATGAGATCCATGAAGCCGTCCGTCTGTCGCAGCCTGAGCACAGACTGACGTCCCATCGTGGGTCCCGTCCCACACTGGGGGGTGGGTGGGGGGATGCTGGCTCTGTCTGAGCATCCTGCCCGCCTGCTGCAGCGCCCCCGTCCTGGTGAGGAGGGCAGACCCGTGGGCGCAGGCTCGCTGCCCGGCTGGGGCCAAGTGCCTGGATGTGTTACTGGAACTGTCACTCTCCGTAACCCCATGAGGTGGGTGCCTTCACGGTCTTTGTTCCGCAGGGGAGGGATGAGCAGGAGAGGAAGAGAGCCAGGGCCTCGCACTCAGGCGGGGCTGGTAGACTTGTTCTGTAGGACACCAGACAGGAAATATTTTCAGCTGCGCCGGCCAGACAGTCTCTTGTCGCGGCTACTCCACTCTGCCACTGCAGCAGGAAAGCAGCCACAGGCGACATTTAACAAATGAGCATGGCTAGGTGCCAGTTAAACTGTTTACAAAACAGGCGCAGGCGGATTTTGCCGACTGTGTTGTGGTGGCGATGGTTTTGGGGTCTGCTGTCACTGCTCCCTGTCCGGGAGCCCTTCCCTTGCTTCCCCTGTGGTCTCCCATCTGTCCCGTCCCTGGGGAGGCCGCTCCCACACCTGCATCCGGCTGGGGAGACCCCTCACCGGCAAGGGCACCCCAATCTCACGTGCTGACACCCGGCCACAGCTTGCATCTGCCCAGGATGACCGTTGATCTTATGCCTGTCTGCCTCTCTTCTCTTCTCGGTGATTGCGACAAGCCAGCGGCATCCTGAAAGGGTTTGACCCGCTGCTCAACCTCGTGCTGGATGGCACCATCGAGTACATGAGAGGTGAGTGCAGCCCGTGGGGCTTGGAGGCGTCCTCACTGGGCCTTCCTTACTGTTTGTTCCGAAGCTGCTCCGCCGCCACCCAGCCGCTGACCGTGAGCGTGGTGCCTTGTGGATCGGATGGCTGACAGATGTGTTGGATCTCCCGCCGTCCCGGCGAGGCTCAGTCGACCATCGTCTCAGGACTTGGTCTGAGGTGGAGGTGGAGTATTTTCCGGATCCACTCCTCACCAACACTGAGCACCCGCTGGGGCTGAGGCGTGCCCAGCGGGGCTAGAAGGATGCTGCGCCCGCCGTGAGAAAGCCGGCTGCCCTGGGGCTCGTGCTGCCCCCTGATCTCCTGCTGCCCCTGTGTGTTAACCCCCGGCTGCTGACAGAGGGCCCCCTCCCCCTTACTCCCTGTCCCCCCAGGTCCCCAGACCCTTCGCATGGTGGTCAGGCCAGCCCTTGCCCATCAGCCAGCGAGTTCTCCAGCTCAGCCTGACCGTAGCATGAAGGGGACGCCAAGGCCTAGGAGGGAAGGGGTGTCTTCTCCGGGGACTGTCGATGTTGAGACACACGTTAGTCTGGTGAAGAGTTAATGGAGCCACACGGAAGTGTCAAAGGGCCCCCAGGGAGAGGCCCTCTTTGTGGGGAAGCGACCCCGTGGGGCCTCTTGCTTTGCCCTCATCTTCCCTCTTCCCACTGAGTCTGCCCGGAGTCCCCCCCGCTGGGATCCTGGCCTGGCCTCCTTGGGCGGATGACTTTCTGGAAAAGGACAGCCTCACCTCGTGGGGCTGTAGGGAAAACCAAGGGAGCTGGGGCGTGCCACGCGCTTAGATGGCCCGCGCGGAGCAGCCCTGGAGGCCTGGCTGCTGTTCCTGCGTCAGAGGCCACTCGCACCTGGGCCCTGGCTCGCTCCTGGGCTGAGTCTGCACCCGCTCCTCACCCCCAGAACGGCCCCGGGACAGAGGCCCTGACGCATGCACGCGGTTCCGGGAGGGGAGGGGCAGGCTTGGACACCTGTCATCCTGCGGGGTCTGGGAGTGGGGAGCCGCACCCCAAGGCGGGCCTCCCCAACCCGCCATCGTGCAGTAACAGTAATGGAGGCCTCACCGCCGTGACCTCAGGAGAGCTTTCCTCGGCGTGCCGTCACTTCCCCGGGTCCCTCGCCCCACCGTGAACAGCCCGTTGGCACTGGGGTGAATGGTGGCCCCGCAGGGCTTCCGAGATTCTGCAGATGGGGTTTTTCTCTGCCGCCGATCTGAGAACTCGGTCTCCACTGTCCCCCGGGCTGTGTCCTCATTGTAGAAGGAGGACAGGCTGCACGCGGCTGTTTCCAGAGCTCTTCCTGAGCCTCGTGGTCCGTCTCTGGGAGAGGCTGCCAGCTGGCTTGGGAGTGGGGCCCTTGGCCTGCCCTCCCCATCCCCCCGCCGCAGGCCCATCTCCGGTCCTCCTGGGCCTCTGAGCCCGCGGCGCCTCACTGCCGCCCCTCTTCTTCCGCAGACCCTGACGACCAGTACAAGCTCACGGAGGACACCCGGCAGCTGGGCCTGGTGGTGTGCAGGGGCACCTCCGTGGTGCTCATCTGCCCGCAGGACGGCATGGAGGCCATCCCCAACCCCTTCATCCAGCAGCAAGATGCCTAGTGGCCGGGGCTGCCCCTCCCCCAGGACTCGGGCCACCCGTAGGAACGGAACTTTCCTTTTTGTATAGCTTATGTTTTTGTTTTCTTTATAAAATTGCAAACCTCAAGTGTCCAGGAGCCCTGGACTCTGGCTTTCAGCCTTGGTGTTCTGGCAAGACCTGGGCCCCAGGGATGCGGTCCATCCAGCAGAGTTTGCGCGCCGTCTGGGGTCCAGGCCCAGGGCTGGGGGGCTCAGAGGGGACTGAGCGTGCACAGTCCAGGTGAGGGCACGGGACGTGGAGGCCGGAGCCTTTCCAGAGCCCCCCTGGGGCCACAGCCCATGCAGACCCCCCAGCCAGCCTTCTCAGCGGCAGGCCCTGTCACTTCAGTGCCTCTGTGCGCCGGCCCAAGTGGTCCCCCAAAGCCAGGTCCTTTGTCACATCCCCGCACAGCCGTGATCTCACAAAGAACAAACTGGATGGAGCCTTGCTGTCCGCCCGGTCCCACGACCTAGCCCAACCTGCTTCCCGCCTCAGCTCAGAGGACGAGCCCACCTCTGCCCCTCAGCTGGCGACTCCGGGGGCCATGGTCACGAATGTCCCCATGCCCGTCCTCAGGAAGCAGGGCTTTCTCCTGGCCCCATTTCCTAAACCCAGTGTCCTCGTTAGGACCCCGCCTCCATGGCACCGTCTGCTATTTGTCACTCAGGAGCGCTGAGCACGTGAGGATGAGCGGGGCCAGGAGTGAGTGGGGGTCATCCTGGCGGGAACTGTGGACCAGGGCCCCTCCGCCAACGGCTGGCGACACACAGGAACCCGCCGCACAAGGGGACCCGGCTGGATGGCCCCCACGCTACCTGTCCTTTGTTGCCACCAGATAAACTGAAAGCAGCTGGCTTATCGCGGGGATCTGAGCTCTGCTGTGGCCCTGCTGCCGGGGATTAGTCGTGGGGCCGCGTAGCCAAGCCCCGCGTGCTCCTCATCCCTCCCGCCCCACTTCCCTGCCAGCTGGCGGCCCTGCCTCGCCCAGCTCCCTCATCAGAGGCCTCAGCCCCAGCAGCTGGGCAGCGGGGGGGCCTGGGCTAGCTGGGGTCACAGCCCCAGGGAAGGCTGTGACCGAGAACTTGGGCGCACCCAAACTGCCAACATCCAACCCGATGCGTTCTGCTGTTGGGGGCAATTCCCGTGCCCGTTCAAGAGCCGGGGGACCGTGACTCCGGCAGGGGGGACACACGGTGAAGGGACCGAGAACCTGGGCACTGGCGCCTCTGTTCTCTCCACACACCCAGCCTGCCCTATCTGAGGCTGAGACACAAAGGCTGAGACCCAGATATCGGGGTCAGAAGGCCCAGGGGTCCGGACCCCAGGGTGGGGTGGGGTGAGGGAGCAGTGAGGCCTGGAGGCTAATCAGACCTCGTTAGAGCCCCGGGGCAGCCAGGGGCCAGGACAGAAGTACAAGGACACCTGGCTTTCCAGCTCCCAGCTTCGGTTGCGCAGAAAGCAAGGCTTGTCTCAGGAGCCTCTCTGCTCCATCATTACAGCCCTCAAAGGCTTCAGACCGCTCTCCACCCACCCCTCACCTCCCAGCCGATGAGCGCAAAAGTTCTCTGTGACCACAAAGTCTGGGGCCCCAATCTCCTTCCACCACTTGCTGCGTGGCTGAGAGTAAGTGTCCCAACCTCTCTCAGGTCCCATTCCTTCTCTCTTAAGCTCAGGAAAAGTCATCCAGTACCCACTCTGTGGCCGGGCACTGGGCTGCTGTTGGGCGGGGAGTTGGTTAACAGCACAGATCTTTGTGTTCAAGTCTGAGGCTGAGAACAAGATGCTCCAGGGGCCCAAGAGAGGGAGACCCTGACCTCCTGGAGGCTCAGGCAGAACTCCCCAGAAAGGGGGATAAGATGAGCTTGTTCCACTGAACCGTATCCACCCTAGAGAGTCACTATGACCTCGTTTGTAAAAGACCGTAAATAACCTAGCTGCCCATCACCGGGGGATCTGCTGGAGAAACTCAGGTTCCTCCGGCCAAATATCAATACAAAGCAACTTTTCACAGAGAGGTAGATCTCTTTGTGCAGCCACTAATTCCCTGCAGCTTCCCTCGCAGGAGGGGGAGTCTGTTTCTCCACCCCTTGGAATCTGGGGACTTGGTTTGATGGTAAGAATACGGCAGGAGTGACATTGTGGCATTCAGAGCTTAGTTTGCCAATTACCTTAGTTTGCCAATTACCTTAGTTTGCCATTACCTTTGTCCTCTTGGAACACTGCCCAGAGGCAGCCGTGTGAGGCCTCCTGAGTTAGCCCAGGTGACACTGAGTTAGCCCAGCAGAGGAACTTTGCTGCCAACCCACAGAATCATGAGGAATAATAAATTTTTATGCCCCTACGTTGGGGGATGTTTGTTACGCAGTGACAGGTCACTGAGACTTGCTGACATACAAGTGTAGCATGTGTGTGGTGTAACACCATTTCTTTAAGATCCTTATTAAGAAGATCTTATGTTTCTATGCTTTTAAATATATAGAGAAGGATCTAGAAAGATCCTGCTGACCCAGGATTGAAGATGGTGATGAAAGGGGGATATTAGCCTATCCTTAACATTTTAATATTTCATGAGGAGAAATTTAATATTTTACAGAGTGTTATATTGAAATTTTAATATTTTACAAGGAGCCTGAGAAAGAGAAGGCCAGAGGCAGATAGGGAGATGCAGGGGAAGACTGAGGGAGACTAGGAAAGGCAGACACAGAGGTGGAGACTAGAGCAGGAAGAGGGAGAAATGAGCCGGTGACACTGATCCCGCCCCCTCCGCCCCCTGGCCCCCGTATAAATCCCCGGCATCCCCGGCTGGCCAGCCCGCCAGCCAGCCCACCATGCCGTCCGGAGGCTCCCCGCTGACCCCTGCCCAGTTCCCACCCTTTCGGCTCCCTGCCCACAGTCAGCGCAGGCCTCGGAACACCGGGCGGGGGCTGCGGCCATCGGACGGGGGGCCGGTCCTACTCCACGTGCCCACGGTCACCACAGCCCACAGCTTCCAGGTGCTGTCTGCTGAGGCCCCGCTCTGGGAGACGTCGCCAGAGGCCCCGGCAGGCCCGCCTTGAGCCCAGACCAGCCGGAGAGCCCCAAGATCCCGCCCCACGGCAGATTCCAGAGTCTCCTGAAGGTGGACAGGATCTTGACATTGCTGATGGTCAGCTCTGCCCCTCCCCACAGCTTCCTTGTCCCCAGAACAGCTTTAGCAACAGGCTGGGCTGACGTACACCTTCTGGTTCACTCAGCCCCCCACCCCAAACCCTTTCCTTATCCCCATTCACAGATGAGGAAGCTAAGGCCCAGAGAGGCTGAGCAACGTGTACTGGGTCACACAGCCGGGATCCTAAGCCAGGGGGTGGGCTGCCCCCCACATCCCTCCTGTGCTCTGAAGGCTGTCTCGTGGGTGAGAAACTGAGACCCAAAGCTAGGTGGGTGGGAAGCAAACGGGGGAAGGAACCACCTGCCCACCTGGCCCCAGGAGCTGGGAGGGAACAGCTTCCCCCGTTCTCACGACCAGGTCCGGTCCTGCCACCCACAGACCTGGGGAGCCCTCATCTCCACCCTGGAGCACCAGTGATGCCGCAGAGCCCTGCAGCCCCCCATGGCTGGCCAGTGAGGCAGGAGAGGAATCCAGTTCCGTCTGGACTCAGACGTGGACGTGGATGTAAAAGGAAGAAGCTTTTGTTGACTTTGCAAATGGGGTGGGGGGAGGGGGATGGGGAGGGGGTCTTGGATCCCTGGGGCTGTTGGATTGCGACGCCCCGGGGGTCTGGCCCTCCTGCTTCTCGCTTCCTCCCCAGCTCCAAGCCCACCCGCAGCCCTCACTGTCCGCAGGAATAGTGCCTCCCACCCCCCCGCCCCACCCCGCCCCATCCACTCCATCAGACCGGGAGCTTCTTGGCTCTGATGCGCAATAAATGTCCTCTGCTGAAAAGCGCATGTCTTTTCATGCTCTCTGCCTGTGTTCAGGGCCCAGGTCAGCTCCTTGACCCACCCCGTCCCGTCCCCAAGCCATGCTGACTGGAGCCTGCAGAGGTCAGGACTCACCCAGGAATGAAGAGCCCAGAGAGAAAACAACATTCCTGGCTGAGGGGGGCTGACCAGGAGCCTGGGATCCAGGCGGATATGCCTTTGGGCCCCACCCTGTCGCTAATTTCTGAGTTCCCTTTCCCCACCTCTGCGCCCCCCCCACCCTGTCTCCCCCTAAGCACCAGATCCACACCCACTGCGTGTCTTAGAGGAACCCCAAATTAATGCGCCCCAAGCTGATGCTCCCCCTTCCGCCTGCCGCCTCCCCAGCTTTCCTCAACCCAGGATCCATCCCCACAAGTCCCCCGCTTGCCCAGGCCCCAAACCTTGGGGTCACCCTTGACCCCCACCCCCCCATGCATCCCATCTGTCAGCAAGTACTGACAACTCTACTTCAGAACTTATCCCGAAGCTTTTAAGGGACAAATAACACCAATCCAACCTCGGACACCAGAGGAGGAAGGAATATTCCCCACCTGTTATATGAGGGCAGTGTAAGCAAAACCTGTCAAAAACATTGCAGAAAAAGAAAACCACAGACCAATATCCCTCACGAATACAGATGCAAGGACCCCTCACAAAACATCACCAGATTGGATCCAAAGGATTGTACATCGTGACCACCAAGTGGTCATGGCCAGGAATGCAAGGTTGGTTTAACACTGGAAAATCCATCTTTGTGATTCACCACATCGACAGAATAAAGGAGAAAAAAAACCATGACCGTGTCATAGCTGCAGAAGAGGCATCTGACAAAATTCAACACCCATTCAGGTTAAAATCGTGGCAACTAGAAATAGAAGGGAATTTCCTCAACCTGACAAAGGCCATCTGTGAAAAAACTGACAGCTAAGATCACCGTGAATGGTGAAAAAACGAATGCTTTCCCCCTAAGACCAGGAGCAAGGCAAGGACACCCACAGTCACCTTGGACATTGTACTTGAGAGCCTCAACAGTGAGATAGGACAGGAAAACAAAATCAATGGTAAGTGTTGGAAAGGAAGAACTAAGATGGGCCCTATTTGCAAAATCTGAAGCTGCTTGCTGCTGCAAGAGTTACTTGCTGAATTACAATTACCTGCTGAAAATACTTGCTGTGATTCAGGCCCCAGCACCCCTCAGCTGGATCAAAATGGTACCTGCCCCAAGGGTGGAGCACTGTGGGGTCCCGGGCCAGATTGGTCAATTTGTCAATTCAACCAAAAAAGGGGGGTTTTGGTAAGCTCCATGGGGTGCATGTAGGGAGGCCCTGAGGGTGCTGTTTCTCACAGTCGTACCAGGGACCTACACTTACTTGGGACCCTGGGAGTTGCCGACTAGGGCCTGCCTTGCACAAGAGGCTAGTGTCAGTTCGAGGCCCCCACTTGACCACACAGAATGGCTGCAGAGGCCCCAATGCCGCATCTGGGCAGCCCTGCGGGCTTTGCCCACACCGGGCCCTCTGCCGGCAGGCCTCTCCCACCCTCTGGGGCCCTCAGAGCTTGTCCTGTGATGTTTGCCTTGCAGTCTGGCTTTGGGCCCCTTTTTGTGGCGGGAGCCGCATTTGGGGACCAGCATCCCCATGCACAGCCCGGGAAAATGCTGACTCAGTAAATAACATCAGCTAACCAACCACTCAAGGCTGTTTACCGAGGATCGGGCAGACAGACTTGGGAATCGTACAGGCCTGTGTCATCCTCCCAACAACCTCGAGGGACTGGTTGCTATGATTCCCACGTTACAGATGAGGTTCCTGGGGCGCAGAGAGGTTAGGTCATCAGTCAAGGTCACCCTGAGGGGACCCGGCACAGCCCCAGGGGCCTGGAGCCCAAGGCCTCAATCCCTCTGATCTGTGGCCTGCCAGCGATCCAGGACTCTGCTCCCGTCACAGAGGGAAAGCCACTTGCCCAAAGCCATGCCTGAGGCTCCCAGGCCATGCGACCCCTCCCTCCCCTGGCCCCCACCGCCAGTCCTGCACACCTCGCCAGAGAACGAAGGAGAGACGAGCTTTTAATTTTAGAAATAATTACTGCCACCTAAGGGTTCCTGCTGGCTTTCCCAGGCATGAGGACGCAGGATGGGGAGAGCCATGGCCCCGCGACACTCCCACCCAGAGGGACATACGGGGGCTAGGGAAGCCCCCTGGGCTGGCAGCCACCTCCAGGCCCCCTGCCCCTGCCACAGCTCCCCCATCTGGAGCCACCCTCTCCTCCCAGGGGGTCTGTCTCCACGGCAACATCCCCATCGCAGGTGGTCGTAACCTTGGCGACCAGGTACTGCCGCCCCACCACCTGGGAGGCTGGAACCCCTGGCCGCATCCCCTTCCCATGCCCCCCCTCGGCCCCCACGGCAGCATCCCACCGGGGATGCTGGGCTGAGTGAGGCCACCCAGCCGCTAAGCCCACCTCCCTCCCCTTGCTAAATGCAACGGAACAGCAATGACGATGTGCACATTCTAGCCAGTTGCTGAGGACCTACTATGTGCTCCCAGGCTCCCTCTTGGCACAGAGAGTAGGTTGATGCTGACCATGGACAGAGAGAAGACAAGACAGTGGTTTCAGGCAGCGGTAGATGCTTCCCTACTCAGACCCCCAGAACCTCCACCTCCGGGGGCAAAACCTACAGCCCTCAATGTCACTGAACTATTGGTTCATTCAGCCAGTACTTACTGGACGCCTACTCTGCGTCTGCTGGAGCTGCGGCCGAGAAGAAGGCAGGGCCCACAATAAACAGGATAAATCAGTAAATTACACAGTGTCTTAACTGGAGAGAGTGCCGAGGAGGCAGAGAGGGGACAGAAGGAGGCAAAAGGTGGAGCCATGAGTCAGGAAGGGGTGAGCCGGGCTGATGGCTGGGGGAAGGCGCTGCAGGCAGACGGGACAGCTGTGCAAAGGTCCTGAGGCGGGCAGTGTCCGAGACCTCATCCTGCTCTTCAGCCAGGCTTCCTTCCGGAGCAATGAATGCAAGCTGGGCAGAGCCACTGAGCGCCCTGGTGTCCCCCTGTGGACACTGAGGACAATGATGTCCCCCTCCATCATTGAGTGGGGTCTCTGCAGCCCTAGAAGACGGGTACTGTTTGGGTCCCCATTTTACAGATGTGGAAACTGAGGCTGCAGGGGAGTCTCCCACAGTTCCACAGGCAGGAAGTAGGTTCGAACCCTGACCACCACATTGGTTACCCCCTTCTCCCTGCAGGACTCACCTCAAGCACCCCCTCCTTGGAAAAGCATCCCTGACCCCCAGCCTAGGTTGGGTACCGGGTATCATCTTCTGAGTTTTCCACCACCCCTTTTGTGATAATCTCACAAGTCTGCTCCCCCAGGCCCATGGCGAGCCCTCCCCCACCGCCACGTCTCCTCCCTCCAGCCCAGCGCTTAACCTGGTACACAGACCTACTGGCACACAGTAGGAAAGTGCTTGCTTTCCTAGAGCCCTGGGTGGCAGGTATCAGAGCCTCATTTTACAGAGGGAGACAGAAGCTCAGAGCTGGGAAGCGACTGCCCTGAGGTCACACAGCCTCTGCAGCAGTGACTCCTCTATGCGGGCGCTGGGCTGTCTGTGGGGGTGGGGAACCACGAGGGAGGGGAGCCCACGTCCGCCTCCTGGACCTCTGCTGGCCAGGAAAGGGATCTGCCCCCTTGTCCCATGGGGACCTGGCCTGTGGCCTCCTGGGATGCGGTTTCCAGGCCTCCGGCCAACACGACAGTCTGGGAACGGAGCCTGCTTGAATCACAGGTGGCTGAGCTGACGCCAGACCACCATGGAAGCAGCTGGGAAGGCGCAGCAGGCAGGGAAGGCTGGTGGGGGTGGAATCATGTGAGGTTACACGCCTAGCCCCCTGGGCAGCCAGGCCCACCTTGAGCCCCTCGCTTGGGACAAATGGTATCTCTGAGCCTCGACTTGCTGATCTGTGAAATGGTAATAATAAGTGTCCACCTGTAACCATGACCCTGCAGCAAGCACAAGAGGGCCCGTGTTTAGAACGGAGCCCAGCATATAGTAAGTGCTTAGTAACCTCGCTAATTAATCGTGTATTAGCTTGATGGTGGGGGGGGAGGGTGCCCCCACCCCATCCTCTGCCCCTGCACCTCCCACACTGCAGTGATGTCCTGCCTCTCACACTGGACTCCACAGGGTGAGCTCCCTAAACAGGGCCGATGCTGGGCAGGCTCTGTCCTGGGGGGGTCAGGACACTCCACTCCTGATTCCATTTCTGCCCTGGCTTGCACAATATCCCAACCTGGGAGTCAGGGTAGGGACACTTCACCCCAACTTTTAGTGATTCTAGGACATCTGCTCCAACAAGACGCCTTTCATCAGATGAGGCAGACCTTCCTCCTAACTTGAGGTTCCCAAGCTTGTGGGTGCCCACGGCTCCCCAAACCACCACAGTAAAAGTAAAAGGGTCATTCTTTCCACAAACATCCATTGAGCACAGCATAAATAAGCGATTGCAAACTGGCCAACAAAGGATGCAGGGAAAGGCATTCCAGGCAGAGGGAACAGCGAAGGCCAAGGCCCTGAGACCGGCAGGAGCCTGGCATGTTTGAAAAGGGGCAAGGGGGCCTCACTGGGAAGGAGTGAGGCGGCCGGCGGGAGGAAGGCATGGGTAGGGAAGATCCAGAAACATACACCGAGTTTAGACATGAATCTGAGGGCAACAGGGAGCCGTAGTTGGTTCTAGAGGCCAGTGGTTAAGCATCCTCTGGGGCCCACGTGAGGAATGGGCCTGGAGCGCTGGCTGGATCGGAAGAGGCTGGGGCAGGTATCCAGGTGCCAGGTGGCGGAGGCCTGGAGTGGGGTCAGCGAGGAGAGGCCAGATCCCAGAGGGTCACAGACGGGGAGCCCTGCGTTTCCTGCACCGCAGCCTCTGCAGGCCCACCAAAGCCATGGCCACAGGGGTGGCCCTCACTCGCGCCACCGCGTCGGGTGCGCACCGAGCGGCAGGCGCTCCCGGGTCCTGGACGCCCTGCCCTTCCCCCGCCCGCCCGCCCGCCCTGGCGCAAGTCCCGGCACCTGCGCGCACGTGTCCTCGCGCACGTGTCCTCGCGCCCCGCAGCTCCGCACAACTGCCTGCGGTCGGGTCACCGCGCAGCCCAGCCGGCGGGCCGCGCGCACGGCCGAGCGCAGCCCCGCGCGCCCCCGCACCGCGCGCCGTGGAGGGCGGCGGCGGGCACGCGCCGGCGGCGGCGCGCACGGTGGACCCGGGAGGTGGCGGCTGCTCTTGTCGGCTCCGGACGGCCCCCGCGCCGCAGCCCGCGCCCTGTCCGCGCCGGAGCCGCCCAGGTGAGTGGCCGCGTCGGACCCCGAGACCCCGCTGCACCTGCGCTCCGCAGCGCCCACCCCCCGAGTCCCCCCCCCCCCCGAGCCCGGGGACCACTCTCACTGAGCGCCCCTGCCGGGCTCATTGCTCCTCGCCAGGCCCCCAGCGCTCCCCCTGGAAACTTTGGGGGGCCACTCCCCATGCTGGGGTCCCCCTGTTCCTCCCCTGGGGCGCCGAGGAGCAGGGAGGCAGGTGGGCTTCTCTCTGGGGCAGTGGGTACGCCTGGGGGGATGCGCCCCCTTCCATGAGGGGAAGGAAGGGGGACTGGCTGGGTCTGGGGGTGGACGACGGTCAGGATGGTAGCGTCAGCCCCAAGCCTTCCTGCCCTCCCCTCCAGCGGGGTCTGGTCCAGCCTAGGGGGTGCCGAGCTGCCAGGAAGGAGAAGGAAGCGTTTGGGGTCCACACCAGGACCTGCTGCATCCCTGGGGCTGGGGACAGCTCAGCCGGGTGGGAGGGATTTGGGAGCACAGGGCCGAGCCCCCTGCACTGAGGGCCTGTGTCCAAGCAGCAGCAAGGATGGGGTCGGGGGAGCTTCTCTCCATCCCGTGAGGTTGGGCATGGGTGCCCCCCAGGGCCTCTGGGGCCAGGCCTGGGAGGCCACTGAGCCCCATTCAACAAGTTGTGGGGGTGGGGGACAGCACCTTGTGCCTTGCTTGATCTGGGTGCAGGTGCAGGAAAGGACCCGGTCCTTATTTTTGAGACCGCCTTATGACTGGTTTTTTCAACATGTGCCCCAGGCACTGACAACACAGGCACCCCGGCCCCCCAGTTCTGAGGAATCAGAACTTCTGGGGTTTGTGCCCCAGAACCTGCATTTTTAACAAGCAGTGCCATGTTTGTACAGAGATGGTTGCTGGTGGGGGCATGGGGAGGGGGTGTCTGCTGCAGTATGGCAGCACCAGAGGGACCATCTGGGGCTTGATGGGGGAACTTTCAGGGACAGCAGGGCTCTGAAACCTGGAGCAACCCAGGAGGGCTCCCTGGAGGAGGTGTGGAGGCTGGGAAGGCTATGGCGTGTGAGTGCCCAGAGGTGGAGGACACAGGGTCTCTGTGGATGAGACTGGTGGAAACCAGGTGCAGGCAAGCGGGGAGAGGTCTGGGGCTGTTGGGCTGCGGGCATACTGCCTTGCTCCATTCCCCACTGAGCTGGAGTGGCAGCCATCTGAGACAGGATCTGAGTTGGAATACCCCGTGGGCCCACCCCATAGGCTTCCCCCGCAGATGCAGCTCCTCCGCTCTACCTGGATAGCGTGGGGAGATGGGAAGGGGCCGCCCAACCATGGGACGAGGGCTCAATAGGACTAAAGCCAGCTGTCCTCGGCCTGCTTCTCTGTTCCCTGTCCCAGCTGGTGACTTCCGGCAAAGGACAGCCCCTCTCTGAGCTCCAGTTTTGAGATGGACATCAACACGGGATGTAATAAATGGAGGTGCATTGGACCCCCGGCATGGGGCTGCCGTGAGATAGATGCTCTGTGACTGTGGGGCAGCCATGATCATCCTCACTGGTACCCCAGCAGCTCTGCCTTGCACCTGCTCGGCCTCAGTGTGCTCATCTGTAGAATGGAGGTGGCTGCTCCTAGCCACCCCCACATGATGCCTGGGATCCGAAGGTGCCTTGCTGAGTGGGAATTACAAAGCAGATCTTAGGCATCAACTTGATTTCTCTTCCCACAATGCTGTCATTCTTGGGCTCCCCTGAGTCACCACCTAGTCACCAGGTAGAGAGCCTCTTGGAGAACTCTCCAAGCAAAGCTTCTCCTGGGTGGGCCCGGGGGGGGGCCGCCCACCACCCCATGTCAATCCTGGGCCTCTTAAGAGGGCCGTCCATCCACGCTCCAGTAGGGCTCTGGGATTCAGTGGAAGGGAGCTGGCATCAGACCCGGGTTCAAATGTTGACTCTCAAGCTGAGTGCTGCCAGGTGAGCTGGGGACCACTCTGACCCTCAGTCTCCTTTTCTTCAAGTGGGTTTCGTTATTCCCCCACCTCGGGGCTCGGCTGGGCTAGTGGCTGAGCAGCTGTGCTATACAGTGGGCATTCAAAACGTGGTTCCAGATCTAGAGGCCTCACCTGCAGAGGGTGGTCCACAGCCCCCCTGCACAGGCTGGCAAGGAAAGTGGGTCGGGAGGCCCCCAGCCCCCCGAAGGGTTAACAGGGACTAACGGCAGCTGGAGGCTAATTAGGGCTTAATGAATTGTCATGGATCAAAGTCCCGGGAGGGCCCGGATCTAGGACGAAGGATGCACCAATCCTGAGGGGTCGGCAGTGCGTCCCCAGAAGCAGGCCTCAGAGGGCCGGGCGCTGCTTGTGGCTGGGCGCCACCTCCCAAGTCGGTCTAGCCGCTTGAATAGGGAACGCTTCGAGGACCTGCCAGCCGCACTGCCCTTGCTCCCTCCGGCCCCAGTTGTGGCCCCGGGGACAGAGGGGCTGGCTGCAACCATCTATTCCCCCCACCCCCGCCCTCCTGGTGGGTTCAGCTGCTGCCTGCAGGCGGGGCCTGGCTCAGCCTTGCTCAAGGGAGTGTTCAGCATCCCCCAGCCTGAGAGGGGTCGGGAGGATGAGTCCCATGTGGCCTGTCGGGGGCAAAAGCTGGCTCAAGATAGATGGGATGGGAGGGGGAGGGGCCCTGGCCAGGAGGGAAGGAGGGAGCTAGCTACCTGGCCAGGACCCCTGGGGCTGGGCTGCCTCTGTTCCAGGGGAGGGGGCCCGGCAACCCCAGCCCCCTCGGCTTAAGAACTTCCTGGTAAATTTGGGTAAAGGACAGCTTGGGGCGAAGGGGAGGAGGGGTCTCCATTTCCCAGGTCCTGCCTGGACTGACAGATTTCGGGCTCCTCCCCCGGGGTAGGTCCCTGCCCTGCAGCTGAGGCTGATGGCAGACCCGGCGGGGAGCTCGGCCCCCTCCACCTTCCAGCCCGCAGAGCAGGCGCACAGCTCTGGGGAGGCCTCCACCCACCTCTTCAAATCTGCAAAGACCCTGCGTGAGTCTCCTGAGGTTGCTGCCACAAATCACCACAAACCTAGTGCTGAAACCACACACATTGATTCTCTGACAGTCCTGGGGGTCAGGAGTCCGACAGGGGTCTCACGGGGCTAAATCCAGGCGTGGGCAGGGCTGGTCCTTCTGGAGGCTCCAGGGGAGCAGCGGTTCCTGCCTTTTCCAGCTTCTAGAGGCGCCGCATCCCTGGCTCGCGGCCCCTCCTGCATCCTCACAGCCAGCAGCGCAGCATCTCCCGTCTCTCTCTGCCTCTGACCCCCCGCCTCCCTCTTATAAGGACCCTGGGATGACAGTGGCTCCCCGGGGAATCCAGGGTCATCCCCGTCTCAGGGTGAACTGTTCAGCATCCTTAATTTCATCCCCCTTTGCCACATAAAGTAACACTCGCAGGTTCCAGGGATCAGGTCGTGCGCGGGCATCTTTGGATGGGGGCGTTGTTCTGCCGACCACAGACCCCCACCTCCCCCGTTCTTTCTCTCCGTAGCCCTGTCCACACGTGGCCTCTGTTTTACTCCTGTTTATCACCCGTGGATGAGTGGCAGCGATTCCGTCCATATTGTTCAAAGCTGTTTCCCTCAAAGAGCAGCGCCTGGCACACAGAAGGTGCCCATTCAGTGCTTGTTCAATGAATGAATAAATGAATGAACGGATGAGGTGAGGACTTGGCCGAGGGCAGAACAAGGCCTAGGGGCGCCCGACCCCAGCCGGCACCCAGTGGAGACTTTTCTGAAGGCTCCCAGGTTATGAAGTATCTTCTCTCCGACTTCTCACCTGCCACTCCGTCAGTCCCGGGAGGCGGCTGTTAGTCACATGAGTCCCTTTTGCAGAAGAGGAAGCTGAGGCTCAGGGCCTTAAAAGTCTCTTCCAAGGCGGTCGGGGGCGGGCTCTGATGGAGACCCGGAAGAGCTCGTCCTGGCATGGGATTTCGGTGATTCTCTGCTTCATTCGTTGGATATTCTTGGGCCCTCGGAGCACCCAGCTCTGTGCATGTTGGTGGTGGGGGGTAGAAAGAGGACTAACATGGTCCCCGCCCTTGGGACAGTGCTGTCCAGGCAGGAGACACAAGTTTCCAGCCTCAGATGATGTGGGGTGACAGGGCCAGAACACACACAGCCAGACGCATTTTCAGACTCCAGCTCAGATACGTCCTGCTCCTGCTCAAAATCCCTCCATGACTCCCCCGCACTCTCAGAATCAAGTCCCAACACCTCACTGTGGGTTCAGAGCCCTGCGTGGTTCCGCCTTTGCCAACCCCGACCCCCCAGACCCAAACTCAGACACACCCTGAGCCTCCAGCCTCAACCCCCGTTTCTGTCCTCCGAGCACCAGCCTATTCCCACCCCAGGGCCTTTGCCCCGGCGGATCCCTCCACCCAGAACACCATTTCCCGGCCTTTTGCCTGCTCACTCCTGCCCGCCGCTCAGGACTCAGCTCAGACAGGCCCTCCCGGCCATGCTGGACAAAGCATCAGACCAGATAACAGACCCCCACTTTTCCCAAACGATCTACTTCGTGGATGTGTTTGCATGTCTTGCCTGTTTGCCCACCCGACAAGATGCTCAGTGAGAGAAGCTAGATGCAGAAGGCCACACAGGGTGTGATTCCATTGATGGGAAACGTCCAGAACAGGCAGATCCACAGACACAGAGAGTGGGTTGTCAGGGGCTGGGGCAGGGGGTAGGGGGTGAGTGCTCATGGGGACAGGGCTTCTTGTGCGGGTGATGGAATGTTCTGGAATTAGAGGTGATGGCTGCACATATATGTGAAAGTACTAAAAAAAACACTGGACACTTGAAATGGGAAAAAAATGCCCCGAGGAAGGCCCCGGTGCTGCTGAGCCCCCAGCACCCACGCTTGGCCCACTGGGGTTCAGAGGGAGAGAGGGAGTCCTGGAGTGTGGCCAGGGCAGCCCTGCCCCGGTGGGATTTGCCCCTCGCTGGGGAGAAGAGATGGGAAGGTTCTCGGCCACCAGCCCCGAGGCTCTGGCTCCCCCGTGTGGAAAATGAGGGGGGGTGGCCCTGGGTATGCAGGGGGTCTGGTCTGCACCACGCTGCAGCGCTCAATTCACGTGGCGAGGAGTTTTTCCCACGCCAACAGTCACATGGGGACTCAGCCCCAACACGGCTGCACCCGCAGCCCAGGAAGGGCCAGGCTGGCCCCCAGGGCCTCCTCCACCCTTGGCCACGAGCCGCATGCTCGCTGACCGTGGCGTGGGGGGAGGGAGCCTCGCTCTGCCAAGGGCAGCCCCGGGGCCTCACAGTTCTGCCCGGCTGGCACAGGGCAGGCTCCTGGGTCTGCAGAGCTGAAGGAAGTCAGGGTCCCACGAGGATGGGCTCCCACCGCCCCGACCCTGGAAGAACCGTGGGAGGACAGGGTGTGGAGTCCTGGATTCAAGTCTTACATCTGCTTCTCACCTGCTGTGTGGCCCTGGGCAAGTCACTTCCCCTCTCTGGGCCTCTGCTTCCCCATCTATAACACAGGCTGATAATCAGCCTGTCTCCTCCTGGGGCAGCCACTGGATGCCTGCTCTGTGCCCAGCATCCTCTACGACAGCGGGTCTCACCCGGGCGATCCCGCCCCCCAGGGAACGTGGGCGATGTCTGGGAACGTCTGTGGTTGTCACGACTGGGGGGCTCCTGGCATCGATGGGGTGGGGGTCAGGGATGCTGCTACACACCCCACAGTGCCCAGGATGGCCTCCCACAGAGAATGATCCAGCCCCGGAAGTCAGCAATGCTGAGGGACCTCACACAACCCCAGTGCATTCTGAAGGTGGGGACACTGAGTCCTGAAGAAGGCAGGGTGTCTGTTGAACGGTGGTGGGTGAGCCGGAGCCCATGCTAACGGGAGGGGGGTTTGGAGTGGGTTGGTGGTGGCCTGGCGGTGGCAGAGATGCAGTGCAAGGTGGATGTGGGATATATTTGGAGGTGGAACTGACAGCACCTGGTGATGGATTGGCCGGGGGTGTGAATGAGGAGCTGCCAGGGGACGGGTGACGTCGGGACACTGTGGGGTCTCCGGGCGATGTCAGGGATGTGGCTGGTCCCCAGGGCTGGAGCTCAGGAGAGACACGGTCAGGAGTCATCAGTGAACAGATGGTATTTAGTCCTGGGTGGAGAGGGTGGCAGGTCCCTGGGGGGAAAAGGAGTGTCTGGAGGGCAGGTGGTGACCTTGACCGCCCTGTGGGTGTCACCTCCCCCAAGGCCCCTGCCTCAAGGAGGAGGGAAGGGGCAGAGAAGGTGTAGAATCAACATGGACGTGTCCACATGGCCTCATTTTACCATCCAGCACGGCCCCACGGAGTGGCCTTTGCCAGCCCTGTCCCTCCCACCCCCCGCCTGCCCTTCCTACCACCATTCACAGCTGGCTGGCCTTCTCACCACCTTTCAGGAAATGGACCCGATGCCCTAAAAACTTAGCAGCAAAAGCAGGACTGGAATCCAGACCCCCACCCTAATCAGGACCCAGGATCCTGGCCTTCTAACCCCACCTCAAGGCCCAGGCCTCCAGGCGAGGAAACAGGCCCAGAGAGGGTGACTCACTTGCTGAGGGCGCCCAGCCCTCCACCGAGACCACCCTCCCGCGAGCTCTCCTGCTTCCCAGTCCAGCCAACGTCGGGGTAAGTGAATGAACAGGGTGGCTAGAGACAAAGTCAAGTCCCCGCTGCTCCCTCGCCCAGACCAGACCTTCCCACAGTGGAGGGGCCAGAACCCTGGGGTGGAGGGGGAGGCATCACAAGCTCCAGCCCAGTTGCGAGTCCACCCACCCGGCACAGAGATGACAGGCCCATGCTGGGGGGAGAGGTTATAGCTCACAAACTGGGTCACAGCTGGAGCAGGCCCCGCTGGGCGCCAAGGACCAGCTATCCTCTCATCCCGGGAGCAATTACGGCGCGAGTGCTCCGAGGGCGCCCCGGGACTTGCCCCCTTTGACAGGCGAGGTTCAGAGAGGGTGCATTTTTCATTGGAGGTTACACAGCGCGTCAGAACCGAGGTCTCTGCCGGCCTTTCTGCTACTGTATCACAGTGGCTGTGCCCTGGCCGTGCTGACCTCTCGTCACTTAAGTACTTCCTTCCTGATACTGTTCTGTGACAACTATTTTTTTAAAAATTCTTTCCAACTTAAAAAAAAATTTTAAGTTTGTAAAAAATCCACCTTCCTCTCTCTGCAGCGCCCGTCCCCGGCCTCCTTGGCTGAATGGCCCAGTCCTGCTGCCCACCCCCACCCCCCCGCTAGGCTCCCTTTCTCCCTCCCTAAGTCTTTGTATGAATGTCCCTTTCTTGGCAAATTAGATCACTGCAATCCCCTCAACACCCCCTTCGCCCTTTTCCTGGATTTATTTCTCTCCACTTATGGCCACCTAAGGCGGAAGAGAGTGTATTTACTTACCTCTTTTATTATCCGTGAGCTCCAAGAAAGCTGACCCCTTTGTCTCACGCACTGTGTGTCCTCAGCACGTGGAAAATGCCTGGCACAGTAGATGTTTGTTGACTGACTGATGGACAGAATCAACGAATGAGAGGAGACCAGTGTTACAGGATCTCCGCAGGTGATGATGAAAACAGGTCCAGCAAAAACAGAGCCGTATTTTGAATTCTAGCTGGATGAACTGCCAGGACCCTCTCCTGCCTCTGTTAAAAAAAAAAAAAAAAAAAAAAGATTAACGAGTGTTACAGGGTGTAGCACCACCCCACCTCACTCCGAGACTGTCCCCTGCCACCTCTGACGTGCGGTGTGAACCTGAGAGGGTGACTTATGTTGCTTTGAGCCTCAGTGTTCCCATCTGTAAAGTGGGCGTGACAGTGGGGACCCACCCCTGTGAGGTTGTTGTGGGAATTAAATGGGCCGATCCAGGTGGAGCCTTAGCCCAGGGCTGGCCCAGAGCAGGGGCTATAGCAGAGTTTGCCATTTTGATGAAGATGATGATAATGATGAAGATGATGTTTCCAGTCCAGGAAGAGAGACCAGCTTTGAACAGGGGTTTAAGGTGCATTTCAGAGAGCCTGGGGGGAGGGGAGGGGTAGTTTAGTGCAGAGAGTCACCAGGGAAGTGACACTGGGGGCGAGACCCAAATAAAGTCAGGGAGAGAGCCATGAAGGGACAGTGGTCTGGGTCTTGCACAGCCCGTGCAAAGGCCCTGGGGCAGGACCATAGCGGGCATGTTGGAGAAACAGCGAGGAGGCCTGTGGGGCTGGAGCAGAGAGAGCGAGGGGGAGAGAGGGAGGAGGGGAAGGCAAGGAGGGGCCAGGCGCATGAAATTCTCTCTTGTAGAAGGAACAACGCAGGCAGCTCTGCCCCCACAAGGAGTCTGTTTGGGGGGCTGAACAATACCAGCCATTTCCTTCTTGGGGCAGAGCCAGGGAGGGCCTTGCTCCTCCAAAGCAGACTGCTGAGGAGCTGTGCCCCATCCCCGGCTGGGGGACAGTTATCCCTTGACCACAGAGAGCGGCCTGGGCTGGGATGGCGACCTGGGAGTGACCTCAGAGCCCCTTTAACGTAGAAGGAGATGGCTGAACAGGGGACCATCAGTTCTGTCATGTCCCCTCCTGGGACACGGCCTCTCCACATGCTGTCCAGGGCAGAGACACGGGAGAGAATGACCTAGAAAAAGAGCCTGGGAAAGGAGTTTGCCTCGGGGAAGGATTATGTTCCCTGCAATGCCCAGGTCGGGATTAAGGACAGTTGCCGTGGGAAGGTACAACCAGATGCCTCTCGCTCCCTCCCTCTGCCTCCCTGCTAGGTTCCCCAGCCGGGGACAGGGAGCTAAGACCTGTGACCTCCTGGAGGCCAGGGGCGCCTCGGTTTCCTCATGATGTGACCACACTCTCCACTACGGCAACTCCCTTCCCGCCTCTCACAGTGCTGTCCCGAACGGTGTGTGAATTCCCAGGCGTTTCAGGGGCACCTGCGCTTGTGTTTATGTGCCCACCCAAATCAAGAACTGAGTTTGGTGTTGATTTTATTTTGCCATGAATAGGATTGTGCCGTCTGTGATTGTTTGGCAACCTTGATTCCCCCTGGCCTCCTGTGGAACTACACCTCAGCCAGCTTTCCTTGTGGGCACATTTGAATCTCCCAGCATTCCACAATAACCATAGATTATGGCTTATTTGATCCCCTATTGATGGGTGCTTAGGTTAGTTCCATTTTTCCTCCATATAACTGGATCTCAGCTCTCTTTTTCTACTGAGTACATACAGATCTCCTTGATTCCACAGCAGGCACAGACCACAGTTTATTTAACTAATCCCCTATTGATGGACACTTAGGTTAGTTTTGGGATTTTTATTCCCCCCCCCATATAACTACATCTCCACTGTCTTTCTTCATTGGTACATACAAGTCTCCCTGTGTTCCACAGCAGGCACAGACCACAATTTATTTACCTGATCCCCTATTGATGGATATCTAGGTTAGTCCCAGTTTTTGCTGTTCCAAACGACTCTGCAGCAAACCTCCTTGTTCACTCTGCTCCCATGTGTGAGTTTTTCTTACGGATCCATGGATATTCCTTTAGGTCTTGTAGCTGCCATAATGAAATACCACAAACATGGTGGCTTAAAACAACAGAAAGTTATTCTCTCTGTTCTGGAGGCCAGACATTCAAAATCAAGGTGTCAGCAGGGCTGTGCTTCCTCCAGAGATTCTAGGCGTGGATCCTTCCCTGCTTTTTCCAGCTTCTGGTGGTTATTGGCAATCTTTGGTGTCCCTTGGCTTATAGATGCATCACTCCAGTCTCTGCCTTTGTTGTCACGTGGCCATCTTCCCTGAGTGTCTGCATCCAAATTTCCCTTTTCAAAAGGACACCAGTCATTGGATCAGGGCCCACCCTGCTCCAGTGTGACCTCATCTTAAATTGATGACACCTGCAAAATACAAACTCTCCCCCCAGTGACATATGGTTCACCTCTGGCATTAAGCTGCTCGGGGCTCTGTGTGTGTTAATGCTCACCTAAAATTCCCAAAAGGGCCCAGGAAGGCCGGAGCTGGCCTCACCGCTGTTTAGCAGATGAGAATCTACAGCCTGGGTCATTGCTGAGCTGGGCCTGTGGGAACAGTGAGGAAACAGGCAGCAAGGATGTGTCAGGGGGAGTCAGGGGATGCCTGGGGGCTTCAGCTGCTAAGATGCTGAAAATAGCTGCCTGGCCAACGGAGCAGCACCCTCAGGCTGCCATCTGCCTATGCCCTCCCCACCCCCACCCACCTTGGCCCCAGGATCTGGGCTGCAGCCCAGCAGAGTGTGGGGACAGGGGATGGAGGGCCAGCTGGCTGTCAGGAGAGATGGAGCAACTCGGAAGGCGCAGGTGCAAAGGCCCAGGCGTGTTGCCATCTGTCCCTCCGGGCCTCCCCCCAGCCTCCGTGACCCCTCCAGTGCATCTCCCACTCCCCACCCCCACTCATTGTACTCCTAGCCTCGCCAGCCACTCCTTCTGCCTCAGGGCCTTTGCACTGGCTCTTACCCCAGCCTGGAACCCTCTTTCTGCAACACCCATGGGCCCTTTCCTGGTCATTCTTTGGGTCTGTATTAGCTTCCTGTTGCCAAAAACAAAGTACCACAGACTGAGTGGCTGAAAACAACAGAAATCTATGCTCTCCCAGTTCTGGAGGCCAGAAGTCTGAAATCCAGGGGTCTCAGGCCATGCTCCCTCTGAAGTCTCCAAGGGAGGGTCCTTCCTGCCTCTCCCAACTTCTGGGGGCCCTCGCCATCCTTGGCTTGTAGACGCATCCCTCCAACCTCTGCCTCTATCTTCACGCGGCCTTTTCCCCTCTGTGTGCATCTGTGTGTGAGTCCAAACTTCCCTCTTATTATAAGAACATA
This sequence comes from Eubalaena glacialis, assembly GCF_028564815.1. Classification (NCBI taxonomy): domain Eukaryota; kingdom Metazoa; phylum Chordata; class Mammalia; order Artiodactyla; family Balaenidae; genus Eubalaena; species Eubalaena glacialis. The sequence continues at coordinate 185,721,684 of NC_083719.1, read as the reverse complement.
AGTCACTGGATTCAGGGCCACCCTAATCCAATATAACCTCGTCTCAACTCAGCACATCTGCAAAGACCCTATTTCCAAACGAGGCCCCCTTCCCACGTACCAGGGTTAGGACTTGAACATTTCTTTTGGGGGAACACAGTTCAACCCAGCACAGGGTCTCAGCTCAAATGTCACCTGTCCTGGTCTGAAGTCACCCCCTCCATGGACCCTGATCACCTTGATCATCCGTCCACACTGCTTCCCTACCCAGCCCTTGGGTAGACACCCCAGAGGGGGATCCCGGGTCCCACGGTGGGTAATCACTTCCTGAGCACGCTACTAGGATGGGATGGGACGGGCCGGGGTGGCGGGATGGCGGGATGCGGGTGCTAACGCTGCCCCCGCCCTCAGGTGCCCACGAGGATGGTGGCGTGGCCCTAGGCCCAGGCTCCGCACCATGACCTGCTGGCTGTGTGTCCTGAGCCTGCAGCTCCTGCTTCTGCCCGCGGCCCCGCCCCCCGCTGGGGCCTGCCCGGCCCGCTGCGAGTGTACAGCGCAGATGCGCGCGGTAGCCTGTCCCCGGCGCCGGCTGACCGCGGTGCCCGACGGCATCCCGGCCGAGACGCGCCTGCTAGAGCTCAGCCGCAACCGCATCCGCTGCCTGAACCCGGGCGACCTGGCCGCCCTGCCGCTGCTGGAGGAGCTGGACCTGAGCGAGAACGTGATCGCGCACGTGGAGCCCGGCGCCTTCGCCAACCTGCCGTGCCTGCGAGTGCTGCGCCTCCGCGGCAACCTGCTGAAGCTCATCCCGCCCGGCGTCTTCACGCACCTGGACAACCTCACGCTGCTGGACCTGAGCGAGAACAAGCTGGTCATCCTCCTGGACTACACCTTCCAGGACCTGCGCAGCCTCCGCCGGCTGGAGATGGGCGACAACGACCTGGTGTTCATCTCGCGCCGGGCCTTCGCGGGGCTGCTGGCGCTTGAGGAGCTGACCCTGGAGCGCTGCAACCTGACGGCGCTGTCGGGCGAGTCGCTGGGCCACCTGCGGGGCCTGGGCGCCCTGCGGCTGCGGCACCTGGCCATCGCCGCCCTGGAGGATCAGAACTTCCAGCGGCTCCCGGGCCTGCTGCACCTGGAGATCGACAACTGGCCGCTGCTGGAGGAGGTGGCCGCCGGCAGCCTGCAGGGGCTCAACCTGACCTCGCTGTCCGTCACGCACACCAACATCACCGCCGTGCCGGCCGCCGCCCTGCGCCACCAGGCCCACCTCACCTGCCTCAATCTCTCGCACAACCCCATCAGCACGGTGCCGCGAGGGTCCTTCCGCGACCTGGTGCGCCTGCGTGAGCTGCACCTGGCCGGGGCCCTGCTGGCCGTGGTGGAGCCGCAGGCCTTTCTGGGGCTGCGGCAGATCCGCCTGCTCAACCTCTCTAACAACCTGCTGTCCACGCTGGAGGAGAGCACCTTCCACTCGGTCAACACGCTGGAGACGCTGCGCGTGGACGGGAACCCGCTGGCCTGCGACTGTCGCCTGCTCTGGATCGTGCAGCGCCGCAAGACCCTCAACTTCGACGGCCGCCTGCCGGCCTGCGCCACCCCGGCCGAGGTCCGCGGCGACGCGCTGCGCAACCTGCCGGACTCGGTGCTCTTCGAGTACTTCGTGTGCCGCAAGCCCAAGATCCGCGAGCGGCGGCTGCAGCATGTCACGGCGGCCGCGGGCGACGACGTGCGCTTCCAGTGCCGCGCCGAGGGCGAGCCGGCGCCCACCGTGGCCTGGGTGACGCCGCGCCACCGCGCGGTGACCGCCGCCAGCGCCGGCCGGGCGCGCGTGCTGCCGGGCGGCACGCTGCAGATCCGGGACGCGCGGCCAGGGGACAGTGGCACCTACACGTGCGTGGCCAGCAACGCGGGCGGCAACGACACCTACTTCGCCACGCTGAGCGTGCAGCCCGAGCCGGCCGCCAACCGGACCCCGGGCGAGGGCCGCAACGACACGCAGGCGGCCGCGCGCTTCCCTCTGGACCTCACCACCATCCTGGTGTCTACCGCCATGGGCTGCATCACCTTCCTGGGCGTCGTCCTCTTCTGCTTCCTGCTTCTCTTCGTGTGGAGCCGCGGCCGCGGGCAGCACAGGAACAACTTCTCGGTGGAGTACTCTTTCCCCAAGGTGGACGGGCCCGCCGCGGCTGCCGGCCAGGGAGGCGCCCGCAAGTTCAACATGAAGATGATCTAAGAGGCCCCCGCCCACCTCCCGCGGCCCCCGCCGCTGCGCCTGCGCCGGAGGCCGCGTCTCCGTCTCCGCCCAAGTCCACGCCAGCCCGTGGCTGGCCCATCTGACGACCATCTATGCGTTTCCTGTAGGGGGCGGCCGCAAGCCGGCTCCTGGCAGAACTTTCCCTTTTTTTGTAGAGACCCAACCACAGGACTGTTTTTTCATCAGGATGCATCTTTTGCAGAGTTTCTCAAGCGTTTTCTTAGGGTTTCACCCTGTCTTCCTGCCCCTGGTGTGGTCGCTGAGCTGGGCAGGGGGCGGGGTGGGGGGTGCTCAGAGGCCCAGGGTCCTGGGCGTAAACCGCTCACACCTGGTGGAGATGGTCTACACCTGGAACCCCACGGAGGTCAGCAGGGGCATGTGAAAGCCCTCACTGTTCACACCTGCACGCACACACACACACACACCCCGCCCCCGTCCCTACACCAGAGCACACACTCACACCCGGAACATACATCCAGACGCATGGCTCCGGAGTGGAACACACACACCCCACACCCAGCTGACACTGAGCAGGTGCCCCCAGCTCCAGAGCTCACCAAGGGCGTGCAGGGCCCTGGGGAGAGGCCAGCCTGCACCCAGACACTCAGCTCACACCCAACTCCTGCTCAGCTGGCCATCTTGGGGCAGATCTCAGGGGCTGTGCTACGGTCTCGCTGAGGAGGTCAGGCTCACCCTGAGGCGGTCCAGCACGCAGGATGGTCCCAGACCCCTGCACCCAGACTCCCGCCCGCCAGGACCTGTTGGCCAAGCAGGGTGGGCTGCCTGCTAGGAGAAGCCATTTCCCTGGTTCCTCCCACCATCCCTCACAGCTGCCACCTGCTTCCTTGCCCTCACCACCCAGGAGGGACAGCCGTCCTGGCCCCTGGCCCAGGAGCATGGCTTCCAGGTGTCCCTCTCCAGCAGGCCAGTTGGAGTGACCTTCAATCCCGAGTCTGCACCACCCCTGCCCAGTCCCATGGCCCATTGCTCACCTCAGGAAGGAGACCAGAGCGTGGACGGTTCTCAGGGTCCCTGTTATGGGCATGGAAGGGGCAGCGACGGGGAGAAAGGCCAGGACAGAGGTTCAAGCTACAGGGAGGCCTGGACCTGGGTTGTTGGGAGAAGGTGACAGAGGCATCTTGGTCTCTGCAACGTTGGGGCAGATCTTGGGCCAAAGAGTAGAGAGGGTCACAGGAAGACTGTAGCTCAGGTGAAAGAAGAGCTTCCCCAAGGTCACTGCCCTGTTGCTCTACAGATAGTGAGTTCCCAGTCACTGGGGGTATGCAAGCAGGAGCTGAGGTTTTGCAGCAGTATTCAGATACCAGACAGGGACCATACATGACCCTGCCTCACCCAGCCTGGTCCTTGCCCCGACTCTCTACCTCGGCCAGACCAGTTAGGGCATCACTTGGGGGAAGGGGCACAGGAAATTTTGTGTGGCCTGGCCCTGGCCAGAAGGGAGGTTAGACAGTATTCTCAAGGACCTTGTAAGAAGGTTCAAAGCCAGCTCTGTGCCCTCGCAGCTGTGTAATCTTTGTTGGCAACCGAGGACCACCTGGACCATTCGTGTCCACGTCTATAAAATGGGTCTGACGGTCAAACCTATTGCTACATACGTAGAGGCCAGGCCCGTGGACAAGCTTGATGATTGACTTGGATTCTGGATCCCTCAAGATCTTTCTGAGATGAGCCAGAGAGAAAGCTGTCCCTCCTGGAAGTTTTGCACAATGGATTCAGCCAGAAGGTGGAAGGGGACACTGGCCATTCTCCCTGGGCTGGAAACACCGGGAGGCCCTGATCCTGCTTCTACAGTGTGCACATGGGCCAACAGGGCTGTGTGGCAGGCTGCTGACCACAGCCAGCCAGGGTGGGGACTCCACCCAACCCCACCCAACCCCACCCAACCCCATTCATGACAGGAAGTAAGGGAGGGCCGAATGGGGTGTCCAGCAGCCCTACACAGAGTCGAACAGAATGGACTAGTTTTGTTCCCTTAGCATCCTCCTGACCTTGGTTGCCACGACAACACCGAGGGCCCGTCAAAACGACATCCAAGTGCCTTTAACATCATCAAGACAGGAGGGAGTATGTTCTCAGCAGTGTTAGGACTTACAGAAGGTCAGCATATTGAGATCTCCCAGCCCCCTCTGCCCGCCCCCTGTCCCAACATCAACCAAGACCCCTAGCCCCTGCCCCCCACCCCTACCCTGCTGTATTTGGTTGGAATCCAATAAAAATGAAACCAATTTAATAACAAACTTCAGGGTTTTTTAAAATTCTCATGGGAAGCATGGGGGCACAAAGTAGGGGCTGCTGGGGGTCCCTGAGGGAGATGCCTGGCTTCAGCACCAAAGCTGACCCTGAGTCATAGGGCATTTTTGGCGAATGACCCGTGTGATAAGGTTAGAGGTCACACTTCAGGAGTGCCCGTGCTGTTCCCAGCGCTGTTCCCTGCGCTGTTCCCTGTGCTGCCTGTATTCACTCCCCCATGAGCTGGGTCCTGTTATGACCCCATTTTACAGGTGGGCAAAGGGAGGGTCAAGTCCCCAGCTAGGGAGAAGCAGGGTGCTGAGAGGGACCAGTGGCACTGGGCTGTCCAGGGGAACTCTTGACCTGAGCTCGGTCCAGGGGCAGAGCCAGCGGCAGGGAGGAAAGGAGAAATGAGGTGCAGACCCACTCCCTCCCTGCTGCGCCTCTGGAGCTGGCGGCTTCTTCCCCTGGGGCTTCCCCTGGCCAAGGGCAGCTGAAGGAGGACCCGCCCCGTTGGTGGCTAGAAACCCAAGGCGGGGCCCCTCAGAGGGGTGTCTGTGGCCTCAGTGCTGTGTGGCCTGGGGGAAGTCGCTGCCCCTCTCTGTGCAGTGCGCTCATCTATACACTGGAGGATTATGGTCCTCTTTTATGCAGGGAACTGTTTGAGCTTCCTATGGCTGCTGTAACAAAACTTAGTGGCTTACAACAACTGAGATTTATTATTTGACAGCTCTGGGGCTCAGAAGTCTAAAATGGATTGGCAGCTGGTCCTTCCGGAGGCTCCAGGGGAGCATCGGTTCCCGCCTTTTCCAGCTTCTAGAGGCGCCGCATCCCTGGCTCGCGGCCCCTCCTGCATCCTCACAGCCAGCAGCGCAGCATCTCCCGTCTCTCTCTGCCTCTGACCCTCCCGCCTCCCTCTCATAAGGACCCTGTGATGACGCTGGGCCCCCTGGGAATCCAGGGTCCTCCCCGTCCTCATCTAATCAGCAGCCGCTTCCCCCTGCCGTGCCACGTAGCATATTCACAGGTTCTGGAGATGGACATCTTTGGGAATGTAACCCTGCGTGCCACAAAAAACGGAGGCATTTTTCTCAGAAATGCCAAGTCGTGAGAAATTCGGGAGGATCTGGCATCCCGAGCCCTTGCTCAGGGCGATGCCAGGGATGCAGAGAGCCTGGCCCCAGCTCCCGCAGGGCTCCAGAAACACTTCTCAAATAAAAGAACAGCTTTACCATCTGCAGAGGGTTTGACCCTGATGTGGGGTGGCCGGCCAGGGCTGACACACAGGGGCCACTTTTCAGGGTGAGCTGAGGCAATCGGTCCCCATTTCTAGGCCTCAAGGGAGGACTGTCCATTGGGGCTCAGTGGGGTGGTAGGCACATTGGGGTGCTGAGTAGATGTCAGCTGGCATCTGCTCTCCTCCCCCACAAAGGGCCCCCAACCACTCCAAGGAGGGGTCATCTTGAGGCAGGCAGGGGGGTCCCTGGGCACCAGCTGCCCCCCACCCTGCCTGTCCTGGGTGGAGAAGTCCCCAGGGATGTCACTGCTTGTCCCAGCCTGGCCCTTCTGCCCACCCCACAAACCCCACCCCAGGGTCAGGCAAGTGAGGCACTGACCTGGCACCCAGAACTCAGTCATCAAGATCAATATTCTACAAACAAAATTAATTCACGCCCTGAGTCCACGATGGACACAACATCAACCTTTTAGATAAAGATGGGATCCACTCTGCCTTGGCATGACCCTGCCTCACTCCCCACACCCTAATCCTGGCCCTGGTGCCAATAAAACTTTATTTACAAAAACAGCCGGCCACCCCGAGGGCCATAGTTTGCAAATAAGATTTTTTTTTAATATTACATTATTATATTACAATGTTATTTATCTTGATTACTGGGTTGTTGGGTTTTTTTCAATCACCCTTTTAATGAAAAGATCACAAAATAACAGTTTCTCATCACTGTACATTAAGACTGCACACTTCTAAATGGACAGATCGGTGAACTGCTTTACTATGACACTTGAGGATTGCATACCTGCAGCTCTGACCTGAATTTATCCAAACTCTCGAGGGAAGTGAACTCGGTGTGATGACTGACCGTAGCGGTGGCCAGTACAGGAGTGCGATCGTGGTCCCCCTTTCCTGGGAAGGGCGCGTAGCAGGACATGATCCCTCTTCCAGTTCCCGGTAAACAAAACAGCTATAACCCCATCCCTCCCCCTCCCCCTCGAGGTATTTGTGACTGGGCCAGTGCCCAACCTGAGGTCCCCCAATGGGGGAGGGGGAAAGCAAGTGATGGGTGGGGGACAGAGAGGTTCCCCTCAGCACCTGGCCCCCCGGGGCCCCGCCAAGTGGAGGCGGGGAGCCCTGGAGATCCTCCCTGCCCTGAGTGAGGTCTGTTATGCAGCATATTTGAGGTCAATAAATTACAGCAATAAATAGCAAGGTGAGGTAGGGGGAGGGGTTCCCGGTAGAAAATTAAAGTGGGGTGACAAGCCCAGCGGGGGGTGGGTGGTCCTAGGCAGGGGGTCCCAGGCAGCCTCAGTCCCCATAGCGCACACCCACCCCCTGATTTGGAATGTCAGACTGAGGTCAGGCCCCGCTCCACCACCCGCTCCTGGCATCGGGTTCACAGGTTCAGTGATGCCCAACTTGGCTCTGGGGAAGAGCGAGGGCCTTGGTCCCTGCAGGGGGCCAGCAGGGCTGGGATCCCTGGTCTGTTCTGAGGCCTGGCACCTCTGCTTTCGTCCCCCCCCCACCAAGCCAAGGGGACGGGACGGATGCGGCCGCCTCTGCCCTGAACCCTGCCCTCCCGGCTGCCCAGGCCTCACCTCGACTCCGGACGGCCGCGGGCAGGGCGGCTGGGGTCCCTGGTGGATCGCACTCCTGCACACGGCCAGTCCAGTGCATTCTGAAGGGTGGGGGTCGGGGTAGCCCCCGGCTGTGTGAGGTTCTGAAAGTCCATCTGGGTACAGATCGTTCGTCTCACAGGCTGGGGTGTGTGGTTATGCTGCGAGTCTCTGAGATTCGTATTTGCTTAAAGGTTCGTCGTTCCTTCTTTACCTTTTCTGCAATCCTGGAGGAGCCCCGGCGGTGTCGGAGCCTGGTCTGCCACTCACTCGCCCCAAGTCTGAGAAATAAATACATTCGTCACTGCACAGACATATTGATACAAAAACAACAGTGTTCAGAGCGTTTGCACCGTCCGTGCAGCGTTTGCCCAGAGAGCCCCTCCCACGGCCGGGGTGGAGGTGGGGGTTCTCAGGGGGCGGGGACCCGCTGGAGCCCACGGAGCTGCGCAAAGGTCCTGGCTTTTTGGCGTGAGAGGGACCCTCACATCAACCCACCCGAGGGTCGCAGGCAGAGCAGCGGGATGGGGACGCACCTCCATCCCAAGGACCTAAGCCCAGGCTCAGGTCCTGCGGCCACAAGTGACAGCCACCCCTGCTGTCCCAGCTGGCAGGACCGCCAGGGTCTGGCCAGGAGGCCTGGGGCGGGTTAGCACGGGCCCAGGCTCTGTGGTGCCAGCTGGGCTGGGAGAGGCCGGGCTGGGAGGAGGGCTCAGGGGTCTCCACGCCCGCCCCAGGGCCTACTCAGAAGCGGCTCCAGTGGAAGCTGGGGTTCACTGGGACTGGCCTTTTATCTGCTGAGGTCTGAAACTGTAAAAGTTTATGTAAACAAGCAATGAGATAACTATATTAGTATCTTTTTTTCCTGACCCCATTGAGGTTCCATACGCATTCAAAATGTGCTTTGGTTTAAAAAATAGGTTTTGTGAATTTGGATGTGAGCTTTTCTTTTTCCTTTTTTTTTTTTTTTTTTTTTGTCGTGTTTATCCTCCTTCCTACATGACATCTGCTATTTTCTATTTCCTGTTTCTCCAAAACATTCAGGAATTCAGCGACTAAAGCAGAGAACTGTAAGCTGCCCTTTGGCCTCCAACAGCCTAACCTCCTGGTGAGGCTCTAACACACGTCCATGCACACACTCACGGGCACGCACTCCATCTGAAACCAAAGGAAAAGGAAAACAAAACCAAGTGTCGTGTTAACCCCGCCCGTCCCACAAACCCCCAAAGTCTTACATAGGAAACTAGTGTTTTGCTTTCTTGTTAAAATACAGAGAAGGCTCGATATATGATACAATACTCAGGTGGGTACAATACTACGTCGCACGAAGGTCGTCGAGTGAGGGCCTCTGCGCCCAGTCTCTGAAGCTCTGCCTTGAACCACCTGCTTCACTGGGGTCCACGCCCAGGGGCGTGTGTGCAGCTCCCGCTACAGACTTATGTCGTGTGGCTTAAGTGCCGACGGAGTAGGGGGGTCGGGAGAGCAGAGGCGCTGCAGGGCCCCCGCCCGACTTGCTGGAACACGAGTCCCCAGAAGGGAGAGGAGCGGCCTGAGGCCGGGGGCACCCCAAGGGCTCAGCAGGTCCCCGCGTGGCCCTCGTGCCCTCACTCCCGACACCCACCACTCGGGTCCCTGAACTCAGGCTCTGGTTTCAGCTGGAGGGTCTCTGGAGGGGTGGAGGGTAGGGGTAGGGGATGACTCCGGAATTTTTTGGTCTGAACTTAAAGTAGAAAGAAATAAAAACCTGAAGCAAAACGAAGAAGGTAAAGCCGCTGGTCCAGCCCTGTGGCTGCAGCAGGCTGGGGACAGTGGGGCCGACCTCTCGACCTCGGCCTGGCCTTGCAAGCACGGCTCTGGGCCCATGGACGTGTCTGAGGCTGGCAGGGAGCCCAAGGCGAGAGGTGAGGTTGGTGGGGGACTCAGGGCTGAGCCCACGGGTGGCAGCCAGCCTCTCCCCAGACTGCCCAGAGATGCCAAAGCAGAGCAGGTCCCCACCCTGCCGGGGGGCGGGACAAGATGTACACATCCCTGTGGTCAGCCCCTCCGCACTGGTCAGGTAGGGGCTGCTGCTCTCCCGAGGTGAGGCTCTTGCAGGCCCAGGGGACAGGATGGGGGGGTCTCACTTCCGCCCCGTCCTGGCCTGGCCGGGAGCCGCCAGGAACTTGTCCCACCGTGTGGTTCCTGTCTCCCGGCACCTGCTCCTGTGCCGGGGGCTCCCCAGGGGCTGGAGCACCCATACCCCAACTCGGGCCCAGACGAGAGGCAGCTCGGGCTCCCTGACAGCAGCACACTCAGAACACCTTCAGGGTGGCCGGCTGGCCATGCGCGCACGGAGGAAGTACAGGTGCCCCTTCTGAGAGGGGGCACAGGCGGGGGGCCCAGGAGGGCGACAGGAGGAAAACACAAGCGTCACGGCCACAACTGCCATCACCACACAACTGCCATCACCAACCAACGTCCTGTTCTCGCGGATTCAAGAGGTAGCAAAAGGTCAGAAGTCTCTCCACCTCGATGGTTTGTTTTGTTTTGTTTTGTTGGCATCACCTTAAATTCTGTGCCTGAGGTGAGTGCCTTGCTTGCCTCACCCTAATTAGTCCTGGATGGCAGGCATGGCCCAGCTGGGTGACCGCACAGGGTCTCATGAAGGAAAGAATAAGCACTCACGGTCAGCAGGTGTTTGGGCAGTGAGCAGGCCACTTCCTTGGCACCTCTGGTCCCTTCTGTTCCACCTGGAGCAGCCCAGGATTTGTGGAATCCTTGTCCCATATAATTGGCAAATCCTTCCTCGAGCCCGCCATTCTCCAACTGCATGATTCTGAAATCTGCCCAAATCACGGGCTGCCCCATGGATTAAGACAAAGAGTATAAATTCTATGAATTACAGAAGCTCAGTGCTGGGAAAGACAAAATATTGAATCAAGTTACAGACCCTCACACTTGAGAAGCTGGCTGTTAGCAGGTCAGTGTGGCCCAAACTGTGGCAGGAGACCCACTTGGAGGACTCCATGAGATGGAGTTGTCTTCTTTCCCACACCCAGGGGGCACCCAGCGATGGCCTGTGGACCCCTCTGCCCAGCCTGGACCTGCTATGTGACCACGCATGGACTCCAGCCCTCTCTGGGCTCACTGCCCCTAAGGGAAACGAGACGGGGCGGAGGGAGAAACTCAGCATGAAAGACACTCAAGCTAGGAAGCAAGAATGTCTTTGCATCTTCGCATCTGCAGTGATTTCTTGGTTCTTCCATTACAGAGGGGAAGAGGCTGGGTTTCAGCTGAGACACCTCTCATGCCTCCGGGCATGTAGGGCAAGCCTCAGGCCCCCAGACAGCTTCGACAGTGTGTGCTTAAGCTAGAATTTCACACTGTCTGGCTTTCCCTGGATTTTCACCCTTCTTGATTTTCTGTGTATGGTAATTCTGTATCAAATGCCTTTTTCTAAATCAATGCATTAAGGTGGTGGGGGGAAGGGAAGTGAGTTGATTAAATTTTTAAAGAATAATCCAGCTTCCGTGGCTGTCAGGAGGCAGCAAGCAGGAGCCACTTTTCTTTATTTGCTGGAACAGAGAGGGGTGGTGACTGGCCCAACATCACACAGCAAGTCAGAGCGGAGCTGGGGCTCAAATGGAGCGGTACCTGCCAAGGGTCTTGGGATGGGTGGGAGGTGCGGGCATGTGCAGTGGAGGCTTCTCAGATGATCCTGCAGAAGGGGAAGTGGATCTGGAGGAAGTGAAAGCCACAGACGAAAGGGTCACCTGGTCAAATCTTTCCCTAAACAGTCACTGCTGGGGTTCCCTGCCCTCCCCAAAGGCGGCGGAGTCTAAAAAGTCTCGATCCTCCCCATCTCTCAGGGCTCCCCTCTGCCACCCACCTCATGTAACCTTTGGGACCTCCGCCTGTCTTCCCATCTCCTGCCACCCGCTTTCAGCCCTGGAACCGGGTGGCCTTCATGGAGAAGTACTGCAGAAAGCTCCCCCTCCTGCCGGGGCCTGCGGTCTAACAGTTGCCTGGGTGTTTCCGGTTCACTGCCAGCAACCGGTCAGACAGCCCGGGAGGCCAGGGGCTGCAGCTATTGGGAGTTTGTCCCCAAGATCCCCCTGCCCCGAGGTCACTCCAGTCCTGAAGGTAGGGCGCTCCTGGAGGGGGGCTGGGGCAGGGAGTGGGCAGAAGCAGCTGCTTTTCAAGGTTGGGCAACCTGGAATCTGGGTGGGGCAGAGCTGGGGCCCAGGCTGCTGCTGGCAACCACACAGCTTGAGAGGGCTGAGCTCTGGGGACAAGGCCTAAGCATGGGTTCCCTGGGTATTGTCACCGGCCCCCAGCTTCTTCCCCCACCCCCTTGAGGTCTTGTCCTCACAGCTGGACATTCTGTCCATGTCACAAAAGTACAGGGTCCTTCTCGCCGCCCTGAAAGGTTGATGGGCGACATTTGCCCAGAGAGGTCAAGCAACCCTCCCAGGGCCACACAGCAGGTGCTGGGCCCCTCCCACACATGCCCTGCACTCTGACCTTCCCCCAGCAGCATGAGCAACCCAGAGCCACCCACCGAGACCCCCGGGGCCAACGCCCCGACCTGGCTGACCCAGCCCACGTACAGCAACCTTGGTGAGAGCCTGGGAGGGGCCCCGGGTGGGGGTGGGACAGGTGGCTGGTGAGGCCGCCAGAGAAGAAAGGTTGAGTGTTTCATTACCATGTAAGGAACGCTCTGCCCCATGATGGTTTAACTAGATTACAGCAGGGATTTTTTGTTGTTCTTTTTTCGTTTTTGCCGTGCCGCGCGGCATGTGGGATCTTAGTTCCCCCGGCAGGGATCAAACCTGTGCTCCTTACTGTGAAAGCGCGGAGTCTGGACCACCAGGGAAGTCCTATAGCAGCTTTTTAACTACCTTTAATAAAACTCTTTGTTTAAAAAAAAAAAAAAAAAAAAGTTGGATAACCAGCTTCTAAAAATGAGGAAACTGGAGTTCAGAGAGGCTCAGTCACCTGCCCAGAGCCACACAGGGAAGTGGGGGTCACCTGTGCTGGGCCAGATGTTTCTCTGCCACTGACTTGTCACTCCTCTGAACCTTTGTTTCCTCATCTGTAAATTGGAGATGGCATCCTTACCCCACAGGGCATAGGGTAGTTGGAGTTGGTATTTTTTCCTTTTTTTTTTCTCGGCCGTGCTGCGTGGCTTGTGGAATCTCAGTTTCCTGACCAGGCATTGAACCCGGGCCACGGCAGTGAAAGCTCCAAGTCCTAACTACTAGACCACCAGGGAGCTCCCCATTGTTTCCATTCTAGAGATGAAGGAATTATGGCCGAGGGTGGAGTCATGCGCACAGGACCCCACTCTGCGTGGCCTCACGCCCTTCCCCCACTCCCTCCCCCCACAGGTGAGGTCCGTGCCCGCCTGCTGCCTTCCAAGGTATGCTGCTGCGCACGGACATCTGAGCGCCCCGCTACTGACCCGCAGCCCCTACCCAAGAAGACCCTGACCAGGGCCCAGTCGCTGCCCACCCACAAGTCCCCCAGCCCCGGCCCCACTCGAGCAGGGCAGCCTCAGAAGCCCCTTCTGGGATCCCGCAGTGTGGACGAGAGCCAGGCAGGCGACGACAGGGCGGGGACAGCCTGTCCCCCTGCAGAGCTGCCCTTCTTCTCGCTGGACACCGAGCTGGGCCTCTCCCTCCGCCGCGCTGGAGGCCCGGCAGCTGGAGGGCCTCCGCGCCGTGTACGCCCGGCTGCACGCCCGGCTCCTGGGGGGCCTCCCGGGCCCCTGCCGCCCCGGCCACCGCTTACGCCTCCTGGACAGCTCGCCCTGCGTGGAGAGCTGGGACGCCCTCTACTACCGTTTGGTGCGGAGGAACAAGGAGGCGTGGCACCTCCTGGCTGCCAAGGTGAGCCCCGCCTCCGCCCCGCCTCCTCGGAGGTTTCCCCAGTGTCCCGTCCAAGGCATAACCCAGGGCTCTTCAGACTCAGGCCCAATTGCTTATTTTGCAACTAACTTACGAACAAACACCGTCAGCCCTTGGAGCCGCGTTTCTCAGGTGTGGGGCGACCTACATTCAAATCACCTGGGAGTCTTGTTAAAATCTCCCTCACGACTCTCAGGGCCCCAGTAGTCTGCATTTTAACTCACTCACCCGTGAATTCTGGCGCCAGAAACCCACAGCCGGCTGATAGCTCCCACTTTCCATCATCATCTTCAACAAAATATACTGAGCACTGTTCCTTCATGTCTTGTGCTGTTCTAAGGACTTTTAGACACTTTCATTCAGCTAATCCTCATGCAAGCATCACCACGTTTTGTTATAAGATGCTTCTGTTTTATGCACCACCAAGAAAAAGAAAAAAAAGATTCCCATCAAATAAACCAGACTACCAAGTGTCAGACACATCACCATTTTGGAGGAACCTCACCCATTCGGCAGAATGTGTTATTATGGACCCATTTTACAGACCGGAGCATGGAGGGAGTAAGTTGCTGCTGGCTGTGAGTTCTTTAGTTGACAGCTCCATCCTGGTTCCATCCATCTCAGAGACCCCTGGGGAGTTTATTTTTAAATTACACACTCCCAGAGCCCCACCTCAGCACCTGTCCTTTTTAACCCTTGCCCCAAGGTGATTCAAATGTAATCCCCAGGGCTGATACTCTCCTACTTTCTAGAAAGAGCTTTGCTGTTCAGTACTGCAACTGCTGGCCATGGGTGACTTCTGAGCACTTGAAGTGGGGCTGGTGCCAATTGAGATATGCTCTGAGTACCAAATACACACCAGGTCTCCAAGACTCAGTATCAATAATAATAACAATAATGTAAAACATCTCACTAATACTTTTTTCATTTGGTGACCTGTTGAATGATAACATTTTGGATAAATTGGATTACATAAAATAGATTATGAAAGTTACTTTCAAGGTCATAAAACTCAGTATCAAAAAAAAAAGCCTAGTTAAAAACTGGGCAGGGGACTTCCCTGGTGGCGCAGCGGTTAAGAATCTGCCTGCCAATGCAGGGGAAACGGGTTCGAGCCCTGGTCCGGGAAGATCCCACATGTCGCGGAGCAACTAAGCCCATGCACCACAGCTACTGAGCCCGCGTGCTGTAACTACTGAAGCCTGTGCCCCTAGAGCCCGTGCTCTGCAATGAGAAGCCACTGCAATGAGAAGCCCGCGCACCGCAACAAAGAGTAGCCCCCGCTCGCCGTGACTAGAGAAAGCCCGCACGCAGCAACGAAGACCCAACGCAGCCAAAAGTAAAATAAAAATAAATTTATTTTTAAAAAAATGGGCAGAACACCTGAAGAGACATTTTCCCAAAGAAGACACACAGATGGCCAACAGGCACATGAAAAGATGCTCAACATCGCTAATCAGAGAAATGCAAATCAAAACCACCATGAGGTATCACCTCACACCTGTCAGAATGGCCATCATCAAAAAGACCACAAATAACAAATACTGTCGAGGGTGTGGAGAAAAGGGAACCCTGTACACTGTTGGTGGGAATGTAAAATGGTGCAGCCACTGTGAAAAACAGTCTAGAAGTTCCTCAGAAAACTAAAAATAGAACTACCATATGATCCAGCAATTCCACTCCTGGGTATATATCCAGAAAAAACTGAAAACGCTAATTAGAAAATATATATGCACCCCAATGTCCATAGCAGCATTATTTACAATAGCCAAGACATGGAAGCAACCTAAGCGTCCATCAATAGAAGATGTGAACTATATCTACAATGGACTACTACTCAGCCATGAAAAAGAACAAAATAATGCCATTTGCAGCAACATGGATGGACTTGGAGGGTATTATGCTTAGTGAAATAAGACAGAGAAAGACAAATCCTGTACGTTTTCAATTGTATGTGGAATCTAAAAAATAAAACAAACTAGTGAATTTTTTTTTTTTTAGAAAAAAGAAAGAAAGTTACTTTCACCTGCTCCTTTTCACTTTTTTAAAATGTGGCTACTGGAAAATTTGAATTCCGCCGTGGCCCGAGTTGCATTTCTACTGGACAGCCCAGCTCTGGCACCTTAGCTGTCATCTCCCTTGCTACCAAGTGGCAAGCATCCGCCCCTTTGGCAGAGTGGAAAGTCCGATCCCCTAAACACTATCCTCCCTGGTGTAGCTTTCTTTAAAATCATACTGGCGACCAACATCCGAATTAACACGAACACCTCGTTTTTGGAGGGATACAGCGATGGTGGGCAGGTTGGGTTGGGTGGGAAGTCTTCAGAACAGGTAGAGGCACTGGGCGAGCTGTGCTGGTTTGGTGGCGGGGAGCTCTGAAGTGTCCCTCTGTCCCGCAGGTGCCCAAGCCAGGAGCTGACGGGCCCCACCCGTGTGGCCTAGGGCCGCAGGCCTTGCTGGCCCGGCATTTCAACCTCCAGGAGCTGTGTGGTCTGGCGCCCGAGGGCGCACTTCCCGAGACGCCCTGGAGCAGCCCCGTGGCGCTGGCGGCGGAGGTGCCGGAGCTCACGATGGTCCAGTGGCTTGTGGAGACGGGCGCGCAGCCGCCTGAGGAGTTCGCAAGGCCGTGGCCCTGCTGCTCCTGCAGCCCTGGAGCGCCGGGAGGCGCGGGCTGCGGCCCCGGCCGAGCTGCGGCCCGAGAACCTGCTGCTGGCGGCACCGCGGGGCTGCTCAGCCGCCAGGCCCCAGCGCCTGCTGCTGGTGGACTTCGGCCGCGGCCCCCCGCGACCCCCCGGCCGCCCACTCCGAGAGCCGCTTGGCCCAGGCGCGCCCTTGGCCACGTCCTTGGCCGTGGGCCTGGAGCACCTGGCGGCCCAGCTGGCCCGCGCGCGGCCCCCGGCGGCCGGGACGCACGGCGCGTTGCAGATGCTGCTCTGGGGGCCCGGGCCCGAGCTGCGTGGCCACGGAGCCCCGCTGGGGTCCTGGCTGCGGATGCGCCACGCGCTGCTGGTCCTGCACCTAGCCGAGCGGGCCGTGGGTGGGGAGGTGCCCAGCTTGGAAGACTGGCTGTGCTGTGAATACTTGGCCAAGGCCACCGAGGACTCCTTGTACCTCGCCCTGGAGCTGCTATGGAACTGATCCTTCCCGTGAGCAATGCACCTGTTCCAGGGCCTCTCTAGGAGGCGGGTCCCCCTTCCCAGGGCTGGGGCTGGTGATAGGGTGGACGCCCCCTTCCAGAAGGGACCAGAAGGCCAGCAGAGGATGCAGCTGGGAACTTGGGCCCAAGGTCCCCTAAGAATTCAGGTGCCCCCCTTCCAGGGCTGGGGGCTAATGGCCAGTGCCTGCTGAGGCTTTCTGATGCCAGAGGTGCCCACCCCTCTTCCAGGTGTGGAACCCCCCGACAATTAATGTCTCTCTCAGTGTGTAGAACCGCTCCTACCGCCTTCCAGCAGAAGCCAGGATGCCCTTCTAATGCTGGGGTCTGATGGCCACTGTCTCCATGACAGTGTGGACACTCCTCCGAACGGCGGCATCAGAGGCATTCCTGGCCCTGGAACACCCCCTTGTGCTGTGAACTACCTTGTCAAGAACTGCTTGGGGCCTCCAGGGGGAGGGAGGCTCCCTGGAACCTGAGACAGCCAGCCCACCCCAGTGGGGTCTGGGCTCACCTGCCCAAACGTGCCCATGCCCTGCCCCCCCTACTCCCTCCACCCACCATGGCCTCCTTGCTGTTCCTCTGTGACACTAAATTCCGTCCAGCCACCAAGTCTTTGCACGGCCTGTTCCCTCTGCCAGACTGTCCAAATCTCACCTCTTCTAAGCAAATAAAGTTGCCCCTCCTGTGCCCTCTCTGGCTCCGCGCCCTGCCTTCCCCGAGCACTTGTCACCACCTGGAAGTATTTATTCATCTTTTTACCTGTCACCTGTTCACCTCACCCATCAGGCTGTGAGTTCCCTGAGGGCAGGGGCCAGGCTGAACACATGCTAGGCGTTTAATTGATGGAATAAACAAAGTGGTATACAACAGGGGACCTGAGGGAGAGAATGAGGTCTCGGTTTATACCTCTGAAAAATGGACATAGGAGCCCTGAGGGGCCCCACTGCTGTAGCCTGGGGTCTCCAGTCTTGCCCCCTCACTCACCCCAACCCTACCATGGTGATCCTGGGGGGAACTTTCTGACCCCCAGGTATGACCAGGGCCCTCTCCTGCTCAGACCTCTCCCATGGCTCCCTAGTACCTTCACAGTACAATGGGGCTCTTCTAAAGGCTCTGCATGCTCTCTGGCCAGCCCCGCCTGCCACATCACCATCCGTGGAGGTGCTTTCTGGCCTCCAGGCCTTGCCCGTTGTTCCCTCCACTGCAGACACCCTCCCCCCTACCTCTGCTTCAGACTCCTGTACCTCCTCCAACACCCCGACTCCAAACCCCTTTCTCGGCCCTTGCCCTGCCGACTTGGACTGGAGATAGCTGTGTCCCCAGACCTTTGAAAGCCAACTCCATCATCTGTCAGGTAGCTGAATAGCCCACCCAACCCCCAAATATACTTGAATCCCCCTAAACTCCGTCCTCCTCAGTAAAAGATACCCGCTTGGCAGCCTGTTTGTCAATCACCGGGCCACGCTCTCAGATGCAGCCAGCAGGTGGCGCTGCAGCCCTGCAGCTCTTCCGCCTTCCGCCCCCCACCTCACCACAGCCCCCCCCCCCCCCCGCCACTGCAGTGTCTTCACCTTCTGGCTGCCTCAGACCTCCCCACCTCTGCCCCGGCCAGGACACCCACCAGCAGCGCTCCTGCCCCAACACTGTACAAAGGCTAAAGGGCAGGGTGCCCACAGCTAGACACCACCCCGCCCCCAAGCTGGAAAAGTCCCAGGCAGCCCCTGCCCCGCCCCCCACCACTTCCCAGGACCCAGTAAACAGCTTCAGACTGGAACCAGGCCACTCCAGCCAGCCTCAGCCACCCCAGGGAATGGCACTGGGAAAGAGGAGTGACAGCCCAAGGTGTGGGGTGGGGCAGGCTGCCATCTGCCCTAGAAGTGGCGGGAAGGCGAGGTATGGAGCAGCCGGGGTGGAGCCCCAGGGCCGAGCTGCCCACAGGAGGCCAAGGCTGGCTGTGGCCAGAGGTGAGACCGGGCCCTTGGCTTCCCCACCCCTCTGCAGAAAGAAGGAAGTGTGTGTAGGGGGGTCACTCAGCTCAGGACGCTCGCACAGCTCCCTGAACCCCAGGCAACCTCGAGGCCCCTCTCCTGGCCCCGGCCCACCCCTCCACCTGTCCTCCGTTCAGACAGCACCCCTGTCAACACCACTGAGCCAACACAGGTCTTGGAAGGGTAATCGTTTTATTTGGATGTTTGAGAGCAATAGAAGGGTAGATTAATACCTATCTTTCCAAGTTAAGAGACCTAAGCCTGTTTCCAAAAGACTTCAAATAAGAAACTCCTCCCTCAAGGTACAAGGATAACCTGAATCATCTTAAACCAGCAATAAAAAAGTAAAATATAAATTTTTATTTAGAATTAAAGCAAATACTTCAGTATCACAAACACAATATTAAACTTCAAGAAATACACGGCTAATTTGGAGTGAGCATTTATTTGCACAATTACGACATGCGGACAAACCCAGCAGGTGAGCAGGCTGACGCAGGTCAGCGCGCAGTTGATCACACCACCCGCCCGAAGCACGGCAGCAAGTGCACACGGAACGGTCTGCAATCGAGCCCCAGGGGCCTCAGGGGCCTCACACTACTCCTCCTCACCGGAGGACTCCCTCTCAAACGTGTAGGCCATGAAGCAAGCGTCGGGTCTCTTGGGGACAAGGGGATGCCCCGGTCTCACAATCTCAAAGCCCAGAAAGCTGAAGGTACGGAGCAAGGCGGCTGCGGAGGAGACACCATCAGGTCAGAACCCCCCATCCACCTGCAGGGCCCAGAGTCCTGCCGGCCCGGGGACCGCCTGAGACAGAATGCCCAAGTCTAGGGCAAGGGGACTGCCCAGCAGGGTGTAGCGCGGCCCCTGGACCGCGTGGGCCCCACCCTGGGCCTGGCCTCCAGGGCAGTGGGCAGCCTCTCCCATCTCCTCTCCCCCGTGTGGAGATCACTCACCTCGGTCATCGCGGTTCTTATGGAGGCAAACGAAGACGTGGTCAGCGCGGAGCTGCTCCTCAGCAAACTCGAGAAGAACTGCGAAGCTGAGGTTCCAGCGTCAGGGCCCGCGCCCCGGCCGCCCCACAGGGGCCCTAGCCCAGCTCTCCCACTTGTCTGTGGCCTCATCTGCATACTGGGAGCACCAGCCTCTCCTGGGTCTAATCCAGGGTCAGCCTTGCCACTGCTGACATTGGAGCCAGGTCACTCTGGGGGACCGTCCTGGGCACTGTGGGGTATCCCTGGCCCCACCCACTTGACACCAGGAGCAACACCCACAGTGTGACCACCACAGATGGCCCCTGGTGTCCCTTGGGTGATACTGCTGGTCCACTGCTTAAAAGGGGAACCCTCACCCCGGAAACAATAACCACCGCCTGGCTCCTGACTCAGGCTTCCCTCCTCTGGAGTCCAACTTTGAGGTGCAAACACGGTTTGCCTTGCTCTGCCCCCCAGGCACACACAGGCCCGCCCTCACCTGTCCTTGCTCCCCTCGGGCAGAGCGCCGCCTGGGATCTCAACGTAGAGGCAGCTGTTGCTCAGCACCGCTCTCCAGTTAATGTGTTTGGCATCCGTGAGCCTGGACTGGACGTTAAAAATTCTCGTCTTGTTATTAGACGTTAGTTCCTCTGTTACATTCAGCCGATTATCCTGTGGAAGAAGACCAAATCCAACCTTGGACGCCAGCCTTCACAGCCTGGGGATCTTCCCCCTTGGTACCCTGACAGTTTGGAAAGCCCAGAAAAGCACCCATATGACCGTTCACCCCACGCCCTGCAGCGCTGTTTGGGTGTGGAGCCTCCCGGGCCTCTGAGGAATGGTGGTTCCACCCAAGGCCAGAGCAGGAGCCCCAGGCTGAGCACAAACAGGCGCTGCCAACAGCTACTAGAGGCTCAGGCAAAGCCTGCGCTGCCGTCTGCACCTTTGTTCCTTCAATCTTGCATTCAGGAGAACCATGTGGAGAGTTCCTGGCACACGAAAGGTGCATAAAACATTTTTTGGGTCTGGCTACTCTCTCCCCCCCACCTCAGGTACCCAGAAGTCCGAGGAACGAGGATACTTACAGAGTAAAATAAATTAGCTGAAAGATTGTGATCCCTCTGACTATTCCCTCGCCCACCTGGGATCTTCAGGGGTGGGTGAGGGACATCAGGAGCACCACCGAGGCCCTGGACCCAGGTTACTACAGCAGTTGATGGACACCCTGGAACTGGAGGAAAGGCACTGGTGAGCAGCACTGGGGGAGACGCTCCGCCTCCGCTGACAGGGCCCCGAGCCCCAGCAAGGCCAAGCGGAAGACCAAGGCCTACCAGAGCCCAGAGCCCAGATCCCTGGGATGCGCCTCCCTCTTTCAAGCGCAATGTTTACGCCCGGTGCAGAGTCAACATCTGCCTCCATCTGGTCAGCAGCCACAGCAACAAGAAGCCCCTCAAATCCACCTCCTCGGGTGGTGACGCTGGTAAGGTCCAACCCGTCCCCTGGGTGCCTCTTCTGCCCTTGAACTACCTTCTGACCGGCGCTAAGTGTCGCCCCACCCAGCCCTGCGCCAGGTTCTACTTCCCACTTCTAAGTCCAGCGCTTCAGCTTCCCCTTTTCCACTTTGCAGTCTCCAGCAGACCTGAAGCTCTAACAGCCTTTTCTTAGGAGCCCAGCAAAGCCGTCCTTCCACTGAAGCAGCCCCTACTGCGGCCCTTTCGTCGTCGGCACCCGCCGGGAGGCGCGGGGCCCGTTCGGTGTCCCCGCCGGCGCAGCGGAGACGGGCCCGCGCAGACGCCCTCCCGCGCGCACCCCGAGGCCTCCGCTTGCGTCATCTCGGCAGAGCGGCCCTCGGCCCCGGGGGAGGTTTTCACAATCGCGCAGCCGGCAGCGCCAGCAGCCATTTGCTGCGCAGTGTCAACAGGCCCCGCGGTCGCCTCCATTTTGCTCGGCTCCCATCCGGGGCGCCCGACCCGCGGGCGTCGGCATCGTGGCTCAAGGCCCGCGCGAGGGCACCTCCGGGGCCGTGGTCAAAGAGCTCGCGGTCCGCGGCGAGCGCGGCTCACCTGGACCCCCGGCCACGACCGCCCTCGACCCAGCCGTCCTACGGGGGAGAGGCGGGCCGGCCGCCACGCCGAGAACGGCCCCGGGCGCCGTCTACGTGGCGCCGCCCGGCTCCGCGCATCCTCGGGGCTAAAAAGTGATCGCGAAGGCGGCCGCGTCCCGGGGCCACGTCGGGGCGCGGGATAAGGGGAAGGGCCGCTCCGCTAAGCGCTTAAAACCTCCGCGCCCGCAAAACGCAGATTCCCGCGACCCGCCGGCCCGACCGCCCTCCAAACCCGACCCCGGAACCTTCCACCCCCAAACCGGACCGTGGACTCCCGTGCCCCCCAATCCCAACCAGGTACCCTGGCGACCCCCCAATCCAACCGGAAATCCTCGTGTCCCCCCCCAATCCGACCAAGTAGCCTGCGGGCCCCTCAATCCAATCAGAGACCCCCTTTGCCCCCCCCCCCCGGCCGCGACTGTGGCCTCGACAAAGGGGCGGACCTCGCGCTCCCGGGACTTCCGTGGCGCCCCGCGGCCGGCCCCCTGCGGGCCTGCGCGGCGGCGCTTCTGGAAGCTTCGGGCGGGGGCGGGGCGCTCACCTCTCGCTGCTGCGGCCTCCGCGGCTGTGCAGGCTGAGGAGAGGCATGGTGCGGGTGGCGTGGACGGTGGCGCTGGATTTATCCCCCTCCTTCTCTCTGGCGAAGCAGTGGCTGTTCAGGATCCGCTGCAGGGAGGATTTCACCATCCGGCCGCTGGGGTCCGAAACCAGGAAAACCTCCGCTGCGCCTCTCCGCGCCCCCGCCGCTGCTCGCCGTTCGCAAAATGGCGCCTCCGCCGCCGCCCGCCTTTATACGTACCGCGCCCAGGCCACGCCCCCCCCACGCCGCGGGAACGCGGCCGCACGAGGGAGTGGGGCCACCAGGAAGCCCAGGCGCGCCCGCCCCTCTCGGCGTCTGATTGGCAGACGGCGAGGGACCCGGGGTGGGGCCGCGCCTCGGACTGAGCAGGACGCGTCGGGTCCCGCTCCCTCCCCCTCCCCGTCGTAGCTCTGCGGGCGCGCGGAGGGGGCGGGGCCGGCGTGGCGTCGGGAACGCGCGCCGCGCGCCGCGCCCCGCCCCGCCCCGCCCCGCAGCCGGGCCTGGGGGCCGGGGCGTGTCGCTGCGCCCGCTTTCGGGGGACTCGCGGTGGCCACGTCTCCGCGGTGGTCCCTGTCGCCCTCGCTAGGGTCCCCTTCCTCTAAAGGACTCCCTCCCCTTAGCGGCTCTGGGCGACAAAGGCCCCGGGTATTTGGAGAGAAGGGTCCCAGCTCCCACACCGCCCCATAGAACAAAACTATTTTCAGTAATAACCTCATAATGATCGATCCTAATAATGGTTTTTCTGGATTCGGTCTTTCACGTGTTAAGACAATTTACAGTTTACTTTCAATGTCAAAGATATTATTCAAATTCAGGAAAATATTTCGCGTCACATTTGGACTTAAGCAAAAATGCTTTTCCTTGCAGATAAACTCACAAAGATATTTCACGTGTGAACTAAAATTTGCCCCAAGCAAAAATATTGTTCTTGCAGGTCCCACTTTGTTTCATGTTTTTACGTTTTAAGCACAGAGTCTCTGAAGAGTTACATGGAATGAAGTAACTCCTACTTGTTTCTTTGTCTTTACAATCCCTGCCTGTCCTTTTCATCTCGTTTTTATTTCCAAGCTACTGTGTCCATTGGGGTTAGAGGCACAAACTTTCTGCAAAAGGACCTTGAATTATTACAAAACTGATAGAAATTTACTCTCCAAAGCATGTGGCGAAGTCCCTGTGTGTCTCCAAATACCCTTCCATGTGGAATGCAGAATTTATTGTTTACGTATACAGCATTTATAAGTAATACAAACATCTAATTTACAGCTTCCGTATGTACATTATTAAAACTCAACAGAGACTGCAATAATTGCAAATGTTAGGCCAACCAAAGAAATTTCCCAGAGAAAGAATGTTTAATGAATGACATTGCTTAGAATTGCCGCTCATGGTGAAAACCAAAAGCAGATGAATTTGTAGTTAACTTTCTTATTGTTTTCAGTGTTTCTTTTATTGCCAGGGCTCACTCCCACCGACCCACTTAGGGTGCCACTTAAGTGTCCTCACTATTTGTGAGGCTAGTATGCTTTTTTTTTTTTTTTTAACTTTTTGGCCACACCGCATGGCATGCGGGGTCTTAGTTCCCCAAACAGGGATCAAACCTGCACCCCCTGCAGTGGAAGCGTGGAGTCTTAACCACTGGACCGCCAGGGAAGTCCCTGGTGTACCATTATTCAGGCTCTGTTTTCTTGAGGCTGGAAGAACCTATGGGTTTCAAAATCTGGGTCTTTGCCTCATGGCAACTCTCGGTTGTGTTACACAGACAGGCGATTCTGGGCTAAGAGTCCAGGATCTGGAACTGCCCATGGCTGGCCACTGGTCACTGGGTCGAGCCGTGTTTACCCCCCATGACTGAGGTCAGGGAGTGACAGGGCTCCCAGCTGACTGCCAGCACAGTGGGCTCAAGCAGCCACGCAGACCCTGGTCCAGGGAGATGTCTCCAAGAACGCCTCGCATGCCAGGCCAGTCTCTGGGGGATGACATTTAGGCCACGTCCAGGTCTCTGCAGTCCAGGGGAACCAGCAGAAAACTCCAGACCCAGGACTTGGGGTGGGAGGTTCCTTCTTCATCAGCAGGCCCTGCGCCCTTGCTGGCCAAAGCACGCTTTAATTTGGAATCACTGTGGGTGGAAAGGGGAAAAATATGTAACCTCTTGGTAAAAAAAACAAACTGCAGCAGCTGGGGGAAAAAAACCGGTGGAGGAGAAAATGGGTGCACATGAGGTCGGGGTGAGACGTGTCCGGAAAAGCCACCGTGGGGTCTCCGGGTGTTGCAGGGCCCCCAGCTCTGGGCGGGGATATGGGGAGCAGTGTCACTTCTTCCTCGTGGGGAGGGTGGGCTCCGGTTCTAGGGACAGCTCTCTCTGCCTGCTGTCGGGGAGGTGAGAGTGACTTGGTACAGGATGACACAGGATGGGGACCGTGTTCCTCTGCTCTATTCCTGTCTGTGCATGTTGGGGGCACCAAAGCACCTGCCACTGAGATTGTAAACTCTGAACAAGACCAAACTCTCCTTCCAGGTTTCATCCGGCACCAAAAGCCTTGCTCGCTGTCAGATCTCGGTTGTGAGCCTGCAGTCAGGGTTGGTTATTTTTGTGCTTTTTGTGGGTTTTTTTTTTTTTGCCATGCCACGTGGCGTGCAGAATCAAACCCGTGCCGCCTGCTTTGGAAGCGCAGAGTCTTAACCGCTGGACCGCCAGGGAAGTCCTAGGGTTGGGTTCTTGAGGCAGAAATGAATGTCCACTCTCCACATTCGGGGCCATCCCGGGTGCCGTGGGGTGTGGAGCAGCCTCCCTGGCCCCCACCCCCTCGATGCCAGGAGCCCCCTCCCAGTGTAACAACCACAGAAGTCCCCAGACATCATCCAGTCTCCCCCGCCAGTGTCACCTTCTTCTTCTTTCTCCCACTGATCTGGGGGCACCTGCACGTGCTGGGAAGGGGGACGCTACACACTGAGCAGACCACAGTGGGGAAGGCTCAGGGTGGGCACGGGTGCCCAAGGCAGCCACCCTGGCTGGGCTTGCTGGGGACGGAGAGAGAAATCAGATGGGGTGACGGGGGTGCTGTGGTAGGGAAGGATTGGGAGTTTGGGATTAGCAGATGTAAACTATTATATAGAGAATGGATAAACAACAAGGTCCTACTGTATAGCCCAGGGAACTATATTCAATATCCTGTGATAAACCATAATGGAAAAGAATATGAAAAAGAATGTATATATGTGTAACGGAATCGCTTTGCTGTACAGCAGAAATTAACACTACATTGTAAATCAGCTATACTTCAATAAAAAGTAAATATATAAATAAAAATTAAAAGGCCAAAAAAAGAAAGAAATCAGACAGAGGGGAGGTGCCTCACTGGGAGCAGGGAGTCTGTGAGAGGCGAGGGCCCCAGACTGCAGGGAGGAAGAGGGGGGCATCAGGGAGGGCTTCCTGGAGGAGGTGAGAGCTGAGCTGCTGGGAAGGGATAACAGAAGACATGGGACAGGCACGTCAAGGATGGAGGGCGCATGCCCGGTGTCCTGCTAAAATCAGTATGGCGAGGCGGGAGGATGCCAGGGATCTCACTCTGATTTTTAGAAAGATTCATGGAGTGTAGTCGGTTGAGTAACAGCCCCCAAACACCTCCCCGTCCTAGTCCTGAGAACTGTGAATGTGCCGCCTCACCTGGCAAAGGGACTTTGCAGGTGGGGTTAAGTTAAGGCCCCTGAGATGGGGGTGACCCTGGATTCCCTGGGAGGGCCCAGCATCATCACAAGGTCCCTATAAGAGGGAGGCGAGAGGGTCAGAGGCCGAGAGAGATGGGAGATGCTGCACTGCTGGCTGTGAGGATGCAGGAGGGGCCGGGAGCCAGGGATGCGGCACCTCTAGAAGCTGGAAAAGGCGGGAACCGATGCTCCCCTGGAGCCTCCAGAAGGACCAGCCCTGCCCACGCCTGGATTTTAGCCCCATGAGACCCGAGTTGGACTTCCAGCCTCCAGGACTGTGAGTGGATAAATCTGTGTTGTTTTAGGTCACTACACTGATGATGATTTGTTACAGCCGCCCCAGGGAGCTCACACACGGAGTGAGGGGAATATTCAGGATCTTCATGGGCCATGGGTGACATTCGGCACATTGGATAAAACCCATCTGACAGTGCAGTTGGGACGTGTACATTTCCCTCAAGTGAATTTCATCCAAACATTAAAGACACAAACATTTGTCAAATGATTTTTTTTTTTTTTTTTTGGCCACGCAGCTTGCGGGGTCTTAGTTCCCCACCAGAGATCGAACCCGCTCCCCCTGCAGTGGAAGCGTGGAACCCTAACCACTGCACTGCCATGAAAGTCCCTATTAAAGACACAAACATTTATGGATCCCCAGTAAACAGGGCGCCTGCTAAAGGGGTTTGATGCCTGCAATAGACTTTGAAATGAAATTTTAAAAGTAAGGTGGGTAAACAAAGACAGGACAAAGCGAACACAGCAAAATATGACTTGTAGAATCTAGGCGGCAGCAATGTGGGCCTTCACTGTAAATTTCCCTCAACCTTTCTGTCCGTTTGAAAATTTTCGTCATCAACTGCTAAAAAGTAAACATAAAAGGGGCTAAAGTCCTTTCCCCACATTCAGCATCCTTTTCAAGCCTGGCCCTCTCTCCTAACCTTATTCTCCAAACAGAAAGTCAGGAGGCCTCCAGCCTCTTGAGGAAGCAGCCAGAAGAGGGAAGTAAACAAAAAACGACCACTTTTCCTATGCCTGCACAGCCCTCAGTGAGAACCGGGCCAAAGGACAACGGCCTCAAATGGCCGGATTTGGCCACAAATCCGCACACACGTCTGTTACCGAGTGATAAAGCACAGGACACCCCAACATGCTCCTGGCGTTTCGACAGCCCCGTAAAAACACCATCACCAAGGACCAGAGTGGGTGACGGGGGAAATGAGCAGGCTTATCTCAAACTCCGGGCTACTTTTTATGTGGTTCATCTATATTTTTTTGAAGTATAGTTAATTTATAATGTTGTGTTAGTTTCAAGTATATAGCAAAGTGATTCAGTTATACATATATATTTATATTCTTTTTCAGATTCTTTGCCATTATAGGTAATTACAAGATACTGAGTAGAGTTCCCTATGCTATACAGGAGGTCCTTGCTGTGTATTTTGGAGTTTCTGCTTTTGTGGTTATTACACAAAGGCTGTGTTGACTCTCTTGGTGTATACATATTTGTGGCATTCTAGATAATTTGCTCAGGATCAATTCCTAGAAGTGGAATCTCTAGGTCAAAGAAATAGCTATTACCTAAGAGCTTCTAGAAATGTTACAAGAATTTACTTTCCCACAAGCAGCAGAGGCGAAGGCCTGTTTTGCCATGGCCTCACCAAAAGGAAGTATTATAAAAAAAATGTTTTGGAACTCTTTTTGCCTTGATCTGCATGTTAATGGTCACTTGTGGGGTTGGAGAGTTTCCACGTGGTGAGATTTTTTTCTGCTGTGTTTCTGTTAGTCAGGAAGGCTGGGGTCTGGGGTCTGCTGCAGGAACAAAAGCCCCCAGCTCACTGGCTTAAAGCACGAGGGGCTCGCCACAGTGAGACGCCACCTCACACCTAGTAAGGTGGCTATTATGAAAAAGATGGAAAATGACAAGTGTGGGCGAGGATGTGGAGAAATTGGAACCCTTGTGCACGGCTGCTCCAAAGGATATAAAATGGTGCAGCTGCTGTGGAAAAGTCTGGAGGGTCCTCAAAAGGTTAAACATAGAATCACCGTATGACCCAGCAATTCCACTCCTGGGTGCATCCCCAAAAGAGCTGAAAGCAGGGTCTTTTTTTTTTTTTTTTTTTTTGTCTGTACTGCAGCATGTGCGATCTTAGTTCCTCAACCAGGAATCGAACCCGTGCCCCCTGCAGTAGGAGCATGGAGTCTTAACCACTGGACTGCCAGAGAAGTCCAGCAGGGTCTTGAAGAGATATTTGCACACCCGTGTTCAGAGCAGCTTGAGTCACACCAGCCAAAAGGTGGAAACACCCCAAATGTCCATTTGACAGATGATGGATAAACACGATGTGGTCCATCCACACACTGGAATATTATGCAACCTTAGAAAGGAAGGATGTTCTGACACCTGCTACGTCATGGATGAACCTCAAGGACATGATGCTCAGTGAGACAACCAGACACAGAAGGACAAATACTGTTTGATTCCACTCACAGGGGGTCCCCAGAGGAGTCACAGCCACAGAGACAGGAAGTAGATGGTGGGGGCCAGGGGCTGGGGGAGGGGGTGGGGAGTCAGGGTTTCATAGGGACAGAGTTTCAGTTGGGAAGATGAGAAAGTTCTGGAGATGATGGTGGGGATGGTTGCCCGACAATGTGAATGTACTTAATGCCACTGAGCTGTGCACTTAAAGATGGTTCAGATGGTGAATTTGTTATGTGTATTTTACCACAATAAAAAAAAAAAACGGCACCCCACACCCACAATCCAGGGGTATTTCTTCCTCTTGCCCGGTGGCCTTCCGGGGCCCACACAGGGTGCTGCTTCCCAGAGTGGCCCGGGCACCCTACTCTCTTGGACTTCACTGTGGCCCTGGAAGGAATCACGCCAGCAGCTCAATACCCCAGCCTGGACGTGATCCCGCCAATGGGTACAATGGTAAATTTCTTCTGCGAGCCTAAAATTATTTCAAAATAAGAAGTTAAAAACGAACCCACTCTCTGTGTCTGTGGATCTGCCTGTTCTGGACGTCTCCCATCAATGGAACCACACACTGTGTGTCCTCCTGCGTCTGGCTTCTCTCACTGAGCATCGTGTTCTCAGGGTCCATCCACATTGTAGCGAGTGTCAGGGCTTCTGTCCTTTTCATGGCTGAGTGATGTTCCAGTGTGTGGAGGGACACGTGTTTATCCACTCATTAATCTATCAAAGGACATTTGACTCATTCGCACCTTTTGGCTTTTGTGAAACATGCTGCCATGGACGTGCGTGTAGAAATATCAATTCCAGTCCCCACTTTCTCCTCCTTTGGGTGTATACGTAGGAGTGGAATTGCTGTCATATGGTGATTCTATGTTTAGCGTTTTGAGGAACTGCCAAACCGTAATATACTCTTAAGAGGAAAGAAAAAAATGTAGGTTCCAAAACAAGATGTTCAGACCTTCACTAATGATGCCAGTCTTGTAAAAATAAATATGTAAATAATATTGAAACACAAGGTTACAAAAACATCTGAGGAGAGAACCCTCAAATATTAAACAGCGTCTGTTTTTGGATGGGAGCAGGCGGCTGTTTTAAAAATTGTCCTCTTTGAACTTGGGTACGTTTCTAATGTTCAGGTTTTGCCTGCGTCATAAGGCAGAGAGTAAGAGCTGTTTCTGAGCGAGGTGGGAGGGGGCAGGAAGCCGCCGGCCTCAGTCCCGAAGGTGGGCAGGTGTGTCTGGCCTCCCGGTGCCTCCGGGGGTGGGGAGGGCAGCGGGGTTATGTGTTCAGGATTTTTACTGGTGGTGACTCATTGACGAAATCCACTTCCTTTTCTTCTCAGGGGTCCCAAAGTGGCCCATGCTTTCCAGCTGCAAACACCTGGCTGCAGGTCTTAGGATGTCCCTTTGAAGGCTGAGGTCCCCCCAGAGCAGGGGAGCTGGGTTTCTCTGCACCACCAAATGGGGGGGGGATGAATATTCAGGGTGTTTGAGTTTCCTGCAGCTGCTGTAGCAGGTGACTGCATACTGGCGGGCTTCAGTCAACAATAATTTGTTCTCGAATGTTCAGGAGGCCAGAGTCTGAACCCAGGTGTGGCAGGGCCGAGCTCTCTCCAGAGGCTCCAGGGGAGGGTCCTTCCTGCCCCCTCCAGCTTCTGGGGCTCCAGGTGTCCTTTGGGTTCTGGATACATCACCCCAATCTCTGTCTCCATCTTCACATGGATACTCTGTTTCTAAATTTCCCTCTTCTTATAAGGACACAGTCATACTGGATTAGGGCCCCCAACATTCCAGTATGACCTCATTTAACTAATTACATCTACAATGACTCTATCTCGGTCCATTCGAGCTGCTGCAACAGAATTCCTGGGACTTCTCTGGTGGTCCAGTAGGTAAGACTTTGCGCTCCCAATGCAGGGGGCTCGAACTACATCCCGCATGCATGCTGCAACTAAGAGCCGGCACAGCCAAAATATAAATAAATAATACAATAAATTAAACAAACCAAAAAAGAGAATTCCTCCGACTGAGTGGCTTATAAACAGAAGTGTACTTCTCACAGTTCTGGAGGCTGGGAGTCCAAGGTCAAGGCACCGGCAGATTTTGTGTCCCGGTTCATAGCTGGCACCTCCTCTTTGCTGTGTCCTCACGTGGCGTAAGGGGTAAGGGTGTTCTCTGGGGTCCCTTTCATAAGGGCACCGATCCCATTCACAAGGGCTCTGCCCTCCTGACCTAGTGTCCTCCTGAAGGCCCCACCTCCTAATACCATCACAAGTGGAGGGCGTTAGGATTCAACATATGAATTTGGAGGCGGGGAACACAAACATTCACCCTATAGCAGACCCCGTTCCAAATGGGTCTGGGGTTAGGACTTGAACGTATCTTTTGGAGGTAGTGCAACTAACCCATAACTGGGACGGGGGAACACCAGGGAGCTGGGGACCAGGTGATGTGGGGTGAGAGCACTCCCAGTCTGAATGAAGGCGGGTTTCCCACAGCAACTCAAAGAGACAGGCATGACCAGTACCTTTCTTCCAGCGAATGACATGGATCTGGACGTGGGAGAATTGGCTGGGACTCAAACTGGGGCCTCGGAATCCAGAGCCAGCCCTCTCAGCCCCTCCTGCAGACCTGTTTTCATGGGTAACTACTATGATGGCCCAGGTGTGCTAAAAGTGTTTGGACTAACTAACAAGGCTTTGTCCTGATGGTATTTTATATTGTGTCATGTTTTTTGATGGTTTAAATTAAACAGGGTCTCCCCCAGCACTGCTGACATTGGGGTCGGGTCACCCTCTGTCGGGGTCCATCCTGAGCGCCGTGGGGTGTGGAGCGGCCTCCCTGGCCCCACCCATTTGATGCCAGGAGCCCCCACTAGTGGTGACAACCAAAGATGTGGCCCGGTGTCCCCTGCAGGCAGGATCACCGGCAGTTGAGAACCACAGACCTACCATCACAGACATCACGTCCTTTTACAAATTTCAAAATATATAGCTCAGGGAGAGTATTCCAAAGTTCCTCAGGGCTTTCGAGATAAGCCTGTGACTTGTAACTCTGCCAATGCACGTTAGCTTCTTCGTCAGGGTGAGGTTTGTACAGGCAGCCCTTGTGGAAGGGGGTTAAATTATTTTCGGTCACTTTGTATGCCATTTTGGTAACGACCAATGGATGTTTTAGTAATTATCAGGTGAAGTGGTATTTTAAGATTCTACAGAAGCTCACAGGGCCGGTACTGTTCATTCAACCATAGGAAATGGAATCCATCAATAAGTAACTCTTGGATTGTCTTCACACATTTCAATATTACTAACTGTATGCTTTTTTTTTTTTTTTTTTTACTAAGGAACCAATTTCATTTTATTAAGCAACAACCAGTATTATGACCATTAATTGCAGTATATTTTCATTAAGAAGCCTCAAGAGTGATTTTTTTTTTTTCTTTCTTGTTTGTGTCTTTATTTATTTATTTATTTTCACACACACACACACACACACACACACACACACACACTGTATTTTATTTTTACAAGAGATAAATAGACTGACACCAAGCATTGTACATGGATGACCACAACAAAAGCCACAATGATTGCAATTACCAAACATGAAACACGCTCATACTATGTCATAATATTGACATTCAGTCCAGTAATCCTCCACTGTAACAGCTCCTTTATTTTGCAGTGAAAATTGATTTGTATATTCTTTGCCTCTGAGTCCTTGTGGGATTTTTTCTTTTTTTTAAATTCAAACAGAAAGTCACAAAAATTATACTCATCCTCATCAGTTCACTCAGTCCCATGTAATTAATTTTTTTTTTCATCTTGATCTTTTGTTAGCACTTTTATGAGCTCATCAGTTTTTCATTAGAGTTCTGAAAATGCTTATTCATTCAGTTCAGCAGTACAGTCAGGTACCAGAAACCTGTACTTGTCAGAGTCTTTTCCATGAATTTCCTGAAGATGAAACCCTTTTATAGGAACATATTTACAAAAGCATCAGAGTACACCCAGAACTGTCTGTAAATGACAAAAGACTTAAAAATGACCACGGTTAAAGATTTGATGAAAGTTCATAATAATGCAGTTGACAAGAAAATTAGTTATTTCTGAGATATACATTTTAAAGTAATAACTAGGATTATGACTTATAACATTATACCAGAACATATAAGATTTTTAGAAATTTCATGTAATGTCTGAAACATTTATATTAACATACTTCCATACAAATAACCCAATGAAAGTTTAGTATTAGTTGTTTTGTTTGTTTGTTTATACTGCAGGTTCTTATTAGTCATCAATTTTATACACATCAGTGTATACATGTCAATCCCAATCGCCCAATTCAGCACACCACCATCCCCACCCCACCGCAGTTTTCCCCCCTTGGTGTCCATATGTCTGTTCTCTACATCTGTGCCTCAACTTCTGCCCTGCAAACCGGCTCATCTGTACCATTTTTCTAGGTTCCACATACATGCGTTAATATACGATATTTGTTTTTCTCTTTCTGACTTACTTCACTCTGTATGACAGTCTCTAGATCCATCCACGTCTCAACAAATGACTCAATTTCGTTCCTTTTTATGGCTGAGTAATATTCCATTGTATATATGTACCACATCTTCTTTATCCATTCGTCTGTTGATGGGCATTTAGGTTGCTTCCATGACCTGGCTATTGTAAATAGTGCTGCAATGAACATTCGGGTGCATGTGTCTTTTTGAATTATGGTTTTCTCTGGGTATATGCCCAGTAGTGGGATTGCTGGGTCATATGGTAATTCTATTTTTAGTTTTTTAAGGAACCTCCATATTGTTCTCCACAGTGGCTGTATCAATTTACATTCCCACCAACAGTGCAAGAGGGTTCCCTTTTCTCCACACCCTCTCCAGCATTTGTTGTTTGTAGATTTTCTGATGATGCCCATTCTAACTGGTGTGAGGTGATACCTCATTGTAGTTTTGATTTGCATTTCTCTAATAATTAGTGATGTTGAGCATCTTTTCATGTGCTTCGTGGCCATCTGTATGTCTTCTTTGGAGAAATGTCTATTTAGGTCTTCTGCCCATTTTTGGATTGGGGTGTTTGTTTCTTTAATATTGAGCTGAATGAGCTGTTTATATATTTTGGAGATTAATCCTTTGTCCGTTGATTCGTTTGCAAATATTTTCTCCCATTCTGAGGGTTGTCTTTTCGTCTTGTTTATGGTTTCCTTTGCTGTGCAAAAGCTTTGAAGTTTCATTAGGTCCCATTTGTTTATTTTTGTTTTTATTTCCATTACTCTAGGAGGTGGATCAAAAAAGATCTTGCTGTGATTTATGTCAAAGAGTGTTCTTCCTATGTTTTCGTCTAAGAGTTTTATAGTGTCCAGTCTTACATTTAGGTCTCTAATCCATTTTGAGTTTACTTTTGTGTATGGTGTTAGGGAGTATTCTAATTTCATTCTTTTACATGTAGCTGTCCAGTTTTCCCAGCACCACTTATTGAAGAGACTGTCTTTTCTCCATTGTATATCTTTGCCTCCTTTGTCATAGATTAGTTGACCATTGGTGCGTGGGTTTATCTCTGGGCTTTCTATCTTGTTCCATTGATCTATGTTTCTGTTTTTGTGCCAGTACCATATTGTCTTGATTACTGTAGCTTTGTAGTATAGTCTGAAGTCAGGGAGCCTGATTCCTCCAGCTCCGTTTTTGTCCCTCAAGACTGCTTTGGCTATTCGGGGTCTTTTGTGTCTCCATACAAATTTTAAGATAATTTGTTCTAGCTCCGTAAAAAATGCCGTTGGTAATTTGATAGGGATTGCATTGAATCTGTAGATTGCTTTGGGTAGTATAGTCATTTTCACAATGTTGATTCTTCCAATCCAAGAACATGGTATATCTCTCCATCTGTTGGTATCATCTTTAATTTCTTTCATCAGTGTCTTATAGTTTTCTGCATACAGGTCTTTTGTCTCCCTAGGTAGGTTTATTCCTAGGTATTTTATTCTTTTTGTTGCAGTGGTAAATGGGAGTGTTTCCATAATTTCTCTTTCAGATTTTTCATCATTAGTGTATAGGAATGCAAGAGATTTCTGTGCATTAATTTTGTATCCTGCAACTTTACCATATTCATTAATTAGCTCTAGCAGTTTTCTGGTGGCAGTTTTAGGATTCTCTATGTATAGTATCATGTCATCTGCAAACAGTGACAGTTTTACTTCTTCTTTTCCAATTTGTATTCCTTTTATTTCTTTTTCTTCTCTGATTGCCGTGGCTAGGACTTCCAGAACTATGTTGAATAATAGTGGTGAGAGTGGACATCCTTGTCTCGTTCCTGATCTTAGAGGAAATGCTTTCAGTTTTTCACCACTGAGAATGATGTTTGCTGTGGGTTTGTCATATATGGCCTTTATTATGTTGAGGTAGGTTCCCTCTATGCCCACTTTCTGGAGAGTTTTTATCATAAATGGGTGTTGAATTTTGTCAAAAGCTTTTTCTGCATCTATTGAGATGATCATATGGTTTTTATTCTTCAATTTGTTAATATGGTGTATCCCATTGATTGATTTGCATATATTGAAGAATCCTTGCATCCCTGGGATAAATCCCACTTGATCGTGGTGTATGATCCTTTTAATGTGTTGTTGGATTCTGTTTGCTAGTATTTTGTTGAGGATTTTTGCATCTATATTCATCAGTGATATTGGTCTGTAATTTTCTTTTTTTGTAGTGTCTTTGTCTGGTTTTGGTATCAGGGTGATGGTGGCCTCATAGAATGAGTTTGGGAGTGTTCCTTCCTCTGCAATTTTTTGGAAGAGTTTGAGAAGGATAGGTGTTAGCTCTTCTCTAAATGTTTGATAGAATTCACCTGTGAAGCCATCTGGTCCTGGACTTTTGTCTGTTGGAAGATTTTTAATCACAGTTTCAATTTCATTACTTGTGATTGGTCTGTTCATATTTTCTGCTTCTTCCTGGTTCAGTCTTGGAAGGTTATACCTTTCTAAGAATTTGTCCATTTCTTCCAGGTTGTCCATTTTATCGGCATAAAGTTGCTTGTAGTAATCTCTTAGGATGCTTTGTATTTCTGCGGTGTCTGTTGTAACTTCTCCTTTTTCATTTCTGATTTTATTGATTTGAGTCCTCTCCCTCTTTTTCTTGATGAGTCTGGCTAATGGCTTATCAATTTTGTTTATCTTCTCAAAGAACCAGCTTTTAGTTTTATTGATCTTTGCTATTGTTTTCTTTGTTTCTATTTCATTTATTTCCGCTCTGATCTTTATGATTTCTTTCCTTCTGCTAACTTTGGGTTTTGTTTGTTCTTCTTTCTATAGTTTCTTTAGGTGTAAGGTTAGATTGTTTACTTGAGATTTTTCTTGTTTCTTGAGGTAGGCTTATATAGCTATAAACTTCCCTCTTAGAACTGCTTTTGCTGCATCCCATAGGTTTTGGGTCGTCGTGTGTTCATTGTCATTTGTCTCTAGGTATTTTTTGATTTCCTCTTTGATTTCTTCAGTGATCTCTTGGTTATTTAGTAACGTATTGTTTAGCCTCCATGTGTTTGTGTTTTTTACGTTTTTTCCCCTGTAATTCATTTCTAATCTCATAGCGTTGTGGTCAGAAAAGATGCTTGATATGATTTCAATTTTCTTAAATTTACTGAGGCTTGATTTGTGACCCAAGATGTGATCTATCCTGGAGAATGTTCCGTGCGCACTTGAGAAGAACGTGTAATCTGCTGTTTTTGGATGGAATGTCCTATAAATATCAATTAAATCTATCTGGTCTATTGTGTCATTTAAAGCTTCTGTTTCCTTATTTATTTTCATTTTGGATGATCTGTCCATTGGTGTAAGTGAGGTGTTAAAGTCCCCCACTATTATTGTGTTACTGTCAATTTCCTCTTTTATAGCTGTTAGCAGTTGCCTTATGTATTGAGGTGCTCCTATGTTGGGTGCATATATATTTATAATTGTTACATCTTCTTCTTGGATTGATCCCTTGATCATTATGTAGTGTCCTTCCTTGTCTCTTGTAACATTCTTTATTTTAAAGTCTATTTTATCTGATATGAGTATAGCTACTCCAGCTTTCTTTTGATTTCCATTTGCATGGAATATCTTTTTCCATCCCCTCACTTTCAGTCTGTATGTGTCCCTAGGTCTAAAGTGGGTCTCTTGTAGACAGCATATATATGCGTCTTGTTTTTGTATCCATTCAGCAAGCCTGTGTCTTTTGGCTGGAGCATTTAATCCATTCACGTTTAAGGTAATTATCGATATGTATGTTCCTATGACCATTTTCTTAATTGTTTTGGATTTGTTTTTGTAGGTCCTTTTCTTCTCTTGTGTTTCCCACTTAGAGAAGTTCCTT
Organism: Eubalaena glacialis; assembly: GCF_028564815.1. Taxonomy (NCBI): domain Eukaryota; kingdom Metazoa; phylum Chordata; class Mammalia; order Artiodactyla; family Balaenidae; genus Eubalaena; species Eubalaena glacialis. The sequence goes on along the minus strand of NC_083719.1, from coordinate 185,685,121 downwards.
TAACATTTGTTGTAGAGCTGGTTTGGTGGTGCTGAATTCTCTTAGCTTTTGCTTGTCTGTAAAGCTTTTGATTTCTCCATCAAATCTAAATGAGATCCTTGCTGGGTAGAGTAATCTTGGTTGTAGGTTCTTCCCTTTCATCACTTTAAGTATATCATGCCACTCCCTTCTGGCTTGTAGAGTTTCTGCTGAGAAATCAGCTGTTAACCTTATGGGAGTTCCCTTGTATGTTATTTGTCATTTTTCCCTTGCTGCTTTCAATAATTTTTCTTTGTCTTTAATTTTTGCCACTTTGATTACTATGTGTCTCGGCGTGCTTCTCCTTGGGTTTATCCTGTAAGGGACTTACTGCGCTTCCTGGACTTGGGTGGCTATTTCCTTTCCCATGTTAGGGAAGTTTTCGACTATAATCTCTTCAAATATTTTCTCTGGTCCTTTCTCTCTCTCTTCTCCTTCTGGGACCCCTATAATGCGAATGTTGTTGCGTTTAATGTTGTCCCAGAGGTCTCTTAGGCTGTCTTCATTTCTTTTCATTCTTTTTTCTTTAGTCTGTTCCGCAGCAGTGAATTCCACCATTCTGTCTTCCAGGTCACTTATCCGTTCTTCTGCCTCAGTTATTCTACTATTGATTCCTTCTAGTGTAGTTTTCATTTCAGTTATTGTATTGGTCATCTCTGTTTGTTTGTTCTTTAATTCTTCTAGGCCTTTGTTAATCATTTCTTGCATCTTCTCAATCTTTGCCTCCATTCTTATTCCAAGGTCCTGGATCATCTTCACTATCATTATTCTGAATTCTTTTTCTGGAAGGTTGCCTATCTCCACTTCATTTAGTTGTTTTTCTGGGGTTTTTTCTTGTTCCTTCATCTGGTATATAGCCCTCTGCCTTTTCATCTTGTCTATCTTTCTGTAAATGTGGTTTCTGTTCCACAGGCTGCAGGACTGTAGTTTTTCTTGCTTCTGCTGTCTGCCCTCTGGTGGTTGAGGCTATCTAAGAGGCTTGATGGGAGGCTCTGATGGTGGGTAGAGCTGACTGTTGCTGTGGCGGTCAGAGCTCCGTAAAACTTTAATCCACTTGACTGTTGATGGGTGGGGCTGGGTTCCCTCCCTGTTGGTTGTTTTGCCTGAGGCAACCCAACACTGGAGCCTACCCGGGCTCTTTGGTGGGGCTAATGGCAGACTCTGGGAGGGCTCACGCCAAGGAGTACTTCCCAGAACCTCCGCTGCCAGTGTCCTTGTCCCCACGGTGAAACAGAGCCAGCCCCCGCCTCTGCAGGAGACCCCCCAACACCAGCAGGTATGTCTGGTTCAGTCTCCCCCAGGGTCACTGCTCCTTCCCCTGGGTCCCGATGCACACACTATTTTGTGTGCGCCCTCCAAGAGTGGGGTCTCTGTTTCCCCCAGTCCTGTCGAAGTCCTGCAATCAATTCCCACTAGGCTTCAATGTCTGATTCTCTATGAATTCCTCCTCCCGTTGCCGGACCCCCAGGTTGGGAAGCCTGACGTGGGGCTCAGAACCTTCACTCCAGTGGGTGGACTTCTGTGGTATAAGTGCTCGCCAGTCTGTGAGTCACCCACCCAGCAGTTATGGGATTTGATTTTACTCTGATTGCGCCCCTCCTACCGTCTCACTGTGGCTTCTCCTCTGTCCTTGGACGTGGGGTATCCTCCTTGGTGAAGTCCAGTGTCTTCCTGTCGACGATTGTCCAGCAGCCAGTTGTGATTCTGGTGCTCTCGCAAGAGGGAGTGAGAGCACGTCCTTCTACTCCGCCATCTTGGTTAATCTCCTAACTGTATGCTTTTTAAGGGTGAAGAGTACAGTATGTAAATTATATCTCATAAAGCTGGTATAAAAAAAGAAAGCAGGGTTTCACCCATGTTCAAAGCAGTGTATTCACAATGGACAAAGGTAGAAGCAACCCAAGTGTCCACTGATGGATGATGGATAAACACAATGTGGTCCATCCCTATAGTGGAATATTCCTCAGCCTTAAAAAGGAAGGAGATTCTGACACCTGCCACAACAGGGATGAACCTTGAGGACATCATGCTCAATGAGAGAAGCCAGACACAAAAGGCCCCATACAGTGTGAACCCACTCACAGGAGATCCCTAGAGAGTCAGATCCACAGAGACAGGAAGTAGATGGTGGGGGCCAGGGGCTGGGGGAGGGGGAGGGGGAATCGGTGTCTCATGGGGACAGAGCTTCAGTTTGGGAAGATGAGAAAGTTCTGGAGATGGATGGTGGGGATGGTTGCCAAACAGTGAGAGTGTGCTTAATGCCGCCGAGCTGTGCGCTTACAAATGGTTGAAATGATAGATTTGGTGTTACGTGTATCTTACCGCAATAAAAAATTGGATATGGTGGCGAGTGACTGCTGTGTTGCAGAGCACAAATTTAGAGAAAGGTTGAATGCGGGGGGGGGGGGGGTGAGGTGGAGTGAGGGGCGGCCTGCACACCGTGGTTATGCCCACGACTCTGTCGGGGACTCAGGCAGCTCATTATTGGAGCCTCAGTTTTCTCATCTGTTTTGAGACGAAAACTAAACAGAAGTCCTTGATTCGTGGGGTTGAACTAGGATTAATACAGAATTTCTCACCTGGGGGTGATCCTGCTCCCCAGGGGACACTGGGTCATGTCTGGGACATCTGTGGTTGTCACGACTTGGGGGGGAGGGCTAAGAAGCTGCAGGAGTGATCATCTCTTTCCCAGAATCCAGCTTCTTAAGTCGGATTCACCTTTTCAGGGCCTATGTCAGCCGTGATGAAATGGAGAAACTGTGCCCTAGAAAATGCAAGGTAACCCATAGTGACAGAAAGCAGATCACTGGTTGCTTGGGGACAAGGGGTGGGGAGGGAAGGAAGGAGGGATCACAGAAGGGCAGGAGGAAACTTTTGAGGATAATGGGGGTGTTCACTATCTTGATTGTGCTGATAGTTTCACAGGATATACTAATGTCAAAGTTTACCAGATTCTGTAATTTACATATGTGCATTTTACTGTATGTCAGTTATACCTCAATAAAGCTGTTATTTTTTTTTTAAATGAAGCCCTCCCAGACTTCCCTGGTGGAGCAGTGGTTAAGACTCCGCGCTCCCACTGCAGGGGGCCTGGGTTCGATCCCTGGTCAGGGAACTAGATCCCACATGCATGCCACAACTAAGAGTTCACATGCCATAACTAAGGAGCCCACCTGTCGCAGCTAAGGCCCGGCTCAACCAAATAAATAAATAAATATTTTTAAAAATAAATAAATTTAAAAAAATAAATGAAACCCCGTGATATCTGCTCCCTTTCCTGCTGAATTTTTCTCCATAAACTTTATTATCTTCTAACACCATATTTTTTTAAAATAAATTTATTTATCTTTTTATTTTTGGCTCCGTTGGGTCTTTGTTGCTGTGCATGGGCTCCCTCTAGTTGCGGTGAGCGGGGGCTGCTCTTCGTTGCGGTGGCTTCTCTTGTTGTGGAGCACGGGCTCTAGGCACAGGGACTTCAGTAGTTGTGGCACGCCGGCTCAGTAGTTGTGGCGCACGGGCTTAGTTGCTCCGCGGCATGTAGGATCTTCCCGGACCAGGGATCGAACCTGTGTCCCCTGCATTGGCAGGCGGATTCCCAACCACTGCACCATGAGGGAAGTCCCTAGCACCATATTTTTGACCACTAGGCTTATAATCAGTATCCACCACTTCTCCCACCCTGAACTCAAATTCTATGATCTATGGATCTTTGTCTTTTTGTTTGCTGTATGGATAGGTACTTAATAAATGCTTATTAAGATGATGAAGGGTTAAGACTCCGTGTTCCCAATGCAGGGGGCCTGGGTTTGATCCCTGTTCAGGGAACTAGATCTCTCATACCACAGCTAAGAAATATCTTGCATGTCGGAAAAAAAAAAAAAAAAAAGGAAGAAGATGAAGACTAAAGCAGGATTTTGACAAAAGCCTATTTTTACATTACTGGGAACTGGTGGGCTGCATGCAAACTCCAGGACAGCCAGCAGAGGGCAGTGCTAGTCAGGCTCAGAGAAGGGATGGCTCTTCTCTGAAATGATCTTGGCCTGGAGCCCTGAGCATGGGGACCTGGCCAGAGGTTTGGACACATATGATCAGTCCCTTTTCCAGCCCTGAATCAGTTCCCTCATCCCAAAATGACCCATCCATCCATCCATCCACCCATCCAACCATCCATCCATCCACCCACCCATCTATCCATCCACCCATCCATCCTCCCATCCACCCACCCATTTATTCATTCATTAACAGTATACTGAGTGTCTATTGTGTGCTGACTTTGGCAGTGAGCAGAGGTGGAAAACAAAGTCATAGCCAAGAGAAGTTTTGGGGGAAATGATCCAGGCAGATCTCAGGACAAAGTGAAGGGTTAGAATGAACTTGTGGTGCTTGGTATGATGGGGGGACAGAGAGGAGGCGAGTGTGGTTGGAACAGAGTGAGCAAGGAAGGGAGTGAAGGAGGGTGAGCTTGGCAAGGTCATCAAGGACCAGATCAGCCATCACCTTATGGGAGAATTTATTGAGTGCCTATGGTATACTGCACACGTGTTCTTCTATTTTGATCCTCGAGACAATGGGTGGGGGTTATCTCCATTTGCTCTTTTTTTTTTAATTGAAGTATAGTTGATTTACAATGTTGTGCCAGTCTCTGCTGTACAGCAAAGTGACTCAGTTACACACATATATGTGTGTGAGTATATATATACGTACATATATATATATGTATATATATACATCCTTCTTTTCATTGGAGATTGGATATAGTTCCCTGTGCTATACAGGAGGATCTTGTTGTTTATCCATTCTAAATGCAATAGTTTGCATCTGCTAATCCCAAACTCCCAATGCATCCCTCCCCCACCCCCTTCCCTCTTGGCAACCACAAGTCTGTTCTCTATGTCTGTGAGACTGTTTCTGTTTTGCAGATAGGTTCATTTGAGCCATATTTTAGATTCCACATATAAGTGATATCATATGATATTTGTCTTCCTCTTTCTGACTTACTTTACTTAGTATGATAGTCTCTAGTTGCATCCATGTTGCTGCAAGTGTCATTATTTCATTCTTTTTCATGACTGAGTAGTATTTCATTGTATATATGTACCACATCTTCTTTATCCATTCATCTGTCCATGGACATTTAGGTTGTTTCCACATTTTGGCTATTGTAAATAGTGCTGCTATGAACATAGGAGTACATGTACCTTTTTAATTATAGTGATGTCAGGATACATGCCCAGGAATGGGATTGCTGGATCATACAGTAATTCTCTTTTTAGTTTTCCGAGGAATCCATTTGCTCTTCACAGCCAGAGGCTCAGAGAATTGAGGTCAGTTAACCAAAACCCCACAGCTATTATTAAGTTGCCAGATTTGAACCCAGGTCTCGTGTTCGCCTGTGCTCCCAGCTACCTTTGGACCCCACCCATCACCCTTAACAGACTCTCATCTGCACTTGGCTTCACTGCTCTGACGCTCTCTCGGTCCAACATGGTGGACACCTGGTGTATCAGTCAGCAAGTGTTGTGATAATGCCATGTAACAAACTACACCAAAGCTCAGTGGCTTAGATCATGGGCACCCATGGTCAGCCAGGCTTCAGTAGGTCTAACCTTGGCTCAGCTGGTCTTGATTCCAAAGTTTAAATTGGCCCAAGTATGTTCCATGCAAGGTGAGCTGGCAAATGTTTAACCACGGGCTCCTTGGCAGGGGTGGGGTGGTGGGGGCATTGATTTGTCACCTTTGCCAATTTCTGCCGTGTAAATACTCTCACTGATTTCAAGCTACCATTGTGACATCACTGAGTGCAGAATTAGGAAGAAAGATGGAGGGGTGGGCCATTACACACTGTCCCAGTCTGTTTGAGCTGCTGTCATAGAATATCACAGCAGACTTTTATTTCTCATAGTTCTGGAGGCTGGAAGTCCAAGATCAGGGTGTCGGCAGATTTGGCATCTGGTGAGAGCCCGATTCCTGGCTCCTAGGTGGCCGTCTCCTGGCTGTGTCCTCACATGGTGGAAGGGGTGTGGGAGCTCATTGGGGTCTCTTTTACAAGGCACTCATCCCATTCATGGGGGCTCCACCTTTATGACCTCATCCCAATAGCCCACCTCCTAATATCACCTCCTGAGTCCTCTGTCCTCTTGTGTTTCTCTTTTACTTGCACACTGCTGCCCACTCACATTTCTGACACCAGATACATGGGTTTTTTTCCCCCAGAGCAAGCAATTCTCTGTGACATCAGCTGGGAGTCCTACCATTCAACTAAATTCTGACACGCTCTACCTGAAGATGGCATCAGACCCCACAGGTTAAAGGCTCGGTCCCACAAGACTGCCCCTCCCCACAGATGCCAAACTGAAGTCCAGGTTGTCACCTGTGCTTCTGACCAACTGGCTAGAGATCGGAGGTCCCATGACCCCCTCCTTGGGTTCGATTAATTTGTTAGAGCAGCTCACAGAACTCAGGGAAACTGTTTCCTTACTGCTTATTGCTTTATTATAAAGGGTGTGATAAAGGATACAGATGAACCTCCAGATGAAAGGATGCATAGGGCGAGGTATGTGGGAAGGGGCACAGAGCTTCCATGCTCTCTCTCCAAGCCCCTCCCCATGTTCACCGACCAAGAATCTCCCTGAGCCCCATAGTTTAGAGATTTTTATGGAGGCTTCATCATATAGGCATGATCCATCATTAACTCCATCTCTGGCCCCTCTCCCCTCCCTGGAGGGTGGCAGTGACGCTGAAAGTTCCAAGTTTCTAATCATGGCCTGGTCTTTCTGGTGACCAGTTCCAGCCAGGAGCCCACCCAGAGCTATCTCATTACACCAAAAAACACTCCAATCAACCAGAAAATTTAAAGAGATTTAGGAGCTTTGGCCCCCAGAAACTAGGGGGCAGAGACCAATATATATATATTTTTTCTATTCTTTCACAAATATTATTATCTTGGCTGCGTTGGGTCTTTGTTGCTGCGCGTGGGCTTTCTCTAGTTGTGTGAGCGGGGGCTACTCTTTGTTGCAGTGAGCAGGCTTCTCATCGCGGTGGCTTCTCTTGTTGCGGCATGCAGGCCCTAGAGTGCGTGGGCTTCAGTAGCTGTGGCACGTGGGCTCAGTAGTTGTGGCTCGCGGGCTCTAGGGCGCAGGCTCAGTAGTTGTGGTGCACGGGCTTAGTTGCTCCGTGGCATGTGGGATCTTCCCGGACCAGGGATGGAACCAGTGTTCCCTGCATTGGCAGGTGGATTCTTAACCACTGCGCCACCAGGGAAGTCCCACAAATATTATTTATATACCATGAAGTTTACACTTTTAAATGTACAAATCAGTGGTTTTTAGTACATTCACAAAGTTGTGCAACCATCACTCTATCTAATTCTAGAATAGTTTCATCACCGAAAAACAAAAAAAAATTTGTGTCCACTACAGTTGCTCCCCCCCCCCCTTCTCCAGCCTCTGCAATCAGGAATCCATTTTCTGTCTCTGTAGATTTGCATGCTCTGGACGCTTCCCATCAATGGAATCACACACCGTGTGTCCTTCTGTGTCTGGCTTCTCTCACTGAGCATCATGTTCTCAAGGTCCATCCACGTGGTAGCAAGTGTCAGTGCTTCACCCCTTTTCATGGCTGAGTGATGTTCCCACGTATGGAGGGACCACGTTTTGTTTATCCATTTATCTGTTGATGAATATCTGGGTTGTTTCCACTTTTTGGCAATTTGGAATAACGCTGCTGTGGACATTCATATACAGGTTTTTGTGTAGACACATATTTTATTTCCCTTGGGCACATACACAGGAGTGGAATTGCTGAGTCATAATGATAACTCTGTTCAACCTTTTAAGAAATTTCCAGACTGTTCTCCAAAGCAGCTGCACCATTTTACATCCCAATCAGCAATGTATAAGTGTTTCAATTTCTGCACCTCCCCTCCAACACTTGATATTATCTGTCTTTTTTATATATATATATATATATATATATATATATATTTTAATCTGTCTTTTTGATTCTAGCCATCCTAGTGGAAATGAAGCAATACCTCATTGTGATTTTGATTTGCATTTCCCTGGTGGCTAATGACATTGTGCAACTTTTAGGAGCGCGTTGACTATTTATATATCTGCTTTAGAGAAATGTCTATTCAGCTACTTTGCCTATTTTTTTACTGAGTTTAAAAAACTTTTTTGAATTGTAAGAGTTCTTTATGTAGTCTAGATAGAAGTCCCTTTTCAGATATCTAGATGCAAATATTTTCTCCTATTCTGTGGGTTGTCCTTTCATTTTCTCAGTGGTGTGCTTGGAAGCACAAAAGGCTTTCCTTCTGATGATGTGACATTTATCTAAATGGTGTACATTCTTGGGAGTTCCCTGGTGGCCTAGTGGTTACAGGTTGGCGCTTTCACTGCTGTGGCCCAGGTTCAATCCCTGGCCAGGGAACTGAGATCCCACAAGCTTCATGAAGCAGCCAAAAAAAAAAAGATGTACATTCTTGTGCATGTTTTTTGGTGGACAAGTGCTCTCATTTCTCTTGGCTATGTATGTGGGAATGGAATCACTGGGTCATGGGGTAAGTGATTGCTAGATTTAGTCATTGATGCCAAACAGTTTTCCAAAGCATTGTACAAATTTACAATCCCAGCAGCAATGGGTGGGAGTTCTGGTGCTATCTATTCTCGCCAACTCCTGGTTTTGTCAAAAAGTTTGTTCAATTAATACATGCACATAAGGCGATAGTTCTGGTGCCTACATGGCAGGTGAGGAAGCTTTCCCAGGTCACTCAGAAGGTCAATGGCAGAGGAACAGCCATCTGGCTCAGAGCCAGAAGACACCTCTGCTTCTGCCTTTGAAAGGTGGAGTCCCGAGGGTTGTGTCTGGCTGGTGTCTGGGTGAATGATTAGGCACCTCCAGCCCCCAGACACACCAGTAAGGCTGCCTCAGGCCCCTGTTGGCCAGGGAGGAGATCCCAGCAAAGTACCCATCATCTTGCGTCACCTGCGGTACTGATAACCACAGGCACCAGGTCCGCTGGGAGGGCATGGAAGGGCTGGTAACTCCTGTCACGGCTTCTGTGTGAGTTGGGCTGCCAGGGAGGTGGTTCAGGAGCCTGGAGGGGCCTGGTCATAGCCAAGGCTCCACCAGGAACTCAACTCAACAATGTAATCCTGGGCCGTGGTTTCATCCATTGTAAAGTGGGGTTATTGTATTCCCTGCTTGCCTAATTTCATGGGAAGAAGGAAAGGCAGCGCTGACAGGAAAATAAAAAGAAGGAAGGGTAAAGGTGTTAATTATATGGACATTAATAATGACAATAGGACTTTCCTAGTGGTCCAGTGGTTAAGACTCTGCGTTTCCACTGCAGGGGGCCGGGGTCTGATCCTTGGTCGGGGAACTAAGATTCCGCAAGCCGTGTGGCGCGGGCAAATAATAATAATAATGACAACAATGGGCAGATTTATTGAGCACTTAGTATAAGCTTTGCCTATGGTGCCTCGATTAATTCCCTTTATGAAGTTCATATAAAAATCTGAGGCTTAAAAATAGATAACTAATGAGAAACTGCTGTATAATACAGGGAACCCTACTTCACTTTGCTGTACAGTAGAAACTAACACAACATTGTAAAACAACTATACCCCAATTAAAAAAAAAATCTGAGGCTGAGGACCCTCCAAAACACAGCCACTAACAGTCAGAGGCAGGATTTGAACCCACTTCTATTTCTACCTTCAATATTCCTACAGAGGAAGGCTCTCATTGGTCCAGTATGTCACTGCCCAATGCCCCTATTGGCTAGAGCTCCAGGCCACCTGATAGGCTGCTTCTCCAAACATATGGCTGGCAGCTTTGGGAGATCCAATCCCTGTCAAGGAACTATGGTCACGTGACAGGGTCACGTGATAACAAATATGGTTACCCAGGCCCCAGGAATTGCCCAGGACCATTTTTCCAAAAAGGCTGCCAGTATATTTCTGGGTTGGAATGCCACCTAAAATACAGGACTGCCCAGTTAAATTTGAATTTCAGATAAATAGTGAATTTTGTTTAGTATAACCATGTCCCATTCAATATTTGGGCCATATCCTACAAAAATTATGGTTTATCTGAAATTCAACTCTAACTGGGAATCATGTATATTTATTTGCTAAATCTGGCAATCCTAATTCTGGAAACTCTCTACTGCAGACGGTTCACAGGGAGGGAAGGGGAAAGGGACTAAATATCTGTATTGTTGATCCTGTCTCTCCCTCCTCCCACCCACATTGCAGCCTCACCTTTCCCCAAGACCCTTCCTTTCTTTTTTTTAAAATTAATTAATTAATTAATTAATTATTTATTTTTGGCTGTGTTGAGTCTTCGTTTCTGTGCGAGGGCTTTTTCTAGTTGCGGCAAGCGGGGGCCACTCTTCATCGCGGTGCGCGGGCCTCTCACTATCGCGGCCTCTCTTGTTGCGGAGCACAGGCTCCAGACGCGCAGGCTCATTAGTTGTGGCTCACGGGCCCAGTTGCTCCGCAGCATGTGGGATCCTCCCAGACCAGGGCTCGAACCCGTGTCCCCTGCATTGGCAGGCAGATTCTCAACCACTAGCGCCACCAGGGAAGCCCCCTTCCTTTCTTTCCTCCCGCGATGAGAACAGTTGAAATATGTCTCACTTCTCTCTCCTCTTGATTCTCACAACATCCACGGAAGTTCACTGGAACAAATTTACTGACCCCATTACGCTAATGAAAAAACTGTGTCTCAGAACAGCTGAATGTCTTGTGGAACATTACACAGAAAAAAATGAGTCTAAAGACCTGGACTTAGCAAGGGCTAATCCCCACTTCCTTCTCTGTGTTGCAGAAATGGCCCTTCGCCACCCCCATCCCCTTCGCTGGTAAAGCCCATCTGATAAAAACCTCCCGGGACACAATTTTGGTCTCTGAAAGTTAAGCTTAATAACTTGCTGCAGCAAGAGACACCACCTAGTAGAGAAAGTACGGGGTGTCTCCCCAAACAAAAAAACAAAAAGACAGAGACATATTATAGGATTTGGGGGAAATGTAGAGTTTAGGTAATATTTACATAAAGTGGAGTTTGTTAGGCTCAAAGCTAGGCAGAGCTATGAGTAAAGAGGTTGGCATTAAGCTTGGGCTGATGGGAATTCCCTGACAGTCCAGTGGTTAGGAGTCTGAAATTTCACTGCCAATGGCCCGGGTTCAATCCCCAGTCAGTGAACTAAGATCCCACAAGCTGCGCAGTATGGCCAGAAAAAAAAAAAAATTATACATATATATATATATGGCTGAGATGAGGATGCAGGGTCCTGTTTCCTTGGAAAATACGAAATGGAATGTTGTGTCTAGACAACCTTTACTTGAAGCTCCACACCTGGGCTGGAAAACCAGGCTGCTTCTCTGGGTCAAAGTGACCTACAGGGTTCACACTCTCCAGGCAAGAGCAAGATGTTGCATTCTCACTAACGGGACTCAAAACAGCAATGGCAGTCTATTATTTTAGAGTACAGTGTGGTCCAGCACTATATCCTCAATGTGATTAACAAAAGCCATTTATACAGACTCACATCACATATCCCTGCCCCATCACATGGAACACTTAAAAGTTCATGACACCCAGCACCCAGATCTTGGTTTCTAATACCATTCTCCAATAAAAGGAACCAGAGCTTTGTGGAGAAATGGCTGATTCTAGGCTGGGGCAGGAAATATAGAAGATGAGCCTGGAGCATCTTGTGCTACAGAAAGTAAGTGTTAAGAAATCTACCACAATTGGGACTTCCCTGGTGGCATAGTGGTTAAGACTCCGAGCTCCCAATGCAGGGGGCCCAGGTTCATCCCTGGTCAGGGAACTAGATCCCACATGCCACAACTGAGAGTTTGCATGCCACAACGAAGGACCCTGCCTGCCCCAACTAAGACCCAGTGCAACCAAATATATAAATAAAATCAATATGAATAAATAAATAAATAAGACTCCATGCTCCCAACGCAGGGGGCCGGGGTTCAGTCCCTGGTCAGGGAACTAGATCCTGCATGCCGCAACTAAGAGCCCACATGCCACAACTAAGACCCGGTGCAGCCAAAAAAAAAAAAAAACTACCATAGTGATGGGAGTATGTTGTAGAAATACAGAAACCAAATGAAGGAGTTCCCAATGCCCAAAGCTAGAACAACTTTTGCTGCAAGATAAAGCAATACCGGATTATAACCCAAAAAATAACATAAATATCCATGACTCCATACTGTTATAAATAAATGATTAAATAAATAGGAGATTAGACAGACCTCCCAGGCAGCAGAATTCAAAATAATTTACGTAAATAGTCATCAAGGAAAGGGAGCATAATTCCCCACTTCTTAAGTATGGACTGTGCACTATTTACAATAGCCAAGACATGGAAACAACCTAAATGTCCATTGACAGATGAATGGATAAAGAAGATGTGGTATATATACAATGGAATACTACTCAGCCATCAAAAAGAGTGAAATAACGCTATTTGCAGCTACATGGGTGGACCTAGAGATTATCACACTAAGTGAAGTAAGTCAGAAAGAGAAAGGCAAATACCATATGATATCACTTATATGTGGAATCTAAAGTATGGCACAAATGAACCTATCTATGAAACAGAAACAGGCTCACAGACATAGAGAACAGACTTGCGGTTACCAAGGCGGGGGGGTGAGGAACGGAAGGATTGGAAGTTTGTGGTTAGCAGTTGTAAACTATTATATAGAGAACGGATAAACAGCAAAGTCCTACTGTATGGCACAGGGAGCTATATTCAATATCCTGTGATAAACCACAATGGAAAAGAATATGAAAAAGAATGTATATACATGTATAACTGAATCACTTTGTTGTACAGTAGAAATTAACACAACATTGTAAATCAACTATACTTCAATAAAATAAATTTTTAAAATTTATTTATTTAATTTATTTTTTTGGCTGCATTGGGTCTTCGTTACTGCGCAAGGGCTTTCTCTCGTTGCAGTGAGCAGGGGTTACTCTTCGTTGTGATGTACATGCTTCCCTTTGTGGTGGCTTCCCTTGTTGCGGAGCACAGGCTCTAGGCACGTGGGCTTCAGTAGTTGTGGCACACGGGCTCAGTAGTTGTGGCTTATGGGCTCTAGAGCACAGGCTCAGAAGTTGTGGCACAAGGGCTTAGTTGCTCCACGGCATGTGGGATCCTCCCGGACCAGGGATCAAACCCGTGTCCCCCGCACTGGCGGGCGGATTCTTAACCACTGCACCACTAGGAAAGTCCCAATAAAATAAATTTTTTAAAAAAGTATGTGCTGTGCATTTTGACTTCTTTCAAAAGAGTGTGGGCTGGAAAGACTGTGGGGAAGAGTAAATTTACGGTGGAGAAAACTGACAAACACACCTCAGCCAGGTGATCAAGACCAGCATCCACAGGGATAAGTCATGTGGATGGCACAGACCCTTGATACAACATGATGAGAAGTGCCCTTCACCTCTGCAGTGTCTTCCTTCCTGAAAACCCATCACCGCAGCCTAATCATCAGAAAAACACCAGACAAGCTGCATTTGAGGGATATTCCAGAAAATTTCCAACTAGCACTCCTCAAAACTGTCAAGGTCATCAAAAGCAAGAATTTCTGAGAAACTGTGTTAGCCAAGAGGCACTTAAGAGAATGGACGTGACATCTAAGTGTCATGTGGTACCCTGGATGGGATCCTGGAACAGAAAAAGGACACAGAATTGGCAAATCCATAGAGACAGAGAGTAGAACATAGAATGGTGGGGGCCAGGGGCTGGGGGAGGGGTGGGAATCAGTGTTTCATGGGGACAGAGCTTCAGTTTGGGAAGATGAGGAAGTTCTGGAGATGGATGGTGGGGATGGTGGCCCAACAGTGTGAATGTACTTAATGCCATTGAATTGTCACTTTAAAATGATTAAAATGGTAAATTTTATGTTATGTGTATTTTACCAAATTTAAAATTTTTTTATTTTATTTAATTAATTTATTTATTTTTGGCTGCACCACGTGGCAAACGGGATCTTAGTTCCCTGACCAGGTGTCGAACCCGTGCCCCCTACAGTGGAAGCCCAGAGTCTTAACCACTGGACCGCCAGGGAAGTCCCTACCACAGTTTTTTTAAAAAGCACATCTGGAGATTCCAGGGATCCTATGTGGCTGACCAGATGGCTTCTGGAGGCTGCCATGAGGTCAAAATAGCAGAAGAGAATTTGTTTTTTGTTTATTTTCCCTTTGTTTTTAATCAGCATGCTCAAACCAACTGGTATAATTTGAAGCCCAAACCTGGACACTTGATCTTGCCTAATTCCTAAGAGACATGTCAGTAAAGGGAGCGCTTCCTTCAGTTACAGACCTCCCCTACTGCACATCCATTGAGAGTCTCTAAGTGCAAAAATATTTAGAGGTTCCAGGAAAGATCCAAGATATGGGCTGCCCTAGAACTTGAGGATGACCCCCAGCTTGAGACCAAGTAAGGATCTGGAAATAAGGAGGCCTGGGGTGTAGTTAGCAAGACAAAGCAGGAGCTAGAACTTCAGAGACCCTCACCTCTCTCTCGAGACAAGCTGGTGGGGGGGGGGGCATTTCAGTACCACGGAGAGCGCCAAGCTGCCGAGAAAGAGACAAGAGCCCAGATCCTGCTGAAGTGGGGAGGACGCAGCAGCCTGGACTAAGGGGGCAGAGGAGATGCAACCTCAGACCCCAGGGACTTGATGGGGAATGTGGAGTGCCCTAAAATAGCTCCGCCTACTTTACTTAGTGAAAGACCGGGTTTCCACTTTTCTAAACCCTGCATTCAGCCCTCCACTGCCTTCCTTCTGTCCACAGGCATGTGGGGCCCTGACAATCACGGCTCTGGTGAATAGCCTGGGCTCTGGAGTTGGACCACCCAGCCCAACCACTGACTAGTCCCTTGTGACCCAAGCAACTCACTGAACCCATGGGATGTTTTATAAAATATGGTAGGCAGGTGAAAGGGCCTCCCCACAAAAGATGTCCACATCCTAGTCCCCAGAAGCTGTGAATATGTTAGGATAAAAAGGAATTAAATAAACAACAAGGTCCTACTGTATAGCACAGGGAACTATATTCAATATCCTGTGTCAAATCATAATGGAAAAGAATATGAAAAAGAAAGTATATACTTTTCCGTACAGGAGAAATTTTTAAAAATATGTATGTATGTATGTATTTGTTTGTTTGTTTTGGCTGCACCGGGTCCTAACTGTGGCACGTGGGATCTTCAGTGCGGCATGCGGGATCTCTTAGTTGCGGCATGTGGGAGCTAGTTCCCTGACCAGGGATTGAACCTGGCCCCCTGCATTGGGAGCTCGGAGTTTTACCACTGGACCACCAGGGAAGTCCCTGTACAGCAGAAATTAACACAGCATTGTAAATCAACTATACTTCAGGGACTTCCCTGGTGGTGCAGTGGTTAAGAATCCACCTGCCAATGCAGGGGACATGGGTTCGAGCCCTGGTCCGGGAAGATCCCACATGCCGCGGAGCAACTAAGCCCGTGTGCCACAACTACTGAGCCTGCACTCTAGAGCCCGCGAGCCACAACTACTGAGCCCACGTGCCACAACTACTGAAGCCCACGTGCCTAGAGCCCGTGCTCCGCAACAAGAGAAGCCACCGCCATGAGAAGCCCATGCACCGCAACGAAGAGTAACCCCCTCTCGCTGCAACTAGAGAAAGCTTGCGCGCAGCAATGAAGACCCAACGCAGCCAAAAATAAATTAAAAAAAAAATGAACTATACTTCAACAAAATTTTTTTAAAAAGAATTAAGGTTATAGGTGGAACTCACGTTGTGCTTTAGCTGACTTTGTTGAGAGACCAACTGGGGATTTTATCTTAAACAGGGAGTTTATCCTGGTTTATGCTGGTAGACACAAGGTAATCCCAAGGCTCTTGAAAAGTGGAGAAAGGCCAGAGGGATGGCAGCATAAGGACTCAGCCTGATGTTGCTGACCTTGAACATGGAGAAAAGGGCCATGAGCCAAGGGTTGCAGGCAGCTCCCAGTAGCTGAAAAGGGGAAGGGAATGGATCCCCCCCCCAGACCCTTTAGAGAGGGATGCAGCCATGATGACACCTCGATTTTAGCCCAGTGTACTAGTCAATGTTCTCCAGGGAAACAATGTTTGTATGATAATGAATTTGTGTTGTTTTAAGCCACTGACTTTGCGGCCCTTTGTTATAGCAGCTGTAGGAAACGGATATGAAAAGAATGTCTCCCACGGGGGTCCTTGAAGGATCGAGTGAGGATTGTGTGTAAAGTGCATGGTCCGGCCCAGGAATGCACTAGTCGCTCAGTAATTGGAGGTGTTTTAGTTGCCTAAGTCCCCAGTAGCAGGGAACTCAGAGACTCGGCTCCGGAGGGGTCGGCAGGCTGGATTTTGGCCCAGCAGAGCCAATGTGATTCTTCTGTTCTCTGCAGCCCTTGCTGTCCCTCTGTTGCAGGAAGGGGGACCCCTTCCAGGGCGAGAGTGGGCTCTTGCCTAAGACTCAGCAGTGAATTGTCCGAGGAGACACATGTGCTGACAAAGCAAGAGACTTTATTGGGAAGGGGCGCCCAGGCAAAGAGCAGCAGGGTAAGGGAAGCCAGGAGAACTGCTCTGCTACGGGGCTCACAGTCTCGGGTTTTATGATAATGGGGTTAATTTCCGGGTTATCTCTGGCCAATCATTCTTTTTTTAAAAAAAAATTTATTTATTTATTTTGACTGCTAGGGGTCTTAGTTGCAGCGTGCGGGATCTTTAGTTTTGGCACGCGGGATCTAGTTCCCTGAATAGGGATCAAACCCGGGCCCCCTGCATTGGGAGCACAGAGTCTTAACCACTGGTCCATTAGGGAAGTCCCTCTGGGCAATCATTATGACTCAGGGTCCTTCCTGGTGGCGCGTGCATCACTCAGAGGAGATGGATTCCAGCGAGAAGGATTCTGGGAGTTGGTAGGACATGGACTGGTGTCTCCTCTCTCCTTTTGACCTTTCCCAAGTTCTTCCAGTTGGTGGTAGCCTGTTAGTTCCACATCCCTACCAGGACCTCCTGTTGTAAGATAACTCATGCAAGTGGTTACTATCGTGTCTGGCCGGGCGGGACGGGGGGTTTCGGTCAATGGTTCCCTTAACACCTCCAGAGACTTTTTCTTTCCTTCTTTCTTTTTCTTTCTTCTTTCTTTCTTTCTTTTTCTTCCTTCCTTCCTTCCTTCTTTCCTTCCTTCCTTTCTTTCTCTATCTCTCTCTTTCTTCCTTCCTTCCTTTCTTCCTTCCTTCCTTCCTCCCTCCCTCCCTCTCTCCCTCCCTCTCTCTCTCTCTCTCTTTCTTTCTTTCTTTCTTTCCGCACGGTATGTGGGATCTTAGTTCCCCGACCAGGGATCAAAACTTTGCCCGCTGCAGTGGAAGCGTGGAGTCTTAACCACTGGACTGCCAGGGAAGTCCACCTCCGGAGACTTTAGAGTAGGCGTCGAAGAGCTGGCAGCTCCATCATTTCACTTCAGAGGGAAATTTGGCAGCTTGGCAGCTGATTCCAAGGGGAGGGTGTTCTGATGCTTTACGTCAGGGGCTGGCAAACTTCCTGTAAAGGACCAGGGAGTAAATGTTGTTGGCTTTGCAGACCAGGTGGTCTCTGTCCGATGGTGCAACTGTGCTGTTGCAGCGGAAAAGCAGTCACAGACAGTGTGTAAACAAATGGGTGTTCTGATTAAACTTTATTTACAAAAACCAGAGGTGGTCAGGATGAAGACCCTGTCGTTAATCAATCCTCCTTAGGGGAGAAAGTGTGGGCCCTTAAAGCCTCTCCAAATGGCCTCAAGAGGTCTGGAAACTTCCATCCTTGTCCTCTTACAGGAACATCAGGATGTACTGTACTGAAGTCTGGTTTGCCTCCTGGAGGACCAGGATCAGAGATGAGCCAGCCCAGCTGAAGCCCTCTAGAGCAACCAGCCTGCCGCCCACCGGCTAAATGAGCACATATATGTGAGTGACCCCCGGCAAGACCAGCAGGGGAACTGCCCAGCTGGGCCCAGTCCAAATTGCTGATCTACACACTAATTATTAGAGAAATGCAAATCAAAACGACAATGAGATACCACCTCATACCGGTCAGAATGGCCATCATCAAAAGGTCTACAAACAATATGGAGCTTCCCTGGTGGTCCAGTGGAAGCACCCTTCTAACACAGAGGGTGTGGGTTCGATCCCTGGTAAGGGAGTTAAGATCCCACATGCCTTGTGGCCAAAAAAATCAAAATATAAAACAGAAGCAACATTGTAACAAATTCAATAAAAACTTTAAAAATAAATAAATAGGGCTTCCCTGGTGGCGCAGTGGTTGAGAATCTGCCTGCCGATGCAGGGGACACGGGTTCGAGTCCTGGTCTGGGAAGATCCCACATGCCGCGGAGCAGCTGGGCCCGTGAGCCACAACTACTGAGCCTGCGCGTCTGGAGTCTGTGCTCCGCAACAAGAGAGGCCGCGATACTGAGAGGCCCGCGCACCGCGATGAAGAGTGGCCCCCGCTTGCTGCAACTAGAGAAAGCCCACGCACAGAAACGAAGACCCAACACAGCCAAAAATAAATAAATAAAGTGTAAAATTTAAAATAAATAAATAAATTTTAAAACTCTACAAACAGTAAATGCTGGAGAGGGTGTGGAGAAAAGGGAACCCTCTTGCACTGTTGGTGGGAATGTAAGTTGATACAGCCACTAGGGAGAACAGTATGGAGGTTCCTTCAAAAACTAAGAATAGAACTACCATATGACCCAGCAATCCCACTACTGGGCATATACCCTGAGAAAACCATAATTCAAAATGAGTCATGTACCACAGTGTTCATTGCAGCACTATTTACAATAGCCAGGACATGGAAGCAACCTAAGTGTCCATCGACAGAGGAATGGATAAAGAAGACGTGGCGCATATATACAATGGAATATTACTCAGCCATAAAAAGAAATGAAATTGAGTCGTTTGTAGTGAGGTGGATGGACCTAGAGTCGGTCATACAGAGTGAAGTAAGTCAGAAAGAGAAAAATACCGCATGCTAACGCATATATATGGACTCTGAAAAAAAAAAAATGGTACTGGCTATTGTAAAAAATGGTCCTGGCTAATAATTAGTGTGTAGATCAGCAATTTGGACTGGGCCCAGCTGGGCAGTTCCCCTGCTGGTCTTGCCAGGAGTCACTCAAATATATGTGCTCATTTAGCCAGTGGGCAGCAGGCTGGTTGCTCTAGAGGGCTTCAGCTGGGCTGGCTCATCTCTGATCCTGGTCCTCCAGGAGGCAAACCAGACTTCAGTACAGTACATCCTGATGTTCCTGTAAGAGGACAAGGATGGAAGTTTCCAGACCTCTTGAGGCCATTTGGAGAGGCTTTAAGGGCCCACGCTTTCTCCCCTAAGGAGGATTGATTAAAGACAGGGTCTAGAGTTCTCAAAACATACCCCCCTGCCCCACTGACCTCAGGCTTGATGATGCAGAGCAGTTACCTGCTGCTGCGTACAAACCAGCACACAACTTAGAACATCCACCATGTAATACGCTCCTTGCTCTGTAGATCAGCAATTTTTAAAAAAATTTTATTGGAGTAGAGTTACTTTACAATGTTGTGTTAGTTTCTGCTACACAGAATAGAAAACCATGGCAGAAAACCATAAAAAAGACGAAAAGACAACCCTCAGAATGGGAGAAAATATTTGCAAACGAAGCAACTGACAAAGGATTAATCTCCAAAATATACAAGCAGCTCAATATCAAAAAAACAACCCAATCCAAAAATGGGCAGAAGACCTAAATAGACATTTCTCCCAAGAAGATATACAGATGGCCAACAAACACATGAAAAGATGCTCAACATCACTAATCATTAGAGAAATGCAAATCAAAACTACAGTGAGGTATCACCTCATACTGGTTAGAATGAAAGAGAAAAATTTCTCTGTGGAGAAATCCCTCGCACAGAAACAAAGACCCAACACAGCCAAAAAATAAATAAATAAATAAATAATAATTTAAAATGAATAAAAAAAAGACTTAAAAAAAAGAATGAAAGAGAAAAACAAATATAGTATATTAATGCATATATGTGGAATCTGAAAAAATTGGTATAGACGATCTTATTTACAAAGCAGAAATAGAGACACAGATGTAGAGAACAAAAATATGGACACCAAGGGGGAAGAGGGGGGTGGGATGAATTGGGAGATTCAGATGGACATATATACACTGTTGATACTATGTATAAAATAGATAACAAATGAGAACCTACTGTATAGCACAGGGAACTCTACTCAGTGCTCTGTGGTGACCTAAATAGGAAGGAAATCCAAAAAAGAGAGGGAGGATATATGTATGTATATAACTGATTCACTATGCTGTGTAGCAGAAACTAACACAACATTGTAAAGCAACTATATTCCGATAAAAATTTTTTGAAAAATTGCTGATCTACAGAGCAAGGAGCGTATTACATGGTGGATGTTCTAAGTTGTGTGCTGGTTTGTACGCAGCAGCAGGTAACTGCTCTGCATCATCAAGCCTGGGGTCAGTGAGGCAGGGGGGTATGTTTTGAGCACTCTAGCGGGAGACCCTGTAAACACACATGGCAGAGCGTGGGGATGTGCACAGTCCTCTTGTCGGGAGAGACTCGAATATTTGGGAATAGCAATCTACTCTTCCCTTCCAGGTACCATGTGTGGTGTGTTTCTTGTGAGCCAGAAAGAGCCCATCATATGCAAGCACACTGTGTGTACGTGTGTGTGTGCAAATACGAGTTTCCTCTGCGCACCCCTCAGCACCTTGCTTTTTTTGTAGAACGTGTTGTGTCCACCTTTCTTCACGAGAACATCTGTCCAAAGTTACATCTGCTGGATGACCTTCACCTTGGCATACAGATTTCTCATCCTCCTTCCCTGCTGAGACAGATGCATCCGTGCTCCCAGTCTTGCCAAGAATGAGCTCACTGACCCCAGGACAAAGCAAAGGAGGCATCGGGAATGCATCAAGAGGACGCTGAGAGGGGTCCAGATTTCTGGGGCAGAAGCTTTGCCTGCAAAGCTGGTTATTATGATTGCATGTGCTACCACTGTTTTTCTTTTAACTGTGGTAAAATATACATAAGCATAAAATGTACCATCTGAACCATTTTTAAGTGCACAGCTCACTGGTATTAAGTACATTCCCATTGTTGGGCAACCATCCCCACCATCCATCTCCAGAACTTTCTCATCTTCCCAGACTGAAACTCTGTCCCCATGAAACACTGACTCTCCAGCCCCTCCCCCAGCCCCTGGCCCCCACCATCTACTTCCTGTCTCTGTGGATTTGACTGGTCTAGGGACCTCATATAACTGCAATCATATAGTATTTATCCTTTTGTGCCTGGCTCATTTCACTGAGCATCATGTCCTCAGGGTTCATCCACGTTGTAATGAGTGTCAGAATTTCCTTCCTTTGTAAGGCTAAATAATGTTCCATTGTATGGAGGGACCGCATTTTGTTTGCCCACTCACCTGTTGATGGAAATTTGAGGTGTTTCTGCTTTTTGCATACTGTGAATGGTGCTGCTATGAACATGGGTGTACAAATATCTGTTTGAGTCCCTGTTTTCCATTCTTTTGGCTGTCTGCCTAGGAATAGAATTTAGTGAATCATATGGCAATTCTATGTTTAACTTTGTGAGGACCCATCAAACTGTTTTCCACAGTGGCTGCACCATTTTACACTTCCACCATCGCAGACCTAGTTTTATTTTATTCTTTTCTTTCATTTTTATTTTAGGCTGTGCCAGGTCTTAGTTGTGGCACGCGGGATCTAGATCCAACCTGGGCCCCCTGCATTGGGAGCACGGAGTCTTGACCACTGGACCACCAGGGAAGTCTCTCACCCGTTGTCTTCTGAAAGGACATTTACATTGTTTCCAGTTGTTGGCTACTGTGAACAGAACCACCATGGACATTCTGATGCACGTCCTTTAGAAGGGAGTAGACATGTTTCTCTTGGGTGTGCCCTTTGGAGGGGAACTGCTGAGACCTGGAGTAGTAATGTCAGCTCTGGTGGATCCTGCTGGACAGTTTTCCAAAGCGGTTGCCCCAATCTGCACTCCCACTAGGAAGATACGGGTGTTCCAGTGGCTCCCACCTGAACCAGCACTCCGCATTGTCTGTCTCTTTAATTTTGGCTCTTTGAGGAAGAGGAATGTCCACCCAAGGGTTAAAAGATGATACTTGGGGCTTCCCTGGTGGCGCAGTGGTTAAGAATCCGCCTGCCAATGCAATGGACACGGGTTCAAGCCCTGGGCCGGGAAGATCCCACATGCCGTGGAGCACCTAAGCCCGCGCCACAACTACTGAGCCGGCGCTCTAGAGCCCGCAAGCCACAACTACTGAGCCTGCGAGCCACAACTACTGAAGACCGCATGCCTAGAGCCCGTGCTCCAGAACAAGAGAAGCCACCGCAATGAGAAGCCTGCGCACCACAACGAAGAGTAGCCCCCTTTCGCGGCAACTAGAGAAAGCCTGCGCGCAGCAACGAAGACCCAACGCAGAAAAAAAAAAAAAAAGACGATACTGGCCAGGTGATCAACGGTAAATTCGTTTGTCATAAGTCTCATTGATGGTGTGTATCCTTGATGTGACCTGAGGAGAATGGCATTTTTATCTCTGTCTGGATCTTCCGCCCCAAACCCCGTAACTCCAGGCCAACCATAAGAAAAACATCAGAAAACAAAGAAATTGAGGGAAAAAATACCTGACCAGTCCTCCTCAAAACTTTCAAGGTATCAAAACCCAGGGACATCTGAGAAATGTCACAGCCCAGAGGAGACTGGGACAGAAAAAGGATGTTAGGGGAAAACTAGGGAAATTCTAATCAAGTGTGGACTTTAGTTAATAACAATGTATCCATCTTGGTTCCTTAGCTGGATAAACATGTCGTACTAAAATACTAACGTGTTGGAAATAGGGGTACTGGGTCAGGGTCCACAGCACTCTGTACACTCTGATCTTTGCAACTTTTTTGTAACTCTAAGCTATTCTAAAATTAAGCAAGTACTAAACAGAGATAAGAATGTTATTTCCTTGATTTGAACATCCCTGAGTTTCTTTTCATGGTCACATTTTTGCTATCTGGATGTGTCTTGGAATCGGTAGCAAAGGAGAGTTGCCAGCCCCTGGGAAGATGTGGGTGGTTTGCAGGTGGCTTGCTCTGGAGGTGAGGACCATGGCGGGAAGTCTGCAGCCTCGGGCTGCACTTAGAACCATGGGAGGGGATGGGCCAGCTCAGTTAGGGATTGAACCTATAAATAAAACTTTTTTCTTTTCCATTATGGTTTATCACAGGATATTGAATATAGTTCCCTGTGCTAGACAGTAGGACCTTGTAGTTTATCCATCCTATATTTAATAGTTTGCATCTGCTAACCCCAAACTCCCAATCCAACCCTCCCTCACTCTTTCTCCCCCTTGGCAGCCACAAGTCTGTTCTCTCTGTCTGTGAGTCTGTTTTTGTTTCGTAGATGAGTTCATTTGTGTCGTATTTTAGATTTCACATATAAGTGAGATCATATGATATTTCTCTTTCTCTGTCTGACTTAACTTCACTTAGTATGATAATCTCTAGGTCCATCCACTTTACTGCAAATAGCATTATTTCCTTCTTTTTATGGCTGAATAATATTCCATTGTATATATATGTACCACATCTTCTTTTTCCATTCATCCATCAGTGGACATTTAGGTAGCTTCCATCTCTTGGCTATTGTAAACAGTGCTGCAATGAACATTGGGGTGCATGTATCTTTTCTTTCTTTCTTTTTCTTTTTTTTTTTGTCACACGGCATGGGACACGGCGTGGGATCTTAGTTCCCCTACCAGAGATGGAACCCATGCCCCCTGCACTGGAAGTGCAGAGTCTTAACCACTGGACCACCAGGGAAATCCCAGGGCTGCATGCATTTTTTCGAATTAGAGTTTTCTCCAGATCTATGCCCAGGAATGGAATTGCAGGACCCTATGGCAGCTGTATCTGTTCTCTGCACGTCTCACATCAACCACCTGCACTCCAATCCTTGCTCTCAACGTCATCTTCGGGGAACCCAACCTGTGACAGGGACCTTGACAAGAAGAAATGGCTCAGGGAAAGGCTACCTGCACAGGGAGGAGACAGAGGCCATCGCCCCTGGGGTGCGGCGGGGAGAGTGGGCACAGAGATTTGTCATTTCACCCCCGATACTCATCTCAGCCCTCCTGGCTGCCCCACTCTAGGTCACCTCGGGATACAGAAGTGACCCGGATAGAGTCCCTGCCTGTGCAGGAATCTGGGGGCACCAGCGGGTCTGAATAATATTAGTGCAGCGTCTCCCCCGCGGCACTGGGGTTATTTGGGGCGGGTCATCCTCTGCTGGGGGCCCCTCCTGGGCACTGTGTGGGGTTCAGCAGCATCCCTGGCCGCACCCATTTGATTCCAGGGGCCCCTCCCCCCCAGTTGTGACAACCACAGATTTTCCCCACACATCACAGAAGAACTGGGTGAGGCGGGGGCAGGATGACCCTGGGCGAGGACAGCTGTGTTGAAGCAACCAGCCTGGCCCAGGGCAAGGTCTGCCCCAATCCCGTCAGCGCCTGCATTTAGAACTGCCCCTTTCCTCTCCCACCTCCCCTGCCCTGCAGTGGTCTCCGAGACATCATCCCCATGTAATAAATCACACCTTCTCAGTTTACTGTTTGCTGCCCTCACTAGAACTGAGCTCTTTGAGGACAGGGATGCTGTTATGTCCCCAGCACCTAGAAGAGTGTCTGCTGTGTAGCAGATGCTTCATAAATACTTGCTGAATAAAGGAGTTGAATAAAGGGGTGAGTGGATGAATGAATGAAGGTTACAATGGAAGGAGGGGGGAGATTCCCTTTCTGGCTCTCGGGGGTTGGGAGATCAAGTGAAAGATCTGTCCTAAATAGGCTGACCAGCCTTCTGGGGTTCCCCGGGACTGAGGGTTTCCCCAGAGTTCCAGCACTCAAACCTGAGCGGTCCTGGGCAAACTGGGGGCAGGTGTTGGTCACCCTATCTAAACATAGTAACAATTCCAGCTGCAATAGCAATGGCCAGTGACCTCTACGGTCTTATTGACCAGGCACAGTTCTTTACCTGGCGGGGAAGGGTGGGCCGGGATTGGAATTCTGGTGATCCAGGGCGGGTGAGGGCACACCCCGGGCTTGTGTAAGGGAGTCCAGGAAGGTTCTGGAGGAAGTGACAGTGACACAGGAGGGAGGGAGGAGTCTAAGGAAGAACGTCCCACACGACAACCTGTGCCAATGGCCCTGGGCCCAAGGTCACACCTGACCAGGGCTTGCTTTTTTTTTTTAATTTACTTTTTCCCATGTGGATATGCAATTGTCCTAATGCCATCTATTGAAAACTCCTTAATTTCCCCACTTTCTGTCATATCAAGTTCTCATATATCTGTTTCTGGACCTTTATTCTATACCATAGAGCTATACGTCCCATCCTTGCACCACTAGGGCTGTTTCATCACTATAACTTTATTTTTTATTCATTTATTTTTTTTGGCCGTGCGGTGCGGCATGTGGGATCTTATTTCCCTGACCAGGGATCGAACCCGCGCCCCCTGCAGTGGAAGCTCGGAGTCTTAATCACTGGACCTCCAGGGAAGTCCCCAGGGCTTGCTTTGACATCCATCGAATGGTGGGGGTGGGCACGGGGAGCAGCGAGCCATCCTGTGTAGAAATGCAGGGTGGAGGGGAGGACAGACCCAGTGGGAGGGGAAGAGGCGGAGGAGGGAGGGAGGGAGGGAGGGCGGGCGAGAGACAGACAGAGAGTTTCCGGAGACAATAGCTCTGGCCGTGTCCTAGGGCATGAAAGCTGAAAATAGCTCCTAGTGCCCGGAGCCTTGGAGCCGGAGCCTGGGAGACAGGGTGACTGGCTCTCCTCCCTGGTGTGTGTGTGTTGGTGTGTGGGGGGGTGGCTCTGGGCTTCTCAGGCTGGGAATGGGTTGCACAGAGCAGGGACGGAGCAGGGACCCTTCTCTCTGGGACCTCGTGGGCCATCCTCAGCTCACAAAGCTGAGCCACTCCTGGCCCTACGAGTGGGGGGCTTCTCCTCCCTGTCCCCTGGATCACACCCCCTCACACACAACTTCCCCGTGTGTGTTCCCAGCAACCAAGAGAATCTGTTTTTAAAAGATCTGGGGGAGGGGGGTAAACATACAAACAAGAGCAGAATGGATACTTTTTCAGAATGTGAATGGCTCTGTGTAAGCCCACCCCCAGGGTAACCACAGTCCTGACCTCTAACACCCTTGACGAGTCAGCCTTGGTCTGGGCTTGCGGACCCACGGAAGCTTCCTCATCCCCTCCTTCAGATCCCGTCTCTCCCTTGGCCTCTTTGTGAGAAGCACCCGGGGAAGTGGGACTGCTAGGCTGTACTGCTGCTAGAACTCCACCTGGGCTCCACCAGGCTCCAGCCCCCCGCCCTGTGCACCTCTCTGACCCTGAGGCACCTCAACTGGTAGGAGCCGCATCACCTTCCCTCCTGGGACTTGTGACACTTAAGGCAGACACCGAAAGGACAAGCCTTTGGCTCCCTGGCTGGCAAAGAGCAGGTACTCAATTGTCATAAGTGTCCGTATCAGTGAGGGTTCTCCAGACAAACAGAATCCATAGGGGGTGTGTGTGTATATACACACACACGTACATATGTACACGCATACAAAAATATACAGCTGTGTATATATACAGTATGCATACACACATATACACATATAGTATATACAATACACACATACATATATACACACATATAAAATGCATAGTTTGTATATATACAGTATGGGTACACACATATACACATAATATATACAATACACACATACATATACACTATACATACACACATATAAAATGCATAGTTTGTATATATACAGTATGTATATATACATACGTATAATATATGCAATATACACACCTAGGTACATATATATCATACATATATACACACATACAAAGATATATAGGTGTGTATATATACAGTATACATATATACACATATACTATACATACACATATAATATATGCAATACAAACACATACATACATATAGACACACATATACACCTACATATAAAAGCATATAGCATAAAAATATATATGTACTGTATATATAAATACACAGTATATATACATACATATATATATATAAAATATACACATACATATATACAATGTATATACACACATACACAGCTATATGTAAATATACGCATGTATATGCACATATAAATACATATGCAAGTGTGTATATATACAGTATATACATATATACATATAATACCTATACAACATATACACATACAGGTATACAACATATATACACACCTATATATAAATATACACTGTATACATACATACATACAGTGTACATATACTGTATATATACACACCCATATATAAATATATGGGTGTGTATATATACAGCATGTTCACATTTATAATACGTATACTATATATATACATACATACATATATACAATATATACACACAAATATATAGGTTTCTATGTATACTATATGTAGTACTTACACATATACTACATACGCACGCACATATAAACATATGGGTATATACATATATACGTGTATGCACATACCTTATACTCAATATATATGCATGCGTACATACATATATATAATATGGATACACACATATACAAATTAATAGGCTTGTATATATTCAGTATTTTTAGATATATAGTTTTGTTTTAAGGAGTTGACTCACGTGACCGTGCGGCAGGCAAGTCAGGGCAGGACTCTGGGCTGGAGACACAGGGAAGAGCTGATGTCCGAAGGCCATTGGAGGAACAGTTCCCTCTTTCTACGGAACCTCATTTTTCTCTTGTCCTTCAACTGATTGACGAGGCCCACCCACGCCGCGGCATTGACAACCTCCTTTACGCAAAGTGGACCGATTTCAGTGTTAATCTCATCTGAAAAATACCTTCCTGGCCCTATCTGGAATAATGTTTGTGGTTGCCGGGGCCCCGCGCAGTGCGCACATGAGATTAACCATCCCCGTGGCGTTGATGACACTTTATTTTCTCCCCTGAGCATTGTCACTACTATTCCAATTAAAATGGCAGCGCCATGAGGGCAGGGCATTTCCTTTTTTGCCAGTACTGAGCGTCCAGGGTCTGGTGCCTAGCATAGGCTAAATACACGGCATTCTTGTGAACAGAAGCCGGGATTCCGGCTTTCACATTTAATGAGGAATTATAGTCTTATTATTGGGGGGTGGGGGGGGCGGTTGTCACGGTACGCCAAGAGAGGGACTCGAACCCGTCACCGCAGGCCCCAAGGGGTCTCCCCGGGTCCCCTCGTCGGGCCGGTGGCCGGGGGCAGCCGAGGACGTGCGTGCGTGCGTTCGTGCGTGCGTGAGTGCGGGCGAGCCCACGGGGCGGGGCTGAGGGGGGGCGCGCGCGGAGCGGCGGGCGGGGCAGCGGGCGCGCGCCGCCTCTTCGCGCCGGGCCCCCCCGCGCGCGCGCCGCGAGTGGTTCAGCCCGGCCCCCGGCTCATTGTGCTCGCCTCACGCCGGCCCAAGATGGCGGCGGCGTTGGAGGCTCCGGGCCTGTGACCACAAAGAGGGAGCCGGGGGCCGGACGGGAGCGCGGCGGCGGCGGCTGAGGCCCAGGCCAGGCCCCCTCCCCTCAGCCTCCCGCCCGCCCGCCCGCCCTCCTCCGCCCTCCTCCGCCCTCCTCCGCCCTCCCGCCTGCCCCGCCCCCGCCGGCGGCGCCCCGCCCCTCCCCCAACCGCCCGACTAGCATGGTGCGGCGGCCGCGCGCGCAGACATGGGGGAGAAGCTGGAGCTGAGGCTCAAGTCGCCCGTGGGGGCTGAGCCCGCCGTCTACCCGTGGCCGCTGCCGGTCTACGTGAGTGCCGCCCGTCCCCTCCCCCCGGACCCCCGCCCCTCTTCCCCCACGGCGCGCGCTGGGCCCACCGAGAAACGGAGCGACTCGAGTCCCCAGACCCTCTTTGGACCCTCCTTCCCACCCCGCCGTGGTTCTCCGCGGCCGTTTCCAGCCCCCGCGCGCAGGGTTGGCAGAGGGGAGCCGGGGCCAGCCGGGGGCGCAGACTTGGCCGCGGGGATCCCGCGCTTCCGAGGGGCGCCCGAGCCGGGCTGCCGTTGGCTCTGCCGGGCTGGGGACCCCGGTCCCCCCGGGCCTGGACTGCCGGCGGGCTTGCCCTTCCGTACTTTATGATCTGACATGTACGGTTTCTTTTTCCTGGTAGTTTATTCTTGGCGCTGTCAACGTGCTTAGCTTTTTTATTTTTGAGGACACCCTTTTCTCCCTCTTTCCAGTTTTTTGTGTTTTTGTTTTGTTTTAGTTAGGCATTTTGTCCCTCTGATCTTGAGTGGGTGGGCTGGCAGGACCCTTGGAACGGAGGTGTTCTGTGCCCTGATCTTGAGTGGGTGGGCTGGCAGGACCCTTGGAGAGGAGGCGTTCTGTCCCCTAATTTGAGTGGGTGGGCTGGCTGGACCCTTGGAGAGGAGGCATTCTGTCCCCTGATTTTGAGTGGCCTTTGGAAAATGACAGGCCAAACGGAAATTTACACAGGCGTCTCGGTGATTCCAGAAATGCAGGGTGTCCGGCCGGGTTGGCGCCCGGCCTCTCGTCCCCGGTGGCGGCGTGGTGCGCGTGTTCGTGTCCCAGGGTCCACGCTTGGGCCCTGCAGCCCGCCTTCGGGAGGGAAAGCGCAGCGGGCGCCGTGGGCCGGCGCCTTTGGGGCGCCCTTTCGCGCGCTCGGCTTGCGGGGGACCGGCCTCCAGGGGACCCGGCGGGGAAGCCCGCGCGCCCCGCCCCTCGCGCGGGCTCCGTGTGTGTCAGTTTGTGGAAACTGTGTCGCGGCCGGGGGCGGGGTCGGGACGCTGGGACCGCCCGGGAGCCGATGTTGGCTCCGGGCCCCGGTTCTCCGCGGTTCTCCGAGGTCGGAGGGTTTCCAGCCCGCCACTGCGCACCGGCGCTTTCTATTTTTGCTCTTCCTGCGCCCGGAGGCGCGGCTGAGCCCGGGCTCTGGCTTTTCCGGTTGGGTAGCTCCGGGTGGCCCGGGTGGGCGGCCTGGGCAGTGGGCAGGGCGGGGAGACATCCCAGGGCACAGAAACTGAAAGTGGGGAGAACCTTCAGAACTCCAGCTGATCCACTTGCCTCGCCTCCCCCGCCCCTCTTACTGCACTTGTCATGTACCGGTTGGCTGGCCGGCGCATTTTTCAAAATGTAATAATTTGTTTATCCTTGGTAGCCGTGAAGCATAGTTCACTTGTAGTGCACAGTTCTAGGAGTTTTGACAGATGATCGCCATCAGGCGGCAGAGCAATCCCGTCATCCCATTTGCTGCCCTTTGGCGCCAGCGTGCCTCTAGCCTCTTGGCCACTAATCTCCTCTCTGTCCCTAAGGTTTTGGCTTTTCCAGAAAGTCAGATAAACGGAACAACAGTATGTAGCTTTTTGATTCTGGCTGCTTTGGCTCAGCAAAACCTATCAGAGATTCATCCCTGTTTTGTTTTTGTTTTTTTTTTTTAATATTTACTTATTTAGTTATTTACTTGGCTGTGCCGGGTCTTAGTTGCGGCACGTGGGATCTTCATTGCCGCGTGCAGGATCTTTTAGTTGCGGCGTGCGGGATCTAGTTCTCTGAGCAGGGATGGACCCTGGGCCCCCTGCATTGGGAACGCGGAGTCTTAGCCACTGGACCACCAGGGTGGTCCGTCATCCCTGTTGTTGCGGGTATGAGAAGTCACCCCTTTTTCTTGCTGTGTTGTATTCCATTTCCCGTTTGTCCATTCGCCTGCGGGTGGCAGGACTCGTGGGATAGTTCCAGTTTTGAGGGGATCAGGAATAAAGCTGCTGTGAACATCCCAGGGCAGGTTTCCATGTGAACTTGGGTTTTTACCTCACTTGAGAAAATACTCAGGAGTGAGACTGGGGTCTGTGCTAAGTGTATGTTTAACAACTCTTCTGCATCTTAGAAATTGGTATTTTTGAGTATTGGAAGAGTTTAGAAATCCACTGTGACCCAGCACCCAGGCACTTGAAATGAAGATGAAGGTTCATCTAGAGATGGTCACGTTGTCCCCATCACCGTCTTTTATTCAAGGCACAGCAAGGCCACAGATTTGTAACCCTTGTAAGAAAGACCTCGTGTGTCCAGGCCCTGGCAGGACCTGGCTTTCTAGTGGTGGGCGGTTCTGAACTGGAGAGCGTCTTTCCCTTGCTGGCCGGACCTCGCTTGGCAGGGTGCGGGGTGTGCTGCCTGCCTGGCCGGGCAGTCCTCCTGCTGGTCAGTAGCCGTTCCTGGTGTGTCTGTCCCACTACCAGGCAAGCAGTCAGGGGCCCTAGTGAAGTGCTCAGCGAGCCGCAGCCTTCCTAAAGCTTTGCGGGTAACGTCTGCTACCCTCCCATTTCCCCACTGAGGAATTTTGCTTTCTCATGGGAAGTGAGGGGGTGGTACTTTATAAGAGTTCATATTTTGTGATGACTCGATGCTGAATACATTAAGAAAATGGGCTCCTTCCAGAAGCTTAACTTTTCAGAAGGTCAGATTACTCATGTGACCGCACGTTTGAAATGACTGAGCTTGTTTGTTCATTGATTCATTCATTCTGCAAGCACCTCCTGGATATTTACAGTGAGTGTTCCAGGGGGCGCAGAGGACAGTAGACAGTATTCTTATTCTCAAGAAACTTATGAACCAAGGACGGTAGGTGATCTATAAACACAGAAGTTCACCTGAGGTGTAGTGCCCCGTATATAGGACCAGCTGAGGTCCCAGAGGGTGGGGCTGCCAGGTTTGCCCTGGGGGAGGTGTGGGTGGCTTCTCTGAGGAGGGGGCACCCGCAGGAGGAAGTGCAAACAGCCACAGCCGTCCGCACGCGGAAGTGTCCAGCCTCCAAAATGGGCTTTTGCGCAATTGACAAATGGGAGGGCGGGGTGCAGGGCGAGTTTTGTTCCTTCTGTGACTGAGAGTTCCCAGATATCCACTTGTAGCTCACGGCGGCATTTCTAAAGCAGCATGGCCCTTCTTTTGGTGGGAAAACCGGGTCTCAGCTCAGGAGCGAGCAGGTGGTATCTTCGGCTGCCTGATGGCTGGGCAGGAGCCTGCGAGGGCGTGCAGTGGTCCTTCCCC
This sequence comes from Eubalaena glacialis, assembly GCF_028564815.1. NCBI lineage: Eukaryota > Metazoa > Chordata > Mammalia > Artiodactyla > Balaenidae > Eubalaena > Eubalaena glacialis. Next base: position 185,652,909 of record NC_083719.1, on the reverse strand, counting down.
TCCGTGACTCACTGAGGCTGTGGGCGTGGAGCAGCCCCAGCGTGACTGTCCCCGCCTGCTTCTGGCTTCCTCCTGAGAGCCCACGAGTCTCTGATGAATGCCCGCTGAGCAGTCATGCCCTTCACTCGACTGTGAGTAGTAGCTGAAGTGGGCGGCCGAGTGAGCCATCCCTCCCTGTGACTCAGAAAATATTTTCTGATCTGACCTCTGCTGGTGTGAGTCCTGCCTAATCTGAGCTCAGGTGGAAGGCAGGTTAACCCTTTGACGACTTTCTGTGGGTGAAGTAGCCTCTTTAAAGAGGAAGGGATCACCGGAAAAGCCTGATATTCCATACGTACGTGGCTGTTAGCTTTTGTACTTTGGTCCCTAACATCCAAATACCGCCTGTGTGCTCTGTTCCTGGTGGGAGGAGCCAGAGGTGGCCGGCCCTTTGGATATTCACTAGGCAGGAGGTGGCGGAGCTGCAGGGGACCCACCCCCAGTCTACCTCTAGGAGCTGCATCCTTTTTTCCTTAATTAAACTTTTTATTTTGAGATTATCGTAGATTCTTGCACAGCTGTCAGAAATAAGACGGAGACATCCCACGTTCTCTTTACTCAGTTTCTCCCGATGGTGGCATCTTACAAAGCTACGCACCGATGTAATGATTTCATTAGCATTGGTACAATCAAGATACAGAGTGTTTGGTGTCCCTTTTGAATTTGGGGACCTGTAGGGTGAGACTGGCTGTGTCTGCGCGTCCCTGGGTCCCGGGCCCGGCGCTCGTCTCCCAGGAAACCCCTCTCCTCCCTCTTTCTTTTTTTTTTTTTTTTTATAAATTTATTTATTTTTAGCTGTGTTGGGTCTTCATTTCTGTGCGAGGGCCTTCTCCAGCTGTGGCGAGCAGGGGCCACTCTTCATCGCGGTGCGCGGGCCTCTCCCGTTGCGGAGCACAGGCTCCAGACGCGCAGGCTCAGTAGTCGTGGCTCACGGGGCCAGTTGCTCCGCGGCATGTGGGATCTTCCCAGACCAGAGCTCGAACCCGTGTCCCCTGCATTGGCAGGCAGATTCTCAACCACTGCACCACCAGGGAAGCCCCTCCTCCCTCTTTCTTTCTGCCGTGTCCTCCTCTCGTGGTCCTGGCCCTCTTCCCCAGTGCGTGCGCCTTGTCTCCCTGGCTGTGGGATGACAGTCCTTTTTCCTTCCTCCCACTCAGGGCGCTGCCTGGAGGCCTCTTTGGCATCTTCTCTGTCCCTTCAAGCTCTCCCTGCCGTTCCCACCAGCCGGGTCTCCTGCCGCGCCCGTGGCGTTGAGCGGTCCCAAGGGTGTTCACAGAGGACGTGCCGGGTGTCTGTCCGCGGTGCTCCGCAGCTCACGCATGGCTCTGTAGTGCCTCCCTCACTGCCCGCCTTTGTCGTTCCTTCCCAGACTCTGTCTCCCCACCCACGGCCGCTGTCGCGGTGCCTGGCCCCGGGCTCTGTTCCTCGGCGCCCCCGTGTAGGACCGGGCCCTTTTCCTGTCCACGGCGCCTGGCAGGGCTGCCGAGTCACAGGTTCCCGTGAGCTGCAGTTGGGAGGTCGGAGGCTGTGTGCTTCACTGAGTATTGACCTTGGATGACGATGCCTCCTCATCTCTGAGGGGCTTCCGTTTGAATCCCCTCAGTTAGTCATGGGGTGCGCGGCCGATGCCCGGAAAGCGCGTTAGAGTCACGCCAGGTGCACGGGCAGCCGGTGTGTGAGAGAGGTTATCTCTGAGAACGCTTGTCCCTTAAAAACCTGACGCGTCTTTTCCCGGGTGGGGAAGGGGATTTGCAGGCTGTGTGCTGGGGGCCGGGGGGCCGCCACGGGGTGGTGCCCATGGGGACGGCGGGAGTCGTGGGGCTCGGGGCGGGGAGCTCTCGGGAAGGATTTGCACGTCGCATGGTGGTGGTGGCTCACGTTTCCCCTGGTGTGCAGGTGGCTCCCTGGCGTCTGCTCTGTGCTCACCCTGCGCGCTGAGTGAGGCTCCCACCGGGGAGCAGGTGCTGGGGCCGCAGGACACGCTGGGCCCACACCTGGTCTGGGACAGACACCAGGTGAAGGGGCGGGACAAGGGGAGGAGGAGCCGCGCTGGGTCTTGTGGGTTTTGTGTCTTTTTAAATAACAGCTTTGTCAAGATAGCATTCACACACCACAGGACTCACCCATATGAAGTGTACAATTTAGTGGCTTTTACTATATTCACAGAGCGGTGCAACCATCATCTGTAATTCCAGAACATTCCATCAGCGCAAAGGGCCCGCAGTCCCCTGCCCCAGACCCTGACACTAGGAACCCACTCTCTGTGTCTGTGGATCTGTCTGTTCTGGATGGTTCCCATCAGTGGAATCACACCCTGTGTGTCTTTCTGTGTCTGACTTCTCTCACTGAGCATCATGTTCTCAGGGTCCATCCATGTTGTTGTGAGTGTCAGGGCTTCACCCCTTTGCATGGCTGAATGATGCTCCCGTCTGTGTGGACCAGGTCGTGGGGTCTCGAGGCCCTGGAGAGGCATTCGTTTGGCTTGGTCCTGGGGTGGGGCGACGTCAGTTGCACTGATACGGTGCTAACGGGACCTCTTGCTGGAGTGGGAGACAGTTGAAGGCTGGGGGCACGGCTTGCCTTGGCCTTTGAGACTGCGGGGTGGAGGCCGTGCTTCCGCTTCTTGCTCGGGGAGCCCCGGGCGAGTCCTTCTCCAGCTGTGCCCCCTCGGAAGGGCCTCCTCCATCCCTGGGCTTTCCCTCCCTTCCCGTCACGGCCTCGGCCTTGGCCTCAGGCTGGACTGCTCTGTGGCAGTAAAGCATTTTCTTTGGTGACGGCAAGAAAAGCTCTGGTGGTGAACTTTTGGTCGTCGCGTTCCCCCGTCCCACCGGAGTCACTGCACGACGGCCCCTCCACGCGGACCCCCGGCGTCTGGCGCTCAGCACTTGCAGGGGCTCCTTGGGTGGCTGGGTGGCCTGGGCTGTTACAGGTGGACTAGTTTGGATTGAAGCAACTGAAATGGTCTTGTCACCCCTGGAGCCACCGTGGCGCCCCGTCCTCCTGTGGACACACCCATGCCCGTCCTACAGAAGGACGGCTGCCCGGACAGCAGGACGTCCCGGCCGGTCCTGGCTCTGCGCAGACTGGCTTCCGTGAGCTGCGGACCCAGGCGTGGAGCTCAGGCTCAGGGTCAGGTCTGGAAACGCTCCCGCAGGTGCGGCGGTAGGTGAGGTGGTACACGAGCCACGTGCGTGCCCTCCTGGTAGCCACGTGACAAGTCAAAAGGAGGAGGCGAGGTACGTTTTCATAGCATTGTACATAACCGAGTATAGCCCAAATACTACGTTTTCAACGTATCGTTTAAAAAATTAGTAAAGGGCACTTTTACTTCGTGTGTGTGCATGCGCGCGCTCTGTCTTAGAAATCCGCGTGCATCTTGTGCCCACAGCACATGGCACTGGAGTGGGCCAGCGCGCACCATTGCCCCTCGTCCAGGTGGCCAGGGGCCGCTGTGGGCACAGTGAGGCTCTAGACCCCTCTCCCTCGTGAGGACTCCTTCCTTGGACCCTGGTCATCGGGGCCCCTGTGTGCACAGCGGGTCCCACCCCCCCGGGTCAGGGCCACGGGCCCACCGTGTCCTGCACCGTGTCCGTGGCCCGGGAGCCACGGGCCCGCTCCCTCTTGTCTCTTCCTCCTCCAGCTGGACTTTGGCCTCATGGGGTCCCGGCAGCCCCTTCCTGTTTTCCCATGTTGACTGTTTCTTGCAGTGCCGGTCTTGTGGGCAGGTTTTTGCGACGCGGCTCAGTCCCGAGACCAGCCTGGTTTGTCACCTGGCCCTGCGGGGAGAGGGCCGGGTCAGCGGTGGGAGGAGAGCCTCCTTCCTGGCTCTCTCCTTTGCATCATTTTACCAGGTGGTTCCCATCTTTGGCCTGGCTTGTTCTCAGGCACGGTCTTGGGGCCAGGCAGCACCCCCTTGCTGGGGGCCTGCGGACGTCCAGGGCTGACTGTGGACAAGACCCGTGTGATGCTCCACAGCCAGTCTCTCTGCCACCCCCGCCCCTGTGTGAGATGCACTCATTTTCAAGTGAAAACCTGGTCGCTTCTTGAATACTCAGGCCCACCGCAGGCGCTGGCCCTCCCCCTCCCCCTTCACCCCCTGCTCCCTCTCCCTGGCGAGTGGGTGCTCCCCAGCGGGGCCGCAGGCTGAGACGTAAGGCTGAGCGCCTTCGCTGGGCCTCGGGGCCCTCTGCTCACCCGCCTGGCTTTCCTCCCAGACTGAGAGCCTTCTGTAGATTTTCCACTCCTCCAGCCAGACCTCTGCTCTCAAAGCCCTGCCACTGAGAGAGGCAGGCAGACAGCCGGCAGACCTCCCGCCGTGTTCCATCTCCCCTGCCTTTGACTCTTCCCGCTGTGCTTCTCCACTTTGGGGAACAGTGCGTGCATCACATCCTGGCCGCTCTGTCCCACTTGCCTTGGCCCCACCCCAGGGCTCCGGAGGTGTGCAGAGCCTCGGGGAAGAAGGCAGCGACCCCCAGCCTGCAGGCAGTGCCCCCTGCAGCCTGCTGGGGAGCGGGGACCGCGGGCAGAGGCCCAGGGTGCTCCCCCTCGGCACCTCCTGGGCACTTGTGCCCTCAGCAGACGGTGATAGAGAGTGTGGTCCCTGCTTGCTTCAGGCCGGTGGTTCTCTGAGTGGGGCCCCTGGGCCAGCAGCTTCCCCACCAGCTGGAACTGGTTAGGAATGCGGGTTCCTGGGGCCCAGACCTGCTGACTCTGAAAGTTTGCGGGTGGCCCAGAGCTCCACTCTGACCAGGGATTCTGATGCTCGTCCCGGTGTGGTGCCCCTGCCTCGGAGGCCCCCGGGGTCCCGGCGTCTTCCTGCTGCAAGTGGGAAGAGGAGGACGGCGTCCACGTCTTGTCTCCTCCCTAGTCTCTGCCCCTGCCTCTCGCCGGGTCCTCCAGGGACGATGTCTCCAGATGTCGTGCCCCTGTCACCGTGAACCGGCCTGCGTGCTCAGGGGTGGGCCGTGCCCTGGCAGCCAGCACCCAGGAGGCCTCCTGTCCAGGCTCCTCACACCGGGCGCAGGGCCTGCGGGGACGACGGGGGCAGAGCCAGACCTGCGGGCGTCCGGGTGGAGTTCCTGTTCCCACACCTGTCGTCACGGTCAAGGAGGAGGCAGGGGGCCTGCCGAGAGGGACAGCCAGACTCCCCCGCCCCGTGGGCGGCCCCCTCCCTCACCTGAGCTGGGCAGGGGAGGGGAGCGGACGGAATGGGCTTGGTGGCGGCTCAGGCCTGATGACAGCCTCCGGCTTCCGCACGGGGTGCTTTTTCAGGCGGGAACGGTTGTGCTTGTCGCGGCTGTTTTCCCAGGATCCCGGAGTGAGGCCGCCGGCTCTGTGGTGAGCAGCATTCCTCTAAGCCTCTGCGCGGCTTCCTGCAGAGGCTCTGACGCCATCAGTGAGAAGAGCCTGGGTTAGTCACTGACTCAGCAAGCAGCCAGCAGCGGGCCGGGGCTGTGGCTGGGACGGGGAGGCCGGGCGTCCCGTGCAGCGAGACCAGGGCTGACCTCAAACCCCGGAGTTCCAGGGTTCCCCCGGGGGAGGAGGCGTGGGTGCTCCTAAGCGCGGGCTTCCTCAGGGCTGTTCTCAGTCGGACCTTTCTGGGTCAGCTTCTGGCGTCGCTCTGTTCTGAAGGCCTGTGAAGGAGAAGAGGCCACGGCCGAGAAGCTGTGAGAGCTTCTGAATCATCGATGGTGATCAGGGCATCTTAAATCATACGACTCAGGACGGTCGCTGGAAGCTGGCCAGTCCCTAAAGCAGCATCCTCAGATCGTAGGAGGCACGTCATAAACTGTTTCCTTCCTTTCGTTCTGGTTTTAAAGCTTGGGAAATCTTGAGTTCATCTCATCACAGATGAGACCACGTTCCAGGCCCCTGTCTTCCCAGGTCGGCGTGATGCGGCCTGAGACGCGGTGGCTCAGCCAGGGCTGCGGCCCGCGTGCCGTGAGGGCCCCTGCCGCCCCTGCAGGAGGAGCGTCTCTGGGGGGCGTCCAGCCTCCTGGGGGGCGCCGAGGGAGGGAGCGCAGTCCGAGCCGGCACGGGGCAGCCACGCGGCGCACGCTCAGGCACACGCGCGTGCTCACGGGGTCCTTTCAGAGCGCGCACCCTGTTTTGTAACTCCACAGTGGTGACCGGAATCAGACTCTCCTGGGTACTGTCACGTCCTCCTGTGGCTCTAAGACTTGTTCTTATGGGCCGTGCTCTCAGGGTAGTGTATTGGCCTAAACGCAGACATGAATTTAGCAGCTTGAGATGACGCACACTGATGACCTCCCGTGGTTTCTGAGAGCAGGGATTCAGAGCAGGCGGGCGAGGGGATTCCGGCCGAGGGTCCCTCAGGAGGCTGCAGTAGGGGCTTCAGCCGGGGCTGCCCCATCCGAAGGCCGGGCCGGGCGGGATGCCTGGCTTCCAGGAGGCCCCTCCCGTGGCTCCTCTGCACGTGGGCCCCCGCAGGGCTGCTGAGGCTCCTCAGTGCACGGGGGCCGGCTCCCCTCAGGAGGAGTGTGACGCGAGAGAGCGTTGGTGGAAAGTTCTAGACCCTCCTCCTCACCCTGTGAGTACCTCAGCGCCTTGTACACTGTGCTGTGTGCGTTTGTCTCTGAGCAGACCCCGCGGGACAGGGTGGCGTCTTCTCTGCTTTCAGTGGGTACAGGAGCCCAGGGAATTCAGGGCTGCCAGGACTGTCTGTCTGGACTCACTGCATGTTGTGGAGCAGGAACAGAGTCCGTCGGCCGTGTGAGTGTCTGAGATGCTCAGTATCTTCCTACTGAGGCGGGGGTGCTTCTAACGATACCGTGCGTTTCCTCCTGTAGATTTTGTTGTGGTTTTTTGTTTGTTTGTTTTCGCCGCGCCGTGCAGCATGTGGGATCTTAGTTCCCCAACCAGAGATTGAACCTGGGCCCTCGGCAGTGAAAGCACAGAGTCCTAACCACTGGACCGCCAGGGAAGTCCCTGTTGTTATTGTTGTTGTTGATAGCTGTTTTGAGGTGTAATTTCCACACTCTTCACCTCATCCCCCTAAATCGTGCCGTTCCCTGCTTTGTAGTGTGTTCATTGAGTGCAGTCATCACTACTACCAATTTTAGAACATTCCATCACCCCAAGAGGAAACCCCATCCCCATTAGCATCCCTCCCATCCCCCTCCCCAGCCCCTGACAACCAGGAACCCACTCTCTGTCTCTGCGGATCTGCCTGTTCTGAACGTTTCCCATCAATGGAATCACAACCTGTGTGTCCTTCTCTGTCTGGCTTCTCTCACTGAGCATCGTGTTCTCAGGGTCCGTCCACGTTTTAGTGAGTGTCAGTGCTTCGCTCTTTTTCATGGATGGATAATATTTCAATGTGTGGAGGGACACATTTGTTTATTCGTTCATCTGTTGATGGACATTTGGGTGGTTTCCACCTTTTGGCGGTTGTGAATCACGCCTCTGTGAACATTAACGTTCAGGGGTTTTTTGTGTGTGGTTTTTTTTTTTTTTGGCCGCGTTGGGTCTTCGTTGCTACGCGCGGGCTTTCTCTAGTTGTGGTGAGTGGGATCTACATTTTCTTGCAGTGCGCGGGCTTCTCATTGCGGTGGCTTCTCTTGTTGCGGAGCACAGGCTCTAGGCACGCGGGCTTCAGTAGTTGCAGCATGCAGGCTCAGTAGTTGTGGTGCACGGGCTTCGTTGCTCCGCGGCATGTAGGATCTTCCCGGACCAGGGCTCGAACGTGTGTCCCCTGCATTGGCAGGTGGATTCTTAACCACTGTGCCACCAGCCACCAGGGAAGCCCAATGTTCAGGGTTTTGTGTGGACGAATATTCTCATTTCTCTTGGGCAGACACCAGGAGAGGAATTGCTGGGTCATTTGCTAACTGTTTAACCTTTGAGGAGCTGCCAGACTGTTTTCGAAACCCAGCTGTCCTCACTGTTTTCTGACGTTTGCCAGGAGGCCTTGGGGCCGATCATTGGTTCTTCCCCAGGGTTTCTGGGTCAGCAGTGGCGCTGATGCTGCGGGTCGGTTCCCCCGTTTCGGGAACCACTGGTCTGCAGGGCTGTCCTGTGCTGGACCGCACATGCTCCATCTCCCGCCCCCAGCCTTGTCTAAGTAATATGAGTTCAATGGATATTTACTGCTCCATCCTTGGTAAGTTGGAGGATGTCATTAAGAACGATAGAAGATTGGTTTTTTTCCTTTGCCTTAAAAAATAAGACTCTGGGCAAAAGGTCACATATCGTAATTCTATTTACAAACGTCCAGAATTGGCAAATCCACAGAAACAGAGAGTGGATTAGTGTTGTCAGGGGCTGGGGAGGGGATTGGGGCACGTCTGCTAATGGGGTGATGGGATGTTCTGGAACTAGATAGAGGTGATGGTTGTACAGCTCTGAATGCATTAAAACCCACTGAACTGTGTACTTGAAGCGGGGGCCCATCTTGTGTGAATTATATCTCAGTAGGGATGCTGTTGCAAAGATGAGGCTTAGGACACAAAGGGTGTTTCCGGAGTTGTTTGACCTGTTAGGAACGCTGCGCCATGGGGGGCCCTGCCCTGGGACCTTCCGGGCATCCGTGCCCTGGCCTGCAGGGGCTCTGCCCGCATTGCCGTCCTCCACTGTGAAGCGTGGAAATGGTGGCCTGGGCTGAGAGGGGCAGTTGCTGTCCCAGGGCAGGGCTGGCAGCTCTGGGCCTGACCGTCTCACCTCCGGCTTCAGCCCATGCTCTTCGCGGCCCCTCCTCTCGCTGTGCATCCTCTTTGAGGCCCCTACTCACCGCGATAGAAACCTTCACCGGCGGGGCGGAGGTGCAGTCTAGAGTTACAGACCGTCCACACGATGCGTCGTCCTCACTTGGTTTCTGCGCGGTCTTGGGTTAGCTGGCCGCCAAGACCCCGGCGAAAGGCCAGAGTGACCCCCGACGTGCTCCTCGGGGAAAGCGGCGAGGCCAGCCCGCCGGGCGCAGTGGGGCCAGGAGAGCGCCGCTGTGGCCGGGAGGGAGGACCGCTGCTCGCCCGCTCCCGGTGGTTGCACGACTGGTGTTTCCCCATTTTACAGATGGAAACCGAGGCCTGCAGCGGTTCAGGGACTCAGAGCCAGGCCTGTGGCTTCCAGGCTGCAGGAGCGCCCGGGGGAAGTCCTGGGGAAGGAGGGTCGGGGGCTTAGACTCCGTCCCGGTCCCTTCCCCGCAGCCCGCTGGGCGGCAGGGCGCTGCAGGACCAGGCGCTCCCGAAGCCAGCGTGTCCCACGTGGCAGGACATGGCCCCAGCGCTGTGGGTAGGGCTCTCTGGTAGGTCCCGCGGGTCGGGAAATGAGGCGGGGAGTCCTGGGGGCTGCAGCACCCGCCTCCTCTGGTCGCCACCATCACCGGAGGGTGGAGGGACGGCTCTAAACCCTGTCCCATTGTCTTTCAGGACAAACACCACGATGCTGCTCATGAAATCATCGAGACCATCCGGTGAGTGTGGCACCTGCTGGGGCGGGGCCTCAGGGGCGGGGCCTCGGGGTGGGCCAGTCCTGAGTTCCCAGCAGCCCCCCAGCTGTGCGCTCCCCCATTCCTCCATGCTGATCCGCGTCAGCATCGTCAGCATCGAGGAGGCTTGGGAAGCGGGACTGTGGGGTCAGGGGGTCAAGTCCTCTGAGTGTGACCCAGGACAGGTCTTGGTGCTTCGTGAGCTGGCTTCCTGTGGAAGAGGCTGGAAATCCTGAGTGGCCAGCTTCCCGAGGGACCCCCTCCCCTCTCATCTCATCACCTTGCTTTACTCTTCTCCCGTGGGGTTTGCTGTGACCTTTGGGTTTGGGCTGCTCTTCCCTCTGTGAGCCTGCCCTGTGCTGTGCAGAGGAGGTCGGGTGCCCAGGAGGCTGACCCGGGCGAGATCTGGGAGGAGGGCTGCCTGCTGTGTTTCTAGTGGGCTGTCTCCTCACGTGGGACCTGAGGGTCTGCGATGGCCTCCAGAGTGCCCTCGGGGGCCCATGCGCGGAATCCTGCGACCACTCTTGGCTTTAGATGTCCCACGTGTGTGACCATGGCCCTGGCATCTCGCTGCATTGTTCCTTAAAATCCTTAGCTGTGTAGCCACTGCCTGGGCCACACGCCATTATATCCGCTTGAACCTGGGGCGGACGGGCTGGCAGTGCCCCAAGAAGGAGTCAGGATGGGGGTCTGGGCTGTGAAGTGAGGCCCTGTCCTGCCCCTGGAGGCTGAGTGGTCTCAGACTCCCTGAGATTGTTCTCTCTGCTCTCGGGGCTGAGCAGGGCCTCCTGCAGGATTGTCTGGAAGACTGAGTGAAATCATGGGTGTGAGTCTCGCAGGGTGGGCCTGTCCGGGGGTGGTGCTGAGAATTTGGGATCTACTTTTTTTTTGTTAATGGTGTAATCTATCATAAAAATAATGGTTTAGGGGCTTCCCTGGTGGCGCAGTGGTTGAGAATCTGCCTGCCAATGCAGGGGACATGGGTTCGAGCCCTGGTCTTGGAAGATCCCACATGCCACGGAGCAGCTGGGCCCGTGAGCCACAATGACTGAGCCTGCGCGTCTGGAGCCTGTGCTCCGCAACAGGAGAGGCCGCGATAGTGAGAGGCCCGCGCACCGCGATGAAGAGCGGCCCCCGCTCGCCACAACTAGAGAAAGCCCTCGCACAGAAACGAAGACCCAACACAGCCATAAATAAATAAATAAATAAATATTTTAAAAAAAGAAGAAACTAGGTGAACATTTAAAATAATAATAATAATAATGGTTTATTTTTAAAGAAAGCTGCTGGTTAGGAAGTGGGGCTGTGTGATTAGGCGGGGGGCACTGAGTCGGCCAGCCTCGGTTCTCACACACTCCCCGGAGCCGAGCGAGCTCCAGGGGCGGGTCGGCCTCCCCACCTGCTTCCTTTCTGCAGGGAGGGGGTGTCCCTGCAGTGCGGGGCGTCAGGACTGGGTTTGCAGCTGTCCAGCCAGGCCTGGTCCCCTCCCGGGTTGGCGGTGCCTGCCAGCCACAGGCCTGCTCCTCATCTCACAGGCGACTTCACCTCCTTCCCTCGTGTCCCCGAAGACGGGTTCTGTTCACTGGCAAAGACAGTAGTTAACCTATTTTGTTTTTCCTCTTATTTTACTTTTTATCCTGGAGGATTTCCGACATGCCCAGAGGTAGGCAGTGGGTGTGATGAGCCACCCAGCCCAGCACTCGCCGACTCTCAGCTGCTTTTGTTTCACCTGTACCTCCATCCACTTTCCTCTTTTCCACGTTAGGGTTTATCATGACACAGTCGAGGTGTGGTTGAAGTGCAGGAGACTGCATGTGTGGAAAGTGTACAGTGGCCGACGTGGATGCGTGGGTGTCCCCATGTACCAGTGTACAGAGGAGTCACCCCTGTGTTTCCTTGTGCCCTCTGTCGGCCACCTCTCCCTCCCTTCTGTCCCGGGCAGCCCAACCTGCTTTCTGCCGCTGTGGATTACTTTGCATTTTCTAGAATTTTACATTTTTTAAAAATGTAACAATAGTTTTTCCTTTTTATTCGTGAGGAGTGCATCATTGCAGGGTGGACCACAGTTCACTTATTCGTTTACCAGATGACAGACATGTTTGGGTGGATCTCGATTTTCGGCAATTGTAAATGAAGCTGTTGTAAACATCCCCCGGAGGTTTTTGTGTGGACACATCTCCCTTCCTTCTGCGTAAATACCCGGGAGTGGGATTGCTGGGTTGTGCTTGAAGACAGGCTGCCAAGGTGTTTTCCAAAGGGGCCTCCCCACTTGGTGCTGCAGGCAGCAGTGCAGGACCGCTCCCGTGGCTCCTGTTGTTGGCAGGTGATGTTCACTGGGTTGTTTTTGCTGGTCCTGTTCGAGTCGTGTGGTGGTATCATTGAGGTTTTAATGAGAGTTTTCCTAATAATGACATTCATCGTCTTTTGCCTGGTTTTAAAAACTGGTTGTTTTTTAATTATTGAATTTTGAGCATTCTTTATCATTGTGATTTATCCTTTATCAGGTACGTTTTCTTCTGGTCTGTGGCTTGTCTCTTCATGCTCATGACATTGTCTTTTAAAGAGCAGATATCTTAAATTTTGATAGAAGTCCAGTTTATCACCTTTTTTTTAATGGTTTGTGGGTTTTTTGCATGCTAAGACGTGTTTGCCTAACTCAAGGTCACAAAGATTTTCTCCTGTGTTTTCTGGAAGTTTTATAGTTTGGGTTTTACATTTACATCTTTTCATCCATTTTGAATAAATTTTTCCATGTGGTGCAAAGTATGGGCTCAAGTTTATTGTTTTGCATGCCAGACGTCCAGTAGTTCCAGCAGCATTTGTTGATGAAACTGTCCTTTCTCTGTGGAATTTCCTTGTCACCCTTGTGAAAGATCAGTTGACAGTGTACCAGGTGGTTTATTTCTAGACTGTGTTCTGTGCTGCTGATCCATGGCTCTGTCCTTTGGGCAGTACAAAACCTTGGTTACCACAGCTTTATGGTAAGCTTTGGAATCAGACAGAGTCAGTCCTCCATCTTTGTTCTTCTTTTGAAATGTTGCTTTGGTTATTCCATCTCCTTTGCATTTCCATGTAAATATTAGAATCAGCTTGTTGATTTTTGCACAGTTTAGTTAGGAATTGAATCTGTAGGTCATCTTGGAGAGATTTGCCATCTCTGTTGAGTCTTCCAATCCATGAACATGGTATACCTTTGCACTTACTTAGGCCTTTCAACATTTCTTTTGGCAGCTCTGGCATTGCAGTGTGGAGGTCTTGGACAACCTTTTGTTAGGTTTATTCCTAGCTCATTCATGCTTTTGTCACTACCATACGTGGGATTGTGTGTTAAATTTTATGTTCTATTTGCCTTCTGCTAGTGGGTAAAAATACTGTTGATTTTTGTGTATTAACCATGACCTTGTGCTTAATTCATCAATCCTAGTGGTAGTTTTATAGATTTCCTGAGACTTGCTGTGGAAATAATTGTATCACCTGTAAGTGGGGACAGCGTTACTTCTTCCTTTACAGGCTTCATGATTTTATTTCTTTTTCTGGACCTTATTGAATTGCCTGGGACCTTCAAGACTGTTTTGCAATGAAGTGGTGAAATCCGGTATTCTTGCCTTTTCCCTGATCCTGGTGGGAAAGATTTAGCCTTCCACCACTGAGGTGATGTTAGCTATAGGTTCTTCACAGATGCCCACTATGAGTTTGAGGAATTCTCTACTATTCCTGGTGTTTTTTTCCCTAGGTGTGACAGTGGCATCCACTTATGTTTAAAAAAAAAAGAAGCCGTAAGTTTTACAGTTAAATACTGAAATATTTATGGATGAAAACGTCACGTGTGGTCTGCTTCCAAATAGTATGGAATGGGTGCAGAAAAAGTATTTGACAAAAAAGTGTTCCTGATAAGAGCTCTGAGTACAGCAAGAGGCACGTGGCATCCACATGTCTTGCCATGATGACATTAACTTGGATCACGTGGTTGAGGTGGTATCTTCCAGATTTCTCCAGTGTAAAGTTACTGTTTCCCCCCTTTTTTTAAATTTTTTTATTTTTATTTTTTAAATTTATTTATTTTTTGGCTGGGTTGGGTCTTCGTTGCTGCACGTGGGCTTTTCCTTAGTCGCGGTGAGCGGGGCTACTCCGTTGTGGCGTGCGGGCTTCTCATTGCGGTGGTTTCTCTTGTTTCAGAGCAAGAGCTCTAGGCGCGTGGGCTCAGTAGTTGTGGCACACGGAGTTAGTTGCTCCACGGCACGTGGGATCCTCCCGGACCAGGGCCCGAACCCGTGTACCCTGCATTGGCAGGCGGATTCTTAACCACTGCGCCACCAGGGAAGTCCCCTCCCCTTTTTAATTAATAAAAATCGTGGGGGAAATATTGGGTTGGCCAAAAGGTTCATTCGGGTTTCTGAACGAACCTTTTGGCCAACCCACTACTTGAAGGCTGTGCAGATATCCTGTTTCTTATTGGACTTTCGCCTCTGATTTTAGCATCCAGAGGTGGACTGCAAGGACTAGTTACTGGGGTGTTTGAAAGATGCTTTTTTTTTTTTTTTTGGCCGTGCTGCGCGGCATGCGGGATCATAGTCTGAACCCATGCCCCCTGCAGGGGAAGCGTGGAGTCTTAACCATTGGACCGCCAGGGACGTCCCAAAAGGTGCTTTTCTGTTTCCGTCATTCTCCCCCCATTTATTAATTGGAACTTTTCTGTGAGGAAGGGCTGTTCCTCCTCAGGCACTGACTTCATTCTGTGGGTCATACCCCGCTGCTGCATTACTTGTTTTGCTCCTCAGGCTGTTCCTGTGCTGGCCTGGGGGGCTCTTTGTGTTTGTGCCCAGTCCCTTTGACTTGGCCCCGCCCACTCTGAGCACATCCTCACTTTTCTGGAGCCGCCAGATGCTCCAGAGTCATCTTGAATTTGCTGTGTCCCAGCCCAAGAGTCGGCCACTGCTCCAGAGAGCTCTGGTTTTTCCCCTGGAGAAGAGTTTGTGCTGTTTTTTGCTTTTTGTTTTTTTTAAATTAATTCATTAGTTAATTTTTATTTTTGGCTGTTAGGTCTTTGTTGCTGCACGCACGCTTTCTCTAGTTGCGGTGAGTGGGGGCTACTCTTCGTTGCGGTATGCGGACTTCTCGTTGCAGTGGCTTCTCTTGTTGTGGAGCATGGGCTCTAGGCGTGCGGGCTTCAGTAGTTGTGGCTCGCGGGCTTAGTTGCTCTGCGGGCTTAGTTGCTCTGCGGCATGTGGGAACTAACCGGACCAGGGCTCAAACCTGTGTCCCCTACATTGGCAGGCGGATTCTTAACCACTGCGCCACCAGGGAAGCGCTGTGCTGTTTTCTGAGAACAGGTTGTTTGTCTTCTTACTGAGTTATAGGAATTCTTAACATATTCCGACTGAGTGCCTAGTGAGATAGCGTATTATGCATAGTGTGGCTGATTGCGGCTTTAATGGCATCTTGATGAGTGGAAGTTTTTAACTTATCAGTTTATTCTTTGATGGTGGGTCGTCTGGGTCATATCCAGGAAATCTTTGCCTGCAGAGTCATGCAGTTATTTTCCTGTTTTCTTCAGGAAGCTTTGTGGTTTTAGCTTTTACATCCAGGTTTAAGATCGATTGTGAATTAATCTTTGTTTATGTCTGATGAGGGTTTGTGTTTATGGGGGTCAAGATTTTTTTTTTCCATTCAATATTCGATCGTTCTAGCCTCATTTGTTGAAAGGATGTTCCTTTCCCCATCAAATTGCCTTGGTGCTTTTGTCAAAAATCAGCTGTTAAAATTTAGTCTATCTGTGGATTCCATGTCCTGTACCATTGATCTGTTCGTTCACCTCTCTGCCAATACCACACTCTTGGTTACTGTAGCTTTACATTAAGTCTCAAATTAAGGCAGTGTGAATCTTGCAACAGTGCTGTTATTTTTGAAGACTATTTCGGCTATTCTAGATTCTCTGCCTTTGTATGTCAGTTTGAGAATCAGCTTGTCTGTTACTCAGAAAAAAGCCTACTGGACTTTTTTGTAGGAATTATTTTGCAGTTCAGTTTGAGGAGGAGATTTAACAGTATTTAGTCTTGTATTCCATGAGCATTGTTTGTTTATATATTTACTATCATGTTGTCTTTAATTTTTCTCAGTGATGTTTTGTTGTTTTCAATGTAGAGGTTTTGCAAATTTTTCATTAAGATAATCCCTAAGTATTTACGTTTCAATGTTGTTTTTTTGTTTTTTTTTAACATTTATTTATTTATTTATTTTTGGGTTTGTTGGGTCTACATTGCTGCACGCAGGCTATCGCTAGTTGTGGCGAGCAGGGGCTACTCTTCACTGCGGCGCGGGGGCTTCTCATTTGCGGTGGCTTTTCTTGTTGCGGAGCACGGGCTCTAGGTGCGCGGGCTTCCGTAGTTGTGGCTCGCAGGCTCAGTAGTTGCGGAACGCAGGCTCTAGGGCGCGTGAGCTTCAGTAGTTGTGGTGCACAGGCTTAGTTGCTCCGTAGCATGTGGGATCTTCAGTAGTTGCGGCACACGGGCTTAGTTGCTCCGCGGCAGGTGAGATCTTCCCGGACCAGGGCTCGAGCCCATGTCCCCTGCGTTGGCAGGCGGATTCTTAACCACTGGGCCACCAGGGAAGTCCACGTTTTAATGTTATTTTAAGTAACATATAAAATCGTTCCCTTGGGCTTCCCTGGCGGCGCAGTGGTTGAGAATCTGCCTGCCAATGCAGGGGACACGGGTTCGAGCCCTGGTCTGGGAAGATCCCACATGCCGTGGAGCAACTGGGCCCGTGAGCCACAATGACTGAGCCTGCGCGTCTGGAGCCTGTGCTCCGCAGCAAGAGAGGCCGCGATAGTGAGAGGCCCGCGCACCGCGATGAAGAGTGGCCCCCGCTCGCCACAACTAGAGAAAGCCCTCGCACAGAAACGAAGACCCAACACAGCCATAAGTAAAATAAATAAATAAAATTTAAAAAAAATAGTATTTAAAAAAAATAAAATAAAATTGTTCCCTTGGGCTTCCCTAGTGGCGCAGTGGTTAAGAATCCGCCTGCCAATGCAGGGGACACGGGTTCGAGCCCTGGTCCGGGAAGATCCCACATGCCGTGGAGCAACTAAGTCCATGCACCACAACTACTGAGCCTGCGCTCTAGAGCCCGCGAGCCACAATACGGAGCCCGCCTGCCACAACTACTGAAGCCCGCGTGCCTAGAGCCCGTGCTCCGCAACAAGAGAAGCCACCGCAATGAGAAGCCCGCTCACCGCAACAAAGAGTAGCCCCCGCTCACTGCAACTAGGAGAAAGCCTGCGTGCAGCAACGAAGACCCAACACAGCCAAAAATAAATAAATAAATTTATTAAAAAATTGTTCCTTTTTAAAATTCTTTGTTGCTGGCATTTATAAGTATAGTTGACCTTTGTCCTGTGACCTTGCTGAATTCACATGAGTTCTGGTAGGTCCTCTGTAAATTCCTTAGGATGGTCTGTGTATTGAGTCATGTGTGTGTGAGTAGGGACAATTTTGCTTCTTCCTTCCCTGTCTTTATGCTGTGCATTCCTCTTTCCTGCCTTGTGGTGCTGTCTAGGACCTGTGGTAGAAGGCTGAAGGTCCCTGCGCATCCCATCCTTGGGGAGCGCAGGCTCGCACTGCCAGCTTTGTCCTGGCTGCGGGGGCCCTTGCCTTCTGTGCTAGGGGCCTCCCAAGGGAACGCAGGTGTGCTGGACAAGAGCTCGCCAGCAGTGAAGGCGCTCACCCTGAAGACCCAGGTGGAGAGGCTCTGATGACCATGGGGGCAGTGACTCCAGGGGCCCTTGGGTCTGAGGGAGCCAGGGGCTGGGGGGGATGACACACGGAAGCCAGCACTGCTCAGCTGCCCTGGTGACTGTGAGCTTGGGCGGGTCTCACAGGGAGGGGAGCCAGACCCCTGACGTGGGAGCGCCGGCCACCAGTGGCTAGGGCCGGTGTGTGTGTTTGGAGGGGCCTGGGGTCTGCACGATGGAGAAAACTACCTGCTGCTGGGTGAGGCAGTCTCGCTGGATGACACAGGGACCCAGGTGGGCACAAGGGAGCCGGCTCTCCTTCCTCTCCAGGCCTGTGGTCTCCTTGTACCCCTCCTGGCAGAGCCCCAGGCAGCAGCGGGCTTGTTGCTGAGAGACAGCAGCTCCACCATGACCCCATGCCCTTCATCTGGTGGAGGGTGGCTCTTTCTGTTTCTGGTTTCCTAAAAGTTTTTATGTGAATAGGAATTGAATTTTGTCGTGTGCGTTTTCTGTATCTGTTGAGACGATCGTATGACTTTTTTTCTCTTTTATTCTCTTAATGAGGTAAATTACAGTGACTAGTTTGTTTTTGTCTTTGTTTTTGTTTTTGTTTTGGCTGTGCCACACGACATGTGGGGTCTTAGTTTCCCAACCCGGGATCAAACCCGTGCCCCCTGCAGTGGAAGCGCAGAGTCTTAACTCCTGGACAGCCCGGGAAGTCCCTACAGTGACTAGTTTTAGAATGTTAAACAACTTTTCATTCCTGGGATAAACTCTACTTGAATAAGATGTATTGCTGACTTCAGTTTACTAATATTTCTAAAGGATTTTTGTGTCTGTGTTTGTGAGGGATACTGGTCTGTAGATTTCCTTCCTCATGATGACTTTATGTTTACAAGGCTTTGTCTTTCTCTGGTTTTGCTGTCAGGGTAACATTGGCCTCATAAAGCTGAAAAGGATTAGTGTTACTTCTCCAGTGATCCATAGAATTCACCAGCGAAGCTACCTGAGCTTGGAGTTTCTTTGTGGGAGGTATTTGATTAGGAAGTCACGTTCTGTAATAGGTATAGGGCTATTCAGATGTTCTGTTTCTTCTTCTGTCAGTTTTGGTAATTTGTGTCTTTCAGGGAATTTGTTCATTTCTCCCAAGTTGTTGAGTTTATTGACATGCCATTTTTCATAATATCCCTTATTTTCCTTTTATTCTCTGTAAGTTCTGTAGTGATGACTCCTTTTTCACAACTTTTCTCAAGATTGTATCAGGATCCAATCAGGGTTACACCTTGGGATTGGTGGATATATTTTTGTCTTTCAGTCCGCAGGTTCCCCCTCCATCTCTTTTTTTCCCTTGCAGTGTTTTTTTGTTTTTGTTTTTGTTTTTTGGGATCTTAGTTCCCCAACCAGGCATTGAACCCAGGCCCTTGGAAGCGAAAGCTCCGAGTGCTAACCACTGGCCTGGCCCACCAGGGAATTCCTTCAGTGTGTTTGTTGAAGAAGCCCCGTTGTTTGTCTTGGGATTAGTTAATTCTTCAAATAATAGTTCCCTTTCATTTCTGGTTCATATGTTGCTTTTCAGACTCCCTGATTTGAGCTGATTTGGTTTCCTAGTCCCTGTAACACATTAAGTCCATTTAGCTCCCAATGGACAACATTGTTGGAACTTGAAGCAACGTAATACTTGTGTAATTCATAAGGACAGCATCATTGTAATGACGGCATTGTAAACTTCACAGCCTTTGTTTTGAAGTAACACCTCCCTTTACTGTTTCACATTTTGAGTTGGGTAATGAGGATGTTTTGTTTTTGTATTTGTAGAGTAAACAGTGTTTAAGAACAGTGTTGAGAGTAAAAAATAGAGCACTAATACTAGTTTTCTTTGTATTTCAGGTGGGTCTGTGAAGAAATCCCAGATCTCAAGCTCGCTATGGAGAATTATGTTTTAATCGACTACGACACCAAAAGGTAAGCCGGGTTCTGCCTGGGCTGCGTCTGCACTTGGGATGGGCTCAGCGTGTGTGGACACAGCCTATAATTAGATCTTCCTCGATGCTGCAGGCTGATGGGAAAGTTCCTTTTAGAGTTTCCTTTCAGAGCCAGCTTTGAGTTATTTTGGTAGGAAATGTTTATCCAATATTGGCAGAGGCTGTCAGAGTGAGGACATAATTGGAAACTGCACGTTGCAGCAACTGGGATTGGTGTGTGTGTGAAACTACCCCAAGTTAGGAGTCACTCTTCACGGCAGGCAGCTGCCAGCGCCGGCGGCCTGGCCTGGGGAGCCTTGGGCCCTGCCCAGCTCTGGTCAGGGTCTCACTTGGCTTTGGCCACGTCTAGCAGTTTCCTACAGCCACATCCTGGGTCTCCGAGGAGAGTCCTGTGGGTGGGGAAGGGCGAGGCCATGTCTGGAATGCCTGCCTGGAATTTTTTTTGTTTTTCTTTGAGAAACGCTCCTGCCTGTCTCCGTCCTTGGCAGTCTCGAGGTGGCACGCAGGCTCCGGCTTAGGTAGCTGCTTGTGGCAGAGAACGCGGCCCCGAGGCGCCCTCGAGCCCCGCACAGGCCCTGCTGCCAGACCTGCTCACTTGGGCTCACTTCCCCGTTTGGAGGACTTGTGGTCCTGGCCGGCCTTCCCAGCCTCAGTCAGCCCCTGGTCCCACCCCCTTGCCTCCCCCTCCTCCCTGTTCAGTCATCAGTACTTGCTGTTGTGACAAGAGGCCACCCGTGCTGGCCCCTCGTCCAGAGCAACCAGACCCCCGCAGCGTCGGCACAGGTGGCCGCACGGGCTCGGGCGGCCAGCGCAGCCATGGGTCCTGACCCCTGATGAGGATGCCTCCTGCCCCTGGGGTGAGGGCGGCTGTGGCCGCTGACCTTGAATGATGGTCTTGAGGTCCGTGCAGCTCATGTCTCATGACGGTTGAGTGCCGTGGGCCTGGCCTAGAGCAGCCGGGGTGCTTAAAGGCGCTTTTGGTGCAAGGTGCTTGCAGGTGGGGGTTTGGTGTTCTTCCCTCCGTGTTCAGCCGGTTGAGGAAAGACTGGAAGGACGTGGGGCTGGGCGAGGGCAGGGGGCGGTCTGACGGCGCCCACCCCAGGGACCCGTGCGACCTCAGGGTCTGTGACGGCAGGGCCGGCACAGAGGGCCGAGCTCCTCTGTTGGGTGGATCCCGGCAGGGATCAGGGTGCCCAGGTTCCCCTGAGCTTCCGTGTTGCTCATCCTACCAGGAAAAGGTCTCTTCCAGGGTGTAGCCAGAGGCTTTGAAGGAGGTGTAGAAGTCAGAACACAAGGAAGTGAGGTTGCGAACTAGTGCGTTGTTTTCTCCCTGAGGCCTGCGTAGGAAGACAGGAGCTGGAAATGGACTGGCCATCGCGTCCACCCTTCCATTTCGAAGAGTGGGTGCCTGGGGCCAGGGACGGGCATGTCACTCACAGACACTGCACTCGGGTGGCTGCTGGGCCGTGCTCCCTGGGACCCCGCGGCCCGGTGCTGGGCTGGACCCCTCGTGCCTGTGCACGTGGTTAGCTCCCCCGGAATGTGGGTTTCCTGCCTTGTTGCGGCGTGTCAGCCTGCTCCCAGCGTGTTGGAGCCACGTATCCCTCTCTGTGTGTCTGTGTGTGAGTTTCATAGGCTTCAGCCGTGCCTGCTCTTTCTCGCTCGAGATCTCTGGCTTTTCAGCTGCAGCTGCCATTCTAGGAAACTGAACTTGCCATATGGTTACAGGTCCCAGTTGCATTCTTTTAATTCTGTTAGGAAGGAAGGAAGGTGCACTTAAATTCCCAGAGTCCTTCCAGGGCCAGGGTCGAGGGCTGGGGGGTCTCGAAGATGCAGGTGGGGAGGGGCTGCGGGGGGTGCTCCCTGCACCCCCGTGTGCATCCTTGGGTTCCCCGGGGTCCTGGCATCTCACTGGGGAGCAGCCGTCTTGCTGCCCTGCCTGTAGGGGGTGTTGGACGGGCCCCCGAGTGACAGCCCCTCCCCTGTGCAGCGCAGGCACCAGGCACAGCCCCTCACTGCGGGCATCGGGCAGGTCGTTCTCCGTGGGGCCGTCCCAGGCAGCCCCTGCCCCATCTCTTAATGCCACTGGTGACAACCACAAATGGCCCCAGATACCGCCCCGGGGGTACCCCTGGGTTAGGGGATTCCGTTGAAAACTCATTCCCTTGGTGTTTGGGAGAGCCTAGTCTTGTTAAAAACTCCTGACAACTCCCTTGTTAGGTGTCTAACACAGTCTGCTTATATCTGTGAAAGTGTCAGAAACTTAAACAGGTATAGTAAACAGAAGTGATGTCGGCGTGAGGGGGGAGGTGCTGACCCTACTCTCTGCAGAGCCGGGGTGTCGGCTGTCATCCCCTTCCACCCGACCAACAGAGCAGGAGCCCTTTCTGCCTCCACGTGGCCCTCGGTGCCCCGGCTGTTCCCCCGCCCACTCAAGTTAGGCCGAGGGGTAAACATGGAGGCTCCCCCCGGCTAGGACAGGGAAGGGGCGGCCCAGCCCTGGGGCGGTGGGACTTCATTGCATCCACGGGTTGGGGGTGAGGCAGCCTTGGTCCCGCCCGCCTCTCTCTGCGGATGGCTGTGCGTAGCCCTTTCCTCACCCAAGGCCTGCAGGGCACCGCTGCCCGAGGCTTTGACCCGTGAGCCGACCCCTCCGCTCTGGTCTTGAGGCCCCATGATGCCCCTGGGACCTCTGCCCCCTTCCACGAGGCCCGGTGGCTTGTTCCGAGCTCGGCAGTGGCCAGCGGCTATCCCCTGCCTATTTCAGCTTCGAAAGCATGCAGAGGCTCTGTGACAAGTACAACCGGGCCATCGACAGCATCCACCAGCTGGTATGTGGCCTTCACCTGCCCCTCGGGCCCGCCTCCTCCTCCGGGCCCACGCTGTGCTTCAGGACCCCGTTGCCTGTCGAGTCGCTTGGGTGCTTCAGCCCGAGCCCTGAGGCCCTGGGAGTGCAGAGTCTGCAGCACCCCAGGGCGTTGGACCGTGTAGTGGGGAGGGGGCAGGGGACCGCAGCCGCTGTGACGCAGACAGTCGGAGCTGAGCGACCTCGTTACTTCCAAAGGGGTCCCGGGCCCTGGTCGCCCCTGGGGGCCGCGGCAGGCGGGCGGGTGACGGGGAGCCTTCCTGGGGCTTCTCCGTCCTTCACCCACCCCTCGGGCGCTCTGGGCGCTGGGACAGACCAGCTAGGAGAGGGGAGCTGTGCTGGGGAGCTCACACTGCTTGGGTCCAGGGCTGCACACGTGTGCACACGCACCCCCGCACGGGTACACGCATGCACGCAGGTTCATACTACACACATCCACACACAGGCTCACACACACGCTCCCGCGCACACGCGTCACCATTGGGGGGCAGCAGCGTGGCCGGCGGGGCGGGGCCCAGGTGGACCGACTGGCGCCCCCTGTGCCGCAGTGGAAGGGCACCACGCAGCCCATGAAGCTGAACACGCGGCCGTCCACGGGGCTCCTGCGCCACATCCTGCAGCAGGTCTACAACCACTCGGTGACCGACCCCGAGAAACTCAACAACTACGAGCCCTTCTCCCCGGAGGTGTACGGGGAGACCTCCTTCGACCTGGTCGCCCAGATGATCGACGAGATCAAGATGACCGAGGACGACCTGTTTGTGGACCTGGGTAGCGGTGAGTGTGGGCCAAGCCCGTGTGCCCGCCGGGAGGGGTCCGGGGCAAGTGCTAGGCAGCGGGGGAGCCCTGACCCTGCAGTCCTAGTCGGCACACCGCTCTCCCCACCCGGCAGGCCGCAAACCAAGCCTGCCTTTCCAGTGCCCAGAAACCTGCCCCTTCACTCCTGCTCAGCCAGCCTGAGAAGGTCCGTGGGCTCTGCCCAGCCGCCAGCGCTGAGCTGCAGCTCTGCTTCCCGCCCCCCGCTCCCCTCGCTCCCCCCACGCCCCGTGCCCGCTCCCCCACCCCCCCGTGCCCACTCCCCCCTCCCCCCGTGCCCGCTCCCCCACCCCCCGTGCCCGCTCCCCCCACCCCCCGTGCCCGCTCCCCCCGCCCCCCGTGCCCGCTCCCTGTGCTCCCGGGCCGCGCGGCTGCACTCCCTCCTGCTCCCTCCTGGGCCTGGGGCTGCTCCTGGCTCTTGGCCCACAGGTGGCCCCAGGGACCACCGAGGTGGCCCAGCCCCCACCTTGCTGGCGGCCCCTCCCCCCTGCCCGCACTCACCAGCCCAAGCGGCCCCCTTGCTTGCTCACGGGGCGCCCTTCTGCACAGAGTGGAGACTCCTGGGGGTAGGGCCTGGCAGGCGCACACGTGGCACGCCGTGCTGCCTGAGTAAGCATTGGGCTGACTGGTTCCTGGTGGGACTCGTGAGGTCACGGGCTGACGGGGGTGCTATCTGGCATGTCGTTGGGCGGCTCCATCAGGAACCCCCAGCATAGCCCGCTGGGGCATCTCTGCCACCCCATGTGACCTGCTCACAGACCCGAAAGCCCCGTCTCAGCTGGGCAGGGGCCCTGCAGATGGGGACGAAGATGGCTTCTTTTGTGGTGTCATTGTCGGTTTAAGTCCTTTTTAAGTGTACGATTCATATTTTAATAAGAATGCACGTACTTCAAAGGTCATTTCTTTAAAAGCCTGTAAAATTCCCCTAGTGTCAAAAGGCTTATGATTTCTGAGAAGCGCCAGCCTCTTCAGGCCCAGCTCTCCACACCTTCCCCCTGTCCCCTGGGAGGGACCGCACATCCTCTCCCGTGTTTACCTCGTGTTTGTGAGTAGAGGTTTGTTTTCATCGTTGGAGTACATTCTATTCAAAATGGGAAATCAAGGGGCTCCTGACACTTTATTTAAAGTGCAACTGATCTAAGTTCAAGGAGAGACCATTTAAAAAGCTTCCTTTTGTCATGAAGGCTAAATGCCCGCAGACTCTGCCTCCGTCCTGCTGGCGTGTGTGGTGTGGGGCTCTCCCGCCCCCTCTCTGAGCCCGCTTCAGACTCGGCTGAGGATGCGAGCTGGCCGTGTAGTGGAACCGTGGTGTGTCCGGGGCGGGCAGGAGCCTTCCCGAGGGGTTCCTGGGTCTTGCACAGCTGGATCTGTGTCTGGACAGTTAATGCCACATGGGGCCGTGGACCAAGGACGGATTCTGGTTGGGGGGCCGTGGAGTGTTGTCCTTGGAAGATGAAGTGGAACCCAGATGGCTGTCCCCTGGTGGCGGCTCAGCCCACGGCCTGGGGCATTTGAACACGTTCTGTGACCTCGGAGAGCGCTCGGGCACCTTCGCTGAGAGCCCGTGGCCTCTGCCTGGTGACCTTGTGGCCATCGCCCCAGCGGCTGGGGCGTGGCCTCTGTCGCAGTGCACATCTGACACCTGCTGCTGTCTCTCTCTCTCTCTCTCTCTCTCTGAAGGAGTGGGCCAGGTTGTGCTGCAGGTCGCCGCGGCTACCAACTGCAAACATCACTATGGTGTCGAGAAAGCTGACATCCCGGCCAAGTACGCGGAGGTGAGCGCTTCTGGGCCCTGGGCATGGTCTGTCGCTTTTCTTTCCAACCTTGGTTTGTGGTGGCCTGTGGGGCGAGGGCGTGGCCTGTGCCGGGGGTCAAGGGGAGGGGAGTTCCCCCAGCACCGTGGGGTCAGCTGGTGTCACCCTTGTGCCAGCATCTGCCTATGGGGCGGCAGGGTCTGGGGAGAGCACACGTCTGAGCGGTGTCATCCCCACAGGAACGTGTTTAAGAGTTGTGGTTTGCACGCCCGCTGACTCGGGTTCCCTGTGGTTGGGAGCCTTTGCCAGGGACCCCGGAGCGGGCGGGCGAGGGGAGGAAGGGGGCTTGGGGAGCCGTGGGTGCCCTCCCGGCTGCCTGGTTCCTGACGGGCTGTCTGGTTTGGCTCCCTTGCAGACCATGGACCGAGAGTTCAGGAAGTGGATGAAATGGTATGGAAAAAAGCATGCAGAATACACAGTGAGTGCCACCGCTCCATGCCCCGTGGCTGCTGGCGCAGTGCCTGCCCTGAGCCCCCGCCCCCGGGGGCGGGGGCGGCTCCCCTGCCCGGAGCCCCTCCCCACCTCTTTCCACCCTCTGCCGGCCACTCTCGTCCTCCCTCCTGGGGGCCCTTGCGGGCGCTCAGAGAACAGCGGTGGCCCACGTGGCATTTCTCTTCCTCAGCCCCCCAGGCACCGGCAAGGCCTCGGAGCACCCGCTCTTTCAGAGGCAGCGCCCCTCCCGGGTCGGCACGTGGGGGCGGCAGGGTGTGGGCGAGACGACCTCTGCCCCGTCCGCGGGCTGTCTGAGGGCATCTTTCTCCTGCTTGCCCCCCGCAGCAGTGTGGGGCCCAGCGGATGAGTCCCCCAGCTGTCCCGGTGCTGCCTGCCCCTCTGCCCCTCACTCAGCATCGCTCAGCCCGGCCTTTCGACGCCGAGGTTCCTCAGGTCTCGCTCCTGGATCCTGGACGCTCTGGCCTCTCTCTCTGCTCCTCCTGCCCAGGGTGTCCGCGTCCGCATCCTCGGCTCGAGTGCGTTTCTGTGCTCAAGGCTCCATCAGTCTTTCTGCCAGGTTTCGGTTGCCTGTGGACACACGGCTGCCATGCAGCCACCATACCCTGGGCCGCTGCTGGGGCATCGCAGGGGGCGGGGTCCGCAACCGGATCTTCACCACACCCACCACTTCCCATCTCACGCCCCCCAGGTCACTTAGACCCCAGCTGGCTGCGACGTGGTCCTGACGCCCCCTCCCAGAGTTCCTTGCCGTGCTCACTGCTCTCCCTGCGCCGTCCTGCGGGCAGGGTTGTGGGGCCAGAATCGGCGTCCCTGTCGCCTCGGGGACCCAGAGTGGGTCACATAATCGTAGGTGGGAGGCAGATGGGGGCGCAGGAGAGGGGGCTCCAGGCTCTTAGAACAGCCTAGCCATTTCTCCTTTCATGGGTCATGCTTTCGGTGTCGTGTTTAAAAGCCAAGCCTCAGCTCACCTAGATTTACCCTCACGGTATCGTATAGGAGTTCCGTGGCTGTGCGTTTTGCCTGTAGGTTCGTGGTTTCTTTCTGGTTACTTCTTGTGGAGAGAGCGAGGTCTGCGTTTACATTCATTTCTCCGTGTGCAGATATCCAGCTGCCCCACCCCGTCTGCTGCAGGGCTGCCTCTGTCTGCTGAGCCGTCTTTGTTGATTC
The DNA here is from genome assembly GCF_028564815.1 of Eubalaena glacialis. Classification (NCBI taxonomy): domain Eukaryota; kingdom Metazoa; phylum Chordata; class Mammalia; order Artiodactyla; family Balaenidae; genus Eubalaena; species Eubalaena glacialis. Next base: position 185,626,595 of record NC_083719.1, on the reverse strand, counting down.
GTCCGAGGCCAGCGGCCGCTCCGCTCCGTCCCACACTCTCCCCGTCTGCTCTCTCAGTGGCACTGCAGTGTCTTGACAGCTGCGTCTTCGTGAGAGTCAGTCCTGAACCACGTGGCATCGGGCCTCCAGCCTCGTTCTCCTCCTTCAGTGATGTGCTGGCCACTCTGAGGGGTTTGCACTTGACTTCTGTCTGCTCTGTGCTGACGTACAGCCATACCCTCATCCTGTAACCTTCCTGTAGCTGCTATATTAGTTCCAGGGTTGTCGTTGTCGTTGATTCTTTTGGATTTTCTACATAGACGATAACATCACCTTTGAACAAAGGCAGTTTTATGTCTTCCTTCCCAATCTGTACCCTTTCCTTTTCTTGTCTTATTGCATTAGCCGGGGCTTTCTAGTATGGTGTTGAAGAGCAGGGATGAGAGGGCATATCCTTGCCTTGCCCCTGATCTTAGCAGGAAAGCCTCAAGCTTCTCACCATGGGTGTGATGTTAGCTTTAGGGTTTTTTTATGGATGTTCTTTTTTAAGTTGACGAAGTTCATCTCTGTTCTTTTTTTTGTTCTGAAAATCTTTATTGTGAATGGGTATTGGGTTTTGTTAAAGCTGCTTTTGCATTGTGTGATTTTCTTCTTTGGCCTGTTCAGGGGACAGAGTACAAAGGTTGATGTACTTCCACGCCCGGGGTAAATCCCACCTGGCCCTGGGGTATAGCTCCTATTTTGTTGAGGTTATTTGCAGCCAAGAGGGATGCTGGTCTGTGGTTTTCCTTTCTCGTGACGCCTGACTTTGGCATCAGGGTGGTGTGGCTTCGTGGCGTGAGCTCGGCCGTGCCCTCTCTCCTTCTGCTCTGCTGTTCTTGGACCAGGAGTTGCACATCTACAGGCTGGGCCCAGCTCCCCTCCCTTTTTTCCTGGTGGGATTTCTTGCAGGACTCTCTCCCCTCGGTGAAAAGCGAGGGGTGTACCCTCTGTCCTCCTGCGTCCCTCCTGCATCTCAAGTCCTCTGGTGTTCGTTGCCCAGGCTGAGGGCAGTCAGTCCAGTTGGTTTCTGTTTCCAGGAAACCTCTTCCTGCCCAGTCCCTAGATCCACCGGCATGCTGCTAAGAGTTCCTGGGTGGCTTACCGTTTTCCTAAGACCTCATGACCTCCTAAAACATAGGTTTTTAAATTTAAGAAGTGCCTCCTGCTTCTGGTGAGAGGGCCAAGCAGTTCAAGCCCATAGTATAGAAGTCTGCATTGACATAGGTCCCAGGGATGCCCCGATGGATCCGCGGGCAGCCTTAGCTGCTTTATTCGGCGTGTGGTTCTAGCTGCTGGTACAATCCCCGCTGCTGGAGGGAGAGGCGGGGGTGAGGCTGGTGGGCTGCCCACCCCGGCGGGTCACCTCTCCTTCCTTCCTCCCCTCGTCACCTTTGGGCGGCAGCGCCTGGCCTGGTGGGTGTTTGGGGGTCAGTGGCACGTCAGCTGGCTCCTTGGCGGGGCTCCCTGTGTGTGAACCTTCTCGCTCTGTGGGCTCGTGAGGCCCAGGGCGCTTGTCAGTTGCCCTTGCTCTGTGGCCTCGCGAGGTGGCTGCAAGCAGAACTCGGCTCAGAGGACTCCTGGTCGCGGCCTTGGCGGCCGTGTCCAGAGCGGCGGCCAGCTGTGCCTCTGGCGTCCACGTGGCCCTGCTCCAGGAGGGTGTGGCGACAGTCCCTGCCCAACGCCTGGACTTGGCAGGAGCTTGCCGGCTGGGTCTGGAAAGGTGCCCCCGCTGCGGCTCTCTGTGGCTGGGAGCAGGTGCCCTGGTTGGCGGGCAGGGTCCTGCCTCTGTCACTTAGTAACTGAGGGGGGAACGAAGCCAGCAGGAGCCTCCGAGCCCAGTGTGTTTCCTGGCGCCCGAGCCGCCTCTTCGGTCCCTGCCCGGCCCTGCAGCCCACAGCTCTCCTCCCGTCGGAGCCCCTGGGCCCTCCCTACGCCCGGCTTCTGCCTGCGTCTGTCACACCTCAGGGCGCCCCCTCCGGCTGGCGACAGCTGGGTGACCCCGTGCTGTCGGCCCCTGGCAGTGGGCCTGGCACACAGGTTTCCCATGCCTGGGGCGGTGGTGGCCTCACAGAAGTGCCGTGTGGGGAGGTACCCCCGGCCAGGTCCCCGGGCAGGCGGTGGCAGCCCCTGTGCCTATGTGGGCTGGAGTCCGTTCTTCTCTCTTATCCCCGCGTGCGTTTCTCCACACTGGAGGTGTTGGTTATCTTGGGGCCAGTCACGGGTCCTTGGTGGGGGGGGTGACATCTTCCTGCCACGGTTAACTCGGGCACACTGGCCCCAGCGACACAGAGCCGACTCGGCCAGTCTGTGTCAAGAGGCGAATGGCGGCGGGGCCGGGACAATGGCTGTTTTCTTGCCTTGAACGTGAGGCCACAACAGAGCAGTGGCGCTGTGGCTTGAAACGGTGTGGCTTGGATGGGTGAGCCCCCATGGAGAGAGAAGCCACATCAGGACAAGCCTGCGGGAGCCCAGGACGCAGCAAACATCGTCCTCACATTGCAGTTTATTCAGAGACAGGACGGAGCAAAACCAGCGGAGGGAAGAGGCGTCGGGTGGGTCCAGGGGACCGGGCGCAGCTTCCAGACTCCACAGGACGCGCTTCACTCCCCCAAGCGAGATGCGACGGCACGAGAGAGGTGCGGGCCCCAGGGAGGCTCACAGGACCCAGTGCCCAGGGGCTGTGGTCTGCTCTCTTGGCCACAGAGACCCAGCCCAGGGTTCTCACTGGGGGCCGGTCAGCCGAGACCCCAGACTCCGGGAGGAGAGCAGGTGCCCGTGTGGACCCCGTGTTTTCCCAGAGAGTGTGCGGACAGGGAGCCCCTGAGGTCCGGTTCCAGACACCGAGCGGCCTTCCCAGGACACGGCCTCAGGCCTGCAGCTTGAGCTTTTTCCTGTGCGGCATCGTAAGGACTTTGGACTTGGGTCAGTGCCCCGAGCCTGCTGGGCTGTGCGCAGGGAACCGTGGCAGCCTCAGGAGGGGAGAGGACCCAGCGAGGAGACGCGGACTTCCGGGACGTAGACTTCCCACGGCACCCGAGTGTTTTAGGATGGCCATCTCCGTTCTGCCCTGCGGGGCTCGGCCCCTCATGTCCCTGGGTGACTCCTGTGTGCTGGAGGGCGCCGGACCTGCAGCTGCTCTGCCTGGGCGCCGTGGCACTCACAGGCTCCTCCTGCCTGTCCCGAGACAGGCTCAGGGGCCAGCCCTGCTGGGTGGTGCTGCCCCATTGCTGCCTGGAGGGCCTCCGGTCACCTGGTGGCTTGTGGGGTGCAGACGGGGGCCGCCAGCAGCCACCTCCACCCTCCCCCAGAGACGCTCTGTCTTTGGGTCCACCTGTCCTGGACGTTTCCCATCAGTGGAATCACCCCTGTGTGTCCTTCTGCGTCTGGCTTCCCTCACTGAGCATCGTGTTCTCAGGGTCCGTCCACGTTGCAGCGAGTGTCGGGGCTTCACCCCTTTTCATGACTGAGTGATGCTCCCGTGTGTGGAGGGACCACAGGGTGTTTATCTGTTCACGTTCATGACGGACACGTGGGTTCCCACCTATGCTGCTGCGGACAGGGGTGTGCAGGTTTTCCTGTGGAGGTCTGTTTTCACTTCTCTGGGGTGGACACCCAGGAGTGGGATGATAGCCTTTTTTTGAAGAATTATAAAGCCAGATTTCTTGGTTTGTTAAATGGTACAGTTCTGGGCAGTTAGGTTAATAAGGTCTGAGTTGTCTCAGGCAGACTTTGGCCTTGAGGCACAATGAGATTAGTCGGCTAACAAAGATAGTGGTCAGGGTGTAAGGACAGCCCTGCTGCCTGGGAGACAGGCGAGGTGGTGCAGGAGAGCTGCGCCCTCGCCGCGTGTGCTCTGTCCAGCACGGCCGCCTCAGGGCGCCCCCTGCTGGCCCTGCATGGGCATGGCGTGGTCTCGGCCTCTCCCCGCCGTCCCCTTGTGGGAGCCTGGCCCCAACGCCACCGCCCCGCCGCGGCCTCCCAACTCAGGGCCTCTGCTCATTCCATCTCTTCTTTGGGGGGCAGGTGGGGGCGGGGTGCAGAGGCGAGCGAGACCCCTGAGTGATGGGCTGTCCCTCTTTTCTCCTTTCAGCTGGAGAGAGGAGATTTCCTCTCGGAGGAGTGGAGAGAGCGGATCGCCAACACGAGGTACGGCCGGGCCAGAGTGAGGCTGCGAGGGCCGCGGGGGCCTGCCGGGCAGGGCAGGATGGCGCGGGGCGGCGCAGCTCCCCCTCCCTGGGTTGCTCCCCCTCCCCGGGGGTCACCCCAGCAGGCAGGGGCCGGAGAGCGCGGGGAGGGCCCGGGCTCAGTGCAGGTTCCTGCCGTCGGGCCTCCCCGGGATGGATGGTAGCGCCGTAGCAAGCAGTCTCCAGGCCGACACCGCCGCATGTCCTGAGCTTGCCGGCAGCTCTGCCTCCGTGGTTCCTTCCCTTGTCCTGCCCAGGCATGGCGCCGGGGAGCGGGCTGGACCCCGCGCTTGCGCACCTGGCGGCAACAGTGGCAGCGCCTGTGGAGCGCGAGGCGCTCGTGTGGCTCAGTGGGGGTGGCCGGGCCTTGGTGACCGCGGGGCGGGCGTGTCACTCTCTCAGCTCTCTGGAGGGGGGCGGGTCACACCATTTCCCTTCGACCTGGTGGTCTGGCCTCCCCGCTTCCTTCTGCATGTGCTCGCTGCACGGCTCCCCGAGGCCCCACCACTGGGTTCCGTGCGGGCAGGTAGGAAACAGGCGTCCCTCGTTCACAAAGGCCTGTCCTTGTCTCGCTCTCCCGTGAGAATGTCTCACCTGATTTGGGCACGCCGTCCCCCTTTTCTTGAGGGGACCGTGCTGACTCCGTGGGTGTCCCCATCAGATGGGGTCGGGGTGCTCTGGAGCAGCTGCCGTGGGGGCCTCTCCCGTGGGGGGCGCCCAGCAGCTGTGGCCCGGCGAGGAAGAGCTCGCCCAGAGCACCGCAAGGCCCTGAGGCTGGGCTCTGCCGGGGCCCCCAGACGGTGCCCCCCAGACGGCGAGTGCCCTAGGCGCTCTGCTTCCTTTTGGGGGTGTCCCCGCCCTGACCAGCTCCTCTGCGCTCAGGGGTCTTCATCCTGGCTTCCACGGGCCTCAGGGAGCTTCCTTGTTTCCTCTCGGGTGATTCTAGTTCAGGCAGCCCAGGGTCTGTCCTGGCTTACCCCCTCTCCCCACCTTGGCCACCTTGAGGCCCTGGCGTGCAGCCTCCCCAGGCTCCATCCCAGAGCAGGGACCTCTCCAGGCCGGCCCCACTCCCTGTCGGAGCCTCCCCGGCTCGCCGCTCTCATCAGGGCTCTGCCTGTCGGCCCCAACCTGAACCGCACCGCATCTGGGTTTCTTTCCAAGCGGTCGGCAGCGAGAGAGCTTGGCTTACACCTTCAGTGCTTCTCCTGCTGCCCGTGTCCGTCCTCGCCCCGGTCAGATCCTCCGTTACTGTCCTAGTACCGAGATTCCAGACAAGTGGCATGGAACAGCAGACAGCTCGCTGCTCTCCGTCACGTTCAGATGGGGAAGGGATCCCTGGTGGGGGTCCTCCACGGGGGCAGGAGCCGGCGGGCAGAGGAGGGGACAGGTTGGGGGCCTGTGCGGGCAGCAGCCTCCCACTGCCCGGTGGGCGTCTTCAGGCAGCGCTTCCTCGGGCCGTCGGGTGCCCGAGAACGTTTGAGAAACGGGAGAGGATGGGCCAGGCCCTGCCTCGGAAGAACTTGGCGCTGGGCCCTCGGGTGGTGGTGCAGCTTGACGGGTCTGTGCTGCTTTCCTGCCTGGGTGTCCTCGCACCTCTCTGCCCAGCTGGCGCTTGAGCTGCCCGCTTTCCAACCCCGGGGCACCTGAGGGGCAGGCGGGGCAGCCCGTTGCCCTGGGCCCGTGTCCGTGCGCGCCTTCCCAAGGGAGCCAGCGGTCTGCTTGTCACAGTGTCCGTGTTCACGGCACCCAGGGTGGCAGTCACAGCCCGTGGGCCCCGGCACCCGTCCCCAGGCCGGGCGGAGGTGGTGCGGGCAGAGCCAGCGGCAGAGGCGGTAGGCGTGGTAGGCGCTGCGGCTCTGTATGTGTGTGCAGGTAGAACCTCCTTTCACTCAACTGGAATATTATTTTGCAGTGTTATATTTGTGAATAACTTTGCCTTTGGTCCTGAGGTGGATCACCAGCTGAAGGAGCGGTTCGCAAACATGAAGGAAGGTAACGAGCTCCCCTCCCTGCCCTGTGCGTCCGCGCCTGCACCTGCTCGGGGCTGGGTGGCTGTGGCCCTGGTCACAGGTGGCGGGGTCCTGACCGGCATCGTCGGGTTCGGCCCTGGTGGAAAGGCCTCAGGCAGGGGATCCCGTCCATCGTGGTTCTCACTGTCACCTAGGTTGTGGGCGGGTGCCTCGCAGCTCAGCGCGTGTGGTGGAATAGACCTGCCGCCTCCCCCGCTCAGGCCCCAGCTTGCAGCCGGCCCAAAGGACAGGGGTGGGGCCAGATTAGCAAGGGAGCTGCAGGCTGTCTGGTTCGTTCGGAGACAGGGAGACAGGGAGTGACTTCTTAGTTCAAGGACATCCTGCCTTCTCCTAAGGGATTCTTCACTGTGTATGGGAAACTGAAACTTGATTGGGTGTCCCCATGTGATCTGGAACCCTAACCTGGGGGCGCTGAGGGCACGGGGGTTCCCCTGGCCGGCCCCTGCGACCTTTGCTGGCCGGGCCTTTCCTGTACTTGGACCCGGGCTGCCTGGCCAGAGCTGCCCCCGCTGCTTCCCCTTCCCCCTCACCCTCTGTCCCCGGGCCAGTTGAGACCCGGAAGCGGGAGGGGACCTCACCTTTCTTGTGTCCGAGTCTTGGAAGTGCTGCCAGAACTGCTCGGCACAGCTCTGGAAGGAGAAGTCACGGGGCGAAGCTGAAAGCTGAGTCTGTTCTGAAGTCAGGATCCGTTTAGCATGTAGGAGGGGCGTGTTCTCCCCGTGCTTCTGAAAGCGTTTAGACTCACAGGTTACCTTGATGCTTTTGTGGAGTGAGTGCTGTTGGCATCTGGCCAGAACCTTGTACGGGGGAGGTCTCGACAGGCCACGACGACGGGAGCTCCTGGCGTCTGAGCGGACTCTCCCCTCCTCAGGAACGCAGGCGGGGGTTGTTCGGTCTTCTTGTGTCCCGAGCTCCTCCCTCTGGCGTGGTGAGCCTGAGCAGGGTGGTCCCTGAGTGAGATCCCTCCAGGCCACTGAAGGTGCAGGGAGGGAGCTGCGTCGAGGCCCGCCCAGGCCCAGCAGCACACATGAGGTGTCCCTTAGCTGTGCCTGGGGCGTTCTCATGCACATGGAGCATCAGACAGATGCGGACACCTGGGCGGGAGCCTTCTACACAGCTGGGTGCTGACCAGTTTCATTTGAGCCTAGTGTGTGTTCTCATGCCCGCCCCTGGGTCCCACGGTGAGTTGGGCTCAGGCTCAGAGTGGGAGAGCAGGTCCGGTGTGTTCCAGGAAGAGGGGACGGAGGAGCGGCTGCTTCTCCAGGCCGTCCTCCTCAGTCCGTCTCCCTCAGAAAGCTGGGCGCTTTCTGTCCCAGCACCATCGATGGTCCTGACAAGCAGGGCAGCAGCTGGGGGACCCAGGGAGGGCCCGCGTTTCCCCTTGTCCTGTGCCCTCGCGCCTGCTTCTCACCTGCTGCTTTGTTTCTTCCTTGTGGGGAGACCAGTAGCTTCCCATGTGTGGTGAACACTCGGGGTGACGGCGGCTCTGTCTGTGCCCTGTGATGCGCTCTGCTCCAGGAGCGTGGGGGTCATCCCACCGCTGGTGGAGTCGCGGGCTTCTTTCCCTGGACGCCCAGGCGCACACGGCCGGGCTCTGGTCCTCGGCCGGGGGCTGTTGCCATCCGTGTGAGAGCTCCAGCCTCAGGTGTCCATCCTTCTCGGGGTCCTCCTGGCAGGACGGGACCGGTCTCCCGGGCCCCCCGTGGGCTGTGACCTCAGCGTGAGGTCGGATATGCCGCCCCGCGTGCCCACGGCCCCACTGGGCTCTGCCCGCTCCCCTTCCTGGGGCCTGGCCGGGGATGCGGCCCTGACAGGGTGTCCCCATGCTTCTCCAGTCGTGACACGAGATGGCAGGAGTCACCTGTCCTGCAGGGAGGTCTCCAGAAAGCGTCTTCATCCTCGGGCTCAGGAGGGCGGCTTCTGCTGCCGCCGCCGCTGCTGCGATTCCCACATCAGGTCTTCGCTGACGCGCCATGCTCTGTCCTGCTCCTTGTCCCCGCAGCTGCGGGGAGGCCCCCATGCCGTCCTGACCTCCTCTGTGGCCGGGAGAGAGGAACGGGGTGTGTCCCCCAAGTTTTGTTATGAAACGTTTCGAGCAAACAGGAGAGGGGAAAGGATCACCCAGCATAGACGCAGAGAGTTTCCAGCTGCCCTCAGCACTGCCGGCTGCGTGTGTGTTTGCGTGTGTGCGTGTGTAGGTGAGCGTGAGCCTGAGCATGCGGCAGGGTCGCTCCTGATGGTTTTGTGGGAACGAGCGCCCTGCCCGGGCCCTTCTCTTGAGCACTCAGCACCCATCCCCACGCCCCACCTGGGAGAGGAGCGTGGATTCCTGCTCTGCCAGCTGCCCCGGGCGCCTCTTGGGCTGTGCGGTCCCAACTCTCTAGCCTTAGGGCCTCGGGTCGTGGCCCCTCCTTTTGGAGGCGGCCCGCTGGGCATCTGGCCTCGTCTCGTGGGATGTCGCCTGTTCTGCACTCATCCCTCGTGGTCATCTTGACCTCGCCCTCCGCACCCCGTGTCCCAGCTGAGCGCCCGGGTGTTGCACGCGGCCGGCTTGGGGCCCCTGGTGACATGCCCACAGAAGTCCCCTCAGGGCACCTGTTGTCCCGGAAGCCTTGCAGGGGGCACATTCCTAATTCGAGCGTCCTCCCTTCGACACTCTTCAGGTGTGCCCAGGGGACCCCCTCAGCCTCTGGCTGCCGTGACTTTGCTGGCACAACCAGCCGACTGCCCAAACTCGCCCCTGGCCAGCCCGGGACCTGGCATCGCCGCCTCCTCGGGGTGGGGGGCGCCCAGAGGCCAGGCTGGGGCTCGGGGAGCCGTGAGCGCGTGCGCGAGCAGAGGGCTCATCCTGACTGCTTCAGTTTACTCGTCACGCGTTTTCTTTGACTTTTATATTTGGCTCTGTATTTCCTACGCTGGAACGTTCCGGTGTATTACGTTTCCTGACAGTGTTTCATACAGGATGGGGGAAGCGTGTGTAACCTGAGGCTGACATCGTCAGTCATGGTGACCTCTCTGCAGGAGGCTGCGAGTCCTTGTGGTTCTTTTCCCTACAATGACTGCACACATGCTGGGAGTTAATTGGAAAAACTGTTTTCTGTGCAGCTGTTCCCGACCTGACCCTTTCACGTTCTGTCTGTGTGGGGTCAGGGCCCGGTTCTGCCTTAGGTTCTGTCTGTTCCTGTGGATCAGGACCCGGTTCTCCCTCAGGTTCTGTTTGTGTTGGGTTAGGGCCTGGTTCTCCCTCAGGCTCTGTCTGTGTGGAGTCTGGGCCCGGTTCTCTCTGAGATCCTGTTTCCCTGGAGTCTGGCCTCGTCCTGCCTCGGGTTCTGTCTGTGTGTGTGGATCAGGACCCGGTTCTCCCTCAGGTTCTGTTGGTTCTGTGTTAGGGCCTGGTCCAGCCTTAGGTTCTGTCTGTGTGTCCGGACCCGGTTCTCCCTCAGGTTCTGTCTGTCTCTGGGGTCAGGGCTGGTTCTGGTCCGGATCTGGTGTGGGTGTGGCACATCTGGACAGCGCAGAAGCTGTAGAGGGGGTGCCCAGCGGGCCCCACGGCGAGACCCAGGGGACTGTGAGGCCCCGAGCGCGTCTTGCAGGAAAGCAAATCGTGAGACGGGTCGGAGCTCTCAGGCGCCGCTTTGCTTTTAGCTGTGAGATTAGCTCAGGACTCCCAGTCCCTCGGCTTTTCTGTGTTCAGAGGGCTGGTTTCTCTGGATGCTTTTGCGTCCTGGTGCTCTAACCTTCATCAGGCTCTTGCTCGTATCGCGCGCTGGTGTCCCCACGGCCGGCACTGATCCCTCTCTGTGTTTCAGGTGGCAGAATTGTGTCCTCGAAGCCCTTTGCACCTCTGAACTTCAGAATAAACAGTAGAAACTTGAGTGGTAAGAGCTCTCGTGTTGCCGAGTTCTTAACACGTGCAATTATGAGCACCTGCCGTGGGTTAAGGCGGGGTTGCCCGCCAGCAGTGGTGACGGGGCGGGGGGGGGGGGGGCGTCCCGGGCACTGTGGGATGTGGAGCGGCGGCCGCACTCACTCCATGCGGGAGGCCCCCAGTTGTGACAACCCCAGACGTCCTCAGACGTGGCCCTGGGCAGGACCGTGGTGCCGCGACCCGAGGGGGCAGTGACAAGGACAAGCAGCAGTGTGTGCGGGCCCGCGGGGTGGTGGGACCCTCAGGCGCTGGGCACCCTCGCGGCTGCTCGCTTGCCACATCGGCCCCCGCGGGCCTTTGGAGCCCGCCCTGTGGGCTCGTCGCCCTTGTCCTTGGCCAGGCGCCTGGGTGCGGGGAGGGCCATGGGCACCTCCCCAGCCGGCGGTTGGGACGCGCCCGGGACCTGAGCCCCGCCATACCCCTCCCCCTGGTGCCCTGGCGACCCCTGACCCCTGCGCCCCGTTGTGCGCAGACATCGGCACCATCATGCGTGTCGTGGAGCTGTCGCCGCTAAAAGGCTCAGTGTCGTGGACGGGGAAGCCGGTGTCTTACTACCTGCACACCATCGACCGCACCATAGTGAGTGGCACCCCTTCCTCCCCGACCCGCCTCTCAGCTGACGTGGGCGGGCAGAGGTCCTGCTCCCAACCCGGGGTCCTGAGCACTCACCGCGCCCATCACTGCCTGATGTCGGTGGGTCTGGGGTGTGGCTCTTGTCCTGACAGGGTTTTCCATCGCTAATGAGACGTTTTCTTTTCCTTTTCCATTTTTAGCTTGAAAACTATTTTTCTAGTCTGAAAAATCCAAAACTCAGGGTAAGTTTGTGTATTTGTTCTTGATCTCTAAGCTGACCAGGGCCCGAGGCATCCCGAGTGGCCGGGCGTGGGCCTGGGTGCCGGGGCCCCCTGGCTGTGGCGGCCGCGTCTTGAGCAGCTTCACCCTGGCCACGTTTCTTGAGAGATTTTTGGGGGAGATAGGTTGGAGTTACAACCTTTCAAAATGTCCTGCGGCCTTGTGGTCATCACTTTGTCTCTGAACCTTGTGGGCCGTCTGTCCCAGTGTCTTTCCCTTTGGAGGCTCAGACAAGCACGTGAGCCTTGAAGGAGCCCCCCGCCCGGGCCCTTCCTGCCACACTAGGGCCTCCGGGTCAGGGCATGGTGACGGCCACCCCCACCTGGAGACAGAGGACGGCCTTGAGGGTGGCCCTGTCCTCCCTCCTGTTGCCGTGGGTGTCCCGCAGCCGTCGCCTGTGGACAGCGCGCCCCTCGGTGGGGAAGTGGCTGTGGGGACCTTGGGACCGCCCGCCGCGGGGGGGGCCAGGCCAGGCCGTCCGGGGGGCCACCGGGTTCCCAGCAGAGACGGGATGTGGGGTGTGTGCACCTCGCTTTCCCCTGGGGCCAGGGCTGCAGGGCCCCTGCAGGCAGGAGGGTCTCCGCGGTGCCCGCGGTTCAGAGGACGAGCCCCCCGCTTGCTCCCCAGGAGGAACAAGAGGCAGCTCGGCGCCGGCAGCAGCGGGAGAACAAGAGCAACACGACCACCCCCACCAAGGTGCCCGAGAGCAAGGCGGCCATGCCCGCCGACACCCCCATGGTGAGCACCCCACCCCCGGCCAGATGGGCCGGCCCCGGTCTCAGGGGAGGGAGCCAGGCTGCCCTCGGGAGCCCACGTCGCCGGCTGGTCCCTCACACGGTCTTCCTTTAGGACTCTGGTGCTGAGGAAGAGAAAGCTGGGGCGACCGCTGTCAAGAAGCCGTCTCCCTCCAAGGCCCGGAAGAAGAAGCTGAACAAGAAGGGCCGGAAGATGGCCGGCCGGAAGCGCGGACGTCCCAAGAAGATGAGCACCGCCAACCCCGAGCGCAAGCCCAAGAAGACCCAGAGCGCACTGGACCTGCTGCACGCCCAGACCGTGTCGCGGGCGGCCTCACCCTCGCCGCAGGGTGAGTGCCTCCTCGCCCCCGCCCCGCTGTGCTCTGGGGTCCCAGGGAGCCTCAGCGCTGTCCCTTTTCCGGCCGGCTCAGGCAGAAGCCACTGCGACAGCGTCTGCGCTGAGTACTCGGTGGGGGGGGTGCTCCAGCTCCAAAGCCTCCCGAGGGCTCCGCGGGGGTCCCGTGCAGAAGCCCCGCTCAGGCAGGGCGAAGTGCCGCGGTTCGGGGTCTGGTGGCGGCTTGGCTGGGCAGCTGGGGCGTCGCGCAGGGCCTGGCGTCTAGGGAGCGTGACCCGCTGTCTCCCCGCAGGCGCCCCCTACCAGCTACCTCCCAGCACGCAGCGGCGCCCCCCTGAGCAGCTGCTGCTGGCGCCCGCCCCGCCCGCCCTGCACAGGCTGCTAGGTGAGCCGCCCCGGGCGGGAGGCCGGGCGGGCGGGGCGGAGCGCGAGGAGCGGCTTGTCTGCAGACCCCCTGGGAAACCCACGCTGCGTGGCCAAACGCACCACTCGCAGGGCTCAGGCTCAGCCCTGCCAGGGCGCCCCTGGGCTTCGGGGTCAGCGGGGCCCGTGCGGCGGTCTGAGGCTGCGGTCCTGCCCCAGGGGAAGCGAGGCCACGTCTGGGGGCATCGTCACGACTGGCGGGGGGGGTGCTCCTGGCGTCGAGAAGGTGGAGGCCAGGGATGCTGTTCCACCACCCACGGTGCCCAGGGTGCCCTGCAGAGGAGGACCCAGCCCCGTGTCTGCAGTGTCAGGGAGACCTGTCCAGGATGAGCCTGCTGCCCCGAGGGAGCAGGGCTCTGTCCTGCCGAGTCGAGCTCGTGCTCACGTGGCTGGGCTGCCTTGAGATGCCTCGTCCCTTCAGAAAGTGGATGAAGGAAACTCCCGTACAGTTTTCTCAATTCAACATCGGTAGCATATATTTACCGAGAAGACCGGCAGACTGGCTGACCACAACCCACGTGTCCTTGGGGAGAACGAAAAAGCGGGCTGGGGATGGCAGGAGCTGCGAGGGTCCCCACGTGGGCACGAGCCCCACGTGGCGGCGGGACATGCTGAGGCAGTGTGGGGACACGGGCCCCGGCACGACAACGGCACCGTGTGACCCCAGCACCACTCGGGCCCTGGGGAGCCTGCGCATCATTCCCGAACCCCACCCGCCCCCGCCTCGAGCCTCAGCTGGAGGGTTTCTGAGTTAAAACCTTGTCTTGGCTCCCCTCGTAGAATCCTTCAAGATTCAGTACCTACAGTTCCTGGCATACACAAAGACCCCTCAGTACAAGGCCAACCTGCAGCAGCTGCTGGACCAGGAGAAGGTGAGCCGCACCTGGTGCTGCCAGGCCCAGCTCCCCTCACCTGTGGGGCCTGATGGCCCCCGGGCCATGGCTGGCCGGGCTCTGCTGCCCCGTTTGAGGCGTCCTTGTCTGGGGACAGTGTGCCCTGCAGCCTCGGTGGCGGAGCTGGGGTTGGGGGCTGTGAGGTGCGGCCGCCCTCGGGCCCGGTGCGGGCACCCCGGCTTTCCTGAGGGCGGGAAGCGTCAGGCTCTGTGGCTCCTGGTAACGTGGTGCCACGTTCCGGGGTGAGGCCCTGACAGGGGTCTGGCCAACCTCCTCACGGGTGCGTGTCCGCCGCCGTGTCCGCCAGGCGGGCTGCGAGTCAGGCGGGGCGCCCGTCCCGGGGGCCTCGCGCTCACGGCCCTGCCCCGCAGGAGAAGAACGCCCGGTTGGTGGGCGCCGTGCAGCAGCTGTTCGGCCACTGCCAAGCTCAGAAGGAGGAGATCAAGAGGCTTTTCCAGCAGAAACTGGATGAGGTAGACGCCCTGCCCTGGCCACCCTGAGGCCACGCAGACGGCCCTGGCGCGGGATGGGGGGCAGGCGGGGCCCAGGGCCCAGCCCGGACGTCTGGCCAAGATCCAGAAGGACTGGTGCCCTCCTGGTGCTCTTCACGTTGAAAGTGTCCCTGATGGAGCGGCCTGGAGGTGGTCAGAGGGAGGCTTCCTGCCTCGTGATGCCCCCGGCCCCCCGTGAGAGCCCCCCTTTGCCGTCGTTTGTCCTCAGCTGGGAGTGAAGGCGCTGACCTACAACGACCTGATCCAAGCGCAGAAGGAGATCTCGGCTCACAACCAGCAGCTGAGGGAGCAGACGGAGCAGCTGGAGAAGGGCAACCGGGAGCTGAGGAGCCAGAGCCTGCGGCTGGTGCGCAGGGCGGGGCGCGGCGCGGCGGGGGCGGGGGCGCGGGGCGGGGCGGGGCGGGGCGGGGCGCGGCGCTGCGGCGCGGCGGGGGCGCGGGGCGGGCAGCCTGCTCCAGGCCGGGCCCCCAGGCCGGGCAGGGTCCCGGAGCAGAGAGGTGACCGAGGGCGGGCCCTGAGGCTGCGGCAGTGGGGCGCCCAGGGCCCTCCGACGCCTCACGGCCGCCCGCCCGTCCCCACAGCTCCAGGCACGGTGCGAGGAGCTGAAGCTGGACTGGCCCACGCTGTCCCTGGAGGGCCTGTTGAAGGAGAAGCAGGCCCTGAAGAGCCAGATCTCGGAGAAGCAGAGGCACTGCCTGGAGCTGCAGGTAGGAGGCCTGTCGGAGGCGGGGGGGCTCAGGCTTCAACTGGGGCACCAGGACCAGCGTCCTAGGCCCAGTCCCCGCCGCACCGCCGGGGCTGGCGAGCGCCTTGTGTCTGAGGCTGTCGCTGGCGGCCCTCGCTTGCACCGTGAGAACAGCTCGTGCTGACGAGGTGAGCAGAGGACGGTGTGGGAAGGAAGGACGGACAGATCAGCGCGCGGGTGCGGGCTTCCCGGAAGCCGGTCTGCAGGCCGAGGCCTCCCGCCGCGTTTGCGTCTCCCTAGCGAGGTTTCGTGATTTACGTGAAGCTTTCGCCGTTGCCTGGCCCTGGGGGCTCTTTCAGGGATGGGTTACTGCAGAATGGCACTGCAGTGAATTCCTCTGCACCGGAGGCTGTTCTGGAGGCTACGTCCCTAAAGACACACGTCCCCCAAGTAGCCGTCGGAGCGGCTGTAGGTCCCAGGATACGGTGTCGAGCTGCCTTCTGTGGTGGCCCGGCCCTGCTGCCAGCCTATGTGCAGGAGGAGTCTCAGGAGGCTGCGTGCTGGGTCCTGACGCTCCTGTGTAACCGAGAGGCGGCTCGAAGCTGTGGGCCCTTGATTCATTGTAGGGAGAGCCAGACAAACGATGCCTCAGGCCCCAGCCCCCGGGGCCCCCGCCCCCGGGGCCGGTACCTTACCCTCGCGGTCACGTTGACAGCCACAGAGCCTGGGCCCCTCGCTTCCTTAGGCCGGTGCGCCCGCGCGCCCGCGCTGACGCTCGTCTGCCCGTCACACTAGCTGGCCCACGTCCCTCTAGCCGGCCCACGTCCCTCTCGCTCTCGCAGGACCGGCCCTGCCAGTGAGGTGCTGGGCGTGGAGCCTCTCAGGCCTGACGCCTCCTCTCGTCCCCCAGATCAGCATCGTGGAGCTGGAGAAGAGCCAGCGGCAGCAGGAGCTCCTGCAGCTCAAGTCCTGCGTGCCGCCCGACGACGCCCTGTCCCTGCACCTGCGTGGGAAGGGTGGCCTGGGCCGAGAGCAGGAGGCTGAGCCCGGCCGGCCACACCTGGAGCTGGACTGCGCCAGGTTCTCCCTGCCCCACTTGAGCAACATGAGCCCAGAGCTGTCCATGAACGGCCACGTGGCCGGCTACGAGCTCTGCAGCGCGCTGAGCCGGCCCTCGCCCAAGCAGAACACCCCCCAGTACCTGGCCTCCCCCCTGGACCAGGAGGTCGTGCCCTGCACCCCGAACCACAGTGGCCGGCCGAGGCTCGAGAAGTTGTCCGGCCTGGCCCTGCCCGACTACACCAGGCTCTCCCCTGCCAAGCTGGTGCTGCGGCGCCACCTGAGCCAGGACCACACAGCCAACAGCAGGGCGACCGCCAGCGAGCTGCACCCACGGTGAGCTCGTGGTGGGGGGCCTTCTGACCGGGGGATCGTCAGTTTGGAAGAGAATCTCGGGGGTTGTTAGGCCCAGGCGGCCAGCTCTGAACGCAAAACCGCGGCTCTGAGGGCTCCCCAGAAAATGACCAAGGACACGTCTCGTTTCCAGAGCTGAGCATGCCAAGGAGAACGGCCTCCCGTACCAGAGCCCCGGCATCGCCAATGGCATCAAACTGAGCCCGCAGGACCCTCGGCCCTCGTCCCCTGCGGCCTTGCAGATGACGGGAGAGAAGGGTAGTGAGAAGGTGAGGCCACAGCTCTTGAGAAAGCGCCCGCGCGCAGGGTGGTGTAGGGCTGAGAGGGCGGGTGGGAGGCTGCCTGGCCGCGCCCTAGCCCTCGGGTGAGGCTGGAAGGGTGGGGTTGTCTCTGGGGAAAGGAGAGGGCGGGTTGAGCAGCAGGGGAAGGGAAAAGCCTGCTGCGCTCCTGTGATGGGGTGCGTGCTGGGGTGATGGGCGGGGGCCCTGGCAGGTCGGGAGGATCGCTTTGGGGTGGGGGTGACTTGTCACTGGTTGGAGGGCTGCTGTGTCCCTCGGGGCGGTGCTCAAGGCCCAGTTTCCTGGTCAGCGGGAGCAGGCCGGCCCGGTGGTGTGTCTGCAGGGTTTGAAGGAGCGCACCTACGCCAGCAGTGGGGAGGCCATCACCAGCCTGCCCGTCAGCATCCCGCTCAGCACCGTGCAGCCTAGCAAGCTGCCAGTCAGCATCCCTCTGGCCAGCGTGGTGCTGCCCAGCCGCGCCGAGAAGGTGGTGAGTGAGGCCCTCGGCCTGGAAGCCTGGCGTCCCCAGGCACCGTGTGTAGGCACCGAGAGAGCCGTTGCTCTTGTTCTTTCCCCTCGAGGCCTAGAGCCGCCTTGTTCAATTGCACGTGGTTAAGTTTTGAGCTTACTGTGATGCCCGAGAAAAACAATGTCTGATGTCCACATTTAATTCCAGTAACATTTTGCCACTTTTATCTTAGATCCATTTAGTAAAAGGTGACGTGTGCAAACGGAGAGGGACTAAAACTTCCAGAATCTGTAGAAATTTCTCCTTCTTTTTCTAGTTCACATGTGCATTCAGTCTCACACACATGGATTTGGAAATGACATTCTCCTGTGGAGTGGGCTGTTCGTGTTTATGGAGATGTCACTCACACACAACTCACCCACCTAAGGTGTTCGGTGCAGTGGGCTTTAGTACATTCACCAGTCTTGCAGCCATTTCTAGTTCCAGAACATTCCACCCCCCAAAAGGAAGCCCATCCCCACCAGCAGTCACCCACATCCCCTCCCCAGCCCCTGACAACCAGGAGCCCACTGTCTCTGTGGATCGGCCTGTTCTGGACGTTTCCCATCAATGGAATCACACACTGTGTGTCCTTCTGTGTCTGGCTTGTCTCACTGAGCATCGTGTTCTCAGGGTCTGTCCACGTTGTAGCGAGGGTCAGGGCTTCTCTCCTTTCCATGGCTGAGAGATGTTCCACCATATAGACGGAGCGCATTGTGTTCGTCCGTCACCTGTTGGAGGTCATCTGGGGTGTTTCCACGTTGGGGCTGCTGTGGACGTGCGTGTGCGGGTTTTGTGTGGGTACTTGCTGTTGCCTGGCTCCACGTAGGAGTGGAGTTGCTGGGTCAGATCGTAATGGCTGCCCTCACTGCTCTCCCTGCCGGTTTATCCCTGGCCCAGTGCTTGCCCATTAGCCAGGGCCATCCCTTAGAACCGAGGTCAGACACCTGTGCCTCACCTTGTGAGAACCTTCCCGTGGCTGCACACCAGGCTCACACCCTGAGCGGCCACTTGCCCTTCCGTGCTCGCGGCCTCGGGCCCTTGGCACGTCCTGCGGCGTGTGGCCGGCTCAGCTGACAATCTGCACTTTCTCTCCGCAGAGAAGCACCCCCAGCCCTGTGCCGCAGGCCCGAGAGCCCTCGTCCACGCTGGAGAAGCAGATGGGTGCTGGCGCCCACGGCTCCGGGGGCAGCGCTGCTGGGAGCAGAAGCCTCGCCCTGGCCCCCGCAGGTAAGGGCTCCCTCCCGTGCGAGGACCCAGAGGTGCCAGGTGGGCTCAGCACGTCAGCTGCACAGCGCGGCCTGGGGCTCGGGGGCTCCGAGCTGGGCTGTCCCGCTCTGCTCGTCTCCGCTGGCTGTGCTCGGCCTGGGCCCGTGCCGGTCCTCTGGGCGGGGGCTCCGAGCTGGGCTGTCCCGCTCTGCTCGTCTCCGCTGGCTGTGCTCGGCCTGGGCCCGTGCCGGTCCTCTGGGCGGTGGCGTCCTCGTCCAGCCGCGTTCCAGCCGGTTCTGCTCCTCCTCAGAGAGCTCCGAGGGAGGCTTCCGGGCGGGGCCCTGCGACCTAGACGGTGCCTGTCGCCACTGCCCAGCCATGGAGCCCGTCGGGGGCGGCGGGCGTGTGTGGTCAGGTTGCTTGCCTGTGTCCGCACGGCCTGATCCACGCCTGTTCTTCTGGGGGTAAAGAGCACGGGGAGGAGGCTGCTGTTGGGACGGCCGTCCCACCTCGGGCGCCGCTGCTCTCGCGTGGGGCGGGCATCACCGCTGGAGGTGCCCGGGGTCCACTGGCTTGTGCGTGAGCTCCAGGGCCCAACCATCCCAGGCCCAGAAGTGGGAAGAGCACACAAGTGACGGCCCGGGGACCCCCACTTGTCCCCATCCGAACCTGGTTCCGTGGTGCCGTCTCAAGGTGCTGGGCACTGAGCACGCGGAGAGCTGAGCTTCCTTGCGCTCCGCCGGGTTTGGCCAGGTGGGCATCCTTTCCCGGACGAGCTCCCCTGAGAAAGCGTGTCCTTCCCACAGGCTTCGCCTACGCCGGCTCGGTGGCCATCAGCGGGGCCCTGGCAGGCAGCCCGGCACCACTCGTCTCTGGAGCCGAGCCTCCCGCCCTGGACGAGTCCTCTAGCTCCGGAAGCCTCTTCGCCACTGTGGGGTCCCGCAGCTCCACCCCTCAGCATCCCCCCCTGCTGGCGCAGCCCCGCAACTGCGGCTCGGCCTCGCCCGCCCCCCAGCTCTGCGCCAGTCCCCGGCTCGGCACCCAGGGCCCGCTCCCCGACGCCAGCAAAGGAGACCTGGCTTCTGAGGCTGGCTTCTCGGATCCCGAGAGTGAAGCCAAGAGAAGGATCGTCTTCACCATCTCGACCGGCTCCAGCAGCGCCAAGCAGTCGCCTTCCAGCAAGCACAGCCCTCTGTCCTCGGGTGCCCGCGGTGACGGCGGCCAGAGCCACGGGCAGGACAGTCGCAAGAGGGGCAGGAGGAAGCGGGCGGCGGCAGGGACCCCCGGCCTCAGCTCGGGCGTGTCCCCCAAGCGCCGGGCCCTGCCGTCCGTCGCCGGCCTCTTCACCCAGTCTTCAGGGTCCCCCCTGAACCTCAACTCCATGGTGAGGCTGGGAGTGGCGTCGGGGGCGGTAGGTCCAGGGCGCTCCAGGGGCCTGCTGACGGGCTTGTGCATCTGACCCCTCAGGTCAGCAACATCAACCAGCCCTTGGAAATCACGGCCATCTCATCCCCCGAGAGCTCCCTGAAGAGCTCGCCTGTCCCTTACCAGGACAACGACCAGCCGCCCGTGCTCAAGAAGGAGAAGCCCCTGAGCCAGACCAACGGGGCCCACTATTCCCCACTGACCTCGGATGAGGAGCAGGGCTCTGAGGACGAGCCCGGCAGTGCCAGGCGAGTGGGGCCGACGGGGCAGGTCCCTGTGGCCGGGACGCGGGGCAGGCAGCTTCCCACCTGCCGCTGGGCGGTGGGCGCAGGGTCCTGACCCCACTTGGGGCGCGTCCTGGAGCAGACAGGCCTCTTCCCGGATTGTTCACTTTAACTGTGTAAGAAACAGCCCGTGAAGGGCCCAGAGCATCTGAGAGCGTCTCGCCACGTGCGTGTGGGGCGGAGCTGACCCCTGAATCTGCAGCTCCCGGGGCGGCGGTGCGTGGCGGGTGTTTCTTGGTGGCAGAGAGAAGGGGAGGGCGGCCGCCACGGCGGAGAGCCAAGAGGCAGGCGTGCAGGCTCCCATCAGCGCCTGGTGTCCACTCAGCTGACGGTGAAGAGTGCTTTCTTTCTGGGTTTTTTTTTTTTATAACAGCTTTATTAGGTATAATTCACATACCACACCGCCCGCTTGAAACGTGTGACCCAGTGGTTTTTGACGTATTCGTGGGGTTGTGCAGCCGTCACCACTGTCGGTTTTAGAACATTTTCATCGCCACGGAAAGAATCCCTGTACCCTTAAACACTGACTCCCGAGCCCCTCCCCCAGCCCCGGCCCCCACCATCTACTTCCTGTCTCTGTGGATGTGACTCCTCTAGGGACCCTGTGAGTGGGATCAGGCAGCGTGTGTCCTTCTGTGTCTGATTTATTTCATTGAGCGTCGTGTTCTCAGGTTCATCCGTGGTGTAGCAGGTATCAGAACCTCCTTCCTTTTTAAGACTAGTATTCTGTGTGTATACATCACGTTTTGTTTATCCACCGTGTGTCCGTGGACGCTTGGGTTGCTTCGTTTTCAGCTGTTGTGAATCGTGCTGCTATGAACGTTTCTATACTACATGTGTTTTTACTTGAAAATGTGTTTTCAATGTACCCAGTACTTAGGCGTGGAATTGCTGGATCTCGTGTGGCGAGTCTGGGTTTAACGTTTTGAGGAACCACCAGACTTTTCCACGGCAGCTGCCCCATCTCACACTGCTGCCAACCATGCACGAGAGTGCCAGTTTCTCCACATCCTCACCAGCACTTGTTAT
The DNA here is from genome assembly GCF_028564815.1 of Eubalaena glacialis. Classification (NCBI taxonomy): domain Eukaryota; kingdom Metazoa; phylum Chordata; class Mammalia; order Artiodactyla; family Balaenidae; genus Eubalaena; species Eubalaena glacialis. The sequence continues at coordinate 185,605,832 of NC_083719.1, read as the reverse complement.
TTTCTGGGTTTGTTTTTAGTACGGTAGCTATTTCTGTGAGGGTGTGGTGGTGTCGCCGTGGTTTTGACCTCATCTCCCTCGTGGCCGACGACGCTCAGCATCATCTGTTCCTCAGGGAGATGTCTGTTCAGGTCCCGGGCCCACGCTTGAGTCGGGTTGTCTTGTGCTGCTGTTGTTATGTCGTGAGAGTTCTTTAGACGTCTACGTACGGGATCCCTTGTCAGGTATGGGATCTGCAGCTGTGTTCTCCCGTCCTGTGGGTGGTGTGTTTACTCCATTGCTGGTGTCCTTTGAGACATAGGAGTGTTCAGTGTTGACGAGGCCCCGTGTGTCGTGTATCTGTGTTTTCTTTATTATTATTATTATTTTTAAAATTTATTTATTTATTGTTGGCTGCGTTGGGTCTCTGTTACTGTGTGCGGGCTTTCTCTAGTTGCGGCGAGCAGGGGCTACTCTTCGTTGAGGTGCACGGGCTTCTCATTGTGGTGGCTTCTCTTGTTGCGGAGCAGGGTCTCTAGGCACGCGGGCTTCAGTAGTTGTGGCATGCAGGCTCAGTAGTTGTGGCGCACGGGCTTAGTTGCTTCGCGGCCTGTGGGATCTTCCCGGACCAGGCTCGAACCCGTGACCCCTGCATTGGGCAGGTGGATTCTTATCCACTGCGCCACCAGGGAAGTCCCTTTCTTTAATTTTATTTAATGCTTAATTTATTTATTTTGGTCACTCCGGTCTTAGTTGTGGCATGTTTAGTTGCGGCATGTGGGATCTTCAGCTGCGGCATGCAGACTCTTAGTTGCGGCATGCGTGTGGGATCGAGTTCCCCCACGAGGGATCGAACCCGGGCCCCCTGCACTGGGGGCGCGGAGTCTTACCCGCTGGACCGCCGGGGATGTCCCTGTGTTTTCTTTAGTTGCTTGTGTTTTCAGTGTCTTGCTGAGTTACTCTTCCACGTACGAAAAGTACGTTGTGCAAGTTCTGGATTCTTTGGCGAGTTCTGTGTCTCTGGAGATCGTAGTTCTTCGGGACGGTCCACAAAAATCCTGACACGTGAAACACACACTGCTGTGTACTTCGGTGCAGCTATGGGTACAGCTTGCTGGGGAGTTAACGTGCTAGGTGCTGCGCATCCGCCTCTGTGGACGACGCGGTCTCCTAGAGCTTGAGAACACGTTAAGCACGGAGACAGTTCTGTCTGGGACTCGCGGCTGTCTCTGCGTGTTGGGAAACGGCATCCCTGCTCCTCCGCCGGGGCCCGGCTCTCAGCTGTGTCCCCCACCACGGCCGTCATCGTGCCGGCACAAGCGCCACCGCACAGGCATGGGGGCGCCGGGGGGCCCTGATGGCGGGTCATGCATTGCCAGCTTACCGACCCCGCTGGGCAATTTGGTGTAAATGTATAGCGCTCTGGTGTGCCCGTGGATTGCCATCATTCATCATCTCTTTTTTTTTCCTGATAGAATCGAGAGAAAAATTGCAACAATCTCCTTAGAAAGCAAATCTCCTCCGAAAACCTTGGAAAATGGTGAGTTCAGTGCTCCTGATGCCTGAGTCTTTGGTGCCCGGCCTTTGAGGAGCCACATGGGGCTTCCAGAGTGGTCCCTGGGTGGTGTGGGTGCTGCCCGGCCTCCTGGCCCCTTTCCCTGCAGACGTGGCAGGCGCTCTGGGTGCTGCCTGGGTAGATGGGGCGTGTGTGGTGCTCTGTGCCGACACGCCGGCCCTCCCGCACAAGCAGCCCTGCTCCCTGAGCTTCTCCCACGGCCCCACCCTCGCCAGGTCAGCCCCGTCCTCCGCCAAGGGGGCTTGTCTTGGGGGCGGGGGTCATTCCGAGCCGGTGGGGGTCTGGTCCCCGCAGCTTCCGCTCTGCCCCACCCGGCCCAGGCCTCACAGCTGTTGCCTTTCCTGGCAGGTGGCGGCCTGGCGGGAAGGAAGGTGCCGGCCAGTGAGCCGGTCAACAGCAGCAAGTGGAAGTCCACCTTCTCGCCCATCTCCGACCTCGGCCTGGCCAAGGCAGCCGACAGCCCGCTGCAGGCCGCCTCCGCTCTGAGCCACAACTCCCTGTTCGCTTTCCGGCCCGGCCTGGAGGAACCTGGCGCAGCTGACGCCAAGCTGGCTGCCCACCCCAGGAAGAGCTTCCCAGGCGCGCTGCCGGGAGCGGGCGGGCTGAGCCCCAGCAGCCATCCCGCCAGCGGCTTCGCCCTGGGCGGGGGCCTGGCGGCCGACCTCAGTTTACACAGCTTCAGCGATGGTGCTTCTCTCTCCCACAAGGCCCCCGAGGCGGCCGGCCTGGGCGCCCCCCTGAGCTTTCCCGGCCCGCGGGGCAAGGAGGGCAGCGCCGCAGAGCCTGGCCCCTTCGTGAACAAGAGGCAGCTGGACGGACTGGCCCCGAAGGGCGAGGGTGGCCCGCCTGTGTGCGGGCCCGCGGACAAGGCCTCAGCGACGCACGGCAAGGCGGGCAAGGGCCGCGACCGCGAGCCCGACGTCAAGAACGGCCACAACCTCTTCATGGCCGCCGCTGCCGCCGCCGCCGCCGCTGCCGCCGCGCCCCCCGGGGGCCTCCTCAGCGGCCCGGGCCTTGCCCCAGCGGCGTCCTCGGCAGGGGGCACGGCCCCGTCCGCCCAGACCCACCGCCCCTTCCTGGGCGCCTTCGCCCCCGGCCCGCAGTTCGCGCTGGGCCCCATGTCCCTGCAGGCCAACCTGGGCCCGTCCGTGCTGCAGTCCCTGTTCAGCTCTGTGCCCGCCGCCGGCCTGGTGCACGTCTCAACCGCCGCCACCAGACTGACCAACTCGCACGCCATGGGCAGCTTCTCCTCTGGGGTGGCCGGCGGTGCAGTTGGAGGTAGGCAGCGCTCTCCGGCCGCGCGGGACCCGCTGGGGGACGGGCCGCGGGCCGCACGCTGTCACCGGCGCCCTCCAGGATCGCTGGGTTTAACCACCGCTGTTTGCAGGTTCCCTTCCAGGGCCCCCTGAGGGGGGAGAGGCTGTGCCCGCGTATCCCCTTGGGTCCACTTTGCACCCGTCACCTCGTTCCTTTTCGCGAAACGCAGACGTGACTGTCGTGTGGGCAGAGCGCTCAGGCGTGAGTCGGCCTGTGCCAGGCTCTCTGGTCTGATGGCGTCCCTCTCGCTCTCGGGAGCTGGCGCCAGACGGGGCTCTCTCCTTCCTCCCCGCGGAGGTCACCTGTCAGGCCTGACACGGCCCGGACTCCGGGCAGCCTTGGGGCCGGTGCTGGGGAAGAGCCAAGGGCCGCGGCGCCCGCCACATGCACCGTGGCACGTGCGGGGTGGAGAGGAGCGCAGGGAGCCACAGCCGGCCCCTTACTGGGCACGGCGCTGGGGCTGGGCTGGGGAGGGGAGGGGAGCCGTCCTGCAAGTAATCCTAGCGCCTGTGCTCCTGCTGCCTGCGCTTCGCCCTCACCTGTGCTGCTCGCACGCGGAGCTGGAGCTGCAGCCGCCGTCGGCTTCCCCTTCTCCGCGCGCCTTCCTTGGCTTGGCTGGCGATGCCCGCCTGTTGAAGCTGGGTTTTTCTCTCCTGTTTGCAGGTGCCTTTAACCACGCGGTGCCTCCCGCCTCCGCTCATCCGTTTGGAGCCAGTTTCGGCAGTGGGGCTGCATGTCGCAGCGCCACGCTGAGCCTAACCCCGCTGCAGGCGGTGGCCAGCACCCCGGCCTCTTCCTTTCAGGCCCCGTCCCCTGCGGAGCCGAGGCCGCCCCCGCCCCCTCCGCACCTGGGCCGGCCCCCTCTGGGGCAGCCCGCCCTCCACGCCCCCCCCCCTCCTAACGCCGCCTTGCCTCCGCCCCCCGCGCTGCTCCCGGCTAACTCTGAGCCCGTGCTCCTGCAGAACCTCGCGTCCCTCCCAGCTAACCAAGCTTTCTTACCTGCCTCCTCTGCTGCCTCTGTGCCGCCTGCTAACGCCTCTCTGTCCATCAAGCTCGCCTCACTTCCGCACAAGGTGTCCCGCCCCTCCTTCACGGTGCACCACCCGCCCCTGCCCGGGCTGGCCCTGGCCCAGGCCGCGCCCGTGATCCCGCAGGCCAGCTCCACGGGGCCGCCCGCCGTGTGGGTTTCCCTTGGCATGCCACCTCCGTATGCCGCGCGCCTTGCGGGGGTTAAGCCGCGATAAAGACCTTGCTTAGCTAGCAGTTCATATTCTGTAAGGTAAGGCTAGAGCTCGACCAGGCGGCCCATACGAGAACCTGAACTGACCTTCCTTTGCAGAGAGCAGGCGGGCCCGCGGGGCTCCATGGAGGGGCCCGGGGGCCAAGGCTGCTCTCCTGCGGCCGGGAGTTGTGAAGGCAAAGAGCCAGGGAGGCAAGGGAACCCGGGCGGCGAGAGCAGAGCGAGGGAGGGTGTGGCTGGCCCCCCCACTTCCGCCGCTGCTGGTGGACCCTCCCCCCAGGTCACCGAGGGAGGGGGCCAGGAGGAGTCAGTCAGGGCTGGCGTCCTGGCTGGGTGGAGCCCAGCTCGAGCTTACCGCCGCCCTAGGCTTGGCATCTGCAGCAGCCGGGGACCTGGGCAGCCCTGGCATGGGGTCATGGGGGCAGTTCAGGATCCCAGCTTGGCCTTGTGTGCGCTCTTGGGCACCTCAACGCTTTTAAGGCCCCGGGTACACGGCAGGCCTTCAGGACGTGGGGGTCACGTCTGTTGGGCTCCTTTGCTAGAGGGCCTGCCTGCAGGGGCCGATGGGCAGCAGGGTGAGTGTGGCGCCAGCCCCACAGGCAGGAATGCCGGGCGGGTGGTGGGGCTCTGTAGTTGTGGCCGAGGCCCGGCTCCTCCGGCCCCCGAGGCGCACGGCCTGGCCTGTGCCTTTCAGACCATCTGTGTGGGGTCAGCGGAGACAAGCGTAGGAAGGGCCCGCTTTCGGGAGCTGGACGGGGCAGGTGTCTGCGAGACCTCCAGGGAGGGTCCTGGGCCCCGGTGCAGCTGGCCCGGCCACTGCTGGTGCTGCGTCCACATCCCCCTGGGGCCAGGACTGGAGCGGGGGGTCCGCCTGCCGTCCTTGGCTGTCCGTCGTGTTTTTAAGTGGAAACAGATGGGAGGCCGCTGGAGTCTGACGGGCTCCTGGTCAGGGTGCAGGTCAGCGGACAGCCCTACCCGAGGCCTGGGGATGGGCTGTGCCTCGGTTGTTGGAAAAGCCCAGAAGGTAGGGCGGCTCAGCCTGCAGTGGCCTCACGCCGTCAGAGGAGCTTGGAGAGGGCAGACGTGGATGTGCACTGGGAGGTCGGGGGCCAAGCCCACGGTGGACGCTGCCTGCCTGCCATCCTGGCCGCGCCGGCCTCACTCCTGGCCTGTGCAGGCTTGTCCTGGAGCGCTGCCCGGCGTGGGGACCGGGGAGGGTCTCCTGGGGAGGAGGGGAAGCCAGGACCCAGCCAGCGCCCCACACGCACTGGAAGGGCCCGGGGACAAGACCTCCTGCCTCTGATGGGGCCCAGGGACGTGGCTCAGGGTGCTGCCACCACCACGTCTGCCGTCTGTCGTCCATCCGTCCGTCTGTAGGCGGCTCTGGCGCCCTGGCCTGGGGGTGCGACGGGCTCGTCTGGACGCGAGGCTAACGCTATGCTGCCTTTCCTCCCGCGCCGTGTCCGCAGGTAACTAGGATTTCTACCTCAACCGCGAGACTATGCAAGGATGGGGCGGGCTGGCGGCGCGGGCCCCCCCGCAGGACGGCGAGGACGGACGGAGGCCAGAGGACAGGCTCTACTGTGAATCAGCGCCGCGCAGAGCTGCGGAGACGGCGCGCTGGGGCCTGGCTCCAGCCTGTACTGTCGATAGTTTTAGATAAAGTATTTATCGTTTTTTAAAAAGTATAAACAATTTTGACTTATTTTATTCCACCGAAGTCGTGAAGGCAACCTATCGAGAGATGTAGATACTATATATATGAGAGAATATATGTAAAGACATCGCCGAAGGACCGGCCCACCGCGGAGACGCCGCCAGCTGGCCCGGTGCTATCTCGTCGCCAGGCTCGCGCCTCCACGTGCTCTTGGTGCTGACTCTCGAGGTTGACCACGCCAACGCCAGGCCCTAGCACCTGGCGTGTTCATTCCCGCCGCTCTTCCCATACCAAAGGCGGCGTCTCCGGTGGAGGCCCGCCCCGCCATCACTGTGAACGGCCTCGGCTCAGCCCTTGGGATGGCGCCTTTGGCATCGGAACGGCGGTCCTGCGCGGCAAGGCTGCGGTGGCGGAGCCTCGAGGAGGGGACCCGTTCTCAGTGGTGCTTGTGAGGAGGGTCTGGTACCCGACTCTGCTGCCTGCCTGGCTGGCTCGCTCGTGTGACAGGTGCATTTGTACGTCTCCGCTCGCCCTGGGCTCCCGCCGCAGCCCCCCGCTGCAGGGTCGGCTCCTGTGGTGGCCGGGGCCGCAGGCGGGTTAGTCGTGGGTGCCTGCTGTGTCTACAGGGGAGTCACGCTGACAGGTGACAGTATTTTACAGAGAGGTGATGAAAATTTATAAATTTCATAGACGGACTTCATTTATTTTTAGACTGTATGACGAATACACAGTAAACTAAAGAGAAAAGGAAGAAAGGAAAGTGGGAGGAAACCCTCCCATCTGTTCTAGTGCACAGCGGCGCTGGCCCAGGGCCCGCCTGCCCACCCTGCTGGGGTGACACCTGCCCCATCTGAGCAGCCACAGTGGTGCTTGGGAAGGGATGCGCTGGGGGTGGCCGGGCAGGAGGGCTGCTCCCTGAGGCTCCGAGATGGCCGGTAGGGCTCTCGGTCCCTCGAGCACAGCACCTGTGACCGGTCCTGGGCCCCTGGGTGGAGCAATGTTGTCTGTGTGCCTCCCGAGAAGCTCTCGGTCCCCCGAAAGGGCCGACATCGGCCAAAGGTGCTGACAGCGGGCCTGGACCCAAGGTTGGGTGCCCCAGCGAGGGCTGAGCGTGGGCAGTCGGAGCCCCATCCTCAGGTGCTTGCCCCCCAGGTGGCACCCATCAAGGAGCGCGGGAGGGGGGGCCTCTGTGTGGCAGCCTAATGTGAGCCTTCCCCGGCCTGGCCGACTCCACACACCCTCCAGAGGTGGACGCCACGGGCCCTCTGCCTGCCCGCGAGCAGGGTCAGTGTGGTGGCCGAGGCCCGGCCCCGCTTCCTGACCCCTGGGACGCAGGCCACAAGGGTCAGAGCGGGCCAGTGCGCTGCCTGCAGCCACCTCTACACCGTGCGGGGCAACAATCAGGCTAGAGACGGAGCCTTCCTCCTGTGACTGCCCACCCTGCCCCCTTCCCCCCAGGTCGGTGCTCTCGGTGCACGATGGTGCTGTCCTGACCCCCGGGCCCCGGCCTCTCCAAGAGGCTCCCCTCCCCGTGTCAGGAACACAGGGCTCCCGAGAAAGCTGCGGCACTGCCAGCGGAGTCCCCATCTGAACAAAGGACACTGTACAAAACACTGCGTCACTTCGGGAGGACGACCGCGCCGCGTCTGTCCTCTGCACACACACGCAGGCACCAGGGGACGGACGACCCGCGCGGAGTCTGCCCCACAGCGGGGCCCAGCTCGGCCTCTCCACACCCACCCTCCGGTCCCAGCCTGAGCGCCGCCGCTGCCGCCAGCCACAGGAGTAGGGCGCCGACTGGCGTGCGTGGAGAGCGGCCCCGCGGGAGCCCCACCGCTGCTGCCGACGCGGGTGCTCCAGGTCTGACGGCTGCCGTCGCTTTGCTCAGGAAAACCTAACAACTAGGACAGCCTCCGGTCAGGGGGTGCGTCCTCTGTTCAGCTATGAATTGTGACCTATTTAAGAACCCCCCCCCCACCCTTATTTATCCTGCCAGCCGGCCCGTCTACAGTTAGGACTGTTTGTTCTCATTTACACATCCATCCACGCTGGCTCTCGCATCCCTGCCTTGGTTTGTAACGCAGACGGGCTTTGCTTTCTTGTTCTGGTAGCCTGTGTTTCAGTTGGGGCGCTGGCTCCACCCCCTCTTCCCAAGGGAACCCCACTGCACTTGCGTTTCCATCTCTAGACGCTGTAATAAAATACCTGTTTTCACTTGAACCTGGTCTGGTGGCAGTGTTTCTTCCCGACCGTGACACGGCAAGGTCCTGGAGCGCAAAGAGGGTCCCGGGCCGTGATCACCATCCCCAATTGGGGAGAACAGTCACTCCCAGCAGAAGCCCCACCTGCTCCGGAAGGCAGGCCCTATGACCACAGCAGACAGTGAGCCCCACCTCAGGGAGGCCCAGCCCCTCCTTGAGGGCCGACACCTGACTAGGTCAGGCCCACCCAGGGTGGGCCTCCTTCTTGACTAACTGAAACCGACTGCTTGGGTACTTTTCACAACACCAACAAAACCCTTTCCGAAGTCCCGCCTGCACTCAGAAGGAGGCCTGTGAGCCCCAGAGGCCCTGTGGGCTGGGCCCCAGCCTCCCTACCTTTCCTGGCTCTGGGTTCTAGGCCTCCTCTCCTCTGTTCCTACTGGGCACTTAAACCTTGAACCTGGGCAGGGCCTCACTTCCCTCAGGACCCCGCTGTGACTCTGCGGGACCGGCAGCCTGCGGAGGGCAGAGGTCCCTCTCTGCATTCACTGCACCGCCGTCCCATGTGAAAAAGAGGTACCTTTATTTGAACAGAACAAACTGGCCACCCCAAAGGCGCACCTTCCAGCTCTGCCCAGAGGCGTCCGGCCGGGGCCTGCCCCTTCAGCAGGAGAATTCACAGCGGCCCCAACATGGGCCCACGCCTTTCACAGCATCACCTAATGTTGTACATTCAGCCTGCACGGGGCAGGAGAGTTGCGTCAGCCTCAGGCACCTGCCAGGCCTGGATGGACGCACCCAAGGGGCCGGGCACAGCTCCTGGGAGGGGACACCTGTCCCCTGGCAGCAGCATGTGGCACTGAGGTGCCAAACCAGTCCAGTGGGTCCCAGTGCATCCAGAAGGGGCTTGCTGGGTTGTTTCTTCAAAAAGGCAGCTCCTGTGGGCCCTGGGGCTTTTAAAATCTTTAAACCAAGACACCTCCCACGGCAAATCCAGGCTTGGCCAGGAAACCCGGGACCCAGGGAGGGTTCATCCAGCCCCCAGCAGGAAAGCTGAGGAGCCCCACACCCAGACTCATGCCTTCAGGCCACTCAGCTGGAACCTGGCCTCCTCCGATATGCCGAACTGCTCCAGGGGATCCTGTGTGGGTGGACGATGGGGGGGGTGGGGGACGGCATGAGCCTGGGCCCAGAAGACCCCCACCTCCCACCCCTGCACCCATGTGCACCTTGCCAGTCATCTTCTGGATCTCGTTTCTGTAGAAGATGAGGCTCCTCCGCATGAACTCGTAACTGGGGAGGAGGGTGGTGTGAGTCCACAGGGCCTGCCCCGCGCCTGCCCCAGGCCCCCAAGGCGGCCGCACCCCACCTGGCTCGACGCAGAGCAGTCATCCACTCCTGACATTGCTCCTCACTGCAGCACTCAAAGTGATACTTTCTCTCTGGGTCCTCTAGGAAGCCTGCGGAGGGAGCAGCCCCCATCTGTCCCCGCTCGCTCCCACCTCCCCCCCACCCAGCCCTCAACTTCCTCTTGCCATTGTCCACGACTGTCCCCTTTCCAGCCCCGGCCCGCCTGGGCCCACTGCTTCCCACCAGCTGGGTGTCAGTTGAACTGTGTCCCCCAAAAGATGTATGTTCGAGTCTTAAAACATGAGACATTTCCCAGGACTATGAATCTATCTGGATGTGGAATCACTGCAGGTCTAAGTAGTTACAAGCAGTTAAGCTGAGGTCACGCTGCGCTAGGGTGAGCCTCTAATCCAACAGGACTGGTGTTCTTAAGAAAAGTGAAACCTGGACACGACCACATAATGGAGAAGATCCCATGAAAAGGAAGGCAGAGATGGAGTGACAACGGTCGCCAACGACCCCCCAGAAGCCGGGAGAGAGATCATGGGGGCAGATTCTCCTTCAGAAGGAACCAGCCATGCCAACACTCTTGATGTCACACTTCTTGCCCCCCAGAACTGGGAGAAATAAATTTCTGCTGTTTAAGCCCCCCATTCTGTGGTACTCTTCTTGCAACCTCCCCAGGAGACTAGTTAGAAACTCCGTCTTCGCCTGCAGACCACACCCTCTCAAGACGACCCAGTTGAATCCTCCCAGGCCCCCAGCACAGGGCCCTGATCCCAGGAGAAATGAAACAGTTACAGCGAGGCACCCCGAGAGGGCAGCGCTCCCCAACAAGACAAGGGCGGCCTCTGGGGTAGTGCGCTCGGCCGGGGCCCCCACCCGGAGGAGCCAGCGCGAGTGGGGCTGCCCGGGACACTGGACTCAGCCTCTGGGGACTCAGGCGGGGCCGCGCCGGGGTGGAGCGGGGCGGGACGGGGTCAAGTAGCCTCGCCCCAGGCCGCACTCACTGATGGAGAAGCCGCTGGGTTCTTCCTGAGTGACTCTGCAGTGCTCCAGCAGCAGGGCTCCGACGGGCTAGGGGCAGACAGGCGCATGGGGGCGGGCGCCGGGAACCTGCCCGCCCCCCCGCCCCGCCCCCGACTCCAGACCCCGCCCTCCAACTGCGGCCGCCCCCCCCCCACAACTGCGGACCCGGACCCCGACCCTGACCCCAACCCCCGCCCCGGCCCTCCCCGCCGCCCTACCTCCGCCTCGTCCGTCCGGAAGTAGAAGAGAAAGTTGACCACCAGCTTCACCAGCCGCCGTTTCACCACTGCAGGAACAAGGCGGGCTCGCGCGGGTTCCGCGGCTGCGCACCCCCGCCCCCCGGCCGCCCGGCCGCCCGGCCGCCCGCCCGCTCCGGCGCCCCGGGCCGCTCACCGCTGCCCTTCTTGGGGCCCCGCATGCCCAGCTCGGCTGCCATCTCGGCCGGCTGCCGGGACAGCGCCTGCAGCTCCTTCTCGTTATAGCGCATGGCGCCGCTGGGACCCAGAACGCGGAGCGCTGGGCCGCGCCCTCCGGGCCGCCGTCCCCGCTCGCGCCGCTGCCGGCGCCAAAAGAGTCCCACGGCGTCGTCCCGGAAGCGCGGCCCGGAGCTACCACGCCTGCGCGCTCCCGGGCCGCTCAGCTTGTCCTACACCGGCGAGTGGCAGAAGCGTCCCAGGGGCTGCCGGGGCCGGGTAGAGCCCTCGTCGGGGGCACGGGGCAGTAGGCAAGATGGACGGTTGTCATGTAACCAGGCAACAAGGTGGACCTGGGGTGGAAACAATAAAGCACCCCCACGACCGATAGCGCCCCGTACTCAAGGGAACAGGCAGACGGGAGTGCGAGACGAGAAGCAACTCGCTTTCCCGCGAGAACTGGCTCCGCGCGAGTTTGGCCGACCGAAAGGACATTGAGAGCCGGTGCGCACGCGCGCTTCGGCTTCCGGCCTGCACTCCCTGCTGCCCGCTTTCCTCCAGCCTACGAAGCGTCTAGCCCGCGCCGCTGGGCGGGCCGGGCATGCGCACACGGAAGACCCCGCCCCGCCTGCCCTCGGAAGTGCTTCCTTAGCCCGCGGCGCGCATGTGCAGAACGAAGTCGGCGCGGCGGCAGAGGTGGCGGCTGAACAGGCGACGGCAGTGCTGCCGCGGGTGAGAGTTAAGAGCCGCGCGGGGCTAGGGCGGCGACCGAGAGGGGCTCCCTGGAGGGGAGTGGGCGAGGGGCGCCTCGGCAGGGGCGCGGGCTGGGGGCGGGCGCCGGCTCCCCGTCCGCGCCCGGCGCTGGGCAGGCCCGACCCCCCCTCTCCCCCCGCCCGCTAGGAGCTCCGGCTGCAAAGGCCCGTTGGGTCGGGTTGGGTCAGGTCGGGTCGGGTCGGGTGGCGGTTCCCGTGGTCCGGGGCGCCTTCCCTGCGCCCGGGAACTCGTCCGTTGGCTTGTTGCCTCTGTGGTCCGGGACTCACCTGGATAGGGGTGACGGCGGCCCCAGTTCCAGGCCCACCGTGTAGAAAGGAAGGTCCGGAGGCGGAGCGCCCGGCACCGCGCCCGAGGCCACCAGAGCCCGTTAGCTGGGCCCGTTTCGCAAGCGAAGCCCCGAGGTTAAGTGACTTCCCCGCCTGTCAGTCTAGGTGCTCGTCCTCTTCTCCCTTCTGCTCTTTGGCAGCTCAGAGCGACCGAAGGGAGCTTGTAAATAGCGTGAGTTTTTCCGGATGCGTCGGGCGTAGACGTGGTCTCTCGACCTCCTACCGTGATTGCTGAGGTCTTACGTCTGCCTCCCGCCCACCTGCTCCAGCCTCACCCTACACTTCGTGCACGTGGTTGTAGACACTACTTTAGCCAAGCTGTCGGTTTTCTTTTCTTTTTTTTTTTTTCTTTTTACTATTTATTTATTTGGCTGCACCGGGTCTTAGTTGCGGGCCGTGGGATCTTAGTTGCGGCATGCACGTGGGATCTAGTTCCCTGACCAGGGATCCAACCGGGGCCCCCTGCATTGGGAGCGCGGTGTCCTAGCCACTGGACCCCCTGTCAGTCTTATTTTCTAGGGCTGAAAATAGTGTCCGCTGCTTAGGCGGGTAGTGTGTTGAGCTGTGCTGCTTTTCTTATACCATTCTCGCTCCTGCCCCCCAAAGCTCATTAACTTCTTCACTTTTCCTATTCGCGTGATTTTCTTTGCTTGTTTTTAAACCTTTGTGCTCAAAGCGTTTTCACCTCACACGCCTAGCGGTTGTATTTTCCCACACGTTGAAACAAATGGATGCCTTTTTTCCTTCCCCCGTGGAAACTTCCCTCTCAAAGCTGGCATCCTCCGGCTCCGGTCGGGACTGGAGCACCACCTTGCAGCTGAGTAGCTGTCCTAGAACCTGCTGTCCGGGCTCCCCTGGGCTGGCTTGTTTTCAGTGTGACCATCTACTCCCCTTCCTTTCTTCCATCAGAGCTCATCAGGTAGCTTTTGAAAAAGTCAACTCATTTGTTTATATTGAGCTCTCGGTTAGCTGAAAACGGCTTTATTTACCCTCACAGTCAGAAGTGTGGGTGTAAAGTTCCAGATCAAAAGCCCCCGGTGGGAATTGTGAAAGCATTGCCCGTCTTACGAGTTCCGTGCTGTTCTGAAGGGTCTCGTCCCGTTCTGGTTTCCGACCTCTTGTTTCTGATTTTCTTTCTGTCTAGTAGAAACTTTAGGTTTTCATTAGAGCCGTGAAATTTCATGGTCTCTTCGTTTGAGAGTGTTTTTCTTCGTTTTTGTCTGAAGATTAGGTCCTTTCAGTCCTGGGGTATTTTCTTTTATTTCATAGGTCATTCCTTTGATGATATTTTTCACGTTTGTTCTTTTTAGTTGTTATTTTATGTGGGTCTATAGTTGATTTACAACCTCGTGTTAGTTTCAGGCATACAGCAAAGTGATTTATACACATACATGTGTGCACTCTTTTTCAGGTTTTTTTCGCATATGGGTCATTGCAGAGCATTGAGCAGAGTTCCCTGCGTTATGCATGAGGTCCCTATTGATTACCTTTTTTTTTTTTTGAATAAAGTTATTTATTTTATTTATTTATTTTTGGCTGCGTCGGGTCTTCGTTGCTGCGCACGGGCTTTCTCTAGTTGTGGCGAGCGGGGTCTACTCTTCGTTGCGGTGTGCGGGCTTCTCGTCGTGGCGGCTTCTGTTGTTGCGGAGCACGGGCTCTAGGTGCGCAGGCTTCAGTAGTTGTGGCTCACGGGCTCAGTAGTTGTGGCTTGCGGGCTCTAGAGCGCAGGCTCAGTAGTTGTGGTGCACGGGCTTAGCTGCTCCGTGGCATTTGGGATCTTCCTGGTCCAGGGCTCGAACCCGTGTCCCCTGTATTGGCAGGCGGATTCTTAACCACTGCACCACCAGGGAAGCTCTGGTTATCTATTTTAAGTATAGTAGTGTGTCCACATTTCGTTCTGTTTTCAGTCCGGGATTTCTAGGTTCTTGCTTTGCTTCTTGTTATTTTGCTATTGTTGTTGTTATTGTTGTTCATTTTTCTGTTCTTCTTTATGAAAGCCTTCTTTGAGTCTTACCTTCAAGCGCTTGTATTCATTGTTTTGTCAGGTTCATCACGTTTGCTTTTAAAGGGTTTGTCTTTTTTTTTTAACTTTATTTGTTTATTTAGGCTGCACCGGGTCTTAGTTGTGGCATGCGCACTCATAGTTGCAGCATGTGGGATCTAGTTCCCCGACCAGGGATGGAACCCAGGCCCCCTGCATTGGGAGCGTGGAGTCTTACCCACTGGACCACCAGGGAAGTCCCAGGGTTCGTCTGGTTTTAATTCACCGTGCTCACCTTTGGCACCTGTTTTAGTTTCACGGTGTGGTAACGTCTCCTGTCATCCACTGACGTTTCCACCAGGTTTCTTTTTTCTCTGATATACACGTTTCTTTGCATCTGTTTATGTTAAGTTACCAGTCTGCGTGGAGAGCAGTGCTTCTCATCTAGTGAGCTCAGTGGGCCTGGCAGAGTGCTGGGGTTTGGGGAGTGCGGGGGGGGCCCCCAACTGTGAGTGTCTGAGAATACTGTCTCTGGTACTCTCTCCCCAGAAAAGACTCCTGATCTCCCCTGGGCTGGGAGCACCAGCTGGGTCTCCTGCCTGCTGGACACAGACCAGGGGAAGGGGTGTTGCCTGCTGCTCAGCGGGTGGGTTTTTTGTTGTCTTTTTTTTTTTTTTTTTGGCTGCATCAGGTCTTCGTTGCTGTGCGGGCTTTCTCTAGTTGCGGCAAGCGGGGGCTACTCTTTGTTGTGGTGCGTGGGCTTCTCATTGCGGTGGCTTCTCCTGTTGCGGAGCAGGGGCTCTAGGTGCGCGGGCTACAGTAGTTGCAGCACGCAGGTTCAGTAGTTGTGGCTCACAGGCTCTAGAGTGCAGGCTCAGTAGTTGTGGCGCACGGGCTTAGTTGCTCCGCGACATGTGGAATCTTCCCGGACCAGGGCTCGAACCCATGTCCCCTGCATTGGCAGGCGGATTCTTAACCACTGCGCCACGAGGGAAGCCCCAGCCGGTGGGTTTTGATGGACCTGCCCCCTTTTCACCCTGGCCTCATCTCAGTGTCTGATAGGTACTGGCGTTTGCTGTAACGTGGTGAGTGATTAAGTATTTGTTTGCGTTTGGGTTTCCTGAGCCAGTCAGATCCTCTCCACAGGTGCTTTCGTGACACCTGTGGCACGTACTCCCGGTTAGAACAAGAGCTTGTTCTGGCTGCTTAAGAAGAAACTGGGCTCCCCCCAAAATGATTGGAACTCTTGGCTCTGTTAGTGTTTTGCCTTTACCAGTTGGCGGCTCTGGGTGGACTTGGCATGAAATAAAAAGTCTAGCCCTGGGATCCTGCAGCCAACTAGATCACCGCGCTGGTCACCATATGTGAGGTTTTTGTAAACTCATCAAGTCACACTGCGGGTCAATGGCACAGCTGGCTGGTGCCTGGACTGTTAGTTTCCTGTGGTCGGTGCAGCAAACCACCACAGACCTAGTGGCTTAAACGACCTAAGTTCATGATGCAGCTCTGGAGGTCAGAAGTTCAACGTGAGTCTCACTGAGCTTTATTCCTTTCGGAGGCTCCAGGGGAGCATCGGTTCCCGCCTTTCCAGCTTCTAGAGGCGCTGCATCCCTGGCTCGTGGCCCGTTCTCCATCCTCATAGCCAGCAGCGCAGCATCTCCCGTCTCTCTCTGCCTCTGACCCCCCCCCCCCGCCTCCCTCTTATAAGGACCCTGTGATGACACTAGGCCCCTTGGGGAATCCAGGGTCCTCCCCATCTCAGGGGCCTTAACCCCACCTGCAAAGTCTTCTCTGCCCCGTGAGGTGACACGTCCAGGAACCCCTGGGATTGAGATAGGGACATCTTTGGCGGGGGTCATATTCACTCCTGGGCCCCATCCCTGTGAATTTACCCCAACAGAGACAAGATACCAGACACCTGGGGCCAACATTGACCAGTGCGAAAGGGAGTGTAAGATGAGAGAGAGGTACCTGGAGGTTGGGTCTGAGCTGAGCCCGAAGGAGGGTGGGAAACAGTGGCTGGGCTGGAAGAGACATCAAGGGCTCGAGAGAGCCTTCCTCAGCCGCGAACGAGCCGTGAACATCTTGTGCGTTAGGCAGTGGGGGGGGGGGGGATAGGTTGGTAGATGTGTTCCTTGTTTCCAGCAAATGTACAGTTGAGCCAGAGAAGCAGAATTTAGGGTGCAAAAAGTAAGTGTAAGACAATCACGGTATTCAGAGGAGGGAGTGAACAGCATGGGCTTGGGCGGTCTGGGGAGCCTTCCTGGAGGAGGTGAGACTAATTAGTGAGAGCTTGGTCTCATTTTGCCCTTTGCCATTTCGGGTCCTTGGGCCTTTGCACTCCTCAGGCTGGGGGGACTTCCTTAGTCCACCCCTAAGGTCACCTGGAGATGCCCTGTTTCTTCTTCTTCCTCCTCGTTTCCATGTGCCTGGCCCATCGTGGACCCTCAGCCACTGGAAGGGACTTGGTGAAGCTTGGGCGTGGGGCTGAGGGCGGCGAGAGCGGGGCGGGGGGTGAGGCTGAACCAGGAGGGCGAGGCCTCCTGCACAGCCTCACAGCTGCCCCTTGGCCTCCACAGGTTTCCCCTCTGGTCTGGTAGAGCCCCAGGGTCCTCACCATGGACTTCCAGCATCGCCCCGGAGGCAAGACCGGGAGCGGGGGCGTGGCCTCCTCCTCTGAGAGCAACCGGGACCGCAGGGAACGCCTCCGGCAGCTGGCCCTGGAGACGATCGACATCAACAAGGTACACGCGCCCTTCCACCGCCTGTGCCCACCATGCACCAGGGAGCGTCACCTGGAGTGGCAGCTCTCAGTGTCCACCAGAGGCCAGCTGCTATTCGTAGCCCCACATTTGAAGGGTCTGTTACCACAGGAAGCTATACTTAACCAGAGGTGTCGGGAGTCGCCAGTGGTGGGGGCCGTGATGGCACCACAGGCAGCGAAGGACAGCAGCTTATCCGTACAGAGCTGTAGGGAGACAGGCCTCCGCCTCGGCCCTGGGGACACGTATGTGGGCCCCCCTGGGTGCTGTGGGGTGTGCAGCAGCATCCCTGCCCTGCCCCCGCGCCAGATGCCAGGAGCTCCCCAGTCACAGCGGCCACAGATGTCCCCATATGTCGCTCAGTGTCCCTTGGGGGGTGGAATCACCTCCGGTGAGACCCCAGGGTTAGGGATTCCACTGACCCCAGGAGACTGGGTTCCATGACCACCTGATCTCTGTGGTCCTGGGATGCTGCACACATTTCAGTCCACACCTGAACGGGAGGGAGAGGAGGTGATACAGATGCTGGGGGCCCCCCTGGTTTACCCCAGCTGACCATCGGGGATTTATCCTGGTGTCCAGTGTGAGCAGAGAGCAGACTCAAGATTTTCGCGAATAACTGGCTAAGGGTTTCTCAGCGTGGACTTTGACGTGTGGCCGGGTCATTCCCTGGGGGGTGGGGGCCGTCACGGGCGCTGTGGGGTGTGGAGCAGCACCCTCACCTGCACACTTGATGCCAGGAGCCCCCCAACTCGTGACAACCACTGACGTCCCCAGACATCGCCCAGTGGCCCCTGGAGGCAGAGTTGCCCTCGATGTGCCCCTTGGTGTTCAGTGTCTGGGTCCTCTTAGACTTTGAAACGCCCTGAGGTGTGTCGAGCCCTCACCGTGTGCCGGGCACCCCCAAAGTCCCTCACAGGCCTGGTCTGGGAGGTCAGCTCTGTTACTCTCCCCGTTTTCCAGAGGGGAAACAGAGTTGGGGGTGGGATTGGCATCGCCAATGACGACACGGTCTCTGGGCAGTGGAGTTGGGACCTGAACCCCTGCCGTCTGCTCTGCGCCTCTTGGGTGGTCACCAGTTGGCCCTGGAGCCCCTGCCCCACTCATGGGACGTGCAGAGACGGGGTCCGCTAGGGCCTCGGGTTGGCCCGCTTGCTTCTCCTCTGCCCGCGTCTGGCTGTGCTGCGGCACAAGGAGTGCTGGCCTGGTCGGCGACAGAGCCCTGTCCGCGCCGTGGAGATGGATGAGCGGCGGTGCTGTTTCGGCTCTGCTTCCTGGACCCCAGGCTGCCGAGGACGTGGGGCCGGGGCTCCCGGAGGACCCCTCCCCGGAGCTTGCTGCAGGGGCGCGTGGTCAGCCCCAGCCCCAGCCCCACCCTCACCCAGTGGACTCTGCGGTGCTGCCCTGGGGGCTCCTGCTTGTCCTCTGCCCCCCCTCCCCGCCGCGAGCGTTTGCCCGGAAGAGAGTGGTGGTTTCTCAGCGCCCGCCAAGGCCCCGGGGCCCCTCCCACCGCGTAACAAGCGTGCTTCCTCCGCAGGACCCGTACTTCATGAAGAACCATCTGGGCTCCTACGAGTGCAAGCTGTGCCTGACGCTGCACAACAATGAGGTGCGGCCCGGCCCCGCCCCGCCCCTGCCCCGCCCCGCCCCCGCCCCCGCCCCCGCCCCCGCCCCCGCCCCGCCTGCCTGCACCGGTGCGCGGCGCGGCTGTGGGCTGTGGACTCGCCGAGTCCTTCCGTCCATTTCCTTCAGTACCGGTGGCACCGTTGCCACAGACGTGTATCTGGGAACGTGGGGACACCCTGGCACGTTCCACGTCAGGATCGGGGTCGTGAAGTCTAGCCGGTGTGGCTCTAGTTTGCGCCTTTGAAACAGGCGAGAGTCTGATGCTCCCTCGCGCTGGGCCCCTCCCCTGGCACGAGTAGGTCCCTTTGTCCCTTTTCTCGTGTGGAGGACGTGCGGGAGGGTCTCCCCGCGGCATTGGGGCTGCTCATCCTCCGGGGAGGACCGTCCTGGGTATGGTGTCCCCAGGGGTCAGAAACCACCCCACCCCCGCCCCCCAGTTGAGAATCACTGATTCGCGTGTCTCATCCCTGGGCATCGTGGAGATGGAATCACGGGACATGGTCACTCCCGGGTTTCCCCACCACTTCCAAGCAGTGTCCACAGCCCACACTGCACCCCAGCAGCTGCGAGACTGCCCGCGTCACACCCTCTGGAGGCCCGCCTCACCTCCGGCTTTTGGGGGTCTCGTTCCCCTAGCGCTCGTCTACTCAGCAGCGATCGGGTGCCTACCGGCACCTCCCCGCTCGCTTTGTCCTGAGCTGTGCGTCCCTCTCCCGTTCTAGGGGAGTTACCTCGCGCACACCCAAGGGAAAAAGCATCAGACTAACTTGTGAGTACCTCGCGCCCCTTCCCATGCCCGGCGCTCACCCCCACCAGAGCTGTCACCTCACTTGACCCCCGTCCCCCCTGACCTCAAAGCTCCAAGGTTGGCTGGGGCAGGGCGGGGGGGTGGCACTCCTGGCACCTGGGCCTGTGGCCTTGGCGGCCTGTGTGGAGGGGCCTCAGCACCATGTCCGTCCCGCCTGCAGGGCCCGGCGAGCAGCCAAGGAGGCCAAGGAGGCCCCCGCCCAGCCGGCGCCAGAGAAGGTCAAGGTGGAGGTGAAGAAGTTCGTGAAGATCGGCCGCCCGGGCTACAAAGGTAAGGGTGCTCTGTGGCCTTGGCGGGCAGCCCCTCACCCACCCACACCCACACCCACACCCACACCTACATCATCCGCCTCTGGGGAGTGTCTCTACTTCCCGTCAGAGGGCTTCCTTTCCTGGGAGCCGGGACCCGCCTTCCCGCCCTGAACTTTCACACACATGCCGGAGGAGGGGCGGGGAGCGTGGTGTCCCGTCTGTGCCTGTCGTCATTTTTTACGCTCTTAGCAAAGGTGGGTGAGCTTGTGGGACGCGACCGCGGGCCCTGGTGTGGCTCTTTCCTCTGACCTCGGAACTGGGTGCTGGCTCCTCTTCACCTGAGGAGAAAGGAAGGGGAGGGTGAGGGTCTGCGCGTGCAGTAGCGCCTGAGTTACCTGGTTCGGAAAGCCAGTCAAGCTGCCTAGCTGGAGTACAGGGGATACAGGGGACCGTGTTGCCGGGTGGGGGGAAGGCAGGCCACCTGGTAGGTGTCCTGCTAAAGTGGGGACATCCTGCGTGTGGTTGGCGTTTCGGGGCGTGGCGTGCAAAGGCCCTGGGGTGGGCCTGCTTGGTGAGCCAGGACAGGGATGGCACCATCCCCCTGGGGAGGCCACCGCAGGCTTTTTGGCCAGTTCAGGCCATCTGGCGTCTTCTTGGGTGTAGCGGGGAGACACTGAGCACCCGTGTGGAAAGCAGCCAAAGCCGCAGAGCTCTGGCAGTGGGCACCCTCTCCCAGAAGTGGGGGCACAGTCTCGACTCACACTCGGTGCTCCCCAGGTCGGGGGGGGCGGGCAGTGGGGAGGCCTCTCTCCCACCACGACCCCCACCCGTGTGATCTGGGGCAGATGGCACCCGGGATGCAGCCCTCCCAGCCCTGGGCGGTGCCCGTCCAGCTGCGGATGGCTCTTGTGCTTCCCCAGCCAGGTGACCACCCCCAGGCCTGCTCTCCCGTTTGTGGGTGGTGTTAGGCCAGCTCCAGGGCCCCTTAGCTGGTCCTGACACCCTCCTGTGTTGCAGTGACCAAGCAGAGGGACACGGAGATGGGTCAGCAGAGCCTCCTCTTCCAGGTGAGCAAAGGCTGGGGACCCAGTCCTGAGGGGAGGGGCTCCCTGAGAGGCAGTGCTGCCACCAGGTCGTGTCCCCACAGATCGACTACCCCGAGATCGCCGAGGGCATCATGCCCCGCCACCGCTTCATGTCCGCCTACGAGCAGAGGATCGAGCCTCCGGACCGGCGCTGGCAGTACCTGCTCATGGCCGCCGAGCCCTACGAGACCATCGCCTTCAAGGTAGCGCGCGCTGGACCACCGAGCGGTGGGGAGCCGGCCGAGGAGTCTGCTCCATCCGGCCCACTCTGGGACGCCCCTCCTGCCAGGCCGGGGGGTGTCCGTCTGGGCCCTTGCCTCTTGAGGGGGTGGCGAAGGACGAGGCAGCACGGGGGCCGGGGGCTGGGCGTCCGAGGTGGGTGTCCGCCGAGAAGCAGAGACTCCGCACGTGGCCCCAGCAGTAAGGTGTCCCTGCTGCTGGCTGTTCGTGGATTCCGTGACCGGATCTGGTCCCCAGACGGACGTTAATGGGATAGCATAGCTCACGACTTTCTCGGGGTTGCAGGCTTGCTGAGCAGGGGAGCAAGGACATCAGTCGACTCTGTTACCCCCACGCTAGACCCTGTCCCCTCACAGAAGGGCCTCCTTAGCCGGGCCATCTCGTGGTCCTGAAGGCCCGTCTCTGCCCTCTGCTCCACCCCACGCAGGTGCCAAGCAGGGAGATTGACAAGGCTGAAGGCAAGTTTTGGACTCACTGGAACCGAGAAACTAAGCAGGTGAGTCACTGCAGGTCCAGGCAGTTCCCGAACCTTCTCCCAGCCCAAGGCCCAGGGGCCGCACTCAGCCTCTCCTTTCTGTCCAGTTTTTTCTCCAGTTCCACTTTAAGATGGAGAAGCCACCGGCCCCACCGAGCCTCCCCGCCGGGCCTCCTGGGGTGAAGCGACCCCCACCCCCGCTGATGAATGGTTTGCCCCCTCGGCCGCCACTGCCCGAGTCGTTGCCCCCGCCCCCGCCAGGAGGCCTGCCCCTGCCCCCCATGCCGCCCAGTGGGCCTGCGCCCTCGGGGCCCCCGGGCCCTCCTCAGCTGCCCCCACCGGCTCCCGGTGTCCATCCCCCAGCACCAGTGGTCCACCCCCCAGCGTCTGGAGTGCACCCCCCAGCTCCTGGGGTCCACCCCCCGGCACCAGTGGTCCACCCACCAGCATCTGGGGTCCACCCCCCTGCTCCAGGGGTCCATCCCCCAGCCCCGGGGGTCCACCCTCCAGCGCCAGGAGTCCACCCTCCAGCCCCTGGGGTCCATCCTCCCCCATCTGCTGGGGTTCACCCCCAGGCCCCAGGGGTGCACCCACCAGCTCCTGCAGTTCACCCCCAGGCCCCGGGGGTGCACCCACCAGCTCCTGCAGTTCACCCCCAGGCCCCAGGGGTCCATCCACCAGCTCCCGGGGTCCACCCACCAGCCCCCGGGATCCACCCCCAGCCTCCTGGGGTCCACCCCCCACCTCCTGGGGTCCACCCATCAGCTCCTGGGGTCCATCCCCAGCCTCCTGGAGTTCACCCCTCAAATCCCGGGGTGCACCCCCCGACTCCCATGCCCCCAATGCTGAGACCCCCGCTGCCCTCCGAAGGCCCTGGGAACATTCCTCCCCCTCCCCCTACCAACTGAAAAGCCACCCCTGTCCTAGCAAGCCTGGCCTTGTTTTCCTGTGTTACCCCCCCCAGAGTGAAGTTGAGTTTTTTGTACAGGGCTGGGCCGTGTTTCCAGAGCCCATTAAAGAGTCTCTGCTAACCCTGGAGTGCACTGCTGTGTGGGCCGGCCGGCCGGCGGGCGGGCGGGCGGGTGGGCGAGAAGCACCCACTCGCTGTGGGTGAACACGCACGGCTGCCCTCCGCCACCTATGGGGGTGGCTCAGGGTCGGGGCCCCGCCAGGACCCCAGGGGGTGGCCACTGGCGATGCTGTGCCCTGGAGGCTGCCGGGTGAGGATAGACCCTGCTGGCCAGCAGTGGGTCTGGGGTCGTCCTCTGGGAGGAGAGCAGAGCAAAGGCTGCTCGCTCTTCTTGGGGGTCTCTGTGGGCCCCGAAGGCGTGGTGAGCGAGCGTGCAGTGGGCACGGGGGGGGGGCGCCCCCCACCCACCTACCCAGTGGTCCTGTGGGGCAGGGGCTCTGCACCTCTGCCCTCCTCCAGCACCCTCCACCCCCCCCAAATTGTTGATCGTTTGGGCCACACACTCCCTGCTCACATTCCTGCTCCTGGCTCCAAAGGGGAAAACTCGTCAAGGACAGTCTGACAAATGGGTCACAGGCCACACTTTGTAGCACTGGTGAGAAGGAGATAGATAGGCAGCCGGGCCGGAACAGAAGGGGCTTTGAGAAGGCTGCCGGCCTGCCCAGGCTCACGGCAGGCACTGGCCCCCAAGGTCACATCCCTGAAGGAGATAGGGGCTGCTCTCTGGCACAAACATTCCTGCTCCCCCATATAAGCTGGGGCCGCCCGGCCCCTCCAAGCTCCCACGATGCAGGGTCCACCTCTCTCTCAGCTGGCCCTGGTGCTGTCGGCAATGGGGGCCCTGCTGGGGGCCAGGACCCTCAGGGGAGAGGTCCCCAGCACCCCGGTCCTGCCCAGGGAGCCAACCCCAGGCAGCGGAGGGCTCATCTTCCACCAAGACTGGGACTGGCCGCCCCCTGGCGTCTGGCCACCAGGCAGCCCTCGGGACCCCCTGTGCCTGGTGACCCTGGATGGGGGTGGCAACAGGAGCAGTGCTCCCCTGCGGGTGGTGGGGGCCCTGAGCGGCTACGAGCGGGCCTTCCTAGAGGCTGTGCGGCGCGCCCACTGGGGGCCCCGGGACCTGGCCACCTTTGCGGTCTGCCGCCACAGAGACGGGCAGCCCGCCCTGCCCCATCTGCGGCAGCTGCAGGCGTGGCTTGGGGGGCCCGGGGGGCGGCGGCTGGTGGTCCTACACTTGGAGGAAGGTACGTGGGGCCCTAACCCGGGGGCCTGGGGGGGCCAGCTTTGGTGCCCCGGGGTGGGAGACCCCTCGGGAAGTGGAGGCTGATGGCCACAGAGATGGGTGACCTTATCTTTGCCCTGCCTGGGGCCGCAAGTCCTCCTGCAGTGCCTGGGGAGGGTCCCCTCTCCACCGACCTGGGAGCCACAGGGGGCAGGGCCAGCACAGCCTGAAGGTCCAGCGGAGGGCCCCTCCCCCCACTCCCCCACCAGGCTGCCCAGGGGGCCTGTCCCCAGGGACCACTGGCCTCAGACCCACTACGAGGAAGGGCTTCCCCCCAGGACCTCCCCAGACCAAGAGACCCCAAGGGCTCCACCCCACTGCCCACAGTGTCCGTCACTCCTCCCAGGCCACCCGTGTCCCAAGAAAGCCCTACACCTGGGGTCCAGGGGCGTCAAGCCTCTCCCGCTAGGTTCCCCCGGGCTCTGGGTGGGGTGGGGGCTCTCCCTCCTGCAGGACTGGGACAGGCTTGGGGGAGGGGCTCAGGTGTCCCCTCCCCTGCTGTCCTGGCCGCAGTGACGTGGGAGCCGACACCCTCGCTGAGGTTCCAGGAGCCTCCACCTGGAGGAGCCAGCCCCGAAGAGCTGGCGCTGATGGTGCTGTACCCAGGGCCTGGCCCGGAGGTCACCGTCACCGGGGCCGGGCTGCCCGGCGCCCAGGTACCAGGGAGTTGAAGGGGACTGCCCCTGGGCCACCAGGAGCCCTCGCTCAGGGCGAGGAAGGGGTTACGGTTTTGTTGATTTTTTTAACTGGGTTTAACAAAAAGGCTGCAAGTGCCCAGGTTGGAATCTTGAAGGGATGTTAAGGGCAGCAGGCAGAGCAGGGCTGGCGTCCCGCGCACCCACTGCCTGACTGAGCCCCCATTTCCGCAGAGCCTCTGCCTGAGCCAGGACTCCAGCTACCTGCCGTTGGTTGTGGGACGCCCCGAGGCGGCCTGGCGCGGGCCTGGGCTCGCCCTGACCCTGCGGCGCCGCGGAAACGGTAGGTCTCGCCCAGACAGGGACAGGGATGCCGCGGGGCGTGGGGACGGCTGTCCTCGACCCCCAGACCACCGGCGCTGAAGCAGCGCAGTGCACGCGCCTCCCCTCGCAGGTGCGCCCCTGAGCACCGCCCAGCTGCAGGCGCTGCTGTTCGGCGCCGACTCCCGCTGCTTCACACGGATGACCCCGGCGCTGCTCCTGCTGCCGCCGCGGGGTCCCGCGCCGATGCCCGCGCACGGCCGGCTGGACTCGGTGCCCTTCCCGCAGCCCAGGTGCGCGCGGGCCCGGGCCTGGGGGCGCGGGGAGTGGGGGGCGGCGCAGCCTTGCGCCCTCACGATTCCCCACTCTGCCGTCCAGGCCGTCCCCAGAGCCCGAGGAGACGCCGCCCAGCGCCGATCCCTTCCTGGAGACGCTCACGCGCCTGGTGCGCGCGCTGCGGGGACCCGCGTCCCGAGCCTCGCCGCCGCGTCTGGCCCTGGACCCGGGTGCGCTGGCCGGTTTCCCGCAGGGCCAGGTCAACCTGTCGGACCCCGCGGCACTAGAGCGCCTGCTCGACGGCGAGGAGCCGCTGCTGCTGCTGCTGCTGCCGCCCACGGCAGCCACCGCCGGGGTCCCCGCGCCACTGCAGGGTCCGGCGTCCGCGCTGTGGGCCGCGGGCCTAGCGCGCCGGGTGGCCGCCGAGCTTCAGGCGGCGGCCGCGGAACTGCGCGGCCTCCCCGGGCTGCCGCCCGCCGCCACCCCGCTGCTGGCACGCCTACTGGCGCTGTGCCCGGGGGACCCGGGCGGCCCCGGCGGCCCGCTGCGCGCGCTACTGCTGCTGAAAGCGCTGCAGGGCCTGCGCGCCGAGTGGCGCGGGCGGGAGCGGAGCGGGTCGGCACGGGCGCAGCGCAGCGCCGGCGCCGCGGCCACCGACGGTCCGTGCGGGCTGCGCGAGCTGAGCGTGGACCTCCGCGCCGAGCGCTCGGTGCTCATCCCCGAGACGTACCAGGCCAACAACTGCCAGGGCGCGTGCGGCTGGCCGCAATCGGACCGCAACCCGCGGTACGGCAACCACGTGGTGCTCCTGCTGAAGATGCAAGCCCGCGGCGCCGCCCTGGAGCGCCCGCCCTGCTGCGTGCCCACGGCCTACGCCGGCAAGCTCCTCATCAGCCTGTCCGAGGAGCGCATCAGCGCGCACCACGTGCCCAACATGGTGGCCACCGAGTGTGGCTGCCGGTGACCCCGCGCCGTGCCCCGGCCAGCCCATATTTATTCGGACCCCTTCATCGCCCCCAATAAAGACCAGAAAGCACGCGGTTGGGGTGTCCGTGCATGTCTGGGGACAGGCGGAGGCCGCCTTCCCCCATTTCTCCTCTGGCGGGCAGGGCCGCGTCCTCCCCGTTGGTACCCACTGCCTCCCTGCCCCTGCCCCCCCACCCCCAGCCGCCTAAAGCTCCCCATCCCTGTCACTCAGGCCCCGGGCAGGTTCTGGGGTCCAGGCACAAAGGAGCAGGCGATGAGGGGGACCACAGCGCTTGCTTTATTTGCTGGAACCGCGGGGCGGTCGAGCAGAGGTTCAGGGACCCCCCGTGCAGGACCCAGGTCTGGCTCAGTCCTGCCCCTTGCCCGCGTGGTGCTTCTGGCGGCCGGGAGGCCGGTCCTCCTCGTCGGGGCGC
The DNA here is from genome assembly GCF_028564815.1 of Eubalaena glacialis. Lineage (NCBI taxonomy): Eukaryota > Metazoa > Chordata > Mammalia > Artiodactyla > Balaenidae > Eubalaena > Eubalaena glacialis. The sequence goes on along the minus strand of NC_083719.1, from coordinate 185,579,858 downwards.
CGCGGGGAGGCCCAGGCCTGCCTCTTCCTATGCTCGGGGTCTCCGGACTCTCCCGCCCATGCCCGATGGCCCCCTTCGCGCGCCTCCCAGCGTCGGGGGCCGGCAGCCCGCGGCTTCTCCTCTTTCCGGGGTCTCTCCCTCCTCGGCCTCTCCTCCTTCTGTGGCCTCTCCTTCCGGGGCCTCTCCTGTCTCGGCTTCTCCTCCTTCTTCCGCCTCTCCTTGGGCCCTCGGTTGGCAAGCGGCACGCGCTCCTCCTCAGCGGCCTCCTCAGACTCCCCTTTGTCCTTCCCTGCAGCCCCGCTGCTCCTGGGAACCGCGGCCCTTTCCTCTACCTTCGCCGGGGGCTCTGGCGGTCCCAGTGGGGGGGCCCAGGCCACGGACTTTGGCTGCAACGCGGACAGTGTGGGGTGGTGAGGTCGGCGCAGGGTTCCACGGCCCAGGCCCCTTCCCCCAGTGAAGGCCCCACTGACAGGTCACTTGAGGAAGTGCTTACCAGGGGTGACGCTGGCTCCTTCAGGGCCGAGCTTGCCGGGACCCACGGCTCAGGGACAGGCGCAGGGGCTTCCGCCTCCCCCGCCACGGCCTCTGGGAGGGGACGGGAGGGGATGCAAAACAGCCTGGCCCAGGGGACCGACCACTGCACACCGTCCATCCCCACCCTTGCCCCCAGAGCCCCCTCTCCCTGGGGACATGCAAGGGGGCCCAGCCAGACCCCACCGGGTACGCTGAGGCTGGGCTGGGTCCCTCCGAGCCCTGGGAAGGGGTTCTGAGTCTCCGCTAATGCGATGACCTTCCCTTCAAACCTCCCTCATTCAGGCTGCAAAAGGATGCTCCCGTTTCTCTGAGGGCCGCAGGAGCGCCCGCCCTGGCGCACAGAGAAAGCGGCACGCTACCGAACGGGGGCGCACACGCCCATCCTGGGCCTGCAAGGCCCGGGGTGGGAGTCGGGGGGCGGTGAGGGTCGGTCACCGGGGAAGGGAGGTGCACCGAGGTCCTTGCTGGGGGGTGGGGGGCAGGGCTCCTCTTAAGCTCTATGGGAGGCGGGGGTCAAATCTGGTCCTGGATAGAGGGACTCGGGCGCGACCGTCGGGGTGCACAAGGTCAGTCTGTCCCTGAGCAGGAAGTGCACGGGGCGGGGGAACCCCCCCTCACTCACAAGGTTCATACTGGGGGGAAGGGGGTGCGCACGGCCTAGAGTGGGATCGCACAGACCCGCCCCCTTGGCTGTCCGCGCTTCTGGGAGGGAGTAACCACATGCGGCGGCGCAGGCTCACCGCGGCACAGCTGGAAGGCGGAGCCCAGCAGCGCCACGAGCGAGGCGAGCACTAGGCACTTGTTGAGCGTCAAGTGTCCCCAGAGCAGCTCCTCGCTCAGGACCGGGGGCGGGGGCGGCGGCTGCGAGGGCGGCGCGGCCTGCGCCTTCTTCCGCGCGGGGCTCTGGGGGCCTGCGGAAGCAAGTGCGGGCTGGGCGCAGGCCGCGTTGGGCCGACCCGTGGCTAAACTCAGCTCTGCCCTGCCCGGCTGTGCGGCCCTGGGCCGAAGAACTAAGCCCTGCGGGATTGGCCGCTTCACTGAGATGCCGAGAATATTCTAGAAGATAATTAGCTGAAGCTTAGTGGCACCTAAGCTGGTGTTATCATGAATTAGCAGAGGCTCCCACAGCCCATTGAGTTACGGCCTGTGACACCCAGACATCCCCCAGTCAGGAGCCCCATGCACGCTATCGCCCTGCCCCCCAGATCCAAGGACCCAGCCCAGGACCGATCCCCCACCCCCATGCTGGTCCACACCCGCCCCCCACCTCACCCCTGCCTCCCAGAAACCCACTTGCTCCTGCTTTCAGCCTCTCCTTACCAGGTCCGGAGGCCACTTTGGCCACAGGATCCTTTTCTGTTTTCTTGGGCCAAGCATCCACACCGCCTGCAGGGCTGCCCTCAGCTGCCGGCTCCTGAGAATCCTGTGGGGAGTAACATGTCATCCTGGGTGTTTCCCTAAGGGAGACCAAACCCTTCCCATGGGCTGCAGAAACGCACCCTCTGAGCCAACATGTCCCCTACTCTAGGGGCACCCTGGGCTGAAACCCCAGGGCCCCGGCTACTCACACGGGGCCAGCTGCTGGAGTCGGCCAGCCTGGATGTCGCTGTTGGCGGGAAAAGAGGGACAGTCACGGTTGTGGAAACCCCCAGGCTGATCCCACCCTCCGCACAGTTCTGCTGGGTGAGGGGCAGGTGACTGCTCTCATTTTGCAGATTAGAAAGCAGACAGACTCAGAGGCAGCCTTGCACAAAGGCACACAGCACGTCACTGCCAGGCTGGGATTCAAACCCTGACCTGTGTGGCCCAGCACCTGTGTTCTCTGGGCTCTTTACAAACCCCCGACACACTAATGGACACAGGTTGGAAATGGGGGGCATGGTTTAAGTCAGTCCAGTGTGGGAGGCTAAGTCCTGGTCCCTGACGGTGAGCCACCTGGCTCAACAGGAGGATGGGGGCGTGGGCTTCATCCTGTGGTACCCTCTTGGCTACCTTGAGCCCTGTCCTCCCGGGGCCGGCCTGGGCAGGGGTCAGGCAGTGCAGAGAGGTCCTCCTCCACTTGGCAACTGCCCAGGCCTCCATCCAACTCCTCCAAGGCCCTGGTTGTCATGGAGACGTCTGAGAAGCAGCAGGTCCAGAGTCCGGCTTGGGGGTAGGGGGAAGAGGCAGCCTGCATTTGCTGAGCCCCTGGTATGGGCCTGGGCCTGGGCCTGGGCCTGACCTGGGGAGAAGGGGGCTCCCTACCTCCCCACACCGCCTTGCTTGTCCCTCTGCCTGGAGCCACCTTTCCTTGGTAGCTTCACACGCAGGGCACGGCCACAGCCCTCTGCCAGGCACTCTCCCTGACCCCCTCAGGCCTGCCTCAGGACCCCTCCTGACAGGCTGCTGGGCTGCTGGGGCCCAGAGTGGGCTGGGTTCTGGCCATGGTCACACAGAGGTGAGCAAAGAGCCCAAACCAAAACCCTTGGCCCCAGGGTCGGCTCATGTTCTCAGAGACCAGCGACTATTTTTATCCAGTGCCCGAGGCCAGCAGGACAGGCCAACGTGGGGCCCAGCCCCTCCTAGGCCCTTGCCCCCCTGGGGTCTCCCTTTGGACCATCCTCACCCCCTATTCCTGGCACCCAGCCTCCCCCCAGACACCCTGGGTGTAGGAGCTCAAACCCCAGCAGTCGGGACCAGCCTGGTTCTGGCCATGGTAGGCAGGGGCAGGGGTCCCGGGCCTGCAGACCCCAACGCTGGGGTCGCCGCCTCCTCTGGCCGTCTCTGCTCCCATAGGGCAGATGAAGAAACTGAGGCTGGAGGTGGAGCCGTGGGCCAGAGGTTGTGCAGAGCTGAAGCCAAACCCGTCTGTTGGCTTCCACAGCCCTGCTCTTTGGGGTCCCCAGGGTCTCCGGCGCCAGCGTTAGTGTGACCCATCCCTGGGGCCAGAGCAGGCCGTGGGGAAGGGGCCCAGTGGGCCAGGGGGTGCCCCTAAGGGTGTGTGTGGGCAGCCACAGGAGTCGGGGACCCCCGTGGACCTCAGGGACGACCTCCCAGATCCCAGGGACCCCCACTTCTGCCCAGGCCTCCCTCTGCCCCTCTTACCCCGCTGTTGCCACGCTGGGCCTGGTGGGCAGGATGGAGCACGGGGCGTGTGGCCCCAAGACAGACAGCAGCAGGTGGCTGGAGGCCGCGAGGTGGGCCAATCAGCTCCTCAGCCGCCGCGGGGGCGGAAGGAGGGCCAGCCTGAGGTCCCTGCTGGGGCACATCCCCACCTCGGAGCAGGGCCAGGCGCTGGCCCCACCCCCATGAGCACAAAGCCACCGCCAGGCTGGCCGCGGTGACTCTGGGAGCATTGCTTCCTCTGTCAGCCTCAGAAAAGAGGGTCCCGGGGGGCGGGAGCACCCACAAAGCGTGGTTACCTCGCCTTTATGAGCACCTGTTGTGTGCCGGGCTCAGGAGCAGCTAAACAACCACATCCCCGTGGAGCCGGGGTCCATCAGGGAGGGCTTCAGGGAGGAGGATGACACCATCGAAAAGAACCCAGGCTCTGCTGGCTGACCCGGGTCAGGCACAGCTCAGAGGCCTTGGTTTCCTCATCTGGAAAGTGGGGTCATTTCCTCCCAGGGGGGCAGTGAGGCTCAACTGTGGGCTGTTTTGTTTTGTTTTTCTTCTTTTAATTGAAGTAGAGTTGATTTACAATGTTGTGTTAGTTTCTGCAGTACAGCAAAGTGTCTCAGTTATATGTATATATATTCTTTTTCATGTTCTTTTCCATTGTGGTTTATCACAGCATATTGAATATAGTTCCCTGTGCTTTATAGTAGGACCTTGTTGTTTATCCATCCTATATATACTAGTTTGCATCTGCTAATCCCAGACTCCCAATCCATCCCTCTCCCACCCCCCTTTTCCCTTTGGCAACCACAAGTCTGTTCTCTATGTCTGTGAATCTGTTTTTGTTTCGTAGATAAGTTCATTTCTGTCATAGTTTAGATTCCATGTATAAGTGATACCATATATTTGTCTTTCTCTGACTTACTTCACTTAGTATGATAATCTCTAGGTCCATCCATGTTGCTGCAAATGGCATTATTTCATTCTTTTTTATGGCTGAGTAGTATTCTATTGTATATATGTACCACATGTTCTTTATCCATTCCTCTGTCGATGGACATTTAGGTTGTTTCCATGTCTTGGCTATTGTGAATAGTGATGCTAGGAATATAGGGGTTCACGTATCTCTTTGGATTAGAGTTTTGTCTGGATATATGCCCAGGAGCGGGATTGCTGGAATATACGGTAACTCTATTTTTAGTTTTTTGAGGAACCTCCATACCGTTTTCCATAGTGTCTGCACCAATTTACGTTCAATTGTGGGCTGCTTTTGTATCATCCCACCTAGTCACCCATCCACACCTTTGTTTAGTCAATCATCAAACACACACCACTCAGCCCAGCCCAGCTGTACTGGAAATTACTTTGTCATTTTCTTAAATAACAGCCTTATTGAGATACAGTTCATGTGCAATTCACTCTGTAAAGTGTACAATCCAGTGGTATTTAGTACATTCCCACAGTTGTGCCACAATCATCTCTATCCAGTTCCAGAACATTCCATCACCCCAAAAGAAGCCTGTCCCCATCAGAGTCACCCCCCATCCCCAGCCCCTGGCAACCAGGTATCCACTCTCTGTGTCTGTGCATCTGCCTGTTCTGGACGTTTCCCATCAGTGGAATCACACACCGTGTGTCCTTCTGCGTCTGGCTTCTCTCACTGAGCATCATGTTCTCAGGGTCCATGCACGTTGTAGCGAGTGTCGGGGCTTCACCCCTTTTCGTGGCTGAGTGATGCTCCCGTGTGTGGAGGGACCACATTGTGTGTATCCCTTCACTTGCATCTGACAGGGCTGGGATTAGGAGGAGGAGAGGAGGAGATTTGGTCAAGTGCAGGTTCAGATCCTGTCTTCCTGTAAAATGTTGATATACTGTTCATAGTGGATTTTTATGCATTAATTTTTAATTGTGGTAAAATACACATAAACATAAAATTCACCATCTTAACCATTTTTAAGCGCACAGCTCAGTGGCATTAAGTACCTTCACATTGCTGGGCAACCATCCCCACCATCCATCTCCAGAACTTTCTCATCTTCCCAAACTGAAACTCTGTCCCCATGAAACACTGACTCTCCATCCCCTCCCCCAGCCCCTGGCCCCCACCATTCTACTTTCTGTCTCTGAATATGACTAGGGTTAAAACATACTGCTTCACACATCATGTAAGACCCTTACAAGCTTACATTTCCATTTCCACCTCCCATTCTGTATATACTATTGTTTTACTTCCAATATGATGTAAAATAAATCTCATAGTACATTGCTGTTAGTTTTTCTTTAAAAGGGAATTATCATCTGAAGACATTAAGAAATAATTATAGGGCTTCTCTGGTGGCACAGTGGTTAAGAATCCGCCTGCCAATATACGGGACATGGGTTCGATCCCTGGTGCGGGAAGATCCCACATGCCACGGGGCAACTAGGCCCATGCACCACAACTACTGAGCCTGCACTCTAGAGCCCACGAGCCACAACCACTGAGCCCGCGTGCCACAACTACTGAGCCTGCACTCTAGAGCCCGTGCGCCACAACTACTGAGCCCGCATGCCACAACTACTGAGCCTGAGCTCTAGAGCCCACGAGCCACAACTACTGAGCCCGTGCGCCACAACTACTGAGCCCGCATGCCACAACTACTGAGCCTGAGCTCTAGAGCCCACGAGCCACAACTACTGAGGCCCGAGCCCCTAGAGCCCATGTTCCAAAATGAGAAGCCACTGCAATGAGAAGCCCGTGCACGGTAACAAAGAGTAGCCCCCACTCACCGCAACTAGAGAAAGCCCGCACGAAGCAATGAAGACCCAACACAGCCAAAAATAAATAAATAAAAAATAAATTAATTTTTAAAAAACCCTGAATGCAGTAAGGAAGAGACTATTTAAAAAAGAAAAGAAAAATAAATAATTATATTGGGACTTCCCTGATGGTCCAGTGGATAAGGCTCTGCACTCCCAATGCAGGGGGCCTGGGTTCGATCCCTGGTCAGGGAAATAGATCCCGCATGCTGCAGCGAAGAGCCTGCATGCCGCAACTAAGACCTGGCATAGCCAAATTAAAAAACAAAAAAACTGCATTAACCACATTTTTAAAATTTCTTGTGTTCTTCATTCCATTGCATAGATCCAAATCTCTGGTAACATTTCCTTCTGTCCAAAGAACTTCCTTTAACATTCCTTTCTTTTTTATTTTCTTTTTCTTTCTTTCTTTTTTTTTTGGTGCCAAAACCTAGGAATGAAAACATTTCTTTTATTGTATGTCTACTGGCCACACATTCACTCAGCTTTTATTTATCTGAAAATAGGTATTTCCTGGGACTTCCCTGGTGGTCCAGTGGTTAAGACCCGGCGCTTCCACTGAACGGAGCCTGGGTTCAATCCCTGGTCGGGGAACTAAGGTACTGCATGCTGCACGCGGCTTGTGGGGTCTTAGTTCCCCGACCAGGGATTTAACCCAGTCCCCCTGCAGTGGAAGCTCAGAGTCCTAACCACCGGACCACCAGGGAAGTCCCACTTTATCTCTGATTTCTAACACTTTAATTTATAATGTGCTTGGTTGTGCTTTTCTCTGTGTTTATCTCCCCTGGAGTTCATTGAGCTTCTTAGATTGTGGTTTTATAGTTACTATATTTGGAAACTTTGTGGCCATTCATTCTTTGATTTTTAAAAAAATTGATTAATTTATTTATTTTTGGCTGTGTTGGGTCTTCGTTGCTGCGCGTGGGCTTTCTCTAGTTGCGGTGATTGGGGGCTACTCTTTGTTGCGGTGCGTGGGCTTCTCATTGCGGTGGCTTCTCTTGCTGTGGAGCACAGGCTCTAGGTGCATGGGCTTCAGTAGTTGTGGCACGTGGGCTCAGTAGTTGTGGCTCATGGGCTCTAGAGCGCAGGCTCAGTAGTTGTGACGCACAGGCTTAGTTGCTCCGTGGCATGTGGGATCTTCCCGGACCAAGGCTCAAACCCATGTCCCCTGCATTGGCAGGTGGATTTTAACCACTGCACCACCAGGGAAGCCTCATTCTTTGTTTTTTTGTGGTTGTTTTTGTCCTTCTTCTCTCTCCTTCTTTCTAGGCCTCCAGTTATGTATATTAGATTACTTGATATTGTTCTACAGGTCACTGAGGTTCTGTTCATCTTGTAAGCGTTTTCACTCTCTGTGTGCTTCATTTTAGATAGTTTTTAAGTCTTTAATTTCACTAATCTTTTCTTCCTCAATGTCTAATCTGTTATTAATTCCATGTAATGAATATTTTTCATATGTTGTACTTTTTCAGTCTACAAGTTCCTTGGTTTTTAAAAAAATCTTCCTTTTTCTCTCTTCCTTGTATACATGTTTTCTTTTCAATCTTTGAGTGTATTTGTAGTAGCTATAGTATAGTCTTTGCTTATTCCGTCTCTCTGTTATTTCAGAGTCCATTTCTTTTTTTTTTTTTTTTTGGTCATGCTGAGCGGTATGTGGGATCTTAGTTCCCCGACTAGGTATCAAGCCTGAACCCCCTGCAGTGGAAGAACAGAGTCTTAACCACTGGACCACCAGGGAAGTCCCCAAGGTCCATTTCTATTCATCCCTTTTGTTCTCTTGTTCATAGGTTACATTTTCTTGCTTCTTCACGTGTCTACTAACTTTTTATTGAATTTATTTATCCAGTTTCCAGTTCTTTCTTGTATAGTTGTGTAACTTACGATGTTACTTAATTCTATCACCATAGGTTAATTTTGCCTGCAATTGAACATCATGTCAATAGAACCACACTGTGTACACTCTTTTGTGTTTGGCTTACTATGTTCACCGTTGTGTCTGTGTAATTCATCTATTTTGTTCTGTGTATTGGTAATTTGTTCTTTTTTTCTTATAAATTTTTATTTATTTATTTATTTTTGGCTGCGTTGGGTCTTTGTTGCTGCGCGCGGGCTTTTTCTTTTTTCTTTTTTTTTTTTGTTAATAGCAACTTTTATTGTTTCACTGGTGAAGCAGGCTTTTTCTAGTTGCGGCAAGTGGGGGCTACTCTTTGCTGTGGTGTGCGGCCTTCTCATTGCTGTGGCTTCTCTTGTTGTGGAGCACAGGCTCTAGGTGCGCAGGTTCAGTAGTTGTGGCTCGTAGGCGCTAGAGCACAGGCTCAGTAGTTGTGGCGCATGGGCTTAGTTGCTCTGCGGCATGTGGGATCTTCCCAGACCAGGGCTCGAACCCGTGTCCCCTGCATTGGCAGGCAGATTCTTAACCACTGCGCCACCAGGGGAGTCCCAGTGATTTGTTCTTTTTTGTTGCTGCATAGTATTCCGTTGTTGGATATATCACAGGAGTTATATATCCATTTTATGTCAATGGACATTTGGATCGTTTTGAGTTTTGGGCTAATATAAATACGGCTGCTGTGAACATTCTTGTCCAAGTCTTTGGTGGATGTATTTATGCATTCTTGTTGGATACAGTAGTAGAGTTGCTGGGTCAAAGGGCATACATACATTAGCTTTAAAAGATACAGCCAGGGGACTTCCCTGGCAGTCTAGTGGTTAAGACTCTGTGCTTCCACTGCAAAGGCTTCCAGTGTAGCTGTGTAGTTTTACATTCCTACCTGAAATGTAAGACAAGGGAGTTGCAGTTGCTCCACATCCTTGCAACACTTGAAATTGGCAATCTTTCTAATTTTAGCCATTTTTATGGGGGTACAGAAATATCTCAGTGTGGTTTAAATTTACTTTTCCCTCATACTGAGATACAGCAGCCTATTGGCCATTTGGATGTCTTCTTTTGTGAAACGCATATTCACAATCTTTTGCCATGTTTTAACTGGTTTGTCTTTTTCTTTGCGATTTGTAGGAATTTTTGTTTGGTTCTGCTTTATTTTCTGTTTAACCTTATTGTGGATATAAGTCCTTTGTCAGATATATGTATTGCTAATATCTTACCCCAGTTTGTGGCTTGCTTTTTTACTCTCTTTATGGTGGATCCCGGTGGGCAGGAAGCAAGTGTATTTCATTCACTGGTCAGGCCTGGCACACAGTAGGCTGTCAATAAAGTAGTTCGCTGAATGAAAGACTGTGTTGAAGTCCTAGTTCTGGGCCTCAGTTTTTCCACGTGGTCATGTTAATCCCTGTCCTGCCCATATCACAGGATTTTGTGAGACGTGCAGGCGACTCAGGATCGGTTCGCCGCAGACTCGGTTTTGAAGGTTCTCTGACACCGTCAGCTTTTAGAATCAGAAAGGGCGGAGCTGGGTTCTTCTCCAGGAACCACCCTGGGAAGCTCCACGTGAGCGCGCCCGCCCGTAGCAGGCCCCGCCCACAAATGGGCCCGCCCACAGATGGGCCCGCCCACACCTGTCACTTAGCTGAGGGGCGGGCCAGGGAGGGAGAGCCTATGGGGCGTGGTTACAACCGGAACGAGGAAGTAGGTGGAGTTCCGGAGGTCACTGACCTATGAGAGGGAAGAGCCCTGAGCTGGAGGGGGCGTGGCCGAGCGGCCCGGAGGCCGTTGTCTGCGTTTCCATTGGGCTGTCTGGCGTCGTCAGGGAAACGCGGCGTCTCGGGGTGAAGGGGCGGGGTTTATAGGGAGGCGGGGCCTCTGGGGGCGGGCCGCCCGGTCCGGGTTACCGCCGTCAGCTGACCGGCCGCCATTTTGTCCGCCATTTGCAAGCGGCGCGGAGCCGGAGGGGAGGGGAGCGCGGCCTGCTGAGCGGGTCCGCTGCAGCCGCCGCCCCGCCAACCGCCGCCGACCTGGCCTGGGAGACCGCCCCGCCGCGGCGACTGGCAGCGCATCGCTCCGCGGGCGGCAGACGCGGCCCCCGGGCCCCCTCAGGGCGCCTGGCCGCGGGCCTCCCGGGGTTCGGGCCCGGCGGCAGCCGCCGCGATGGCCCTCAAGATGGTCAAGGGCAGCATCGACCGCATGTTCGACAAGAATCTGCAGGACCTGGTGCGCGGCATCCGCAACCACAAGGAGGACGAGGTGAGCCCGGCGCGCCGGCCCGGGCCCGGATCCGGACCCGGACCCTCGCGCCGACCCAGTCCGACCCCGGCCCTGACCCCGACCCCGGCTCTGCCCCTGATTCCGGCCCCCAGGCCGCCCCCGAGGCCCCGCTCCCGGCTCGAGCCCCGGCTGTCCGCGGCCTGGGCCTCCGCACGCCCGCTCCGTCTCCGAGCCTCAGTTTACTGCCCGGCGTTGGGGGCCCGCCTCCTCCTCCCCGAGGGTGGCCCGGAAGAGACTTCACAGCCCACCCCCGCCCCCCCAGCGGTGGATCTCCAATCTTGAATGTGTTTCTGGGTCTCCTGTTCAAAAGGGAGGGCCCCCGGCCCCGCCCCAGGCCTTGGACTCCTGGTTGGGGGACTCTCCTCTCCGCGGGTCGCCCCCGGAGGGAACCCCTGGTGGGATAAACGCACGTCCAGGTCACTCCTTGGTGCCTGGTCCGGAACTGGGCCTTGCCTCGTGGGCCCGTGTCCCCGGGAAGGTGGGGCCGCGCCTCTTACGGGGTGAGGGGGTGGGGCAGCGGACGTCCTAGGCCAAAATGAGGAAGCCGCTCATGGGTCTTGGAATAGGGAAGCAGACTTAAACTAGATACCCGAAAGTCGGGGGGAAAAGGTTTTCCAGAAGTAATGTTGTAATCGTGGGCACCATTTTCTTCCCTCCCGCCACGCCCCAACCTGTGACCTAGATTTAGGAGGATCGGGGACAGTTAGTGACCTCCAGGCCGCTGACTTCCATGGATGGAGGTCCAAGCCTGCACTTACACAGTGGGGTGTTGGAGAAGGTCCCCTTTTCCCGGCTGGAGAGTGAGGCTGCCTGATGGAAAGCAGCTGTTGGACATCGTGCAGGTCCCACTACCAGATTCCACCCCGCCGGCCCTCACAGTGGCGCCCGGGAAGCCCAGCAGTACCCGGAGGAAGGTGCAGAGAAGTTAAGGAATTTGCTGGGAGGCACCAAGGGCCCTGGGCTCTGTCCTTCAGCTGAGGGCCTGAGTTCCTTGCCTCTTTGTCGCACTTTCTCAGAATGGGTGTGACCTCGCTGAAATGTAATTAGGTTGTTTTGGTTCATTTCTGTCACCCCTTCTCTTCTCTGGCTACACTTGGGTTTTGCATCAGGTTGGAAGCTCTGGCCAGCTGCGTTGGTTACAAGTGTAGGGAACTCTTGGTCTGATTTTCAGTTTCTCTTTGAGTTGAAAGAGTAGCTGGTTGGCCTGAATTTTATTTTATTTTAATTTTTTTAATATTTATTTATTTATTTTATTTATTTTTGGCTGCGTTGGGTCTTCGTTGCTGTGCGGGCTTTAGTTGCGGCTAGTGGGGGCTACTCTTCGTTGCGGTGCGCGGGCTTCTCACTGCGGTGGCTTCTCTTGTTGCGGAGCATCAGCTCTAGGCGCGCGGGCTTCAGTAGTTGTGGCATGCGGTCTCAGTAGTTTTGGCTCGTGGGCTTAGTTGCTCCGCGGCATGTGAGATCTTCCCGGACCAGGGATGGAACCCGTGTCCCCTGCATTGGCAGGCGGATTCTTAACCACTGAGCCACAGGGAAGCCCTGGCCTGCATTTTAGGTAGTAAGCATGGCTAAGTGAATTTGGAAGGTGTCTGCACCCTTAGATTTCTTTTTCTGTGCCGGTTGGCCTCCTGATTTTCCCGCCTTGGTTACTGGATGTTACTGAGCAGTCTGTTCCGGGATTCTGAGGAGGGGCCGAGGGGTCTTTCCAGTAGAGAGACGCACAATGCAGTTAAGGGGGTCTGCTTTTTATGGCGTGTGCCGGTCATCACTGGTAGTACCCTGGGCCGTGCTCTATTCATTTGGAATTGGTGGGGATTGATGGCGCTGTCCCCACAGGCTCGGAGCCCACTAAATGGGGTTTTGGTGGTGGAGGCGCTGGTGCTGGGAGTCCTCAAGGCCAGGTTCCACGCGCATACTGCCCTTAGCCTGTTGGCGATTCCCACAGACGTGGCATCAGGATGTGGAGGTTTCCTCATCAGAAGAGTCGTGATCTGGAGGGTCATTACTGGTTCCAGATGTTCTGGAGCACAGCAGGTGGCTGTGGGGTGACTCTTCTAGCTCCAAGATGAGTTCTTCCCTTCTACCCCGCCCCGCCCCACGCATTCCAGGGAAGACTTCTGGCAGCAGTATAGTTTACCCTCAAAGTAACAAATTTTTTTTTTAAGGATTTACTTATTTTTTTATCTATTTATTTTATTTATTTTTGGCTGCGTCGGGTCTTAGTTGCGGCGTGCGGGATCTTCGTTGTGCGTGGACTTCTCTCTAGCTGTGGCGCGTGCGCTCTGTAGTTGTGGCGCGCGGGTTCCAGAGCACGTGGGCTCTGTAGTTCGTGGCACGCGGGCTCTAGTTGAGGCGCGTGGGCTTAGTTGCCCTGCGGCATGTGAGATCTTAGTTCCCCGGCCAGGGATCGAACCCGCGTTCCCTGCATTGTAAGGCAGATTCTTTACCACTGGACCACCAGGGAAGTCCCCAAAGCAATAGATTTTAGCTTAAAACTTCTGTGCGACACCACAGAAGTGAGGCTCAGCGGTGACTTTAAAAGCCATGTGGAAAGGCAGCGTGGTTTAGTGTGTGACGTTTGGGAGACCTGCATCCTGGTTCTTGGGTCTCTTTGGGTTACCTGGGGAGAGCCCCCTGATGTTTTGAAGTGGGGGTGACAGCCACCTCTCCACCTTGCTGAGTGCCTGTGAGGGTGCAGCAAGTGACGGAATGCAGGCTTCTGTGAGCCCCCAAAAGAAGAAACTAGAAAATCCGGACCACTGGTGGAGTAACTTGTTTTTTGAAACTTTTGTTTTAGCTTATGGTACTAAGTGTATACATGCCTGTGAGTTGGGTTACCATGGAAAATGTATGTTTTCCAATGAGTCAAAGAAGTTTGAGAAACAGTGGGCTAATTCACCTGTTTCTTGGATGCTTGAGTTTGTTTCAGTCCCTAAGATACAGTACAGGTAATGTTGGCAGGTAGGTGGAAATTCACTTGCGAATGTCCTTGCTTCCAAAACTTGGGTATGACTAGGAAAAAACAAATGACTTTTTAACATTTCATTCTTATGAGTACTTTTCATGTTTTGGGGAAAGGTTTTTCTTTCAGTCTTGTAAATTATACCCATAACTTTTTGTAATGAGCTTAGCGTTTATTAAGTCAAAAGGTAACATTCTTCTCCCCAGAAATCAATTTGAGAATTTTTTCTGTGCGTAGAAATTGAGAGAGGTTCTGTCTGTTAAGATTCTGTCCTGTTCTTGCCTGTTAGCCTTCCTGAGTGCTGTCCACGCACGCCAAGTGCTCCTGAGGGCTCAGCCCTCACGAGTGTGGGTTCCACGTGGGGGCACTGCAGTTTATGTACCCTGCCCCCCAGTGGCATTGAGGTGGGTTCCATGTTTTCTGTTTGGTGCCACAGCTTATTCCATAGGGCGACACTCAGCAGTATCAGCCAGGGTTTGGGTGGTGTCTGAGCGTTTTCTTCTGGGTCTAAAAATTTCCGAACCACTTAACTGAAGTTTCTGAACTTTATTTTTAATTAATTTATTTACTTTTAAAATATTTATTTGGTTGCACTGGGTCTTAGTTGCAGCACATAGGCTCTTTAGTTGTGGCATGTGAACTCTTAGTTGCGGCATGCATGTGGGATCTGACCAGGGATTGAACCCAGGCCCCCTGCGTTGGGAGCACAGAGTCCTATCCACCGCACCACCAGGGAAGTCCCCTGAACTTTATTTTTATTTATTTATTTTAAATTTTTTTAAATTTTGTTTATTTTTTTGGTTGCATCGGGTCTTTGTCGCGGTGCACGGCCTCAGTGGTTACGGCGCGTGGGCTTAGTTGCCCCGTGGCATGTGGGATTTTAGTTCCCCGACCAGGGATCGAACCCGCATCCCCTGCGTTGGAAGGCGAATTCTCAACCACTGGACCACCAGGGAAGTCCCAAAGTTTCTGAACTTTAAAAAATTCAGTTTTATCTGTGTATGGTTGGCTGTGTGTATCTGCAGGTTCTGTATTTGCCAATTGTGGATTGAAAGTATTTTTTTAAAAAATTCCAGAAAGTTTCGGGACTTCCCTGGTGGTCCAGTGGTTAGGACTCCATGCTCCCAACGCAGGGGGCCTGGGTTCGATCCCTGGTCGGGGAACTAAGATCCCGCACGAAGCAACGAAGATCCCGCGTGTTGCAACTAACACCTGGCACAGCCAAATAAATAAATAAGTAAATATTTTTTTTAAAAGCGTATGTCATATATGTGTTGTTACATACATTAAACATATTTAAAAAAATTTCCAGAAAGTTTCAAAAAGCAAGACTTGAATTTGCTGAACGCAGGCAACCATTTACACAGCAGTTGCAGTGTGTCAATTATTGTTAAGTCATCTAGAGATGATTTAAAGTGTACCGGAGGCTGTGTGCATGTTGTATGCAAGTCTGCGCCATTTTATACAAGGAACTTGAGCGTCTGAGGATTTCGGTGTCTTCGGAGGTCCTGGAACCAATCCCCCACAGATACCAAGGGGTGACTGTAGAGAGATATTTTGAAATTGGGTATAATCTGGGATTAAGATGGAACTGTGTGAAGTGCTGATATTCTAGTGCTTCTGACCTCAAAAATGGCAATTTCCTGGGGTTCAACCTGGTGCCGAGGTGTGTGGGGCTCCTCGGGCTGTGAGGTGTGTGCGGGGCTGGCCCTCGCTCCGGGGACAGTGACTGAAGCACATGTCATGTCTGGCACGGCTAAGCGCTTGGTGCTTTTAAGCTATTTCTGTAAGATTCCTTTTATTTTAACAGCTTCTGAGGAGAGTGGAGATAGGACGTTTAGTAAATAGGTTGTTACCCTAAGTCAGGGTCTCTCCCCCTCGGCACTGCCCACATCAGGGCTGGATCATCCTCTGAGAGTGGCCGGCCTGGGCGCTCTGGGGTGTGGAGCAGCATCTCTGGCCCCGCCCATCTGATACCAGGCCATGCCCAGTCTTGACAACCACAATGTCCCCAGACGTGGCCGTGTCCCCTGGGGGGGTGGGATTGCCCAGATGAGAACCCCTGACCCAAACTGATAAAGGAAAATTTCCCAGAATTCCCTAATGCTGGCCCTTCATCCAGGCGTCCCTTGTCCCCTGTGTTGTCATTGTGTTGTTGGACCCTGTGCTATTGTGAGATAAGATGGCCTTTGTCCCTGCCCCTGTCGCAGAGCTCCTGGAACTTTTGTCGTTTCCTAAGCAACAGAGGTACTAGGGGCATCCTTGTTGGGATATTCGGTCTCTGCCCCTGGTTCCTGACACTGACCTGCTGAATCCCTTGGGGTTTCCTGGGTGATGGGAGTGTCTTTTGTTCTAATGAGATGATCCTGGGTGGGACTGGTCACAAGAAAGACCAGGCCGTGGTTTGAAGCTTCACACCCGCTCTCCCGCCAATCCTTCGGAGAGGGGAGAGGGGCTGCAGGTGGAGTTAATGATGGATCATGCCTACGTGATGAAGCTTCCATAAAAATCTAAAGTATGAGGCTCAGGGAGGTTCTCGGTTGGTGAAAGCATCCACGTTCCAGGAGGGTGGCGCCCCCCCAGTGCCACGAGGACAGAAGCTCTGCCTCCCGACCCGCTGGACCCCACCCTCTCTGCCTCTTCATCCAGCTGTTTATCTGTATCCTTTGTCGTGCCTCTCACAGTGCAATAAACTGGAAAACATGAGTAAGTGCTTCCCTGCGGAGAAGCGGGTCACGGGAACTCTGGTTTACTGCTGGCGGGTGTGTGAGGTGCGGACAGACCTGTGGCTGAGCCCTCAGCCTGTGGGGTCTGCGCTGACACCGGGCAGAGAGGGTCAGATCCGAACTGAGTTTTGGGACACCCAGCTGGTGTCAGGGAGTCGGTCATTGTGTGGGAGGCCCGCGCTGGAGGTCAGAGTGAAGGGAAACGGGGAGGTTTCCTAGACAGCCCACAGGGTGGGTCTCCTAGATTTGTGTGTTTTTTTTGAACTCTTGTTAGTTGTGAAGTATATAATGCACATTCGTACAGTTGAAGTATCATGATAATTATCCTAAGTTCTCCAAGGGTAATTTCCTTGCCTTGCTTATAGTTTTGTCCCTTAAATGTCCCTGAACGTCTCGCTTACTTCTGCTTGCAGGCTGGTGTCAGTGGCCACCTCTGTCGCTCGCTGCTGCGGGGAAGAGCCACGGTGGCTTGTTCGCTTTGGTCGCCGGCAGGGGTCTGCTGTGGTTGATTTATCCTTCAGACTGTTGCCAGACCTCTGTGTTGTTTCCCGCCTGGGGCATTTGATGAAGCGCCCTTTGTGGGAGGGCAGTCACCGCAGCGTGGGCAGGAGCAGCCTTGGCCTCCAGGGCAGTGTCACGACCACTAGAAGCGCTCCTGTGGCTCCCGTTCCCAGCAGCAGCCGCCGGGGCCTTGTCTGCCCCGGCGTAGTGCCATCTGCAGCCTTCGTGACGCTGTCTGCCTGAGCCTCCGTGCCCGAGTCTGGGCACTGGTGCCCGACAAGACCAGAACGGAGGATTTGTGGCGGCACTCTGGGGAGGCCGAGCCTTGGGGGACAACGAGGGGGGCGTGCCCGTCCTGCCTGTGCCCACCGCGGACCCAGGCACAGCCTGGGGGGCCCGGGACTCGGCCACGGATCAGCTGCAGGTCCGCAGTGAAGCCTCAAGCTTCCCGACCTTCGACCCCCAGCCCGTCCCCCCAGCAGAGCTCCCAGCACAAGGCTCTCAGCTCTCCCTGACTTGGAGGAGTTATTCACAGGGCACGGCCCAGCGCAGTGGGTGGCCAGGCTGTGGGTGGGTGGCAGTTGTGAGGACCAAGTCTGTAGTGGGCTGTGTCTGTGCGGGTCATCAGCTCCTGGGAATGCCCATTTGCATAACAATTACAAGAGGTTGAAAGGCAGGAGCGGGGGCGCTGCAGTGGTTAGGACTCCACGGTTTCACTGCTGAGGGCGTGGGTTCAATCCCTGGTCGGGGAACTAAGATCCCACAAGCTGTTCGGTGTGGCCAAAAGTATTTAAAAAAAAAAAAAAAAAAACAAGGAAGGAATGGTGACCTAGGTAGGCTCGATGCTAGGGTGCCCCCTTGGCACTGTGGACTCTGGGGCCTGCTCATCCCCTGGGGGGCGTCCTCCTGGGCACTGCGGTGTGGAGCAGCCTCCCTGGCCCCACCCACTACCTGCCGGACCCTCCAGTCTGAGGACCAGGGACGTCCCAGGTGTGGCCCGGCGTCCCCTGGGGGCACGGCCGCAGAGCTGAGAGCCTTTGCGCTGGGAGCTCTGCTGAGGGGATGGGGTGGGATTCGAAGGTCGGGAAGCCTGAGGCTTGACTGCGGCCCCATGGCCGAGTCCCGGGCTCCCTGGCTGTGCCCAGGTCCGCGGTGGGCACAGGCAGGACGGGCGCACCCCCCTCGCTGTCTCCCGAGGCTCAGCCTCCCCAGAGTGCTGCCACGAATCCTCCGATCTGGTCTTGTCGGGCACCAGCGCTTACTTGGGCGCGGAGGCTCAGGGTGAGCCCTGGTGCCACCGTCACCGTCCACTGCCAGGGGACCCCGGCGCTGAGGGTCTCCTTCTCCACTTGAATGACTCGGGCCCTGGAGGCCACTGCTGGGCGGCCGGGTCTCCGGGCCGCTGTCACCCTGCAGGGAGGAGGGTCGCCGCTCCGGTGTAGACTAGTGCTGTGAGCATTTGCAGAACCAGAGGCGCAGGCCCGTCGGGTCACATGTCGTCGAATAACGTCTTTCCATTCTGGTGGCAACGAAGTCGTTTTTCTCTGTGTGGCTTTATTGAGACAGTATGGTTTATATAGCTTAGCATCCACCTGCTTGAAGTGTGAAATTCAGTGAAGGTTTTAGTGTATTTACAAAAGCGCGCAGCCGTCAGCACGATCTACCTTTACATTTCCGTCACCCCGCCAGAGATGCTGTCCCCACTGTACGGTCCCCATTTCCCCTCCCCCAGCCCCCGGCCCCCACCCATCTGCTTCTGTCTCTGCCGAGGTGGGGCTCCAGTCCAGGCCGAGGGTGACTGGGTGACGAGAAGGGCCATGATTGGCCGTCAGGAGCTGCTTGACCTGCCTGCGTGGGGTCCCAGGGGCTGAGCACGGGGACGAGGGGCTTGTAGGGTGGACAGGGTGGCAGTGGTCCCGGATGGGCTGTCTGGCCTCTGTCCGTTGCACTGCTCAGCGCCGTGCCCTGGCTGTGTTCGTTGCTGGGGTGGTGACGGGTCCTGACCCCAGGGTGGGCCTCAGCTCGGGCTTCTGCAGGAGGCCTGGCTCTTCCGGCTGCAGAGGCGCCGGCGCCCATGCCTGGCCAGGTGAGCACAGGACAGCGCCCTCCTTGTGGGTCCTGCTTGCATCTCGTCAGGAGAAGTCCTCTCGTCTCGACACTGACTCGCCTACGTTTCTGGGTTAAAATGTTAATATTTTCTTGTGGAAGCGATGGTCGTAGATGGCAGCTGGGTTGTTCTTGGCAAGGTGGATGGAATAACGGGGAGAGCCGTCCCTGGTCGCGTATCGTAACGACTTCTGAAATGTTTCTGGTCTGACACTGGCATGCCCTGGAAATGCTGCTGCTGTTACACCCATCTCTGGCAGCGGCGGTGGTGGTCTCAATCCGCCCAAGCCCCCAAAGGTCTGAGCACTGCTGGCGCTGGTGCTCACGAGAGCAGGGTGCTGAGGCTCTGGGTCCCGAGCCGGGGCGCCCGCGAGCAGCCGTGGGTGGTGGCAGGACCGGCATGTTGGGACGATCCGGAGAGCACCTCTGGGAGACGGCAGGGGACGAGGCAGCAGAGGTGATGTCGCCCAGGTGGTGGACGGAGCATCCAGACGATGCAGTGTCCCTCAGCGCTAAGGAGAAAGCCATCAAGCCACGGAAGACACGCAGGAACCTTAAATGCACATGACCGAGAGGAAGAAGCCAGTCTGTAAAGGCTACACACTGTGATTCCAACTCTGGGACATTCTGGAAAAGGCAGGACTCTGGAGCCGGGGGAAGGATCAATGGTGCGGGGGTTGGGGGGAGGAGGGATGAATGGGCGGGGCCCAGAGGGGTTTTAGGGCAGTGAAACTACGCCGTGTGATGCCGTAACAGTGGATGCGGGTCAGTGTACGTGTGTGCAAACCCACAAACCAGTGAACCTCCGTCAGTTGTGGCTGCTGGGTGATAACGAAGTGTCTGTGTAGGTTTGTCAGTTGTAACACATGTCGCACTGGTGGGGGATACTGCTAGTGGGGACGCTGTGCACACGTGGGGTGGGGGGTGGGAAACCTCTGCCTCCCAGTCAGTTTTGCTGTGAACCTAAATCTCTTAAAAAGAGTCCAAAAGAAAAGTCCAGGGTCCAGCTGCGTGGTTTTGCAGCCTGCCAGCACCTCAGGGTCAACGGCAGCTTTTCTGGGCCTCGGCCCTCGAGGTCTGACTCCACTCCTCTGGGAGGGCCTGGGGATCCTGGGGATTTTTAAGTGTCCCAGGGAACTCTGCTGAGCAGGCAGTATTGAAATGGCTGTTTTATTATAGCTGCGGGGTTCGTATATGAGGGAAGTTTGTATCCTTCGTTCTCAGGTAAATTCTGAATCACACCTCCATTTCAGTACTGTTTGCTCTGTGGTGAAGTGTGACCCTGCTCAGAACAGGCCGAGGTGTTTGAGAATTTCATCATGCTTGCATCTCCAACTTTTTTTGAAAACAGTGTCAGTGATATGTGTTAGCTATTTATACTTTAGATCTTAAAATATTTCTATTTCATGTTTTTGATACCGACAGGCCTTATTTTTTTGCGCTTCCCTTCGTTGTGCTTCGCAGATACTGCGTTTTTCACAAATGGACGGTCTGTGGCGACCCTGCAGGGAGCACGCCTGTCGCCGCCATGTTTCCAACAGCATTTGCTCACTTCGTGTCTCTGTGTCACATTTTGGTAATTCTCACAAGTTTTCAAACTATCGCATTATTACGTGATGGTGATCTGTAGTCTGTGATCTCTGATGTTACTCTTAATATAATTTTTTTTTAAAATTAATTTATTTATTTTATTTATGGCTGTGTTGGGTCCTCGTTTCTGCGCGAGGGCTTCCTCCAGTTGCGGCAAGCGGGGGCCACTCTTCATCGCGGTGCGCGGGCCTCTCATTATCGCGACCTCTCTTGTTGCGGAGCACAGGCTCCAGATGCGCAGGCTCAGTAATTGTGGCTCACGGGCCCAGTTGCTTCGTGGCATGTGGGATCTTCCCAGACCAGGGCTCGAACCCGTGTCCCCTGCATTGGCAGGCAGATTCTCAACCACTGCGCCACCAGGGAAGCCCTCTGATGTTACTCTTGCCGTTGTTTTGGGGCTCCACGAACCTTGCCCACGTAAGACGTGACATAATCGATTGTTGAAATGACAACAAAGCATTTAGAATATTACATAACTTAGTTGATAAAGGGTTTGAGAGCATTGACTCGAACTGTGAAGGAAGTTCTCCTGTGGGTAAAATACCATCAAACAGTATCGGACGCCACGGAGAAACCGTTCGTGAGAGGAAGAGGCCACCGATTCGGCAGACTTCATTGTTGTCTTATTTTAAGAAATGGCCACGGCCGCCCCGTCCGCAGCATCGGGGCAGGACCCGCCACCAGCAAAAAGATTATGACTCGCTAGGAATTCCCTGGCTGTCCAGTGGGTAGGACGACTTGGTGCTTTCACTGCTGAGGGCGCAGGTTCAATCCCTGGTCGGGGAACTCAGATCCTGCGCCCCCCCCCCCCAAAAAAAAAAAAGATGGCTTGCTGAAGGCTCAGATGATGGTTAGCATTTTTTACCAATAAAGTAATTTTAATTAAGGTGTGTATGTTGTTTTTTTAGACATAATGCTACTGCACACCTGGCAGACTACAGAATAGCGTAAACATAACTTTTACGTGTGACTTGCTTTACTGTGATATTCGCTGTATTGAGGTGGTCTGGAACCCTCCCTACAATAACTCTGAGGTCTGCCTGTATAATTTCCTGGATCTAGATCATGTCTGTATACCTTGGCCATTTTTTTTTCTTTTTTTGTGAAAAGGAGAGTAAATAGTTCTTTGTTAGCAATGCTGTGTGTAAATAAGACTGCAAAGACTAATCATTCTCTCCCACGTTCCTTACTTTAACTTCATGTGTGTAACTATGTTTTAGATAAATATTTAAATACTCCCAAGGGAATATGAAACATTATTTTTTTAATTTATTTATTTAAACATCTTTGTTGGAGTATAATTGCTTTACAGTGGTGTGTTAGTTTCTGTTGTACAGCAAAATGAATCAGCTATATGTGCACGTATATCCCCATATCCCCTCGCTCTTGCGTCTCCCTCCCACCCTCCCTATCGCACCCCTCTAGGTGGTCACAAAGCACCGAGCTGATCTCCCTGTGCTATGCGGCTGCTTCCCACTAGCTAGCTATTTTACATTTGGTAGTATATATAAGTCCATGCCACTCTCTCACTTCGTCCCAGCTTCCCCTTCCCCCTCCCCCTCCCCATGTCAAGTCCATTCTCTACGTCTGCGTCTTTATTCCTGTCCTGGCCCTAGGTTCATGAGAACCATTTTTATTTTTAGAGTCCAAATATATGTGTTAGCATACAGTATTTGTTTTTCTCTTTCTGATTTACTTCACTCTGTATGACAGACTCTAGGTCCATCCACCTCACTACAAATAACTCAATTTCGTTTCTTTTTATGGCTGAGTAATATTCCATTGTATATATGTGCCACACCTTCTTTATCCATTCATCTGTTGATGGACACTTGTTGCTTCCATGTCCTCACTGTTGTAAATAGTGCTGCAGTGAACATTGTGGTACATGACTCTTTTTGAATTATGGCTTTCTCAGGGTATATGCCCAGTAGTGGGATTGCTGGGTCATATGGTAGTTCTGTTTTTAGTTTTTTAAGGAACCTCCACACTGTTCTCCGTAGTGGCTGTATCAATTTACATTCCCACCAACAGTGCAAGAGGGTTCCCTTTTCTCCACACCCTCTCCAGCATTTGTTGTTTGTAGATTTTCTGATGATGCCCATTCTAACTGGTGTGAGGTGATACCTCATTGTAGTTTTGATTTGCATTTCTCTAATGAATAGTGATGTTGAGCATCTTTTCATGTGTTTGTTGGCAATCTGTGTATCTTCTTTGGAGAAATGTCTATTTAGGTCTTCTGCCCAATTTTTGGATTGGTTTTTTTTTTGATATTGAGCTGCATGAGCTGCATGTATATTTTGGAGGTTAATCCTTTGTCAGTTGCTTCATTTGCAAATATTTTCTCCCATTCTGAGGGTTGTCTTTTCATCTTTTTTATGGTTTCCTTTGCTGTGCAAAAGCTTTTAACTTTCATTAGGTCCCATTTGTTTATTTTTGTTTTTATTTCCATTTTTCTAGGAGGTGGGTCAAAAAGGATCTTGCTGTGATTTATGTCATAGAGTGTTCTGCCTATGTTTTCCTCTAAGAGTTTTATAGTGTTTGGCCTTACATTTAGGTCTTTAATCCATTTTGAGTTTATTTTTCTGTATGGTGTTAGGAAGTGTTCTAATTTCATTATTTTACATGTAGCTGTCCAGTTTTCCCAGCACCACTTATAGAAGAGGCTGTCTTTTCGCCATTGTATACTCTTGCCTCCTTTATCAAAGATAAGGTGTCCATATGTGCGTGGGTTTATCTCTGGGCTTTCTATCCTGTTCCATTGATCTATGTTTCTGTTTTTTGTGCCATTCCCATACTGTCTTGATTACTGTAGCTTTGTAGTATAGTCTGAAGTCAGGGAGCCTGATTCCTCTAGCTCCATTTTTCTTTCTCAAGATTGTTTTGGCTATTTGTGGTCTTTTGTGTTTCCATACAAATTGTGCAGTTTTGTGTTCTAGTTCTGTGAAAAATGCCATTGGTAGTTTGATAGGGATTGGACTGAATCTGTAGATTGCTTTGGGTAGTACAGTCATTTTCTCAGTGTTGATTCTTCCAATCCAAGAACATGGTATATCTCTCCATCTGTTTGTATCATCTTTAATTTCTTTCATCAGTGTCTCATAGTTTTCTCATACAGGTCTTTTGTCTCCTTAGGTAGGTTTATTCCTAGGTATTTTATTCTTTTTGTTGCAATGGTAAATGGGAGTGTTTCCTTAATTTCTCTTTCAGATTTTTCATCATTGGTATATAGGAGTGCAAGAGATTTCTGTGCATTAATTTTGTATCCTGCTACTCTACCAAATTCATTGATTAGCTCTAGTAGTTTTCTGGTAGCGTCTTTAGGATTTTCTATGTATAGTATCATGTCATCTGCAAACAGTGACAGTTTTACTTCTTCTTTTCCAATTTGGATTCCTTTTATTTCTTTTTCTTCTCTGCTGTGGCTAAAACTTCCAAGACTATGTTGAATAACAGTGGTGAGAGTGGGCAACCTTGTCTTGTTCCTGATCTTAGGGGAAATGGTTTCAGTTTTTCACCATTGAGAATGATGTTGGCTGTGGGTTTGTCATATATGGCCTTTATTATGTTGAGGTAGTTTCCCTCTGTGCCTACTTTCTGGAGAGTTTTTATCATAAATGGGTGTTGAATTTTGTCAAAAGCTTTTTCTGCATCTGTTGAGATTATCATATGGTTTTTATCCTTCAGTTTGTTCATATGGTGTCTCACATTGATTGATTTGGGTATATTGAAGAATCCTTGCATTCCTGGCATAAACCCCACTTGATCATGGTGTATGATCCTTTTAATGTGCTGTCGGATTCTGTTTGCTAGTGTTTTGTTGAGGATTTTTGCATCTGTGTTCATCAGAGATACTGGCCTGTAGTTTTTTTGTGTGACATCTTTGTCTGGTTTTGATATCAGGGTGATTGTGGCCTCATAGAATGAGTTTCGAAGTGTTCCTCCCTCTGCTATATTTTGGAAGAGTTTGAGAAGAATAGGTATTAGCTCTTCTCTAAATGTTTGATAGAATTCGCCTGTGGAGCCATCTGGTCCTGGGCTTTTGTTTGTTGGAAGATTTTTAATCACAGTTTCAATTTCAGCGCTTGTGATTGGTCTGTTTGTATTTTCTGTTTCCTCCTGGTTCAGTCTCGGAAGGTTGTGTTTTTCTAAGAATTTGTCCATTTCTTCCAGGTTGTCCATTTTATTGGCATATAGTTGCTTGTAGTAATCTCTCATGATCCTTTGTATTTCTGCAGTGTCAGTTGTTACTTCTCTTTCATTTCTAATTGTGTTGATTTGAGTCTTCTCCCTTTTTTTTTTTGATGAGTGTGGCTAATGGGTTATAAATTTTGTTTATCTTCTCAGAGCCAGCTTTTAGTTTTATTGATCTTTGCTATTGTTTCGTTCATTTCTTTTTCATTGATTTCTGGTCTGATCTTTATGATTTCTTTCCTTCTGTGAACTTTGGGTTTTGTTTGTTCTTCTTTCTCTAATTGCTTTAGGTGTAAGGTTAGGTTGTTTATTTGAGATTTTTCTTGTTTCTTGAGGTAGGATTGTATTGGTATAAACTTCCGTCTTAGAACTGTTTTTGCTGCATCCCATAGGTTTTGGGTCGTCATGTTTTCATTGTCATTTGTTTTGAGGTATTTTTTGATTTCCTCTTTCATTTTTTCAGTGATCTCTTGGTTATTTAGCAGTGTATTGTTTAGCCTCCATGTGTTTGTGTTTTTTACAGTTCTTTTCCTGTAATTGATATCTAGTCTCATAACGTTGTGGTTGGAAAAGATACTTGATACGATTTCAATTTTCTTAAATTTACCAAGGCTTGATTTGTGACCCAAGATATGGTCTGTCCTGGAGAATGTTCCATGAGCACTTGAGAAGAAAGTGTATTCTGTTGTTACTGGATGGAATGTCCTGTAAATATCAATTAAGTCCATCTTGTTTAATGTGTTATCTAAAGCTTGTGTTTCCTTATTTATTTTCATTTTGGATTATCTGTCCATTGGTGAAAGTGGGGTGTTAAAATCCCCTACTATTATTGTGTTACTGTCGATTTCCCCTTTTATGGCTGTTGGCATTTGCCTTATGTATTGAGGTGCTCCTATGTTGGGTGCATAAATATTTACAATTGTTGTATCTTCTTGGATTAATCCCTTGATCATTATGTAGTGTTCTTCCTTGTCTCTTGTAATAGTCTTTATTTTAAAGTGTATTTTGTCTGATATGAGAATTGCTACTCCAGCTTTCTTTTGATTTCCGTTTTCATGGAATATCTTTTTCCATCCCCTCACTTTCAGTCTGTATGTGTCCCTAGGTCTGAAGTGGGTCTCTTGTAGGCAGCATATATATGGGTCTTGTTTTTGTATCCATTCAGCCAGTCTGTGTCTTTTGGTTGGAGCATTTAATCCATTTACACTTAAGATAATTATTTATTTATTTATTTATTTATTTATTTATTTATTTATTTATGGCTGCATTGGGTCTTTGTCGCTGCGTGCAGGCTTTCTCTAGTTGCGGCGAGCAGAGGCTACTCTTCGTTGCAGTGCGCGGGCTTCTCATTGCGGTGGCTTCTCTTGTGGGGCACGGGCTGTAGGTGCGTGGGCTTCAGTAGTTGTGACACGCGGGCTCAGTAGTTGTGGCTCGCAGTTTCTAGAGCGCAGGCTCAGTAGTCGTGGCGCACGGGCTTAGTTGCTCCGCGGCATGTGGGATCTTCCCGGACCAGGGCTCGAACCCCTGTCCCCCGCATTGGCAAGCAGATTCTTAACCACTGCGCCACCAGGGAAGCCCTAAGATAATTATTGACATGTATGTTTCTATTACCATTTTCTGAATTGTTTTGGGTTTGTTATTGTAGGTCGTTTCCTCTTCTTGTGTTTCCTGCCTAGAGAAGTTCTTTTCGCATTTGTTGTAAAGCTGGTTTGGTGGTGCTGAATTCTCTTAACTTTTGCTTATCTGTAAAGGTTTTAATTTCTCCGTCGAATCTGAATGAGATCCTTGCTGGGTAGAATAACCTGGGTTGTAGGTTTTTCCCTTTCATCACTTTAAACATGTCCTGCCATTCCCTTCTGGCTTGCAGAGTTTCCGCTGAAAAATCAGTTGTTAACCTTATGGGCATTCCCTTGTATGTTGTTTGTTGCTTTTCCCTTGCTGCTTTCAATATTTTTTCTTTGTATTTAATTTTTGATACTTTGATTAATATGTGTCTCTCGGCATGTTTCTCTTTGGGTTTATCCTGTATGGTACTCTCTGTGCTTCCTGGACTTGATTGACTATTTCCTTTCCCACGTTAGGGAAGTTTTCGACTATAATCTCTTCAAATATTTTTTCAGACCCTTTCTTTTTCTCTTTTCTTCTGGGACCCCTATAATTCGAATGTTGGTGCTTTAATGTTGTCCCAGAGGTCTCTGAGACTGTCTTCAATTCTTTTCATTCTTTTTTCTTTATTCTGCTCCCTGGCAGTTATTTCCACCATTTTATCTTCTAGCTCACTTATCTGTTTTTCTTCCTCAGTTATTCTGTTATTGATTTCTTCTAGAGTATTTTTAATTTCAGTAATTGTGTTGTTCATCCCTGCTTGTTTGCTCTTTAGTTCTTCTAGATCCTTGTTAAATGTTTCTCGTGTTTTCTCCATTCTGTTTCCGAGATTTTGGATCATCTTTACTATCATTACTCTGAATTCTTTTTCAGGTAGGTTGCCTGTTTTGTCTTTATTTATTTGGCCTTGTAGGTTTTTACCTTGCTGCTTCATCTGAAACAAATTTTTTTGTCTTTTCCGTTTTTTTTCCTTTTTTTTTGATGGTTGGTGCTGTATTCCTGTCTTACTGATTGTCCTGAGACGTCCAGCACTGGAGTTTGCAGGCAGTTGGATAGAGCTGGGTCTTGGTGCTGAGATGAGGACCTCCAGGAGGCCTCACTCTGATTGATATTCCCTGGGGTCTGAGGTTCTCTGTTAGTCCAGCGGTTTGGACTTGGAGCTCCCACCACAGGAGCTCCGGCCCGACCTCCCGCCTGGGAACCAAGATCCCGCAAGCTTTGTGGCACAATAAGAAAAAAAAAAAAAAAGAAGAAAGAAAAAAAAGGAGCAGTATGATATCAAAGAATAAAAACCAAAGTAAAATTAGAGATAAAAAATACATTAGGAAAAATAAAACTATAATTGAAACAACCAGTCGTTGGGGGTTCCTCCCGTCCCCTTAGGTGTCCATGGTCTCCCACCGGTGCCTGGTAGGTGCTCTAGTTGTGAGGAGATGCGAATTCCACATCCTCCTAGTACGCCATCTTGTCTCCACCCTCCTGAAACATTATTTTAATATTTTACAACCCATTCCTCCCTTTTCCTGCCTGTAGGAACCATGAGCCTGTGCACCTGTCTTATAGCTAAAAACTAGTGTTGAGGCTGGGTCTTCCTGCAGGTCAGCCACTTCCTGTGGGCTCATTTGTCACCCCTGTGGGTGCTCCGAGGTGCAGGGATGTTACTCTGCCTTCATTCCTGAGGGGTGTTCTTGGATGGAGAGCCCTGGGCCTGGAGTCCTCCCACCTCCTTCAGCCCCCTGCTCCCCTGTAGCAGCACACCCTTTTCCTCTGGCTCCTCTGAAGATTTTTTCCTTATTTTCAGTTTTCAGCAGTTTGCCTGTGATATGTCTGGGTGTGATTTTCTTTTATATTTCCTGTTTGGGGGGGGGCGGTGCTGGGCTTCTTGAAACTGTAAATTTATGTCTTTCACCACATTTGGGGAAGTTTGAGCTGTTCAGTTTTCACATATTTTCTCTGTCCTTCCTCTCCTGGGACCCCAGTTGTACACACGCTACGCCTTTGGTGTACCACAGCCTTGCCTGACTTTCCTCCCTTCAGACTGGGTGGGCCCTGGTGTTCCCCTTTCTTCTCAGCTCCAGCTCCCCGTCCAGTCCCCGCAGTGCCTCTTCTACCTCGGAGATTGTTTTTCACTTCTAGGGTTTCCATTTGGTTGTTTGTGTCACTTTCCGTTGTCTGCTGAGATTTTCTCTCTTTCTATTCATTAGGAGCATATTTTCTTTTTGGTCATGAGAGCATGGTTACAGTTGCTGTGTTGAAATCTCAGCAAATGAATGTGTTCATTCCATCACCAGGGTCACCTCAGGGCCGGTCTTCATTTCCTTGGGTATAGGTTATGTTTTCCTGTTTCTTTTTTTATTACAATTTTAATTAATTAATCTTTGGCTGTGTTGGTTCTTTGTTGCTGCATGCAGGCTTTTCTCTGGTTGTGGCGAGCGGGGGCTGCTCTTCATTGTGGTGCGTGAGCTTTTCATTGTGGTGGTTTCTCTTGTTGCGGAGCACGGGCTCTAGGCGTGCGGGCTTCAGTAGTTGTGGCTCGCGGGCTCTAGAGCACAGGCTCAGTAGTTGTGGCGCACGAGCTTAGTTGTTCCGCAGCATGTGGGATCTTCCCGGACCAGGGCTCGAACCCGTGTCCCCTGCATTGGTAGGCGGATTCTTAACCACTGCACCACCAGGGAAGTCCTTCCTGTTTCTAATTTGAATAATTTTGGCTTGTGACCCGGACATTGTGGCTGGTATGTTGTAGACACTGGATTCTGTTGTACTCTCAGTGGAGTGTTGGTTTTGCAGGGAGGGGATGTGTTTTAGGGGCAGTGAGCTTGTCTGTGCTGGAAGTTCGGCTCAGCCTGTCCTGCAGTGGGCAAGAGGCCGCTGGAGTGCTGGGCTGTGTGCAGCATGCAGTGGGTGCAGAGTTCACGTGAGGATGTACCCCACCCCCATTCCCCCCTCACTTCCCAGCAGCTGCGTTTGCCCAGGCTGCTCCCTGCTCTGCATGGCTCTCAGGATCAAAGCCGGGGCAGGACCAGTGGTCTCGCCTGTCCTGCGCTGCCTGGACATTTGTCTCCAAACAGTGCTGGTGGGAGGCATGGTCTGACGGTGGCCGCGCAGACATTACCGGGAGTGGACTCTGCCTGGTTTCCTGAAAGCTGAGGGGTCACTGGGGCGCCTAGAAAATGGATTTGTGCAGAGAGTGCACTGTGTTGGCCGTTCACCAGCGGACAGACATCTGGGCGTTGAGGGGCCAGCGTGTGTGTGTGCGTGCGTGTGTGTGCGCGTGCACCAGTTTGCACCTGGGACCTGCAGACCATCTCCCGCAGCGCTGTGCGCTGGGCCTGTTCTCCCACGCTTGGGATCATCTCTCTGTTCTTTTCCTTTTGAATCGTTAACAGCACATCCAGGGTGCACGAAGGGGTTATCGTGCACTGGGATGGGAACTGAGGCGCCTGGGGGATTAGTAACTGGAAGCCCGTTGGAAGGATCTGGTGACCCATGTTCCATTGTCCGACTCTTGGTCATGGAATATTCATTAGACGCTCGCTGAGAGCGCTCTCAGGGTGGCGCCTTCCCCGGGAGCCTGTGCTGGGCCTACGAGTGGTCTGGGGTGACATGGGAGGAGGGTGCAGCCACTTGGGCAGGGTCGCTGAGCTCGCCAGCCTGGCAGGTTTAGGCGATGCCACTGTTGGTGGGTGGCGGGAGCACGGGGCACCACACTCCTCCCAGCCCTGAGTGACGACCCGCCTCTGGGCAGGGCTGGGCTCTCCTGGGACTGCCAATGGGACTTCTGTGCGGCTCTGGGGGTGGAGCCTTGCGCCCCATGGGACACATTCCTCACTCTGGACCGTGTGTGTCGGTACTGACCTTTTGATCCGTGTTTTAGTACAAGTGCTGGGGTAGTGAGGAAACTGAAGAGAATCGAAAAGGTGTCCACACAGGCGCCTGTATACACACATCCACAGCAGTGTGCGTCACGGGAGCCGAAAAGTGGGAAGGATCCAAGCCCTCGCGTTGCTGGGTGGGTGGGCACGCATGGTGGCAGCGCCGCCGAGCGCTGACACGCTGCAGCGTCCGTCACAGGGAGGCCGGTGGGGCCTGCACACAGACCCCGTCAGACAGGGCCTGAGAAGCCTGCGGGAGAGGCTGCCTAGAGAAAGGCCTCAGCGAAGTGGGGAGCCCGAGGGGAGCCCGCAGTGCCCCCGCCAGTGTGGCTGGTCCTGGGAGGAGTCGGGGGTCCCGGGGGCCGGAAGTGTTCACCGTCCCACCCCCGGCGGCTCTCACCTGCGCCCATGCCATCTGGCCCGCCTAGGCCTTAGGTACCTCGACGCTCTCCTTGGGCGGCCAGCCCCAGGGCAAGCGAGAGGCTTGCGAGGGGCTCTCCCAGGGGACCCTTGGGTGCTCCTGCCCATGGGGGGCAGCGCTGCACGTGGGCAGTGAGCACCGGCCCTGCAGGAGCTGGAAGGCACCAGCGCACTCACCTGGACGGGGGCACGGAGGGGGGTCTCCGTGAGTGGAGTTATGTGAAGTTATGAGTGGAGTTATGTGAAGCGCTGTGACAGGTGCCTGGGGGGAGGCCCTGGCTCCGTGATGTGCGGTGTGGGGAAGGAGGACAGCTGCCCGGGCCAGTAATGAACCTGGGCCGCGTGGAGGTGGACAGCAGGGGCCCAACAGGCACAGTTCCTGGGGCGGCCGGGCCCTTCCTGCTGTGGGTGCCAGTGGGGCCCCCCGCATGGGTGGCCATGCTGGGCAGGGCTCCCGGGCTCCCCGGTCACAGCAGCGTGGGACCGAGGTGGACCTGCCGCCCCCGGCCACGCGGGCTGAGGGACGGGCCTTTGGTGGTGGGACGTGGGCTCTCTTCTGGGCTTGCGCTTTCTCTCGTTCACAGCTGGTTAAAGGGCTGAACTGGAGGACTAAGAACGTTTCCGTGTCTTAATGCTCTGTGTTGAAATGGTTATTCTTTTTTTCTAAGTTTTAAAACTTTTCATCGTAGAAAATGTCAGATATACACACGAGTAGGGGAAGCAGAATTCCCAGAGCTCAGTGTGCCTGCTTCAGGCTAGATCAGCCTAGGCCACTCCTGTTCTCCCGTGGCCCCCTGGCCCTTGGGAGGAGAGCTTTGGGGGATCCCAGGCAGCTTATCGCACTGACAGGGCTTTTCAGGATAACAACCTTGTTATCATTCACATACCATTCAGCTCACCCCTTTAATATGTGTAATTCAGTGGTTTTTAGTATATTCACAGAGTTCTGTTGAATTCCAGAGCATTCCATCACCCTCCCTTTCCCCCTCCCCCAGCCCCTGACAACCAGGACTCCCCTCTGCCTCTCTGGAGTTGCCTGTTCTGGACGTTTCATCTAAATGGAATTGCACACTGTGTGACCTCTTGTGTCTGGCTTCTTTAGGTTTTAGCCAGACACTTGCAACTTTTCAATTTTTTTTCCCTTTTAGGCAAAATATATCTCTCAGTGCATTGATGAAATCAAGCAAGAGCTGAAGCAAGACAACATTGCGGTGAAAGCAAACGCGGTCTGCAAGCTGACCTACGTGAGTGCCGGGCCGCTCGCTCTGTCAGGCCGGGTCTGGCTCCATGATCCCCCTGCTGTCTGTCCACCCGTCCCACCACCACTGATGGACACCGTCCGCTCCAAGCGCCAGCCTGGGGGCACATGCCGGGCTGACTTGGGGTGGAGGGTGAGGCATGCGTGATGATCACGTGGCACAGGGCAAGCTGGGGCCCCATCCAGTGGGCCTTTCCCACATGGAGGGGCGGGAGCACCCCAGCTATCACGGCTCCCCTGCGGGCTGGGCCCCGAAGCCTGGTGGGTGGAGCCCTGCAGTCCCTGGTTGGGGTGTGAGCCTGGACCAGGCACCCCATGCTGGCCTCCCCTGGTCAGAGAAGGGAGATGAACGGCCTGACCGGTTACCGGTCCTTGTGGGGAATTTTAACCCATGTAACGCTGGTATTTAAACTGCAGGTGTTTATTTATCAGGCATTATTTTAGTGTGTTATAACCTGTCGCTTTGGTTTTAAACGTGAAGACTCACCTGTCAGAAAAAGAAAGGAATCTCCCTAGAGTGTATGGGGGTGGGGAGCTGAGGCGGGTGCGTGAGAATCGGCCTCTTTCCTCCGCAGCTGCAGATGCTCGGATATGACATCAGCTGGGCCGCCTTCAACATCATAGAAGTGATGAGCGCCTCCAAGTTCACATTCAAGGTGAAGGGAACCAGCTCGCTCTGGGGCCTGAGCCCTGTGGGTGGGGTCCTGGGGGAGGAGGGCGTCCGTCCTGTGATGCAGGCCATGCTGGGAGGGGACACAGTGACAGACAACAGCGACCCATTCCCATCACCACTTCTGTCCAGTTAGGTCTTACCACTATTTGCATCACGTTTTTCTTTCCATTTTAAGTAGTGTCAGTGAAATTCGGGTTTGTAGGGTTGGTTATGTGTTTTGTAATACAAATTAAAGTAAATTTGTGACTCTTCAAAAAAAACAAGCAGATGCTGATCGTCTCCCCCAGAGGCCACCACTTGTCACTTGTCCCGGTGTCTCTTAGCACCCTCTGAGCGTTTTTTCTTGGCGTCTCAGGGATCCTACTCGTGCGCAGTTTGAGACATTGCTTTCTTCTTACTTGATATCATAACAAATAAGCACATCTCCTGCTTTAGCAAACATTCTGAAAAGCGGATTTCAGTGCCCACAGCCCACGTGGGAGTGTCCCGTGGTTTTCCTGGCTTGGCTCAGTTTTCCTTGGGAACACACACCACGCGGCGGCTGAGGCTGTGTCCTGCCGGCAGGTCACTGCCGAGGGCAGGTTCCCGTCCTCCTGAAGGACACAGTTGTCCTGCCTGCCGGTTACTCTTGGTGGAGAAACTAAATGCCGTATTTGCCAAAATTGGGCCAGTGCTCTGCACGTGTGTTTAAGTATCACACGCACGTGCGGGTGCGACTTTAGGTTACACTCAGCCCGAGTTTAGGCGCTCGTGATGGCTTACTCCTTCAGGCCGTAACAGCAGCTCCCGCTGTCAAGAAGGCAGTGAGGATGCACACGTTAGCGACAGGACGTGCTTGGCAACCCCTGAAAGACACTGTGCTCCAGAGACCATACGCCTGGGACGGGGTGAGGGGTGCCCTCCTCCTGGTTTGTGACGGGCCGGTCAGGGCTGCTTGGCGCGAAGCTCAGGAGGGCTGGGTGCTTCCCCGAGGGCGCCCGGTCCCCTTGTCACCCCTGACGACTCCATTTGTTCCACTCACAGCGCATCGGCTACCTCGCTGCTTCCCAGTGCTTTCACGAAGGGACCGACGTCATCATGCTGACCACCAACCAGATCCGCAAGGTAGGCCCCTCCTGCGGGAGCAGGTTAGCGGGCAGATGGGCAGCCTTCTGCGATCCTCGGAAATGGGAAAAGGGATGGCGGGGCACGCGGGACTTTCCTCTCTCGTTTTCCCCCCTTGGCGACAGGGGCTGCCCTCTCGGTCACTCCTTTTTTCAGCCCCTTTCCCCTCTTTTGGGGGCACCTGCTGAGGGCTCGCCCCTCCCAGCGTGGGGGCCTTTGTGCCCACTGGGTCTTGTGAGTTGGACCGGGTGCGTCTCTCGGCCCCGTGTGGTTTTCTGTGCTCTGCAGTGAGAGCACTGAGTAGTCAGCTCCTCCTTGGCCTCAGGACTTTGAGTATCTCTTGTCTCCCGCCTCGCTGCAAGCGGTTAGAGGGTGTGTCAGAGGCACCCTTTCCCACCCCAGACCCTGCATCGGACCCTGTGGCCCGGGGCTCTCAGACGGCTGGCGCCAGGGCCGGGGCGGAACTGTTGTGGTCGCCCCGCAGGTGGCTGGTGTCGGGGCTCCAAGCGGGAGCTGCAGGGCAGGCAGGCTGTTGGCAGTCATCTGAGGGCCCCTCCGCAAACCTGCTGGCTGACGCCCCGGGGCAGCTCCCGAGGTGCCTGCTGCTCTTGTCGGGCTCTTTGTGAATCACGCTGAGTTGGAGGGGCTGTGCCATGAGGCCCTGTCTGCTCAGCCTGGGCTGGAGTGATTTTTTTTTTCTTTCCCCACATGGGGGATCTTAGTTCCCCGACCAGGGATCGAACCTGCGCCCCCTGCAGTGGAAGCGTGGAGTCCTAACCACTGGACCACCAGGGAAGTCCCTGGAGTGAATTTTAAAAGCCTGTGTTTTCGTATTGTTACCACAGTCTGGAAGGTTAACTCTGTTTTTTTTTAGTGACTCCTTTTTTTTTTTCATTTATTTTTTTTGGGCTGCGTTGGGTCTTCGTTGCTGCGCACGGGCTTTCTCTAGTTGTGGCGAGCAGGGGCTACTGTTCGTTGCGGTGCGCGGACTTCTCACTGCAGTGGCTTCTCTTGTTGCAGAGCACGGGCTCTAGGCGGGCGGGCTCAGTAGGTGTGGCTCGCGGGCTCTAGAGCGCAGGCTCAGTAGTTGTGGCGCGTGGGCTTAGTTGCTCCGCAGCACGTGGGATCTTCACGGATCAGGGCTCAAACCCATGTCCCCTGCATTGGCAGGCAGATTCTTTTTTTTTTTTAATTAATTTATTTATTTTTGGCTGCATTGGGTCTTCGTTGCTGCGTGCGGGCTTTCTCTAGTTGCGGCGAGCAGGGGCTACTCTTCGTTGCAGTACGTGGGCTTCTCATGGCGGTGGCTTCTCTTGTTGCGGAGCACGGGCTGTAGGTGCGCGGGCTTCAGTAGTTGTGGCACATGGGCCCAGTAGTTGTGGCTTGCGGGCTCTAGAGTGCAGGCTCAGTTGTGGCACACGGGCTTAGTTGCTCCACGGCATGTGGGATCTTCCCGGACCAGGGCTCGAACTCGTGTCCCCTGCATTGGCAGAAGGATTCTTAACCACTGCACCACCTGGGAAGTCCCTGGAAGGTTAACTCTTAAAACGTCTCTCGGTGTATCTTTTACCACACGTGTGAAGTTTGGGGAGGTTCCTCTATGTAAACAGAGTCCTCTCTTTGTGCCGAGATGGGGCTTCTGCATCGGTTTTAGCGGGAGCACAGGCGAGTGATGTCAGAGGCTAGGGCAGATGTGTGCTTCCTGTGGCTGCTTTTCCTGCTACCCTGAGGGGTAGAGCTCTGGTGGAAGCTTCTCTCCGCTTTGGGGAGGGGCCCAGAGGAGTCACCCCTGGCTGTAGTAGGGGAGACACCCCAATGGAAGCAGAGGTTCTAGGGTTCCACCCTGGGGGGCCCCTGCTCTGTGCCTTTGGGTGGTTGGAGCCGGCTGGCTGCACCATTTCCTCGGCCCTTGGGTTCTCCCATAGGGAAGCCGTGGGTGGCACTGGCTCTGCTCCATTGCACCCCTGGAGTGAGGGGCGGACCCGAGACAGCCCTCCCCTTAGAGCCGTCCCGGCTCTTGCTCGGTGACAGAGCGTGGAGCTGGCTGTTTCTTGTGAGTCCTCGTCCAAGCCCGTCTCCAGACCCAGAGCAGGGCTGGCGGGCGCAGCTGGGACCCAGCGAGGCGCAGTGGGCTCCTGCCTCTAACCCTCTCTCTCCCTTTCCAGGACCTGAGCAGCCCCAGCCAGTATGACACTGGCGTTGCGCTGACTGGCCTGTCCTGTTTTGTTACCCCAGATCTTGCCAGAGACTTGGCCAACGACATCATGACACTGGTGAGTCTGGGAGCGTGCCCGCCCCCCCTTGGCTTTTGCTCCCTGACGTGCCTGGAAAACCGAGGTTGTAATTTCACGTCGAGGGCACTTGGGTGGGCGGAAACGGCCTGGGTCCCCAGGATGAGCTGGGACACCGAGTCACCGTCTCCCCTTCCATCACCTGGTGGGGCCCGGCATTCACACCTCACCTCCTCTGAAATGGTCCTGCTGGGGAGGGACGGGGTCTGGCTGGGGACGATGGCCTGTCGTGAGCGCATGACCCATCAGCTGTGTTCTGAGGCATGGGTGGTGATGGCAGTGGTCTTGGCAGGCAGTGGTCAGGTGGTTCTCCAGCCAGGAAACTTTTTATTTTCATCTGAGCAAATCTGTTGTCTGGGGCCCAGTCCATCCAAAAGGCAGAAACCCCAGCCAGCCTTGATCTCCAAGGTGGGCAAGAACTTTGTTCTGAAATGTGGACGTGCTCTTAGAAATCATAGTCCTTGACTCCAGTAAAAATTAATTTAAAAAATAAAAACAAAACTGGAATTGACCCTAAAAAAAAAAAAAAAAAGAAAGAAAGAAATCACAACCCTCAGAGGGTCACCTACATGCCAGATTCTCCATGATCGGGAGGCTTTCCCCTTCCAGCCACGATAAAGCAGCGTGGAAGGGTGGCACGTTCCTCCCGGGAGGATTCTGTCCGTACGTGGCCCGTTCGCTGTGCAGATGGTCAGGTCTTGGCCCGCGGTCTGGAAGGCTTTGGGTACACGCAGCTTCTAGATCCGGGGCCAGCACAGCATGGCCCGGGCTGCATCCAGTCACTGCCTGTTATAAATGGTTTGTCCACATACGGCCCCGCCCCTTCGTCCACACGGTGTCCCTGGGCTTCCCAGCAGCAAGGGCAGAGTCCGACAGAGACTCTGGCCGGCAAAGCCGACAGTATTGATCTTCAGGCCCTCTTCAAGAAGTGTGAGGAGCTTTCTAGGTGAAAGCGGTCACGAGCCCACAGGGGGGTGGTAGTGAGCTGTCACAATGCGTCTCGGGGGCGGGGTGGCTTCCTTAGGGCCAGGCTGCCTGGGGCCCTGACAGGTGAGGAGTGTGCCCACCTGCAGACGAGAGGCCCTCCTGGCCGGAGCACGGTCCCGAGGAAGGACAGGAGCTCCAGGGGTGCAGTGCAGAGGTGCGGAGGGGGCTGAGGCCCGGGCGAGGGGCACTGCTCTGGGGACAGGCCTTGGTGGCCTGAAGAGTCTGAGGCCAGTGTTGACAGGTGGAGGCTCTCTCCAGCGTGACCTTCCATTTGGGGCCACCCTCCCTCCTTCTGTCCCTCATTGCGCCCCAGTGAGTCCAGGAGGCCGGTCTCAGCCTCCAGAGGGCAAGCTGGGGTCATGGACTCAGGGAGGCAGGTTTCGATTCCGTCCAAGACACTGTTGTGTAACCCCTGGGCTGGGGGGGGCAGTGGAGTAAACATGCAGGCCGGGCTCAGAGGCCAGAAGCCAGATGAGCTGGAGAGAGGGTTATCCTCCAGGTGATGGAGGCGAGGGGAGGCGGGGGGGTGGCGCAGGGGGTGCGGGAAGGACCGGGGCGGGGTGGGCGCAGTGGTGTCAGCAGGGAGACTGACAGCCTCTGCCCCTGCAGATGTCGCACACCAAGCCGTACATCCGGAAGAAGGCTGTGCTGATCATGTACAAGGTGTTCCTGAAGTACCCTGAGTCTCTGCGCCCCGCCTTTCCCCGCCTGAAGGAGAAGCTGGAGGACCCCGATCCCGGTTTGTTGACTTGAGTTAAGAAGGGGCCCGTGCGGGGCCGTGATGCTCCATCAGCGTCTGTGAGGCTTGGTGGAGGGGTACTAGGTCCCGGGACCCCGTCCTAGCCCTCCCCCATAGGGCACCTTCTTACTTCCTGGCACCACGAGATGCCAGGTTCACTTTCTACTTTCCCGCCAGTCCTGGAATCCGCCGTTTCTCCAGACAGCTCTAGTTTTGCTAGCTGGTGTGGGATTTAGAAACCAAGACCGCTGGGTGTGCTTATTTCTGCCAGCTGTCACGGCCTCCAGGCCGCAGCAGACCGCACGCTCGCCCGCTGGGGAGGGGAGGCCTCTCTGTCCGCGTGTGCGCCGTCTCGTGTTTATTCTGCCGCCGTGACTGGCAGCCCCACGCCGCGGGCTTCACGCCTGCCTCCGCCCGTCCTTTTCTCTGACTCCTTCCGGGGAGACCCCGGGCCATGCAGGCGTAAGGCAGCTCCTCCAAATCTTTGCTTGTCTCGGGAGAATCTGCTGTGCATCGCAGAGGATCACGGGGTGTGGAGCGTCGTGGTTAGGGTCAGGCGCCAAGGGGCAGGCGAGGCGGGCTGGGGGCGTGAGCGGGGGCAGCCCCGGGTGGAGGCGGACGGAGCACCTGGAGTGACTTTGATCCTGCTGGGGACACGCCCCAAGGGACCGGCCTGCTCCGGAGGACGCCCCCTTGCTGATGGCGTCCCTCGCTTCACAGGGGTCCAGTCAGCGGCAGTCAACGTCATCTGTGAGCTGGCCAGACGTAACCCCAAGAACTACCTTTCCCTCGCCCCGCTCTTCTTCAAGCTCATGACCTCCTCCACCAACAACTGGGTCCTCATTAAGATTATCAAACTGGCAAGTGTCGCCCCTGGGGTTTCCTGGACACGCGCAGCCAGCAGAGCCCCGGGCTGCCGTCCCGTCCCTGCTTCGGGTGACCGCTGGCCTCTCTTGTCCCCTAGTTTGGTGCTCTGACCCCCTTGGAGCCAAGGTTGGGTAAGAAGCTGATTGAGCCTCTCACCAACCTGATCCACAGGTAGGGCTTGGGGCGGGCGTGGGAGGGGTGCCCCAAGGAGGGGCGGGTGGAGGGGCACCCAGGCCTGAGGGCCTGCCGCCACCAGGGCCGCGTCTCTGGGCTCTCCCTTCCTCAGTCTGCAGACAGCACAGTCAAGACAGGATGGAGAGGGAATTCCTTGGCGGTCCAGTGGTTAGGACTCCGAGTTCTCACTGCCGAGGTCCCGGGTTCAATCCCTGGTTGGGGAACTAAAGTCTCACAAGCCGCGCAGCACCGCCAGAAGTAGACAGACAGACAGATAGATAGGCAGGCAACGAGGATATATTTTAAAAATAAAAAAAAGGTTGGAGAAAGCTGTCCCAGCCAGTCTCTGGTTCACAAGTAGACCTCAGCAGTCTAGTTGAAGAGCCCTAGGTGAGTGTGTCACCGCCCAGTTCTGGAATGTTCTAGGAGCTTCTACGTGACTTCAGGTGCCTGTGGTTGAATTGTGGGGGCCAAACTTCAGGTGCCAGGAGATTCTGCTCCTGGGGTCCCCTGGGAAGTGGCCAAGGGCTTGGGACGTTGCTGATTTTAAACAAATCACCGGTCACCGGGTTTATAGTAGCTTGTGGTTTTCAGAGCATTGACAAGAAGCCATCGGTCTTATGACTGTTCATGTGGACTGCCTCTGGTGGCCCGTGCTCTCGGGTTTGGGGGATTTGGGCTCGAGAACATCACTGTGAGAATATCAGAGTGGAGTGGACGTGCCTGGTGCCCACCCTGGTCGTCCTGGGCTGTGCTCACTGTGGCCCTGGACACCCCCGAGGGATGACATGGGGCACGACTCCGTGTTCCTCCTGCCTGCGCGTGGCCAGGCCTACTCCCTGTCCCAGTGGAGCCGGCCGGCGGGGTCTGGGCTGGAGGAGAGAGGCCTTTGGGGAACTGGGCTTCTCTTTATGGGGGTCGCAGAATCAGAAGGTTATTCGTGGTGGGCTGCACTGGCGGGAGCATTTCAGGCTGCTTTTGAGGGCTAAAAGGGGTGCTTCTGTCCCTTGGAGGAATCTGATGGCCTCACTGCCCAGGGTGGGGTGTCACCGGCATGGCCTTCAGACCCGAGGCTTCCTGGGCTCCGCGTTTCCTCGGAGGTGGTGCCCCCAGGGGTCTCGGTGGGGTGAGCGGGAGGCAGGCGGCCCTGTCTTCCCGACTCCTATGCTTCCTTCTCTAGCACGTCTGCCATGTCCCTTCTCTACGAGTGTGTCAACACCGTCATCGCAGGTGAGCACCCGGGGTGACCTGTTCTGGAGCAGGGAGCTGTTGCCGGCGGGGGAGCTGGTCCCCGGGCCTCACCAGAACCTTGAGGTTCCCGGCTGGGAAGCTGCTTGGCCCGGCCCGTCTGCAGCCCCTTTGGAAGTGTCAGCTTGGACACGGTTGCAGCCAGAGCCATGGCCAACCTCGGACTCCAGTGATAAACACTGCACCCTGGCACCTGCCACACCCACCAGCAAGACCGCTTTTCATGAGCATTTTAAAGCAAATCTCAGGCCGCTTCCCCTGTGGCGTCTTTAGCGTAGGACCTACAACCAGGAGAGTTCTCGAGAGAGAATTGGCACTTGCTCCCCAAAGGGTCTCGTGGAGTTCGTTAGTTGCAGTCGGACCACCTGGTGACTTGTCCCTGCAGCCCAGTTGCCTGTAGATAGGCAGAGGGAGTTGGTGGCCCAAGGGTTCAGCTTCTCGCTGCCTTCCTCGCATGCTCCTCACAGCCCGTGGGCAGCCTTAAGTTCAGTAAAGCCTAGGAAGCTGGCCCGGGGTCTACGCTCGTGACTGCTGTGTGGGCTGTGAGTGTCACTGAGGGTCAGCGACAGTGAAAGGGAGAGGAAGGGCGAGTGTGGGACTTGGGAGCAGGGCAGGCTGGCCAGAGAGTGGTTCCTGAGTCTGGAAAGGTCCAAGGGGAGGACCAAGGTGTGGCAGGATCACAGATGGCCCTGGTGATGGGCAGAGGGAGTGGGGATGCAGACGGGAGGTGGGCCTGGTCCATCGTGCGTCGCGGGGCCAGCGGGTCTCAGCTGGGGGCTGGCCCATAGACCTGCCCTGGACAAGGACCCCTGGTGCCCAGGGCCTGTGGTCTGCTCTCTTGGCCGCAGAGACCCAGCCTGGGGTTCTCACTGGGGCCGGTCACGCGGGGCCCTCACCCCGGTCATCTGTTTCAGTGCTCATCTCGCTGTCGTCTGGCATGCCCAACCATAGTGCCAGCATCCAGGTATGTCATGGGACCAGGGGCTCCC
Organism: Eubalaena glacialis; assembly: GCF_028564815.1. NCBI lineage: Eukaryota > Metazoa > Chordata > Mammalia > Artiodactyla > Balaenidae > Eubalaena > Eubalaena glacialis. Next base: position 185,538,961 of record NC_083719.1, on the reverse strand, counting down.
CTCCTAGGCCCCAGGGACACCGACTCTGCCATTGGTTTAGAAGGCGTGACCAGTGGCATCTCCCCTCTTCACAGCTCTGTGTTCAGAAACTGAGGATACTGATAGAAGACTCTGATCAGAACTGTGAGTTGCTCCCTCTGCAGGCCCTGCAGGCCCTGCGCCCTAGACCTCCGCCAGTGAGGGCTCGTCCCCGCCCGAGAGGAGAGTGGGCCTGGCATGGCTGGCAGATTCCTCCTTGGGCACGGCCCCCTCGTCTGCATGGCAGGTTCCTTCCAGCCGGCATCGCAGGGTGTGGCTTGGCCGTGTCCACTGGAAAGGTCTTTAAGCTCTGGGCCCCGTGCCCACATCCACGGGGAGCTGGGACCCGGTTGCAGGGAGGAGCCGGGGAGGCCGGCAGAAGCGCAGTTGAGACATAAAGGGCGAGCTCAGGCCCGGGAGGAGCAGGCTGGGCGTGGAGGAAAGTCCCCGCGGGCATGCTGCAGGCCCCCCCCGGCGGTTAATCAGATGGGGTGGTGCGTGGGGCTCCTGATGAGCGAGGGGGAGCCGCTGTCTGTCTTGCCCGTGTGCCCACTTGTGCACTTCCTTCAGCTGACGTGTGCTGTCGAGGGTTCCAGCCAGTCACACGCCCCTGCTGCCAGGACCACGGTGGAGAGGGCTTCTGAGGGCCTGGTCACGTGGGCTGCTCATTTTTTGTTTTTCGTTTTTGTTTTTTTTTGTCTGCGCCTTGTGGCTGCTGGGATCCTAGTTCCCCAACCAGACCAGGGATTGATCCTGGGCCCTTACAGTGGAAGTGCGGAATCCCAACCGCTGGACAGCCAGGGAATTAATTCCCTGGCTGCTCATTTTGAACCCAGGTCTGTTTGTTTTGAGCAGGAGTTGCCAAACTTTTCCTGGAAAGGGCCAGATAGTAATTCTCGTCAGCTTTGCTGGCTGTGTGGTCTCTGCCACTGTAGCGTAGAAGCCTGCTGGCGGGTGTAGACCACAGGCCTGTCGTGTGCCAGTAACGCTGCCCTAGAGACGGGCTGCGGCCGGACGTGGCCTGTGGCCCAGTCTAGGTGATAGTGCGTTGGGCTGCTTTAGGTGGGCAGCGAGGTGGGCCTGGTGCCCGTGAGACGTGGGCCGACGGGGCCCAGGTGGTTTGGGGTGGGGCTGCAGGCCCGGCCTCGCGCTCCGAACCTCGTCCACGTCTGAGAGCTCTGCCCTGTCTCTGCAGTGAAGTACCTGGGGCTCCTGGCCATGTCCAAGATCCTGAGGACGCACCCCAAGTCCGTGCAGGCGCACAAGGATCTTGTCCTGCAGTGCCTGGACGACAAGGACGAGTCCATCCGGCTGCGGGCCCTCGACCTCCTGTACGGCATGGTGCGTGCCCACCCTGCCGCCTGGCCGCCCCGCCTGCCCACCCGGCCCCTCCCTCACCAGCCGCCGCCCCGCAGGTGTCCAAGAAGAACCTGATGGAGATCGTCAAGAAGCTGATGACCCACGTGGACAAGGCCGAGGGCACGACCTACCGCGACGAGCTGCTCACCAAGATCATCGACATCTGCAGCCAGTCCAACTACCAGCACATCACCAACTTCGAGTGGTGCGGCCCGCGGCCCAGCGGGCGGACGGGCGGGTGGGCAGGCGGGGGCGCTGCCCTCACGGGCTCTGTCCCGCAGGTACATCAGCATCCTGGTGGAGCTGACCCGGCTGGAGGGCACCCGCCATGGCCACCTCATCGCCGCCCAGATGCTGGATGTGGCTATCCGCGTGAAGGCCATCCGCCGGTTTGCCGTGTCGCAGATGTCCGCGCTGCTCGACAGCGCCCATCTGGTGGCCAGCAGCACCCAGCGCAGTGGCATCTGCGAGGTGCTCTACGCGGCTGCCTGGATCTGCGGGGAGTTCTCCGAGTGAGTGGGGGCCAGGGGCCTCCTGCTCCCCAGGGGAAGCGGGTGTGCCCGCCAGACCCCAGCCCCAGCAGCCGCCCCGCCCACCGGCCCGTCTCCTCTCTCCCACCCTCGTTGGGCAACAACTGCTCTCGCGGCGAACGTCTCCCGCCACGGGGAGCGGTGAGAGGTCCGCCAGCCGCTGGCCCAGCCTTCCTCCCCTCCTCACTGCTGCAGCCACAGGTCATCTGTTGCCAAATTCAGGCCGTTGATAGTTTTCCTTTCCTTTTTCTTGACTGCTTTGTGTGGCTGCTCTATGACTGTCTCGCCATTGCCGTGGTTTCTCCCTTCACATCCCCTCCCTCAGCACCTGGCATCGGGCGGGGACTTGCATGGCTGGCGCCAGCCCTGGCACGCAGACCCGCTGGGGCGGCTGCTCACTGGCCCTCCCTGTCCTCAGGCACCTACAGGAGCCCCAGCAGACCCTCGAGGCCATGCTGCGGCCCAAAGTCACCACCCTGCCGGGCCACATCCAGGCCGTGTACGTGCAGAACGTGGTCAAACTGTACGCAGCCATCCTGCAGCAGCAGGAGCGGGCCGCGGACACGCAGGCGGCCCAGGAGGTCACGCAGCTCCTGGTGGAGCGGCTGCCCCAGTTTGTGCAGAGCGCGGACCTGGAAGCCCAGGAGCGGGTGAGTGCCGCGCGTCGGCACGTCCTCGGGGTCGGGTCAGCTCCGGGAGAGCAGCTTGGGCAGGTGTTCTTGTCGTGGCTCCCCCACGCTCGGCCTGGGGGTTGGGCAGATCTGGAGCCCCCATGCTGGGGAGGCCCTGGGTCAAGGGGGGTGGGAGACTGTGAGCGAATGGGAGACCATGTGAGGGTATGTGGTCAGCCCGAGAGGGAAGCATCAGAGGTGACCGCGGTCCTGGAGGGCGCTGGCCAGGAGGGTGGAGGAGAGCTGGTCGGAGGAGAGCTTGGCATGGTGTCTGGGCATCGGTGGCCTGGGAGCCCGCCTCTTGGCTCCTTGGTGACGTGGGGCTCTCAGCTACCCAGACCCTGCACCGGCGCTCAGCGGGCCCTGGCGGCCTCTGCGGTCACCGGCGGGTGTGTGACGTGCACCCGTCTGCTGGCTGAGGGTCAGCTGCGCTCTTGGGGGCCGTGTGAAGGTTCCCTGGTGGCCGGCGCTGCTGCTCGCTGGGGCGGTTGCCTTGCGGGGCGGTGCTCCCTGCACCCCCAACCCCTTGTCTCGCCTGGGAGCCCGTTTGTGTCCTCGTGAAGGAGACAGCAGCTGGGCTGGCCTCCTGGCTGGCCCGGTCAGCGGCTCCTCGCGGCGTGTTCTGCAGGTCCTCAGCAGGGGTCCGGCTGGGCGTCTGCACCGTTCGAGCGATGCCCCGCAGGGGCTGAGTGGCCTTCAGGGCCAGGTCTCCGTAACTCTTTCCTGACTCATCCACGGCCCCCCCAGGCGTCCTGCATCTTGCAGCTGGTCAAGCACGTCCAGAAGCTTCAGGCCAGAGATGTGCCAGTGGCAGAAGAAGTGAGCGCCCTCTTTGCTGGGGAGCTGAACCCGGTGGCTCCCAAGGCACAGAAGAAGGTTCCAGTCCCCGAAGGGTGAGCTGTGCGGTCCGTCAGAGGACACAGATGCAGGGTGGCACGAGGGCCCGTGGGGGCAGGACCACAGCCCGGACCTGCCGTCCAGACAGGCAAGGTGGAGGGGGCTGGGAGGAAGGCCCCCTGCGGCCCCAGCCCCCTGTGGGCGGGACAGACCTTTCTCACACAGACCGTGTGCACGGCACTCCCTAGTTCTCCTGGGGCCCTGCTGACGCCACCCCTGGTGCCATCCCTGGGAAGCAGGTTGGCTGGCAGCTGTCGCCCACAAACCTTGGGGGCAGCGTGAGAACGTGGGAGGGGGGCTGCCCAGGCTCCGGGGTCCCTGGTCTGCCTTGCCCACTGTGACCTCGGGCCACTGCCCGGCCTTCATGTCCTTGTCTCCAAGGGGACGGCAGTGTCCAGGGCCAGGCATGCAGGCCGGAGCCACCGTGTGATCTCACTGTGTCCTGCAGCCTGGACCTGGACGCCTGGATCAATGAGCCGCTCTCGGACAGTGAGTCTGAGGATGAGAAGCCCAAGGCCATCTTCCACGACGAGGAGCCACGGCATGCCAAGCAGCGGCCGCCCGAGGCGGACGAGCAGGAACTGGCCCGGGTGAGGCGGGGCGGGCCAGGGCCGTGCACGGTCAGGTCTGGGCTTGGGTCCACTGTCTGGTGGGCAGCACTGAGCCACCTTCGACTTTGGGTGGGGTTCTCATTGAGACCAGGAGTGGCCTCTTGAGCCGGGAGCTCCGTAGGGAGACCGTGGGGCCCGAGCGCGCTCAGGCCCTGGGGTACCCGGCATGCCGCGCCCGCCTGCTGTCTGCACTCCTGGGTGCGGGGCCTCAGGGTGCCGTGCAGACTGGAGAAGCAAGGCGTGCTGCGTCCCCCGCTCCCCCGCTGGCCTTCCTCGCCCGGCCTGCCCCCCACCCCAGGCCCTGCCCCAGAGCACGCGGCCTCTCCGAGCCCCACCCGTGCAGCTCCTGGGTTGTCCCGCCTGCCGCCTGCCTGTCTCCCACCTGCTCTTTCCCACCGCCGCTCTCCGTCTCCTGGTGGTCAAAGGCCAACAGTGAAAGTGGCGAGGGGTCCCGGCACCCCCGCGGGTCTGGCGCGTGGAGGTGGCCCCCACCTGGAGGATGCGAAGGTGAGGGCTCCGCGTGCCCGCTGACGTGCGCGCTGCATCCTGTCCCCTCAGCGCCGTGAGGCCCGGAAGCAGGAGCAGGCCAACAACCCATTCTACATCAAGAGTTCCCCGTCCCCCCAAAAGGTGAGGCCGGCCTGCTCGTCCTTGAGACACGCTCCCACGGGGCCCGTCCGCTCTCTGTCCACGGCCCATGCGGGGCTGTCAGCAGGTCCACAGGCAGGACCGTGAGGGGCTCCCAACACCAACACCTGGGGAGTGAGTCCTGCGTGGGCGAGGTCAGGCTCCTTTGCCTTGGTGGGAGGGGAGGGGGCGCAAGGGGACCTGGGCTCCTGCCTGGAGCCACCTCCTTCATCTGTACCCTCCACCCAGCAGACCCGTCGTCCGTGTTGGGCTCCCCTGGGGACACGGGGCGGGTGCTGCACGGTTTCCTTGCTCTTGGGATTTCTGGGTCACCTCTCTGAGGGGCTGCAGACTGTCCCCCACCGGCACCTGTGTGTCGGGCTTGCTGATTCCAGCCGTCCTGGGGGCGGGAAGCGCTATGTCACCATGGTTCCAAGCCTGCACTGTTTTTCCGACTCGGAAAGAAGATTCAGATGCAAAAAATGGAAGTGTTGCGCCCCATCCCGTCCTCGTCCCCACTGGCAGCCCACCCCCGTCTTTGTGACCCCTTGCTCTGGGGCGTTGGCGCATCACGCTGGGCCCGCCGCCCTGCCCAGTGATGGGGCCTCGGTGTCTCCTCTCCAGCGGTACCAGGACGCGCCAGGCGTGGACCACATTCCCGTGGTGCAGATTGACCTCTCGGTGCCCTTGAAGGTGCCAGGCAAGTGTGTGCCCGGTGGCACGGGTGATGGGGGCTTCAGGCCAGGTGCAGGTGCCACCTCGGGCCTGCGCTCCAGCCCTGCCCTGCACCCCGTGCTGCATCCTCGTCCCAGCAGGCAGGGGTGCACGCCATGGCCCCCAGGTTCAGCCCCATACCCCTCGCCGCCTTGGGGACCCTGTCTGTGTCCCGGTAGCCAGAGGGCATTGCCCAGCATCCCCTTCCCCCAGGCATGGGTCTCGGGGCTGTGGGTGAACCAGGTGGCAGCAGGGTGCTGGCCGGGTGGGACGTGTCCACGGCTCCGGGCTGAGTGCCGCGTGTGCGCCTGTCGGCAGGGATGCCCATGTCAGACCAGTACGTGAAGCTGGAGGAAGAACGGCGGCACCGGCAGAGGCTGGAGAAGGACAAGAGAAAGAGGAAGAAGAGGGAGCGGGAGAGGCGGGGTGCCCGGCGCCACAGCTCACTGCACACGGAGAGCGACGAGGACATCACCCCCGCCCAGCGTGTGGACATCGTCACCGAGGAGATGCCCGAGGTCAGCCGCGGGCCTGCGTGGCAGGCGGGCAGGCGCCCTTCCCCGAGGTGGGCTCCACCCTCGCGTGGGCCTGCCCATCGCTGCTGCCTCTGTGGCACGGGGCGGCCTCAGCCAGCTGTGCCCCGTGCACCGTGAGCAGGCGGCCCTTGCGCTCCTGCCCCATTACCTGCGTTGAGTTCGCTGCCCGCGCCGAGCGCCAGGCCCCAGGTCAGACTCCCTCATGGGTGTGGACCTGGTGGCCCGTTTCTGAGAAGGGAGATGGGTGCCCTGTCCACCCGTAAGGCTTGGCGGGATCGGGGGCCGGACGGGTTGATCTGGATGGACGCAGGGCTCCTCTCCTCCCTCAGAACGCCCTGCCCAGCGACGAGGATGACAAAGACCCCAACGACCCCTACAGGGCCCTGGACATCGACTTGGACAAGTGAGTGCTGGGACTGAGACCTGGGCAGCTGCCCCGCGGGGCTGGACGTGGCCTGGGCTCCCCATGGCCTGGTCCCTCCCTCTGTTCTCTGTTTACTGCACAGAGGGGGAGCGGCCTTGTCACGGGCCATGCCTCCTGTGACCACCCCCAGGCCCCTAGCGGACAGCGAGAAGCTGCCCGTCCAGAAACACAGAGACGCTGAGACCTCCAAGTCCCCGGAGAGACGGGACGTCGCTGTCGTGGAAAAAAAGAGCAAGAAGCCCAAGAGGAAGGAGAAGAAGCACAAGGAGAAAGACCGAGAGAAGAAGAAGAAGGCGGTGGAGAAGGTGAGAGGCCAGGCGGCGTGCGTCACGTAGGGCGGGGCGGGCCCGGGCCGCCAGCTGCCCCTCTTCCATCGCGTGCGTGTCACGCGTGTGGAGGGGGGCTCCTACAGAACCGTCACGCACGGGTCGTGGGCCTTGCCACAGAGCAGCGTGACTCCGCCTGGCCGCGTGGTCTCGGCGGGCGCTCGTTCCCGTGGCGGTAGCGCTGGACGTGCTGCTGGCTCCCTGCACACTCGGGTCCTGCGGGGCTGCAGTGGCCTGTGCCTGGCGGAGCCACCGTGCCCTCTCGGGGCTGCTGCTCTGGCCAAAGGCGTGTGTTCCTGTGGTTTCAGGGTGCGGACTTAGACTTCTGGCTGTCCACCACGCCGCCTGCCGCCACCCCGGCCCCGGTAAGAGCCTGCTAGTGACCCGTGCTGGCCCCAAATGCCCCTCGGCGGACACCTGTGCTTTTCGGCCTTGGAGACGTCAGGGTGCCACCTTGGCGCCCTGCCCCGGCGGTGGAGGAGGTGGGGGACCCTCAGGCAGAAGCCCGGTCTGGGCCGGCTCGGTTCTGTGCCCGAGGTCTCGCCCAGGCAGTGGCTGCGTGGCCGGCCCTCAGCGCAGAGCCCGGGCCCCCAGAGCCAGGCAGCGCTCCTGAGCGACCGCTTTGTGTTAGTGGCTGGGGCCTGGTGGCTCTGGGGTCTCCAGCCGTGACCCTGGTCAGTGCCAGCCGGCCTCAGGCAGGACCTCCTTTCCCCTCTGCCGGCCACCGGCTCTTACTGGGGGCCACACGTCTGTCTGCGTGCTGACGACACGCCTGGCGTGCAGAGGGAGGTTCGTCACTGCGGGGTGTCCCGGACCAGGGCAGGTCAGGGCTGAGGGCGCAGGCCACCCCATCCCGGGCCCCAGCTGCCTTTTGAGCCTGCCACCTGTTTCCCTGCAGGAAGAGCCCGGCGTGAACGCCGCGGTCACTGCCCCGAAGGAGGAGCAGGAGGAGCCCAGGGGAGAGGAGCAGGATGCCGCCGAGGATGGGGAGCAGGCCCTCGAGAAGGTGGGGACGTGGTGTGCAGGATCCGGGCTGGGGGAGGCGCTAGCCCGCCACCCAGGTCCCACCGAGGGGGGCCGCCGGGGCCTCCTCACAGGGGCCTCCTGTCGCTGTGCGTGCGGGGTTCTGCTTCCACACGGCACCGTGGGGCTGTAACTCGCCGGAGGAGCGTGGGGTTGGCCTGAGCCCTGTTCCTGTTTCAGAAACCTTCCAAGCATAAGAAGAAGAAACACAAGAAGGACAGGGAGGAGCGCTCCAAAGACCAGAAGAAATCCAAGACGAGGGCGCCTCCGAGGGAAGGGGAGGCCGAGCCCGTGGAGAACGGCGCGCTCGATGAGGAGCCCCTCCCGGTGAGCGTGCTTCCCGAGCACGCTGGGAGCGGGCCATGGGCGTTGCACCCTCCCTGCGGTCCTCCCGGCCCTGCCAGGGTCAGGAGCCCCGGGGTGTAGACTCGTGTTGTCCGGGACCCGCGGGGGCTCCTAGTGTTTCCTGCTGGTGGCACCTGGCAGCTCCCGACGTCAGTCCCAGGTTCTCGCCGCCCGAAGCTGAAACGTTTCTCTTTTGTTCCAGCCCATGTCTAGCTACTCTCTCCTGGCTGAAAATTCTTACATCAAGATGGTGAGCCACGTGGGGGTTACGGGGGGTGGGGCTGGGTGGGCTCAGGGCTCTTGTCTCTGGACGTGCAGGGCATGGAGTGGAGCCGGGCGGCCAGCGAGGCCTGCTCACTGCGGGTCGGGAACAGCTGAGAGTCGCGGACAGAGCTGGAACTCGGGTGCTCGTGCGAGGGCTCAGGACATTCCCTTCTTCGCACGTTCATGCGCTGGGAGAGTGGGTGGTGCCCACACTCTCCCGGGCCCTCCTCTAGGCCCACGGGGGCCCTCGGTGGGCTTCCCTGCCCCGCCGACCCCGGGCCTTGCTCTGCAGACGTACGACGTGCAGGGCAGCCTGCAGAAGGACAGCCAGGTCACGGTGTCCGTGGTCCTGGAGAACCAGAGCAGCAGCTTCCTCAAGAACATGGAGCTCAACGTGCTGGACTCTCTCAACGCCCGGCTGGCCCGGCCAGAGGGCTCCTCGGTCCACGACGGTGTCCCCGTGCCTTTCCAGCTGCCCCCTGGTGAGTGGCCCCCGGGGCGCCCAGGAGCCCCTGGATCCTGTCATCTGGTGCCCCCTCAGGGCTGAGCCTGGCTCCCTGACCGGGGCAGGCAGCACTGAGGACAGACCCAGGCCAGGCTTGCGTCCCTGCCACCTGCCCAGGTGGCTGCACCCCCATCCGCCACCCCAGGCCGTGCCCCGTGCTGCTTCTCAGGTCCGTTTCTCGCCCTCACCAGGCATCTCCAACGAAGCCCAGTTTGTGTTCACCATTCAGAGCATCGTCACGGCGCAGAAGCTCAAAGGGACCCTGTCTTTCATCGCCAAGGTACCTGGTGGGGAAGGGGGGCACCCTGAGGGTCAGCCGCGTGCCCCACCCCCGCTCACCCTGCGCCCCTGCTCCTGCAGAATGACGAAGGTTCCACCCATGAGAAGCTGGACTTCAAGCTGCACTTCACCTGCACCTCGTACTTGGTCACCACGCCGTGCTACAGGTGCGCCACCCTCCTGCCCACCCCTGGCTCCCCACTTCCGTGCCATGGGAAGCTCTCCATGCGGTCACCTTGGCAACGTCCTCTGACCCGAGACGAGGATGTGCGCGGAGTGTTGGGTGACCGGCTCGTGGTTGGGGCAGAACGCCCAGCGCGTCTGCCGGGCCGGCCAGCTCGGGCGCCTGACTCTCAGCACAGGCCTGGTGGCCCTAACGCTGGACGTCCGAGCCCAGAGCGTGGGCAGGGCTGGCCCTCCTGAGGCCCCTCTCCGTGGCCCTCTCCCCGTGTCCTCACGTGCTCATCCATCCCTGCACGTCTGCATCCTCATTTCTTGTTCCCACGGGGACCCTGGTCACGTTAGATTAGGGCCCTGTCTCCAAGTGCAGTCGTGTCCTGGGGACACGTTCAGCTCTTGACTTCCTACCAGACCCTGGGGGACCCTGAGTTACAGGCCCACAAAGGAGGCGCCCCACCCCCTGGGCTGGGGTCTCTGCCCTGCTGCAGGGGAGCCCCCTGTTGTCCCCCCCTGTTCTGTGTCCTTCCCACAGTGACGCGTTTGCGAAGTTGTTGGAGTCCGGGGACCTGAGCATGAGCTCAGTCAAGGTTGATGGCATTAGTATGTCCTTCCAGAACCTTCTGGCAAAGATCTGTTTTCACCACCATTTTTCCGGTAAGACTGGACATGCCGACAGATGGCTCGGCCCTCTTCCCGCACCTGTGACTGTCCCCTGCCGCCAGGGGCTGGCCCGGCCTCACCCCCAGGCCCTCTGTTGCAGTTGTGGAGCGGGTGGACTCCTGCGCCTCCATGTACAGCCGTTCCATCCAGGGCCACCACGTCTGCCTCCTGGTGAAGAAGGTGAGCCCCACGGGAGGGCCCCCGCCAGGCCTGTCCACGCCTCGCCGCCGTGCCTCCTTGAGCCTGTGTTTGTGAGGGGTGTCGGCCTTTCCTTTTCTCCATCTGGCCTTGGCATCAGGGCACTAGTGCGTTCCCTCCTCTCACATTTCCCGGAAGAGATTGCGTGTAGTCAGTATTCCTTCTTGCACGTTATGTAGAATTCGCCAAGGAAAGCGTTTGGGTCTGGGGGTTTCTTTTTTGAAAGGTTTTTATCTACGAGTTCAGTTTCTTTCTTTGATAGTTGTAAGACTTCTTGCTTTCTCTGTTTCTTATTGGGTGATTTTTGGTAGTTCGTAGTTTTCAAAGAATTGGTCTGTTTCATCCAGGTTATGGAGCTGTTGGTGTGTCAAGTTGGCCGGTTCTCTTCGTGTCCTTTTAGTGTCTGAGGGATCAGTGGTGGTTATTTTTCATTCTTGATGTTGGTAATTGGTGTCTTCTCTCATTTTTCTTGGTTATCCTGGCCAGAAGTCTTACTTATCCATTTTGTTGATCTTTTGAAAGATCAATTTGATAACCAATCTTTTTAAAAAGTTAGGGACTTTCCTGGCAGTGCAGTGGTTAGGACTCCGTGCTTCCACTGCCGGGCGCCCGGGTTTGATCCCTGGCATGGTGCGGCCAAAAAAAAAAAAAAAAAGTTAATGTTTCTTTAAACAATAAATTTTATTGAGTTCTGCTGCATATCTCCTTACTTCTGCCTGCCTTGGGTTTATTTTGCCCATTTGTGGTTTCTTAAGGTGAAAACTTAGACCAAGACCTGTCTCTTCTTCTTCTTTTTTTTTTTTTCTAATATTTATTTGTTTGTTTGTTCGTTTATTTACTTATTTTTGACTCGAGCCAGGTCTTTAGTTGCTGCACGCAGACTTCTTAGTTGTGGCATGTGGACTCTTAGTTGCGGCATGCGGGATCTAGTTCCCCGACCAGGGATCGAACCCGGGCCCCCTGCATTGGGAGCGCGGAGTCTTACCCACTGCACCACCAGGGAAGTCCGAGACCTGTCTCTTCTAATAAAGTTTTTAGTGTTATAAATTTTCCTCTTAAGTACTGTTTTGGATGAACTGCACACATTTTTGTGATTCATTTTCATTTCTATACAGTTCAAAATACTTCGTATCACTCCTTCCTCTCTGACCCATGGATTACTTAGAAGTATGTTAATTTCTAAGCATTTAGAAAGTTTCCTGTTGCTTTTTGGTTACTGATTTCTAGTTTGACTTTTCCGGCCTTTGAAATGTGCTGAGGCTTGTGCTCTGGCCCAGGATGTGGTCATTCTGGGTGGATATTCCATAGGTGCCTGGAAGCATGTTATACGTGTCACCTAGATCCTGCTGGTTGATGGCGTTTTCCTTTTCTTCTGGATCCTTGCAGATTTTCTCTCTTCTGGCCCTTGATGAGTGAGCAAGGAGTATGAGGCCAGTGGTGGTCAGTTGGTCTGTTCCCCCAGTTCGTCAGGCTTTACTCCATGTGTGGGAGCCCTGTTGTTGGCTGTGTGGACCGTTAGAATTGTGGGATCTTGGCGAGGGACCCTCTCATCAGTGGGTGTGCTCCTCTCTGTCCTGGGCTGTGTTCTTTTGTCTGAAGGCTACCTTGTCTGGTATCAGTACAGGCACTCCTGCTCTCATTTGATGGGTGCTTACGTGGTATGTCTTCTGCTATGAACCTGCCTTTATCCTGTTTGGATAAGAATTCCTCGTGAATGCTGTGGAGTTTGGGTCACATGTCCTTATTCATCCTGTCAATCTCTGTCTTTCAGTTGTCGTGTTCAGACCATTTGTGCTTAAAGTATTACTGATACATTTGGGTTTGTCCCACATTTTGTTTTTTTCCCTGTGTTTTTCGTTCCTCTTCTTCCCACTCCCACTTTCTGTGGCGTATGTGAGCATTACAGTATCCCATGTTTATATGTTGGCTGTGTTGTTGACGGTCTCCGTGTATCTGCTTGGGGGGCTCAAGGGACTATATTACACACTTGGTGTGCACAGTCTACTTGGAACTCAGGCAGAATGTAAAAAGCTCACACCCTCTCGGTCCGTTGACCCTCCCTTCGCACGGGCAGTTGTCTTAGGTTTTGCCTTTGCAGACGTTGAAGACGCCTTATACCACATTACGGCTTTACAGATTTCAGAGAACTCGGGGTGCGAGTGGGGGCGGGAGGGGGTGAGATAGCCTCTTGTGCTCGCCCACATGTCTACCATTTCTGTCACTTTCATTCCTCACGTTCCACCCTTCTGGCTCATTTCCCTCTGTCTGAAGAACTTCTTTTTAGATCAGGTATATTGGATGTGTATTCTCTTAGTTTTCCTTCATCTGATTGATTATTCTTTATTTCAGTATTCCTCAAGGCTATTTTTACTGGGTATGAAATTCTGGCTTTGTCGGTCTTTTCACTCAGTACCTCAAAAATAGGCCATTTCCCCCTTCTTAAAAAGAAAAAAAATGAAAATATTTACTTATTTGGCTGCGCCGGGTCTTAGTTGCGGCATGCAGGATCTTTTTAGTTGCAGCATGAGGGATCTTTGGTTGAGGCATGCGGGATCTAGTTCCCTGACCAGGGATCGAACCTGGGCCCCCTGCATTGGGAGCACAGAGTCTTAGCCACTGGACCACCAGGGAAGGCACTAGGCCATTTCCTTTTGGTGTCTGTGGTTTCTGACAAGGCACATTTTCCTTTTACTAGGGAATGCATCGTTTTCCTCTGGCTATTTTAGGTTTTTCTCTGTCTTCAGTTTTCAGCGGTCGTGATGTGTCTGGGCATTGACTTCCTTGGGTTTATGTTAACTGTGCAGTCTGCCGAACTTGCTGAATCTGTGCGTTTATGTCTTTTGCACAACTTGGAAGTTTTCAGCTATGATTTAAATACCTCTTCAGCACTTCATTCTTTGTCCCCTCCTTCCGGGACCCCTGTGATGTGAATCTCAGACCTTTTGTTACTCTGCCCACCCCACCCCACCTCCGACTCCTTTCTGCTATCTCTTCAGCTTGGATTATTTTCATTAATCTCTTGTCTGGGTCATTGACTCTTCTGTCATGTCCGTTCTGCTGTTGAGCCCATCCAGTGAGCTTTTCATCTTGGCTGTTGTATTCAGGTCTCGAAGTTCCACTGGGTTGATCTTGACTCTTCCATTCCTTTGCTGAGATGTTGTGTTTTCCTATGTGCTTCAGGAGTGTACGTGGTTAGTGATGGGAGGTTCTCGTAGTACCTACTTCACAGCCTGTTAGGTGATTCCAACATCCACCTCTTCTCGGTGGGCGTTTGTTGATTGTCTTTTCCACGTGAGCTGAGATTTCCCCGGTCTTGCGGTGCCGAGTGATTTTGGACTGTATCCTGGACACTTTGAATAGGAGGAGACCCTGGGCCTTCCTTAGACCCTGTGGAGAGCGTTGACACACAGGTTCCAGCTGCAGGACGTCTGGTCCCACACCCTCCAGTTTTCACAGCCTTCTTCTCTGCACAGCTGCCTCCTGCGTGCCCCTGTGGGGCTGGGCCGGGTGGGGCTGTGTGTCCTCCGCAGGGCTGGCATCGCTGCCTCTGCCGCGCTCTGCCAGAGCGTCCATCCTGGGCCCCTGGGAGACGGCAGGGCGCGGTGCACCTGCTCCGTCTTGCCTGGAGCCCCTCCTTTTGATTACGAAAGCACCCGGGCATAGGAGAGCATTTGCAAAAGGTGGAGGTACACGGGAGTCGCAGGGCGGCGTCTCAAGGCGCTGGCCGTTGTTTCCCCGTTGCAGGGTGAGCAGTCGGTGTCGGTGGATGGGAAGTGCAGCGATTCAACACTGCTGAGCAACGTGCTGGAGGAGATGAAGGAAACGCTGGCCGGATGCTGAGCGCGCCGCCCGCCATGGCGAGGGCTTGCGGGGAGGGCGGCCAAGTGCCGGGTTTCTCCTCTGTCGCAAGGACTGGGTGCAGCCGGGAGATGACCCAGTCCACCGTCATCCACTGTGTAGACACCGAGGTTTATGTTGCGTTGATTTATCCTGTCATCTTTTTTACTTTGCCCTCACCGCTCTCTCTGGCGAGAAGCCCCCTTCCACTCCCCAGGCCAGCAGGGGCCTCTGTAGCCGGAGCGGACTGTGCACGTGGCCACAGGAGCTGCCCGAGGGTGAGGGTGACCGCCATCCAGGCTGGTTCCTGGTGGGGACCAGACGGGGTGGCGCGTCCCGCTTCTGTCAAGCCATCTGAGTCCCCTGAGTCCCCGGATGCCCTGCCCACTGGCAGCTGGGGGGTGAAGAACAGGCCAGCTACTCAGCCAGGCGACATTCCTGTTCATCCCTGACGCCAAGGGTCACGTCCTCCCCGCAGGACACATGGTGGGAGAGGGTCGTGCAGGCTCTCGTCCATCACATCCCGTTCATCCCACCACCGTGTTCGTGTGTCCGCCGAGTGGGGGGTGCCCAGCGGGGATCCCGGACCTCACTGGCTTCCGTGCCCAGTCGGGTGTTGGGGTGAGTGGTGGAGAGCTGCGATGCTGGCCCCTCTGCTCATCACTGGATGCTCTGCAGGTCTGTGCCTGCACGTGCGGAAGGGCCTAGTCCTGGGCTCCGCAGCCCTGACAGCGAAGCACGTGTGTCCAGGGGCGGCTGGGCCCCTGAAATGCACCTCAGGGGCAGGGAGGGGGACCCCAGCCCACCCCCGTGAGACTGAACTTTCCTCAGAAATGATAGTCCTCGATGACGTTTTAACTTTTCCTTTTGATGAAAACTGTCACTTTAGCATGTAGAGTAACCTATTACAGAATCCTGTGCAGTGATTCTAGAATCTCAAAATGTATGATGTGTTATATAAGAATTTATTTGCTATCGACATTCCCGTATAAAGGAGAGACATATCACGCTGCTGTAATGATTCTGTGTCAAGATGATCCAATAAACTTGCAAAACAGACGTTTACCTGTTGGGTCTCTGGCCCATGACAGTGTATGCCCCCCAGCCAGGGGATTCTGACCCACTGTGGGGGGTCAGCACACAGCCCCTGAAATGCTCGTGGTCCGAGGGGGCTGCAGGGCACCCTCATGGAGGTTGCAATGTGCGGGGGAGCCCTTGCCCTCCTGCCATGCACCCCTCGGCCCCTCGGGAGGGGACATGGTCCTCACGTTACCCAGGCCCCTGGGCTTCGGTGGTAACGAGGAGCCACCTGACACCCCCCCCCACGGGATTCTGAGGGGTCCACCGGTCTCCCTCCCTTTACCAGGGAACCCCATTCGTAAGGGGTGTGCGGGGTGAGCCAGAAGCATTACTAAAATAAATAAGGAAAGTTTAAGTTAGGTAAACGCTTGTACACACACGCACACACACACCCTCATTGCTAATTTTCGAAGCGCCCAGTGAGAAAAGGGCAGGGTTAGGAGTCCAGACACACGTGTACAGACCCCAGGGCCCCAGGAATCAGCAGGAGCAGATGCTGGAAGGAAGGCCCTGTTGCTGTTTTGGGGTTTTTTTGTTTCGTTTTTTTTTTTTTTTTTTAATTTTATATTTTATTTTTGGCTGTGTTGGGTCTTCGTTGCTGGGTGCAGGTTTTCTCTAGTTGCAGTGCGCAGGCTTCTCATTGCGGTGGCTTCTCTTGTTGCGGAGCACGGGCTCTAGGCGCGCAGGCTTCAGTTGTTGTGGCGCATGGGCTCTAGAGCGCAGGCTCAGTAGTTGTGGTGCACGGGCTTAGTTGCTCCGTGGCATATGGGATCTTCCCGGACCAGGGCTCAAACCCGTGTCCCCTGCATTGGCAGGCGGATTCTTAACCACTGCGCCCCCAGGGAAGCCCCCTGCTGCTGTTTTGATTCTCAGCGTTTCAGATGGCTTCACTGACGCCATGTGGACAGACGGCTGTGTCAGCAGAGCCCAAATCAACTCCAACCTGAATCCAAAACGTGGGCAGGTGTGGAGCCCCGCACGGAAGCCCCCCTCCGGCAGCGAGTGGGGAGAGAGGCCTCGGGTGGCCCCCGGGTGGTCATTGGCCTGGCCCACCCTGCTCTAGCTCGTGGACCCCGCACAGGTCCCAGGGCGTTGGAGCATCCCTCTGGAGTTTCCCGCTCGCAGTTCCCCTGACCTCAACAACATTCCTGGGCAGGCAGAGGCCAGTGTTCTGTCAGTGAACCCTTGGAAGGAAGGCGCCACGCCAGGCAGGGGACCCCTTAGCTGGGGGAAGGGATCGGCGGCTGACCAGGCTGTGAAGGGCCAGCCCAGGAGCCAGACAGCTGTCAGGCTCACCACGGCATCCGCGGGCACAGAGGCACCTCCCGTCTGCTGGATGGATGTTTAGCCCTGGGTCACAGTTTGGGTCTGTCCCCTCATGACCCATGTGGGGTGTTTCCTCAAAACCAAGAAGCCAAGCAGTGGGCACAGCAGTTCCCGTGCCTCGGCTGAGATGCAGCCGATGCGGTAGGAGCCCCAAGATGCACCGATGCTGGCCCTGGCTTTCAACAGCCTCCTTTCATGTCATCAAGAGAACCACTTGCCCTCAAGGCTAGTTGCCGTTTGCGCCCGGGAAGCCCCGCAGCCCTGCCCTGTAGGCCAAGGTCGCACCTCGCCTGGGGCCCCAGCCCGGAGCCCCAACAAGGACCACTTCGGGATGAGAAATGTCAGGGATATTTAATCATTCCGTCAAACAGCTGTGATCCCGCTGCTATATACAAACCCATCTACCTCCCTTCCCCTCCTCCCAGCCCCGGCCCGGCCCAGCCCAGCCTGGGCTTCAAGGGGGTGGGGCACCCAGGCAGCAGCAGGCCTGCTCCACAGCGTCAGCCCGAGGCGGTCCAGCGGAGTCCTGGCCCCGCACCGTGGCGGGGGTGGGTCTGGCTGGCCTGGCCGCCCTCAGTGCTGCATCAGGCACTCAGAGGCGTTTTCCAGAGTCAGGTTGGCCAGGTGCGGGGGCTCCAGACACCTGAAGCTTGGTGATATCAAGCTGCAAGGAGACGTGGGTGCCCCCGGTCCTTCCTCCCCTCCCGCACCTTGCTCTCCCTGGTGGGTTTTTGTTGGGGGCCTGGGCCCCTCGTCCCAGCTGGGCATGTGACAGGGCTGCAGACAGACCCTAAAGCTGAACTCGGAGACCTTGCGTGTTCTCACATCCCTAGGACAGCAGTGGGGTCACGCCCTACACTCCCACGACTAGGGCTGCAAAGGCAGCAATGAGTCGGGGAGGGGCATGGGGTTCTGATCTCTGGCTTAGGCACAACTCCTGCCCCTGGAGTCCACACATGTCCCTGCGGCTTCCCCCCACTGGGTCACTCACAAGGCTGGAGTGGTTCTGTGTGTCCAGGCGAGGAGGAGGAGGAGCTCATGTTTATTCATGGCGTGATGGCATGGGCGGGGTTGCAGACGTGATGTCCACATGTCCCAGGTGCAGAGAGGGAGTCCTGCCCGGCTGCGCCCACCCCATCCAACACCCCTGCCCTCCCCCACTGACTGGGACAACCCCACGCCACACACCCCCGCCCGCCCCAGGAGGACAGGCCTGGGGGGGGCCTTACCTGGTGTTGGTGTCCTGTCTGAAAGACACAACGGGGCCCCAGTTAGCTCCGAGCTTTGGGGCTGAGGCTGTGCCTGTGGCCCTGAGGCGCCTCCACCAGGGGGCGCCCTCCCCAGCTCCGACCACAGCCTGCCACCGGCCTGGGGCAGGGGTAGGACCAGACTCTGGGGACCCCTTAACCGGGATGTGCTCCTCGTGCCAGCCGAGCTCAGAGACCCTGGGAGGTAGAGGCTGGGCCCGCCACACCGGGGGTAGGTGCTGCCTTCTGTGGCTGCCCCGGCACATACTCACCCACGAGGACGCACACGCACACTGCCTTTGGGGAGGGGGAACTACTTACTTGCTCCAGTTATTTCTACAACGACAGCAGACTGGAGTCAGGGCCAAGCGGCCTTGATCAGGGGGGTCTCCTCCCCGAGCCCAGCTGCCCTGACTCACATGTGCTGGAGGAGGCCCTGCACTGCTGTCTCCCACTCTGCTGACGACCTGCGGGGACACGGGGCGTGGAGGGGGCGCGGCCCACATTCAGGGGCCAGGTGGGGGGCTTCCATCCCCTGCCCGGGTGATGAGGGGACCCTCCAGGGAGAGCCTCGGACCCCAGGGGCAGGGGGCCGCCCGCGTCTGAGCCCTACTCGCAGTTGTAGCCAAAGCAGACGACGTGCGAGTTCGTGCAGTTGGTGCAGGAGATGGTCTCGTACTGGAAGATGCCTGTAACACACCAGAGGCGGCCGCACCCTCCCTTCAACCTCAGCCTCTGGGGCCCCGAGCTGCCTGCCGCCACTGCCGCCATACCCCACAACCCGGACAGAGGCTCACTCACCACAGTGACGCTGACAGTCGATGCGGCCTGTGGGGGGACGAGAGCACAGCCGGCGCCTTCTTAGCAGGCCTGGCCTGTCCCCCGCTCTCTCCCCCTCCCAGGCTGCCCAAGGCTCAGGGCCTGTCCGTTGGTCACTTAGGTGGGCCCCAGCCTGGGATGGGGCAAAGCACGGGGGAGGGCGGCCGCAAGACTCTGAGGCCTCCAGGGACCCGTTGGGGGGAGGTAGCAGGGACGGGTGGGATTTATCCTTCAAGGCCTCCTGTTGGTGCCCACTGGATGAAAAGGGCCCCCCTCAGGGTGTGGCCCTTCTCCCCCATTTCTGCCCTTTCTGAGTTCTGACACCTGGCTGCACCAGGCCAGACGCCCTATTCACATTACTCCAGCCTCACCACGACCTGGCCGGGACCCCAGGCCTGGAAGGAGACTGAAATACTCCCGTGGCCCTGGGTCCTCACGCCCTGGGCAGCAGCACCCTCCCTCCCCCCCAGCCCTCGTTTGCTCACTTTCGATGATGGCATTCTGGATGAGGTGCACCTGCTCCCGGAAGATAGCTCGCAGCTCGTTGGGAAAATACCCTGATGGCGGGAAGGCAAGAGGGGCGAGGTCACGCACAGTTGGCGGGCGGACCTGAGGTGTCCTGGGGCGGGTGGGCTCTGCCTCAGTTCCCCGTGCACGGCGGTCGCCCCCTTACCAGGGAAATACATCTTCCCCTTGTACAGTTGATCCATCCTCTGGTACACGACGTTCGCCACTTGGTTCAGCTTCTCCCGGGCTGGGGACGACAGGAGGAGGCGTGTGAGCGGGCCGGGGTCTGGCTGGGCCGGGGGCGCTCCCGAGCGCGGCCCCGCACTCACTGATCTCCGCGGGGATGGCCAGGTGCAGCTCCTTCATTGTGTCCTGGCTCCAGTCAGTGAGCAGCGAGCCCGACACGGGGATGTCGCCCACCCACCAGGACTTGAGGTTCACGTGATGGCGGTAGAAGGAGAACTTCTCCGAGAAGTTGCCGTGGCAGTGCAAGCAGCCACGGGCCAGCGCCGCTGTCAGCGCCAGGCACAGCAGCAGTGCCATGGCCCGCCCTCGCCCGCTGCCGGCCAACCGACGGCGCCTCCCGCGCCCCGCCCCTCCGCCGCGCACCAACCAACGGTGTCTCCTGCCACACCCCCAGCCGGGCACCAACCAACGACGCCCTCTCGGGCACGGGCCGCGCCCACCCCGCCCCGCCCCCCGGCGTAGGCCCCGCCCCCGCAACGGACAACTGAGGGCGCCGGTTCCTTTTTCAGGCCCCGCCCACGAGCCGCCACTCCCGGGGAGGCTCCACCTCTCTGTTGGCCCCGCCCGCGACCTCGCTCCACGCATGCGCCATCGGCCGGCGCAAGCTCCTCCTTCCAGGCTGGCCTCTGTTCGAGTCCCCGCCCCGCGCTACGAGCAAGCTCCGCCCGCAGGTCTCCCCGGAAGCCGGGGAGGCCGCGGCCCGGAACGGAAGTATATCCGGCCGGGGGGCGGGGTGGTCGTGCGCGGAGTTTCTCCGGCCTGGCGGCGAGGCTACGCTGGCCAGCGGCGAGCTTGGCCCGACTCTTCTGGCGGCAGGCAGCAGGTGGGTACTCAGAGAGGCGACCGCGGGCGTTGGGGAGACCGAGCCCCTCAGGAGAGGAGACCGCGGGCGGCGGGGAGACCGGGCCCCTCAGAGGGGGTGAACGGTAGTGGAGGGGAGGGGAGCCGGTGGCGGCCCTTGGTGGAATTAGGGGTTACGTGTGTCACTTTGGGGTCACCCCCTGGCCGTGTCAGTAACCAGGACCTCACCTCCTGGTGTGGATGGAAAGTCCACAGGATTTTACGGCTCCCAGCACACCGGGACCCCGCCCTCTGAAAGCAGGCTTCTTGGTCCCCAGAACCCGTGAGCAGGGGGAGGTGTTTGCGTGTCAGCACTGCCCACTGGCTGACTCCACCGCTCCGTCTGTGCACTGGCTGTAGGGCTTGCGTTTGCTTTAAAGGCCCATATATTTTACAAAATGTTACTGAGGAGGGAAGGGGGTGTGTGATCGGGGTGATTCTCTTTGTGACGGAGAGTCACAAAGCAGAAAATAAATTGCCAGTGATGCTTCCACCCAGAGAGCCACTCACGGCTCATTTTGGGGTAAGAGTCTTCCAGTCTTTATTCTTCTGCTCTTTGCATCTTTTTTTTTTTTTTTTTTTTTTTACCTTTTATAGAGGCTCAGCTGACATGCAATGAGCTGCACACATTCACAGCATACACTTGGATAAGTTTTGGTATGTGATGCGCGAGCACTTTGCTTATTTCACCCCCACTGCCTGTCGGCACTTTCCTGATTTTGGACTTGCTTCTGTTACACGTGGCCTCCGCCGGCGGCTTCTTTGTTCTTCCTTCCCTGCAACATAAAGTTCAGGGGCTTTTATTAGCCCATTTTACAGACTCAGAGCGGAGTGATGCCAAGAATCCTGGCCCTGGCCAGTGTCAGGACAGGGCGCTGCAGCCTCCCAAAGCCCTGAGCACCCGTCCACCCACCTCCCCCCACCCCAAGTTCATGGTAGCCTGTCAGTGTCTGTTGTACTGATTATGGAGTGGAGCAAGTGGAAGTCCTGGCTGCCCCGCCCCTGCCTGCACCCTGGGGCGCCCTGTTTCTCCCCTCCCTTCCGGAGGCGCCCTTTGTTTGTTCACCTCAAACCTCAACCTTCTCTGATCCAGAGCCTCTCCCCTCCCCGGGGTCCGAATCCAGCGCCCACCTCAGACAGCACCCATCCCATTGCTCCTGTCCTCTGACAGGTGGGTTTTCCCCTTTTAAACCACCCCGGAGCCGGGCTGTCCAGTGCAGCAGCCACTGGCCCCGCATGGCTAATGAGCACCTGAAACGTGGCTGGTCCAAAATGGGATGCGCCATTCGTGTAAGATATGCACCAGTTTCCGGAGACTCTGTGTGTTAAGGCGGGGGTGGGGCGGGGAGTGTGTGCAAATAATTTCCTTAATATTTTCTATGTTTGTTAGATGTTGAAGTGGTGTTTTGGTGCTCTTGGGTTAAATAGTATATATTATCAATGTTGAAGTCACTTTTTTCATTTTTTACTTTTCAGTGTGGCTACCAAAAGGTTAAAAATTATATACGTGGTGTACATTATATTTCAATGTGTTCCATGGCATTTATTCTTTTTTTTTTTTTTTTTTTAATTTTTGGCTGCGTTGGGTCTTTGTTGCTGCGCGCGGGCTTTCTCTAGTTGTGGCGAGCGGGGGCTGCTCTTTGTTGCGGTGCGCGGGCTTCTCATTGTGGTGGCTTCTCTTGTTGCAGAGCACAGGCTCTAGGCGCGCGGGCTTCAGTAGTTGTGGCACGCGGGCTCAGTAGTTGTGGCACGCGGGCTCTAGAGCACAGGCTCAGTAGTTGTGGCGCACAGGCTTAGTTGCTCCGCGGCATGTGGGATCTTGCCAGACCAGGGCTCGAACCCGTATGCCCCGCTTTGGCAGGCGGATTCTTAACCACTGTGCCACCAGGGAAGGCCCCTGGGTTCACTCTTGGTGTTGTATGGTCTCTGGGTTTGGACAATGTGTACTGACATGTACCCATCATCTTATCACACGGAGTAGTTTCGCTTCCCTAAAAACTCCCTGTGCCCCCCGTTCATGTGTCCCTTAGCCCCCACCCCCACTGCCTTCCACAACCACTGGTCCTTTTCTGCTCTGCCCTTTCCACAGCGTCACAGAGTTGGAATCGCAGTGTCGCCTTCTCAGACGGGCTTCGTTCACTTGGTGGTGGGTGTTTACGGTTCCTCATGTCTCTTCGTGGCTTGATAGTTTGCTTTTTATTTGGACCTCCCTAAAGGAGAAGAGTAATTCTATCATCTTGAAAATCTGGACCGTGGCGTTCACACACCAGGTGCCCCAAATAGCTGTGACAAGCTGAGTTCTAAGATCACCTCTGTCTCTCAGCAAAAGCATAAGTGGTTATTTTAGTCCCTGAGGGGGTTCTTGGAAGTACTGTTTCAGTTCCAGGACTCTAGGTGATTCGTATTCCTAAGAAGGTTAAGCTAGTCTGTTTCACGTGTGACGACACTCCCAAGCCAGCCAGAGTTCATGGAAAAGTCAGCCATTAACCATCATTCCGGGAGCTGCTCTGTCATCTCCAGGGCTTCTCGAAATGGAGGTTGAACAAAAATTCCCCAGGCAGCCGGCTTGGAACTTGGGTTTTTACTCTGGGAACTTTTGGACATGCCCCAGCTGGTGAGCTCTGCTCTTGACTTCCTGGAATTGCGAGGTTCAGATTGCTGCAGCAAAAGAGGCGAATCCGACTTCAGAAACCGAGTTCTGGGAAGGAGATGGTCATTCCTGCGGCTCCTGAGTCCCAAATAAGACATCCGGGGCTGGGTCACTCTCTGGGGGGGCCGTGCCGGGCGCCATGGGGTGTGGAGCAGCCTCCCTGATCTCCACCCACTCGGTGCCAGGAGCATCCCCAGTCGTGACAACCACAGACGTCCCCCATGGCCCCTGGGGGCAGGGTCGCCTCATTCGAGACCCACGGCTGCGGCTGAGCGTGGCAGGAGCTCTTGCCGGCGCCTGGAGAGAGTGCGGTCCTTGGTGGACGCCCTCCCCACAGACTGGGTCAGCGCACAGGCCAGTCCAGATCCCGAGGACCCTGATGTTGAGAGGAAGTTTGGGCAGCCAGCGAAGGGGAGCTCACGGTGGACGGGAGATCGGGCCACGGTTTCTTGTCCGTTACCCTTTCTGACACGCAGGACTCGGGTCAGTTAAACACGCGGTGACAGCTCTTGCAGACTCGGACCGGGTCCTCAGAAGGAAGAGGTGTGGCTCCTACAGAGACACACCGCCCACGACCTCCCCCCGCGTTTCTCTCCTTTCTGTCCCCCCCCCACCCCCCGTGACACCATTCTGTTGAACAGAAAATCGCGTTTGCCCCCATGGGGAACTGAGACTGAGGAAGGAGGTTCGTTGGAGAATCGTGGCACTGGGCGGTGTGCACCCAGCAGCCCCTCTCCGTCTGGGTGGAGTGAAGGCCGTGGACGTGGGGACAGCCGGGTTTAGATCCCAGGCCAGCTCTTATCTGCTGTGGGCTCAGGGCTCTCAGAGGCCCCAGGGAGGGTCCTTCCTGCCTCTCTCCCGGCTTCTGGTACGGCCGGCCATCCTGGTCATTCCTTGGCTTGTAGGGCTTGTAGACGCATCACCCGATCTCTGCTTCCATCACATGGCTGTCTCCCGGTGTCTGTGTCCAGATCTCCCTCTTTTTATAAGGACAACAGTCATTGGCCTAGGGCCCACCGTCCTCCAGTGTGACCTCATCTTAACTTAATTGCATATGCAACGACCCCACTTCCAAACAGGGTCCCTTCACAGGTTTGGGGGGTTAAGACTTCAACATGTCTTTTGGGGTGGGGGAATGTGATTTAGCCCATAAAGGGGGATAGGAAGTGACTGCTTATGGGCACGGGGTTTCTTTGTGGGGTGATGAGAATGTTCTGGAATTAGATAGTGGTGATGGTTGCATACTCCATGATTTTTCTAAAAGCCATTGAATTGTATGCTTTTAAAGGGTGGAGTTTATAGCTGTGTGAATTATATCTCAATTGGCTTTTGTAAAAAAAAAAAAAAAAAAAAAAGGATTATCAGGAGGGCTGGAATATACAGAACCCGCTAAAGCACCTGGCTTTCGTGTGTGTCCCGCAGGATGGCGGGCAGCCTCCCCACCCAGGCTGCAGTCGCAGTATTTAAATATAAACATTTAGTTGATGGAAGACAGCTCTGGAGCGCAGCCATCTTTAACAGGACAGATCCTGGGCCGTGAGCATCTTCCAGCCAGACACTCAGCCTTACAGGCCAGGGACCAGGGCTTACACGCCAACTGAAAATGTGAGGGACCTCCGAGCTTGGGGCCTGTCCCCATGGCGGCGGTGGCCGGGCAGGATGTGGAAGCACCGGAAGGAAGTGGCCGCCGGGCCAAGGTGCGGCAGTTGCTTACAGGAACTGTTTCATTTTGTTCTTAGAAGAAAACGGGGTGCGTGTGTGCTGGGGAGGCGAGCTTTGTCATCTTAACTTTTGTCACTCTCAGAGTTTGAGTGCCACACGCATCTCGTCTGCAGGAAGAACCAGGGGAGCCCTTGGCACTGAATTCAGAGAAGCCTGTCCTGCCTCCCGCCCCAGCCCCGCCGTCCTTGGAGGTGTTCTGAGAAGAACCAAGACAAAACAGCCCCAGAGACGGTACCCGGGACGGCGGGGCGGTGGTGGGCAGCAACTCCAG
The DNA here is from genome assembly GCF_028564815.1 of Eubalaena glacialis. NCBI lineage: Eukaryota > Metazoa > Chordata > Mammalia > Artiodactyla > Balaenidae > Eubalaena > Eubalaena glacialis. The sequence continues at coordinate 185,514,249 of NC_083719.1, read as the reverse complement.
GGCGCCCTGGCCTGCGGCAATGCTTCTCGAGGAAAAGGCACTTCCGGTGGCCGGCCACGCCGCGGCCGCGGGAGCATGTGTTTCTGATAGAAAGCTCTTTGCTTTTGATGGGACCTTTGCCCATCCAGGCAGTTTTTCAGAAAATCATTGCTTCCACTTAGAAAAAAACCCTCCCACTTTCTGAGGAGACAGAAGGGCAGGCAGGAACCTTACAAGCCCCTTCCGCTGCCCCGCCCTGTCTTCCAGAACTGTCCTGGCATGGGTCAGCCCACGGCATGATGGTCTGTGGATAGAGCCGCGGGGTCGCTCCCGCCCCCTCCCCGAGGCCCTCCTCTCCACCCCGCAGACGCACCTGTCGGACAGGTCACGTGTCCCCAGGTGACATCGTGGGGAGTTAGACTCCCAAACCCGTCCGCAGAGAGGCCCCAGAATCAATAGAAGGCAGCAGTGGGACACTAGTGGGCTGCGTTTTTCTTGACGCTGTGGTTTCCGTGAGGGTTAGAAGGCCGGCTGCAGGGTGGCTAAGGAACCTGGGCGGGTGGGTGCACAGAAGCAGCTGCCAGGGCTCAGCGGCCGGTCTGGCCCAGCTCTCCCCCCAACCCCCGCCGCCCCACCCCGGCTGGACGACAGGGAGCACCCCGCTTCGTCTTCTCGTGACCAAAGTGGGGCTGCGCTCAGCTCGGGCCGAAGGGTGTTTGGAGGCTGAAATCAGTCCGTGCCTCTGGCAGGTGGTGGGCACGGGGCAGGATGGCTTGAGTCGCTAGTGGGTCCGCACAGGGTCACTGTCCCTTGACCTGCAACCAAGTGGCCTGAGAGTGGCTGGTTTGCAGATTAATCACCTGGGCAGGTTCACGGCCCCCTGGGAAGTTTGCAGTCACAGGTGGGGCCGCAGGGTCCCCATGCGACGCGTCCAGCGCCCATGCCCTCGCGTAGAGGGGTCCCGGCTGCCCGGCGCAGGGGACACGGTCAGTTTCTGCAACAGAGGGTCGGGGCAGGTGGCCTCTTTTAATCAGCGCCTCCTGCGGGGTCTGAGGTCCTCCACGTCGGGAGAGAAGCGGGCAGGTGGGGCGTTTGTGGCTGCACCCTGTACTCAAATGCATTCCCTTCTCGGAGGCACCACCTTCCTGCCCTCCAGGCCCTGGGCACCTGGGGCTGTGCCTGCACCCCCAAAACCAGGGAGAGTCGGAGCCGGAAGCGCCCAGCCGGCCTGCAGGCATTGCAGAGGCGCCTGGTGCGGGAGCAGCCCCGGCCCAGAGGGCACTTGGCCCTGGGTTTGGGATGAGACGGGCAGAAGCTTGAATAGCGGAGGGGTGGGGCTGTGGAGGCGGGTGGCCGGGCAGAAGGATCCACGGCTTCACCCCCACGGTCCAGGGTGCAGAGTCGACTCCCCCCGCTGCCAGCTGCGTGGCTTAGCACTGATTTACTGATCATTAACTAGTGGTGCTGAGTCACCATCTTCTAACCCAGTGGTTCTCACCTAGGGTGGTCCTGCCCCCAGGGGACACTGGGCCATGTCTGGGGACATCTGTGGTCTTCAGGACTGGGCGGAGCTCCTGGCATCGAGGGGGTGGGGGCAGGGATGCTGCCCCCACCCCCCACAGCGCCCGGGACGGCCCTGATAGCAGCAGTGCTAGGTCTGGGCCTCAGTCTTTAAAGTGGGGGTTCTCTTTTGTTCTGAGGGTTACTGTGAATGCCTCGCTGGGTGTTAACCAAGGTGGCAGGAAGTGATGATGGCTTTGGGGAAGGAAGTGAAGGCACTTCTGGTCTGTGGACGAGGCACGGGGCCTCCTTGCTCCAGAGCACAGGTGGCCTCTAGCTGCGTCGCCAGGGGGCTCGTTACACAGCGAGTGTTCACTCTGTGACACATCAGTGACTGCACCTTTTATCCCATGTAGTTTTCCGTGCTTGTGTGGTTGCCTTTCACGGTAAACAGATTTCACAGGTAGTGCTGACCTCAGTTTGCGCTGAGAGGGAAACTGCTTTAGTTCTTTATGGTGCCCGGGGTAGCGGCTCAGCCCGCACTTGCTCGGCTTGTCCCCCGCGCCCTGCTTTAAAAATGGCAACTTAACTGACTGCCACTCACATACCGGACTTTCCACCTGTCTCCTGTGTACATTCCAGCGTTTTCAGTACATTCACAACGTTTGCAGCCACCATCTCTGTCTAGTTCCAGAACATTCCATCACCTCAGAAGAAGCCCCATCGTCAACAGCAGTCACTCCCCATCCCCTCCCCCAGTCCCTGACAACCAGGAACCTACTCTCTGTGTCTGTGGACTTGCCTGTTCTGGACGTTTCCCATCAATGGAATCACACACTGTGTGTCCTTCTGCGTCTGGCTTCTCTCACTGAGCATCGTGTCCTCAGGGTCCGTCCACGTGGAAGCGAGTGTCAGAGCTTCACCCCTTTTCACGGCTAAGTGATGTTCCCGTGTGTGGATCAGTGCACCCGTTGCTGGGCATTTGGGTGTCTCTACCTTTTGGCTGTTGTGAACCATGCTGCTGGGCACAGGCACAGGTTTTTGTGTGGACATGTGTTGTCGCTTCTCTTGGGTGGGCACCTAGGAGAGAATCGCTGGGTGAGATTTAACTGTGTTTTGGTAACTGCCAGGCCGTTTTCAACAGCGGTGGCCGCATTTTACGTTCCCACCAGCAGTGCAGGAGGGTCCCGACTGCTCCACGTCCTCACCAGCCCTGTTGATTGTCCTTTTTGCTTACGGCTGTCCTCGTGGGGGGAGGTGGGTCCCTCCGCTCTTCACTGGAGCTCCTCCCATCCATCTGGCTCCATCCCCGGATGCTCAGCTCCTGTGTTTTGCACAGTTCATGCTGCCTTGAGTTGATCTTCCCACACCCGTAGTGTCCAGCGGGGCCCAGAAGTATGAGCGGGCTTTGCCTGCCGGCGGGGAGAACAGAAGATCCCAGGCCCACATGTAACCAGGGCCTGAGTGACCCAGTTACATCAACTGCAAGTTATTTTGCCCAGCGCTCATTAGGATTATCTGCGTAGCCTCTGTCTGAGTTTCCTAAGACTGCTGTAATAAGTCACCAGAGACTTTGTAGCCCAAAACCACACAGATTTATTATCTCACAGTTCTGGAGGTCAGGAGTCTGACTCGGGCCTCACGGGGCTAAATCCAGGCGTGGGCAGGGCTGGTCCTTCCAGAGGCTCCAGGGGAGCATCGGTTCCCGCCTTTTCCAGCTTCTAGAGGCGCCGCATCCCTGGCTCGCAGCCCCTTTCATCCTCACAGCCAGCAGCGCAGCATCTCCCATCTCGCTCTGCCTCTGACCCTCCCGCCTCCCTCTTACAAGGACCCTGTGATGACACTGGACCCACCGGGGAATCCAGGGTCATCCCCGTCTCAGGGACCTCAACTTAATTCTGTCTGCAAAGTCCCCTCTGCCATTTGAGGTGACACGTCCTCGGGGCCCAGGACCAGGACGGGGGTGTCCCTGGGGCCCTTATCCTGCTGACCACGCCCTCTCCCCTAACCAGGGCAGGGAGGCCTCCTCCATGCTTTCACATTGGATACTTTTTGAGCCCTCTGTGAGCAGGCCCTGTGGACACGCTGAGGACACGGGAGGAGGTAGGGTCAGGGTCACTCCCGCCCTAAGGGGAGAGACGCTGGGGTCTCCTCTGCCCCCCTTCCATCGGGCCCCACCCTCCCCACCCCTCGTCTCCAGAAGGATCTGCTCTCAAGGCTCAGCTTGAGCGCCATCTCCCTTTAGGCCAGAGCAACGTTTTGCTTTGTAAATTCTCGTAACTTAGAGTCTGCATCTCTCCTGGCTCTGCTGCCCTGGGGGGAGGACCGCCCTGGCTAGAACGCTGGTTTGAGCCCTAGACATCATCTATCCAGCCTCCGGAATTAACCCAGAGGCTCACATTCTAGAGGCAGCTGCTGAAGGCCAGGCCAGGAGCCCTAGGCCTGCGGGGGTTTCCAGACCTCCGAGCTGTGGAAGGGCTGAGCCTGCAGGAGACACTGGCCTACAGGACGTGGTGGGTCGTGCCTCAGCTCTTACTAACCGTATGCTGAGGTCCTGCCCCTCCCGGTCGCTCCGCCTGGACCCGCGGACACGGGTCCTCCAAGGCCGGGGTGACCAGACCTGCCGGCCTCGAGCCTGCCCACCTGGAACGGCTTCTCTGTCACTGAGGCCGTCCTGCTGGCGTTGACGTCCTCTCTGCAGGGCCGCCCTGGGCCTGGGGGGTGACAGGGTCCCTGCTCAAAGACACATCAGGCCCGGCTCAGATGTGGGACGTCCAGAACTTTCTGATAATGAAGGAGGGCTGTTCGAAGCCCCTCAGTTTGTGGCAGTTTGCCACACAGTGTGCTAGTCTGGAGGGCGGGCCGCCAGACAAGGCTGATGGTCCCAGGGCCCAGAAACCAACTCCTGAGGGATTTACTAAAACGTTACAGATAAGTGGTCATTCATCCTACGGGGGTGCACGGGTGCGTGCGGTGGAGCCCAGCCTGGGCGGTGCAGAGGCTCTGCTTCCGCTTCCCCTCTAGGCCGACTTCCCCTTCTGCGGCTGCTCCTGGGTGAGCGCCCGAGGCACCCCCGTGCCGGCCACGTCCACACTCCCGGGAAAGTGCATCTCCCGGGCCGGAGATGGAGAGCCCGGGGCGGCGGGCCAGCGCTGTCATCGTAGCAGCAGTGGGGGTGGGGTGGTGCCGTGACCAGTTGCGAGCGTGAGCCCGACCTGGGCTCCCTGTGCTCGACTTCCTCCTTTCGTGCCCTCTGAGGTGGGGTTTGTAACAGAGGAGACGGCGCAGAGCAAAGGCTCGGGAGGAGCCGGAGGGGGACCGGGCCTCACGGCAGGGCCATGGCAGCTGCAGCCCATGTATCGGGGCCTCGTGCCCCAAAACGGGCGGCGTCAGTCACGAGGCCAGACAGCTCGTAGAGGCATCTTTACTTAGTGCACTGGGGTGGATAGTGTCCCCCCAATTTCATATCCACCCCTTGGAAATGGAGTCTGCGCAGATGTCACAATGGAGAGATGAGGTCGCGATGGGTCACGGCGGCCCCCAATCCAGTGACGAGATTGGGACACAAGACACAGGGAAGATCAGAGAGGCAGCAGGAATGTACCCCCTCCCAGTCCCGGAGGCCAGAAGCCCCAGATCGGTGTGGGCAGGGCTGGTTCGCCCTGGGGCTCTGAGGGGGCATCTCTGTCCCAGGCCTCTCTCCTGACTCTAATGGTGCTGGCAGTCCTTGGTGTCCCCTGGCCTGTAGACGCATCACCCCGTCTCTGCGTCCATTATCACATGGCCTTTCCCTGGGTGTCTGTCTGCTCTTATAGGGACGCTCATCATTGGATTTAGGGCCCACGGGGATAATCCGGGAAGAGGGCATCCCAAGATCCTTAACCCAATCACATCTGCAAAGACTGCAAAGTCTCTCCTTCCAGATAAGGTCCATTCGCAAGTCCCAGGGCTGTGGACGTCTCTTCGTGGAGATGAAGAGACCACCTCGCCTGCGGGGGCCGCCCTCAGCCAGCGTGTGGGAGCTAGCGGCTCTCTCCGCTTTACCGAAAGCCTCCGGGCGCAGAGAGGATGCTGCAGGGCCCAGCTCAGTGTCTTCTGCTCTGAGGCAGGGGGATGTGCCTGGGGCAGTGCTGTGCGCCCTTTTGGTGAAAGTCCCGGGAGTGTCCCCAGTCTGCCCGCCGGTGCTTCCAGAACAGGGTTCTGAGAAGGGTGACAGTGCTTCCTCTTTGTGTGTTCCAGGTCTGGGGGAGACCCAGGGGCCCGGTGACCTTCCCATCGTGAGCGTCCCGCCCGGCCCTCCCCGTGGAGGCCTCGCGGGGGGCGTCCTGAGCGCGCGGCGGAGATGTCCAACCCCTTCCTGAAGCAGGTCTTCAACAAGGACAAGACCTTCCGGCCCAAGCGCAAGTTCGAGCCGGGCACCCAGCGCTTCGAGCTGCACAAGAAGGCACAGGCGTCGCTGAATGCGGGGCTAGACCTGAAGCTGGCCGTGCAGCTGCCCGCCGGCGAGGAGCTCAACGACTGGGTGGCCGTGCACGTGGTGGACTTCTTCAACCGCGTCAACCTCATCTACGGCACCATCAGCGACGGCTGCACCGAGCGCTCCTGCCCCGTCATGTCAGGCGGCCCCAAGTACGAGTACCGCTGGCAGGACGAGCACAGGTTCCGGCGGCCCACGGCGCTGTCGGCCCCCCGGTACATGGACCTGCTCATGGACTGGATCGAGGTGCAGATCAACAACGAGGACGTCTTCCCCACCAACGTCGGTGAGTCTCTGCGCTTTCGTGTTCTTTTCATAACAGCTCTATCAGGATGGAATCCACACACCGTAAAACCCACCCACTTAAAGTGCACAGTTTGATGTCATTTTAGGACAGTTACAGCGTCGTGCAGCTGTCAGCTCTATCTAAACCCATCGCCCTGGCACTCCCCTGGTGGTCCAGCGGTTAAGACTCCGCCTTGCAATGCAGGGGATGCGGGTTCGATCCCTGGTCAGGGAACTAAGCTCCCACGTGCTGCATAGTGTGGCCAAAAATTTTTTAAATAATAATAAAAATAAATAAACCCATCACCCTAAAAGAACCCCGTCCCCGTCAGCAGTCACTCCCCACCCCCTCCCCAGCCCCTGACAACCAGGAACCCACTCTGTCTCTGGATTTGCCTGTTTTGGACGTTTCCCATCAGTGGAATCACACCCCTGTGTGTCCTTCTGTGTCTGGCTTCTCTCACTGAGCATCGTGTTCTCAGGGTCCATCCACGTGGTAGCGAGTGTCAGGGCTTTCCTCCTTTTCATGGCTGAGTGATGCTCCCGTGTGTGGAGGGACTACATTTTGCTTCAAGTTAAGGATCTTGAGATGGAGAGATTTTTCTGGATTATCTGGGTGAGCCCTAAATGTCATCACAAGGGTCCTAACAAGAGGGAGACGGAGGGAGACTAGACACCCAGGAGAGCAGAAGACAGTGAGGCGACGGGAGGAGGAAGGGATTGTGAGCCCAGAAAAGGCAGGAACAAGTTCTCCCTGGAGCCCCCGGAGGACCCATCCCTGCCCACACCTGCACTTCGGCCCAGGGCACCATGTGGACTCTGGCCTCAGGAGCTGTGAGAGAACCCGTATGAGTTGTTCTGAGCCACTGAGCGGGTGGTAACTTGTCCTGGCAGCTGCGGGCGATGGTAGATGTCGTTCTCAACGTTCACCCGGGGCGACATGGCTTCCTGGCAAACCGGCCGGTGTGCAGGCCTCGGGCCCAGCTCTTGGCCGCTGGCGTGCTCTGTGCCTCGTTAAGTTTCTCGCCCGCCGTCGGTACAGTGAACCAGGCTGACTCTGGCGGGGTTTTCAGGGACTCATCTGGGAAAAGGCCATCCGGGAATCATCACTTTCCCAAAATAGAGATTCCCGGGCAGTCCCCCATCAGGTTGCCGGGTCCACGTCTACACATGCTCCCTGTCATCCCGAGTCCCTGCCTTGCTGGGACCCCCTGAAGCCTCCCCAGCTCCTGAGCGGTCCACATCCTAGAACTCAGACCCTGAGGGCCTCTAGTCAGCGCCTCGCCCACGGAAGCAAGTTCTAGTAATCCTACCAAAGAGGAAAGCACGAGAAGGGCGAGAGAAATGAACTTGGCAGAGATCACTCAGCTGCCCAGCAGGGGTCAGAGACCTCTGCCACACGGCCACAGTGGGTTCTGTGGCTGCTGCCGCCTTCCTCGGGCCACCTGGCCCAGGCCACTCCTTCCAGCCCTGTCCACGGACCCCGGGGCCAGCTTCACCCCTCGCCTTGGTTCGACCCCCCAGCCAGGCACGCAGACTGGAATGCTTCTCTTTGCTCGTCTGTGGTGCTGCTCAGAGCCTGCCGCGCTCCTCAAGGTGGAATTTGTGGCCGGGCAAAGAAAGGGCGGCTCCAAAGTTCATCCTACCTCCCGTGCTGGTTCCACTCACACCTGAGCACCCACTTAGGCCCCAGAGCCACCTGCCCACGCTCTTGAGCTTAGACCCAGGTTCTTTCCCGTAAAAGAAAAGTTCTTTCACAGACTTTTCCCGTAAAGGGTCAGACAGGAAATCTTTCCGGTTTTTCCCTCTAGATGGTCTGTCTCAGCTACGCGGATCTGCTGTGTAGCCTGAAAGCTGTCATGGAAGATATATAAACAGACAAGGGTGCATAAGGAGTGGGCCTGCGTTCCAATAAAACTTTATTTACAGAAGTGGGCGGTGGGCTGGATTTGTGACCCCCGTGTGAGGGCATCGTGGCAGGTGTGGGCAATGCAGTCCCAGAATCTTCTGTTTCTAGGCCCTTCTACGGGGCTGCCACTCCCCCTCCACCCAGGATGGCCCAGGGTGACCTCGGTGACTCCTGGCATCCCTCTCCCAGGAGAGGGGGCAGGGCAGGGCCTTAGCCTCGTTGGGCCCAGGACCCCGTGTGGCTGGTGCCAGCCACACCCTGTGCTCACCTTCCTCTGCCTGCCATGGGCTCTGCGCTCCCTCTGACTTCCTGACACTGTTAGGGGACTTCCCTTATGGGGATCCCCATGCCCTGGAGACCACTGTCCCACCAAGTGGCTTTCACAGGTCTTCAAGACGGCGTGTGCTCCTGAGATGCCCCGTGAACGTGGTCGTCTCTCGAGGGTGGAGCATTTCTTTTTTTTTTAATATATTTATTTATTTATTTATTTATTTATTTTTGGCTGTGTTGGGTCTTCGTTTCTGTGCGAGGGCTTTCTCCGGTTGCGGCGAGCGGGGGCCACTCTTCATCGCGGTGCGCGGGCTTCTCACTGTCACGGCCTCTCCCGTTGCGGAGTACAGGCTCCAGACGCGCAGGCTCAGTAGTTGTGGCTCACGGGCCTAGTTGCTCCACGGCATGTGGGATCTTCCCAGACCAGGGCTCAAACCCGTGTCCCCTGCATTGGCAGGCAGATTCTTAACCACTGTGCCACCAGGGAAGCCCCGAGCATTACTTTTGTTTAGCCTTTTTTCTCCAGTCAGATGGAGGGAGAGAACCCAGAGGCCTCATTGATGCTGAACAAACCTTCCGCAGAGGTAGATCCCTGGAGCCGCTGGGCCCTGTCCACCTGTAACAGATGTTCACAGGCGCTTCCGGCCGATGGAATACCAGTCCCATCAGCTGTCACACCCACCAGGACACGCAGGAGGGAGCAGTACGGGAGCTGGGAAGGCGCACGTTCGTGGGAGCGTCTTTCCCGTTTGCCTCGTGCCTCCACAGGCCTGGGACCTTTCCCTGGTGTGAGCCGCCGCGTGGGCTCGTCTTCCACCTCCCACTTGGGCCGGGCTGTTACCTGTCTCACTGCAGACGCCATCCCATGACGCCACCCTGTGCACGGATCTCCGGCACTTGCCCGCACGTCTTTGGGGCCTTTGCTCGCTGACCACAGGGCTGTGAAGCACAGCACCGTCCAGCAGCTGACCTCTCCATCTTCCGGAAGCGCGTGCCTGGTGCACCGTGGCTTTCCTTGCGCTTGGTGGCACCTTTGTGCTCTTCCCCCTGGGCTGCCAGCTCGGGAGCCCCTCTCTTGAAGGACTGGGGCCTGTCCACCCTGGTCCTGGGCAGCCCCCTGGTAGTGCCGGTCAGGTGGAGCAAATGTGTGGCATCTGCCCTGTGGGACGAAGAGGACACGAGGTGGGAGCAGGCGAGCACGTGGGGGGGCGCAGACTAATGCCGGAGGAGGGCTGGGTCCGCCAGTCCCACAGTACGTGTGTGTCACCGCGATTGAGAAAACAGAGGGGCTTCCTGGTGGCACAGTGGCTGAGACGCCACGCTCCCAGTGCAGGGGGCCTGGGTTCGATCCCTGGCCGGGGAACTAAGATCCCATGTGCCGCAGCTAAGCCCACGCGCTGCGACTACTGAGCCCAAGCGCTCTACAGCCAGTGCGCCACAGCAAAGACCCAGCGCGGCCAAAATAAATAAATAATAAATACACTTTAAAAAATAGAAATAAAACGTATTAAATTCAGTAATTGGACAAGAAAGTGCAATATAGTGTATGCATGCAATTAAGTTAGGATATGTACATTCAAATTTAAGTGATGTCATGAAACATACGCTGGAGAGAGAGAAGTGTATTAAGTGAAAAATGTCAAAAGCCAAAACATAGGTTTTTATGGGTTCTCCAGTTCTATTACCAAAAATAAACGTAACTGGAGACAGACACACACAGAAGCCTGTGAGCCACCGGAAGCGGGATGGCGTGTCCACAGCTGGCCAGACCAGGGTGGGGCGGGGTGGGGGGTGCGGGACATGTCCAGCGGGCGCTGGGCCGCAAGGGGGCTGCAGTCCTGGCGCTCTATCTGCCGGCGCCCCGCCCCACCCCGCCCCCAGGCACTGTTAGGGAGCCGAGAAGTGGGCTTCCCAGGCCCGGTGTCCTGCAGAGAGGGTTTTGCGCCTGCAGCTGGGGGCGCGTCCTAGCTGAGCTGCCCCTGCTGCCTCTGCAGGCACGCCGTTCCCCAAGAACTTCCTGCAGGTGGTGAAGAAGATCCTGTCGCGGCTCTTCCGCGTGTTCGTGCACGTCTACATCCACCACTTCGACCGCATCGCGCAGCTGGGCTCCGAGGCGCACGTCAACACCTGCTATAAGCACTTCTACTACTTCGTCACGGAGTTTGGCCTCATCGACACCAAGGAGCTGGAGCCGCTGGTGAGCGGGTCGGGGCGTCGTGGGGAGGCGAGTGCCCCCTGTCCTGGGGCTGCACGCCCATCGGGGCGCGGGTGGGCGGGTCACCCCGTCGCACAGCCCAGAGGGGCTCCTGCCTGCAGCTGCCCGCGCTTCCCTGTGGCAGAAACAGATGGGCCTCTGGGTGCCTGTCCCCACCTACACCTCCTCCACCCACCCCCGTCCCCTGCCTTCGGAGAACAAGGATTTTTTTCGTTTTAATTGAGGTAAAATTTGCATAACGTAAAATTAGCCATCATGAAGTCAGCGATTCAGTGGTGCTTAGCACGTTCACAGGGTGGGGCAACCACCACCTCTGTCCAGTTCCAGAACCTTCCTTCCACCACCCCAAAAGAAGCCCCGTCCCCATCAGCAGTCACCCCGTCCTCCTCCCCAACCCCTGCAACCACTAACCCACTTGATTTATTTCTTTTATTTTAAAATTTGTTTTATTTATTTATTTATTTTTGGCTGTGTTGGGTCTTCGTTGCTGCGTGCGGGCTTTCTCTAGTTGCAGCGAGCGGGGGCTACTTTTCGTGGCGGTGCGCGGGCTTCTTATTGCGGTGGCTTCTCTTGTTGCGGAGCACGGGCTCTAGGCGCGCGGGCTTCAGTAGTTACAACATGCGGGTTCTGTAGTTGTGGCACACGGGCTTAGTTGCTCCGCGGCGTGTGGGCTCTTCCCGGCCCAGGGCTCGAACCCGTGTCCCCTGCATTGGCAGGTGGGTTCTTAGCCACTGCGCCACCAGGGAAGCCCCAGCCCCTATTCTTTCACAACTTTAAAAAATCTCTGAAAACACCTTCACAGAACTTCCTCATTTTTGTACACCCCCCCGCAGGCTCTGCCGATGAGTAAACATGTTTCCAGCGTTAAAGTTACAGTGCGCATTTTTGTACATCCCCTCGCAGGCTCTGCCGAGCAGTAAACATGTTTCCAGCATTAAAGTTACAGTGCGTATGCTTAGTGGGGCTGGGGTTTTCCTCTGGGGTAGTGGAATGTTCTGGAACTGGAGGTGGGGTTGTGCACCCTTGTGGAGGTGAACGCCACTTTACCACAGTTCCTTTTATGTGAATCTCACCAAATACTAAAAATCATCGTGTGCAGTTTTGTGATCAGCTCACTTTTGTCTAACTCAGTGCCCTAATCGCATGGTCATTTGTCCCGCACTGATGCTTAGAGTGAGCTCTTTCTGGACACAGGGACTGTGGGACCCTTCACAGAAAGAGTCTGCGCCCCAGCCTGAGACGCGCTGCCGTCCGCTCTGTATTTCGTAAGATTTGCTTTACGTGAGGCCTGAGGGCCCCCATGAGACTGCGTCCCCCAATTTCCTGTGTGATTTCCTGATGTCCTGCTTGTTCTTAACAGAAAGAAATGACCGCACGGATGTGCCACTGAGAGCCCCTCGGCCCCATTGTCACCGAGTCCGCATCCGGGGGACAGTCCTACTTGAGGGCCACATCTCCAGAACAGGGACCGGTGTTTTCTAGCCCAGCAAATTCTGTGCTGTCTGGGCTGCGTCCTCTCTCCGATCCCAAGGTGGCAGCACCCGTGGGTCTGAGCCTCCCTGAGCCCCAGTCTCCTCGGCCAGCACGGGGGAGATAGATAGAACTTGAACTCTGTGATTCCATGTGTTATGAGCAACCGGGAAAACCCACTTCGTTTGCAAACCGCTTGCACCAGCCCGCCTTGCACCAGCCCGCCTACCCGTGGGTGGCCAGGCCCCCGTCAGCGAGGCTGAGACCCCGCAGTGCCCCCCGCTGCGGCCCAGGCCTGGTTCCGAGTGGTACGAGCACTCGGCTTCCGTCCTCCCCGCGTCCTCCCCCCCGACCACTTCCGTCCCGCGGTTCCTCCGGGACCCTTAGGCTCCTGTGCCGGCTTCCCAAGCCCACACCCACATCCCAGGTGTCCTGGGGCCCCTTCATGTCGCATAAAAGATTGAATTCGTCTAGTTGCATTTACGACCACCATGAGATGTTACCGAAAGAAAAAAGTTTTTTACCTACAAGGAGTGATCCCCCTCCCCTCTAGAAAAATGTCCCCTTTTCGTCGTGAGTAGCAGTATGATTCTGCCAGGGAACGCCTCTCCCCCGGTTTGGGACCTTTGAGTTTCGCCGAATGTTTAGCCGGACTTGGCCTTGCTTCACACGCCTGCCAGCTTCATATCGAAACCCTTTGTCAGCGTGGCCCTCCGTGGCTCCGGGACCAAATCCCAGCACCGTCTCCCCGCAGAAGCTTGGGGGCCCCGCCCGCTCGCGCCCCACCCGCGCACAGCATCCTCCGTGGCCTTTCGCCGTGGCGGTCCTGCCCGCCTGGACCACACCAGCTCTGAGTACCTCTGGGTGTCTGGGATGCTCGCGGGGAGACGGAGCCGCCACCCGACACCAACACCCAACAAGTGCAATTAACGTGACCTGGGCCTCGGTCCTTCCCGAAGTTGCCGGGATCCCGCTCCCGGAGTCCTGGAAAGACTGCAGGAAACCGCCCGGTCGCGTGTAGCTCCTCTTAAATGCAGAACCACGACCAAACGCCATAACCACTGTGCCACTCAGGTCACCAGCCAGGTTGGAAAGGTGGCGGGGCTGGAGGGGGGGGCTCCCCTGCCCACCCTCCAGTGCCCGTGGATGTTCCCACAGGACCATCAGAGTAAATCATGTGTCTCCTTACCTGCACCTGCTGGTTGTCATTTCTGTCTTCCTGGTGGGAGGGCCTGGCATTGGGACATGTCCCCAAGTGGCAAAGAAATCTTAGATGTCACAACAGTTTGTGGCCCCCCAGAGTGTCCCAAGTAGATAAACAGATGCACAGAATATCAGTGGGATTAGAATTTCACGGGGTGCAGGGCGGGGCTGATGAGGGCCACTGTCTGGAAAGCAGGTTGAGAAGGCGCCCACTCCCTCTCCCGTTTCTGCTTTGTCTCACGTTGCTTTTGGCACTCAGCAAACATTTTAACTGTTGCCTCTTTGCTACATAAAGAAGGTTCCAGAAAACTTTGAACCGAGTGGGAACAGACAGAGGGGTGTTTTCTGTCTCAGCCCCGTCCTAACTGTCCTGTGACCTTGACACATGAGTTTACCCCAAAAATCTCATATGTGAGGAATGGGAAGGGGTTACTTACTCTCAGGGGTCGTGGGGCTGACAGGATGGTCTTTTGCCAGGCGGGTTGGGGCCTGTGCTCCAGAGCTTCCTGCCCCTAGAGGGCGTGCCATCTCCATCGGACGGACAGAGTGACTTGGGGGGACTCCCCATCACTTGTAAATACCTTCTAAAGAAGCCGCTGTTCCCTTACCCCTTGATTTTGCAAATGCACCACAGAGGTTTCCAGGACCATTTTAAAGTTTGGGGAGCTGTGATTCGGAACAACAGACCCCGAAGCCATCCACATCCCGGTCCCAGGACTTGTGGATGTGTCAGCTCACGGGGCAGAAGGGACTTTGCAGGTGGGATTAAGTTGAGGCCCCTGAGATGGGGGTGACCCTGGATTCCCTGGGGGCCCAGCGTCATCCCAGGGTCCTTATAAGAGGGAGGCGGGAGGGTCAGAGGCAGAGAGAGACGGGAGATGCTGCGCTGCTGGCTGTGAGGATGCAGGAGGGGCCGCGAGCCAGGGATGCGGCACCTCTAGAAGCTGGAAAAGGCAGGAACCGATGCTCCCCTGGAGCCTCCGGAAGGACCAGCCCTGCCCTTGCCTGGATTTAGCCCCGTGAGACCCATTTTGGACTTGTGACCTCCAGTACTTTAAGGGAATAAATTCGTATTATTTAAGCCACTGAGTTTGTGGTGACTTGTTAGAGCTGCCACGGGAAACTCACACACCCTTTAGAAGGAAATATTTCGCACACAGAATGCCTGGGACCCACTGACTTGGGCTGCCTGGAATGCGAGAATTAGCCAGGCCAGCTTCTGAGCAACTCCTCCCTCCACGGACCTGAGAATCACTCGTCTTAACAGGACAGTTCGCCCCAAAACTTGTCCAACCAGGAGAGGTAGTGGGGGTCAGGAACTGGTGTCTGGAAGTCTGGTCAGCCGGGGCAGTGGTAGAAGAAACCAGCTGTGTTGCTTGTACAAGACCAGCTGGCCCTGTTCCTTCCCGGTCAGCACGGGAGAGGCTGCCACTTAGACATCGCTGTGGATTCGTATCATCCCAATGGAGGTGACAAAGAAGGCAACCTCTGGTGTACTCGGAAGGGATGTTCTTCCAGGAAGTGGAGAACTGCTTAGTAGGGCCACCTTGGAAAATCAGGAGCCCTGTGCTACTGGAAACTTCCAAACGGGCAGGCATTGTCCTACTGTCCCATGCTGTCCAGTATGGCAGCCACTAGCCACAGGTGGCTGTTTCACTTCTAATTCAAGATCAACTAAAAGGAAAATGGGGACTTCCCTGGTGGTCCAGTGGCTAAAACTCCGCGCTCCCAATGCAGGGGGCCCGGGTTTGATCCCTGGTCAGGGAACTAGATCCCACATGCTGCAAATAAGATCCAGCGCAGCCAAATAAATAAATAAATATATTTTTTTAATTAAAATAAAAAATAAAAGGAAAATGTCTCAGCTCCTCCGTCGCACTGAGCCCTTGTCGGTGGTGTCTCCACGGCCGCCCATTTCTGCCACGACTGTTGGCACTGCTTCTAGAAGCAGTTCCTGAGTCAGAACGAAGGTCAGGTAGAGATGATTTGAATCCTTTCCAGTTCATAAAACTCGATAGTGAAATCCGGAATTTGATAATTGGTTCTCACCTGGACCACCAAACGGAGGGGCCATGTGGGGTCATGGAGGGGAAGAGTTGGCCCTGGGGACAGATGGAGAATTTGAAAAAGCCCAGATAGACTTGTCCTTCTGTTGAGAACCAAATGAAGCCCCTCTGGGTTGTTGCCATTATTTTATAGCTATCATAAATATTCCTCTAGCTGAATCTTTATAAACATCCTTAATTTTTTTTTTCAATTTTTTTTTTTTTTCAATTTTTTTGCCACCCCGAGCAGCATGTGGTATCTTAGTTCCCTGACCAGGGATCGAACCCATGCCCCTTGCAATGGTAGCACAGAGCCTTAACCCCTGGACCACTAGGGAAGTCCTTAAACATCCTTAACTATTGACATAGCCGATATTGCTGTTGGTGTCAGAGGGAATTACGTTGTAGGGTATTTTTGTACGTGTTGTGCAGTACCCTGCAGATAGAGGAAACCAATTTACACCCCCATCGAGGTGTCTGGTGGTTCCCATTTCCTGCATCCTCCTCCCAACACTGGGACTTAGGCCTTGAGTCATTTATCGATTCGAGGTGGAATATCCTCGTTGTAGTAATTCATTATTTTGTTTGTTTAATTTTTTAATTTTATATTGGAGCATGGTTGATTAACAATGTTGTGTTAGTTTCAAGTGTACAGCAAAGTGATTCAGTTATACATATACATGTATCTATTCTTTTTCAAATTCTTTTCCCATTTAGGTTGTTACATAATATTGAGCAGAGTTCCCTGTGCTATACACTACGTCCTGATAGGTTATCCATTTTAAATATAGCAGTGTGTACATGTCAATCCCAAACTCCCTAGTAGTAATTCATTGTTGACCAGAGATATTGCCAATTCATATCCCTTGTCCATTTTTCCATTGGGAAGTGGTCTTTTATTGGTTTCTGAAAACATTTTACATATAAGCTTATTAATGTTTTTTACATACTTGTTTATAAAAGCTTTCCTATATATAATTTGTCATATATGTTACACAAATTTCTCCTGGTTTCTTGTTTGTCCTTAACATTATTTATGATCCTTTTGACATACTTTTCCCTTATTCTTTTTTTTTAAATTTTTATTGGAGTATAGTCGATTTACAATGTTGTGCTATTTTCTGCTGTACAGCAAAGTGAATCAGTTATACATACACATATATCCACTTTTCCTTTATTCTTGAACTTTCATATTTTTGGTCAACCTTTTCCCTGATGGTTTCTACCCCTGGTGATGAGCTTATAAACTTGAGCTGGGGAAGGCAGTTATGTGAATATTCACCTCTGTTTTCTTCTCGTTCTCCATGTTTCTTTTTTTTTTAATAGTAAATACCAGGTAAACTAAAGAGTTTAATTTCCATGTATGGTGAAAGGAAAGGCTCTAGAGAAATTTTTACTTTTATTTTTTAAAATTTTATTTATTTATTTAATATTTAGGCGCTCCAGTGTTCGATGCATTTTTATTTATTTATTATTTATTTATTGGCCGCACCCGCAGCATGCAGGATCCTAGTTCCCCAACCAGGGATTGAACCCGTGCCTCCTGCAATGGAAGCACGGATTCCTAACCATTAGACCACCAGGGAAGCCCAAATTTTTTATTTTTTAAATAATAAGTGAATCCCCTGTTCCAACACCATATGACTCTCCTGCCTCAGAAATGTTACTTATTTACACAGGGGTCCATTTCTGGCTTTTCCAGGAATTTGCCTATTCCACCTCCAGTTTTAATGTACCTTATGAAGTTAGAGTAATTTTAATATCTGGCAATGTGAGTTTCTCATTTTCTAAAATATATTTTCTTGGGACTTCCCTGGCGGTCCAGTGGTTAAGACTCCACACTTCCACTGCAGGGGGCGCGGGTTCAATCTCTGGTCGGGGAACAAAGATCCTGCAAGCCGCGTGGTGTGGCCAAAGAAAATAATAATAGTAAAAATAAACAAATGGGGACTTCCCTGGTGGCACAGTGGTTGAGACTCCGGGCTCCCAATGCAGGGGGCCCGGGTTTGATTCCTGGTCAGGGAACTAGATCCCGCATGCGGTGGAGCAACTAAGAGTTTGCATGCCTCAACTAAGGAGCCCGCCTGCCACAACTAAGGAGCCCACGAGCCACAACGAAGGAGCCCCCCTGGCGCAACCAAATGAATAAATACATATTTTTTTAAGTAAAAAAATAAAAATAAAAATAAACAAATAGGGCTTCCCTGGTGGCCCAGTGGTTAAGAATCCACCTGCCAATGCAGGGGACATGGGTTTGAGCCCTGGTCTGGGAAGATCCCACACGCCGCGGAGCAACTAAGCCCGTGCGCCACAACTACTGAGCCTGTGCTCTAGAGCCCACGAGCCACAACTACTGAGCCCGCATGCCACGACTACTGAAGCCCGCCCACCTAGAGCCCGTGCTCCGCAGCAAGAGAAGCCACCGCAATGAGAAGCCCGCGCACCACAACAAAGACCCAACACAGCCAAAAATAAATAAATTAAATAAATAAATAAATAAATAAACAAGTGAAAGTATATTTTCCTGACTCTTCCGAAGATAAATTCCAGATGAACTTTAGAATTACTTTAAGTTCCAAAAAAAAATTGCCTCTGGGACTTTGGTGAAAATAGGAATCGTGCCAAATACCGTGGGCCCAGGTGCTCACTGCAGCACACAGATTGGTGCCAGTAGCCTCATGCATCTCTCCACGGGTCCCTTTGCCATTCCCAGCACGGTGTAACAGTTCAGCACTTGCGTTCCCCTTTCATATGATTTTAAAAATTGAGATATGTCGCACTCTATAAAATTCACCATTTTAAAGTGCGCAATTCAGTGGATGTTACTATATCCAGAGAGCTGTGCAACCATCACCATCTAATTCCAGAACATTCCATCCACCCCAAAAAGGAAACCCCGTCCCTATCAACAGTCACTCCTTCTCCCCCTCGCCAGCCCCTGACAACCACTAACCACTAACTCTCTGTCTCTGTGGATTTGCCTGTTCTGGACGTTTCCTATCTGCCCATTTCTTTTAAAGTTAATTCTTAGTTATCTTCGGTTGTTACTGTGAACGAGATGTTTTCCCACCGTACTTTCTTAATGTTTATATCTGGAATATGTAGGAAATCTCTTGATTTTGGAATTGATTTCATAACTGGTTAGTTTTCTGAATTTGAAGTTGACTTTCCTTCTTTTACTAGGCAGAGAGTCACATTGCAGGTGATGTTAATTGAATATGTTCATCTTTTTTGGCCAGAATCAGTAGATACTGATGACAATCGGCAAAATTAAGTTCTCTATGTGTATGTACATATGGCTCTCATATATATACATATAGCTAACCACTAGTAAAATATAAAACGATATGCATCCTTTGAGATTACCTGAAGGGACAAACACAGGAACAACAGCAGCTACAAAAGATAGAAAATACAGAAAACAGCAAGGTTGAATATTTTAAAGCATCACTCGAGATTAGCTCATGAAAAACCAAGGCAGCAGTCATGGACAGAGCTTGGCTAAATAAATGGAGTCCATGCTTGGTTTTGTAAATAAAGTTTTATTGACACCCGGCCCTGCCCATTCACCTGCACATCACCTACAGCACAAGGGGAGCAGCTGCAACCCAGAAGCTGAAAACAGCCACTCTCAGGCCTTCATAGAAAAAGTTTGCCAACCCCTGACATCGAGGTTGCTTCTCCTGGTAAAATATGAGAACCACACATAAGAGTAAAACCACAATCTTAACACTTTCTTCTTTTCACACAGACCTAGACAGTGGTGATGGTTGCACAACTCTGCATATGCTAACCCAGGAGCTGTGCACTTACCATGGGAGAATCTCAGGACATGTGACTTCTATCCCAATAAAGCTGTTACACAAAAGGCACAGCACGGTTCAGAGTAGATCAGGCCAAGTTATACCCAAGCAAAGACAACCATGAGAAAGCAGGGATTGCAGTATTAATGCATACGAGAAAGAGTATACTTATTTTGATCAAGTTTCCTGATTAATAGCTCTATAGGGAAAATATATTAGTCAGAAAACTGTATGTACTGAAATATATTAAATGTAATAGAAATTCAAGGAAAACTTATAAAAAATTATGCAAATGAACTTATTTACAAAAGAGAAATAGACCCACAGACATAGAAAACAAAGTTATGGTTACCAAAGGGGAAAGGGGGGGAGGGATAAATTAGGAGTATGGGATTAACATATACACACCACTATACATAAAATAGATAAACAACAAGGACCTACTGTATAGTACAGGGAATTATACTTGGGAATTCCCTGATGGTCCAGTGGTTAGGACTCGGTGCTTTCACTGCCGGGCCCGGGGTTCAATCCCTGGTCGGGGAACTAAGATCCCACAAGTCATGCAGCTCAGCCAAAAGAAAAAAAAAAAAAGGGAACTATACTCAATATTTTGTAATAACCTATAAGGGAAAAGAATCAAAAAGAACATATTTGTATATGTAACTGAATCACTTTGCAGTACAACTGAAATTAACACAACATTGTAAATCAACTATAGTTCAATTAAAAAAAAAAGAAATTCAAGGAAAACATGGCAAAATGATTTAAAGTTACTTCTCTTGCCAGCTAAGAAAATGTATTAATATACTGATATATCAATATATAAATTTATTGATAGATTGATTATAAAACGATATATAAATTTATTAACATAACTTATATAACTGATTTACAAGTTAATATATTTAACTGAATATTTAATATATTCAATATAATTAAAAGTAAAATAATATTTTCTATACATGCTATTTATTAAAGTTTATTTGCTGGCTATTTTTAACATTTCTCACTCAACAACTAGAGAGCCTCTATTTTTCCAGACTACCATCAAAGCATTTGTGAAAACTGATTTTCTTTTTCAATTGATGATCTATTCAACTATATGAAAAATATCAAATTCCAAAAAACATGAAATAATACCCAAAACTGTACAGGCCATTGCCTCTAATTAGAACGCAGTTGTTGTGTGCAGGTCTCAGCCTCTTGATAACCAGTGTTGTGGCTGGACCGGCCCCTGTGGCTCTTACTATGATTGCAGGACAACTTGCAATAAGCATCAGGAAACTTTGAAAAAAAAAAAGAAGTTTATTACCTATAGGACCTGGGAATTACAGGGCACACCTGGGTAAGAGAAACATTATGTAGCAACCTAAATGGGAAAAGAATTTGAGAAAGAATAGATACATGTGTATGTATAACTGAATCACTTTGCTGGACACCTGAAACTATCACAATGTTGTTAACCAAGTATACTCCGATATAAAATAAATAGTTAAAAAAAAGAGAGAGAGAGAGAGCTTAGGGGTCTGGTTGTGGTTTTACTGGGGTTGAGGGTGAGGGCCTAGGTTTCATGGGCTCACTCTTTATTGGTGACTTTAAAACATACGAGCAGGAATTTAAAGCATGGGAAGAGAAAAAACAAGCAGCCCAAATGGTCAGTTACGGAAACCAACCAAGATCTCTAACTCAGTGAGGGGTGGTCGCCTGGCTCTTTACTTTGTCCCATGGCTGGCAAGGTGTTTATTCGAGATGCCATCTTTGAAGTAGGTGTGTCAGCAATCTAAGTCAGGCACCTGCATTATGAAAAAGAAAACAAAAAATCAACTGTCAGGGCTTACACTACACCACTAAAACTAGAAATTAATAGCCAAAGATTAAGTAACTCTCAGCCACCGGAAACATACTAAGCCTTCTCCAGAATGGATACCTCTGCATGGGGGGAAGAGCCCAGATTTTTTTTTTTTAAACGATGTTTTGGGTTTTTTTCATAATTTATTTATTTAATTTATTTATTTATTTTTGCCTGCGTTGGGTCTTCGTTGCTGCACGCGGGCTTTCTCTAGTTGCGGCGAGCGGGGGCTACTCTTCGTTGCGGTGCGAGGGCTCCTCATTGCTGTGTCTTCCTTGTTGCGGAGCACCGGCTCTAGGCGCGCAGGCTTCAGTAGTTGCGGCTCGTGGGCTCAGTAGTTGTGGCTCACGGGCTCTAGAACGCAGGCTCAGCAGTTGTGGCGCACGGGCTTAGTTGCGCCGTGGCATGTGGGATCTTCCCGGACCAGGGATGGAACCCGTGTCCCCTGCATTGGCAGGCGGATTCTTAACCACTGTGCCACCAGGGAAGCCGAAGAGCTCACATTTTAAGGGGAGAGTCCTGACTGTAGGGTCAGACAAACCTAACAAGAAATGTAAGCTCTGTAAACATCAGCTTCCATGAGTAAAGTGGAGATTGCATGTATGTGTCTTTAAGAGAAGCTGTTAGTTATATAGTAATGGAGTAGCTGTATGAGTCAGCTAGTGCTGTATAACAAAGCACCACAAACACAACTTGAGACAACACACATTTGCAGTCCACAGTTCCCGTGGGCCAGGAGTCCAGGCCCTCCCCTGCCCTGCTTGGGCTGCAGTTATGGTGTCAGCAAGGCTGGGGTCTCACCCAGAAACCCAACTGGGGACCGATCCTATTTGAAGCTCTCATGGTTGTTGGCAGAGTTCAACTCCCTGCAGTTGCAGGACAGAGGGCCTTAGGTTCTCGCAGGCTGTCAACCAGAGGCCTCCCTCAGCCCCCTGCCACGTGGGTCACCCCAACATGGCCACGTGCTTCATCAGAGCCAGCAAGAGGAGTGGGCCAGATGGGCATTAAGACCTGATGTGACTACTGCCTCACTCATTGGTGCCGTCCATACTCAGGGGAGGGGATGGCACCAGGGCGTGACCACCAGGAGGCGGGTCACAGTGGCCACGTGAGAGCCTCCAGCTTTTTCTCATTAAGTGGACGTGAACCCCACCATTGAACTACTGGGGTCACTCCATCACGTGACAGGAACACAGATCGGTGGCTCTTTGATGTCATGAAGGCAGTTGGAGTTGTTCACGTCTAGAGACATTCCTGACGTCTCCTCCTCCTCCCACCTGGGGAGTCTCTCTGGACCACGGTCTGTCCCCCTTGGTGCTGCTGGTGTTGGGGCTGGTTATTCTCGGGGTGGGGGGGGCGTCCTAGGCACTGGGGGGTGTGGAGCAGCCTCCCTGGCCCCACCCACTGGATGCCAGGAGCCCCCCAGTGTGACAGCCACAGCCATCCCCAGACATGACCTAGTGTCCCCTGGGGGCAGGACCCCGCAGGTGCAAAGGCTCCAGGGCACACTCCTGGCACGGGAGGTTGGTGCTTTCCCCGACCCCCACTGGGTAGCATCTGGGGGTCCTGCTGACCTCACACCCTCACCAGCACCGCCTCTGAGCTATGTCCTCTCTTGCGTACACTGAAATCTCTTGCGAGTGACAGCAGGTGTTTTCTCAAATGCCTGTTTCCCGTCGTGGATGTTTTCCGAAAGTGCGGCCTTCAGCGCCCAGCTCCTGACCTGTGGCGGACGCGTGCTGGCTTCCTTCTCTTTGTCCACTCAGACCCTTTCCTTCCTTCCATCACGGTCAGGAAACGTGGAGTGTGCGGGTGTTTGCTCTGCATCCAATCTCAGTTAACAGGCCGGCAGGGTCCTCTCGATGCCCACCTGGCGCTGTCACTGCACAGTTGCCAGCCGCCACTGGGCTGTGCAGGGTCTCTGTTGTTGATAAGCATCTTTGTGAGCCATCACTGACGTGCTCTGCAGTCCATCTGTTTACAGTGGACAATTCAGGGCTTACAGTCCATTCACAGGTCGTCCAGCCGTCACCTCTATCCAGTTCCAGAACTTCCTCACCACTGTACAAGAAGCCCATTAGCCCCAGCCCCCCAGTTCCCTGCTTTCTGTCTCTGTAGATTTGCCTGTTCTGGACGTTTCATATACCAGCAGCCGCCCTCCAGCCACCCCGCTGAGGCCCTCGCATCCCTGGAAAAGAATTCTGCCCCAGGAAGGCCAGCTGGGAAATGGGTGAGGGGGGAGGCCGGTCCCCACACCCGCCAGGCCATCAGGGTCCCCTTCACTGCCCACCCCGGGGGCCCGTCTGAGCGTCTAGCCGATGTGGAGGGTCGACCCGCATTTCCCGCTGGGGACACTTGACCCCTTCAGCACTTTGCTGGAGAGTAGAGATGGAATCAGGTGGTCCCTGCTAAGCCCCGCAGCCCAGGAACCCCAGCCAAGTTGCTGGAAACTTCTCCCTCTGGCCAGGCACTGGGCTCTGGTCCTGACCTCTGGTCCCCCAAGGTCCCTGGTTGGTCATGGCGCAGGGAGAAAGCCTTGAGACGCCCAGCATCTGCTGGCCCTGCTGTCCTTCCACTGCCATCTGGCCCGTTTCCTGCTTTCTGTGAGCCCATCTCCCTGCCTGTTTCTCCAGCTCAGCTCGGGGGCCACCATGAGTTCCTCTGGGAACTCTGTCAAGTAAACGTACTCGTCCGTCAGTCCAGGCCCCCAAAACCACCCGGGAGCCAGGCCAGTCTGTCACAGAAGTACGCTCAGCCCTTAGGGTTAGCCCAGGGTGAAGAAGGCATGTTGGTTTCTCGTGGCTGCTAGGATGAATCACCAAAACTCGGTGGCTTAAAACCACACGTGTTTGGGACCTCCCTGGCGGTCCTGTGGTTAAGACTCTGCGCTTCCACTGCAGGGGACGCAGGTTCGATCCCTGGTCCGGGAACTAAATTCCTGGAAGCTTCTGGGCGCGGCTAAGAAAAAAAAAAAACACCACACACCTTTATCATCTCACAGTCCTGGAGGTCAAAATCCAGGCGTGGGCAGGGCTGGCTCCTCCAGAGGCTCCAGGGGAGCATCGGTTCCCGCCTTTTCCAGCTTCTAGAGGCGCCGCATCCCTGGCTCGCAGCGCCTTCTTTCATCCTCACAGCCAGCAGCACAGCATGCTGGCCCCCTGGATACAGACAGCCCACCCCAGTGGTACCTCCGTAAACCCCAAAGAATCCTGGACACGTGGGTGAGCTTCCCCCTGGCTGGGGTCCTAGGAGAGTGTGGAGACCATGGACAGCTGACGGGGAGGGCCTCGGGGGGTTGGGTGCCCATGACCTCCCCTCCGCAGACTAAAGCCAGCCCTTCGAGGACGTAGCATTCCTGGAAGCAGTAAAGGCTGCTTCCAGAACAGCTGGAGGCCTTGACACTTCTGGGACATGTCCAGCTTCACGCCTTGGAGGGCCATGCTGCACCTGCTGGTCATCTTCTACGGGTCAATGGGCAGGGGCAACAAAAATGTTTAGAAATTACTTAACACTGGTGGTGTGCTTTCTTTATTATTTTACTTTATTTTGAACAAGTTTTAGACTTACAGAAAAGTTGCGAAAATTGTACTTTGAGGTCCTGGATGCCCTCCACCCAGTTTCCCCTAAAGCTAACATTTTACATCACCAGGGAACAAGGATCAAAGCAGGACACCCCAGGTTAGCGGTGTCCAGGGTGCTGGGGTCGGGGGTGATGGAGGGACAGGAAAGAGGGCCACCAGGGGGGAGCTGAGTCCACATTCCAAAGCCTGACATGGACCAGGGACCCTGCCCAGCTAAATGTCCCCCTCCTCCCCAGATCTCTGGGCCCAATCACCCCTCCAGATTCCAGACCTTTTCTTTGAGACCATCCTTGGCAGAAACCCAGGCCGCAGGCATCTCCAGGACCCATAGGCCACCCCTGGGGGCACTCCAGTCTTGGGACACAGAGGGTGCAGGTGAATGGTTTTTGGAGGGGTCACTTCTGCTGATCTCTGCACCCAGGATCAGCCAATGTCACTTCTTACTCCTGATTTGTCTTTCATTGACATGGGCCACCTGACAGCAGAGAGTAGGGTCCGTCCAGAGTGGAGGGACATCGTGGCTGTGGCCATTGCCCCCCAGAGTCCACAGGAAACAGACCCTCACCACCAACCCCCTTTGCTTTCCCCTGTCGGAACTGAGGGCGGGTGGGTATAGTGCCGGGGCATTAAGACCTGAGGACAGGGGAACCACCCTCCCAGACCTACAGGTGGAGAAGGGGTCCTCGTAAGGGATGTTTCCTGGCCCTTGAGGAGGAGGGGTGGGCGCAGGGGCCCAGGCCTGAGGACAAACCTGGCCCCCCAGCTGCAGTATGGTCTTCTTGGGGACGCGATCGCCCTAAAGCCGTGCGGCCAGGGTCATCCTGCTGGAGGGGGGGTGGGTGGGTGGATGGCGCTGCATGGGGTCCAGGTGCAAACTGGCACTGCATAAATGCAGGGGGCCCCTTGGGGGAGCTGCGGGCTCTGGATGCACTGTCCCCGTGCCCTTGCTATGCGCACCTGGGGAAACTGAGGCTCAGGGAGACCTGCGGACCCCTAATCCCGCGCCGTGTTCTTCTCTCAGAACCCGTAGGCAAGCCCAAGGCGGTGAGATGCGCGCGATCCCTTTAAAGGGGCGTGGCCCTCCTAGCGCGACCTCGACAACAACAATCCCATTGGCCGGTGGGCAGGCCTCGGCCACGCCCCTCGCGTTCAGTGCCTAGAATTCTATTGGCCCAGCGCCAGGGCCCGGCCTCCCGCTCCAGGGGAGCCCGGGCCCAGTGCCTGGTTCGGTGACGCAAACGCGTTGCCTGGCAACCGGTCACGCAGTGGGCGGAGGGGCCCAGCGCCAGAGCGCAGGCGCTGCCGCCCGGGTCCCCAGGGCACCCAGTCCTGCAGTCCACGGCGACCCCCGCCGCCGCCCCAGGCCGACGGCCACCCCAGGGCAGCCGGCGATGGGCCCCCCGGGAGTCCCCGCTACTGGAACGAGGAGGAGGCGCCCCGGGGAGGGCATGCCTGGCGGGGGTCACGGCGTGGGAACGGGCTGGGCGCCGCTGGCGTCTCGCTGCAGAGGGCGGGGAGGGTTCAAAGGCGCCGGGTCACACGCCAGGCAGCAGATCGGCTCGAGCATTTAGCAGCACAAGCAAATCCGACCCCGGGGGAGGACATTCCTGGAGCCTGGTCCCTGCGCCAGCCCCGTGGTCAGGCAGAACCCCCCTCCTCCGGCCACAGCGGCTTCTGGGGACTTTGGCAGGTCAGCAGACACCGGGCCCAGGAGTCCAGGCTGCGAGGCCCACTGAACACATCGCCCCTGTCCCCAGCCCCATCAGGGGCCCTGGCCGGGAAGCCGGGGTCAGTTGACCTCCTCCGGACCTGGCTGGACTTGCCTCATTTTGCTCATCTGCTAAATGGGAACTCTGGGATGCCGCGGGTGTTGGTACCTGTATGAACCTCCTAGGGCCGCTGTAACAAGTTACCACAGATTTAGGGGCTCAAAATGACAGAAATTTAATCTCTGACAGTCCTGGAGGTCAGGAGTCCGACTCGGGTCTCACGGGGCTGAATCCAGGTGTGGGCAGGGCTGGTCCTTCCAGAGGCTCCAGGGGAGCATCAGTTCCCGCCTTTTCCAGCTTTTAGAGGCGCCGCATCCCTGGCTCGCGACCCCTCCTGCATCCTCACAGCCAGCAGCGCTGGCTCTCTCTCTCTGCCTCTGACCCTCCCGCCTCCCTCTTATAAGGACCTTGTGATGACACTGCCCGACCCCCTAATCCAGGATCACCCCCATCTCACGGCCCTTAATCTCATCTGCAAAGTTCCTTCTGCCACATTAAGGTTTCATATCCACAGGTTCCGGGGAAAGCCCCCCACCCTCCTCAAAACTAAGGGCTCTTGTACGTGACGCCCAGATCACTGTTGGGGAGCAGGTCAGCTGGGAGTGGGAGACCTGGCTCCCCTGAGAGCCACCTGGGTGTCCACTGCCTTGGACACGGAGGGAAAGCGGGATGACAAGCCACGCGCCCCGTCCCCAGTCGCAGAGTGGCAGCCTTTGGCCGTCTGCTGGGCCAGCACTGCTCAGCCCCCGACTCCACCCCCACCCTTCCCTTGGGGACTTTCAGTGACTGACCCCTGGGAGGCTACACAGCCGCCACCATCACAGCAGAGCGGGCCGCACGGCTGCAGAGACACCCACAGCCAGGCAGGCGGGCCAGCTCCGAGCTCCTGGCCACACCCGCCCCTGCTTTCCCTTCTGCCTGCCCTCTCCCCACCCCCACAGAGGACAGCGGGCCTGGCTCCGTCCCCAGGACTGCTGAGCCACTGGAATGGAGCGGGCTGTGAGTCAGCCAGTAGGAAGGGACACTTACAGCCACTTGCATCAGATGTTCCTGCTGCTGGGCCCCACGGCCAGAGGCCCCAGCCCAGCAAGGGCCCAGTGATGACCCTGCCCATGACCCTCACTTATCTGGGGACCTGATAAGACCGGGAGCTGGTGGTTCCTATTTCTGGGGGTCAGACAGGTGGGAACGTGCAGAGGGGGCACAGGCCAGGCTGGGCTCCAGCCCAGGATTCCAACTCTACCTTCCCCTTATGCCCACAGTCACCCAAGCACCGAGTGCCAACCCGACCCTGATTCTGACACCCTGATCCTAGCTCGGAAGCTGCGTTGGGATCTGGCTCCTTCCATAACCTCTCAGTGCTTTAGGGCCAGCCCTGTGCCCGCTCTGAGCCTAAGGTGCCTGAGAAGAGGAGGGAGGGGACACGGGTTCCCTCCCCCCCACCCCAGGCATGGGCTCATGATGATACTGCAGCGGTCCCAGCACTGGCCCCAAGCACGGGCTTTACCTCCATTCCCACCTGTGCACAGTCTGCCCTACACAGACACAGGCTCAGTCGTCTCTAAATGTGCACAGACACACACACACACCCTGATCTGCTCACACTCACACACAATCACACCAAACAGGTGCCTCTTTTTAATGTTGGGAGACAGGGACTTCCCTGGTGGCGCAGTGGTTAAGAATCCACCTGCCAATTCAGGGGACACAGGTTCGAGCCCTGGTCCGGGAAGATCCCACATGCCACGGAGCAACTAAGCCCATGCGCCTGCAGCCTGCGCTCTAGAGCCCGCGAGCCACAAATACTGAAGCCCGTGCGCCTGGAGCCCGTGCTCCACAACAAGAGAAGCCACTGCAATGAGAAGTCTGTGCACCGCAAAGAAGAGTAGCCCCTGCTCGCCGCAACTAGAGAAGGCCCACGCGCGGCAGCAAAGACCCAACACAGCCCAAAATATAAATAAATAAATAAATAATGTTGGGAGACAAAGGTCTTACCATTACCCCTTGGTAAGTTTGCCAGATAAAATAGAGGACACCCATTTAAATCTGAATTTCAGATAAACAAAGAATAATTGTTTTGGATATACTTACGCATGGAATATACTTATGCCTGGGAATTATACTGGAAAGTTATTCATTATCTGAAATTCAACTTTTTTTTTATAATCTTTTTTTATTTTATTTATTTATTTATTTATTTTTGGCTGCTTTGGGTCTTCGTTGCTGCATGCAGGCTTTCTCTAGTTGCGGCGAGCAGGGGTTACTCTTCGTTGCAGTGCGCAGGCTTCTCATCGCGGTGGCTTCTCATGTTGCACATCACAGGCTCTAGGCGCGCGGGCTTCAGTAGTTGTGGCACATGGGCTCAGTAGTTGTGGCTCGCGGGCTCTAGAGCGCAGGCTCAGTAGTTGTGGTGCACGGGCTTAGTTGCTCCGTGGCATGTGGGATCTTCCCAGACCAGGGCTCGAACCCGTGTCCCCTGCATTGGCAGGCGGATTCTTAAGCACTGCGCCACCAGGGAAGCCTTGAAATTCAGCTTTAACTTGGCGTCCTATATTTTCATTTGCTAAATCTGGGGGCTCCACCTGCTGGGTTTGGAGGCCCTGAGCTGTCCTGGGGTCCCTTGGATGCTGTCCAGGAGGTGAACTCTGCACGACTGAGGCCCCAGGATGCCAGGGCTCTGGCTGCCCAACCAGGCCCAGGGGAAGGTGGTCAGAATGGACCTCACCCAGCCAGCCAGCTACGGGGAAGGTAAGGGGAAGCAGAGGCCCTAGGGCTCAGCATCATGTCCGCCTGGTGTCTCCTCCGGGGTTTGGGGGAGACCCCATATACAACATGGGAAGAGAGTCACCTTGCAGAAGGGAGGGGCTTCTCAGAGAGCTGATTCTCTGCCCCTTTGGCCTAAGGCTTGCCAAGCCCCCTCCATGACTGGGGTGGAAGATGGGGGCCAGCACCCCTGTCCTCCTGGTCCCATAGGGTATCACAAGGGAAGCTGGGGTAGGGGAGGGGAAGGCCCTGGAGCCAGGGAATTGCTCCAACTGCTGCAGAAGCCTTGTCCTTCTTTATCAGGCCAGCGCCTCCCAACTCCAGGTCCCCCAGAGCAATCCTGAGCCCCCTTCTGCAGCTGGCCGCCTCCCCTGCCATCCTTTGGGTGGGGGGAGTATCCTTGCCCTGGACTCTGCCTGTCCTGCCCACTGCTCTGTGTCGTCCTTCGCCCTGCGGGACCTGCCCCTCACTGTGTCACTGCCCCAACCCCGAATGCACTCCGAAGGGATGGAAGAAACTGGCTGGCAGGAGGAGGAGGGGCCAGGGCCCAGGTTTTCTGGCTCACTCACCCAGAGGCAGGTGAGACTCCTGGGGCCCAAGGTAAGGTGGGCAGGGTGGCCAGGCCCCCAGCTACCTCCCAGCCCCTGGGCACCCAGCACCTCTGGGAGCTCGGCCTGTACATGGGGTCAAGGAAGTTGATAGAATTGGCTGGGTCTGTCAGCCGGCCCGTGGCAGGACAGGGCTGAGGCCCCAGAGCCAGCAGGCCAGGCACAGAGGTCCCTCCCCTCCCCCATTCCCACTGGCAGCACCCTACCCCCACCCAGTGCAGGCCGGGCTGGGGCTGGGCCTGGCTGCCTCGCCCTGGCTACCACAGCCCAGGCACCCACAGGGGCCCGCACCAAGCCCAATCCCACTACTCAGCCCTGGGGGCTTAGGTGCCTCCTGAGGGCTTGGGTGAGTCTCCAACCTGTCCTGTTCCGGGGGGACGTGTGGCGACTGTATGCATATGCCTGTATGCACCCATGGATACACGCACACGTGCAAGCACTCGTGTTTCCAGCACAGAAGCCCACGTGTGTGCACACACACGTATGACCCCTACCCTGGTTGAAGAGCCCGTGTGTGCACCAGGACCCCTCCCAGCACTCACACAAGTGCTCCTTTGGTGGCCACTCTCCTCACGCATGGGGTTGGGGGATGGCAGGACTCAGTGCACCCAGTGGTCAGAAGCAGTGGTTCTTACCTAGTGGGTGATCCTTCCCCCAGGAGATGCCGGGCGGTGTCTGGAGGCATTTGTGGTCATCATGACTGGGGGGGCTCCTGGCATTGAGTGGGTGGGGATGCCACTCAACAGCCCACAGTGCCCAGGACGGCCCCACACAGAGAATGATCCAGGCCCCAGATGTCAGCAGGGCTGAGGAGGCAGAGACCTGGGTGGAAGGACCACAAAGGCCCGGGGGTCATCTTCCCGTCTCTGAGCTTCCTGTTTTCCAACCTGTGGTACTGGGCCCAGTAAGGGACCATCTGTCCAGGCTGCGTGAGGGTAAGGCAGTTCCTCTGAGCAGTGCCCAGGGCTGGATGCTGCTTCTGGCTTTGGGAAAAAAATCTGCCCCCACCAGCCGGACTCCCAAATCAGGCTGCCCAGGAACTGAGCTCGGCTGGACGGAGGAAGATGGCCCTGCAGCAAGACCTCAGTTCATTTCTATTCCCTGAGGTCAGCGTGACCGGCAACCCCCATGGATCCACACATGAGGATGGACACAGCTAAACACCCGCACCAGCTGATAGATGTATCATAGCCACACACCAGAAATTGGGTCCCCTTCCTGTCTGATCTGAATTGCGTGCCTCAGAAAGATATGTCCACGTCCCAACGCCCAGAACCTGTGAATGTGACATTTGGAAACAGGGTCTTTGCAGGTGTGATCAAATTAAGATGAGGTTGTACTAGATTAGGGTGGCCTTTTTTTTTTGGGTTGCATCAGGTGGGATCTTAGTTCCCTGACCAGGGATCGAAACTGCGCCCCCTGCACTGGAAGCACAGAGTCTTAACCACTGGACCATCAGGGAAGTCCCTAAGGTGGCCTTAATGCAATGACTGGTGTCCTTAGGAGCGAGGAGAGACACAGACAGAGAAGATGGTCCCGTGACAATGAGGCAGAGTTGAGGTGATGAGGCCATGAGCCAAGGAGCACCAGGGATTGCCAGCCAGCAACCACCAGAAGCTGGAACAAGTAGGAAGGATCCTCCCCTAGAGCCTTCAGAGAGGGTGTGGCTTTGCCGATGACACTGATTTCAGACTTCTGGGCTCCAGAAGCAGCCTCAGGAAGCTCATACCTTACCCAACCCCTATATGCGTGCACACAGACATGCACGCACGCACTCACACATGCTTAAATACATCCTTTCTCTTCAGCACTATTCAGTGAGCACTTCCTGTGTGTGTGCCAGGCCCTGTGCTGGGTGCTGGACCAGCCGTGCGGGGATCTGGGCTTTCTCAGAGCTGGCTTTCTGGCGAGGGGCATCTGTACACACCCATGCCATCCAGAAGCACATGAAGACCTGCAGGTGACGGTGTACACACAGAGAGGGACAGCCAGGTAAGGAGAGGGGTGGGGATGATGATGAGGGAGCCTGAGGCTTCCCCTGGGCAGGCAAGTCCAGCAGCCCCACCCCAGCACCTGGAGCCAACGTGTGTCTACAGACACACACACACGCACATGCGCACACGCAGGGCAGGGGAGGGCTGGGGGATGGCCGGGGAGCTCCCTGCAGGTCCCTCCAAACACCCCAGAGCTGGCTGAGGTCAGGCCTTACAGCTCCCGTGGCCTGAGCTGTGGCCTTGGGGGGCACCACAGAAATAGAGGTAGCCTAACAGGCAAGGGGACGGTCCAGCTCAGGCCTCGTTGGGGGACAGTTGGGGGTGGGTGGTGGGAAGCCTCTGAAAGGATAGGCTGGGGCCTGGAGGAGAGGGAGGACAGTTTACTCCGTAGGCCTGTAACACTAAGAGTCCAGACAGGGGGGTCTGAGGACCATGCACCACTGCGCTGCGGGGACAGAGAGCTGACTGATTCTCTCAGAGCCTGGGTCAGGGGCCCCAGCCAAAATGGGGTTGTGTTTTGCCTCCTGTCCTGGTCGCCCCCACCCCTTGGGCTTTCTCTCCATCAGGCAGGGGAAACGTTCCTTTGCAGGACTGAAGGACGGTCCTTCACAGGTCTGTTCCCACCCCCTAATGTGGTCCCCTTTCCCAGCCAACAATCGCGTGAACTCTTGAGAAGCAACCTGGGGAGGCAGCCGGGCCTATAAGCCTGTTGGGGTGCGCCTGCACGACAGCTGGGGCCAGGATCGGGAAGCCCAAAAAGAGAGCCATGGCAGATCCTAGAACAGAGATGCAAGAGGGAGCCATGGCAGGTTCTAGAGCGGAGGTGTCGTCCAAAGGAGTCAGTGTATTCTAGGCCCCGGCCGACAGACTGCCGTTGTTGCCAGAGGGCAGGGCCGGGCTTCGGCTCAGTGTCAAGGTCCCGCGGGCCTCCCGGAGCCTCCAGCAACCCTGCCCGCGCCCGCCAGGATCCTTCCCGGGTCCCGCCCCCCGAACCCCGGGCACCACACAGCGCAGGCGCGCAGACACGCCCCCGCCGCCAGAGCGGCCTTCCAGTCCCGCCCCCGCCGTGCGTGCGTGGGCGGAGCCATGAGGGGTGGGGTCTGCGTCGGGGCGGGGGCGGGGGGGGCGGGGCCTAGCCTGGCCTATAAAAGTGGCGGCGACGCGGCCCGCCCGGCTCCTCTCGGCGGTGGCGGCCTTGGCGGAGGAGTCCGCGGTGGCGGCAACGGCGACGGCGGCGGCGCTGTTCCCCGCGCGGTCCGCGCAGCGGGCTCCGGGCTGCGCGTCTCGGGCGGCGGCACTGCGGCCCCGGCCGGAGCCCGACCCCGGTGAGTGTGGCCCTGCGACCCCGGCCCGACCCCGACCCGGACTCGGGGAGCGGGCCCCACGGAGCCTCGCCGTCCTGGCCCGGGCTCCCGGCGCGCCTGCCGCGGCCACTCAACGCCCTCCTTTGTCTGCTCCCGCCCACAGGGTCCCTTCACCGGCCGCCCCCCCGCCCACGGGCCGCCCCCCGGGCCCCGCGTCCCCTCCCCCGCTGGCGGGGCCCGGACAGAAGATGGTGCAGAAGAAAACAGCCGAACTTCAGGGCTTCCACCGTTCCTTCAAGGTGAGGGCCGGGTCGGCTTGGGGCCGCCCCGGGTTGGACCACCCGAGTGGCCGGTGGCGGGACGCGGAGCCCGCCCCCCAGGATAACCCCGGGGCTCGTGCCAGCTCCCCACCCTTCGCCTGGAGCTGCCCCAGCCTGGTGTGCATTGTCGGGGCGGGGGGGGGGGGTGGCGGTGTCAGCAGCCCACAGTCCAATCTCAAGCACCCTGAGACCTGTCGGGTCTTTCTTCCAGAAGCCCCAAACCGGGCTGGGGACCCCTACATATGTGTCCCCTGCCGACCCGAGCCAGGCATGTGCTGGTATGGTGAGGAGGGGGGAGTTCAGTAGGCCACAGTCAGTCCCTAGCGCCCAGGGGCCTCTGGGGTCGTTCCTCCAGGAACCCCGGGCAGGGCTGAGGGGCGTCCTGCCCGTGGGGGCCCCTGGCTGTGTGTCCCCTGCAGAGCCCAGCCGAGTGTGCACTGCTGGGGACTGTCAGCAGGCCACAGTCCGGTCCCCAGCGTCATGGGGCCTGCGGGGGTCTGCAGGGTCCTTCCTCCTGGAACCCCAGGCGGGGCTGCAGGCCTCCCCTGCACCCTCCTGGGTGGTCTGCAGAATGGGGCAGTGGGCTGGATGCCCTCCCAGCGCAGCACGTCCCAGACACCCCAGGCCCAAGGCTATTTCCTGTCGGAGCAGGAAGTTTCTGCGGCGGCCCCATGGCTGTGGCATGGGGCCGCCGCAGTTCTAGTCTCAGATGAGCGAGTCTGGGGAGGGCAGGCAGGTGCTAGGCAGGGGCCCCACAGGGCCTGGCCCAGGGGACACAGTGATGTCAGCGGCCACCCCACCCCGCTGGCCGTGTTATGTAATGGCTTCCCTGGGCCTTCTTGGGCAAGAACCTGTTGCCCTCTAGAGAAGGCAAGACCTGGGTGTCTGTGCGTGTGTGAGTGTGTGTGTGCAGCACGCGCACGCCTACAGGCGAACTGCACACCAGGGTGGGAGGAGCGAGCTGAGACTGTTTGGGTTAAAATTCCCAGGCCCGTCCAGCCAGCGTCCCGGGCCAGCGCCCCACCCCTGCCCACACGCCTGTCGTCCTGGCTTCTCCCCCCAGGGCAGCCACAGCCTTGGCACGTCCAAGTGTTCAGGGCTGGGCGGGAGCAGGGTGGACTTGAGACGTCACTGGTGGTGGTCTGTTCTCTCCGGGGGCTGGGTGGGAGCCGAGATGGGGTCAGCGCGTGGGGCCGGCACAGTGGCCAAAGCAAAGTCGAACTTTCTGGATGGTTCTAGCCACCTCCTGCCAAGGCCTGCTGACTGGAGGCCCGCAGCCAGCCCTGGGCCTGGCCTGGCAACACTGCCTGGTACTTCGGGTTGGTCTCTGCAGGCCGTGCGAGAGCCCAGCGCTGAGGTGGGACTGTGGGAATCCTGAGGGAGTTGGAGGGACACTGGGCAGGGAGTGCTGGCTCTGAGGTGGCCCTCCCGGTGGCCAGAGGCCGGCCTCGCTAGGTGTCTCCTCCCACTGCACCCCAAGCTTCCTCGGGCCGTGGCCACCGCCCTCCCTTCAGCCTGGCAGCAGCGTCTGCCAGGTGTCTCTGATGTATTTTCCCCATTTCTACATGGGAGAGTGGAGCCTTGGACAGCGTGGGCATTTGTTTTAGCACCCCCCGCACGTGGTGACAGGGACACAGGAGCTGGCATGGCTAGTGTCCCTTCACCTTGGTGACTTGGCCGCCCCTTCTCTCCAGGGTCCAGCTCTTTGCATTGGAGGCTGGCACAGGGGTGTGGGGTCGGTGACAGGCCCCCTGAAGTCCTCGTGCCCTTACGTGGTCCTTTCGAGTCACCCCTGGGTGCTGGTCAGGTTAGGAGCTGAGGTCACTAGGCCGAGGTGAGGTAGCTGGTGCGGGCCGCCGCTGGCCCCGAGCCTCACGTCCACCCTCCCTCCTGATCACCCCACGTTGCCACCCTCGGGCCCCTCCTCCTGGGAGGAGGGAGTCACCTGACGCCTCCAGACGCCCCTGGACTGAGCCTTCTCAGAGCGCTGACTGCCGGTGCTGGCACAGCCGTGTGCCTGGCTCCCCGTGGGTGCCGGACCCCGGGGCGGGCAGGGGCAGGTGCTGGTGGACGATCCCCCGCCGACTGGCTGGAGCGCCGCCTTCCTCCCCTCCCCCGCCCGCTGGGCCTCCTAGCAACTATCTGCAGGGCGGGTGGGTGGCGAGGCCGGGAGGGCCCACGCCTGTTTTTCAGCCGCTCCCTGTGACCTCTGCCTGCCCCTGTGCTGCCGGACTGGCTTCCGGGCCTCCCGTCTGCAGGAATCTGGCCTGGCCCCTTCTGCTGTTAGGCCCCTGGGTATCTCCCTGGGGCTCTCCCGGAGTTCCTTCTCTGCCAGATGGTCCTCCTGCTGGAGCCCTGCTTCCCCTTGTCCCAAGGCCCAGAGAGGGGCAGTGACTTGACCCAGGTCCTCCAGCATCAGAGCTGGCGCCACTGCCGCGTGTACAGGGCCCCCACGCCCACCCGAAGCCCTGGCCACCTGGACCGCCAGGATTCGGGGAGCTAAATGAGAGCAGACTCCTAGGGAACCACGGTGGGGCCTCAGAGCCCCAACTTTAAAGCCTCAGCCTCGTGCGTTGCTGGGGGCCACCAGTCCTCACGCTGGATCCACAGAAACTGGAGGAACCCCAGCTGCCTTCGTTCCCTTGTTAGGATCCCACGCACCCCCCCCCAGTCCCAGAGGCCGTCAGGTGACCTTGAGCAGGCCCCTCCCTGCTCAAGGGCTGTTTCCTTAGCTGGACACCGTGGCCTGTGAGGGGCTCCGTCCTGGGGTGTCTGAGGGTACACGGGACAGTGCGCTGTGGCCGGGCCAGGGAGCGGCCCAGTGCTCACGCGGGAGACCGCGGGTGCCTTTCCCGTGAGCCCCCAGAGCCGGGTCCCAGTGGTGCGGAGCTGGAAGCAGACGAGCGAGGGGGGTCGGACCAGGAGAGGAGGCGCAGAGCTGGGGGACGGGGCGCATTGTGGGCGCGTCAGGAGCAGAGGTGTGGTGGCGGGAATCGTCTCGGGCCGGGAGGTGCAGCGGGGATGAGCGGACAGCGAGAGGCAAGGAGGGCAGTGGTGCCCCATTCCACAGAGGGGAGACTGAGGCCAGGAAGCCATGGGAAAGCAGGCAGGGCCGCCTGGCTGGGAGCCCCGCCCCGGGAAGCCGCTGACTCACTCCCTCGCACTGGCTGCCTTGTGCCTTTGCCTTTGATCCCTGTGCCGGCAGGGGTGCGGGCGGTCAGCCGGGCTGTGGTGCTGGCCCCATCCTGCAGGTGAGCAAACCGAGGCTCAAGACATGGCCTGGTGCCCCACGGCGACTCAGGCCTGGCCTGGGAGGCGGCACCCCCTCCCCTGCCTGCGTCTGACCTCCTCCCATACCACACCCCCTCCCCAGAGGCCCCGAGGGCCCTGGGCTGGGGGTGAAGGGTCCATTTCCTTGTGGTCAGGCAGAGCCAGGCTTTCTGCTCCGCAGCATGGGGACGTGGAGGCCGGGGCACTCTGGGTGCAGCTGCCCTGCAGGGTTGGGGCCTGAGCTCTGTCCTCTCCTCTCCTGCAGGGGCAGAATCCTTTCGAGCTGGCCTTCTCCCTAGACCAGGCCCACCACAGGGAGCCTGACTTCGGCCTGGAGTGCCCGGCCCGCCCTGGTGAGGGGCTTGGGGGGAGGGCGAGCCTCTGGCGGTGGCGGAGGGCTGGGCCACCTCCTGAGCCAGGTGGGCCTCACCTCTGGCTGCCCGTGCACAGATATGCCCGCAAGCCAGCCCATCGACATCCCCGACGCCAAGAAAAGGGGCAAGAAGAAGAAGAGGTGCCGGGCCACCGACAGCTTTTCGGGCAGGTTCGAAGGTGAGTGGGGCCGGCGGGGGCAGCGGTGTTGGGGAGATGGGCCGGCCCAGGGTGGCTCTCACCAGCCCCCTGCTCCGCAGACGTCTACCAGCTGCAGGAGGACGTGCTTGGGGAGGGTGCCCACGCCCGCGTGCAGACCTGCGTCAACCTCATCACCAACCAGGAGTATGCCGTCAAGGTGAGACAGGCCCCAGCACCTGGGCGGCCCCCCTCGCCCCTCCCCAGCCGTGCCTGGGATCTGGCACCCACCAGGGGTGGCAAAAGGAGGGGAGCTGGCATTTGAGCTGCCGACTGGCAGCCGGGGAAAACCAGTGTCTAAAAATGGCCTCAAGGCCGGTGACTCAGGCCACACCTGGGAATCCAGGTCAGCCTGGGCTGAGCCCCCAAGTCCGGGTGGGAAGTGACAAGGGGTGGCCCCGCTGCACAGGTGGCCAAGGACCTGGTGCCAGAGGGACCGCCGAGAACTGGGGGCTTCAGTCAGAGCTGATGCTCATCTGCTGGGTCACTCAGGCCAGGCCCCTGTCCCCAGGGATGACGAATGCTTCCCTGTACTGGTTACAAAGATTGAAAGGCAATGCCCTACTCGGGCCCTGGGGGAGCTGGGCATCAGGGGAGACCAGGGCAGGCCCGCGAGAGCCTCTTGCAAGCCCTGGGCCGCCTCTGACCCAGGGTGCGCCTGCGCAGCCTGTGCTGCCTGGCCGGGCGTCAGACCCTGTGTTCCAAGAAGCCTTCCAGGCTTCCCTCATGACCCTGCATCTGGGCTGGGTGGGGTAACGGGAGACTGGCTGCCCAGGAAGGAGGGCCAGGTGCACAGTGGCAAGCGGGCTGGCCGGAAGCCTCAGGCCCTGGTGGAAGCGTGGTGACCAGGGTGGCTGTGGTCCCCGCCCCTGGGAGCGCCCGGGTTGGGTGGGTGATGGTGCCATAGGACTGCACACCTGGCATCAGGCACATTCTGCACGGTCAGTGTCCTTCCTAAGGCCCCTGCTGGGCAGCCTGGCTTCTGTCACTATGACGGACAGGGAAACCAAGGCTCAGAGGGTTGGGTTAGTTGTACCGTGTGTGACCCCTCAGAAGGCCGTTCCCTCCCGAGAGGGACCACTGTCTCCTCCGTGGAGTGGGGGGCCCTAGCCACATTCCCAAGGGACGGAATGAGGTTCCGGTAACTCCAGGAGGGCACGGCTGCTGGCCTTATCTCAAGGAGCTCTAGGAATCTGGTGGTTCTGCCCCTCTGTGGGGCAGGTGTATTTGTCACTAGACAGGTGGGACAGTGTTTAGGGTGGTCGCCAAGCCCCGGTGACCAGTGGATGTGCGTGCCCGCCTGCTGCTGGAGCCTGGCCAGTGGAGCACACCACGTCCCCTCCCCCAGGCTGCTGCTGGGCTGGGAGCCCCAGGCACAGTGGTGACCCAGGCTGCCCGCCCACCCAGTGAGAGGGGGCCCTAGGTCCAACCTGGGAAGAGGTTCCCAGCAGGTGTGTGCGGCCTGGCTTTGCTGGGAGAGAGCTGGCACGCACTTTTTTTTTTTTTTTTGGCATGTGCTTTCTGACCTCCCCTCTCTGGGAGCGAAGCGGCTCACCCCAGGGGGTGGGCCCAGAACCCTCCCGTCCTTAGAGCTCCTGGGTGCCAGAGGTGGGTGGGCGCAGAGGCGTGGGCTGGTTTCCTGAGACTCTGGGGTCCTGGGAGGCTGTGCCCCCTGACCTGGCCTGAAACAGACTTGGGCTTACGGGGCCGGGGCATCTGTCCAGACTGGTGCCCAGGCAAGTGGGATGGCTTGGCTGGCAGCCAGGTGCCCCCAGGCCCCTCCAGTCCCCTGGGTGGTGTGTGAGCCGGCACAGTGGCCCCCAGTCTCCTGGTCAGGGAGAGGAGGCCGCTAGGCTAAGGAACCTGCTGCCCTAAAGGAGTATCTTGCAGGGGTTCCAGGCCCCAAATACACCCCAAGGCTTGTGGCAGTCAGGGGTGGAGAGCTACCGGCTCCTGTCCCGCTCACCCCTCCTGTGATGCCTCTGGGGAAACACATTGCCCCCAGTTTGTTTTGACACCAAAGTTTTGACTACCAGTAAATTCTGGGCCCCCACAGGATAGCTCTGCTTTCCAGAACTTCAAAATCTAAGCTCTGACGAGCTTCAGGCGTGACACAGGGGAAGTTTCTGGCAGGGGAGGGGGGGCGGGTCTCAGGCTGTAGGGGGTCTGGCTGACCCAGTTGGTGTCTGTGTGTGTGTCCTCCCCCCGCTGATGTTTCAGATCATTGAGAAGCAGCCGGGCCACATTCGGAGTAGGGTTTTCCGGGAGGTGGAGATGTTGTATCAGTGCCAGGGACACAGGTAATGTGACCTACCCTCCACAACACTGGGCCCCAAGCCATCTTTCAGTGGCTGAATGGGCCCGAGTGCCTCATCACCCCCAGCAAGCACTTAGTGAGCACCCACTGTGTGCCAGGCCCTGTGCTGGGCATTGTGGGTGGGCCCAGCGGCAGGCAGGCTGACAGTCCCGAGGTGGGCAAGGCGGAAGCAGGCCCGTGGCCCCAGGCGCGGCCTTCCTGTGGGTAGGTGGGGTGGAGAAGGCGGGCCCCTGCTGGGCCGGGCTGTGGCTGCCTGCAGGCCTGAGGAAGCCTCACTCCTCCCCCGCCTCCCTGCCCCAACCCCAGGAACGTTCTAGAGCTGATTGAGTTCTTTGAGGAAGACGACCGTTTCTACCTGGTGTTTGAGAAGATGCGGGGCGGTACGTGGGGCCTGGCAGGCTTTTCCATCTGATCCTAACGGGCCGGGGGCTTAGGGCCACCAGGGAGAACCTTTCAGGGGGGCCTGCACATCAGAGGGGCCTTGGGTCCACACGTCAGCTCAGGTTGGAGGACTCTGGACCCAAGGAGGCCGGAGTGGGGGCTTCCCTGCCAGGGTGGGGTGGGGTGGGTGCTGGCCGTTGGGCAGTGGAGGTGACCCCTGTGTGTTCTGCTCCATGGCCTGGCCCAGGCTCCATCCTGAGCCACATACACAAGCGGCGGCACTTTAACGAACTGGAGGCCAGCGTGGTGGTGCAGGATGTGGCCAGCGCCCTGGACTTTCTGCACAACAAAGGTGGGTGGCCACGCTGCCTGCCCCAGGGGTCCCTGGGTGTCTAGCCCAGTCCACCTGCCCAGGACTCCTGGAAGACGTGTCCACCCACCCACGGACCCCTGACCCGCCTTCGTGGTTCTTGATTCTCCCTGCAGGCATCGCCCACAGGGACCTAAAGCCGGAAAACATCCTCTGTGAGCACCCCAACCAGGTGAGGGGCACCTGGGGGTGGCCTTCCCTGCGGGCCAGGGCCCCCAGGGTCGGGACCCCCACCCTCACAGCCCCCTCTGACCCCGCCCAGGTGTCCCCCGTGAAGATCTGTGACTTTGACCTGGGCAGTGGCATCAAACTCAACGGGGACTGCTCCCCCATCTCCACCCCGGAGCTGCTCACCCCGGTGAGGGCCTGCGGGCTCAGGGCGCCCCGAGTGGGGTGCGGGGGGGAGGGGTAGCTGGCAGGGGCGGAGAGGGCGGGAATGGCCCCGAATCCGGTCCCAGGCTGCAGTTGCATAACTTCGAGGTGCGGAGCCTGCTTGGCGGGTCGGGCCTCGGAACTCGGGCTTCCGCTTAGCAACAGCCGCTGATTGGCCGGGCAGAGCGGTTGGGCGGGGCCGCGGTCGGGCGCGGTGAGGCTGGGCGGGCTCCCGGCACCTGTTGATTGGGTGGGGGTTGGGGCGGGGCCGAATCCCTCAGCAGCCTCTGATTGGCCGGAAGGGCGAAGGCGGGGCTGGCTCCCTCAGCAACCTGTGATTGGTCGGGCAGGGCTGTCTGGCTGCGGGCTCCGGGAAGTCCCTGTCGGGGCGCCCCCCCCCCCCCCCCCCTCCGCGGGCCCTGACGTCCCCGCTCCCGCCCCCGACCGCAGTGCGGCTCCGCCGAGTACATGGCCCCGGAGGTGGTGGAGGCCTTCAGCGAGGAGGCAAGCATCTATGACAAGCGCTGCGACCTCTGGAGCCTGGGCGTCATCCTCTACATCCTGCTCAGCGGCTACCCGCCCTTCGTGGGCCACTGCGGCAGCGACTGCGGCTGGGACCGCGGCGAGGCCTGCCCGGCCTGCCAGGTGCGAGTGGGGTCCTGCCGTGGTGGCCAGGTTCCAGCCTTCTACCCACCATGTGAGGCTCAGGCGTCATGGCCTGATCCCCCCAAAGCCTGGCCGCCCAGAGCCACCTTTCAGTAAATCGGGCCCCATTTGAGCAGAGCCCACCAAGTGCCTCCCCGAGGCCACTCTCTGGCCCAGCCTCCCAGCCACCCCCAGATGGGTGGGTCTCTGCCCTCCTCGGCCTGCCAGAGCCCCCGGCCTTGCCAGCTGAGCTCAGGGCACTTTCCCCGACCCTAACCCTGGGCCCAGGTCACATGCAGCTGGTGGAGGCTGGGGGCCTTGACAGAACTTGTCACTCAGCGGTGCTCCTCCGGGTCCAGGCTTGCCCCTTCAGGCATCTGCGACGTGGCCTCAGCCCTTGCTGGCTGCAGCTCACCCCACCTTCCATGTTCCCTCCAGAACATGCTGTTTGAGAGCATCCAGGAGGGCAAGTACGAGTTTCCGGAAAAGGATTGGGCCCACATCTCCTTTGCTGCCAAAGACCTCATCTCCAAGCTCCTCGTCCGTGACGCCAAGCAGAGGCTGAGTGCTGCCCAAGTGCTGCAGCACCCCTGGGTGCAGGGGGTGAGTGGGAGCCCCAGGGAGGACTGGGGGGCCGCTGGCCTCCATCCAGCCTCTGCCAGTGGGCTGGGGTGACTCAGAGCAGGGGTACGACAGACCTAGGCGGCTCAGCATCGAGACCCCCCCCAGAGCGGGCAAGCGCGCAGCAGGGAGAACCCCACTGCCTGCTGGCCAGGTTGGGTTGGAACTGCAGGAGCTGCTTCTCAGCGAGTCACCAGGCCCTGTGTCCTGGAGGCGCAGGGGCCTCTTCTCACCTGGCACAGAGTGTCAAGCTGAGGTCAGCCAGGTGGCAGGCAGGCGCCTGCCACCCCCCGTTCAAGGCTGTGTCCCCACCAAGCTCAGAAGAGCTTGCTGTTTCTTCCGCCCAGTTGTCGTCCTGGCGGGGCAGATGCCTAGGCCACCAGGGCAGGGGGCTTAACAAAAATACAAGTTGGCACTGTGGGGAGCAAAGACTGGAGACCCACTGTCAAGGCGGATGGGCTGGTGGAGGGGGCTCCCAACCCCTGCTGGGAGCTGGGAACCCTCTGGAAGGGGCAGCTTTGGTGAGAGGCAGGCCCCGCCCACGACGCGCTCTGGCAACGTCCACCACGCTCACCCGGCTCGGGCGGCGCCCCTCCCCCCAGCTCGGCTCGGTTCCCGGGCAGGTGCACCGCCTTAACCCCCGGTGCTGTCGCAGCCAGCTGGGCGCCCCGAGGCGGTCGGGCTTTGCTCTCCAGCCTCACCTCTCCTGTCTCCTTGCAGTGCGCCCCGGAGAACACCCTGCCCACGCCCATGGTCCTGCAGAGGTGAGGCCCGTGTGGGATCTCGGGCTCCGAGCGGGGAGCCCCGGGTCCAGGAGGGGGCGCTAAATGTTAAGATGTTTAAGGAAGACTACACGATCCTCTTTCAGTCTTGGCGGGGGAAGTCGTCCAAGCGCTTGGGTGTCCTTGTACCGGGTGATGAGTTTGTGACCCCACCGCGAATTCCAGTCCGCCGGCCCCTCCCGCCCCCTGCGGAGTCTGGGGCCTCCTGGGGCCTGCAGCCCCTCCCCCAGGGCACTGCACAGACCCCGGGGGTCCCGAGGGAAGCAGGGGGGACGGGCCGGCGGCTACCTCCCTCTCCTTGGTGACCTCCACCCTGTCCCTAGGAACAGCTGCGCCAAAGACCTCACGTCGTTCGCGGCCGAGGCCATTGCCATGAACCGGCAGCTGGCCCAGCGCGAGGAGGACGCGGCCGAGGAGGCGGGGCAGGACCAGCCCGTGGTCATCCGAGCTACCTCACGCTGCTTGCAGCTGTCCCCGCCCTCGCAGTCCAAGCTGGCCCAGCGGCGGCAGCGAGCCAGCCTGTCCGCGGCCCCCGTGGTCCTGGTGGGAGACCACGCGTGATCCTCTCCTTCCCTCTGTACATAGGCCGCCCCTCCCCCCCTCAAGTCTAAAGATTTTTTTAAGCTATTGCTCGCGGGTGACCAGCGGGCTGCCCTCCCCCGGCTGGATTCCGAGGCGCTAAGCTCAGCTCGGGGGTCTTTTTATATAAGGTTTTTGCTGTTGGGTTTTTTTCGTGTTCCCCTCCTTTTTTTTTTCCCTTTCAATGGTGTTAAATGCAGAGCAGGCGCCCAGGGAGGAGAGCGGAGGGCCTGTGGCTGGGTGGGGCCCTCCCGCTGCCCCGGCCCGGGATGCGCCGGGTACTGTGAAGGCCGCTCCCCGCCGCCCGCGTGACTCAGGAGAGGAGGGCGTGGCGTCTCCCCGAGCCGGCGGGACCTCGCCGCCCCCCTCCCCGGCCCTCAGTGTTTTCAGGGATGGGTCGACCCCCACCCACCTCTCCTCGACGAGACGGTAGCTTCCTTCCCTCCTCTCAGACACCCTGGCAGCCGGGCCGGCCGGGGGCTTCTCAGGTCTCCCCTGTCGCAGGGCGGGGCCTGGGGTCGGGCGGGGTGGCGCCCCCCGCTGGAGCCCCCCCCGACTGACAATCGGGGCTCCCTCGAACCTTGACCTTAAGCTGCGGCTGCCCGGGGCCCCTCTCCGGGCTTGTCCACTGGGGACTGCCCACCCGGGAAGGGGGGTGCCAGAGGAAGCGCGAGGAGCCGGACAGGCCCCCGTCAGCCGACGTGGGGGTCCCGCGGACCCCCGACCCGGGCACCCGAGTGCCCCTTCTCAGGGCTCAGTCTGACCACGGCCACGTCCTGCCCGGCCGCCCCTCGGGTCTGGCGTGGAAGCTCTGTCAGCCCCGTTCCCGGGATCTCGCGGGACACTCCCCCCCCCCCCCGCAGGGCGGTGTCTCTGTTCCGCCCACCTTCAGGAAAAGGCCGCAGCTGCCGCGCCCCTTCCGCCCGCGCCCGAGTCAGACGTCGCGTGACCCGCCGGGTTGGGGAGATTGACGCCCTTCGTCCTCGGGTGGGAGACTCTATGCAATTCACAGGCTTCCTTTTCCACGTGCACACGGGCTTCTGCCGGGGTTGGGGGCGCGGGCAGCCGCCCAGACCGCCCTCCGGCTAGCTGTTCGTCCTGTCTCGTTAGTTTTCCAGAACATCAGCTGACTTCCCTTCCCTGTTCTTGACGAATACTTGAATGTGGGGGGGGGGGGCGGGCCTCGAGGCGTGGGGGGCT
Organism: Eubalaena glacialis; assembly: GCF_028564815.1. NCBI lineage: Eukaryota > Metazoa > Chordata > Mammalia > Artiodactyla > Balaenidae > Eubalaena > Eubalaena glacialis. Next base: position 185,469,795 of record NC_083719.1, on the reverse strand, counting down.
CGAGTGCCGTCTCTGCGGCCCCCCGAGTCTCGGAGATTGTCGCCGTCCTTGGTGGCTGGTGGGGGGCCGCCGCCCCGCCCGCCCGCCGAGCTGTGGACTGGCCTTTCCAAAGACTCCGGGGGCGGGGAGGCCATCCCCCATCATTTCTCGCCCATCAGTGATTCCATGTTTTGCAACCGAGGATTCTGCCTTTTTGTAAAAAAGAAACAAATGGACTCTCGCCCGCTGCAGGCGCCATGGCTATTTTACTCCGGAAAGCTGAGCTGTGAGCAGCTTTTTTTTTTTTTTTTTTTTTTTTCCTCAAAGGTGGGACAGCCACTTCCTCCCCCACCCCTGTCACAACGACAGTGCGGCCCGGAGGACTGGTCAGAACCGTTACTGTGAACGAGCCTGGCGCTGGGGGGAAGGGGGCACAGCAGTGTTTCAACGTTAAGATGTGTAAAAAAGACAAAAAAAAGAACTCAAATTTTTTTAAAGTGGGGGAAAAACATCCAAGCACTTTAACTCCACTGTACCAGGTGAACTGATACAGCTCAGAAGTTTTCCTTTACACCAACTGTCAACGCCGGTATTTTGTATTCTGTTTTGTAAGGATTTAATAAAAGTCAAAAACTAGTTTGCGTGCCCGCACCCGGGCTTTCTGTTGCCTTGCGACAAGCTGCCTCAAACCTAGTGGCCCAAAGGCATTTTGATATTGCTGATGATGCTGTGAGTCACCGATTCAGATGGGGCACGGGTGGGCTCGGCTTCTCTCTGCTCCGGGACACCTGGGTCCTTGGCAGGGAAAGACTCATCATCCGCAGGTGTGGGCTGGGCTGGCACCAAGGCTGGCTCGGCTGGGAACGAGGGCCAGGTGCCCACACGTGGTCTCCTGCGTGGCTTGGGCTCCCTCGCAGCATGGCTGGTGGATCTGAGCGGCCTGGCCTCGGAAGCCTTCCTGCATCACCTCCCCATGTCCGAGCTTAGGTTGGGGTCAAGCGCACAGCTGTCCCAGATCCAGAGGGAAACGGGAAAACAGCTTTGCGTGGGGGAGGGGCGCCTTTAGACAGCGCAACCTAATTCGATAAAACCCGGTGATTCAAACCTCCCCCTCATAGCTGGCCCACCTCCCTCTCTAGACTCCATCCCCTCAGCCATGATTAAGTTCTTGCTGTATGCGGGTTTGTGCTGGACAGTCCAGGGCTGACTTCAGATCCTGGGGGGCATGCAGGGAGGGAGGCGGTGGATCAGGGAGGGCTCCCTGCAGGCAGGAGGCAAAAGGGGGTGGCAGGGGAGTCCAGTGGTTAAGGATAGCAGTCCCGCCTGGCATCGCAGTCTCTTCCAGACTGCTGTGCTTGTCAGTTTCCTCAACTGACAACAGGGATCTGAGAGGAGCCAGGTGAGGAGGCCAGCAGGTAGTACAGTGAGAGGGGCAAGAAAGAAGTAGATGTGGTCGCCTCTGCAGGGCCTGGAGTGGGGAGCAGGCAGTCCCAGGGTGGACCGGTCCAGGTCAGCCCCCGGAGCCTTCTGTGTCTGGCTTCTCTCACTGAGCATCACGTCCTCGAGGTCCGTCCGTGTTGCGGCGTGTGTCAGTGCCTCACTCCTTTTCATGGCTGAGTGATTGGTCCATCATCCGGACCACGCTGTGTTTATCTATCACCCATCGATGGACACTGAGGTTTCTGCTCTTTGGAGTTGTGAGTCATGCTGTGAACATCAGTGTACGTTTGTCTGGTGGTTGTTTCATTGCCCCCGGGTGGACACCCGTAGGAAGAATGTGAGCAGGGCACAGACCCCATCAGATGCCATTTTTGGGAGGACTGTTCTTGTCACCAGGTGGAGTGTGGGCTTGGGGCCCAAAGGACCCCGAGAGCCATTGTCACCCTTGCAGCCAGTCCAGTGAGGGCTGACGGGCCTGGTGAGGGTGGAGGCCACAGAGCACACAGATGCTGGGTGTCTGCCAGCGCCCGGGGACAGCCTGCATGTTGGCGGGGGGGGCGAGGGGGGGGCGAGAGGGGGGCTCTCCGGGCTGTCCAAAAGGCCTCCTGGCAAGGTGTATGCGCTAGGATCTCCTCTCCTGCCCAGGATCCCGGGCTCGCCAGGTGGCACCTTCCCCCACCTGGCCCTTCCGGAGGAACCTTCAGGCACACTTTGGAGCCTGGCCCTACCGCTGCATTTGCTCAGCCTGCCTGCTAGAGCCCTCCTCTCAAACCCCGCAGTCCCCCTCCCAATGCCTCCAGGCCCCGCCCCGTCCCTTGCCTGGCCCGGTATATGTGGGGGGAATGGGGTGGGTGCCGCATGCCAAGCCACCGCCTTCCTAGGTGGCACCGAGCCCCGCCCATCCCCGCCAGGCCCCGCCGCTGACCTCTGCCTGCCCCCTGCCGCCTGCCAAGTTGCAGCTGCCAGGCACAGCTTGTTCTCGGAGCTGCCGCTGTACATTTGATGTTTGCGGTTTCCTCTTGGCCGATCCCGCCCCTTCCACGTCCCCTGGAGGAGTGGCAGGAAAATCCCGGAGCCGGAGGAGCTGAAGCCTTTCCCAAGTTGGCGACCGTGGCCACCTGTCTGCATCTCAGTAAACGGGGCTCACGGGCTCATGGCAGGTGCTTCAGCTGGTCCGGGGCATCTGCAAACTGGGTCTGTCACCCCGAGATCACGGCGAATCACATATGTGATTCGGGAGCTGCCCTCCACGCTGCCCCGCACATACAAGAGGGCCACACATGCTGATGTACGGTGTTAAGAGTAGGGGAAACAGGGCGAGTATCTGGAAACTTTGTACTGTCTTCGCAGTTTTTCTGTAAACCTAATACTGTCTTTTAAAAAAGAAATTTTATTTTGAAAAATAAAGTGAACTGAAAAAGACACAGACACAAAAGGCCACGTAGCGTGTGATCTCACTTATGTGAAATGTCCGGAACAGGCAAATCCACAAAGACAGAGAGTGGATTGCTGGTTGTCAGGGGCTGTGGAGGGGGTGGGGGTGACTGCTGATGGGCACTGGTTTTCTTTTGGGGGGATGGAATGTTCTGGAACTAGAGGTGATGGTTACATAGCTCTGTGAATGTACTAAACGCCCCTGAAGTGTTCATTTTATTTAATTTTTTCGCCACGCTGTGCAGCAGGCAGGATCCTAGTTCCCCGACCAGGGATGGAACCCGTGCCCCCTGCATTGGGAGAGCAGGGTCTGAACCACTGGACCACCAGGGAAGTCCCTGAAGTGTTCATTTTAAATGGGTGAATTTCATGTTCTGTGAATGTCTCCTAAATAAGAATGAAAAAGATGACAGGCCCGAGTCTGTGTTGAGTCTGGTACACAGTGAGTGCTCAATAAATGCATGGAGGAATGTTTTATCACCAGCACAGGTGTCTCCGCCCCAGAGTGTAGGGATTTGTGCAGGTTTTGTTCCCGCCATTGTCACCAGTCACCAACCCAAGTCCTCCCCGTGGATCATCCCATCTCACAACCTCTTTCACTGTTCCGTCTCAGGAAACTGAGGCCTGTCCTGGTCTTAGACTCACCCAGAAGGAGGAGAAACTGGTTTAAAGCGAAGCCTGATGAAATCAAGTCGGATGTGAGGAAGGACTTACCCCGTTGGTGGAAGCCTGCATGGGGTGAGCTGGCGAGGGAGGGAGGGGGCGGGGCACCTGGGTGAAGAGCGTCACCTGCCAACCCACCTCGCCTGCCTCTGGCATTTGGATGGGCATCTGGAGCCCGTCGGCCCTGAGCCATTGTGTGCCGTGAACCCTCTCCGGTCCCCACACTGGGCTGTATTCATCCCCTCCGTCCAATGGGCATCACACTCCCCTGCACATAGGGTTTGGGGTTTGTGGGCAACTTCGGGAAGATGCCGTGGGGTTTCTGTCACGTCCGCCAACTCCAGCTCTCCCCGGCCTCAGTTTCCCTTTTGTGACCTCCTGAGAGGCGGCAGAAACCTGGGACAGCAACAAGAGGGGCTTGTCCAGTGCTGCATCCTTGGCTCTGGAACCAAGGAGGCCTCCAGGGTCTGGGTCCCAGGATGCTGGTGCCAAAGGCCGTTGGGGAGAGCATCTGGTGAGCAAGTCCCCAGCAGAGATTTGCAGACAAACAGGGACAAGAGCCTGTTGCCAGTGGGGGTTTTTTGTTTTGTTTTTTTGGCTGGTCCGCAGTATTCGGGATCTTAGTTCCCCAACCAGGGATTGAACCCGTGCCCCCTGCAGTGGAAGCGCAGCGTCTTAACCACTGGACAGCCAGGGAAGTCCCCTGTTGCCAGCGTTTTATCTGCACATTCAAAGGGGCATCCACCCCGCAGGTGCAGGGGTCGGAGTTGTGGGTCGGAGCCCTGATGCCTCCCCAGCTGAGGTCATCAGCCCAGTGAGTCACCCCTGGCCACTTATCCCTTCCCTGGGGACCTGGTGCCAGGCACACGATGGGGAGAAACCGGCTCGCCACCACTCCAGTCCTGGGCCAGGACCCTCCCCTGGGCGTGAAATTTAAGGGGGTGCCAAAAAACCTCCATCATCCAGATAATGTTTTGTGCTTAGAATGTTTACCGTGACAGCTGTAGATTCATAGCAGTTGTAAGGAATAACATTTTCCCCAGTGGCAACATTTTTGCAAAAGTCTATTACAGTGTCACAAGCGAGATCCTGACATTGCTACAAGTCGATACTGTCTCTTGTATCCCCTTGTGTGTGTGCCTTTCATGGTACCAACCAACACCGCTCTGGGCTCAAAGCAAAATAGAGCATGCTTTTCAGGTGACAAACACTCCACTCACCCCGTTCTCACTTGGAAATAGAAGGAGTCAGACTGGACCGTGGAAGCCGGTGTCTTCTGATAGAACCGCCTGGTGTGATGAACGTGTACTCCACCTGTGCAGCCATCAGCCACATGTGGCTACTGAGCATGTGAAATGTGGCCAGTGAAGAGGAGGGGCAGAATGCTTCACTGATTTCACTTTCATTTATTTACATTTTTGTGGCCCGGTGGGGCTGCTGGCTGCGCCTTTGGAGAACGCAGGTCAAAAGGCCCGGTCTGTGTGTTACCTTGGGTTTCACCCCAGGTCCTTGGTTGATCCTCAGTTTGTTCATCCTGAGCCCCGGGCATATGGTTGGTGCTCAATAAATGTTTGTGGTGGGACAGGTTGAGTGAGTGAGGTCTCTGGATGGGCAGTCCCTCCTGGCCTTCTAACCCCCTCCATGTGACTCTGGCCCCTCCACGTGAGACTGGGTTTGCCCTCACCTGGGCCTCAGTATGCCCATCTGCAAAATGGGTCAGGGCGCCAGAGTTCCAGGAGAGGGGGCTCCCCCTGTCCTCAGCACCTTCACCCCTCGCCGGTGTAGATCCTCGGGGTTTCACGCCCCGTGACAGCCACCCAGGGGGATACACTCCACAGCAGTGGGTGGCACCTGGGGGGAGGGCCACCGGGACCCCCACCCTAGCAAGAGATAGAAGCAGGGCTGCATCTGGGGCCGGGGGTGCTCTGGGCATCCCAACAGGGAGGAGGAGGAGTCTCAGATGGGGAAACGGAGGTGCAGCCACGTAAGTCACCTGCCTGCGGGTGCAGAGCTTTTGTGTCCTCAGTTGGAGCCGGTCCCGCCTCCTTCTTTCCCTCCCGTCTGCCTTCCTTCCTATCATAAAGGAAGGCACACGTTGTACCTGCTCTCTATCCAGAAGCACTTTACGCCCCAGAATGAATGTATATAAAATATATTTGTCCCGTGGGTTTAAAAAAAATCCTCAGTGAATAAATGTTTTCATTTACAGTCTCCACACTGGAGGGCACACTCCACACACACTGAAGGGTTTTCCTGATGGCCAGTGGGGTGCGGGAGGTCCCTGCCCACAGAGGAATTCTCCTCCCGCTGCCCACAAGACCAGTGGGCGTCCTTGCCTGGGTGTGTCAGGTGATGTCGCCTGCACGCTTGCCTCTTTGGTGTGCTTGTCCTGTCTTGTTTGTCTTGCCTCCTCGGTTGGGTGGGTGCTGGTATCTGGGGCCTCTCCTGGCTCGGGTAGGAGCTGGGGAGGGTGGGGCTTCTCCCTGTGAAGAATTTAGGGACCCAGAACCTTCTGGAAGGGGGGAGGAGGTGAGGAGCTGGAGTCAGGGAAGTGGCGGAGGTTGAAGGAGCTCAGGTGGCTGAGCCCCAGACCTCCTGCTGCTCGAGGATCTCTCTCTCTCTCTCTCTCTCTTTTTTTTTTTTGGTCTCACCTCGTGGCACGTGGGATCTTAGCTCCCCGACCAGGGATTGAACTGGTGCCCCCTGCAGTGGGAGTGCAGAGTCCTAACCACTGGACCACCAGGGATGTCCCAGGAGGTAGAAGGTCTATTTAAAAACCCTGCACTGGGTTCATTCGGGTAGAACTGCCAATCTTGGTTGCCTGTCCTGTTCATTCCCTTCCTTTTTATTTATTTATTTAATTAAAAATTTTGTTTGTTATTCAATTCTAGTTGATTTACCATGTTGTGTTAATTTCTGCTGTACAGCAAAGTGATTGTTATACACATATATACACACTCTTTTTTCATGTTCTTTTCCATTATGGTTTATCATAGGATACTGGATATAGTTCCCTGTGCTCTACAGGAGGACCTTGTTGTTTATCCATGCTATATAAACTGACTTGCATCTGCTAATCCCAAACTCCCAATCCTTCCCTCCCCCACCCCCCTCCCCCTTGGCAACCACAGGTCTGTTCTCTATGTCTGTGAGTCTGTTTTACTTTGTAGATAAGTTCATTTGTGTCATAGTTTAGATCCCACATATAAGTGATATCATATGATATTTGTCTTTCTTTTTCTGACTTGCTTCACTTAGTATGATAATCTCTAGGTCCATCCATGTTGCTGCAAATGGCATTATTTCATTCTTTTTTAATGGCTGAGTAGTATTCCACTGTATATGTGTACCAAATCTTCTTTATCCATTCATCTGTCAGTGGACACTTAGGTTGCTTCCATGTCTTGGCTATTGTGAATAGTGCTGCCATGAACATTGGGGTTCATGTATCTTTTTGGATTAGAGTTTTGTCCAGATATATGCCCAGGAGTGGGATTGCTGGGTCATATGGTAGCTCTGTCTTTCGTTTTCCATTCCCTTCCTTTTTGATGGTCACCAGGCCTGCAGGTTGGCCCTCCATGATCGTGCTGTCGGATACTCATGCTTTGTGTAGCCCTCACCCTCGTGGAATAGGATGGACCAGGTGACCAATGGGATACTGGGGAAATGACGGGGTGTGACTTCTCTCACTGTCTCTGGGATCACTCATCTGGGGGAAGCCGGCCACCATGTTGTGAGGATGCTCAAACAGCGCTATGGAGAGGCCCACGTGGAGAAGGGCTGAGACTCCTGCCAACAGCCCATGTCACCTTGTCCTTTGCTTCTGATCTGACTTCCTGCAGAGGCTAAGCCCCTTTTCCTGCAGAATGTCACTTCTGGCAGCTCCAGTGCTTTTAGCTCATTTCCTGAACCCCTGAATTTCTTACAAGTGGGAAATCAGAGTCAAAGGCTTGATGGAGTCAGGGTAACATTTTTGGCTTGAATACTTCCTAGGTGGCACTTGCATCCCCTCAGGTGGGATCTGGTGGCTCCATGTGCTACAGTTTATCCTTGGACTAGAGTGACATGAGGGACTTCCCTGGTGGTCCAGTGGGTAAGACTCCTCACTCCCAATGCAGGGGGCCTGGGTTTGATCTCTGGTCAGGGAACTAGATCCCGCATGCATTCCGCAACTAAGAGTCCGCATGCCACAACTAAGAAACCCACGTGCCGCAAGGAAGTTCCCACATGCCACAGTAAATAAAATAAGACCTGGCTCAGCCAAAATACATACATACATACACGAACTATTTTTTTAATAAATAAATAAATAAATAATAAAATAACTTAAAAAAAATCGAGTGACCCGAGTCACATGGATAAAACTCTCGGGACGAGCTTCTAGCACATAGAGTGGCTTGATTTCCCCTTTCATGACTCGCCTGCTTATCTCAACACTGCTGATCACCACTGCTGGAACCAAGAGTTTCATTAAGAGCTCCAAACTCCTGGCTGGTCTCAGTTGAAATTGTCTCTTTCTTCCTTTCCCCAAATCCAGTCACATCTTCAATTTATGATGTAACAAGGGCCGTGCTGTCCCTGTGGGTGAATCTTCTGTTCTGCGCTTTGGCAAACCCCATAGTCTGATGGGGTGTGAGACTTTAAATGGCCCAGAAATTAAATCCAGGCTGAGCACCTGGCACAGGCTGGGCCGCATCTGTTTGCGGTCACTGACCCATTTGTAAGGGGTACCCTCCTGGGCCAGGATGTCAAGGAGAGGCTAGGCTGGCTTCTCAGAAGCGTTTCCACCTTAGACGCCAGCTAACTTAGGCCAAGTAGAAGGAGGAAGCATCAACCCACAACTGACCTCGTTGTGTGGGGGAGGAAAATGTTTTCCTCTACCCTCTTAAGTTCGTAATTGGGAGCTGCGAATTAAACTGACAAAGGATATTTTAACAGGAGACAAAGCATACAAATGTATTAATTTTTAATTTTACATGCTTGGGGCATCGCAGAAAGAAGTGAATCCCCAAAGGAACAGTGAGATTTGAGAGCTCATAGGCCTTCGTAACAGAGGAAAGGGAGAGGAGAAAGGCCACTTATGGGAGAGCAAACAAATGTTAGGAGAGATAAATGGGCCTTTGGAGAATAGGTGAGACATATGATAGTTTGTGACGAAGTCTGTCTGGGAGCTGACTTGTCTTCTCCGAGAAGAGAAAATGAGTTGATTCCAGGCAGGGATTTATGACAGTATGAGGCTCTGTGTTTAGGTAGATAACAGATTTCAAGAACTCAGATGCTGTCAGCTCAGAGTAATTCTTACACCAGAGTGGCACATTTGGGATGGCTAATCCTGATCTCCAGTTGGCTCCTCCCAAATTTTCTGCCTCCTCTCCGAAATTTTTCTTCAATATCAGGCATTTTTGGTGTGAATGATATCCCTGACGGACAGCCCCAGTGTCCAAGAGTCAGGGAAGTGGGGTAGGAAATGATCTCCCACCTTGCTTGCCAATGATGGTTTCCTAAAAATTGCTGAAGCTCCAGAATGAATGAAAACTCCTGGGATTGGCTATGTTAACAGCGCCCTCTAGAGGCCACCACCAGCTTAGACAGGGCTGGGGGTGGTTCAGGGAGCCCTGGGTGTGAACCTCAAAACCCTCTCCAAGAATTTCTGCGAGGGACTCAGGTGTCTGATATCAAACAGGAAGCATATCAACATGGTGGGGCAGAAAGGCTTGGCGACATTCTCTGGTCACCCCCGCGTCTGGGTGGGGTCAACTTTCTGCATTCACAGCTAATCTCTGTGTCTTTGAAAAGATGCCAGAACTGATGGTAGAAATGTAATATTTTTATGCCAACTGAACTTAATTGCAGTATAGTTTACTAATGGTGACCTGCACAGATCCTAAGTGTACTTCGATGGGTTTAGACAAGTGTGGGAACCCATGTCACCCACACCCCATCAAGACCTAGAACATTCCGGCATCCTATAAAGTCCCCTCCACTCCCCCAGACAACCGTCTTCCTGATTTCTAGCACCGTAGAAATTACACCTGTTCCGGAACTTCATCCAGTTGGTCCCCCACGGGATGTCTTCAGCATCTGGCTAAAGAGCTGTGACTTTGCAAAGGTATGACGCGAGGTAAGAAAGTTTGTATTCAGAGAAATTTGAAACATTTAAAAAAAAATCTTTTTTGATGGGGACAATTTTTTTTTAAGTCTTTATTGAATTTGTTACAATACTGTTTCTGTTTTGTGTTTTGGTTTTTTGGCCACGAGGCCTGTGGGATCTTAGCTCCCTGACCAGGGATCGAACCTGTGCCCCCTGCAGTGAAAGCACAGAGTCTTAACCACTGGACCGCCAAGGAAGTCCCTTAAAACATTTTTTTTACTTGAAACATAAACACCTTTATGGATAGATGTGTTGGTTTCTTCCCGGCAGACATGGAAGGGTGAAATGTGTACAAAATAACTAAAAATCTTGTAACTTATTCCTCAAAAGTAATTTAACCACCTTGACCACCTATGGGTCCTAAAAATGGTGATTTGAAATAGCATTATGGTCAATTCACCAGTTTTTGCGTTTCATCCTGATTTGTTTAGAAAAGATCTTTTTTTTTTTTTAATTTTGCATGCGCTGGGTCTTCATTTTTCGTTGTGGGCTTCTCTCTAGTTGTGGCGTGTGGGTCTAGTTGCCCTGCGGCATGTGGGATCTTACTTCCCCGACAAGGGCACCTGCATCCCCTGCATTGGATGGCGGGTTCTTAACCACTGGACCACCAGGTAAGTCCCTAGAAAAAATCATCTTGCCAACAGGAAGGGAGATGTTCTGATCAAAATCATGAGCTTGACCTTTTCTAGGCTCTGACATTTCAAAGAGGGGAGGAAGGCATTCCCTTTCTCCATACAAAGGTGATGTTTTAAAAGTTTATATTTACAAATTTAAAATGGTTTCAAATCTAAGGGCTTTTATTAGAAGGCTTTCAGTTTAACATAAAGAATATGGCATATTAAAATAGAACATTTATTTCTCACATTTCAGAATATTTCCTTATGTGTTGCTAAAAGAAATGTGTCTCAGGATTTTGGCTTTTTTGTTTGTTTTTTAAATTAATTAATTAAATTTATTTTTGGCTGCGTTGGGTCTTTGTTGCTGCACGCGGGCTTTACTCTAGTTGGGTATCTAGAGTAGTGGGGGCTACTCTTTGTTGCGGTGCACGGGCTCTAGGCACGCGGGCTTCAGCAGTTGTGGCTCGCAGGCTCTAGAGCGCAGGCTCAGTAGTTGTGGCACACGGGCTTAGTTGCTCCGCGGCATGTGGGATCTTCCCGGACCAGGGATCAAACCCATATCCCCTGCACTGGCAGGCGGATTCTTAACCACTATGCCACCAGGGAAGTCCAGGATTTTACGTTTTGATTCATCTTTGCAGCAACAGGGCAGTTACAACAAGATGGAACTTTGGGGGGCTTCCCTGCGCTACTGAGCCTGTGCTCTAGAGCCCATGAGCCACAACTACTGAGCCCGCGTGCCACAACTACTGAAGTCCGCATGCCTAGAGCCTGTGCTCTGCAACAAGAGAAGCCACCCCAATGAGAAGCCCGTGCACCGCAACAAAGAGTAGCCCCCGCTCACCACAACTAGAGAAAGCCCGCGTGCAGCAACGAAGACCCAAGGCAGCCAAAGATAAATAAATTTATTAAAAAAAAAAAAAGATGGAACCTTGGGGATCACCCATCACCTATTTTACTTCCTGCAAAGATTTGCATTTTTGCATTGATGTTGAAATGGCTAAAGCTTTCTGAATTCTCTACCTTTGCTTTAATAAAAACCCTACCAGTTGGTGAACTACTATTCCAGAGAATGGAAAATAAAATATGACTATGGCTTTATACCAAAATTTGTTATACTCTAACTTACTGATGTCTTTTAAAACATCATGTGTGCAAACCTTTTTATTGTGAGTTGTAATGCATTTTCAGAAAAGTGCATGCAATGCCAATGGATAATTTAACAAGTTATTATAAAGCCAACACATGATCACGGCCAGCACCTTAGGAGTCCTCCCCACCCCACCCCCCTTGCAACCACAGGGGTCATCTGGACCCTGTCCTCCCTTCCCCCAGTGTAGCCAGTAACTTGAATTTTATGATTATTACTTTCTCGCTTTGTTTATGGTTTGACCACATGAGTGTGCAGCCCAAATAAATTTAGTTTTGCCTCTTTTAAAACTTTACATAAGGGAAAGTGTATTGCATGTATTCTTTTCTGTCTGGTTTCTTTCAATTAATATTCATCCAGGTTATTGCATGTAGCTGAGTGCATTCACTTTCATGACTATATGTATTCCATTGTGTGAATATACCATCAAATTATTTACTATTTGACTTGAGTTATTTTCAGACTTGGGCTTTTACCCCCCCCAAAAATTGTGGCTATGGATATGTCTGGCTATATACGTCTGTGTGTTTCACTAGAGTATATACCTAGGAGTGGTATTGCCAGGGTGTAGTGTTTATGAATCTTCAGACTCATGGATAATGGTAAACTCTTTCCCAAAGTTGTTGTACTGATTTATATTGCCACCCACCACGAGGATGCGATAGCTCCCATTGCCTTGCATCTTTGCCAAAACTTATCAGTACACCTGAATTTTTATTTCCCAACCTGTTGGGTCTGTGGTGTTATCTCATTGTAGTTTTGTTTTTTATGTTTATTTATTTACTTATTTATGGCCATGCCACACGGCTTGTGGGGGTCTTAGTTCCCGCACCAGTGATCAAACCCATGCCCCCTGCAGTGGAAGTGCAGAGTCCTAACCACTGGACTGCCAGGGAATTCCCTTATTGCAGTTTTAATTTCCATTCCTCTATTTACTAATAAGGTTGAACATCTTTTCATGATTCATTGGCCATTTGGATTTCCCCTTTTGTGAATCATTTAGTTAGGTATAGTCCAGTTTTCAACTTGGCTGCCTGATTTTTCTCTCAATGATTCCTAGGGTGTCTTTTGAATACTTTTTTTTTTTTTTTTTCCCCACACACTGCGGCCCCTGCATTGGAAGCACAGAGCCCTAACTGATCTCAGGTGGCCTCGGCCTGCAGTGGCTTGAAGCAGGATTTCAGTTCCCAGCCAGAAATTGAAGTCAGGTCGCAGCAGTGAGAGCGCTGAATCCTAGCCACTAGACCAGTGGCCAGTGACAAGGCCCTGGCCCTTTGGCTTTACAGAAATTAATTCCCACAAAGACATGGAAAGTAGTGAAACAAGTGAAGTGTTTATTAGGAGGAAAAAGAGTACGTGTGGATAGACACATGGCTGGGCTCAAAGAGAGAGCTGCGCCCTCATGGTAGTTTGAATCACTTATATGGGGCATTTCTTCCAGGTTTCCTTTGGCCAATCATCTTGCTTTGCCTGGTTCTGAGTCCGTATTTGGTATACCTCAGGGTCCTTCCCTGCGGGCCTGTGCATCTCCCAGACAAGATGGATTCTAGTGAAGAGGCCTATGGGTAGTTGACATCACTTACTATGGGGTGACGCCCCCTCTCTTTTGACCTCCAAGGAGCCTTTCTGCACATATGTAGTCAGGAAGGTCTCCTTGACTTCGAGAATGAGGAATATGTGCTCTTTTATCTCTTATCTGGGCAGGGCCCAGCCTCCTCTCTGTCCACAGGGGAGAAACTCCAGATGCTCAGACTGGGGCCCATCTATCTCCGGCCTCATAACCACTGGACCACCAGGGAAGTCCCTGAACAGTTCTTAATATTAATATAACCCAATGTTTCATTCTTTTCCTTTATTGTTATGTGACCTGTTTCAGAAATCAATCCTTGGGAATTCCCTGGTAGTCCAGTGGTTAGGACTTGGTGCTCTCACTGCCAAGGGCCTGGGTCCAATCCCTGGTCAGGGAACTAAAGGTACCACAAGCCTTGCAGCAAGGCCAAAAAAAAAAAAAAAAAAATCCTTACTGCAAGGTTATAAAAGTATTATTTTGTATCACCTTCTAAAATGTTATTGTTTCATCTTTCACATTAGGTCTGCAGTCCTCCCCAAATTGGCTTTGTGTTTGGTGTGAGGTAGGGGTCACGTTTTGTGTATTTTCCATAGTGATATCCAGTTGTCGCAGCATCATTTATTGAAGAGATTGTCCTTTCTGCACTGCTCTGCATTACCACCTCTATCATAAATCAACCCTCTGGATGTGGATACGGTCTGTCTTGGGCTCCTAATCTATCCATTTGTCAATCCTTCAGCCCCTTTCTTACTGACTACTGTATAACTGTTTGAGAAGTCTCAATAGCTATCTGAAACAGTATTGTGTGTGATGAGAATCCCGCATATAGAATGGCTTAGTTCTCCATCAACAATGAACCAAAGGGGGACTTGCCTGGCGGTCCAGTTGTTAGGACTCTGTGCTTCCACTTCAGGGGGCCCAGGTTCGATCCCTGGTTGGGGAACTAAAATCCTGCAAGCCATGTAGCACTGCTAAAAAAAAAAAAGAACCTAAGGGTCTCAACACCGTTGGTAATCTTTGCCTGAATCAATAATTTCATGAAGAGCTGAAAACTCTTGGAGATTTCATCTGCTTCACCAGCCTTCAAGCCCAGAAGCCCTCCAACTTCAGAATGAGTGTGATGCTGTCAGGTGGGGCCAGAGCAGGCAGTGTGCATTTGAATCTTAACTTACCCATGTACAGGGACTTCCCTGGTGGTGCAGTGGTTAGGACTCGGTGCTTCCACTGCAGGGGGTGCGGGTTTGATCCCTGGTTGGGGAAGTTCCTGCAAGCTGCATGGTGCAGCCAAAAAAAACAAACAAAAAAAATTACCCATGTACAATTTTCATTGCATTGCAGTTGGGTGGTTGTAGGGTCTCTTCATGAAGCCTTCAGACATTGAATGGCTTATGTTGTTTTCCTTCTGTCTCATAAAGCAAACTGCTTAGAGCTGACCTCCCTGACCCTCCAATAGCTAAATGCCATTATCAAGGAAGACCTGATGGCTCTAAGCTACCAAGTAAGAAGTGTCAGGAGTCAGGATACCTTTTTTTTTTTGGCTGTGCCTCGTGGCATGTAGAATCTTAGTTCCCCAACCAGGGATCGAAACTGCTTCCCCTGCATTGGAAGTATGGGGCCTTAACCACTGGACTGCCAGGGAAGTCCCGATAGAACACCTTCTGACTAAACATGAATTTAAACAACTAGACCAAAGGACTTGGGTGTATTGTACAATGACCACAAATTCCCCCCATTCCAATATGCATGCCCCTTTGCAATGGAACTCTTAGCCAGAGGGGGAGTCAGTTTCTCCACCCATTTAAATCGCCGCATGGCCATGTGACTTGCTTTGACCTATAGAATTCGGCAGAAGTGAGGTGTAGAAGTTCGACCACCATGATGTAAGGAAGCCAGTGTAGCTTTTTGGAGACTGGGAGACTCCATGCAGAACTGAGGCCTCCCAGCCAACAACCAGCACCAATTGCCCAATATGCCAGTGGAGCCATCTTGAACCTTGCAGCAGACTGAACCCTCCAGGTGTCTGTGGTCTCATAAATCAGCCCAGGTGAGATCAACAGAGGAAATGCCCCCTAACCTGCCGAATGGAAAAAAAACAAAATTCGAGGTTTTTCCCAACAACATTTGATTGTGAAAAATTTCAAATGTGTATCAAAGTTTAAATAAGTTTACAATGAACACCCACATTCCTAACACATCACTTCTACCATTCCCATTTTATTAAATCTGTCATCTCCCCATCCCTTTGTCCATGCATCACTTCATCTCGTTTTTTTTGTTGTTGTTTTTTGGTTTTTTACTTCATCTCATTTTTGATGCATTTCACAGTTGCAGACATCAGCCCACTGCTCCCTGAACAGTTTGGTGTGCATATCATTAGCATATGACTAACAAGAGTCCAATATTTGTTTATATTTTTTCTTTTGAAGTAAAATTGACAATGACTTGCATAAGTCTTAAATATGCTTTTGCTGAGTTTTGACAGATGCACACATCTGTGCAACTTGAACTTCTATTAAGATCTACAACATGTTTGCCATGGCTCAGGTTGAATCCCTGGTCGGGGAACTGAGATACAAAACAAAACAAAACAAAACAAAACATTGTATCAGGTATTATACATAATCTAGAAATAATATATGTATCATTTGTGCATAGGTTGTATGCAAATACTATGCGATTTTATATGAGGGACTTAAGCATCCTCGGATTTTAGTATGTGCAACAGTCCTGGAACCAGTCTCCCCAGGATACTGTAGGATACCTGTAAATAACCACACAGTGTCAGGGATTATCAAAACAGATGCAAGAACAAAGTCACTTCCCTGTCTGTCATTAGCGGGAGGTGTTCAGAGGTGGCCACCAGGGCCAGTTGCACCAGTTACACGCCTGTAGCCATGAGTAACAGAGAACACAACTCTGCTTGCTTAACTCCATAAAGACGTTTATTAGTTTACAGAACAAATAGCTGCAAGCTAGGGCAGCCTCCAGGCTCGGGATGCTAGGGGCACCCCACCCCTGCAGGCTTTTCCTCTCATCTCATTGGCCAGGACTGGTCATATGCCTGGTCCCTTAACCAATCAGTGAGTGAGTCATTCACACTCATCCTGATAGCTTCTGTGATCTTAGATCTTAATTTCCAACCTGCAGTTATTTTAGATATTGTTGATCTTACTGTCATGGCCTGGGTTTATATTTTATATTGCCAGATAAAACAAGAAATTACACTAGTTATAATAGGATCTTCGGAGACTAACATGGTTCACAAAACGATAAAAGAGTAAAATTATAATTTGGGTGAGGCATTTATAGAGCAGGAATCTGCAAATGTTTTCTGTAAAGGGCCAGAGAGTAAATATTTTCGGCTTTGCTGGCCATAATGTCTCTGTGGCAGCTACTCAAATCCCTGTAAGCCGGGAAGCAGCTGTACATAATGTGTAAATGAGTGGGCGTGGCTGTGTACCAATAAAGCTTTATTTACAACCACAGGTGGTGGGCAGGGTCTGGCCCGCAGGCAGGCTGAAGTTGCTGAGAACAGGTGTTTTGCAGCATTGTTAGAACTAAATTAGAGCAACACGATCTTCCAATCTTTGAAATTTATTATTTCTACCTGACCACTGAAGTAGTTTTTAATCAGTTTTCCACCACAAATTTGTGTGCAGTAATTAGAGAGGGGTCCCAATATCCAAAATGCAGTCATCGGTACTTTTCCCCACCCCAAGGAATAAGGGCTCTTTGGAGAATAGCTGGTTTTATGTTTCAGGGCAGGGAAGGTGCAGTATGGGCCTAGTATATCTTGTTGCCAGAAAGAAGGGATGCCTCTCTAAGTTCTGGGTGTGTTGAAGGTACACCGGAGCCCACTTAAAGGTATCCCATGTCAATAATGATTAGTTAATGACCAATTCATGAAACTACTCAAGTCTGAATGCCATGAATTCATAATTATCCTCAAAAGACAAGAATCAGGATTTTTGTTCTTTATCAAGCTGCTAGTTCTATATCCGTAGCCCGATTTTATTTGGGTGAACCATTTTTTAGCATCCCTACATAAAAAGGCTGACATCTTCTTACCAAATGTTATATATTCAGGGTGATCCCAACTATATAAAAAGATTCTCCTCTTTGTAAAAAATAAACAATAAAAAAAGATAATAAATACAGTATTAACATTGGTTATTTTTGGATAGTAATATGATAGATGACATTCATGTTCTTTCCTGAATTTTTTCTGGCATTTCCAAGTTCCCGCCTTTATTTTTTATATATTACTTTTAGAGTGAAAAAGAAAAATCTTTGAAAAAAATTTATCTCCAGGGACTTCCCTGGCAGTTCAGTGGTTAAGACTCTGTGCTTTCACTGCAGGGGGCACAGGTTCGATCCCTGGTCAGGGAACGAAGATCCCGCATGCCACGTGGTGAGGCCAAAAAAAAAAAGAGAGAGAAACTGTAAAAAAAATGTTTTTAAAAAATACTTTCTTGAAAAGAGAAGCAAATATTAAAAAACAAAAACAAAAACACTACTTATCTCCGGGTTCAGGATGTCTTTTTCCATGGTTATAACGTTGTATGGTTTGGTCTTTGGGAAATTTCTCACCCCAAAGAACAGAGGATGGCAAGTGGGATTTTATAAAATCCAGAGCCCAAGGCTGAGGATGGGAGTACATCCAGTGAGGTGGGGCTGAAAGACGTTGAGCTAAGAGGGCTGGTAAAATCTGTGGAGCTGGGTCCTCGGCCCTGGGGGTAAATGTTGTCCCCAGGTGAGGGGGTTTGGCTTTCAATTGAGGGAAGTACTGGTAGGGCTTTAAGCACTGGCTCCCAGAGACCTGGCTTAAGTTGGGAGGAGCCTAGATTCTAAAAAGAGTAAGGAAGGTTAGGTAGCTGGGGCTGGGGGTTGTCAGGGAGAGGGCTGGGTGGTTCTAGACGGCAGTGGAGGAGGAGGAGTGGGACCTGGACCGCAGTGCAAAATGAAAACATGCGGCCCCTTGTCGAAAAATTATTATGAATTTCACGATGGTGACAGCAGAGCATTCAATCAAGTGCAGGGGCTGAACGCCTGTGAAGGCGGCCCCTGTGGGGACCCAGGAAAAGGGAGCCGCTTCAAGGTCTGCTTTGGAGGTAAGAATTGGCCAGGATTCTGGCAGAGACTGGACGCTGAGGCAGAATGTCTTGCCTGTGGCTCTCCTGGGTGTCCATGGGCCACAGCCCACACGCAGAAATCCCTTCTCCATGGGATGGACCAGGTCCAAGACCCCTGGGGGTCTCCCAGCCACTTTTTAGATGCTAAATTATCACAGGTGTTACTCAAGTCCCATGCTGAGGTGGGGGCCGGCGGAGGGCCCCTCACCCCTCCCTCTCTACCCAGCCCCTGACTTCTGGGACTTTAAAGAGGTTACCCAACCCCTATTCATCTTCCTGACTCCAAGTCACTGGTCAGCATCCCTTCCTTCAGGAAGCCCTCTGGGCTGCCCCCTGCCCCCCTGAACTTGTACCGCTGTTACATCCCCCAGGCTGCATCTCCAGGTTGCAACCCCCAGGTTGCTCAAGGGACTCCATTTTATGCCCTCCTAGCTCCCTGTGCCTCATCTTCAAGGCATTCTGTCACTCTGACACTGTGGGTGCAGTTAGCCATTTGGGGGTTCCAGCTCTGCTGGCGCCGGGCAGCCGAGACCTGGCCCAGAGGAGGGCCCCATATATCTGTTGAGTCTGGGAGGCACAGAGCATCCTCCCTGCATTCAGTGGCAGCCTGCCCGGGCCTCAGCTTCCCCTGCCACACACACAGTGGTGTCCCATCCACTGGGCAGGCAGACCGACTGGGGATGGGGTCTGGGATCCCAGGTCTGGGGTTTGGACTCTGGAGTTGGGTCTGGCTTTGGGATTGGGGGTCCTGGGTCAGAGATTGGGATCTGGGTTTCAGGGACTGGAGCTGGGGTTTGATTTGGGGTCTGGGGCCGGGGATCTGAGTTCTGGAGCCCCAGGTCTGGAATCTGAGGTCTGGAGTTTGGGATCCAGAGCCTGAGTTCCGAGGCCTGAGGTCTGGGATATAGGGACTGGGGTCCCAGGTCTGGGGCCGCTGGGATGGAGGATCTAGGATTTGGGGCTGGCGATCCTGAATCCGAGGTCAGGGTCTTGAGGTGTGGGGTCGCAATTTCTGGGTCTGGGGCCTAGTGTCTGAAGTAGGGGGTCTGGGCTCTTGTACCTGGGTTCCGGCGTATGGGGTCCAGGGTCTGAGGTAAGGGATCAGGGGTCCAGGATCTGGGGTCGGGGTCTGAGGTAAAGGATATAGAGTCCGGGGTCCAGGTCCCGGGTGTGAAGTACGAGATCTAGCACTTGGGGTCCAATGTCTGAGGTCTGGGGGTCTGGGGTCCAGGCCTAGGGTCGGAGGTACGAAGTCCGTTGCTCCCGCGCGCCCCTGCCCCGCCCCCGCCCTCCTCCGCCCCCTCCCTCCTCCGCCCCCTCCCTCCTCCGCCCCCTCCCTCATCCCCGGCCCCCTCCCTTCTCCTCCCTGCTCTCCAAGTCCCCCACCTCCTCCCCCTGCCCCGCCCCCTCCCTCCTCCTCCCCTCTCCCCCTCCTCTGCCCCCTCCTTTCTCCTCCTTCCCCTCCCCCTCCCCGGCCCTCCCCCCGCCCGCCCCGCCCCGCCCCGCCGGGCGCCGCACCGACAAGATGGCGGCGGGTGGGAGCGGCGGGCGCGCGTCGTGCCCGCCGGGGGTCGGCCCGGGCGCGGGGGGCGGCCCCGGGCCCAGCGCCAACGCCGCCCCGGCCCCCGGCAACGCGGCCGCCGCCGCCGCCGCCCCGGCCCCCGCCGCCCCCGCGCCGCCCCCGCCGGTGTCGGTGTCGGGGCCGGGGCCGGGCGCGCAGGCCGCTGCGGGCGGGGAGCGGGCGGCCGAGGAGCCGGGGGCGGGGGCGCTGCTGCGCGAGCCCGTCTACAACTGGCAGGCCACCAAGCCCACGGTGAAAGAGCGCTTCGCCTTCCTCTTCAACAACGAGGTGCTCTGCGACGTGCACTTCCTGGTGGGCAAGGGGCTCGGCGCGCAGCGCATCCCGGCGCACAGGTGGGCCGCCGTCCCGGGACCCGCCGCCCCCGGGGACCCAGCATCCCCGGGCCCAGACCCCGCCAGCCTCCGGGACTCAGTCATCCCTGAGATCCCGCCACCCCTCCCCCCCGCCGGGGAAACCCGCCACCCCCGGGGACCTAGTCATCCCCCAGGACCCGCCCTTCTTGGAAACCCTGCCGTCCCCGGGACCCCACCACCCTCAGGACCCCGTCGTTCCAGGACCCAACCCGTTATTCTTGGAACCCCTGCTGGTCCCGGGGACCTGCCCTCACCCCGGGACACCCACCATCCCTGGGACCCTGCTGTTCCCAGTAACCACCATCCCCGGGCCCTACCACCCCTAGGCCCTGTGACCCTGCCAGGCCCCCTTCCACCCGTACTTCCAGATACTGGCCGTATTCTGGCCCTGCGACCCCTGCCCCTCCTCTCTCATCAGCGTCTCCTGGCTCTGTGACCCCTGACCCTGCCACCTTGGCCAGGATCTCCCAGGCCCAGTGACCTTTTCCACCCCTAGCATCCCTGTGACCCATCAGCCCCTGCCAGGCTCGCCAGGCTCTCCAGGCCCTGCAACCCCCAGCCTGGCCAGCCCGAGGACCCCCAGACACTACCATCTCCCTCCACTTCCTCCTTCCTGCCCCAGTGACCTCCTCCCCCGAGTGCCCCATCCTTCTGGGGCTGAGACCCCCAGAGCCCCACCAGACTCCCACCTTGTGAACCCAGGACCCCCAGTGACGCCCAGCTCTGCGATCACCCAGCTCCGTGACGCCCCATCCCCCAGGCCTCCTTTCGAAAGAGGGGGTGTTCTTGGTCCAGGCCCCATCCCTCTGCCAGTCTCCAGGGTGCAGCCCCCAGACTCCTGGGTAGGGTGGGACTGATGTCAGACAGCGTCCTGCCCACTGCTGGTTCCTCTGCCCCTGCTCGCTGGGGGGTGCTGGGGAGGGTTCTGTCTGGGGAGGGGGGCTTCAGGGGTTCTCACCACTCTGCCTGGAGTGTCCCCCAACCTGCTGTGAGGGTCCTCCCCACTTTTCTGACGTGTGGCCTTTATTTAACTTGTGCCTTCGAGATTCCTCTTTCTGGCTTTTCTTGGTTATTTATATACAAGGTCTAGATTCCTGTCCAAGGAAGCTTCCAGGCCCGTGATGGGGTCCCCAGTACCTCCCTGCCCTGTGTGTGTGTTGCGGTCCTCCCCCCTCTCCCGCAAGCTGTGAGTAGGGGGCCAGTTGATGTGTCACCTGTGAGCCCCCAGCCTCCCTCATGCCTTTCTTGTCCCACATTCCTGCTGTGTGGACCTCCCAGATCGAAGGTTCTGGTTCTTTGTCTTTTCAGCCTTTGGGTTGTTGTTTCATACGCATTGTTGACATTTTACCTGCAGTGATCAGGTAGATGACTCTACCGTGAGTGACCCTGGGCTCTGCTGAGCCTCAGTTCCCCCCCACCTCCCCACCCCCCCGGGACCTGGGACTGACCACTCAGACACCTCCTTCCCAGGGCCACAGGGAGGGTGGACCCTGTGACCCAACCAGGTCCTTATCACAGTGGCCCGGGGCTCATCCTGCATACGGGCTGGCTTAAAATGCAGGTGGGGATGTGACCCAACGCATAAAGGAAACACCTCGCAGCCTTGCTGATGGAACACAGACAGGAGTGGGGAAAATTCCTAATACCGTGCGCCATGCTCCCGGGCTGGACCTAACTCCCGCCTCTGTCCCAGGTGGGCTGGATTTGGGGACTTGCTTGTAAAGAGTAGATTGGAATCCCACCTTGGGGGAACCCGGCAGATGCCACCTCAGCCAGGTGGTCAAGGTCGACCTCAGGGTGATGTCCTGGGGGTGTCAGGGTCCCCCTGGAAGGAATCAACGAGAAGGGCACCTCACCTCAGTGTGCTCCACCCCAAACCCTTAACCCCAGTTTAGTGGGTTGAATGGTGGCCCCCAACAAGGTGTGTCCACATCCTGACACCCAGAACCTGTGAACGGGACCTTATTTGGAAAAAGGGTCTTTGTAGATGTGATTAAGAGTTTCAAGAAGAGATCATCCTGGATTATCTGAATGGGCCCTAAATCCAACAAGTATCCTTATGAGAGACACACAGAGGAGAGACCGAGAGAAGATGGCCATGTGACAACAGAGGCAGAGACGGGAGGGACACACGGCCGCAAGCCCAGGACGCCTGGGACCCCAGAAGCTGGAAGAGGCGGGAGGGGGACCCTCCCCGGGCCCCTCCGGGGGCAGCACGGCCCTGGGACACACTGACCTTGGACGTGCGGCCTCCAGAACGTGAGAGAGGAAATTCCTGTTCTTTCAAGTCACCCAATTTGCAGTAATTTGTTAGAGCAGCCCCAGGAAACCAGTACACCTGGTCCTATCGGAGAAAATACCAGATAAACCCAGCTTGGGGCCATGATGCAGGACGCCAGCCAGCCGGTTCTGGGAGGAGCCTGAGGACACAAGTGAAAGCCACGTGGGATCCTGGATGCGGGCCTGGGGCGGAGAGGATGTTAGTGCAGAGCTGGTGACTGGGGAGCAGGGCTGAGTCGGGGAGGGGCTTGTGCTAACTTTGAGGAAGGCCATGGGGTCTGGACCCACCATCTCCCAGGACCCAGGCTTGGGGTGGTCTCAGGCTGGGGCCGTGAATTCTGGGTACAGGGTGACCTGGGGCGTGGGACACAGGAGGGCCTGGCATGAGTGATGGCAGAAGGGGCCAGCTCTGGCCCCGGACAAGTTCAGACCTCATTCGGAGCCTCCCCCTGCCCCACGCCCCCAGTCGGCTTAGCCCCACCCCCTCGCCCTGCACTGCACTGCACTGCTTTTTGACAGCTTTCTCCTTCTAACTTTCTCTGTGACTGCCGTCATTGGCTTCCTGTGAGCAGGATTTTTTTTTTTTTGGCTGAGTCACTGCTTGTGGGATCTTAGTTCCCCAACCAGGGATTGAACCCCGGCGCCTGGCAGTGGAAGAATGGAGTCCCAACCACTGGACCGCCACAGGGTTTTGCTTCTCTCCCTCCTGCTAGGCCCAGGAAAATGCCTGGCACAGCAGGTGCTCAGGAAACCCGTGAGTCCACTGTCTACGCTCGTGGGGCTCTCTCTCAGGAAATACCGAGCATCTTCAGGGTAGCACTGTGCACAAATCGGATGGTCCCACATTAATATCTAAAATACCTTTATTCATCTATCACGGAAAACTTAGCAGTGCAGAGAAGTCCCAGAAGTGGAGCAGTCTGTGTCTGGGGTCCCTTCTCTTTCATCGATCTGTGTGTGCTTAGCCCAATAACACGTTTTTTGATGACTGTGGCTTTATGGTGGGTTTTGAGAACTGCCGTGGCTGTTTTTCCCAGTTTTACTCCTTGTCAAGAATTTTTTCAGCTGGTCTCACACACTTAACTCTTCCAGAATCAATCAACCATCCATCTGTCCCTCCCTGCATCCAACAGTCATTGAAACTGCTGACAGAAGACATCTCTTTCCCTGTGGGACTTACCTTCAGGTAAATTTGCACCAGCAAAGTTTTGTAAAGAGCCAGATAGTATATAGTGTCAGCAGGCCACATGGTCTCTGTCCCAACTGCTTAATTCTGCCATAGCAACACAAATGCATTAAGACAGAAATGAATGGGTGTGGCTGTGTGCCAATAAAACTTTATTTACAAAAACAAGCGGTGGGCCGGATTGAGTCCCAGGGCTGTAGTTGACCAGCCTCTGCCTCAGTGGTTCCTTATGATCTTTAGAATCAATTTGTCAAATGCTAAAGGAATTGCCTGGAGGGATTGGTCTTTGCAAAGATACAGGTTGGGAGAGCTGACAGTTTAGAATACAAAATATATCTGGGAACATGTTTATCCAGGGCATTTTTTTGAGTCCTTAGGAAAGTTTTGTAGTTTCTTCAAATAGGTCTTGCACGTATATTGCTAAGTTTTTTTATTAGTTTTTGTTTGTTTTTTCTCTGTTATGAGTAATTTCTCCATTGTATTTTTTCTAGTTGGTTCTTGCTGGGAAGCTGTAGATTTTTTGCGCATTTATTTTTATCTATTTGAATGATTTCTTTCTGAACCCTTCTTAGCGTTAATAATTGCTCCACTGATTCTGTGGTCTGGCGCTGTCCAGTAGACTTTTCTGTGATGATGGGATTGTTCTAGATCTATGCTCTCCAGTCCTAGCCACTAATCACTTGTGGCTGCTGAGCACTTGAATTGTGGCTCTTGCAACTGAGGAACTGAATCCTTTTTTTTGTTTTGTTTTTTTTGGACACACTGCGCGGCTTGCGGGATCTTAGTTCCCCAACCAGTGATTGAACCTGCGCCCTCGGCAGTGAAAGCGAAGAGTCCTAACCACTGGACCACCAGGGAAGTCCCAAACTGAATCTTTTATTTACCTT
Source organism: Eubalaena glacialis (assembly GCF_028564815.1). Classification (NCBI taxonomy): domain Eukaryota; kingdom Metazoa; phylum Chordata; class Mammalia; order Artiodactyla; family Balaenidae; genus Eubalaena; species Eubalaena glacialis. The sequence continues at coordinate 185,445,371 of NC_083719.1, read as the reverse complement.
AATTTTAATTTAGATTTAAATAAGCCCTGAATTTAGAGTTTTAAGTGAGACAGTCACGTTATGGGCAATTAATTTCTCATTCTCTCTCATATTTCTGCCTCATTTTTTCTGTTCTGATTGCATTTCTGACCACCAGGGCATTGTTCCGTAACAGAGGTGTTTTTCACAGTTCAGTGTGATCATTGATACTGGTTTCTGACAAATCCTTTTTAATACAGTAACAAGTTTCTTTCCATCCCTTGTTCACTAAGAGTTTCCATGAAGTGTGGGCATGGGATGTTATCGAGTGCTTTTAATGGATTTTGGTTTGTTTGATCTGACAATTGGCCATATAGAAAATTATGCATTTGTGTGACAACTGCCATAGCCCAGTTTGGGAGCACTTCTGTCACCCCCAAAAGCCCCTTTCCCCACTTACCCTCAGTCCCCGCTCCCACCCTGATCCCTGGGCAATCACTGACCTCCTTCTCTCTCTCTAGTTTTGCTATTTGTAGAAATTTCATAGAATTTGAATGATAGAATGTGTAGGCTTTGGTCTGGCTTCTTTCACTGGGTGTGCTGTTTATAAGGCCCATCCACACCGTTGTATCGGCAGTTCATTTCTTTTTATTGCTAAAGTAGTTCACGTTACTGCTGAATTCCATTGCATGGATGGACCACGCTTTGTCCACTCACCAGTCGATGGGCATACGGGTTATATGGGTTATTTCCAGCTTTTCATTACGAGGAATCATACTGCCGTGAACATTCCACATTCGTGTAGAAATATGCCTGTGGAAGAACTCCTTTTCTCTTGGGTGAATACCTAGGGGTCTCATGTTGGAATTACAGGGTAACGTGACATTTTAAGAAACTGCCAAACTGGTTTCCAAAGTGGCCGCCCCATTCCCCACCCCCCAGTGGTGCCCGAGGGTTCCAGAGTGTCTTTGGCCTCATAGGCAAGTTGGGAAATATTCCCTCCCCCTCTCCTTTCTGGAAGAGTTTGCATAGGGTTAGTATTATTTCTTCTGGGAATGGGCTTTTGTGTATGGGAAGATTTTTTTAATATTTATTTATTTATTTATTTATTTATTTAGTCTCACCGGGTCTTAGTTGCAGCAGGCGGGCTCCTTAGTTGCGGCTTGAGGGCTCCTTAGTTGCGGCAGGTGGGCTCCTTAGTTGTGGCATGCAAACTCTTAGTTGTGGCATGCATGTGGGATCTAGTTCCCTGATCAGGGATCACACCCGGTCCCCCTGCATTGGGAGCGCGGAGTCCTATCCACTGCGCCACCAGGGAAGTCCCAGTGGGAAGATTTTTTTTTTTTTTTTTTTTTTTTATTGGCTGCTCTGGGTCTTCGTTGCTGTGCGCAGGCTTTCTCTAGTTGCGGCGCGCAGGCTTTCTCTAGTTGCGGCGAGCGGGGGCTACTCTTCGTTGCAGTGCGCGGGCTTCTCGTTGTGGCTTCTCTTTGTTGCGGAGCACAGGCTCTAGGCACGTGGGCTGCAGTAGTTGTGGCACGCAGGCTCAGTAGTTGTGGCGCACGGGCTTAGTTGCTCCGTGGCATGTGGGATCTTCCCGGACCAGGGCTCGAACCTGTGTTCCCTGCATTGGCAGGCAGATTCTTAACCACTGTGCCACCAGGGAAGTCCCGGAAGATTTTTAATGACTAGTTCACTTACTTGTTATGTGTTTGTTTAGATTTTCTCTTCACCAGTGAGTGTTGGCAGTTTGTGTCTTTCCAGGATGTCGTCCATTTCCTCTAAGTTGTCTTAAGTTGTTGGCATAAAGTTGTTTCAGAGTTCTTTTATCACCTATAGGGTCTGTAGTGATGTTCCCTTTTTCAGTCCTGATTTTGGTAACTTGTGTTTTTTTCTCTTGGTCAGTCTAGCTAAAGTTCTAGCAATTGTTGATTTCCCCCCCCACCCCCAAAGAGTGACCTTTAGGTTTCATTGATTTGTCTCTATTTTCCCATTCCCAGTTTCATTAATTCCTGCTCTCACTTTTATTATTTTCTTCATTCTTTGGGCTCGATTTGCTCTTCATTTTCTAGACTCTTGAGATGGAAGCTTACCTTGCTGATTTTATTTTTTTAATTAATTAATTATTTTTTGGTCATGCCACATGTGGCTTGTGAGATCTTAGTTCCTCAACCAGGGATTGAACCTGGGCCCTGGCAGTGAAAGTGCCAAGTCCTAACCACTGGACCACCAGGGAATTACTAGAAGCTTACCTTGCTTATTTTAGATCTTTATTTAATACATATATAATGTTTACTTCTAAGCACTGTTTTAGCTGCATCCCTTACATTTTGATGCGCCGTGTTTGCATTTTTGTTCCAGTTAAGATCTTTTCTAATTTCCGTTGTGTTCCTTCTCTGACCCATGGGTTACTTAGAAGTGTTGTTTCATTTCCAAATATTTGGGGATTTCTCGGAGGTCTTTCTGTTGTTGGTATGGAGTTTAATTCCTCTCTTTGGAGAACACGCTTTGACTGCTCTCAGTGCCTCTGAGTATATTTGTTTGGCCTTGCATGTCGTCTGTCCTGGAGAATGTGCCATTGCGCCTAAGAGCATGCATTCTGCCGTCGTTGGGCTGAGGGTTCCGTAAAGGTCGCTTGGCAACATTGTTCAGTCTTCTGTATTCTTGCCGATTTTGTCTGGCTGTTCTGTCAGTTGTGGAGAGTGAGGCATCAGAACCTCCAACGATAATTGTTGGATTGTCTCTTTCTCCTTTAACAGTCAGTTTCTGCTTCGTGTAGTTTGGGACTCTGTTGTGTATTCATTTGTACTGTTAACTATCCCCATGTACTGACCCTCTGTTTACATGAAACGTCCGTTGTTCAGTAATATTCCTTACCTTCACGTCTGTCTTTTCTGATATCTGTGTAGCCACTCCAGCTCTGTGGTGGTTTCCGAATGCAAGGTATGTCTTTCCCCAGCTTTCTCCTTTCATCCCCTTTGTGTGTTTGAATGTAAAACTTCTGAGCCCGTGACGTCCATCTGTCCCATCTCTGGTGACGTGAGCCTTGGTCATGGGGTAGATTTCTCCACTGGACGTCACCACCGTCCCCTTGTAAATCACCCTTCCCGAGGGATACTTTGGGACTGTACAGACATCCCATTTCCCCTCCTGCTTTGCCCGCTGGTGTATGGTGGTTCCTGCTGGAAAGAGTTATTTACTCTAGCATCTGCCATATGGTGATTTCCTATTTCCGTAACTCCCTCTGCATTTGTTAACTGGGGTTCTAAAAGGAAGAGCTGTCCCTTCTCCCTTACTCATCCATTCCTTCAGTTATATATTTATTTCATCATGGACTCATGGATATTTATTTTATCCTCTGGGTCATCATCCGGTGCGAACGTTATTTTGTTGTTCGTATCGTCCCAGATCTGGCTCCTGTGTCCGTTCAGCATTTCCCCGTCATGTTGGAGCGTGTTTTTACTTTCTGGCGCCACAAGATACCCAACGCTCATCTTGTCCTTCCCCTGCCCCAGCCCTGGAGTCAGCCATTTCTCCAAGGAGCTCTGGTTCGTTTTAGTGGAAAACGGTGTTTAGAAACCAAGACTTGGGTGCTGGGTGTGCCCACTGCTGCTGGGGTGTTGTTGTTTAGAGACCTTTTTAGCAGGTAGAGCGAGGAAATGTACCAACACACACATATCTCTGTTTATTTCTGTCTCTCCACCCGTCTGTCCATCTGTCCATCCATCCACCATCCATCTACCTGTCTAAAAGCCACGAGATCATCTTGATCACTCTGATTTCGGTTCAGCCCTCCAGAATTTATTCCAGCCCCCTCCCTTATCTATAACTGTTTGCTGCCACGATGAGGACCCTGGCTGTCATTCTGCACACGTCTACTTGGTAGCAGTAACCTAGATGTGTAGAGTAGTTTCAGAGCTGCTAACCCTCTCCTGTGAAAAATACTTTTACTAAGTAAAGCCCAGTATTTGTATGCAGTTCTTTTGGCCTTTAACCTGTTTCCCAAAGCTACTCAGCTGGTCTTTTCTTCCCTGCCCCTTCAGGGTAGTATGTCCTTCTTTCTTTTTTTAAAAAAAATTTTTAAATTGTGGTAAAATACACATACCACAAAGTTCACCCTCTTTACCCTTTTTAAGCGCACAGTTCAGTGGCATGAAGCACATTCACATTGTTTGCAATGATCCCCACCATCCGTCTCCATAACTTTCTCATCTTCCCAAACTGAAACTCTGTCCCCATGAAACACTGACTCCCCCTCCCCCAGCCCCTGGCCCCCACCATCTACTTCCTGTCTCTGTGGATCTGACTCCCCCAGGGACCTCCTGTGAGTGGAATCAGACAGTGTGTGTCCTTCTGTGTCTGACTTCTCTCACTGAGCATCACGTCCCCAAGGTCCATCCACTCTGTAACATGTGTCAGAATTTCCTTCTTAAGGTAACTAATACTCCTTGTATGGAGGGACCACATTGTGTTCATCCATCATCTGTCCATTGATATTGGGTTGCCTCCACCTTTGGCTGTCTATGAATCGTGTCGCTGTGAGCACTTGTGCACAGGTTTTGTGTGGACGTGTGTGTTCATTTCTCTCGGGCACGCAACTTAGGAGTGGAACTGCCGGGTCAGACGGTAACTCCACGTTGAACCCTCCGATGAATCACTGGCCTGTCATCCACCGAGGCTGCACACTTTATGTCCCCACCCGCCCTGCACGAGGGCTCTGATTTCTCCACGTCCGCAGCAACTCTTGTCATTGTCCGGATTTTTTATCCTAGCTGGTGTTTCCTAGTGGGGGTGAGGTGGTGTCTCATGGTGGTTTTGATTTGCCATGTTCATCGTTATGTTTTTGAGGATGGACGGATAAGGGAGGGTAGAAGACTCCTGGTGGGAGGCCAGCGAGGGGCCGGCGGGTGGGGCTGTGGGTGGAGGAGCCTTGGAGATGTTCAGACCGCCTTCGACCCAGTGGCCTTGCCAGCCCTGGGGTTTGTCGCCGCGTCCGCTGAGGGCACTGAGGGTGCATACAGCCTGGCATCCGGGGCTCTGCACAGACACACAGGCCCAGTTGGGCCACCTCTTACTTCCTGCCAGTGAATCGTTGGGGAAAGTTTTCCCCGTGGGAGATCAAGATGCTTTGTTTAATCTAGAAAGAAAGGAGGAACAGGAAGACACTTTATTTATGGAGAGTGTGCATGGGGAAGTACAGTGAGGCTCCAGGGGCCCAGCTGCGGTGGTGAATGAGGGGGGCTCCGAGGATGCGGTGGTGAATGAGGGGGCCTCCGAGGATGCGGTGGGGCAGAACAGGGCATGAGCGACCTGGGGCGGCCGAAACAAAGCACTGCCGATGGATGGGCAAAGCCACACAGATTTGTCCTCTCTCAGTTCCGGAATCCAGAAGCCCAAGGTCAGGGTGCTGCAGGGCCGTGCTCCCTCCAGAGGCTCCCGGGGAGGGTCTTTCCTATCTCCTCCGGCTTCTGGGGCTCCAGGCGTCCTGGGCTTGTGGCCGCGGTGCTCCAGGCTCTGCCTGCGTCAATACCTGGCCTCTCCACATATGTGTGAGTCTGGGTCCACATTTCCCTTTTATAAATCATTGGATTAGGGCCAGCCTGGATTAGGGTGGCCTCATCTTAATAAATGGCATCTGCAAAGACCCTGTTTCCAAATGGGGTACCATCTTGACGTTCCAGATGGACATGACTTTGGAGACACTGTTCACCCCACTACACTCACACTCGGTTTCCCACCTGGCCCCCATCTCTGGTCTGGCCTTTGGGGTGCCGTAGAGCCCCGGGCCAGATTGGGGACCAGACGAGGGCCTGACGGGGCTGGGAGCACCAGGCCACGATGGGGAGTAGGTGGGAGGCGGGCGGGTGGCTCTTCTCGCGGAGAGTAGGGGGCTGCCCAGGTGGGGTTCGCTGGGAGTGCTGGGAGCGTCCCCCGGGCACTGGGCAGAGGCCGGGAATCGGGCTGTGGCTGCCGATTCCAGCGGTTCCGCAGGGGGGTGGCCTCTCAGAGCCCTGCGTGTGTCACCGTGGGGACCCGGGAGGGGCTGCGACGTGGGGCCTTGCAGACCCAGAGGGCAGGGACTCTGCAGGGGGCAGGCCTGGAGCTCAGCCCCCCCCCCCGTCTCTGCCACCCCGGGGGAGGCTGTCATGGGGCGGGCCCTGGGGGCCATGGGTGCACAGCACAGAGCGCGTGACGCCAGGCAGAACCTGCAGGCCCCCGTGGCCACCCACGTCTGGATGCTCCCTTGGCCTCCACGCCCTTCCCCACGGACTCAGCCCCATTCAGGTGACCCCACCAGGCCTTCCCTGACTCTGCTCCCTCACACCCCTGCGTTCTCCTTCCTGCCCCGCTGTCAGGCTGTCCATGCCATGGACCCGTGGCTGCCTTTCTCCAACAAGGCCAGGGTCTCAGTGCCCGCAGCCCCAGCACGGGGGCCGTGTGTGTAGAGCAAGGAGGGAGTGATGAAGGAGGGGGTGAATGAGGGAGGCAGGGAGTGGTTGAGTGAGTCAGTGAATGAATGAATGAAAGGATGGAGTGAATGATGAATGAATGAGGGAGTGAATGAATGAATGAATCAGTGGGTGAGCCAATCAGTGAGTGAAGGAATGAGTGAGTGAATGAATGATGGAGGGAGTGGTTGAGTGAATGAATGATTGGGTCAATCTGTGAGTGAATGAATGAATGAGTGAGTGAATGAATCACGGAGGGAGGGAGGGAATGACGGAGGGAGGGAATGAATGACGGAGGGAGGGATGAATGAAGGAGGGAGGGAATGACGGAGGGAGGGAGGGAATGAGTTGCGTGGGGAGGGCATGAGCTCTCTGCCATAAGCCGTTCAGCCTCTGGGGAGATGATTTCGCTTCTCTGGCCTTTGTTGCTACGGATCCACATGCACTGCCTTCTCAGTCCTCAGGGCCTTCCTAACGGAAGCATCCAGGGCAGGATGCTCTGGGCACAGCATCTGCTGCAGGTGCTGGCTGGGGTGTCACTGCTGCGGGGACACTCGCCTTCCACATCCCGGGGCCCCAACAGCCCCCCGGGCTCGGGCGGTGGGGACCGGTGGGCCTCGCGGAGGGTAACCGGGTCTTCTGTGACACGCCAGGTTCGTGTTGGCCGTGGGCAGCGCCGTCTTTGACGCCATGTTCAACGGGGGAATGGCCACCACGTCCACCGAGATCGAGCTGCCGGACGTGGAGCCCGCTGCCTTCCTGGCACTGCTCAAGTAAGACTTTCCAGGTCCTTCACGCCCTGGGGGGAGGGACAGACACACCTGATGTTTAAAAAAAAATAGAGCCCTGATGACATTGCCTCCAGAGCCCCCAGCTCCTTGGAGATTTCTAGAACTCACCTCCTCAGTGAGGGATGGGCTCTGGACGCCTCCCCACTTTCATTTTTCTATTTTTAATATCAAGATGTAATTTACATACCGTACAACTCACCCATGTGAAGTGTACAATTCAATGACATTTAGTATGTTTACAGAGTGTGCAACCATCACCTCTAATTCCAGAACATTCCATCACCCCCAAAGGAATGGCATCCCCCTCCCCCAGCCCCTGACAACTAGGAACCCACTCTCTGTCCCTGTGGATCGGCCTGTTCCGGACGGTTCCCATCAGTGGAATCACACCCTGTGTGTCCTTCTCTGTCTGGCTTCTCTCACTGAGCATCGCGGTTCCAGGTCCACCTGCGCTGCAGCGTGTGTGAGTCCCTAAGTTTTCATCCTTTCAAGAGTTTTTGAAGAAATAGCCTAATGCAAGAATTTTAAATTCCACCTATATTTTTTCTTCCTGGGTTTCAATTTTTTTCTCAAGGACTTTAAAACAAATACAGTGGATGTTGGGGGTGGGAGTGCCGCCCACAGATTGCAGCTCCACCGGGAAGGAGGCCGGCGAGCTCTGTGGAACTCCCATACACCTCCCTGCTCCGTGGAGCACTGTCCTCCCCTGTCCGGAAACTCTGGGTGTAAATGGTCTGGGTGGCTTGAAAGGTTATCCCCAACAGTCAAGACAGCTTTTCAGATGTGGAGCTTATTTTTTTTTTTTTCCCCTTCTGTTTATAAAAATGGCATTGGCTCACAGAAAGAAAGAGAGAGAAAGAAAAAGGGAGGGAGAGAAGAAAAGAAGAGAAAAGAAAGCATAACGAAGAAAATGGAGTGAACCTGTCTCGCCTCTCAGCACCACGGGCGAGGCCGTGGCTGGTCACTCCCATTCATATCGGGTCGCATTTATATCACATGTTCACAGCGCCCCGCCCCACCCACTGTGTCGTCATCTCCTTTTTTCCTCTGGTGTCTGCAGGGTGTAAATTGGTTCCCTTCAGCTCCATCTAATGGTGTTGAATCCTGTGGGCTGATCACAGCACTCTGTGGAATAATCTCACTCCTCTGTCTTTAGGCAACTTTTCAGATGGTCCCTCAGACCAGGGGCCGCAGGCTGCCCCGGGGTGGGTGGGAGGGCAGGGGCTCTGTCTCCACAGCTCCCTGCCGTCATTGCAGAAGCAGCCTGGAAGGATTTGTAAACTGTGGGCAGGGCTGTGGGCCAAGGAAACTTTATGTACAAAATAGGGGACAAAAGCACGGTGAGATATCACTTCACACCCACCAGGATGGCTATTATTAAAAAACAAACAAACAAACAAAATGACTTGTCTGGAGGAGGTGGAGAAATTGGGACCCTCATGTGCTTCTGGTGGAAATGTGAAATGCGGCAGCCACTGTGGAAACAGTCTGGACGATCCTCAAAAGCTAAACATGGAATCACTATGTGCTCCAGCAGTCCCATTCCTGGGTACATCCCCCAAAGAAGGGAGAAGCGGGGGCTTGAAGAGATATTTGCACACCCGTGTTCACAGCAGCTTGATTCACAACAGCCAAAAGGTGGGAACACCCCAAGTGTCCACGAACAGTTGAGGGATGAACGAGGTGTGATCCATCCACACACCGGAATATTACTCAGCCTTCAAAAGGATTCTGGAATTCAGTAACACATTAAAAGGATCATACACCATGATCAAATGGGATTTATTCCAGGGCTGCAAGGATTTTTCAGTATCCGCAAATCAATCAGCGTGATACACCACATCAAGAGGTTGAAGAATAAAAACTATACAATCATCTCAATAGATGCAGAAAAAGCTTTTGACAAAATTCAACACCCGTTTATGTCATAAAGGATTCTGGCAACTTCCCTGGTGGCGCAGTGGTTAAGAATCCACCTGCCAATGCAGGGGACACGGGTTCGAGCCCTGGTCCGGGAAGATCCCACATGCCGCGGAGCAAGTAAGCCCGTGCACCACAACTACTGAGCCTGTGCTCTAGAGCCCACGAGCCACAACTACTGAGCCTGCATGCCATAACTACTGAAGCCCGTGCACCTAGAGCCCGTGCTCCACAACAAGAGAAGCCACTGCAATGAGAAGCCCGTGCGCTGCAACTAAGAATAGCCCCCGCTGGCTGCAACTAGAGAAAGCCCACGCACAGTAATGAAGACCCAATGCAGCCAAAAATAAATAAATAAATAAATAAAAATTAAAAAAAAAAGATTCTGACGCTTGCTCCAACATGGATGGACCTTGAGGACATGATGCTTAGTGAAATAAGCCAGCTGAAAAACGACAAATACAGTGTGAACCTACTCACAGGAGGTCCTAAAGGAGTCACATCCATAGAGACAGGAAGTAGATCGTGGGGCCGGGGGCTGGGGGAGGGGGAGGGGGAGTCAGGGGACAGTTTCAGTTTGGGAAGATGAGAAAGTTCTGGAGATGGATGGTGGGGATGGTTGCACAGCAATATAAATGTACCTAATGCTACTGATAAAAATGGTTAAAATGGTAAATTTTATGTTATGTGTATTTTACCATAATTTAAAAAAATGAAAAAATGTAAAAGTCATATCTATAAAAAAAAAATCAAGACCCCAAACAGGTGACGGGTTGCAGTTAGCCAAACCCTGCCTTAGTCTAAGCTTGGTGAGATGTGGGGTGGACTGCTATTCTCTCCGTCTCCCTCTCCATCCCTGTGTCTCTCTGTCTCTATATCTCTCCCTGTCTCTCTCTCTCTCCCTCCCCCTATCAGCTTGGGTTTTGGTAACCAAGCTGCCCCCTCGAGAGGGTGGACACTGTCTCCACTGGCACGTGAGCGGCTCACCCATCTCCCCGCGCATGTCTTGGCCTGTCCCATTACCAGGTCCCCCTCAGCACTGCTGACATTGGTGGTCATTCTGTCACTGACCCCGCCGGCCGCTGCTGGTCCCGCCGGACCAGGGCTTCCTGTGCATTCTCAGGGGAGTGAGTCCCAGGAGAGGGGAGTCACCTTCCAGGAACTTGCTCTTTGGGCGGCTCCCGGTTGGGATCCTCCACCCCACCCCCCCATCCCGTGTCCATGGTGCCCGTGGACGGACACTCGGGTGGTTTCGCGTGGATCGCGCTGCTGTGAACACGCGTCATTTCTCCCGGACGCAGAGGGGTGAGCTGCGCGCCCAGGGCCGCCTCTGAGGCACTCCCACCAGACGGGCCAGGGTTCTGATTTCTCACCATCTCCCCGTGGTTTTGTAATCGACCCTGACTTCTGACCCACATGTAGAGTCGGGCCGATGGCGGGTGGTCAACACGTCCGGTATCTGCTATTCCGGCTGGCACTTCTGGTCCCGTTAGTGGGGCATGGCAGACGGCTGTGGCCGGGTCGGGGGGTGCGGAAGCCTCTCCGCGTCCCGGGGCAAATCCTGTGCTGCCCACGGAGGAGCCGGACAGAGGCCCACCTGCTGTGTAGACTCGTTTCCAGGGTTGGCCTGTGGGCACTCCTTTTCCCGGGTAACTGCCTTTGCGGGGTCACGTCCACAGGTCAGAGAGCGACCGATGCTAATTCGGTTGGTTCCTCGGGCCAGGCCGGTGGGTGGGGGCTGGGCGGCTGTCCTCACGCCGCCGTCCGCCCCCCCCGACCCCCCAGGTTTCTCTACTCGGACGAGGTTCAGATCGGGCCTGAGACGGTCATGACCACGCTGTACACCGCCAAGAAGTACGCGGTGCCCGCGCTCGAGGCCCACTGCGTGGAGTTCCTGAAAAAGAACCTGCGGGCGGACAACGCGTTCATGCTGCTGACGCAGGTGCGGGGCGGAGGTGCAGGGGCAGGGCTGAGGGGTGGGGCGAGGGCACAGGGGCGGGGCTATGGTGCAGGGGCAGGGCTGCGGGGCGAGGGCGCAGGGGCAGGGCTGCGGGGGTGGGGGGGTGGGTGAAGGCACAGGGGGCGGGGCGAGGGCGCAGGGCTGCGGGGCGGACCGGGGCGAGGGCGCAGGGGCAGGGCTGCGGGGCGGGGCGAGGGCGCGGGACCCGCTGGGGAGCAGGTGCTCCGGGTCTCCTCAAGGATGCAGGTGCGTGGGTGCGAGTAAGGACGCCAGGGCAGGGGAGGACGGATGAGGGAATTTCGGAGTTTAGGCGCCGCTTAACTCTTGGGCCCAGGTGAGTGTCTCCCTCACCTCATCCTGCCCTTGTCCCTGCCCCTGGTGGCACCGCGGTGTTTCCCTGGTCGCCTTTCGTGCAGTGCACCTTGTTGGCAGGCCGGCCTCACGACAGTCATTTGCTAAAGGCTTCCCGTTGGTGTTTTGGTGCCCTTGTGCAGAGCTCAGGTGTGGGGGGAAAGGCGTTCCGTACTAGGTTTCTTGGAGGGGGACCTTTTGGGGTTGTCTGGTCTGACGGGCTGCGGCGGTCCTGGACCACTGTGGGCGCTGGGAACCTGGCGGGGACGGGGCAGAGCCCGAGTGTCATTGTGGCTCCACAGACCCCTCGCTGAGGTGGCACCTGGGCCTCGGCCCCGTCTGCTGAGTTTCTCTCAAGGGCCAGAGCCTGGACGGTCGGGTGGGGGCCGGCCGCTCCCGGCCATTTGCTGAGAGCTGCAGCCACGTGGGGTGTCCTAGCCTCCTAGCCAGGCTCCAGGCAGAGAGCGATGCACAGGGGTGTGGGCGTCGAGCTGCCCCACAGCTGCTCCGTCCCCGGCCCCCGCCCCGTGTGCGAGTTCTCAGACGGTCAGAAGCACAGCGCTGCCGCGTCCCGCGGGTCCTTCTCGGCCCTCTCCCCCAGGCTCCTGCCTGCCGCAAGGGGCGACTGGGCCTGCCTCCAGCCTGAACCTCTAGGTGCCCCAGCTTTCGAGGTGCAGGCCTGACCCCCGCCCCAGGCAGTGGTTACTGAGAGTCTGTGAATCTCAAGAAAGAAGATCCCTCTGGCCCCTCGGCCCGGGACTTGAAATCCGTGCCCGGGACTTGAAATCCGTGCCCAGTCTGCAGCCAGGGTCCGTCTGGCTGGGTGTTGACAGGCTCTCTCCCCTGCAGGCGAGGCTTTTCGACGAACCGCAGCTCGCCAGCCTGTGCCTGGAGAACATCGACAAGAACACGGCCGACGCCATCACTGCGGAGGGCTTCACAGACATCGACCTGGGTAAGGCCACAGGGCCGGGGAGGGCTCAGTGGTCACATGCGTCCCGCCGAGGCCCCGCCGCCTGCCCCACTCCGCTGCTGCCCGAGGGCCGTGGGTGGCCTGGCCGCGAGCCGGTCAGAGGTCATCCCCGAGGCCATGGAGGCCGGCGCTCGCTGATGGCCCCTCCCCTGCAGACACGCTGGTGGCCGTGCTGGAGCGGGACACCCTGGGCATCCGCGAGGTGCGCTTGTTCAACGCTGTCGTCCGCTGGTCTGAGGCTGAGTGTCAGCGGCAGCAGCTGGAGGCGACGCCTGAGAACAAGCGGAAGGTTCTGGGCAAGGCGCTGGCCCTCATCCGCTTCCCGCTGATGGCCATCGAGGAGTTTGCCGCAGGTAACGGTCAGGGGGCGCCGAGGGAGCGCTCAGGAGGGGCGTGACCCCAGGGACCCTGCTGCGTGTGACTCAGTCCCATGACCCTCGTCCCGGCCACAGCGGGTCGGGTGCTGGCCGTGTCCATGCGGGAGCCTGGACTGGCTCGAGAGGGTGAAGCTGGAACGACCCCCAGATGCCGACCCTCCCGCGTCCCAGCCTCTCCCACCCCCACGTCTCGGGTGTCCACACGCACGTGTCCGAGTGTACCAGGCCCCTGAGGGTCCCGTCTGGGGCTCAGGTCCTGGGAGCTGGGCTCTGGCGCCCGCGTCCTTGACGAGCCCCATGAAAGGGTGGGTAGTGTCTGGGACTGTGGGCCGCTGCTGCCGGGCCTGGGCTCGGGCACAGGTGGGGTTGGCCTTGACCCTGTCTCTCGTGCTGGGGGCACACTCGGGTCTCGGGGTCGTGCAGCAGCGGCAGCGGTGGCCAGCTTGGCGACCCCTCCCTTGGGGCTGGGCCTCCCCTTCATGTCATTCTCGTGGCTGGTGCCGACCGCGGTCCTGGAGCCAAACTGGCCTGGAAGGTTCTGGATGGGGCTCCGTGATGCAGCCCCGTGGCGGGTGCACCGCTGTCCTGCCTCTCCCCGGTCCGTGCTGCCCCTGCTCCCACCCAGGCTTAGGGTTGCCAGATTTAGCAACAACAGCAAACACTTTTTTTTAGTGTAAGCGTGTCCCGTGCAGCAGCTGGGAGACGCTTATCCTACAGATCAGCCCTCTTTGATCTGAAATCGAGACTTGACTGGGTGTCCTGTGTTTTATCCAGCGGTCCACGGTGTTCCCTCAGAAAGCCGGAGAGGCTGTCTCCACACTGGGGGTCACTCATCCGTCAAATACTTAGCATCTCCTGGGTACCTGGCCCTGGCAGCACAGCGGTGACCGAGGCAGCCTGGGCACTGCGGACATGGGGCTGGGTCCTCCTCTATGGGGGGCCATCCTGGGCACTGTGGGGTGTGGAGCAGCCTCCCTGGTCCCACCCCCTCGATGCCAGGAGCACCCCTAGTCTTTTTTACTTTTTTAACAGTATGAGAGCTTTATTTTTTTATAAATTTATTTATTTATTTATTTATTTTTTGGCTGCGTTGGGTCTTCCTTGCTGGGCGCGTGCTTTCTCTAGTTGTGGCGAGCCGGGGCTCCTCTTCGTTATGGGCACATGCTTCTCACTGCGGTGGCTTCTCTTGTTGCAGATCACGGGCTCTAGGTGCGCGGGCTTCAGTAGTTGTGGCTCGCAGGCTCAGTAGTTGTGGCTCTCGGGCTCTAGAGCGCAGGCTCAATAGTTGTGGCGCACGGGCTCAGTTGCTTCGCGGCATGTGGGATCTTCCCGGACCAGGGCTTGAACCCGTGTCCCCTGCATTGGCAGGCAGATTCTTAACCACTGCGCCACCAGGGAAGTCCCAGCACCCCTAGTCTTGATGATCACAGATGTCCCCAAACGTTGCCCAGTGTCCCCTGGGGGGCAGGATGCCCCGGGTGAGAGCCCCGAGCTATAGTGTTGAGCTGTCCCGGCCTAAGACACCTGCGTGAGCCTTGCTAGACCCCTCTCTCTCCAGCCCCGTTTGCACCCCCGAAACCACTCTCCTCATAGGCCACTGGCCGCCAAATCCCCTGGGGTCTCAGGTCTCCTGGAAGCGCCATCCCCTCACCCTTGGCCCCCTCGCCACTCCTCCCATGATGGGCCCCCAGGCCAGACAGCCCACCACCCCTCAGCTTGCAAGCGCCTGGGAGGAGTGTGTGTCCAGGGGTTGTGAGCTGGGCCTCTGGCCTTGTCCCTCTGCAGCACGGCCTGCGAGGCTTCAGCTCTTGTCACTCACTGTGTTGTAGAGAATTCTCCTGCCTCTTATGTTCCACTTGAAATTACAAGAATGTAGAGAGAAGTTTGAAAAATAACTCCCCCAAAGACTCCCCTGGCTCAGTGTGTCACAACTGAGGTCTGATGTATTTTTCTTTCTGTATTCTCTATGCAGAGATGTAAAAAAAAAAGGTTAATATCTGTATTCACTTTTATTTATTTATTCATTCATTCATTCATTCATTCATTTTTGGCTGTGTTGGGTCTTTGTTGCTGTGCGTGGCCTTTCTCTAGTTGCGGCGAGCGGGGGCAACTCTTCGTTGTGGTGCGCAGGCTTCTCATTGCGGTGGCTTCTCTTGCTGCGGAGCACGGGCCCTAGGCACGTGGGCTTCAGTAGTTATGGTGCATGGGCTCAGCAGTTGTGGCTCGCGGGCTCCAGAGAGCAGGCTTAGTAGTTGTGGCGCACGGGCTAAGTTGCTCCTCGGCATGTGGGATCCTCCCGGACCAGGGCTCGAACCCGTGTCTCCTGCACTGGCAGGCGGATTCTTAACCAGTGCGCCCCCAGCGAAGCCTTGTATTCACTTTTGTATCTTACTTGCTCTCGTGATCCATGGAGATCTGTTGCCCTGTTGCTCAGACCTGTGTGCCTGTGAGCTGCTGGGGCAGTGGGCCGGGCCGGGCTGTGGCTGACCTGCGGCAGAAATGAGCTCAAAGCTGGTGAATGAGTGATTCTTGTAAAGCGAGGGTGGTGCCGTAAGGCCTGCGTCAGGCGCCCTGTCCCGGCGCAGGTGGCGGGCAGGGGCGCGTACAATCCTTCCGCACCGCCCGTCCGCCCCACGCGCTGACCCCCGTCACCGGCTTATGGCTGCATCCAGGCCCCCACCTCCAGACCCCTCTCCGGCTCTGGGCCTCTCTTGGGGGCTGGCATCCCCCCGTCTGTGTAGGTGCCCAGGGTGGACGGGCAGGGCGGCGGGTGCTCCGTGGACCAGCGGTGGTACCCTGGGGTGGTCCCAGTGGAGGTCGGGAGGCCTGGGGCAGTGAGGGGGATTTTGCCCGATTAGCCAGCAACTCAGAGCACTGGCCCCATGTCTGCTTCGGACCCTTCCCCAAACGCGGCAGAAGGGCCATCCCCCTGCGGGGGTGGTTGGACCGGTGACGTTCTGCAGAAGAGAGATGCTGAGGAGTTGAGAGGCTGGGTGCCATGCTTTCCGGTGTCTTCTGCGTGCTCGGGGTCCGCCCAGCCTTCCCTACCCGCCCCTGTGCCCTCAGGGCCCGCACAGTCGGGCATCCTGGTGGACCGCGAGGTGGTCAGCCTCTTCCTGCACTTCACCGTCAACCCCAAGCCGCGCGTGGACTTCATTGACCGTCCACGCTGCTGCCTCCGCGGGAAGGAGTGCAGCGTCAACCGCTTCCAGCAGGTGGAGAGCCGCTGGGGCTACAGCGGCACAAGCGACCGCATCAGGTAGGCGTGGGCCGGGCGCGGGGCCGGGAGGCGCAGGCAGCGAGCACAGCTGTAGGGGCGGGGGGCGGTGGGGCTGGTGGTCCTCCGTGGGGAGGGGCGGGCACTGGACGGTCGAGCTAGCTCAGCATCTCCCTCCTCTGACGGGTTCAGGTTCTCGGTCAACAAGCGCATCTTCGTGGTTGGCTTCGGGCTCTACGGCTCAATCCACGGCCCCACCGATTACCAAGTGAACATCCAGGTACCGCTCGCCCCCAGGCCCCGCCCCTCCAGATCCCTCCTCCCACCTGTTCCTCCCCACCTCTTCCCTTCTTCGTATCCCTTCCCATCCCACCCCGTCCCTCTCAGTCATGGGTCTGCTCGTGTTCCCCCCAAGGTGGCACGAGTGTTCTGGAGTCTATGGGACCCAGGACGATGCCTCCCCACCCCTGCCATTGGCCTCCTCCTTGCGGGTCACGGGTCACGGGTCGGACCCCCAGCTGCAGGGCCTGGAGGTGGGGCTCAGCCCTGGGGTCCAGGCTCCTGGGGGTCCTGCGGGTGGGCACAGGGGCAGGGGTGCCAGAGTTAGCTGTGCCTGGCTCCTGGCCCACAGATCATCCATACAGACAGCAACACGGTCCTGGGCCAGAACGACACGGGCTTCAGCTGTGACGGCTCCGCCAGCACCTTCCGAGTCATGTTCAAGGAGCCGGTGGAGGTGCTGCCCAATGTCAACTACACGGCCTGCGCCACGCTCAAGGTGTGCCCGACCCCAACCCTAGCCATGCCCCTGACGCCCCACCCCACCCAGGACCGAGACCCCAGCCCTGATCCCTGAGCCGTACCCAGGACCCCGCCCCTGATCCCTGAGCCAAACCCGGGACCCCGACCCCTGAGCTGTAGCCGGGACCCCGACCCTGACCCTGGTCCCTGAGCCGTACCCGGGACCCCAACCCCGAACTTGATCCTGACCCCTGAGCCAAACCCGGGACCCTGATCCCGAACCTGACCCCTGAGCCGTACCCGAGACCCCGACCCCGAACCTGACCCCTGAGCCGTACCTGGGACCCCGACTTGGACCCTGCCTCCCAGTCCATTGCCCACCTCTGACAATGTGGGGCTAGGAGCACGCAACCCTGCGTCGCAGCCGTGGAGGGCCTGCTGCCCGCACTGGGTCAGGATCCTGCGCCCTGTCCACACGCAGCACATCCATCCTGACCCGCTGGGCCCCACCCCGCAGGGCCCGGACTCCCACTACGGCACCAAGGGCCTGCGCAAGGTCACCCACGAGTCGCCCACGACTGGGGCCAAGACGTGCTTCACCTTCTGCTACGCGGCCGGGAACAACAATGGCACGTCTGTGGAGGACGGGCAGATCCCTGAGGTCATCTTCTACACCTAGGCTGCCCCGTCCCACGCCACGCCCGCTGCTCCCCCTGCCTCGGTCCTGGGCGCCAGGAGGGCTCCTCTGTTCCGAGGTGGCGGATGGGCAGGGCAGCGGGAGACAATCCCTCAGGACTCAGGGGGCAGGGCTGGCCTGACCCTGCCCTGAGCCGAGGGTCCGCCTGCTGCCCCTGCAGCTCAGGGTTGCCTGACCAGCTGCCCGACCATAGGATTCGTGTAGGGTGTTGCCTCGTGTTTGTTCCAGCTGCACGTGGCAATGCATCTTGGATTCCCATTTCTCTGGTAGGAGACCACGTACGGGGCCCCTAGTGGGCCTGGGTCCTGCATTCCTCTGTTCTGTTCACTGGGGACACTCAGACCGCCCTGACCCACCCCTAGGACGCGGGCTCGAGCCCTCCCGAGGTCCTGCAGGCCGGCTTCCTGCCAGGCCCAGGCCCAGCCCGTGGGCCCAGTAAAGGACCATCCCTGTCCAGCCCTCCTGGATGGCCCCTCCCAGCCGCTGCAGCTGTGGACACGGGCGGCAGACCCCGTCTGCCTGGGAGGGGCGATGCTGCGGGCCACACACGGGGGCCGCATCCCAGCTGGCCCACCCGCACATCCTGTAGCCCCACTCTTCCGGCCCCCAGCGAGCACTCTGCCCAGAGGTGCTGGAGGGCACAGCCCCTCCCTGACCCCCAGGTACTGTCCCCTCCCCACCGTCGTGCTTCCACCTGGAGCCTGTGTCCTCCCCGAAGCCATGGAAGGTGTGTCCTCACACCACACCCCAAAATGTTTTTTTTTTAAATAAAGGAAAGAAACGTACCGGCCCTGACCCACGTGCTGCTTCCCAGCAGGATGGGCCCCTGGCAGCTGGAGACCTGTCCCTTCTCACTGCATCTGTTTCCCCACTGTTAGAGGGGCCAGCTGGGCTGGGGGGCCCACAGGAGGGGCCATCTCCTGACACAGACTTCTCACCTTCAGGGCGTCCAGATCACGCGGGGCTCCACATGGGCTGCAGACCCTCCCCGGACCCTCTGTCCTCTGCACAAAACCCCGGGGCTCCCATTGTGCCCCTGCTGTGCAGCGATCAGGGACCCTGGGCAGGGTGGGCAGAGCCACCAGCAGGTGATGGCCACGCAGTGGGGCTGTGCCCTGGTGCGGCCCTGGGAGCCTCCTGGCACTTTCTGAGGGTGTCAGCAGGGCCCCCACTGCAGTGAGCCATGCAGGGATCTTGTCAGCTCTGCCCTCTGGACCTGGGGCTGCACCCCAGAGCAGCCCTGTTGGCTCTGCACCAGGGGAGTCCCCCTGCATTCACACCCCACCCCTGGCCCCTCCTTCTGTGCAGTGAGGACTCTTGGGTACAAGTAACGGTTTACGCCCAAGGTGGCCCAAAGGAGGATGTGGCATTTTACTGTCTTAAGGCAGGGATGATCCGGACCCAGGACTGGGCTGGCTGCCAAGACCCACTCTGGCCCTCAGGCTGTGTCACCTCCTGAGACCAGCCACACTGCAGGCAGACCCCAGCTGAGGGATCCACGGGGTGGGGGGGCCAGGCCTTCCACTGTAGTCCCCAGAGCAGTCTGTCCTGGGGGCCACTGCAGTTCAGGGCTGCCGCCTCAGGACAGGATGACTGACAGATGGTGTCAGATGAGGGCACAGCTGGGGCACCCATGGCGGGTGGGCATGAGTAGGAGCAAAGCTTGGCAACAAGATGGTGGGGTTGTCAGAATAGCCCCCGAGACACCTGGGTCCCACTCCCAAGACGTGTAGCTATGTAGGGTCACAGTGACCTGCCAAAAGGAACATGCAACTCACCTTCTGGAGAAAGACAACAGTATGAGCCTCTACCAGCTGTCATGACAACGTCCTACAGCAACTCAAAAATTACAAAGCAAGAGAGAAAACGGAAACCAATCCACATGTACTTCAGAAATTGGAGTTACCACATACCTCAACATAATAAAGGCCATATAAAACAAACCTACAGCTAACATCATACTCATGGGTGAACAGGTGAAAGCAATTCCTCTAAGATCAGGAACAAGACAAGGACTCCCACTCTTACTTTTATTCAACATAGTTTTGGAAGTCCTAGCTACAGCAATCAGAGACGAAGAAATAAAAGGGATCCAAATTGGAAAAGAAGGAAAATTGTCACTATTTGCAGATGACATGATATTATACACAGAAAATCCTCAAAACGCTACCAGAAAACTACTAGAGTTCACCAATAAATTTGGTAAAGTCGCAGGATACAAAATTAATATACAGAAATCTGTTGCATTTCTATACACTAACAATGAAATATAAGAAAAATTATGGAAACCCATGTACCATTGCTCAGAAAAAGTAAAATACCTGAGAATAAACCTACCTAAGGAGGCAAAAGACCTGTACGCAGAAAACTATGAGATGCTGATGAAAGAAATTGAAGATGACACAAACATATGGAAAGATATACCATGTTCCTAGATTGGAAGAATCAATATTGTTAAAATGACCATACTACCCGAGGCAATCTACAGATTCAATGCAATCTCTATCAAATTACCAATGGCATTTTTCACAGAACTAGAACAAAAAACATTTTAATTCATATGGAAACACAATCCCAAACAGCCAGAACAATCTTGAGAAATAAGAAAAGAGCTGAAGTCAGAACACACTCCATGACTTCAGACTGTATTACAAAGCTACAGTCATCAAAACAGTATGGTACTGGCACAAAAACACACATATAGAGCACTGGAACAGCATAGAAAGCCCAGAAATAAACCCACGCACTCACTGTCAATCTATGAGACAAGGATATACAGTGGAGAAAAGACAATCTCTTCACTGAGTGGTGCTGGGAAGACTGGACAGCTAAATCTAAAAGAATGAAATTAGAACATTCTCTAACATCATATACAAAATAAACTCAAAATGGATTAAACACCTAAACATAAGACCAGATACTATAAAACCCCTACAGGAAAACATACACAGAACTCTTTGACATGAATCACAGCAGTATCTTTTAGGATCCACCTCCTAGAGTAATGGAAACAAAAGCAAAAATAAACAAATGGGAACTAATTAAACTTAAAAGCTTTAGCACAGCAAAAGAAACCATAAACAAAATGAAAGGACAACCTACGGACTGGGAGAAAATATTTGTAAACAATGTGACCTACAAGTGATTAATTTCCAAAATACACAAACAGCTCATGCAGGCTCAATATCAAAAAAACAACCCGGGACTTCCCTGGTGGTCCAGTGGTTAAGACTCTGCACTCCCAAGGCAGAGGGGCTGAGTTCGATCCCCAGTCAGGGAACTAGATTCCGCATGCCACAACTACAGGATCCTGCGTGCCGCAACTAAAAAAAAAAAAAAAAAAAAAAGATCCCACACGCAGCAACGAAGATCCCACCACAACAAACACCCGGTGCAGCCAAATCAATAAATATTAAAAACAAAAAAACAAACAAAACCCACAAGCCAATCAAAAATTGGCAGAAGATCTAAACAGCCATTTCTCCAAAGAAGATATACAGACGGCCAACAGGCACATGAAAAGATGCTCAACATCACCAATTATTACAGAAATGCAAATCAAAACTACAATGAGATACCACCTCACACCAGTCAGAATGGCCATCATCAAAAAGTCTACAAACAATAAATGCTGGAAAGGGTGTGGAGAAAAGGGAACCCTCCTGCACTGTTGGTGGGAATGTAAATTGGTACAGCCATTATGGAGAACAGTATGGAGGTTCCTTAAAAAACTAAAAACAGAACTACCATATGATCCAGCAATCCCACTCCTGGGCATATATTTGGACAAAAGCATAATTCAAAAAGGTACATGCAGGGACTTTCCTGGTGGTCCAGTGGTTAAGACTTCGCCTTCCAGTGTAGGGGGTGCGGGTTCAATCCCTGGTTGGGGAGCTAGGATCCCACATGCCTCAGACCAAAAAACCAAAACATAAAACAAGCAATATTGTAACAAATTCAATAAAGACATTAAAAATGGTCCATGTCAAAAAAAAAAAAGGTACATGTAACCCCTATGCTCATAGCAGCACTGTTGACAATAGCCAAGACATGGAAACAACCTAAATGTCCATCGACAGATGAATGGATAAAGAAGTGCTACATAGGGACTTCCCTGGTGGTACAGTGGTTAAGAATCTGCCTGCCGATGCAGGGGACACGGGTTCCAGCCCTGGTCCGGGAAGATCCCACGTGCCGCGGAGCAACTAAGCCCATGCACCACAACTACTGAGCCTGCGCTCTAGAGCCTGTGAGCCACAACTACTGAAGCCCACGCACCTAGAGCCTGTGCTCCGCAACAAGAGAAGCCACCGCAATGAGAAGCCCGTGCACCGCAACGAAGAGTAGCCCCTGCTCACCGCAACTAGAGAAAGCCCGCGCACAGCAATGAAGACCCAACGCAGCCATAAATAAATAAATAAATAAATAAAATTTGAAAAAAAAAAAGATTTCACAAGCTGTGAGGCACAGCCAATAAAAAAAAAAAAAAGTGCTACATATATAAAATGGAATACTAAATCAGCCATAAAAAAGAATGAAATAATGCCATTTGCAGCAACATCGATGGACCTAGAGATTATCATACAAAGTAAGTCAGAAAGAGAAAGACAAATATCATATGATATCCACTATATATGGAATCTAAAAAATAATACAAATGAACATATGTACAAAACAGACTCACAAACATAGAAAACAAACTTGGTTACCAAAGGGGAAAGGTGGGGGGGAGGGATAAATTGGGAGTATGGGATTAACATACACACACTACTATGTCTAAAATAAACAACAAGGACCTACTTATAACACAGGAAACTATATTCAATATCCTGTAATAACCTATAATGGAAAAGAATCTGAAGAAGAACAGATATATAGGTAACTGGATCACTTCGCTGTATACCTGAAACTAACAGAACACAGTAAATCAACTATACTTCAAAAAAAATAAAAGAAATTGGAGTTATCAGAGAATTCATATATTCAAGACAGTAGAAAAATGGACAAAATAGATGTAATAATAATTTCAACAAGCAGAACACTCTTTGACATAAATTGTAGCAATGTCTTTTTGGATTCACCTCCTAGAGTAATGAAAATAAAAACAAAATAAACAAATGGGACCTAACTAAACTTAAAAGCTTTTTAACTGCAAAGGAAACCATAAACAAAATAAAAAGACAACCTAAGAAATGGGAAAAAACATTTGCAAACGATGCGACCTACAAGGGATTAATCTCCAACATATACAAACAGCTCATGCAGCTCAATATCAAAAAAACCAAAAAACCCAATCGAAAAATGGGCAGAAGATCTAAATTGGCATTTCTCCAGAGAAGACATACAGATGGTCAAAAAGCACATGAAAAGACACTCAACATCACTAACTGCTAGAGAAATGCAAATCAAAACTATAATACGAGGTATCACCTCACATCAGTCAGAATAGCCATCATCAAAAAGTCTACAAACAGGGACTTCCCTGGTGGCGCAGTGGTTAAGAATCCGCCTGCCGGGCTTCCCTGGTGGCACAGTGGTTGAGAATCTGCCTGCCAATGCAGGGGACACGGGTTCGAGCCCTGGTCTGGGAAGATCCCACATGCCGCAGAGCAGCTGGGCCCGTGAGCCACAATTACTGAGCCTGCGCGTCTGGAGCCTGTGCTCCACAACGAGAGGCCGCGATAGTGAGAGGCCCGCGCACCGCGATGAAGAGTGGCCCCGGCTTGCCACAACTAGAGAAAGCCCTCGCACAGAAACGAAGACCCAACACAGCCATAAATAATAAATAAATAAATAAATAAATAAATAAATAAATAAATAAATAAATAAATAAATAAAAAAGAATCCGCCTGCCAATGCAGGGCACACGGGTTCGAACCCTGGTCCGGGAAGATCCCACATGCCGCGGAGCAACGAAGCCTGTGCGCCACAACTACTGAGCCTGCGTGCTACAGCCCGCAAGCCACAACTACTGAGCCTGCACTCTACAGCCCGCAAGCCACAACTACTGAGCCTGCGCCCTAGGGCCCACGAGCCACAACTACTGAGCCCGCGTGCAACAACTAGTGAAGCCCATGCGCCTAGAGCCCATACTCCGCGACAAGAGAAGCCACTGCAGTAAGAAGCCTGCACACCGCACCGAAGAGTAGCCCCCGCTCACCGTAACTAGAGAAAAAGCCCGCACACAGCAATGAAGACCCAACACAGCCAAAAATAAAATTAATTTAAAAAATGTCTACAAACAATAAATGCTGGGGAGGGTGTGGAGAAAAGGGAACCCTCCTCCACTGTTAGTGGGTATGAAAATTGGTGCAGCCACTATGGAGAACAGTATGGAGGGTCCTTAAACAACTAAAAAAAGAGCTACTATGTGATCCAGCAATCCCACACCTGGCCATATATCCAGAGAAAACCATAATTCAAAAAGATACATGTACCCCAGTGTTCATAGCAGCACTATTCACAATAGGCAAGACATAGAAGCAACCTGAATGTCCATTGACAGATGAATGCATAAAGAAGATGCAGTACATACATACAATGGAATACTACTCAGCCATAAAAAAGAATGAAATAATGCCATTTGCAGCAACATGGATGGACCGAGAGAGTCTCATAGTAAGTGAAGTCAGACAGAAAAGACTAATATCATATGATATCACTTATATGTGGAATCTAAAAAATGATACAAATGAACTTATTTACAAAACAGAAACAGACTCACAGACTTAGAAAACAAACTTATGGTTACCAAAGGGGAAAGGCGGGGGGAGGGAATAAATTAGGAGGTTGGGATTAACATATACACACTACTAGACATAAAACAGATAACCAACAAGGACCTACTGTATAGCACAAGGAACTCTAATCAGTAGTCTGTAATAACCTAAGTGGGAAAAGAATAGATATATGTATAACTGAGTCATTTTGCTGTACACCTAAAACACAACATTGTAAATTAACTATACTCCAATGTAAAAAAAAAATTAAACGAATAAATAAGAAAAAATAACAAAATTCAACAGAGTTGGAACATATCTATATTTGACAGTCTAGCACTGAAAAATACAATATCTGTAATGAAAATAATGGCGGCTAGGAGCAACAGTAGACTGGATACAACAGAAGACAGGGCAATAAGAAATGTCCAAGGTGAAGAAAAGTAAAAAGTAATAAGAATGGGAAAATGAAACAGACCATAAGGGATGGGGGACACAGTCAAAGGGCCTGACGTCTGTCAGTGGAGTCCCAGAGGAGGGGAAGAGGAAGAATGAAGAAGACTCCATGCAACGAAGACCCAATGCAGCCAAAAATAAATAAAATTAAAAAAATAATAATAATAATTTTTAAAAAAACGACTCCATGCTCCCAATGCAGTGGGCCCGGGTTCAATACCTGGTCAGGGAACTAGATCCTGCATGCCACAACTAAAGATCCCGTGTGCTGCAACTAAGACCCGGTGCAGCCAAATAAATAAATAAATATTTAAAAAAATATATTAAAAAAAAGAATTGACAGGACAAAATTGAAAAATAGGCAAATCTATATTCATAGTTGGAGATGGACACCATCACACAGCTCTCTATAAATGACAGAAGAAATCAGGAAGGATCATTTAGATCTGAACAACACAAACAGCAGACTTGCCTAGTGGACATACACAGAACACCACTCCCAGCAACTGCAGAACACAGGTTCTTATCAAGTGCACAGGAAACAATGACCACAATAGGTAATATTCTGTACCGTAATGCAGGTTTAAGAATAATTTATCTCCTGCAGAGCATGTTCTCTGGCTAAAGTGGAATCAAACTAGAATCAATCATAGGATAACAACAAGAAATCCCCAAATGTTTGGTAATTAACTCCTTGACATAAACATAGGCTAAAACAGAAACCATATGGAAATTAAGAACTACTTTGAACTGAATGATGGTGCTTATAATACACCAAAATTTGAAGATCCTGCTAAAGCAGAATTGAGGGGAACACTTACACTTTATGCATAGGTTGGAAAAGAAGAAAGGTTTATTTTACTTATTTATTATCATTAATTTTTTGGCTGCACCACACAGCTTGCAGGATCTTAGTTCCCTGACCAGGGATTTAACCCGGGCCCCGCAGTGAAAGCGCCAAGTCCTAACCACTGCACCGCCAGGGTATTCCCAAGAAGAGAGGTTTAAAATCCATGGTCTCAGGTTTCATCTTAAGACACTAGAGAATTAACAGCAAGTTCAACCCGAAACAGGAGAAATAACAAAATAATGAGGCCAAAAATGAAGCAGAAAACGAATGAAATACAAAGAAACCTTTGGTCCTTTGATAAAACAATAGCAAACGTTTCTGTTTGTTTGTTTGTTTGTTTTTAAAGAGAAAACACATGACTAACACCAAACATGAGAAGTGGGGGCTTCCCTGGTGGCACAGTGGTTAAGAATCCACCCGCCACTGCAGGGGACACGGATTCGAGCCCTAGTCCGGGAAGATCCCACGTGCCGCAGAGCAACTAAGCCCGTGCGCCACAACTACCGAGCCCTTCTGCCACAACTACTGAAGCCTGCGCGCCCTAGAGCCCATGCCCCACAACAAGAGAAGCCACCGCAATGAGAAGCCCACATACTGCAATGAAGAGCAGCCCCCGCTCGCTGCAACTAAAGAAAGCCCGCGAGCAGCAACAAAGACCCAATGCAGCCAAAAATAAATAAATAAATAAAAATAAAGTTCCCTTTAAAAAAAAAATGAGAAGGGGGACACCACTACAGATCCTACAGACATGAAAGAGATAATAAAAGGGGTTCAATTTCTGGTTAGGATACTGTTGTGGCAGACCATAACTTTAGATGGTTAAAAATAAAACTAGAAAAAGAACAGATTCACTACAGAAATCATATATAGATACAGCCACAATGGAAAACAGCATGACGGTTCCTCAAACAATTCAAAATAGGATTCCCATATGATTCAGCAGTCCCACTTCTGGATATATATCCAAAGGAAATGAAATCAGGTATCTTGAAGAGATATATGCACCCCCCATGTTCACGGCAGCATTATTCACAATAGCCAAGACATGGAAACAACCTAAGTGTCCCTTGATGGATGAATAGACAAAGAAAATATGATATATACATTTTTTTCTGGTATATTATAATCACAATATCATTCAGTTCAGGATCGTTCCTAATCTGCATACAGTATAAATACATATATATCTATTTATATACATATATATGTATAGAAACATATATTGCAAATCAAAACTACAATGAGGAATCACCTCACACCAGTCAGAATGGCCATCATTAAAAAGTCTACAAATGATAAATGCTGGAGAGGGTGTGGAGAAAAGGGAACCCTCCTACACTGTGAGTGGGAATGTAAATTGGTGCAGCCACTATGGAGTACAGTATGGAGGTTCCTCAGAACACTAAAAATAGAACTACCATATGACCCAGCAATCCCACTACTGGGCATATATCCAGACAAAACTCTAATTCGAAAAGATACACGCACCCCAGTGTTCACAGCAGGACTATTTACAATAGCCAAGACACGGAAGCAACCTAAATGTCCATCGACAGAGTAATGGATAAAGAAGATGTGGTACATATATACATGGAATACTACTCAGCCATAAAAAAGAATGAAATAATGCCATTTGCCGCAACATGGATGGACCTAGAGATTATCATACTAAGTAAAGTAAGTCAGACAAAGACAAATACCATATGATATCACTTACATGTGGAATATAAAAAATAATACAAATTAACATATTTACAAAACAGAAACAGACTCACAGACACAGAAAACAAACTTATAGTTACCAAAGAGAATGGGAGGAAGGGATAAATTAGGAGTTCGGGATTAACAGAAACACACTACTATATATATAATAAACAACAAGAACCTACTGTATAGCCCTGAGAACTATATTCAATATCTTGTAACAAACTATAATGGAAAACAATCTGAAAAAGAACACACACACACATATATATATATAAAATTTGATCACTTTGCTATATACCCAAAACTAACACAACATTGTAAATCAACTATACTTTAAAAAAACAAACAAACAAACAAAAACACCCATCAGCCCATCAGAGTCAAATAACTTCAAAATATAAAAAGCAGGGCTTCCCTGGTGGTGCAGTGGTTAAGAATCCGCCTGCCAATGCAGGGGACACTGGTTCGAGCCCTGGTCCGGGAAGATCCCACATGACGTGGAGCAACTGAGCCCGCGAGCCACAACTACTGAGCCCACACACCACAACTACTGAAACCCGTGCGCCTAGAGCCCTTGCTCCGCAACAAAAGAAGCCACTGCAACGAGAAGCCCGCGCACCGCAACAGAGTAGTCCCAGCTCGCCTCAAGTAGAGAAAGCCCGCGCAGAGCAACAAAGACCCAACGCAGCCAAAAATAAATTAAAAAAAAAAAGCAGCCGGACAAAAAAGACACATTCCTTTGAAGGGGTTAACAGTGCCAGCTCACCTCTCGTCAGGAACAACAGAACAGCATCTCTAAAATGCTGAGGCAAGAAAGTCAATCCCAAACCACCTGCCAACGCAGAATCCCATTCCCACTGAAAATACCTTCTGCTAATGTAGGCGAAATAAAGATATTTTTAGGCCACTAAAAGCTGGGAGAATTTGTTGCCAGTAAACCCACACCACAAGACATATTAAAGGGAGCTCTTCAGGCCGAAAGGAAAGGATCTCAGATGGAACCTCTGGTGGATCAGCAGATGAAACAAAGAGCAGTGGGAAGCATGACCACGTGGGTGAACATACAAAACTCTAAGAATGTATTTGAGGGGCTCCCCTGGTGGCGCAGTGGTTAAGAATCCACCTGCCAATGCAGGGGACACGGGTTCGAGCCCTGGTCCGGGAAGATCCCACATGCTGCGGAGCAACTTAGCCCGTGCGCCACAACTACCGAGTCTGCACTCTAGGGCTCGCGAGCCACAACTAGAGAGAGCCCGCGCGCAGCAACGAAGACCCAACGCAGCCAAAAATAAAATAAATAAAATAAATTAATTTATTAAAAAAATGTATTTGAAAGACTTGACCGTATACAACGACAGGGAATTGCGGGCTTATAACATACGTCAGAAGTAAAATAAATGGCAAAAATAGCACAAGTGGGGGTAAGTGGGAATAGGCCAACATCACACAGGTGCCCCTCTCTTCTGCGTTCATTCCCTGTTTATAACGAAAACCGCCACATGAGCTGACCCCTCTGGCTCTGTCACCGCCAGAGGGCTGGCCTGGCCTCCTCTCCGTCTGCTCTCCCAGCTGCGCCATTTCCACTTCCCCACAACACAGAGGTGGCCTCTACCCCTCCATCCCGGGCCGGGCAACACTGGCCTTCCGAGGCCTCGGTGCTGGAGGGACACCCTGGCAGCACGTGGAAGCCTCAGCTCAGGCTCGTTCCACCAGCTTCTGAAAAGGCTGAGCTGCCGAGTTCTCGGGCCTCGGTGCGTGATTCTACCTCTCTGCCTGCAGGCCCCAATCACGGCCGTCCCCTTGCACATCCTCGCAAGGTCGTCCCACATCTTTGTGAGGATGTGCCTTGTGGGTGACTGTCTCTCACAGTCATGGTGCAGATTCCGGGCTCTACCTGGAAAGTTCCCTTCAGCAGCAGCTTTATTTTTTATTTTTTGGCTGCGCTGCGTGGCTGGCGGGATCTCAGTTCCCCGACCAGGGATTGAGCTCCGGCCACGGCAGTGAAAGTGCGGAGTCCTAACCACTAGACCACCAGGGAACTCCCAGCAACAGCTTTAAATACCCGCTCTGATCGCCTTCAGACTCTGAGACCGACACGCACTCGGCCACCATCTCCTGCGTCAGCAACTGCGTCAACTCTTCACTGTCTTGTTCTGCTTCCCAGGCCTTTTCTCAGATCTTCCCTGGAGCCTCGGGCATCTCACAGTTTATCCTTCGTTTGTAAAATCATTTGTTCTTTCATTTCCTTCCAGAATTGGATCAGCCATTTCCAAGTCTGGTTTTTGTCTGTGCCCGTCCCTTGTTTTTGAATTTCTGATCCAAGATGGTTTCGTATCTTCCGACGCTGTTGGGACAGTCTTGCCCTTCTCTGACCTCATGCTCTCTCCTGGGACGGCTGGGGTTCCTGGCTGGGGCAAGGGACATGTTCAGGTTGTGCTGTGAACCTCTGCCTTTTGGCTTCTGCCCACCTCACTGGCTGCCCCCTGCTGATGCTCCCACACGGCCCAGCAGAGAGGCAGGGGTGGGCGGGAGGCCAGGCTCCCACGGGGGAGTTGGTGGTGTTACTTACTTTGG
This sequence comes from Eubalaena glacialis, assembly GCF_028564815.1. NCBI lineage: Eukaryota > Metazoa > Chordata > Mammalia > Artiodactyla > Balaenidae > Eubalaena > Eubalaena glacialis. Next base: position 185,415,634 of record NC_083719.1, on the reverse strand, counting down.
AAGTGTGGGCAGGACGCTGCACACAGCAGGCATTCCTCCCAGTGGTTCTGTGTTGTTTGGGACAGACGGTGGGCTACCATCGTTTTCAACTACCTGGAATCCTTGTGAAACTGTTTCAAGAACTGCTGCTGTTGTGCTTTCTTAGCTGATGCTGCCGTAACAGAACAACACAGGCTGAAACCACAGATGGTATTCCTCACTCTCCTGGAGGCTGGAGTCCGAGATCGGTGTGGCTGGTTCCTGGTGAGGGCCCGCGTCCCGGCCTGCAGACGGCCACCTTCCCGCTGCATCCTCACCCGGCACAGAGAGCTCTGGTCTCTCTTCCTCTCCTTACAAGGACCCTAGTCCCATCATGAAGGCCCCATGCCTCCTAACACTGCCCCCACTGCGGGTCTGGCAGCACCATCTGAATGCTGGGGGACATAAACAATCAGTCCGTAGCCACCAAGGTCCTTTTTCCTCAGCCGCGTCCACAGTGACTGTGACGCCGTCACAGGGCTTCCCACTTTGTGCTGTTGGGTTCACTCAAGACCTAACCATTCACATATAGCTGGTACCTTTTGGCTTCTGGAAGGGAAGGTTTAGGGTTAGGGTTTCAGATGGACTTGTGCAGACAAGGGCAAGGAGCGTGCCCTTCAGCTCCCGTGTCTGCTGTTCTCACTGTGATTTACTTCAATGGCTCTTTTTTCCACCAGCGCCAAGTAGACCAAACCTGGTTCTTTTTTTTTTTTTTTTTGGCTGCGTTGTGTCTTCATTGCGGTGTGCAGGCTTCTCACTGCGGTGGCTTCTCTTGTTGCAGGGCACGGGCTCCAGACACACAGGCTCAGTAGTTGTGGCACGCAGGCTCAGTAGTTGTGGCTCGCGGGCTTTAGAGCACAGGCTCAGTAGCTGTGGCGCCTGGGCTTAGTTGCTCCGTGGCATGTGGGATCTTCCTGGGCCAGGGCTCAAACCTGTGTCCTCCTGCATTGGCAGGCGGATTCTTAACCACTGCGCCACCAGGGAAGTCCCAAACCCGGTTCTTACATTCACTTCAGTTCTGTTACCTTGTTTCTGACCGTTCATTTCTCCTGAGCAAGGGGGCTGCCACTCCCTGGCTCCTTCCCCAAGTTGTCCTGCCTCCTAGCCTGTCCCTTCCCAGGGACTTGGCTATCTGAGCTGCTGCTTGCCTCAGCCAAGCCCCTTGGAAAGACTGGACACCACGCTTGGAATTGGTTTCATTTTCCTTTATTTTTTTAAAAAAGCCCCTAAGTTCTATGGCTTCCAGGAAGCATCAGAGAAACGGAACTGCCATTTCTGTACACTTTTTGTAAAGCAAGACCTAGACGCACACGCGGGGCACCCCCAGTTGCTCTGCCCTCAGCACGCGGGCCCCGGGGGACCACGGGGGCCGCATCGACGGGCTGCCCGCTCCGCACGCACCTGCGGGGCTCGGATGGGCTTTAAGGCGCTTGTCTCCACGGCTCGGCCGGCAGCGCAGAGCGACACAAGGAGCCTGCGGGCACGCGCCGCCCACGGGCCACGCGGTAGCCACCCCGAGTTCCAGGCCGGCGGCTCCACGAGCAGGTGCGCAGGACCCCCGCGGGCCGCGCCCGCCGGCCTAGGCTTTGGTGCAGCATTTTGGTTGGGGGCCGCTCCCATCCCGCCTTCCCCTTTGGTCTGGGGAGGCCCAGGGCGGGCTCACCCCTGGCAGCAACGCCCCGCAGCGCCCCCTCGAGAAAACGGCCTTTGGATCGAGGGAGACAAGCTGCACTTTATGACACTAACGGGCGAGCGGCGGGCTGGACGGAGGCGGCCACGCTACTCACTCAGCAGACGCGCAGGGGCACAAGGCAGGGCGGCCGCTGTGGTTTTCTCTCTTCCTTGTTTTAAATAGTTAATGCTCTCGGAGGGGAGGACTAGACACAGGTGTAGAAATCTCGGCCAAAGTCTTACGTGAAGGAAGTGACCCCACGTGGGGGCCGGCAGCTCTGCCGGGCCTGCAGTCTGCGTCCGGCGGTGGCCACGCGGCCGTGGACAAGCGGGCCCCGAGGGGCTGCAGCGGGAGGCTTCAGAGGCCACTGCCCCGGGGTCACTTGTGTCGCTGCAGAGATTTTCTCTTCCTCCTCTTGAAGAAACAGCAGCACCTGGAAGGGGCGGGCACAGGCTAGGAGGCGGCGCAGGCTGCGAAAGGGGGTGCAGGCTGGAGAAGAAGGGGATGGGGGGGACGGGCACAAGGGGGGGGGACGGGCACGGGGGGGGGACGGGCACGGGGGGGGGACGGGCACGAGGGGGGGGGACGGGCACGGGGGGGGGAATGGGCACGGGGGGGGGAACGGGCACGAGGGGGGGGGACGGGCACGGGGGGGGGGACGGGCACGAGGGGGGGGAACGGGCACGAGGGGGGGGAACGGGCACGAGGGGGGGAACGGGCACGAGGGGGGGGGAACGGGCACGAGGGGGGGAACGGGCACGAGGGGGGGGAACGGGCACGGGGGGGGAACGGGCACGGGGGGGGGAACGGGCACGGGGGGGGGGGAACGGGCACGAGGGGGGGGGAACGGGCACGAGGGGGGGGAATGGGCACGAGGGGTTGGGCCCAGGGAGTCCCAGCCCCCAGCGACCGCGGGGGCCTTACTTGGTGTCGTCGGCCACCTCCACCTCTGCGGGGGCCGTGATGGGGGCGTTGGAGTGGCCAGCGGTGGGGTCGTCGGCATTCAGCTCCCCGTTCGTGGAGTTCAGTGCCTGCAGGGCAAGAGGGGCAGGGGAGTCCTGTAGGCCCTGCTTTGCCCCCCCCCACGCTGCTGGGGTCCTCGGCCGGCCCCTCACCTGGTTTTTGCTGTATAGCAGGGCTTTTTCCCGAACCTGAGGCTGCGAGGGCAGGTCGGTGTGGACCGTGCCGATGGGCGTGGGCTGCAAGGGGGCAGGATGCGGCTGAGGCCCGGCAGCCACCCCCCCGCCCCCACGTCACGTGCCAGCCACCCCCGCCCCCGAGCACAGGGGCTTCAGGGTCCTTGCCAGCTGCCCCCACGCGCCAGGGGCCCCTCCCGCGCCAGCCCCCTCCCCCCCCCCACCACGTACCAGGGGCTTCCCGGCCCAGTCGTACTCGTAGTCGAACACGAAGCCGCTGCGGTCAAAGAGGTCGGTGAAGAGCTTGCGCAGGTAGTCGTAGTCTGGCTTCTCGAAGAAGTCCAGGCGCCGCACGTAGCGAAGGTACGTGGCCATCTCCTCTGCGGACAGCGACAGGGCTGGGGGGCGTGGAGGAGCGGGGGCGGGCGGCACTGGGCAGGGGGTCTGCGGGGAGCGCGGGGGCCGGGGGGCAGACCCTCACCTGGGAAGCTCTCACAGAGCACCTCGATGGGCGTGGCCCGCTTGGTGTCCCCGATCTTCTGGTAGCGCTCCTTGAGCGTGTCGGCCTGCAGGGAGAGCGCGGTCGGCACCGAGGCGCCGCCCGCGGGAGACCCCCATCCCCGCCCCGGCCCCGGCGCGCCCACCTTGAGCCCCTGCCAGGGCAGGCTGCCGCGCAGGAAGTACATGAACATGTGGCCCAGCGCCTCCAGGTCATCACGGCGGCTCTGCTCTGCGGGGGGGATGGCAGGTCAGCGCGGCCCTCGCGCCCCCCCGCCCACCCCGCGCGCCGCTCACCCTTGCCCAGGTGCGTGTTGATGCTCATGTAGCGCGCTGTGCCCGTCAGGCTCTTGTGCTCGCGGTACGGGATGTGCTTCTTGGTCTCGGGGTCGATGTACTCCTTGGCCAGGCCGAAGTCGATGATGTGGATGGCGTGCTGCCGCTTGGTGCCCGGTCGCCCCACCAGGAAGTTCTCGGGCTTCACGTCGCGGTAGATGAGGCTCTTGGTGTGCACGTACTCCATGCGCGTGATCTGCGGGCGGGCGGGCCTCAGCGGGCTCCCTCTGCCCTGCCCACCTTCCCTCTGCCGCCCCACAGCGCCCGGCCCCCTGCCCTCCCGCGGCCCGCACCAGCTGGATGGCGATCATGAGCACCGTCTTGAGCGTGAACGTGCGGTCGCACAAGTCGAACAGGTCCTCCAGGCTGGGTCCGAGCAGCTCCAGCACCATGGCGTTGTACTTCCCGCACGGGCCGAAGTAGTAGACCTGAGGGACGCCCTCTGCGGGTGGAGGACACACAGACTCACGCGACGCCCGGGCGGGCTCCCCCTGCGCTCCCACACCCGGCCCCGGGGTACCTGCGGCGCTGAGCTGCTTGTAGAAGCGGTACTCCAGGTGCAGCTGTGGCGCCCGGGACTTGATGGGCTCCTGGGAGGGACGAGGGGACGCATGGATGTCACGCAGGGCGCGGTCCTGCCCTCCTCCCGGCCCGTGGGGACAGCCTCCGCTGGGGGCCGGCGAGGGGCCAGCCCAGCCCGGGCTGGGGACTGGGGGCAGGGGGCAGGACCCGGACTCACCAATTTGATAGCTACGTATTCATTTGTATAGAGATTCTTTCCTGTGGGAGGAGAGGCACGTCAGGTCGGCAGGACCCCCAGCACACAGGAGACCGCTCACGACCCACCCCTCCAAGGGGCACCTCCTGTTCCGCGGCAGCCCTCCTTGAGCGTGGCCCATCCCTCCCGGACCTGGAAGGGAAAAGGATGGGCCCATCCCTCCCGGGCTCGCAAGGTACTCCCATCGGCCGTGGGAACCCCCATCTGCCCCCGCACCCTCATCTCCTGGGCCCCCTCCCTGCCGTCCTGCCCTCTCCTCCAGCACCGCCCCCCAGGCCAACCCTGCCTCCGCCCACTCGGGGCTGCTCCCAAGTCCTCTGCGGGATCCTTCCCGCCAGCACGCCAACGCGCTCCAACTTCTCCCATCTAAAAAAGTGAAAACACAACAAAGAGTCCTGGTGACCCCAAGGCCTTTCTTCAGCTTCAGCCGCAGGGAACCTGGAGGAGACATCACACCCCTCCCACACACCCTCCCCACCGTCCCCAGACGCTCTGTGAGGCCCCCCCGCCGCCTGACCTGCGCTCACCGCTCCGGCCTCTAGGGACCCCCGAGGGCGCCCCCCATGCCGTAACGCCAGGAACTCCGGCCTTGAGCTGTACATGTCCAACGGACAAGCCCCGCCCCCTCGCTGTGAAGCAGGGGCCCCGGCCAGGAGCCCATCAGGAGGGAGCGTAACCTGCGTCCTCAGCTTAGACAGACATGCCTGGGGCAGGACGTCTCCCGCGGCCCATCGCTGGCCCACCCGGACCTCCAGGTGCCCACGGAGAACAAGCCACGGCGCTCAACCTCACGAAACCGCAAGAACACAAGCTCCAGAACCCGGCGGAGCTCAGCGTTTCACCTGCCACAGTTCCTACCACTGGCTGAGCCCCAGAGAGGGCGGCCCCAGCCGCTGGGCGGCCCTCTGCACGCACAGTGAGCGCCGTGTACACCGCTCCACCCTCTCTGCCCCTCCCACCTTTCCAGGTCCTCAGCCCCGACTCAGCCCCACGGTGCGCTGCTCCTCCAGGCGACCTCACGCCCGAAGTGCCGTGCTGCTGCATCTTATTTCTGAGAGGATCCAGTGTGGGAAGAGGCCTCAGCCTCCTCTCCATCCCACTGCAGTGGGACAATCTGGGAGACAGCTGCACCAGGCCGTTCCGCCCCACCCACGGGTGGCCAAGACACAGGTGTGTACGACCCCACGAGCCGAGGTCGGGGGCCCGCATGCCTGTCAGTCAGTCCCCCGGGTCCCTGCCCATCCCGGGTGTCTCATCACTGTGGTGCCTGGCCTGGAGTCTTCAGCTCAGCCTCAGCTCCTCCAGGCCCTTGGTTTCCATCCCAGTCTATAGAGTCAGCTGGTCCCCAGACACCTGCAGGGGTGGCCCCGAGTCTGCAGAAAACCATCCCGTCCACGTCCCCAGAGTTAACTTCTCTCAGCGACGTTCTTAGCGCTCAGCGTAGAGACAGTGTGCGGCCTTTGTTAGATTTATTCTGGAGGCACCTGAGGGGTTTTGGTGCTCTTACACGATCGGGACTATTCTTAAATTTTTATTTTCCAATCGTTGCTCCAACAGAGAAATACAGTTGATCTGTGTTGGTATATGCAGCAGCCTTACTAAACTCATTCCTTTCTAATTGTTTACTGAAAGACCACTCTGGCCTCCGCACGTGGACAATCAAGCCGTCCGAGACAGGTCACAGCTGTGTTTCTTCCGCTCCCGGCTTTCTTCCTCTGCTCCGTTCACTGCCACCGTGCGGAGGGGGTGCCCGCAGGGGCCCCTCCTGCAGATTCCACTCCCTCGGTTACTACGAGTAAAAGGCACCCAGCGGCAGAGAAAGAAAGTGCCCATCTAGTCCTCGTTCTCATTTTCATTAAATAACAGGCATGCCTCTTGTGTTTCCCCTCAACATTTTATTATGAAAGTTTCACACATTTCAGAAAAGCGGGAAGAGCTGTGTGCAGGGAGCCCCACACCCTGGCTGCCTGGGTCACACAATTTGCGATTGCTTTGTTCTGTTGCACAGCTGCGCAGCTATCACCTGTTCATCTCATTTTCAGATGCATCTGGACGTTGCAGACCTCAGTACCCTGCCCCCTAAACACTGCAGCCTGCAGATCAACTTCGATTTGTACTTAGTGCTTGTCTTTCCCTTGGGAGGAGGCATTTACCTGGGAAACGCACAGCATTTGATGAGCTTTGGCAAATGCGTGCTCCTGTGCCACCCCGATCCCGTGAGGACAGAGCGCGTCACCGCCACCTCACCTCCCGAGCGGCGGAACCACCGCACATGCTCCCTGCTCCTTGGGGTTCCCTGCACACGCATGACGCGGCTCGCTCTGGCTTCCTGCCCGGGCGCGTCCGTCGCAGCACGGACACACCTGGCCCGTCTCCAGTGTCCGTTACTGAACGCTGCACACGGGCCTTCCTGCGAGGGTCGGGTCACTTCTCGGGCAGGTTTGCTGGCTTGTGCTGCGCACGGAGCAGAAGTCCTGTCCGGGGCCAACAAGGCGAGGCGCCCTCCACGCCCCCCAGCCGCTTGTCCGTCTGCTTCTGGGAGGTGTCTGTTCAGATCTCTTGCCCAGTTTTAATCGCAGCACCTGTTTTTTTATTACTGACCAAGCTGTTGTCTTCTCCTGCGTCCTGGGTACCAGCACTTTGTCCAATGGTGCTCAGCAAATAGCACCTCCCAGTCTGTGGCTCGCCTACTCGCACTTTTTTTTTTTTTATTTAATTTTACTTATTTTTGACTGCTTTGGGTCTTCGTTGCTGTGTGCGGGCCTTCTCTAGTTGCAGTGAGCGGGGGCTACTCTTCGTTGCAGTGCCCGGGCTTCTCATTGCGGTGGCTTCTCTTGTTGCGGAGCTCGGGTTCTAGACACGCGGGCTTCAGTAGTTGTGGCACGTGGGCTCAGTAGTTGTGGTGCGAGGGCTTAGTTTCTCTGTGGCATGTGGGATCCTCCCGGACCAGGGCTCGAACCCGTGTCCCCTGCATTGGCAGGCGGATTCTTAACCACTGTGCCACCAGGAAAGTCCCCCTACTCGTGCTCTTAACATTTTTGGATATTTAAACTTTGATGATGTCTAACTGATCCTTTCTGGTAATTGGTCATCTTATTCTGTGTCTTGGTCAAGAAATCTCCTGTTTTGACTGTGCATGTGGGGAAGCCAAAGTCCTGGAGTCCAGCTGAGTTTAAGGTGAGAGTGTGTGTGTGCGCACGTGCACGCGGGCATCTGAAGTCTGGATTTACAGTTTCCCGGGGACCTCGGGTGCTCCAGGCTCTGAGCCTCACCCACAGCCAGCTCAGCAGTAGGTGTGAAAAGTGGGAGAGTCTGCAAGGCCTGACAGAGAACGCCTCCGGGGGGCCATGAGCAGAAGGGAGATGCCGGGGCTGCACAGGGCAGGAAGACGCTGGAGCCTCCACCATCCAGAGCACGGAGGCCGCCCTGAACTCCCCAGACATTTGGCTGAGAACCCAGAAAGCCCACACACTGGGAGGGGGCAACTCCAGCCCTTGAGTAATGCCTGCTCGCCACGCACCTTATCAAAGCTGAAAAAAACAGTCCCTGATGGGGTCAAGATGAGTCACCAGGATGAAGCATGATCCAGACCTCACGTGTGGCACCCACATTGTCCAACACACAATAAAACATCACTAGACATGTGAAAAAAGGAACAGCACTGCAAGAAGGAAAAACAGCGTCAAAGGCACCACAGACGCTGCATTTAAAATAGCTACTGCAAAAGGGAACGCTCCTACACTGTTGGTGGGAATGTAAATTGGTGCAGCCACTGTGGAAAACAGTATGGAGGTTCCTCAGAAAACTAAAAAGAGAATTACCATATGATCCAGCAATCCCACTCCTGGGCATATATCCAGACAAACCTCTAATCCAAAAAGATACATGAACCCCTGTGTTCATTAGCAGCATTATTTACAACAGTCAAGACATGGAAACAACCTAAATGTCCATCAACAGAGGAATGGAGAAAAAAGATGTGTACACACACACACACACACACACACACACACACACAGTGGAATACTACTCAGCCATAAAAAAGAATGAAATAATACCATTTGTGGCAACATGGATTGACCCAGAGATTAGCTCATTAAGTGAAGCAAGTCAGAAAGGGAAAGACAAACACCATATGATAGCACTTATATGTGGAGTCTATCTATGAAACAGAATCACAGACATACAGGACAGACTGGTGGTTGCCAAGGAGGAGGGGTTGGGGGAGGGATGGAGTGGGAGATTGGGGTTAGCAGATGTTAGCTAAGACATCAGCAGATACAACAAGGTCCTACTGTATCGTACAGAGAACTACATTCAGTATCCTATGATAAACCAATATGAAAAAGAATATTTAAAAAAGAATATATGTATAACTGAATCACTTTGCTATACAGCAGAAATTAATACAACATTGTAAATCAACTATACCTCAATTTAAAAAAAGCTGGGACTTCCCTGGTGATCCAGTGGTTAAGAATCTGCCTTCCAATGCAGGGGATGCGGGTTCGATCCCTGGTCAGGGAACTAAGATCCCACACGCCTCAACTAGACAGCCCATGCGCTCTGGAGCCTGCACGCCACAACTAGAGAGAAGCCCATGCGCCACAACTAGAGAGAAGCCCGTGCACTGCAACAAAGATCCCGCATGCCGCAACTAAGACCCAATGCAGCCAAAAATAAATAAGTAAAATAAATATATCTTTTTAAAAAGCTATTCCAAGTGTGTTCGAGGATTTTAAGGAAAAGATGGGCAAAATGAACAAGCAGATGGGAAATCTCAACAGAATAAGGAAATCAAATGGAAGTGAAAAATACCGTGTATCAAATGAAAAATTCAGTGGATGTATCAAATAATATATTGGACGCTGCAGAAAAAAAACAAGGGTGAGCTTACAATAAGGCAATAAAAACTATCCAGGCTGAAGAAAGAAAAGAGACTGAAAAAAAAACTGAGAGGAACCTGAGGGACCTGTGGGACAGCATCAAACACTCCTAATGTGTGACTGGAGTATGAGAATGAGAGACGAAACAGAGGCAGAAAGAACATTTGAGGTAATGATGGCAAAGTTTTTCCAAATTTAATAAAAGAGTGTTAATATACATATCCTAGAAGCGCAATGAACCCAAAGCAGGATAAACAGAAAACCACACCTAAATTAAGGCCGAATCAAAATCTGAACCCAGAGATAAAAAGAAAATCTTTGAAACAGGCACAAGACAAGACATACTATATACAGGAGAACAGTGGTCAACAGGAGTCATCAGGGAAATGCAAATAAACTCCACAGTGAGGCACCACTTCACACCCGCTAGCACGCTCCAAATGGAAAAGCCTGACAACTCCAAGTGTTGATGAGGATGTGGGATACTGAGAACCTTCACACGCTGCCCGCGGGAGTGTCAAGTGGTACGACTGCTTTGGAAACCAGCCTGGCAGTTTCTCAGAAGCACACGTGACCCAGCACTTTGATGAAAACACTTGTGCACGAGACTTGAAGAAGGGTGCTCAGGGCAATTTTATTCACAACACCCCAAATCTGGGCACAGTCAAATGTCCCTGAGCAGGAGAACGCACGAACAAAAGGGGGTGCAGTCATACAAATGGACAGAGTAACAAACAGAGACTAACTGCAGGCCCAGAAAACCACATGCACTGAGGAGGAGCCTGGCAGGAAAGAACACAGTTGCCCCTCGGCCTCCAGGGGAATGCTTCCAGGAGCCCCAGAGGATACCGAAATCTGCAGCTGCTCCAGCCCCTGACATGAAACCGCACAGCACAACCAATACAGTCAGCCCTCTGTACCGCGGGTTTCGCATACCGAGGTATGGAGCAACAACCAAACCTTGATTCTTAAAAAGCGTTTTAAGCCAAAAGCCGCTACCCCCGCAGTCCCCAGCACACGCTCCACCATCTGTTTACCCAGACCTGTGCTGTTCAGGCTGCGGCTCCCAGTGCCAAGGCCAGAACCCAGGACAGCCATCTGGGTCCCCAAAGCCACAAGGGGCACCCCCAGGCTGTAGGACAGGACTGGGCCGGGGGACGTGAGTGTGCGTGTGCCAGCCGGTGTGCGTATGCGCACACACACGTGCACACGCTAATGGGGCAGCAGGGTTGGGTCGCGGAAGCCCCATCAGGGGAAGCTGAAGAGTCGGCCACCGTGCAGCGCAGGTCGGGCTGGGCACGCGGGGCCCCGCACTCTGGGGAGGGCGCCCCGCACTCTGGGGAGGGCGCCCCTCTCTCCCACGCCTCCACCCTTCCCATGAGCAGTTTGGGCCCCCGCTGCTGACAGCCCACTGGCTCAGAAACCCAGAGCCCAGGGCAGTGAGGATCCGCTGCTGAGCCCCATCCCAGCGCCTCTGGCACGGCCAAGGTTCAGGCTCAGGACGGGCCTCTCCTCCCAGCCTTGCGGGGCCGCTGGGCGTCTCAGACACCAGCAACACCAGCTGACAGACAGACACGGACCACTAGACGGGGGCTGGGGGTCGCCCACCACTAAGCTCCAACCACTAAGTGCTGTGCAGGAGATGCCCCTGGACCCCCAGCTCCGCGTCGCCATCCTCCCGAGCTCTGTGGGCCTGGAGCCCCCGGCACGACCGCCCCACAGCTGTCGGGGTCCAGCCCTCTGCAGCGCCTCCTCGGGGGGCGGGGGACAGAAACCCACAAGCGCTTACCTGCGTTCCCAGCCCTCACGACCACCCCCGCCCCCGCGTCCCCGGAAGTGAACGAGCGGGGCTCACCTAGCCGGAGCTCCCCGAAGTTGCCACAGCCTATCTTCTTCCCGACCCGGAAGTTGGGGCCCACCATCAGGACCCCCGAGCTGGTCCCCGAGCTCCGGACGCCGTGGCTGCTCCGGCTGGCGGCCTTGGACATTCTCCGGCCCTCCTCCGACTCCCCTTTCCCTCCTTTCTTGTCAAAATCCATAAGTTTGTGGTACCCTGGCCTCTCCACGGTGACTCTGCTGCCGTGCAAATCCCGGCTCCACGGAGACCTGCGGTCGCGGTGGCTCTTCGGGGCTAGCGCCCCATGGCGCCCAGCGGGCTCCTGCTAGTGAGACACGGGCGCTTGCAAGGGCCCGGCCGCAGCGCTCATCTTGGTGGCCTCGGGGTCACGCATGAGGGGAGGACACATGCTGCTGACGGGTCCCGGGGGCTCAAATCTCGTGGCTCTCGGCTGCAGGAGAAACAGAGGCGCGGGTTAGAAGGCCACAATGCACGCGCCCGCCCGCCCACCCGCCACGCACCCCGGGGCCCAGAGCACAGCCTGGCCGGGGACCCGGGACTGGACGTTAAGTGGTGGCGGGACCGCGTTCTGGAAAGATCTCTGACATGCAGGTGCGACCTGTGACCTTCTGGGGGCAGAGGGGAGGGAGGCTCGTGCAACCTGTGACCTTCTGGGGGCAGAGGGGAGGGAGGCCCGGGCCTCCGAGAATTCCACGTGCCGCCTGCCGGCCCACCCCAGGCTAGAGGACGGCTGTGCTGGGAGAGGAGACGCCTAGTTGAGCAACAGAGGCCCCAGCCCTGCTCCTCAGAAGAGGACAGGTGCAGAGCAGAAAGTGCCCGAGGCTAGGAGACAGGCCCCTGCCACAGACCCGGGGGGCCTCCGAGCTGCCTCTCCCCCACCCCACCCCTGCCCAATATCCAGGTGACATCAACATCCCTGGGCCTCGTTCCAGGAGCCCGTGACCCTGTGGTCAGGTGGGTGACCGGCTGCTGCTGCGGGAGAGTGAGCAGGCAGGAGGGGCTGCGAGGGCCCCGAGGGCAGGCAGATGGGCTCTGAGCCTGACGGGGCTGGCTGGACACGTGCCCCCAAGGCGAGTCCGGCCTGGGCTCTCCAGCAGAAAGCTGCGCTGTGGCGGGAACGGCGGGCACCCCGATAGCCCTCCGGGTTACAGGGAGGGGCTGGCCACCCGAGCTGGGGGGTGCGGATACACCCCCAAGGTCTGTCTGTGGGGCCGGCTTCTCCCTCCTCCCACCCCCATGTGGAGTAGTCACCCTGCAGCTCAGACGGACGGGGCTCTCCCCTGCCAGCTGGCCGAGCCTCTCAAGCCGCCCCCTCCTCTCAGCGAGGGTCACAGGCCCTCCCACAGCGCGGCGCCCTCCTACAGGCCCTCGCCTCCTCCTGTCCCCTCTGGCCAATTCTCACGCCAAAGCCACAGAACCGCTTTAGAAAGAAAACGCTAACCTGCTCCTATAACGCCTCCCCATGCCCTCTGCCTGCCCAAGCTCCCCCCAGCCCAGAGTGGCCACTGCGAGGCTCACACCTGTGCTCCCCTCCCCACCAGGCACTCAAGGGCTGACACCTGGTGGAGGCCACGCCCCCCTGAACGTCTGCAGGGGCGAGGAGGGGTGAGGGGAGGTGAGGGCCCTGCCCACGGTCGTTGGCTCTTCACGCCAGGTAGGCGGACCAGCTGCAGCTCATCCACAGCCCATGAAGGCACCCGAGGGGCCCCCGGCGGGCTGTGGCAGGACCAGCACTGAGGCCTGGTGCCCTGGGGGGGCGATGAGGGGGTCGCCTCCCACCCCCGTGGGTGCCCGAGCCCCCAACTGGCCGCCCACATGGCCCCCAGCGTCCCCACCTACCACCAAGGGCCTGGCCGGCACAGATGGACGGAAGGGCCAGCCAGCCACCGTGTGTCACCGACAGCACAGGTGCCAAGAGTCGCAGGCCGAGGACAGGCCCGAATGAGGGGACCTCTGGCCATGTACCCAGAGGCAGGCCCACAGCCGGCAGGATGGGGTGGGGGGAAGCTCACACACGCGTGCACACGCCAGTCCGTGCTCGGCACCCACGCAGGTCATCGCTGCCTGGGGGGGGGACGTGCAGGGCCAGAGCAGCCAGAGCCCGGGAGCCCAGGAGATGCCCAGACAGGCAGGGGCCCAGGCTTCAGGACAAACCTCACCGTTTAAGGCCGGCAGCTTCCCAACCACATGGACGGTGTGTGTGGACAATCCGACCCCAATAAGAACTGCGCGCCCAGCTCCACCGCTGCCTGGGGTTCCCGCCAGCTGACACCCCAGCACCGCAGCCGCGCCACCCGAGCAAGGGGCCGGCCCGGGGCCGCGTGCGCACGGCTCCGACCGCCAGCAGCACGCCCCCGCCCAAGACCAGCGCTGTCCGCGCCTGTGGACGACACACTGGTCGCTGGCCAAGCGGTGCCCCTGCTCGGGTGGCCACCCGTCTGTCTCCACCTTCACTGGCTGCACTCACAGGAGATGGACCTGAGCCGAGGGGACGCCACAGGGGCACTGCAGGCCCAAAGGCAGGCAGGGAGGGGCGTGGCCGAGGAACCGGGCCCTGGACAGAGCAGGCCGCTCCCCACACTCTCGGCGTCTCAGGGCTTCCGACCCACGGGCCAGGCTGCTCCCCACCTGTAAGCGGTTAGTTCCCTGTGGGGGGCGGGCGGGGGGACAGCTGTTCACCATCAGGAATTTGGGAGTCGACTGGGAACAGCCATTACAAACTTACAAGGAAATAGCTACATTAACAACAAAGGAAATAGTGGGACCTCCCCGCTGGTCCAGTGGCTAAGACTCCACGCTCCCAATGCAGGGGCTCTGGGTTCGATCCCTGGTCAGAGAACTAGATCCCACATGCCGCGCGGCACGGCCAAAATAAATAAAGTGGACAGTTCAACGGTTCTTACTGAACCACGGCTTATGCTTGCAGAGTTGTGCTACAATCACCTCAAATTCTAGCACATTCCATCACCCCAACAAGAAGCCCCGTCCCCATCAGCAGTCACCTCCTCCCCCTCTCCCCAGCCCCTGACAACCAGGAACCCACTCTCTGTGTCTGTGGATCTGCCCGTTCTGGACGTTTCCCATCAGTGGAATCACACACCGTGGGTCCTTCTCCGTCTGGCTTCTCTGAGCATCGTGTTCTCAGGGTCCGTCCACGAGTGTCAGGGCTTCTGTCCTTCTCGTGGCGGAGGGATGCTGCTATGTGTGGAGGGCACGCTCAACCACGGGAGGACACCTGGGCTGTGCCCGCCTTCGGGCTGCAGTGAACTGTGCGGCCGGGGTGTTTGTGTGCAGCCCCCAGGAGACGAGTGCTGTCTCCCGGCTCAGACGCAGGCTGCAACTGCTGGGTCAGGTGGAAGCTCTATTTTAATTGCCGGAGGAGCTGCCCCCCTCCCGCGCCCACCCACGCCCTCTGCATCCCCCGGCATTGCTGCCGCCCGGCTTTGGGACAGCTGCCCGGGACGTGGGGGTCCCGCTTCACCTCCGGGCACACGTCGCTCCCAGTGCCCGTGCCAGCGCCGGACACGCGCTCATCTCACGGGTGCCTGTGGAAAAGGCACCTAGCAGCGGGGAAGGTGCACACAGGGACCAGGTGGAGCCAGGCTCGGAGCGGCCGGACGCCTGACCACACAGGAGACTGTGCACACGACTCACTTCTGGAGCTGCCGAGAGGCCAGATGGAGCAGGACCAGGCAGGGGGCAAACGCTCCCTGAGATGGGAACCAGCCAGCGTGGGATTCCTGCAGAAAACTGAAGCCACAGCTCCTGGTGCCCGGCCCCCTACGTCTGCTGTTTCGAGACCTACACACACGCAGCGAGCCCGTACCCTGTACTCCCTGGGCACCTTGTTCCCGGACCACACGCCTGGACACGCTACCCTCATTCCTCTGAAATCCTCCCGGATTCCATAGAGAGGGAACACCAAAATCTACAGGCCACCCTGCTGATGGACACTTAAGGGTGGTTTCCAGCCGGATTTTCTTTCCTGTCAGAAAGAAATTAAAAACACACGCCTGGGGACTTCCCTGGTGGCGCAGTGGTTAAGAATCCTCCTGCCAATGCAGGGGAAATGGGTTCGAGCCCTGGTCCGGGAAGATCCCACGTGCCGTGGAGCAAATAAGCCCGTGCGCACAGCTACTGAGCCTGTGCTCTGGAGCCCGCCACAACTACTGAGCCCACACACCGCAACTACTGAAGCCTGTGCGCCTAGAGCCCGTGCTCCGCAACAAGAGAAGCCACCGCAGTGAGAAGCCTGCACACCACAATGAAGAGTAGCCCCCGCTCGCCACAGCTAGAAAAAGCCCAATGCAACCAAAAATAAATCAAAAAAAAAAAAAAACACAGGCCTGTGCACACACATGCAGGCACGCCAGAGGCGGATGTAAAACCCACGGGAATTTCAAAGATTAAAAGGTGACCCCTGCGTTCTCCCAGCTCCTCGGCTCCACTCCCCGAGGACGCCCCGGGCACTCCCGCCAGGCACTCCCGCCTGCAAGCTGCAGAAGCAGCCAGTGTGCGGGGCAGGCGGACGCCAGCAGCAGGCCACCATGGGGCCGTGAGCTCAGGGGGACGCACACACAAGCGGGAGGGGACGAGCGCGGAGGTTCTTAGGGAGCCTCTGAGGGTGGTCTCCACGCAGACGAGGCCAGGAGGACTGGGCGCGCCGCGCCAGTGCGGGGCGGGTGGGCGGGCGCCTCGCAGTCCCGCGTCCCGCCACCGTGACCCACGCACCCCCGCGGGTAGGGATTCAGGTCTGGGTCCCGCTTTGTGCAAGCAGCTTTTATGGGGAAGGGGGCCCCGACACTGCCCAGCCCCACAGCACACACAAGCAACCCCTCCCAGGGCCCCACTCCTCTGTACTCCAAGCCCACCTGCCTGGGAGCCCTGGCCCGGCCACTGGCACCTGGCTCCCTAGCAGGCCTCCTTTCCGGGCTGCGACCCCCTCTTTCAGGCCATGTAGGACGTGCTCTCGGCCCCAGCCCGAGATCCACAGAGGCATGGCCTTCGCCTCCGCCTGGCCTCACATCCCCAGGTGCAAACCCTTCCGAGCCCACGGAACCTCTGACGGCCACAAAGCCACGAGACACGCCCCCTCGGGCTTGTTTGGAAGCGCCCCTACCCCCAGGTGCTCACTCCCAGGCCCTCGCTCCCAGCCCCTGCAGGACGCAAGACTCAGGGTCCGGCGACACTCCCCTTGGCAGACCCTTCTCCTCTGCCACCTCCTGGGATGGCTCGTGTTAGGTGAGCGCTTACGCCGCGCCCAGGGCTCGGGCAGCAGTGGGCTCCCAGCCACACCCCCAGCGGCAGGCCTGTTCTCCCGCTCACACGGTCCAGCAGGGGGCCCTCCAGCCAGCGCGGAGAGGCACGTTCGCGAGCACACCTGCGGCAGCCAGCGGGCCAAGGGTCCAGGAGGCGCTGTGCAGAGACGGGCATGACCGGGCACAGCAGGGAAGGGGCTCTGTGTGAGCCGCAAGCCTGAGCACAGCCCGCGTTGACAGGGGCTGCGGCGCTAGGCGCACCGTGTTGGCCCCCACGCCCCGACGTCCACGGGGCTCCCGGCGGGCAGCCAGGGGCAAAACCAGAGACCCTGGTGTGTGTACTCCCCACCCTGGCCCCCAGCCCACACGCGATGCCAGAGGCCCCACCGCAGCTCACCCGGCCGGGCCCACAGCAGCTGAGCAGGCGTGTGGCCACCGCGGGGAGGCGGGTGAGGAGTCCTAGACCCTGAGCCTCCCAGGGACAGGACGCCAGCCCTGCTCACCCCATGAACGAGAGCAGCCACCCCCAGCACGCACGGAGAGGTCGCCCCACCATCCACATGACGGTTATCCTGGGTCCCCTCCTGACCTCAGGGGGGACGGCAAGAGCGAGTCCCCCGCTGACCTGGGGGGAGCAGGGGTAACAGAGAGTGGACACAGGGCTAAAACCAGAGCCAAACGTTGCCAGGAGCCTGGGAGGCTGCAGGTGCCCCCCGGCACACCTGGGGGACTGGGAGGCAGGTGTGTGTGATGCCAGCCCTGATGCAAGCGCCGAAGCTAAAACTCATCATGGGTGGGGGGGTACTCAGTCCTTGACCCGATCCTAAAACAAAGCCAGTCTCGACCCAACCAACATGGCCCTCAGGTCCTCCCAGGGGCACCTGGACTCTCCTCCCACGCAGGGAAGGCCCTACAGGGGTGTGGGCTCTGCTCAGACCCTCATGGCCAACTTAAATTCCACAGGCCCCGCTGAGCCCCGACCCACCCCCCTCGCCGCCCCAGGCCAGTCCCCAGGCGGCCCCTGGCCTGCCTTCCAGCTCAGGTGAGTTACCTGCCGTGTTCTTTGGGGGGTCCTCCATCTCGTCAGGGCCCAGGCCAGGTCCCCCTCGCGGAGGCCCCGGGAACCCCCTTCTCTGAGCGCCTCCACCCAGTGATGTCACAGTCCCTGGCCGACATCACGGGCACAGCCCTGGCCCAGAGGCAGGGCCAGTCTGGGGCGGAGGTGGGCAGCCTCCCTCCTGGGGGCGGCCTCTCGGAGGCTGCCCGGCTCCACCGCACACGGCAGGCCCTGGTGGGTGCCGCCTGGAAAACGCCGGGACTCTGGTGGGATCGCGGCTGCGGCCCCCTTGAGGCATCTCCGGACACGTGTGTCCCTCCATCAGGCTGAGCCCCTTTCCGTCCCACGGGGCCTTGGTGACACGCGTAGGGAGGGCCTCCTCCCCAGGGTCACCTAGAGCCGGGGTTGGCGCCCCAGCAGCCGTGAGCACCCCGAGCGTCAAGTCTTGGTGCCTATGCACCGCTCCCCAAGAGGGACCCGGACCCTGGAGACGTGCCGGCCCTGGGGCCGCAGCCTAGAAGCTTGAGGTCACCGCAACATGGAGTTACAGCACAGAGTTAGGAAGTGGCCCTAAAACAGTGACCAGCCCCTGGGACGAGGTCGACACCGAAATGAATTAGGCAGAAATGGGTCACAACACACTGACCCATACAGACAGTGGAACACAACTCTGAGTAGACGGGGGAGGAAGCGGCACCCCCCCTGGTGGAGGCTGCAGGGAACCGCCACCGGCAACGCGGAGCACGCTGAGGCCGCGGCCCGGCGTCACCTTCTTAGCTACCACGAGGAAAAGTCCGTGTGCGGCACAAGCCAGCCCGCGGCCCCGAGAGGAGGCGCAGGGCTGCTGCCCAGACCCTGCGCCCCATGGAGAAAGGTGTGGAAGGGGGCCAGACCTCACGCTCGGGGGCAGCCGCAGGCTCGGGGTCATGAAGAGCAGGTGTGGGCAGAGATGCACAGGTGCAGCCAAGTTACAGACGAGCCCAGGAGGACTGGGGAACTGAGAGCGCTTTCCTTCAAACCTCCCCACAGACTTGAAACGTTCTCACGACAGACCCCGCAGCCTCGGCCCAGAAGTCACCGGGCGCTTCTGCGCAGGAGCGACTCGAGAACCTACCGGAGGAGCGCTCGGCAGTGACCCCTGGACACGGCACCTGGGACGAGCTGAGGTGCTGCGTCGTTCGCAATGCTGGGAATGGGTGGGCCTGGGCCACGGGGCCACAGGCTCACTGGACTGTTCTCCCTACGTCTGGGCATGTTTAAAAGTCCCCCAACAGAGAGCTAAAAGGAGGACAGGAGGGGATCGGGGAGGGACACAGAAGGCGTCCGATCACGGGGACGGCGGGCGTCCAAACCCCACATGATGCCAGGTGGAACACAAGACAACTGGAGGCGCAGAGACAGGGCCGGGCCGGCCGCACGGGCATAACTGACCATCCTGCCCCAGCACACGGGCCACCCATTAACAGAAGGCAAACACACAGAAGCGCACTCAGCGGCACCGGGCACGTGCCAGGAGCTCAGCACCGCCGGGGCTGCCGCACACTGTCCTGGACGAGCAGATCTGGAAGCTTCCATCACCGCGGAGGCTGGCCTCTCCCTGCAGCCCCTCTGCCAAGGCCTTGTCCACACCTTCGCGGTGAGCTAGCCGCCCGTGGAGGGGGCAGCAGCACCCCAGCCCACATGACGGGCCCTGCGTGACCCCTCGTCCTGGGTGCTCAGATCAGCTGTGCCTGCACTGCAGCCCCGCATCGGTCCCAGGAGGGGGCTGAGCTGTGTCCCCCAAAGACACGTCCCACCCCTGGAGTCTGGGACTGTGACCTTATTTGCAAATGAGGGTGGGCCTGAAGCTGTGATGGGTGCCCTGTGAGGAGAGGAGACAGAGACAGGGAGACGGCCATGCCCCCCACCCCAGGAGAGCGGGCGACACCGGCACAGCCCGGGGGCCTGGGGCAGAGAGGACGTGGGGCAGCGTGGACTCTGGCTGAGGACGACGTATGAACACGGGCCCATCAGCTGGGATGCGGGCGGTGCCGAGGGGCTGGTCGTGGGCACACGGGGACCCTCTGAACTGATTCACAGCCTCTCTGTAAATCTAAAACTGTTCTAAAACAAAGTCTATTTAGGGACGTCCCTGGCGGTCCAGTAGGTAAGAGTCCGCCTTCCGATGCTGGGGACGCGGGTTCGATCCCTGGTCGGGGAACTAAGATCCCACATGCCGCAGGGCAACTAAGCCTGCCCACCACAACTACTGAGCCCACACGCTCTGGAGCCCATGCGCCACAACTAGAGAGAAGCCCACACCGCAAGGAAAGATCCTGCGTGCCACAACTAAGGCCCAACACAGCCAAAAATAAATAAATAAATAAATTTAAAAAATAAATAAATTCTATTTAAAAAACAACCTCCACCTCCTCTAGCAGCTCCCCCAGTACCTGCCCAGCACCCACTCCGGGCCTCACTCCAATGTCACCCACCCAGCCCCTCGAAGAGCACCACGGCACTCACCGCCATCGACAGCAGCCCGTCCACCCAACGCGCTCCCCAGGGACACAGCAGGTCCCAGGGGGGAACATGGCGGCTACTCGCTGAAAGGGGTCCGAGAGCACAAGGGGCAGAGCAGGGAGGAAACGCGAAGGCCTCTGCGGGCCAGAACGTGGGGCGGGGACACGTGCGCCGATGGAAACGATGGAAACCTGGGCTCTCAGGCCAGGTGCCGAGAGAGGCACCTGAGGGCCCGCAGAAGCGGCCTCCGCGCTCCCACAGCAAGGAAGCCACACTGCAGCCCAGGGGCTCCTCCGTGCCTTCCCCGCCCCGGCGAGCACGTGCAAACTTTCCTGAGCTCAGGAGCAGGGGGGAAAAGGGTGGGGAAGAGGGTTCTCAGCACAGTGCCTCACGTGGAGCCCCGGCTGGGCGCGGAAGGGGGGTTGCGGGGGGTGGGGGGACACGCAGACGCAGGGGCCGGAGAGACACACGAGGGAGGACATCAAGGGGCGCCCAGAGCACCTGCAAACTCTCCAGAAAACCACACCCACCGGCCCACCCAGCCAGCCCCCCACCGGGTGAGGCGTCTGGGACAAAGACCCGGCCCCTCCCCTCAGGGCCGGGGGCAGCACGAGGCAGCTGCCTCTGGGAAGGAGGCCCAGCGCCTGCCCAATGGGCCGGGCTCCTGCATCCAGGCTGGAGCCTCCGCGGTCCTCCCTCCCCACCCCCCCACCCAGACCTGGTGCACTGGGAGCTCTCCTGAGGCCCACAGGCTGCAGCAGCGGGAGGGCCGGGCCTCGGGGACACGAGCACTACCTCCCGGGGAGGAGGGCTTCGTTTCCCGTGGCGCAGCCTGAGACGGTCTCTCTCCCCGACACGGAGGAAACCCGCAGCCAATCCCGAGGGGGGCCATCCACAGCGTGTGGCTGGACCCGCTTACAAACACGCCCGTGTTGTTCAGCGGTCTGGAAGGACTTCACCGACGCGTGGCTGGTGCCCACCTCCTAGATTCTGAGCGAGTTCTCAAGACATTCCCACGCTTCGTCGTAACGTCCATTCTCCTCAATGTGCGTGTGGCTTTTGCTACTGAAAACACCAACGAGAGGACAGTGGTTTTGTGGTATCACAACTGGGGGGGCCACCTGGCCCTGTGGGGCCTGCCGGTCACTCCAGGCACTGGACGCGCCTGCTCAGAGGAGAGCAGGCGAGGGCACCAGGACCGAAGTCCATGGGCCAGCCCGTTGTCTGTGATGTCAAAGGGCAGGACCAGCCCCAGCGCCCACATGCTCCAAAGGGCTGGCATTCTGGAAAGTGCAGGGCAGTGGGAGAACGGTCTTCCAAAAGCCGGCCAGGGTTCCCAGGCTCTGAGGAGACAAAGACACCACCACAAAGGACAGACCCCAACCCAGGACAGGAGAGATGCTGGGAGAGGCCAGGACACAGAACCTAGAGAGGAAGTTGGCGGGGACGTGGACAAACGGGACCCTCACCCATGGCAGGTGGGGCAGAAGGTGGTGCAGCCGCCACGGAAAACAAGCAGCGGTTCCTCAAAAGTTAATCATGCAGTCACCACTCGACCTACTCCGTGTCCACCTGGGGCAACTGAGAACACGTCCACGCAGACCTGTGTCCGCACATCCACAGCAGCATGACTCATGATGGCCAAGAGGTACACACGACCCAGACGTCCATCAACTGAGGAGTGAATAAATAATGTGGTCCCTCCACACACGGGAACATGACTCAGCCACGAAAAGGGGTGAAGCCCTGACACTCGCTACCACGTGGATGGACCCTGAGACCACGATGCTCAGTGAGAGAAGCCAGACACAGAAGGACACACGGGGTGCGACTCCATTGATGGGAAACGTCCAGAACAGGCCAATCCACAGACACAGAGAGTGGTGAGCGGTTGTCACGGGCTGGGGAGTGACTGCTCATGGGGACATGGTTCTTTTGGGGGTGATGGAATGTTCTGGAAATGATTCTAGTGACGGCTGCACAACTTGTGAATACACTAAAACCAGCGAGGTGTGCTCGCCAGCGAACTTCATGGTCTGGGAGTCGTACCTCAGCTAAAACCAGGGGCGTGTGTGGCATCTCCACAAAGCTGTCTGGAGGGGCACAGGGCGTGGGGCTTGGCAGGCAGCCCAGAGAACAGGGTTTGTCCAGCGCAGATCAAAGTCCGACGCACACACAGCTGCCAGAGCCACGCCTCCCACTCCCGCCAGTTGAAGCAGCTTCTGTGACAGACACGCAATAAATCCTTCAGAGGAATCGAGGGGTTCATGCCCACAGGAAGTAAGAGACGCAGACACCGGCGAGAAGGTGGGGAGAGGAGGAAGGGCTGACTCACGGCCTCGGTCCTTCCCAGCAGCCCTGGATAAGGCCCCAGGGGCACAGAGGTGTCCCCACGATGGCCCAGGATGGGCTCACGCTCACCTGGGCACACTCGGGAGCTCCCTTCTCACCCCAGAACCGCCCCGCTGGCCTCTGGCCCCGCTCAGCAAGCAAGCAGCACACCGACTTTGGTCCCCCAGATCGGCCACGAGCTGGAGCAGCCTCCACTGCCCAGAGGCTGCATCAGAGTCACCAGATGCCCAGCCCACCCCCAGATGCGGAGGCCGGGGCGGGGCCTGCAGCCGCCTGGGAGCACCACCACCTCATCGCGAAGGTTGCCCTCCACACCTCGCAGGCCGGCCACTGGCCCCAACCCATTGAGGCCAACACAGCCCTGAGCCCCAGATGGTAGGCTGCCACCAGCCCGGGGTGGCCAGACGTAGATAAAAACACAGGGCACCCAGCCGACACTGAAATTTAGATAAGCAACTAATAACTTCTACTACAAGTATGTCTAACGTGCTATTTGAGGCCTATTTATACTAAGCAATTTTCGGTGGTTTGTCTGAAACTAAAATTTCACTGGGCGCCCTGCACTTTTATCAGCTACATGTGCCCATGCCTGACAGCAGCGCAGACAGCCTCTGGCAGGACTCACATTCCCAAAGGCACTGATGTTTCCTACTCAAGTCCGTGCATTTGTTAAAACCAAGCGTTTCCGATGAAAACTTAGCTTCCAAATGGTGATGAGCCACGAGTATGAAACATATACCCAAATAGGAAGGACATAAACCGCCTCAACAGTAACTTCTCATACCAATTAACATTTCAATGATCATACCTCAGAAAACGAAATTAAATGACATACACGGAGCGTCACCTGTTGCTTTCTACTTTTCAACCAGGTACCGGCACACGGTCCACCATCCACACGGCTTACATCCTGTCTGTGTTGTGGACCGGGGCTGGGGACCCTGAGAGATACCTGGGCCTCCAAAATACTCCGCACCGCCCGCAAGCTGGGTACTGTCGTGACCATTTCAGACGGGGAAGCCTAGGCTGGGGTGTGAGAGGCGCCGGGCGCGCCCTGCAGCCTGCCTGGGCAAGGGGCACTACCCAGGGGCGTGTGGGGACTGGCCGTGCTGGAGCCCCAGCTTTGGAGGGAAGGCAGTGGAGCGTCCAGGGGAGACGATCTCCTGATCGGCTCTGCCCCCTTCATCCGGCCACAGAGGAAGCCCCAACTCCCCGGGCAGCAGCCTGGAGGCCAGGGGCGAAACCAGGAGGGAGCACGAGGGTCACCCTCGGACGAGCAGCAGGGCAGCCCGAGGTGAGGGGGCAGACACTGCCCCATGGGGGGACCTTGGCCGGCCACCACGTCCGGTCCACACGAGCCGCATCCCTCTGGGCCTCCCCTCTGCCGGTCCCCTCCCCACCTGCTTCCACAGACTTCCAGCTCCTGGGGGCAAAGGTGGGCCTGTGGAGGCCCAGAGACGCACTCAGGGAGCACCTGAAACGGGCACCCACCGGGCCCTCAGCTGCAGCTCACCGCAGGCTGCGGGGTGCAGGAAATACCCAGCTGGGGCGCTCGCCGGGCTGATCCTGCCGCCCTAACACCGGGCAGCACCTGGGATGTTTGCGGCCATCACGATGGGGCTGCCCTAGAGAACGACCCGGCCCCGACGCCCACAGTGCCGAGGGGAGAGACCTGGGTCTACAAAGAGTCCCTCACACAGGTTCCCGCTAGACCCACGGCTGCAGCTTCAAGAAACAAGCAGCTCATGACTGAGGGCCAGCAGGCCAAGGGAGGGCCCAGGCCAGGGCGGGAGCTCCCCAAACTGCCCCCGTGCAGGCGTGAGAGCAAAGGTGGAGGTGGGCGCTGGTGGGGCGACAGGCGCACAGGGTGCAATGAGGGGTCCTGGGAGCTATCGGCACTGACCTGGGTCCCCCCCCCCCGGCCCGCTCGGGTTAAGCTACGTGAGCAGCTGGCTTCAAGGCCAGCCCGTCTGTGTGGGTGATCCCCGAGACGGTGCAGCCTGGCACGCAGCACAGTCAAGTTTCTGTAAAGACACCAGTCTCCCAGCGTGGCCCCCTGAAATGACACCCAAGGCCTGTTCTAGAAGCAACGAGGAAGGGAGCCTGCACGTGTCCCCAGGCACCTCCCCCAACCTCAGCCCTCGCCACCCCACCGTCCCCCCATGAAAGCCCCTGGTCTTTCCGGAATTCTCTGCCTGGGATTCTTAATCTCAGCCTACTCCCCAGCCAGCTGCCCCGCTGTCCCGGCTGGGTCACCCACTGGGCGCCCAGCAGAGCTCTGCCACGTGCCCACCAGCCAAGCCCTGGAACCACAGCGAACAGAGCCCCCCATGACGGGCGTGGCCGTGAGGGAGCACCGCAAACGCTCACCGGGGCCCCACAATGAGCGACGCTGCCCTGCAACCCTACGTCCTGCAGGGGGCTGGCGGGGGAGTGGCCTGGCGCCCAACACCAGGCGGGGCTGTCCCCTCATTCAGGAGGGCGGAAGTTCCACTTTTGGCTGTATTAGGTCTTTGTTGCGGTGCGCGAGCTTCTCGTTGCGGTGGCTTCTCTTTGTTGCGGAGCACGGGCTCTAGGCTCGCGGGCTTCAGTAGTTGTGGCTCGCGGGCTCTAGAGCGCGGGCTCAGTAGTTGTGGCGCACGGGCTTAGTTGCTCCGCGGCATGTGGGATCTTCCCGGACCAGGGCTCGAACCCATGTCCCTGCATTGGCAGGTGGATTCTTAACCACTACGCCACCAGGGAAGTCCCCAACAACTTTTTAAGACTGAGGTGCATCACGGACCAACGTAAAGTTTTGACATATACCGTATATCTATTTCTACCTTTTTTTTTTCTTTTTCTTTTTTTTTTTAATTAATTAATTAATTTATTTATTTTTTATGGCTGAGTTGAGTCTTCGTTTCTGTGCAAGGGCTTTCTCCAGTTGTGGCAAGCGGGGGCCACTCTTCATCGCGGTGCGCGGGCCTCTCACTATCGCGGCCTCTCTTGTTGCGGAGCACAGGCTCCAGACGCTCAGGCTCAGCAACTGTGGCTCACGGGCCCAGCTGCTCCGCGGCATGTGGGATCTTCCCAGACCAGGGCTCGAACCCGTGTCCCCTGCATTGGCAGGCAGATTCCCAACCACTGCGCCACCAGGGAAGCCCTATTTCTACCTTTAAATAGCGATCCTACCATGACCCAGGATGACCCGGGACCAGATCTAGCACCTGGGTGCCCCTGCCCACCACCGGCAGGAGAGGCTCCGAGCAGCGGGAGGACGGCGGGCAGTTCTCCGCTCTCCGAAGGGCAGGCTGCTGGCGGGGGCACCGGGGAAGAGCAGTCCCACACCAGGGGTGCTCAGGCACCGCGACACCTGCACTTGCTGGGACCTCCTGGCGCCCCGCACTCACTCTGCACGGGCTCTGCAGGCTGGGTCTCCGCAGTGAGGGGAGGGGCTCGCCCTCTGGAATTTAAGCACCGCGGTCTGTCCCGAGCAACCTGGCTTCTGCCGCTCACTGAAAGGGACTCACAGGAAGGGCTGCGTGACAGCAGGGCGAGCCCACATCCGTGGACCGTGCCAGGTACCAGGGGACGCATGGGGTTTGGAGAAGGAAGTGCTGCCACCAGCCACTCTCCCGGAGAGTCCCACCGACCCTCTGCGTGGAGCCCCGCACTACAAAGGCAGGCATGGGCTTGGCCTGGGCCAGAAGCTCGTGTGGAAGATGGGGCAGGAGGGAGGGGCTGAGGCCAGGAGAGGAGACGGGTGCTCGCAGCCCCTGTGGGCCAGGGGAGCCCAGGGAGCCGGTCCTCCTGCCACCAGCCTCCTGCTCAGGCCGCAACCAGCGGGCACAGAGGTTCCCAAGGAGCACAGGTCTTCCTACTGGAGGTCACTCAGGCCTCACCTCCTCATCTGTAGGATGGGCACTTGGGCCGTCGCCCAGCACAGGCCCCCCAAAGCTCCCAAACGGGGACGGGCAGACATGGAGCTGCCCGAGGTAGGGCCTTCCACACCTACCAGGCCTCGGGCCCGGCGGACCCTTCCTCCACGGCGGAAAGATTCCCGACCCGACGGCCAGAGCTCTCCCGAGCACACCTCGCTGCCTAGATCATGACAGCAAGGCCCCCATTGGGCCTGACAGCCCCAGCTGGACCCCAGACACTGACCGCGACCCCAAGCCGCACGCACCACCCACGCTGACCCACCCAACGCCCCTGGCCATGACACCCCGCTGCCAGCTCCCTCCCCAGCCTGCAGCCTGGTAAGGCCTCCCGGTAAGGCCTCTGGGGGGGGGGTGCAGCAACCCAAACCCACAACAACCGTGAGGAGAAACCCTGCTGCTCTGAGGTGGCCGGGGCAGCACTGGGACGAGGCGTTCCTGGTGCCCCAAGACGTCCAGGGGACGTGCTACTTCCCCAGGTACAACCTTGCGGGGACTGGGCCCACCCTGAGTGCTCGCTCAGACCCACCAGTAAACCCCCAAGGACACAGGTTGGCCCTGCAGCTGTCCGGAACGCCTCTTGGCTGGCTGGCTTTCCCAGAGCTGGGACGAACAGATAGAAAGCTTTCAGTGTAAAAAAAAAAAAAAAAAAAAAAAAAAAAAACCTCACCTACTTCCTCTTGCAATCCAGAGGTAATTACTATGTAGTTGAAAGGAGGAGGTTAAGATGGAACCAGCAGCAGCAGTTCAGAGGAGTCTGTGTACACAGGGCTCTGCTGTCACAGCTCTGAGCCAGGGAATGAGACGCCTGTCCGCAACCCGCTTCAGAAAAATTAGAGGAACTCGAAATCAGACCAGAAAACCCGACTGGCAACTACACACGGAAAAACCAGAGCCCGGCTGGACGACCGCTGCAGACCCCGGGGTTTGGCCCACCCCTAGGTTGAGGGGTCCAGCCAGCTCCTTCCCGACCTCCCTCCCTCCACGGCCAAACGCAGCAGACACAACTGGCCCCCCATCCTGGGAGCTGCCCCCCACCAGCTGGACCCCCAGCCCACACCCACCACCCCCAAGTGGCCCTCCCATTCCACTCCTCAGAGGCAGGGCCACAGACACCACCGCAGCGGGGGAACTGAACACCTGGGGCCCTGGAGACAGTGAGGCGGGCCTGTCCAGGCCTGTGTGCGCTCCTGGGGGCGCTACAGTCAACCCCCCAACCCACCTGGCCACGTGCCTGCAGAGCCACAACTTGGTGGAGACGCAGCAGATAAAAACAAACTCCTGGCGAGGACCACAAACTTCCCCCTTTCAAACCAGCGGCCCAGCTCAGCCTGTTCTCCTCAAGGGCAGCCTCCACCCCCTTCCAATCAGAGCCATCCCCCAGTTCCCGGTCTTGCCCCCAGATCAGAGCCTTTGTGCTCTCCCACTGATCTCTCACATCCCTGAGCCACAGGAGCCCGTGGGGGCCCGGAAACGCCAACTGAGCCTGTCCGTGTCCCCTGGGGCAGGGACGGGGGCTCCCAGAAGCCCCTCGGGATGGATGTGTGAACAACCCTGGAGACCCAGATGCTGGCTGGGCCAGGGTCCCCCTGTGGAAGGGGTTGGGGAGAGAATGCTAGGCTCCACCTACGTGCACAGAGCTCTCCAGACCGTTTCCTGCAAACAATGCCATCCGGAGGCCAAGGGACTACCCCAGCTGCCCAAAGCCTGCCCAGGACGACGCCTCGGACGTCACAGCACGGCTTTCTCTCAGGCCCCCAGCCCGATCGTGAACACTTCCCCTGAGAAAACTGGGGCAGAGGAAACAGGGGAAGCACAGGGCAGGGAGGGGATGAGTGTGGCTGCTGGGCACGCAGACATCGCACCCCCCTCCCTGATCTGAAGTGTTTCCGGAAAACAAAGCCGGTGGCGAGGGCGGAAGGGGGAGGCGCAGCCAGGCGAGAGCCGGGAGTTCCTGAGCAGCCCACAACAGGTCCCCCAGACCAGACCCCTATTGCTGCTCCCCTTCCCTGCTCCCAGCTCCCCGCTAAAACCTGCAGGGCCACAGAGGGGCGAGTGTATGCGCCAGCGTGGGGAGGAGCGATGGGTCCAGTAGAGAGAGCTGGAGGGGTGGGAGGATGTGGGGAGCGGACCGTGGGCTTGAGCGCTGGGGGGTGGTGAAGGGGGGCGGTGGGGTGGGGCTGAGGGACAGTGGGGGACACTGAGGTCTGAAGTGAGGGAACAGTAGGGTCTGGAGTGAGGAATCGGGAGGGACAATGAGGTCTGCAGTATGGGGATTAGTGGGGGTGAGAGATGACAGGGCCTGAGTTCGGGGGTCGCTGGCGGCGGCAAGATCAGGGGTGCAGGGGAGAAGTGCTGAGCGGTTGGGGTCTAGTGTGTGGGGGTCAGTGAGCTGGAGGGGCAGTGGGGTCGCAGTGCAGGAGTCAGTGGGGCAGCAGAGTCGGGAGTGCAGGGGTCCACAGGAAAGGGTCCGGACTGTGGGGTCCGCGGGGTGCGGGACACGGGATGCAGGGGTCTGCGGGGGTCCGAAGTGCGGGTGTAGGGGCTGCGGGGTGACGGATCTGGGGGGTCCTCGGGATATAAGGGCGGCGGGGTCCGGGGGTCCGCGGGGGTGGGGCCGCAGGGCCGGGGCGCGTGGCCGCGGCCGCCGACAAGGGCGTCCGCGTCGTTACCTGACGGCCTCCGCCGTGGCCGTGGCCGTGGCCCCGCGGCCGGGCGGCCGGGCTGGGCGGCCCGGGCTCCCTCAGCAGCGCGGCGCGGGCCCCCGCTCCGGACCCCGTTCGCGCTCCGGCTCCGGCTCCGGCGCCCGCTCGGGCCCCCGCTCCCGCGCCGCTGCCGCCGCCGGCCTCCGCATGTTGGGCGCGGGCTGTCCCCGCCGCGCGGGCGCCCGGCTCGCCCCGGTCTCGCAGCGTCGCTCGCGGCCCGCGTTTACGCCGCCAGCGTCGCGGGGGAGGGCCCGGCGCCCACTGCGCAGCGGCCGGCGGCCTTGGGGCGCGCGCGTGACGTCACCGCGCGGGGCGGGGCCCGGCGGCGGGCCCGGCGGCGCGCCCGCCGCTTTGCGGCAGCGGGTGGCGCCGCGCGACGACCGCCGCGCTTTGCGGCTGCTCCAGCGCGGCCGGGCCGCAGCCCGCGGGACCACTGGAGGCGCGCGGCCGCGAGGGCGCGCACGGGCGCGGGGAAGGAACCGGGCCCCATCCACCCTCCCGGGAGGCGGGGCTCCCGCCGCCGGCCCTGGCCCGCCTTGCCGTTGCCATGGCGACGCGTGGCCGGTCGCCCGGACGCCGCCCCACCGCGCTTCTGTGACGTCAAGGTCTCGCCACTTGACGTCACGGCCGGGCGGTGCCGCGGGGCGTGGTCAGCGCGGGGCAGGCCGACTTCCGGAGCGGGCGGCGGGAGTCGGCTGGGTGGGGCCGGGAGGGGCGAGGACTTTAGGTCGACGGGTGAGCGGCTTGGCGGCGCTTTCTCCGCGTCCTAAGAAACAGTGACGTAAGCGAGGAGCCAAGGAGGGGGTCACCCAAGGCACTGGTCCAGCTGGGCCTTCCGGCCGAGCACGGACCCTGGCACGCAGCTGGCGCTCAACAAGTGTCGTCTGCAGAGTGCTGGCTCACGCACTGTCAGTCCACCCCGGACCGAGAGGAAGCTTGGGGAGGGGCGACTGGCAAGGGCCCCGCAGTGAGGCCCTGCTCCCCCCGGGACAGGGCCTCCTCCGGCGGGGCGTTTTTACCGTTGGAGGAGACTCACTCATTCTCGTCTTTATTAAGTGCCTGCCAGCGGCTCTGAAAATAGAATGGTGAGCTAGGCTCTTGGCATGGATTCCCAGCGAGTCCTAAGTCCTGAGCCGGGGGATGGACAGGACGGTGAATAAATGGACACGACGGTTTCAGATGGTGTTACAAGGTGGCTTGGGGCAAAGTGACCAAGGGCCAGGCCCTAAAGGCTAAGAGCTAGATGTGGCAGACGGGGAGAAGATTTCCATGGTCTCAGCAGCCAAAAACGGGGGGGGAGAATTAAACTGGAGGGGGGCGGCGGAATGACAACGGTTTAGGGCTTGTCCTGCCCCAGTCCTCCTCCTTCAGCCCCACTTGCAATGTCACCGCCTCCGGGAAGCCCAAGCCACGTTCCCCTGTTGTCCTTTCTCACTGCATCCTCACCGTCTCCAACCTGAGCCTTACCTTTGTTTGTTTCAAATCAAAGGCTTCCACCAGCCGTGGTAGAACGGGGACTGAATCTGTTTTGCTCACTACTGTGCCTGTATACAGTAGGCACCTACTCTTGACGTTCAAAAAAAATCTGCCCTCAGGTGCTCAACTCCCAGGGGAGCAGGAGGCATGGTGGCCTCTCCTCCAGATGTATTTGAACCTTAAACCCGAGCTCCAGCCTTGCCCCTGTAAAAGGCAGGGGGGCTTGTGCAAAGGAAAGAATGCAGAAAGGCCACGGGACTGAGGTTGTGCCAGCCAAAGGCTCTGTGACTATGAGTAGGTCACTAACCCCCTCTGGTCCTCTGCATCTTCGTTTGTAAGTTGTAACTAACGATAGCCCCCTCGGGTACATCATGAGAATCCATGAATTAGTGAATAAAGAACTGCCAGCATAGGACCTTCTGCCTCAAATGGACATATTTCTCTCTAATCACTTGGGATCTTTGAAAAAGCAAACAGCCTTTCATGCTCCCTCTTTTTTAACCCACTTCAAAGGTGCTCCACATGTTCCTGCTTCCTTTTGGCTTTGATCATGGGGACACCATTTGGGGAAGCTGGGGTAGGAAACAGCCCATTTGGGGCTCTCGATAAAATAATAAGAACATTGCAAAGAGGATGAGCTAGTCTCCACATTGCCCCCTCCCGCCACCCCTACCCATCCACCAGGGAAAGTCAAACAACATCCCCAGCCTCCCAATAAATCCCAAACAGCTGTAGATTTCGGGGAAGAGACAAGCAGGAAGCACCCCCTTCTGTTCCTTTACCCTTATAAGAGGCAGGTGCATGGAGAGACCCCAGGACAGAATCAGGGCTGCGTCCTGGTGTCCAGCACCAGCCCACAGACACAAGCGGGTGCCCCGGCTAGCTTTTGTTGAATTGAATGGAATTAGCCCTCCCTGCAGCCAGGCCTCTGCCCCAGTGGGGCAGGTACTTGGACACGTACATTTCCATTTTCGAGCTGTGGAAACTGAGGATTACAGAGGCCAAGTGACGTGCCCAGTGTCTCCCAGCTTCAAACCTCCAATGCTGCTGCCTTCCACCAGTGGGTAGAGGGTGGGCCCAGCACCACCCCCCCTCAATCCCAGTGGCTGCAGGCGAGGCCTGGCACCATAAGCTCACCAGTGATTGGGACAAATCAAATTTCTCTCTTTGGTCATTGTGAGCTATGGAGGGAAAACTGAGGCCAGAAGACACATACAGGGCAGTGAGGGGCGGCCATGAAGAAATCAAGGCCTTGAGGATGCAGAAGCTCCCCGGGGCAAAGTGTTCACCCCAGGGGCCTCCCCATCCTCTGAGAACAGCCCCCAGCAACCAGGTCTGTACCATGTGACTTCCCAGCCATCTCTGATTGGCCCAGCATGAGCCAATCAGATCCTCCTCTAGGACTGCTCAGCGGATGGAGACCAAGGTACATGACTTGTGTGAGATGTGACCCAGATGGTGGCCTTCTGCCATTGTGTGGTTTCTCTGGCATCCACCACCCCCCATTGTTGAGACACAGTGTAGGGTGACCAAGCACCCCAATATACCCGGGTCTCCTGGGACCCGGACCTTTCATTGCTAAAATCCCGAAAATCCCACCAAACCAGGAAGGCTTAGTCACCCAAGCATGGGGCATATAATGTCCTACCTGTCCCCAGGGAGCCCCCACAAGGAGCTCCTTCACCCCACTCCTGGGGGCCAAGGCCTGGGCAAGGTAGAGGGTTGGATAGCATCCGCCCAAATTCACATCCACCTGGAACCTCAGAATGTGACCCTTCTTGGAAATAGGGTGTTTGCTGATGTAATTAGTTAAGATGAGGTCATGCTGAATTAAGGTGGTCCTAAATCCAATGCCTTGCATCCTTATAAGAAGAGGGACACATAGAGAAAACAGCCACATGAAAACGGAGGCAGAGACTGGAGGGATATGTCCACAAACCAAGGATACCTGGAGCCCCCAGAAGCTGGAAGAGGCAGGAAGGACCCTCAGAGGATAAATAGCTGATTTGAGCCACCCAGTTTGTGGTACTTTGTTACGGCCACCCCAGGAAACGCATACAGATGTGCACCCAGATTTAGCCACTGTTATGAATTGTGGTCCCCAAAAGGTACGTTGAAGTCCTGAGCCCTGGGACCTGGGATGCAACCTTATTTGGAAATTGGGTCTTTGCAGTCGTGATCAAGTTAAGATGAGATCGCACTGGTTTAGGGCGGCCCTGATGCAATGGCTGGTGTCCTTGTAAGAAGAGGGACATTTGGACACAGACACACAGGGAGAGGCCACATAACCACAGAGGCAGAGATTGGAGTGATGTGTCTACAAGCCAAGCAATGACAAGGATTTCTGGAGCCACTAGAAGCCGGGAAAGACATGGAAAAGATTCTCCCTGGTGGCTTCAGAAGGAACCAGCCCAGCTGACACCCTGATTTCAGACTTCCAGCCTCTAGAAACGGAAGGGAATAAATTTCTCCTCTTTTCTTTTTTTTTTTTTTTTAGGCCACGCCACATGACTTGCAGGATCTTAGTTCCCCAACCAGGGATCAAACCCAGGCCCCCAGCAGTGGAAGCGCAGAGTCCTAACCACTGGACCACCAGGGAATTCCCAAATTTCTGCTCTTTTAAAAAAAAAAAATTATTTATTTATTTATGTGGTTGCACTGGGTCTTAGTTGTGGCAGGCAGGCTCCTTAGTTGCAGCACATGGGCTCCTTAGTTGCAGCACATGGGCTCAGTTGCTTCATGGCACGTGGGATCTTCGCAGACCAGGGATCAAACCCATGCCCCCTGCATTGGCAGGCAGATTCTTTATCCACTGTGCCACCAGGGAAGTCCAGGTCTGCTCTTTTAAACCACGCTGTTTGTGTTAATTTGTTACAGCAGCCCCAGGAGACTAAAACAGCCACTGAACAGTCCTGTTCGGGATTTGGAGCCTGGAGCCAGCTCACACCAGCTCACTCCAGGGGCGAGGCCGTGGTCCTACCCTCTCACCACGCAGGATGCTTTAGAAGACGATGTTCTATTAGCATCTCTTGGTCCTCACAGCCACCTTCGCTCCTGGTCCGGGGTCTGATTCAGGGTCCCCAGCCACCCACCAATTCCTTGGGCATCTGCTAAGTTCCTATAAATCAATTTACTCTGAAAAATCAATTCCAATGAATTCCTGGGCCGTCTCGAGACAGCCAGAGTTGGTTTCTGATGCTTGAGGCGAGATGCCCGGCTTACCTGATGGGTGAACAGAAGTCACGAGGCAGTGGGGAGACATTCTGGGTTGTGGATGAAGGACCTGGTTGATGACGGCTGGGGTCACAGGAGCAGAGATAAAGACTGGCCAGGCGACAGGACAACCCGTCTGTGTGTGTGTCTGGGGACGGCTGTAACAAAGCATCCAGACTGGGTGGCTTCAACAACAGAGATTTATTCTCTCCTGGTTCTGGAGACCGGTAGTCCAAGGTTGAGGTGTCCCTCTGAAGGGGAGAGGGGAGGCCCTTCTCTGAGCTTCTGGTGGTTCCTTGGCTGTGGCAGCATCACTTCAACCACCCCCGGTGTTCTCTCTGCCTGCGTGTCTGTGTCCAAACTCCCCCTTGGATAAGGACACCAGCCATACTGTGTTTGGACCACCCCATTCCACTATAGTCTCATTTTAACTAATTCCACATGCAATGACCCTATTTCCAAATATGCTCCCAGTGAGGTCCTAGGGTTTAGGACTTAAACATACAAATTTGGGGGGGGGGTGACGGGGAGAAACAATTCAACTCGTAACAAGACACACACGCATGTGCACACACACAGACGCAGACACACAGACCAGCACTCTCCACCTGAGGGCAGAGTCAAGGCTCCCCGGCCCCCAGCCCAGGTGTGTGAGCTGGAGGATGAACGCCCCCAGCACCGCCCCCCCACCGTGGGCAGACAACCTGAGGCAGGGTCCTCGAGGGACTGAGCCCTCCTGACTGCCCACGGCTGTGACCTGCTCATTTATGCCTTCCGCCTCCCGGGTAAACCTTTCACCCTCAATCTGTGTCTCGGGTCCAAAACATCCTGCTGCAAAGGAGCCGACGGGAGAATCTAGCTCCTCCTCTCTGAAGCCACAAGTCAGAGATTCGAAAAATGAAAGCAATGTCACTCATCCTTTTATTTTTATTTTTGGAAAATGTGGTTTTTAAAAACGTTAAAATGCAGGCATAGAAAACAAACTTATGGTTACCAAAGGGGGAAGGGGGGGGATAAATTAGGAATTTGGGATTAACATATACACACTACAGTATATAAAATAAACAACAAGGACCTACTGTATAGCACAGGGAACTATAGTCAATACCTTTTAATAACCTATAATGGAACACACCACTGTAAAGCAATTACACTCCAATAAAGATGTTAAAAAAAAAAACCTATAACGGAAAAGAATCTGAAAAAGAATAGATATATATGTATGTATACCTGTATCGCTTTGCTATATACCTGAAACTAACATAACATTGTAAACCAACTATACTTCAAAAAAAAAAAAGTTCAAATGTAATGAGTTTATTTTTTAAATGACATTAACAAATGTTTCAAAATTTTCTGTCTTCAATCCTAATATAGTAAATAACAGTACTGAGCTGGGAGAGGCAGGAAGGGTCCCCCCAAAGGTCTCAGAGGGAGCAGGGCCCTGTGACACCTCAGCCTTGCGCTCAGGCCTCCAGAACGTGGGCGTCAATTCCTGCCGTGTTAAGCCACCCAATCTGTGGTCGTCTGTTACGTGGACCTTGCCACCTGCCCCCTGGCCCCTGGGTCTTTGTTGATGAAGGCACAGCATCTAAACCCAGATTCCCTGCCCCCCAACTGATGAGCTTTCTTTGAGAGAGTAGGTTCGGAGTAAACTCGATGAATCAAATGTAATCTTGATCAATCATTCATTTTCTCCGTAGCAAAGTTAAATCGCTTCCACTTACCTTTTTTTTTTTTTTTTTTTGGCCACGCTGTGCAGCATGTGGGATCTAGTTCCCTGACCAGGGGTCAAACCTGGGCCCCCTGTATTGGGAGCGCGGAGTCTCAACCACTAGACGCCCAGGCAAGTCCCCTTTTAAAAACTTTCTGGTGTTTTTTGTTTCATGTTCTTACTCCTGGAAGTGACTTCCATCAGCATCGATGCTTTGGGATGAAACTGAGGGTACCTGATCCCTCAATCACATTAAAAAAAAAACCCAAAAAACCTTCATCAAGTTTTCTAGTTCAGTTGCTGCTCTTGACTTCCACTGAGAACAGATTTGCCAGGTCAAATCTTGCAGCTAAAGCAGGGATCTCACCCAGGTGGTCCTGCCCCCAGGGGACATGGGGCCATGTTTGGGGACGTCTGTGGCCATCACGACTGGGGGGCTACTGGCATCAAGGGGGTGGGGCCAGCAAGGCTGCTCCACACCCCGCAGCACCCCGGACAGTCCTCAGAAGATGCTCCAGTCCGTGTCCGCAGTGCCCAGGGGACCCCGAGCTAGAGGACAGGTGGCGAGAAGCTGTCAGCTATCAACTACTCACCATTGGCAGGACCCGCCTGGTCCGCCGGCCTCCTGTCACCAGAAGTGACCTGTCCCTGCTCCTGACCAAGGTCAGCCCCTCCCCTCGGATCCCACTAAGGATGCTCTCAGCCCAGCCTCCCCTGCAGGAAGGCTCCCACGGGCGTCTCCAGGTGCCCTGCCCCCACCCTCACCTGCGCCCCTTCCCCCATGAATGATGCTCTCGTCCATCCCGGGGACCCATCCCCACAGCCAAGCCCCTCGGTGCAGCCTCGGTTCTCTTTCCCTGGACGGGCTGAGCGGTGGCCCGGAACCCATGACCTTACTTGGGAACAGGGTCTTTTCAGATGTACTAAAGGTA
The DNA here is from genome assembly GCF_028564815.1 of Eubalaena glacialis. Classification (NCBI taxonomy): domain Eukaryota; kingdom Metazoa; phylum Chordata; class Mammalia; order Artiodactyla; family Balaenidae; genus Eubalaena; species Eubalaena glacialis. Next base: position 185,379,326 of record NC_083719.1, on the reverse strand, counting down.
AGGATCCAGCTGAGATCATGCTGGACGTGGGGTGGGCCCCAAATCCAAGGATGGTTTCCTCGTAAGAGACAGAAGAGAAGGCTGTGAGGACAGAGGCAGAGCCTGGAGCGCCCTGAGGGTGAGAGAGGCAAGAAGGACCCTCCCCTGGAGTCTGGAGGGAGCGCGGTCCGGCCACACCTGGATCCAGAACCGGGAGGGATAAATCCTTCGTTTAGGTCCCAGGTCAGTGGTCCCGTCACGGCAGCCCCAGCAGACAGCCCCCTTCTTGACCTGGCTTTGGTCCCCTCACCTCCACCCTGTCCTGTGTCCCCCACGTCACCTCTGAGCCGAGGACGCAGATGCCCTTCCCCAGACCCGCATCCACCGTCCGGTGTCCGCCTGACCCGTGTCCCCCACGCCGACAGGCGAGCCCTACAGCGCAGTGCCCACGGCCTCCTTGCCTGCTCACCTCCCCGATATTCGCAGGGCGCCCGCGACCCAGCACCGCAGACTGCGCGGCTCACACACGTGTATCCCCTCAGCTCGGCAGGGCAGAGCCCGAGATCCGGGGTCCCAGGCTGGCTCCTGCCGAGGGACCACCTGCCCACCCCCGCCCCCGCTCTCCCCCGTCTTCCGGGGGTCCCCGCAACCCTGGGCTCGGAGCGGCCTCACCCCGTCTCTGCCTCCGCCTTCACACGGCCCCTCCCCGTGTGTGTCCAAACGGCCCCCTCTTAAGGACACCAGTCCTGCTGCGTTAGGACCACCTGTTCCCATGTGACCTCCCCTTAACTAACTACTCCCGCAAAGACCCCGTTCCCACACAGGTCCCACTCTGAGGTGCCGGGTCAGGACTTCACGTGAATTTGGGGGGATGCAAGGAAACCCACACCACTTGCTCTGGGTTCCATCTGCCTCCTCTCTGCGGACTTCATTTCCTTCCCCTGGTGTCCGTGGGGTAACAGACCCACCGCTGCTCTCCCGTGTCCACGCAGGGTGTCCACTCCACCACCAGGGCCCCCCGTGAGCTGGGCTGGGGCCCCTGCAGACCCGCACCGCTCCTAGCCCAGCCACTTCAGCCCTCATGTCTCCTTCACGGCAAGTGGCGCTGGTGTCTCACTTTCTGCAAATTTTTTCAGATGAAAGCTGTTGAGCATGAAGAAAATATGACTGAAAGCAAGAACACGAAGGGACATGGCTTGCGGGTGAGGCTGCCGGCTCCTCCGCGGTGGGTGGGGCAGGGTCCCGGGCAGGGGTGGCCAGCAGCGTGAACAGGACTCGGCCCAGCGCACAGCCTGGTCCTGGTTTATCCCGCCAGAGGCCGTGGGCGCTGGGATCCAGGGGAGGAAGGCCCCGGAGGTGATACCACGTGGCGCCAGAAACAGCCCCCGCGGAGGCTCCTCTGATGCAGAAAGGATGTCTTTATTTCCTGGATATTCTCACGTAACAAAAACCACAACGCACAGCGAGGAGCGGGGTGGGAGTGGGTGCTGTGGGCGATCCCGGGCTGGCTGACGCCTGCTCATCGCCCGTCACTGGCGGCGCCCCGCTCACGCGAGACTCGGCCCCACGGGGAGCGCGGCGCACGCCTCCGTCACGGGAGGTGGCCTTGGGGACGCGACGGGACCCAGGTTTCCCATCTCAGGGGCCCATCAGGGTCCCAGACCCGGGCGCTTTCTCGCGGCCGCCTTCGGGCACTGCGGGGCGGTCAGCACGAGTAGCCAAGCAAGCAGGCGGGGGGCTCGGGGGCAGCCCAGCTGGTGCGACAGGAAGGGTGTCCTGCCCCGAGGGCCGGGCGGCTAGGAGCTGAGGGGCAGCGTCCAGGGCGCCCGGGAGCCTGGACGGGGGCCCGTCCACTCACACAGGTGCAGGCTGCTTGTCTGGGAAGGAGCTGGAAGGACTGCAGGGCAGAGCGAAGGGGCGGGTTCAGATTCCTAATAAGGCACAGACTTGTCACTCTCCTCTGTCCCCTCGGGGACTCCAACTCCTGTCCCCGCGGCCCGGGGAGGGCTGCGTGGATGGCAGCCCACGAGCCTCGGGCCCAGCGCTCGGCCTGGGGCACGCGCTCCGCGGAGATGCGTCTGGTTTCCCGTCTGCTTCCATCGGGGACTGACCGGCGGTTCCCCTCCCCCGCAGAGTGAGTTGGTCCCAGGTTTCAGATCTGACGAGGTCCTGCCTGAGGGTCTCAGCTCTAAGACCCCTCCGGGGGGGATGACAGCATCTCAGAATGAGCGTGGCCATGGGCAAGGGGACTGGAGGCAAGCTGCCAATGGACAGATGGACAGCCAGCCAGCCAGCCAGACGGAGTGAAGCTCAGATCGTGGCACTGAGGCAGCGAGTCCACAAGAGGACAAACATATGGAGGACCCGGCTACCGTCGAGCCCCTCCGTCTCCCACCAGGGACCGGAACCTGGTGCTGGGAAGGCCTCCCTCTTTCCCTCTTACTGGAAGCTGGGTCAAGGGCCACCACCCGGATGGAGGCCGGGAAGGGTGGACGCAGGCCGGGGCCCTTCTCGGCGTCAGCAGCTCTGGAAAGGGGGCAGCCGGCCCACCTCTGACCTGCAAGGCCCGGGTCAGCCCCCCGAGACCCTGAGGGGAGAGGGTGTGGCTGCAGCACAGTGGACATCATGGTGACTAAACGCATTCAGGACCACAGCGGGTGTCCTTCTGCTGGACAGCGGCGGCCGGACAGCTTCTGGGCAGAGCTCGCAGGGAGCCCTGCTCTCGGGAGTGAGGTGAATGCGGGGGCGGGTCCCCGAGAGCCCCCGGGTCTGCCGTCCCCGCTGGCGGAGGGGCCTCACCAAACCCAGGGCGGCAGGAGTGGATGGCGAGGGGCAGGTGGGCCGGTGGAGGGCGGGCAGCGGGGCTGCCGGGCTCCCCCTAAGGCCACTGGCTGCCGCTGGCCGGGTAGCTGGGCACGGTGGGGTACTCGGGCAGGCTGTTCCCCGAGAAGTTGTTGTACTGGGCCTCCCGGGATGGCGGATTCCGCCAGGCGCCTGTGCTCCACTCCGTCTGCGCCTTCTGGAAGCTCCCGCCAGCCCCGCGGTAGATGCTGTGCACCTGCGGGGGTGGAAGAAAGGACAGTGGAGGGACCCACTTGGGTTCGAGGCGGGGCTTTTCTTAAACGGATGACAAACTGCGGGAACTTTAGAAAACGCGCAGAAGCTGAGACGGGGGCTCTGAAGGCCGTGCCTGCGCTGTGACCACTGCCTGCCCGTCCGAGGGTCTCCGCCGCCCCAGCAAAAAGGGGCTCGTCCAGGACAGGTCTGCGGCCTGGCGACCACCCGGTGACTCACCCCCCGGGGCACATCAGGCCCCAGGCCCCCGTGTTGCCAAGGGCATCTCTGCAATGACTTCCTCAGCAGAGACCTCTGGGGACGGACCACTGCCTCCTCCCCACCGTCCAGGAAGGCTGGGCCCCTCGGACACGGGGCTGGGCTATTTCTGGAAGTCCCGGCAAATCCACTAACTGAGAAGATGGCGTTTGTTTTAACTTGAGGCTCTTGAGCAACGAAGCTGACGCTTTTGTTCTTTGTCTTTCTCCTGTGCAATGGCCTCCCGGCAAACCCCCAAACCGGGGCGGTGCTGGGGACCCCGATGGGGCAGCTCTGCTCTGGAAGACTCGCTCAGCTCGGAACCCCTCCCGTCTGCTGCTGAGATGTTCCTGGTGGAACCGCAGCTGTCCCTGCGTGGCCTTCATCCCAGCATCTCCCCAAGCCTCCCGGGGCCTTTCTTTCTGGTTCCTCCTGCCCCCTTTCTGCTGGTTCCTCCTGCCCCCTTCGGGTCATCCATAGAGCCAGGGGACTTCAGGGGCAAACACGGAGGAGCAGGCACCCCTCTGTCCTTCCAGATGACCCAGGGCTCCGACGGAACAGTGCAGGCCTCAAAACCTGACAAAACAGCTGAGATCCCACGGCACGGAGGCTGGAAGGAACTCAAAACCCAGCTTTCAGGGACTTCCCCAGCGGTCCAGTGGTCAGGACTCCGCATTTTCACTGCCGAGGGTGCGGGTTCGATCCCCGGTCGGGGAGCTAAGATCCCACAAGCCCCACGGCATGGAGAAAAAAAAAAAAAACAGTCGTGGGTAGGGCTGGCTTCCCTGAGCAGCGGTACTGGGCGCACGGGAGGGGCACGGCCGAGAGGGTCACCTCCGGGAAGGCCAGGCAGACGCACCGTCAGCCTCGTCACCCGTCGGTTTCCACGTGGCCCCAGGACAACCCTCGTGCAGCCGATGCCCCCAGACTATAGGGCTCACGTTCCCGCTGGAAGCCTCCAACGCCTGGAGTGGGGCTGTCCAGGGAGAGCCCGCACGGTGGAGCTGGTCGGCGCCGGCCCCTCACGGCCTGAGCGCTCAGGAGGAGGTGGGTGCGATGGACACAAGAAATTTTTAGTTTTAGTTAACTTTACTCAATTTGGATTTAACTGTAAACAGCGATTAGTGGCCGGTGGTGGCTGAACTGGCAGTGTGGACCACCCTCTGGGACACGCGTGCTAGGGGCTCTGGCAGGCAGTGGTCACCATTGGCCACAGGGCTTTGTCTCCCCAAGTCCCTCCTCCCTGGAAAGCCATGTGGGCGGGAAGGCAGGGCCCTGAGCAGTCGAGGGTCCGGACCACGGAGGGTGTGCCCTGCTGACAGCGCTCACTTCACCTCCCGACGCTCGGTCTCCTGCTCCCGAAACAGGGTAAGATGAGCCCCCGGGGCTGGGAGGTCAGGACACAGGATGCGAGAGAGGAAGCGGGATGTCTCGGGACCTAGAGGAGTTACCTTCATGATCGTGATGGCCATCATGCTGGCCGACATGGAGAACATGATGGCCGGAAGCAGCATGACCACGGCGGCCCCGACACTGGTCTGGAAGAACCCGATCGCGGCCAGCCAACCACTGCAAAGGGCGAGAGGGCGTGTGGGAGCCAGCATGACCGCCAGACAAGGGCCCACCATCCCTCATATGTAAAGAGCTCCAATAAATCAACAAGAAAAAGGTAAATGACCGGCAGAGAAAATGGGCAATTCGCAAGGAGCAACAAACTTAGGAAGCGATGCTCGAACCCACCAACAAAGATGTGCAAGTTAGAAAAAGTCTCGTTCTCACACCATTGTCTCGGCAAACATCGTGAGGGAATGAAGAAACAAACACTACTTTGTCAGTGTGGGGTGCACCCTCCCTGGAGGGCAATGGGGTGTGACCTAGAACAAGACTTAAGTGCTCATTCCTTTTCCCCCAACTATTTCACTTGTAAAAATTTATGCCACAGCCATTGTTTGTAAGAAGAAAAAGCTGAGGGTAACCTGTAAACGCCCACTGGCTGGGAACGACTGGAACATCAGTTTACTAAGGAGACAGCAAAACAAGAGAAAGCTGGTGGTCACTGGGTGCGTCCCGAGTCCACAAGCGGAAGAACACCCATCTGGTCTCTGGGAGGGAGAGGCAGGAAATAGGGTGTTTTTGAGAATGTTTCTTCTTAGCAAGTAATGACACCTCACGGTTCAAGATTCAGGAAATTTAAAAAAATACACAATAGACAGTCTCTCTCCTGCCGACCCCCTCCCCAGCCCAGAGGGAACCAGTGTAGCTCATCTACTATGTATCCTTCCTGAGAGAGTTTGTAAGATGTAGGCAACCCGCTGCAGGCACACATGAACAGGCCTCGCCCCTCTGTGAAACCAGGAGGGACGTCCTTGTGTACAAACAAGGACAGCAGAACACGCTGCTTTGCACTTTGAGGGCTATGAGCACAGCCGGGCGGCTGGGGGGCTCAGGTGGGTAGACAGGCAGCTAGGGCTGGGCCAGTGGGGGGCTGGATGCTGTCCTGTGGGCTCCTGGGAGGGGAGGAGGGGCTGGCTCTGCTGAGGGAAGGGCCACTCTGGGGACCAATGATCTCACATCGGATCTGGGGCCATGGATCCTGGCCACTGGGGAGGGTGGAGCTGTAGGATGGGGACCTGCTCCACGGCCCAGCCTCCCAGAGGGACCGGCAGCCGGAGCTTCCAGAGAACAATCTCACCAACAGCCCAGGGTGACCCACTCAGGACAGTGGGTGATAAACCGGCCTCGACCAGCTACGCACGGACGTGCAGAGCCTGCTGCACCCACCAGGCGGGGCAGCCAAGGCAAGCGGCAGTGGGGGGAGGGCAGGGAGGATGACAGGCCTGGAGACAAGGCGGCGGGGACACGAGGGTGCCAGGTGCTCCCCCAAGGCCACTCGGCCAGGAGCTCGAGGGGACAGAGCCAGGGAGATGGGGACAGAAGGTGCAAAAGGACAGCACAGGGATGCAGCCTGCAAAAGCTATGGGAGGGCCTGGCAGCTCCTCAGACGGCTAAACAGTTACTGCGTCGCCCAGCAATTCCACAATCAGGTGGAACAGAAACGAGAACACACATTCACACGGATACCTGTAGAAACTGCACAGCAGAACGACTATCAATAAGACAGGCACAGACAACCCAAGCGTCCACCCATGTGTCCGTGAATGGACACACATACCGCGTCCCTCCACACACGGGAGCATCACGCAGCCATGAAAAGGGGTGAAGCCCCGACACTTGCTACCACGTGGACGGACCCTGAGAACACGATGCTCAGTGAGAGAAGCAAGACACAGAAGGACACACAGTGTGTGATTCCATTGATGGGAAATGTTCAGAACAGGCAAATCCACAGACACATAGAGTGGATGCGTGGTTGTCAGGGGCTGGCGAGGGGGTGGGGGTGACTGCTGATGGGGACGGGTTTCTTTTTGGGGTGACGGAATGTTCTGGAATTGGATAGAGGTGATGAACCTCTATCCTTGTAAATACACTGAAAACCACTGAATCGTGCGCTTAAAAGGCTGCCTTTCTGGCTGTGAAGGCACCTAGATAAAGCCCCTACCGTAGAGACTACAGACGGTCGAGCTCCCGGATCAGAGAGGCGTGCACACCTCACCCGGAGTCTGATGTGAACCAACCGCAAAGGCCAAACGTTAACAACCCACAGGGATCCCCGAGGGGAAAGACCTGTCACGGAAACGCTGTGGAAACCCGTGACACCTGCAGGTGGGTAAGAGCACTGCACCCGCCACGTCTGGTCGTCTGGTCGAGGAGAGGACGTCAGACGTGGGCGGGGAGTTGGCTGAGTGGTGGGCGGCGTGCTCTGCCCCGGGTCCGTGAACCTCTAAGGAGCCCCACGTGAGAAGGTCACGAGAGGGCAGGAAAGACACGTCTGAGCATCTGAGGTGCTGGGGTCACTGTTGGTTTCTTGGTGCAAAGCAGCATCGCGGCCTTTTACGTATAAGATGTCTCAGAGGTTTTAAAAGTCCACCTCCTGCACGGGCTCACAGGGAAGCATCTAGGGTGGGCGGGGAGGGACAGACCTGCAGGCCTGGGACTGGCTGGGAGCCGGTGCCCCCCGAAGGCATCCCCGAGGCTCCACACGCTGACCCCAGAGTGGTCCACTCGCTCCCTGGAGGTGACCTGCGGGACTGCGGCCACCTGGGCAGGAGGGTGAGACCCCGGGAACAGGGAGACCCCAGCCAGCCAGGAGGAGACCCCCGGAGTGGGCAGACCCCGGGCGGGGAGGCTCAGCAGCGGGGCAGACCCCAGGCTGGCCCGTCAGGGTGAACGCAGACGGGCAGAGCTGGAGCTCCTCGGCCTCAGCCCCAGCACTGAGCCCCGAGGAGGCCCCCGGGCCAGGCGCCATCTACTCCACCACGTCTGCGGAGCCCGGGGGTACCCGTACGGGACCAGAGCCAGGACAGCTGCCCACACTGGCAGGAAGGGGAGGGCCTTGGGTACCAGGTACCGAGCCTAACCCTGACCCTAACCCCTGCCCCCATCCACGCCCGTCCCCCTGTCTGCAGACTAGGAAGTCAGGAGACTCCTTCAAGGGGAGCAAATGAGCCAGCCCTTGGGAGGTGCCCAGGCCAGCCTGCACACCCAGGAGCACTGTCACCATCACTGTCACCGTTGTTATTACTACCCCCCTCCCCCTCCCCACGACTTCCCAGACAAGGGCAACATCTCGGGGCAGCCCCTGGGCGAGGTGAGGTCACCAGCTGGGGAGGCACCCATGGGAGGTGGGAAGGTCGGCTCCGATGTTCCCTTTCTGCAGGCTGGGCCCCAAGGAAGGTGTGTGCCCTGCCCGTCCGCGTAGAAACCACGGCGATGGGGGCCAGGCAGAAGGCGGCTGGGTGCCGGCGTGAGGCTGCGTCTGGAACCGGACCTCGGGGGCTTCCTGTCCTAACACCGGCTGTGCAAACGTGGGGTCCACCCGGGCACCTACTCTCCCGCTGGATCTGGGGTCTTGGCCATGCCTGGGGGTCGCCCAGTGAATCCCTGCACCTGGGGTGGTCCTGGGGACCCCAGACCCACATCTGGGAAGGCATCGGCCAAGAGGAGGCCCAGCATTCAGGGTCTGCTCACCACGCGGGGAGGGAGCGATGTCAGGAACCCTGGAAATGACCCTGGGTGACAGGCTCCATGCTGGGGAGGGGTGAAGGCCCGGCAGCAAATGGACACCGAGAGGCCGTGCAACCTCAGGGGGGCCTCAAGAACAAAAGGAGCACGCACAGCTCACCACTGCCAAGGGCACGTGGCGCCCATCCCCGCGGACACGGCAGAGTGACGGGGACAGACACCTTGAAGGCAATGGCGACAGGCACCCCCCACCCAGGAGCCAGAAGATCCACCAGAGGGCGTGACCCAGAAGACTCCCCGCCGCTCACACGGGCAAGGTCCCGACACGCCGAGAAATCGTACCAAGAGACGTGGGGACACGCCCGGCGGCACATGAGGCAGGAAGAGCAACCGCCAGTGCCACCTCCGGGCACTGCCTGCCGCAGACGGACCCGCTGCCCCGACAGTGCCACGTCCTGCTCCAGGGCCCGGAGGATGTGGCACCTTAGGTGGCAAAAGGGACTTTCCAGGTGGGATTAAGTTAAAGCCCCTGAGACAGGGATGACCCCGTATTCCCCAGGGGGCCTAGCGTCATCCCAGGGTCCCTATAAGAGGGAAGCGGGAGGGTCAGAGGCAGAGAGAGACGGGAGATGCGGCACTGCTGGATACGATAGAGATACGAGGATAGAGAACGGGGCCGCGAGCCAGGGAGGCGGCGCCTCTAGAAGCTGGAAAAGGCAGGAACCGATGCTCCCCTGGAGCCTCCAGAAGGACCAGCCCTGCCCACTCACAGGTTAAGTGAGTTCTGACCTCCAGAACGTGACGTAAGTTTCTTTCATTTCAAGTCATTAAATCTGGAGTAATTTGTTACAGTAGCCACAGAAACCTCATATGATACCCCAAAAGCAAACAAATGGAAAACGGCTCACCCCCTTAGATGGTAGGCCTAGGCACAGGTGGCCGCTCAGGGCAGGCCCTCGAGCTGCTCTCCCACCCCCCAGACACACCAGGGACCACACCTCCCAGGTCCTCCTGGGGCCGGGTGGCCACGCACGACGCGGCAGAAGGCGGGCAGATCCACCGCACCCAGCCCCCTGAGCCGGCACCTCCCTGGAGGGTTGACAAGAGCAAGGAGCAAACGTCAGGCCTCTCCCAGCTGTCGGAGTTTTGGGGTCCTCGTCACAGAGCTCGGCCTGCACTAACGGTATGAGCAAGTGACTCGTGGCCCCAGAGCTGAGGCCGCTCGTCGCGGGCTCTCGGGGGCCCTGCTTACCACGCGCCCCATCCCGAGAGGCCGACAGCCTGGATGACGGTCAGGACAAACTGGGCTCCGAAGATGAAGAAAAACGCCATGAAATTGAAGGAGCTGTCAGATCTGGAGGGAAGGAAAACAGCCATTACTGAGTCCGGAGAGGAAGAGGCAGAGGCTGCGGGAGTGGGACGGCCCCTCCCCTGCAGTTCCCATCAGGAGGGGCCCAGCGCTGCCCTTCCCAGAGGACGTCACCCAGACACACTCCTCCTGGGAAGGGAATTTAAGAGCCTCCTGCGTCCTAAGGACATGCCCGCACCGGCGTGGCCCGAGGGAGGTTCATCGTGGATTTGAGGTGCTCTGCGTGCTGGACCCATGCCTGCTGCCCCGGACAAGGGAGGCTGCACGGGGCTCACCCAGGCCACTTCCGGCTAATGAAAGGAGGGCACGCGCCGGGGAACCCACAGCAGAGGAAGGGCGGGGGAGGCAGGGATGCTCGCGTAGCTCAGGGCTGTTCCCAGGCAGTCCCCGAAGCCCTCGGGGGTCCCCATTCCTGCGCACAGTCGCACCAGCCAGCCTGGGGCCTCAAGCAACAGGCCCCTTTTGCTTCAGCACATGTGAGCGGGTTTCTGGTTCTTGCCTCCAAGAGGGCACCAGGGGCCCTGTATGACTCCCACTGAGTCTTGGATTCAGGGACCCTCCAGGGGCAAACATGGCACACACCTGAGTAGCAGGGGGCTGGCTGGGGGCGCACATTCACAGAGCAAGATTCACAGCACCCAAAAGGTGGCAACAACTCAAACGCCCATCAACGGATGATGGATAAACAACTGTGGGGGGACTTCCCTGGTGGCGCAGTGGTTAAGAATCCGCCTGCCAATGCAGGGGACGCGGGTTTGAGCCCTGGTCCAGGAAGATCCCACATGCAACAAAGCCCACGCGCCACAACTACTGAGCCTGCGCTCTAGAGCCTGTGAGCCACAACTACTGAGCCCTTGTGTCTCAACTACTGAAGCCCGCGCGCCTAGAGCCCGTGCTCAGCAACAAGAGAAGCCACCGCGATGAGAAGCCCTCGCACTGCAACAAAGAGTAGCCCCTGCTCTCTGCAACTAAGGAAAGCCTGCACACAGCAACGAAGACCCAACACAGCCAAAAAAAACCCCACGATATTATTTTAAAAAAAAAAAACAAAAAAAACCTGTTGTTCCTCCACACATGGGAGCACCACTCAGCCACGAAAAGGGGTGAAGCCCTGACACTCGCTACAGCGTGGACGGACCCTGAGAACACGATGTTCAGTGAGAGAAGCCAGACACAGAAGGACACACAGTGTGTGATTCCACTGACAGGAAACGTCCAGAACAGGCAGATCCACAGACACAGAGAGCAGGTTCATGGTTGTCAGGGGCTGGGGAGGGGGATGGGGGAATGCTAACGGGCACGAGGTTTCTCTTTGGGGTGACGGAATGTTCTGGAATTAGACAGTGGTGATGGTTGTCCAACCTTGTGAAGATACTAGAAACACTGAACTGTTAAGCAGGTGAGCTGGATAATATGTAAAATGTTATCTCGATAAAATTAAGAAAAATGAACAAAACAGGCAACAGCTGGTTTTGGCCCGTGGGCCGCTGTCTGCAGAGCCGATAGAAAGTGCCATCCCAACTGGACAAGAGGAAGGGGTGGCGTTCACGCCCGGGCCCGGCAGCAGATGCAGCCCAGGATGCAGCCCACGCGGGGCTGGGCACGGAGGGGAGCGCACGCGGTGAGGTATCCTGTTCCCCTCAGTTTGGGGCTGTCAGCACCAGACACTCCCCGAGGGCCCCTGGAGGGTGCGGGCTGCCCGCCCCACTCACCGGAAGGCCTTGTATGCGGGCCGGAACCAGCACACGTAGCTGCAGGGGGAGAACAGCAGCAGCCAGACCAGGGCCAGGCCGAAGTTGGCTCCCGAGCCGCCGGCGATCCACCAGGCCAGGCAGGCGACGAGGTTGACGCCCAGGGTGGTGCAGTAGACTGGGGGGAGGGGGCGAGGGGGGAGAGAGGGGCTGAGCTGGGACACCCCCCACCCCTGGACTGAGGCTCCCATGAGTGCAGGGACCGCGAGGCCAGAGAAGGGTCCAGGGGGCCCAGCCCCCCACCTGTTCCATGCACACCGGACAGGAGCTCATCAGAAAGGAGCTTTATTACCAAACCCTCAGGCTCTCACCGCCCGGGCGCAGAGTGGCCTCCTAGCCTGTCCCTGTCCCGGGCTTGGGTCTCTGGGTGGTGCAGCTGGCCCTCCCATTCCTGCCCTGTCCACTCACACAGCCACAGGTGGTAGATCCTCTTCACCAGGACCTGGTGCTCGATAGGGATCTCGTCAGAGAAGTTCTGGTAGAAGCAGGGCTTCAGGGGGATGAACTTGGGCAGCGGGGGGAAGTTGTTCTCCTTTCCTGCAGGGACAGAGGGGCCAGAACAAAACCCACACTGCAATCAGCTCGTAGCGGTCCCAAAGATGCGCCCATCTGGTCCCAGAACCTGTGGACATGTCACCCCACGGCGCAGAGGGCACTTTGCAGGTGGGACTAAGTTAAGGCCCCTGGGATGGGGAGGACCCTGGATTCCCCGAGGGGCCCAGCATCATCACAAGGGTCCTTATAAGAGGGAGGCGGGAGGGTCAGATGCAGAGAGAGACGGGAGATGCTGCGCTGCTGGCTGTGAGGATGCAGGAGGGGCCGCGAGCCAGGGATGCGGCGCCTCTAGAAGCTGGAAAAGGCAGGAACTGATGCTCCCCTGGAGCCTCCAGAAGGACCAGCCCTGCCCAGGCCTGGATTTAGCCCCGTGAGACCCCAGTCAGACTCCTGACCTCAGGACTGTCAGAGAACAAATTTTATTTAAATCACTGAGTTTGTGGTGATTTCTCAGAAGTCACAGGAACGAACACACACAGACTCGATGGCGGGGCCCACGTGCCATTCACACCTTTGACTCCAGGGAAGGTTCTGGCACTCGGGACATATGAACTTCCCGGGGCGGCTGTAACAAACGACCACAGACTGGGGGGCTTAACACAACAGAGATTTATCCATCTCCATTCTGGACACCAGATGACTGAGATCCAGGTGTGACAGGGCCGCGCTCCCTCCACACGCTCCAGGGGAGGGTCCTTCCTGCCCTTTCCAGCTTCTGGGGGCTCCAGGCGTCCTGGGCTTGTGGACCTGTCCCTCCAGTGTCCGCCCCCATCTTCCATGGTTTCTGTGTGTCTGTGCCCACATTTCTTCCTTCTTAGGACGTCTGCCATGAGACATCAGGGCCACCCTATTCCACTGGGACCTCAAATTAAGTCACATCTGCAATAGGGTCCTGTTCCAGGGTCCCGGGGTCCGGACTTCATGGTTTTCAACACAAAACTTTTCCGGTCTCACGTGTTCCCCCGCGCACGGGCCGTGCTCATCTCTGTATGGCTCCATTTTAGCGCACGCACTGCCGTGTCAGGCACTGCACGGGCCTCAAGGGGGACGTGATCCTGCCCGCAGCACAGCGTCCAGCGCCCGAGCGCTTCCCAGAGGGGTGGAGAAGCTGGAACCCTCGCTGCGCGACACGGCCAGGACTCACCTGACATTTCCGCTGTGAAGACAGGGCAGGGGTGGAAGCCTGCAGCCACCTGGAGGGGAGACAGTCACAGTCAGGGGGTCCCCATGGCTGCTGGGCGACCCCAACGCCAGCTGCAGACCAAGGGGGCCACCGCGGGCACCATCCTAACCACCAAACCGTCCACAGGGGTATCTGGGCTCTTGGCCCAAAGGCTGGCCCAGCCCCGAACGTGCGATCCCGGTCACCACCTCTCCTCAGAGCCCCCCGGGCAGCCTGGCACTTATGCGAGGGGAGGCATCAGGCCAGAGGATCCCGGCAACCCACCCCCACTGCCCTCCTGCCTTATCCCCCCCACCCCCCAAACTTCCCCTTTATCCACGGATGGCTCTGAGCACCTCCTATGGCCACAAAGAGTCTCTGAATCACCAATAAATGGGTCCATGCTCATTGCTGTGTGACCTCAGGCAAACCACACAACCTCTCTGGTCTGTGGTTTTTGCCCCTGTGAGCCTTGCAAGGCCAAGGACCCCATTGCAATCCAAGTAAAATGCCAGGGGACAGGCCCGGCACCCAGCGGCCCTGCCCAGAAGGAGCCCAGGAGCCAGTGTCACAGAGCAGCCCCTCACAGGAGACACCACCGAGGCGCGTAACTGAGCTGAATTCACCTGTTCCACAAGGGCCCTGCGGGCAGATGGTGCCATCTTCAGGAAACGGGCCAGGCAATGTGGCCACGCCTGGTGCCCACCTGGCCCTCACGGTACAGCTGGGCCTGCACTGCCCCCTGCGCCTGGCACCAGAGTGGGTGGGGGAGCCCTGCCTGGAGGTGGTCCAGGTGGGAAGGATCCAGTGACCGAGAGTTCCCTGGGTCCACCCCCCGGCCCCCTGCTCAGCGAGGGACCCACCGGGACCCTCAGCCCAGCCCGGCCCTGCCCTCCTGCCTGCAGGCCCCACTGTCTGTCCACTGCTCCGGCTCTGGCCGAGCCCCCCTGCCCTGTCCCCACGGGCTGGGCGCATCCCCGGGCTGGGGGCTGGAGCGGGCGCTCAGGGCAGGGACGTCTCAGGGCCCTGTGACACCGTGCGGTCAGTCAACGCGTGTCTGCTGGATGGACAAACAGGCTGCTCTGAGCCCCACGCACACGGGTCCTAGTGCTAACCCGCCTTGGAAGAGCCCAACGGCCCCTCTGGGGACCCGGTGGGCACCTGCGAAGGACGGGAAATTGATGTGGTCAGCTGAGTCCAGCCTGGCGGGGCTTCTCCCCAGAGTCCAGCCACAGCCGTCCAGACTCCGGGGGTCCCGCCCTGCCCATGCGTGGCTCAGAAGCTCGCCGACCACCCCCCCCACCCCAGTACAAGCCCAGGTGTCGGCGGAAGCAGCCACCCCGACCGAGGGACCCTCGCTCCTCTGTCAACAGACAACGACCTGGTTTCTTTTTTTCTCTTGGCCGCACCGCGTGATACGTGGGATCTTATCGAACCTGCGCCCCCTGCACTGGAAGCGCAGAGCCCTAACTACTGAACCGCCAGGGAAGTCCCAGACACCGACCTGGTTTTCAGTTGTTTATTTTCACACGTCAGAGCTGTTTCCTGACACCTGAGAAAAGGAGACACAATCCCGGTGGCCCCAAAGGCTCAGGTCTGAAGCTGCCTGGCTACTCGGCCCGGCTGGAGCCCCGCTACACCCAAGCCCGGGGAAGAGCTCACCCAGACAGGCATGCACCCCACGCGCCGGCAGCAACAGCGCGAGTGTCCCCATGCCGAGATGGGGCGGCAGCCCCTGGCAACATGAGGGAGGCCGAGGAAGGTCCGGGCCGGGCCTATGCGTCGGGGTCCAGCCGGCGGCACTGGGCCTCCAGCACGCCACAGAAGGCCTGGAAGCGGTGGTTGAGGTCCGGCTGGGTGTGGAGGCGGAAGCGGGTGCCCAGCGCGCCGTCAGGCGAGGGTGCCCCGTAGAAGACGCGCCGCACGCGGGAGTGGACCAGGGCCATGGCGCACATGGCGCAGGGCTCGCGGGTGACGTACAGGTCGTAGCCGGTGCACACGTAGGGCAGGTCATCGGCGTCCTCGTCCAGCTTGCGCACGGAGCCCGCGCGGACGCCCGGGGGGGCGGTGGCTGGGGCGAAGGAGCAGGCGGGGTGGGGTGCGAGGTCATAGGCGCCGCGGCCCTGGCCCCGGGCCACCAGGTCGATGCACACCATGGTGGCGTGCAGCAGGGGGCCGGCCGCGCTGCTGCAGTCGTGGCCCGTGGCCAGCACGCGGCCCGAGGCCGGCTCCACCACCACCGCCCCCACGGCCCGCAGGCCCCGCGAGGCTGCCTGCTGCGCGGCCCACACGGCCCGCTCCATGTGGCTCTGCATCGCTGCCCGCTCCTGCGCCGAGAAGAGCTGCCCGGCCAGGGCTCGGGTCACCTGCCGGTCCTCGTGAAAGGTGGTGGGCCAGTGGGCGCGTGCCTCCTCGAACTGGCCCCTGGTCAGGGGCGGCCGCGCGGGCACGGGCACCAGGAAGGGCTGCCCCAGGCCGCGGGGGTCCACGGCCGGCGGCGGGAGGAGCTCGGCCAGTGATCGCATGCCCGCGGCCGGCCCCGCCAGGCACAGCAGCATCTCCAGCGCGTGTGGGCAGCTGGGGCGGGGGCTGGGTCGCACCCTCTTGAGGTGAGGCTGTGCGGGCAGCGGGTGGACGGCTGACACCTCCTTGAGGAGGCGTGAGGTCTGGCGCTTGTCCAGGACCGGCGCGGCGTAGGCCAGCACCAGCTCCACAGCGCCAGACTGCTGCTCAGACAGGATCGGGAGGGCCTGCCACGCCGGCTCTCGCTCGGGGCTCCCGACCTTCGCGTCTCTGTGTGGCTCCACGGCGCCCGGGGGGGGGTCCATCCTCGGCGGGGCTCCGACTGCGGGGACAGACACCGGAGCAGGGCATCATCCTCAGCTGCGGGAGGCCTGCTGGGCCGGACGAGGGGTCGGTCCCAGGAGCGTGCCGAATCTGGAGGCTCGTCCAACCGAGCGAGAC
The DNA here is from genome assembly GCF_028564815.1 of Eubalaena glacialis. Classification (NCBI taxonomy): domain Eukaryota; kingdom Metazoa; phylum Chordata; class Mammalia; order Artiodactyla; family Balaenidae; genus Eubalaena; species Eubalaena glacialis. The sequence goes on along the minus strand of NC_083719.1, from coordinate 185,363,152 downwards.
GCATCAGCGGTCGTGCTCTCACTTACGGCCTACTAACGCTTGCTTTGCACAGAGTTTAAACCGCCCTCGTCACGGTGTCTTTTTTCCCCCTTTTGCTTTGAGATGTCTCATGTTGGGAGAATGCACACCGGACCTCAGAGACTTAATACAAAAGAAAGAACGTAAACTGTCTCAGTTTTTTCTGTATTCTACAGATACCGAGGACCGTCTGCACTATACCGTTTTATATAAGGGCCTTGAGCATCCTCGGATTTTGTTATCCTTGGGGGTCCTGGAACCAGTTCCGCATGGATACCGGGGAACGACTGTGTTGGCTACATGCTGAAGTGGGAATACTCTGCGTGTCTCAGGTTAAAGAAACGTACTACTAACGTTAAGTTCACCTGTTTCTTCGTACTTTTCAAAAACATGGCTTCTAAACGCTTCATCTCACATACATGCCCTGCATTACATTCCTACTGGTCAGAGCTGCCTTGGATGACGTTAGAGATGCACTACAGATGACCTTCGCGGGACCCCAGAGGATCTCGGTGCCATGCCCGCAGTGCCCTGCACCCTGGCGGCGTCTCGGAGTGGGCCAGCCCCTTCCGCCTCTCCCCCCGGACGAGGCTTTTGCTCCTGTGATGCGCCCCGGCTCACAGGCCCCCCAGAGGACACGGTAGGTCCTCGCCCACCACCGCCTGTCCGAAGCTCACGATACGAGCTCGGCAAACGCACAGGACCGGGGTGCAGGTGGCAGCTCTGAGAAGCGGCCAGCGTGGACGGGCCCCTCGGGTGCCCGTGACACCCGTGCCAGGCGGGGCCCTCAGGAGGGTCCGGAGCACTGGCTCTGAATCCGCTCCCAGCACACACCGTGCCCAGGATGCCAGGGCCCGCACAGCCTGCCCCAGGCCACAAAAGCTCCCACTGTCTCCCGGGCAAGACAGACACAGTCCCGTTTGTGTCTCCAAGAATGCAAGCTCTGTCTGATCAAAATAAAGCAAGCGACAAATACAGGGGGCTGCCATTGGGACACTGCTGGCCAGGCTGCTGGCTCCCAGGGAGGATGCCTAAAAACCACAGCAGGCCACCATCCGCTCCTAGGTGTGTGTCCAGGAGAACTGAGACACACATCCACACAGGCACCTGCACATGCATGTTTGCAGCAGCAGGATTCACAGCAGCAAAAGGTGGACACAACCCAAATGTCCACAGAAAGATGGACAGATAAACACAACGTGGTCCCTCCACGCACGGGAGCATCACTCAGCCATGAAAAGGGGTGAAGCCCTGACACTCACTACCACGTGGATGGACCCTGAGAACACGATGCTCAGTGAGAGAAGCCAGACACAGAAGGACACACAGTGTGTGATTCCACTGATGGGAAACGTCCAGGACAGGCAAATCCACAGACACAGAGAGTGGCTTTGTGGTTGTCAGGGGCTGGTGGAGGGGATGGGGAATGACTGCTGATGGGGACAGAGTTCCTGTTGGGGGGATGGAATGTTCTGGAATTAGACAGACGTGATGATCACACAACATAGTAAATACACTAAAAAACACTCAAACATACACCTTAAGTGGGTGAACCACACAGTGTGTGAATCGTATCTCAGTAAAGCTGCTGCTCCTTGGGGGTGGTGGGGGACATCTGGTGGTCGCCAGGGCAGCCGGCCCCAAACGAGGCCCAGCACCTCATGACCGCTGCTGGTGCTGGAACCACTGCACGTTCTCACACTGCCGTGAACAGGCTCCCCGACTCCTTCCTATGACCCGGGACAGAGACTGTGGGGCTGTTCCCTTTCTAGAGGCCAAGGAACTTGCCTGGGGCCACGTGGCTGTGAGGACAGAGCCAGGACCTGACGCTGAGGCCAGGTGGCCAGGAGCTCCCCGACTCTGCCTTCTGAGCCCCGGACGATGGGGGTCCTGAGCCCCTTCTACAGATGAGAAACAGGGTCCGCAGAGGGTGACCCGCCCAGCGACTTGCTTCATTGTCCCCGGGGACCTAAGAGCTCGCGCTCAGAGGCTGACCTGTTCCTCTTTTCGTCCTCGAAGCCCCGCATCCACCCCCAGCTCTGGGCGCCCCACTGTGCCCCACCCTCCCCGCTGTGCTCTTTGCTGCTCCCGCCAAGCTCAGGCCCTTCCCTGGGTGCGTCCACGTCCCTCTGCCTACAGCAAGGGCACCTCCTAAAGGTGCCTGTGCTCCAATGGGGCGGGCAGCCCCTTTCACAACTGTTTACATTTACGGTTGTAGCCTCTGCGGCGGGCACCAGCTGCCAGGCTCAGGGAGGGCTCAACTGCGTGGGGCAGGCCCTGGAGGGTCTGCGGAACCAGGGAGCCAGGACACCTAACAGCCAGTCCCCTCACTGGGTGCCCTGGAACTCCTGTGGCGCCCGCGGGCTGTGGGTCTGGGGTCCCAGGAGGCAACGGGGCTTATTCAGCAAGCTGAGTCAGGCTCTGAAGGTGACACCCAACCAGAGGAAGGGGCCTTATCTCACCCCTGGGTGTGTCCCGGCCCTGCCCGAAGCCCTCACCCAGCCCACATTTTCCTGGCTGAGACCTGGTGTTACCTGTCCTAACCCCACCCCCAGCTTCCCCCTCTGTGAAATGGGATCCACTGCCGCCATGCACGGCTGCCTGGGGCAGAAAGTGAGAAAATCCACAGGAGGCTCAGGGGCCCAGTGCCCTGTGATGGGCAGACTCCAGGAGGGCTCTTCGGAGGCGGTGACCCAGAGCTGGGCCTAGAAGGAGGGTGGGGAGCCCTGAGCAGAAAGAACAGCCAGGGCTGGAGTCTCCGACGCTCACACCGCTCACACAGTCCGGGTGGGCGCTGGTTTGAAATACGGTTTCCAGGACTCCGCCCCACAGAAGGGGGAGGGCCCCGAAATCTGCATTTCTGACAAGCTCCCCAACAGAGTGGGGTCTGCAGATAACATGCAGGACGCCTCGCTAAATTCGAATTCCAGATGAGCAGATAAATTTTTAGCGTAAGTGTTGTGTCCCATGCAATCACTGGGATATACGTATTCTAAAATATATATGTATGTGTTGTTTACACAAAATTCCAATTTAAGGGGGCAACCTGCGTGTTTATTTGCAGAACCTGGCCACCCTATAAGTGGGCCTTCGTGCATGAAAATTCGAGAACCTCGTGCATGCGGGGTATGGGAGAGACCCGAGGTCACAATTTTAAAAGGTCTTGAAAACTCACACTTTGCTTAAGTATCAGGAAGGATTATCAATGTTTAGGACGTACAGAAAGATTGGGGCCTTTCCCCCAAAGCGGGCGGGAAGCTGTTAAGTGGACAGTCCAGTGGACAGCCGGGAGGCAGAGGTCTGGCCGCGATGACCCCAGGGCAAGGCACGCCAGAAACAGCTGGGGCACGGGCTGTCCACCACGGACGGCAGGGGCGCGCGCACGCGCAGAAGGGCGATGGCGCGGAGAGCTGGGTCCCGCGGCCCGGCAGCCCCGCGCGCATGCGCACGCGCACACGCGCCGCTCCCCGCGCCCGCCCGAGACGCGCACGAGCCCGGCCCAGTTTGCTTCCTAGCTCCCCGCGCGGCTGGCGTCCGCCGCAGCCGAAACCCCCGCCCCAGCTTCCGCTCGCCCTCCGCGGGAGCCTGGGCCGCAAGATCCCGAGACCCCGGGGCCGTGCGCTTACCTGAGGAGACGGGCGGAAGCGCTGCGCTTCACCAAGTCTTAGCAACCGGCCCGCCCGCCCCGCCTCCGCCACCGCCTGGCGCCGCGGGGCACGACGGGAGCGTAGTTCCAGGGGCGGAGTCAGCGCGAGGCGGAGGCGGAGCCGGGACTACAATCCCCACAAGGCCGCGCGCGCGCGCCGCCTCACTCCGCCCCTTTCTTGAGCGCTGCTCCGGTGACCGGCAGGAGAGAGGGGCGAGCTCTGAGTCGAGGGTTCGAGACCCATCAGGGCGGCGGGAAAAGTCCGATCTTGGGGGCCCTTTGGGAAATCAGCAGAGTGAAGAGACTGAGGCGGAGGGGTACACGCCACCCGCTGCAGTCACTCCCCGAGTCCAGTTTGCTGCTGCCACGTGGCACCGGAGAGCCTGTTCCCAGAGACCAGGATGCGGTCTGGTTCCAGTTCTGCTCTGGGGCCCCAGCCGACTCCGGCCTCACTTTCCCATCTCTACAGTAGGCGAAAGGGACCTCTTGACTCTCCCAGGCAAAACATGCTAATTTTTTAAACATGCTAATGAGCAAATCCGGTTATTAATTCTGGTTAAAGAGGTTAAACCCAGAGGGTCTCAACCAGGGGCAATTTGTCCCCCCACTCCCAGGGGACACTGGGCGATGTCTGGGGACATTTGTGGTTGTTACGCCTGGGGTTCCTCCTGGCATCAAAACCTGGGATGCTGCCAAACACCCCACAATGCATAGGATGCCCCCAAAACAACATCCCCAATTGTCCACAGTGCGGGGGGGGGGTTGGAAGACCGTGGTTTAACCCCACTGCTAAGCAAGGAGAAAGATTTAGGTCTAGAAGGACCCTGAAGGGGGAAAATTTTCAATCTTTCCATTTTCTCCCTGCTCCCCTCCTGCAAGAACCAAGGAATCCTCTGCCAAGATCCGTTCAACGTCTACCCTTGGAAGGCGGTGGCTGGAGGGGAGAACCCACCTCCTGGGGTTCCCACCGCAGCCCAGCTCCTCAACCTTGCAGGACCCTGAGAGTCCAACCCCCTGTGTTTCTCCTCTTAATTTGCAAAGCGTCTCCTGGTATCCCAATCTATTCCTATGTGAAACCGCACTCCGGGAAACCATCCTGCTGGAAGCTAATCACTCTTTTCTTTTCTAAATACTCAGATTAATGTGTGCTTTAGTTTAACTTTTTTTTTTTTTTAGAGACATCTTTTCATCCCTGTATGTCCCACTCAAGCTAGCCAAGCTAGCCAAGAGTCCCTGTTTTGCTAATTTTTTTTTTTTTTTTTAATTTTTGACCCTGCCGCACAGCTTGTTGGATCTTAGTTCCCCAACCAGGGATTGAACCTGGGCCCTTGGCAGTTGTGAAAGCACGGAGTCCTAACCACTGAACCGCCAGGGAATTCCCTGCTGATTTTTTTTTAATGCTCTTTAATTGGTATGTTGTTAAAAGCAATGCCTAGATTATTTGCATCTAAAAAATGAATCTCTTCAGTGTATCTTTCTGCTTATTTTTAATTTCTCAAAATGCAAAAACACATACAGGTATGGATGTAAAATGGTGCAGCTGCTGTGCAAAACATTGTGGTTGTTCTTCAAAAAGTTAAACAAAAAATTACCCAAAAATCCAGCAATTCCACTTCTGGGTATATACAGAAGAGAGTGGACAGCAGGGACTTGAATGGATACTTGTACACCCACGTTCACAGCAGCATTATCCACAATAGACAAAGGGTGGAAACAACTCAAATATCCATCATCAGATGAATGGATGAACACAATGTGGTCCATCCATACAGCGGAATATTACTCAGCCATGAAAAGGAAGAAGATTCTGACACCTGCTATGACATGGATGAACCTTGAGGACGTGACGCTCAGTGAGAGAAGCCAGACACAGAAGGACAAATACTGTCTGATTCTGCTCACAGGGCATCCCTGGAGGAGTCACATCCATAGAGACAGGAAGCAGATGGTGGGGTCAGGGGCTGGGGGAGGGGATGGGGAGTGCCTGATAATGGGCATGGAGTTTCCTTTGGGGTGATAAATATGTTCCACAGTTAGATAGGACTGATGGTTATACAACATCGTGGATGTACTCTCTATCCCACCAAATTGTACTGTCGAAACAGTTAATTTTGTGTTGTGTGAAATTCTCCTGAAAACAAGAAAGACATAAAAGAGAGAAAAGAAATGATCCCTGTCTTCCTGCCTCTTGTTTGCATGCTGCCTTCATTTCCTTACCGGACAGGGACAGACAGGATTTCTGCAATCCTCTGGCTGCAACCTGACAGCTGCTGGCTGGCCTCCAACCCACCTGTCTACCAGTGGGGTCCCCTTGTCCAGGGACTCTGCTGTCAGGCTGTCCATGCAGACAAATGTCCGCCTACAACATGCATCCTCTGTGTCAACACAAAGAACTCCACTTTGGGGAGAAAAACCAACAAAGGCTCACTGAATCTTTCTTTTTTCTTTCTTTTCTTTTTTTTTTTCTTTTGGTTGCACTGCACAGCAGCAGAATTTCGGGATCGAACCCGGGCCCGGCAGTGAAAGCGCCGAGTCCTAACCACTGGACCGCCAGGGAATTTCCCCCCCATGCCCGCCACTGAATCTTTCTAATGGAAGTCACGCACCAAGTCTGTGCGTCCACAGGGCACCGCTAAGGTGGGGAGGGAGAGGCAGTGTGGCGGGGTGGGCAGAACAGGGTGCACACACATAACAGCTTGGTCCAGGGGTGTCTCTTCCACTTGGGTACTGCCTGGTCATCGGCATGGAGACAGCAGAGGGGGTGAGAGAGGGGGTGAGACTGGAGTCAGCGCATTGACTCCCAGGTGCACACCCCAGAGAATTAAAAACAGGGACTCAAATACTAGTACATGAGTGCTCCTAGCAGCTCTACTCGCAATAGCCCAGACCTGGAAGCAACCCAAGTGTCCATCGATGGACGCGAGTGGATAAACAGAACAGGGGACTTCCGTACACTAGCGTATTATTCGACATTGGTCCTGGATCAGGAAGATGGGGGAGCTGCCTGTGCTTATGTTTCCAGGACTAGGATGGGGTGGCAATGGAAATGGGTTGGCATCTCCTTACTGGAAACCCCATCAAGGCCGGGCACTTGTAAGTGGTGTCTGTGTTCTATTCTCTTAGGATCCAGCATACCTTTCTGGACATGGCACTCCAATGTTTGGGGGGGACTGTCCCTCTCACATGCTCATGTGGTTCTACAGATCCATTATCAACTTAGCCCCATCAATCAGAGAATTTCCATCCACAGAGATTCCATCCACAGTGATTGGTTCGGGGAATGAACATGTGACTCAAGTGGGACCAATGAGTGTCATCCCAGGCACTTTGTCTGAAATATAAGCAGTGTCGCTCATGGTGCCATACAGTGGAAGCCTGGAGCTGCCAGGAGTCATTTTTTGCCACCCAACAGCTCTGAGATCTGGAGGGCCTGACCATGTCCCACATAGACTCTGACCCTAGATACTGGCCACTCTGCTGTTCCTCTTTTGTGCATTCACCCCCACCTATCAGCTGGGCTTAAGCCTTCTGGGAGCATCATTGTGGTTGTTTTGTATCTCTGGACCATGAGCCTCAGTTAAAAAAAAATTTTTTTTAATGAGAATGAAGACAAAACAGAAGAGGGCAGATCTTAGAGAGAAAGAGAAGTTGAGGAGTCCATGCCTTCACAACATTGTTTAAGCACCTTTTTTTTTTTTTTTTGGCTGTGCCACATGGCATATGGGATCTTAGTTCCCAGAGCAAGGATCAAACACGTGCCCCCTGCATTGTAAGCATGGAGTCTTAACCTCTTGACCACCAGGAAAGTCCCTGTGTAAGCACCTAGATCCAGCCATACCTGAAGCAGGTAGCCCTTAGCCATTCCTGTGTATTTTGTTTTGGTTTTTTGGTTTAAGCTAATTTGAGTCATGACTTCAGTCTTTTGTAAACCAAGAGTTTCAACTGATAGTGTCCCTTTTTTTTTTTTTAATTTTGCATTTATTTATTTATTTATTTTTATTTTTTGGCGCGTCAGGTCTTAGTTGCGGCACTCATGCGGGCTCTCTAGTTGTGGCGTGCTGGCTCAGTAGTTGTGGCATGCGGGCTTAGTTGCCCTGCGGCGTGTGGGATCTTAGTTCCCCGACCAGGGATCGAACCAGCGTCCCCTTCATTGCAAGACAGATTCTCAACCACTGGACCACCACAGAAGTCCCATGTCCCTTTTGTTTTGACGTGATTCATCATCCAGCACCTCTCACAAGTAACGTGACCCTCAAAACTCACGGTGGTAGGTTAGTGTCTGCCACCAAAATGTGGCAAAACCATGGAATCGGTTCCCCAATTGTAAGCTCAACAGCAGCAGAAAGCACCCTGAAGTCAGTCAGAAGCCTGTGTCAGCTTCAGAGGTAGGACTTCCACCTCTGCAGGGCAGTCAGTCAACAGATGAGTCCAGGGGGAAGAGAGGCTTCCCCCCAAGCCACCCCTATCTCCATGCGGCTGGGGCCAAAGTCAACATTTCTTCAGCCAAGTTGTGTGGCTTGTGTTTATCTGGCTTTTCATCCTGTTGACTTTCTGAGGTTGCTATGGGCAGCTGTATAGGCCCCAGGTGTTTCCCGCCTCTCTGGGGATCTTCCTGGAAATGGGTTGCAGGGGGCTTCCTTCAACTGCCCAGGAAAGGCAGATTAAAGGCTGTGAGAGCCTGACAAGGAGGGGAAGGTTGCCATCTCCTGTTTCCCAGAGGTTACAGGACACTTTCAATAAATGAATCCCTGCCTACCTACCCAGACTCTAACACACACACACACACACACACACACACACACACACACACACAGCTCATCTGGCCATTCCCCCAGGCCGGAAAACATTAGTTTCCAAAAAGCAAACTCAAGTGTTGTAAAATTCTAAAACACAACCTCTTTTCTCATAGCCCTTTAACGCTTAGTTTACACACCATTAAAACCTACAGCGTTCTCTGCGTTCCCAGGTCTCAGATGCTGAAAGTAATGATAATAATTAACAGAGGTTAGGGACTTCCCTGGTGGCGCAGTGGTTAAGAATCTGCTTGCCAATGCAGGGGACATGGGTTCGATCCCTGGCCCAGGAAGATCCCACATGCCACAGGGCAACAAAGCCCGTGCGCCACAACTACTGAGCCTGCATGCCGCAACTACTGAAGGCCGCATGCCACAACTACTGAGCTCATGTGCTGCAACTACTGAAGCCTGTGTGCCTAGAGGCTGTGCTCCGCAACAAGAGAAGCCACCGCAATGAGAAGCCCGTGCACCGCAACGAAGAGTAGCCCCCACCTGCCACAACTACAGAAAGCCCGTGCACAGCAACGAAGACCCAATGCAGCCAAAAACTAAATAAAATTAAAAAAAAAAAAGTGATTAATATTGAGACTTCCCTGGCGGTCCAGCGGTTAGGGCACCATGCTTCCTCTGCAGGGGGCATGGGTTTGATCCCTGGTTGAGGAACCAAGACCCCGCAAACCGTGTGATGTGGGAAAAAAAAAAAAAGTGGCTAATATTTACTAAGTGCTTATTTGGAAACAGACACCATTCTCAACACTTTATATCATCTCATTTAGTCTTTTCAATAACTCTGTAAGACAGCAGTGTAACCTGTTTTAAACATGAGGAAACAGAGATGCAATCTCCTAACCACCCAGCTATCTTTCATTGAATCTGTGTCCTTTTGATTATTTTACATTTATGCTTACATTTATGTGTGCACCTCCCCAACTAACATCCCAAGGTCTGCCTAGCTGTCCACTGTGGTTCTAGCTTAGCCAAAAACAGGGCCTGGCACAGCTAGGAAGACCACAAACCTTCGTCTCTGAGTTTTGCGGCCGCGGAATGACCCCTTCTCATGTCAGGGGGCTGGAATGCACCCCACCAGGCACACATTCCAAATGATCCTCCCCAAACCCCTGGCCACGTGGGAGTGGGGTGTCAGAGAGGAACCTCCATCTCTAGTACTCCCTATTCTTTCCCGGCCAGCTCTTTATTGTATTGTCTTTCCAGCATTTATATTAGCTGGTGATATTTACCTAGAATGTCTGCTCCAGGATGACTGGACATGTTGTCTACGGAGGTATCCCCATTGTCCAGAGTGAGAGCGCAATTCATGCGAAGGGACCACGTTATTATTGTTATTATTGTTATTATGTTGGCAAGTCAGTCGCTCACGCATCCCGCCCCGCCACCCCCCTACCCCCGCATCCCTGCACCCCCCACCCCCCGCATCCCTGCACCCCTTCCCCGACCTCCAGGATCAAGCGGGCACTGTCGCCACCTAGCGACGAAAGGCACCATGGTCCGAATCCCTGGCTTCAGGCCACATCTGGAGATGCAGTCATTTGAGCGCTTCCCCCGAAATATCCACCTACCACCACACCCCTACCCCGCCCCCGCCCCCCGCCTCTGGCTCCTCCCGGTCAGAAGGAGGCAGCACCTGGCTCCGAGTGGCTCTCAGTCTGGCAGGGGCGGCGTTACAGCAGTGGGTCTCCAAGAGGGATTCCCCACCACCAGCAGCACCTGCAGCACCTGAGGGCCTTTACAAATGCAGATTCTTGGGCCCCACCTCAAACCTGCGGAATCAGAGACTTGGAGCGAGGCTGGGCCTTCTGTGCTTCAGCGGGGCCCCCGGGGGATACCCCTCCAGCCCTGAGCAGCAGTCTTCAACCACGTTTGCTCCGCGACATTTTCCACAACTGGGGAGTCCTCCAGGCATCGTGCAGGTGGGGACCAGGGATGCTGTTCAACACCCTACAGTGCCCAGAAGGGCCCCAACTCAGAGAACGATTTGGCCCCAAATATCAGCAGTGCCGAGGTTTAAAAGCCTCACACTATTTGGGGGAAAAAATGGAATCTGACTCAACTGAGTCCCTGCTCACACTACGCACCAGGATAAATCCCCGATGGTCAGACAGGGTAAACCAGGGTGACCCCCAGTGTCTGTGTCTCCTCCTCTCCCTCCCCCTCAGGTGTGTATTTAAATGTGTGCAGCATCCCAGGACCTCAGAGGTCAGATGGTCATGGAGTACATTGTCCTGGGGGGGTCCATGAAATCCCCTAATCCAGTGAATCTCAGCCATGGTGATCCTGCCAACCCCCCAGGGGACACTGGGAGATGTCTGGGGACATTTCTTATTGTCATGACCGGGGGGCGGGGGTCCTGGCATCCAGTGGGTGGGGGCCAAGGATGCTCTCCACACCCCGACGTGCCCAGGATGGCCCCCCCGCACCAAGAATCATCCACCCAGTCTACTGTCTAGACTGAAATTCCTGCCCCAGAGCCAAGCAGATATGCTAATCATAGTGGGGGACCTTGGGCAAGGGTCTTGGGGCTCCGAGCCTCCAAGCCCCAACTTTTGCAAGTTGGGAATGATGACAGGACCTATCCGCCTAAGGATGTTGCAAAGACAACGACGAGCATGGACAAGGAAAGACCCAGTCCCTGGGTCTGGGAGGAATCTATGGGGCGGCAGACCCCTCCCCTTTAAAACGGAGGCCCGTATGGGACTTCGGGAGACCTACTTAAGGAAATGGGGGCCTTTCTGCAGAAGCCCGTGCCACTGTGCCAGGGACTGGGGGAGCCCCCTTGTCCTTCCGCCTCCTGCTCTATCCTGCAGGTACAAATGCCTGGCGGCGTCTCTTCCGCGAGAAATGCGGAGACATACTGGCTGCCCATCCCGCCTCCGCCAGGAAAGACCGCTTTCTATTGGTCTCGGGGCAGCAGTGGCGAGGGCCGATTGGCCGAGAGGCGGGCCGTGGCGAGTGATGGACAGACCGGGGGGCGGGGCCTCGGGGCCCTGAGAGCTTTCAGCGCGCGTAGGCTGGTTCTGGCCGCTGGAATGGGGGGTGAGGAGGGGGCGGACAGAGCGCCCCAGCCCCCGCGGAATTGCCCATGGGCCGATTCGTAGGGGTGGAACCGCAGCCGCGGGGAGATTGCCTGTCTTGCTCCCACTCTCTCTTTTCCTTTCTCAGACGGGGAAACTGAGTGTTTATTCAAAATTTTATTTCCTCCACCATGGCTTTTTTGAATTAATTTTTTTTAAAAAAAATTTTTATTGAAGTATTTGATTTACAATGTTGTGTTAATTTCTGGTATACAGCAAAGTGATTCAGTTATACATATATATACATATCCTTTTTCATGTTTGTTTCCATTATGATTTATTACAGGATATTGGATATAGTTCCTTGTGCTATACAGTAGGACCTTGTTGTTTACTTATTTTATATAAAGTAGTTTGTATCTGCTAATCCCAAACTCCTACTTTATCCCTCCCCCACCCCCTTTTACCCTTTGGTAACCATAAGTTTGTTTTCTGCATTAATTATGATTTTTAAAATATATTGCAATAAAATGGTATTTACCTCTATGACTGAGTTTTTCTGGCGTGACCCAAGTCCACCTCTGCAGAGGAGGGTCCAGGCAAGTGAGCCCAGGGGATCTGCTGCTGCTTCTTGGGCCTCCAGCTGCTGGGGTCAAATCATCACTCCCAGATCTGACCTTTGAGGGGGGAGACGGAGGGACCCTGGCTCCTTTGGCCTTACATTTTAAAATTGATTAATTAATTAGGTACAATGACTAAGTTTTGTAACATGTGTATTGAGACATAATTTTCATGCCTTACAATTCACTCATTTAAATTGTACTATTCAGTGGTTTTCACAAGGTTGTGCAACCAGCACCACGATCTATTTTAGAGATTTTCATCACCCCAAAAGGAACCCTGCCCCCCTCATTTGCAGTCACTCCCCACTCCCTTCCCCAGCCCCTGGCAACCACTAATCCACTTTCTGTCTCCGTGGATTTGCCTGTTCTGGAATGTTATATAAATGGATCATACAGCATTTGTCCTTTGGTAACTGGCTTCTTTCTCTGAGCATCATGTTTTCAAGGTTCATCCACATTCTAGTGTCAGTGCTTCATTACTTTTTACTGCTGAGTAATAGTGTGTGGACAGACCACACTGGTTTATTCATTTGTCAAGTTATGGACATTTGGGTTGTGTCCACTTCTTGGTGATTATGAATCATGCTGCTGTGAGTATGTGTGCACACATTTTTATGGGGCATACATTTTCATTTCTTGTGGGCATGTACCAAGGAGCGGAATTGCTGGATCATATGGCAATTCTGTGTCTAACCTTTTGAGGAGCTGCCAGACCGTTGTCCACAGGGGCTGCTCCATCTTACATTCCCACTTGCCACGTGTGAAGTTCTGATTTCTCCACACCCTCACCAACATTTGTTATCATCTACCTTTTTGAATGCAGCTGTCCTAGTGGGCATGTGGTACCATCTCACCATGGTTCGGATTTGCATTTCCCTGATGGCTTATGATGTTGGAATGCCTGCTGTGTGCCAGGCTCTTTCCTGGGCTCTGGACATAGAGCGTGGACAGCAAACTTGGTCCCTGTTCCAGGAGCACTCACGAGCAGTGGAAGGAGACAGGTAATAACCAAGTAAGATAAAATTGGGACTTCACAAGCAGTTCAGTGGTTAGGACTCCGAGCTTCCACTTCAGGGGACCCAGGTTCAATCCCTGGTCGGGGGACTAAGATCCCGCGTGCCACGTTGTGCAGCCAAAAAGAAAAAAAAAAAAGAAAGAAAGGTGAGGTCACAGGAAGTGCTCTACGGAGAATGGAAAGTAGTTGCTGCCTTCAGGATGACCATGTGGCCATGGTAAATGGAGTGGTCAAGAAGGCATCTCCGCAGAGTGACACTTTCCCTGAATCCTGAATGATGAGACATCTTCTGTCAGAAAAGCATTCCAGGCAGGACCTGGCTCTGCACATTGAAACCAGGAAGATTCCCTGGGATTTGAGTTTGGGGAAAACAGGGGCAGGTGGAGGAGATGCAGCCAGGGAGCCAGAGACCCCGGCTACTCTGAAAAACCATTTGGCATTTTGGACAAAATCTAAACTCACGGGTATTCCGTGACCCAGCAAATCAGCTCCTGAAGGCGTAGGTGTCTGTTAGGGACTAAATTTTTTCTCCCTAGATGCACACATTGAAGCCCTAATTGCCTGGACCTCAGAATGTGGCTGTATTTGCAGACAGGGTCTTTACAGAGTTAATTAGGGTAAAATGGGTCTAGACCCTAATCCCATCTGACTGGTGCCCTTGTAAGAAGAGGAGATTAGGACACAGGCTTGAACAGAGGGATGACCATGAGAGGACATGGGGATAAGATGGCTGTCAAGGAGAGAGGCCTCAGAGGGAACCAGCCCTGCCCACACGTCAATCTTTGGAGCCTCCAGAACTGGGAGAGAATCAATGTCTGTTGTTTAAGCCCCCAGACTGTGGTACTGTGTTATGGCGGCCCAGGCAAACGAATACAGTGCCCAGTAAAATATGAGTGCGGGCTTCCCTCGTGGCTCAGTGGTTAAGAATCCTCCTGCCAATGCAGGGGACATGGGTTCGAGCCCTGGTCCGGGAAGATCCCATATGCCGCGGGGCAACTAAGCCCGCGTGCCACAACTACTGAGCCTGCGCTCTAGAGCCCGCGAGCCACAACTACTGAGCCCACGTGCCACAACTACGGAAGCCCGCACACCTAGAGACCGTGCTCCACAGCAAGAGAAGCCACTGCAATGAGAAGCCCACGCACTGCAACGAAGAGTAGCCCCCGCTCACCGCAACTAAAGAAAGCCCGTGCGCAGCAGCGAGGACCCAACTCAGCCAAAAGTAAAAAAAAAAAAAAATATATATATATATATATATACACAGCCAGGAAAAGACTCATAGCAGCTGTGTTCATGATAGCCCCAAAGTGGAAACCACCCAAGTGTCCATTTGCAAGAGATGGGTCATGAAATGGTGGTACGTAATAAACAATGATAAACCATAGTGAAAAAGAATATATATTTAACAAAAAAGAATGTAAGGACTTCCCTGGCAGTCCAGTGGTTAAGACTCCATGCTTCCACTGCAGGGGGCACAGGTTCGATCCCTGGTCAGGGAACTAAGATCTCGCGTGCTACACAGTGCGGCCGAAGAAAAAAAGTATATATATGTATAACGGAATCACTTTGCTGTACAGCAGTAACACAACATTGTAAATCAAGTATACTTCAAAAAAAAAAAAGAGAGAAATCACAATTCTCAGGTCAGTGCATCAGAAGAACAAGAATGCTTCTGAATTCTTGTAATCTGTATTTTGACTTAGGATCATACAGTGCATTGTGAAAGACTTCATTTAGACTATTTGTGAATTTAATATATGTAAATTAATAAAATTGAACGGTTTTTTAAAATAAATTCATTTATTTATGTATATATGTATTTATTTATTTATTTATTTTTGGCTGCGTTGGGTCTTTGTTGCTGTGCGCGGGCTTTCTCTAGTTGCGGTGAGCAGGGGCTACTCTTCGTTGCAGTGCAGGGGCTTCTCATTGTGGTGGCTTCTCTTGTTGCGGAGCACGGGCTCTAGGTGCGCGGGCTTCAGTTGTTGTGGCACTCGGGCTCAGTAGTTGTGGCACGTGGGCTCTAGAGCGCAGGCTCAGTAGTTGTGGTGCACGGGCTTAGCTGTTCCGTGGCATGTGGGATCTTCCCGGACCAGGGCTCAAACCCGTGTCCCCTGCATTGGCGGGTGATTCTTAACCACTGTGCCACCAGGGAAGTCCCAAATTGAACGGTTTTTAACATGTTCTTTAAAAAAGAAATGGTGGTATGTTTACACAATGGAATACTATGCAGCAAGGAAAAAGGTGAGTGCCCTCTGCATGCAACCTTGTCCTGCATTCCCTGACACAGTGTGGAGTGGATGAAGCTGGTCTGGAGAGAACAAACTGTAAGACTCCTTTTACAGAAGGTACAAAATTGGACAAAACATATCAATGGTGATGAAAGTTAACCAGTGGTGACCTCTGGTAGGGGAGGGACTGGGACAGGGCAGGAGGGGCCTCTGGGGAGGGGGTCCGAGGTTGGGGCTGGCAGTGGGTCACATGCACAGGCTTGTAGATATTTGCGTGCAGCTTTTTTTGTTTTTGTTTTTGTTTTTTTAAGGTATTCTTTTTGCTGTTGTTGTTGTTGCACTTGGTTTTAGTTGCGCCTCGAGGGCTCCTTAGTTGCGGCTTGCTGGCTCCTTATTTGTGGCATGCGAACTCTTAGTTGCGGCACACATGTGGGATCTAGTTCCCTGACCAGGGATTGAACCTGGGCCCTCTCCATTGGAGCACAGAGTCTTAAACATTGCGCCACCAGGGAAGTCCCTTGTGTGCAGTTTTTTTTTTTTTAATTTATTTATTTTTGGCTGCGTTGGGTCTTTGTTGCTGCGCGAGGGCTTTCTCTAGTTGCGGCAAGCGGGGGCTACTCTTCGTTGCAGTGCGCGGGCTTCTCATTGCGGTGGTTTCTCTTGTTGCGGAGCACGGGATCTAGGCGCATGGGCTTCAGTAATTGTGGCTCGCGGGCTCAGTAGTTGTGGCGCACGGGCTTAGTTCCTCTGCGGCATGTGGGATCTTCCCGGACCAGGGCTCGAACCCATGTCCCCTGCATTGGCAGGCAGATTCTTAACCACTGCACCACCGAGGAAGTCCCCCTTGTGTGCAGTTTTTAAAGACAATTTCTCAGAGCAGTTTTAGGTTCCCAGCAAAATTGAGCAGAAGGTATAGAGATTTCCCACTTCCCCCCCCCCACGCATAGCCTCCCCCGTTATCAACATCCCCCACCAGATGGGACATTTGTGACAAGGATGAACCTACACTGACAGGTCATTATCAGCCATTGTCTGCAGTTGACACTCGGATTCACTCTTCCTGGTGAACATTCTACGGGTTTGGACAAATGCATAATGAGAGGCATCTATCATTATGGCATCACACAGAGTATTTTCACTGCCCTGAAACCCCTCCGTGCTTCACCTAGTCATCCCCTCTATCCCCCAACCCCTGGCCACCACGGATCTTTTTACCGTCGCAACATTTGCCTGTATGTGTGTAATTTCATTAAGTCGTGTCACATTACGCTCTGTAAGATACATCTTTTTCTTTTTTTTTTGTCCTCACCACCGTGGCTTGCAGAATCTTAGTCCCCCAACCAGCGATTGAACCCACGCCCTCTGCAGTGGAAGCTTCGAGTCCTAACCACTGGACCGCCAGGGAATTCCCAATATATCTTCATTTTTTAAACTTGATTTCTGGGTGTGTCTGTGCAGGGCTTTCCGGATGAGGTGGTCCTTTGAATTGGTGGACCCCGTAAAGCAGATGGCCCTCGCCTAAGTGGGCATCAACCAGTCCATTGTGGACATGAATAACAAGCAAGGCAAAAGAAGGGAGAATCTGTCCCTTCTGCCTGACAGCTGGCAGGACCATCCATCACCTCCTGCCTTTGGCCTTACAGCACCAGGTCTCCTGGGTGTCCAGCTTGTAGACGGTAGATCCAGATAGAGGGACTTCTCAGCCTCCATAATCCTGATTATACATCTCTTTCTGGGTAGCAATATATCTATATCTATATACTATTAAATTTTCTTTCTTTATTTTCTTGGCCGCGCGGCATGTGGGATCTTAGTTCCCTGACCAGGGATCGAACCCACCCCCTGCATTGGAAGCGCAGAGTCTTAACCACCGGACCGCCAGGGAAGCCGCCACAATGTATCTATATTTGTATCCTTATATATTCTATTGGTTCTGCTTCTCTTGAGAACCCTCATCCAAGCTCTTAGGGTGGTCCTCCTGCACCTCTTTGCTTTGAAACCCAATTCCTGAGGCTGGGCTGGTAGGGCCGTGGTGCAAGGTCTGGCTGTGTCCAGGGAAGGAGTGGGGCTGGGTTCCGGGAAGGGGGCTTCCTCAGAAAAGTCCCATTCAAGCTCCTCTCTCCGTCCCCACCCGCAATCAGCTGGGTGAGCAGTGCTATTTTCAGACCCTCCCCCCCACTTCCTTCCGTGCCCTGTCAGAAGCCCACTTCCTGACTGGGTCTCATCCTCTCCCCTCAGGGTGGGGCAAAGACAAACTTGCATATTGCGGCGTTTCTCCACCGACTCCAGGGTCCCAGACCCCGACCTTGAGTCCTTTCCCTGAACCAAGACTGGCCACATAATGTACAGATCCCAGTGCAGAATGAAAATGAAGATGCCCTTGTTCAAATACTATGAGGAATTTCAAGACACAAGCCACAGAGCAGTAAATCATGGGTGCGGCCCTTCTGAGCGCGAGGTCCTGGGTGACTCCACGGGTCTCAGCCCAGGAGGCTGGCACTGCCCCCAACCACCTGCAGCCCTCCCTCCACTTCCTGGTTTCATAAAGATTTATTTATTTTATTGTGTTAAAATACACATACTATAAATTTTCCATCTTAAACATTTTTAAGCACACAGCTCAGTGGCATTAAGCACATTCACATTGCCGGGCAACCATCCCCGCCATCATCTCCAGAACTTTCTCATTTTCCCAAACTGAAGCTCTGTCCCCATGAAACACTGACTCCCCAGCCCCTCCCCCAGCCCCTGGCCCCCACCATCTACTTCCTGTCTCTGTGGATGTGACTCCTCTTGGGACCTCACATGAGTGGAATCAGACAATATTTGTCCTTCTGTGTCTGGCTTCTCTCACTGAGCATCATGTCCTCAAGGTTCATTCATATGGTAGCAGGTGTCAGAATCTCCTTCCTTTATAAGGCTGAATAACATTCCACTGTGTGGATGGACCACGTTTTGTTCATCCATCGATCCACGCATGTTGCTTCTACCTTTGGCTGCTGAGAACCATGCTGCTGTGAACATTCCTGTACAGGTATCTGTTTGAGTACCTGCTTTCAGTTCTTTTGGGTCTGTACCCAGAAGCACAAACATTAATTTTTAAAAGTTAATCAATTAATTAATTAATTTTTGGCTGCGTTGGGTCTTCATTGTTGCACGTGGGCTTTCTTTAGTTGCGGCGAGTGGGTGCTAACCTTCTTTGCGGTGAGTGGGCTTCTCACTGCGGTGGCTTCTCTCTGTTGCAGAGCACAGGCTCTACGCGCGTGGGCTTCAGTAGTTGCGGCACGCGGGCTCAGTAGTTGTGGCTCGTGGGCTCTAGAGCACAGGCTCAATAGCTGTGATGCACCGGCTTAGTTGCTCCGTGGCATGTGGCATCTTCCCAGACCAGGGCTCGAACCCATGTCCCCTGCATTGGCAGGTGGATTCTTAGCCACTGCGCCACCAGGGAAGTCCCACAAACATTAATTTTTAATAGCCAGCCTTCCCTTAGGCATCTAGTTTTATCTCAGCTTCTGGCTGATCCTAACAGTGAAACACTCCCTTTGCCTGGCAAAACCAACAAAAACTCAGAAGACACATCAAAGAGTGAAGAAGAGAAAAAAAAATCTCCTGTAACCTCATCTCCCAGCGTCCCCCCGTTCCCACTGTGGCGTGTGTTTGGGGGCGGTGGCGTCGGCTACAGTTACGCTGGTTGCACTGTTTGCTGGATGTGGCCCGTGAATCTTCTCATTAGAATCCTCTGCTTCCAGGAATCTTCCCCGCAAGTCCCGCCCACAAGTGGGAAATGCCCCAAGTGCTGTTTTTGTCCTGCCCACAGCGGAAACAACCTAAGTGTCCAGCAAGAGCGGACTGTGTACACAAACAGTGGGCCAGCCCTAGGGGTTGCACGAGAGGATCGCAAGTGCAGTGTTGCTGAAAGCTACTATATGTGTCAAAAAATAATAATAAGAATGGGGATTGTGTCTTTACACCTGCTCACAGGTGAACACAGATGCCTGGGTTTCTCGGCACTGAATCGGTTGCAACTGGGAATATTGGCCGCCTTAAGATGGGGTCATCTGTTTCCTGCGCAACAGGATTGGGGGAGAGATGTTTTCTGCACAGCCTTTTAAACCCTTTGAATTTTGAACCATGTAAATATATTTCCCATAAAAACATAAATCAAAGTAAAACTTTTTTAAAAAAATTTATTTATTTTTGGCTGCGTTGGGTCTTCGTTGCTGTGCGCAGGCTTTCTCTACTTGCGGTGAGCGGGGGCTACTCTTCGTTATGGTGCGCGGGCTTCTCATTGCAGTGGCTTCTCTTGTTGCGGAGCACGGGCTCTAGGCGCGCGGGCTTCAGTAGTTGCAGCACGTGGGCTCAGTAGTTATGGCTCGTGGGCTCTAGAGCACAGGCTCAGGAGTTGTGGCGCTCGGGCTTAGTTGCTCTGCGGCATGTGGGATCTTCCCGGACCAGGGCTTGAACCCGTGTCCCCTGCATTGGCAGGCGGATTCTTAACCACTGCACCACCAGGGAAGTCCCCCAAAACTGTTTTTTTAAAAAAAAGACCGACAGCCTAGTATGGGTCCGCATACCTCAGGGCTGCAGTTTTTTTCATCAAGGGTTGACCATAATCTTTTTACTTAATTTCCTCTCTTCACTTTGAGGATGTTTTTCTGTTTTCTTTTATATTTTCTTTTATTTTTTTATTGGAGTATAGTTGCTTTACAATGTTGTGTTAGTTTCTGCTGCACAGCAAAGTGAATCAGTCATACATGTACATACATCCCCTCTTCTTTAGATTTCCTTCCCATTTAGGTCACCACAGAGCACTGAGTAGAGTTCCCTGTGCCAGCATTCCCAAACTTTTTGGCACCAGAGATTGGTTTCACGGAAGAAAATTTTTCCACGGACCGGGGGCAGGGGGTGGGGGCCGGGGGTGAGGGGGTGGGAGGGATGATTCAGGCAGTAATGCGAGCGATGGGGAGAGGCAGATGAAGCTTCCCTCGCTCGCCCACCGCTAACTTCGTGCTGTGCAGCTGGTTCCTAACAGGCCAGGGATGGGTACCTGTCCGCGGCCCGGGGGTTGGGGACCCCTGCCCTGTGCTATAAAGTAGGTTCTCATTAGTTACCTATTTTATACACTGTAGTGTATATATGTCAATCCCAACCTCCCAGTTCGTCTCACCCCCCCCTTCCCTTCTTGGTAACCATAAGTTTGTTCTCTACATCTGTGACTCTATTTCTGCTTTGCCAATAAGTTCATCTGTACCATTTTTCTAGATTCCACATATAAGCGATATTATACGACATTTGTTTTTCTCTTTCTGACTTACTTCACTCTCTGTGACAATCTCTAGGTCCATCCACGTCTCGGCAAATGGCATTATTTTGTTCTTTTTTATGGTTGAGTAATATTCCATTGTATATACGTACCACATCTTCTTTATGCATTCCTCTGTCGATGGACACTTTTCACTATTGTAAATAATGCAGGGATGGACATCTATGGATAGAACTTGCTATCTTCATCAGATTATTTACTTTGATTCCTACAAGGAGAATTCCTTCTTTCCTCCCTCCCTCCTTCAAACATTCATTGAGCACTGACTGAATGCTAAGCCCCAAGGTAGGCACCAGAGACACAACAGGAAACCAAACGGATACCGATGCAGATGCCTTTCCTCTTGGAGCTCAGGGGCTAGACCGGTGCTTCTAGAACTTTCCAGGTGATGGACTTGTTCTCCATCTGTGCCATCCAAAATGGGAGCCCCCAGCGCCAGGTGGCTCTTGAGCACTTGAAAATGAGCCCATAGCGACTGGAGAAGTGAAATTTAAATTTTATTTACTTCTAATCAAGTCATTTCAATTTAAATAGTGGCTTGGGGCTGATGGCTTCCATATTGGATAGTGCGGGGCTGGAACTCATGGCTCCAGGTGGGATTGATCTCGGAGAGAGACAGCAGTGAGCGGGGGCTTGAAGTGAGATCTTAGTTCCCCACCCAGGAATTGGACCTGGGCAGCCTGGATGAAAACCAGGAATCCTAGCCGCTGGTCCACCAGGGGCTAGTGGCTAGAAGCAAGGTTCCCCTGGCTCTTGCTCCCATTGAAAAATGCATTTCTCAAGGAGGCAAAAACTGTAAAAAACAGGTACAAAGTCTGTTATTAGAGATACAGCACAACAAGTGGCAGAGCACACAGAAAAACAATTTGTTTAGTTAAGACAGAAGCAAGGCAGAGATGCACCCCTGGACGGAAAGGATATGGGCGTCCCCCCTAATGAGGAGGAGTGCAGTGAAGAGGCGGTTAAGTCATTCCTATAGGGCAGTTCTTCCGGGTCTTTGTTTTCCTTTGGCCAATTATCTGGCTTATCTTTCCACACCTGAACTGCCCTAGGACCCTCCCCAGCACGCGTGCGCAACTTTTTTCCAAGATGGATTCCAGCCCGGAGGCCTATGGGGGCCTTGGCATCACCTATTATGGGGTGACGCCCCCTCCTTTTTGTCCCCGAAGGAGGCTTTCTGCGCATGTGCGGTGTCTCCCTTGCCCCAAGGATGGGAAACATGTGACCTCTTGATCTTTTCCTCAAACAGGATTGCTTTTAAGACCATTGATTCCTGTGGTCACGTTATTTTGCCAGTGGGTTGAGTGTCTCGGGAGAGAAGGAAAAGCACAGCATCCCGCCAGCCTGAGGTCTGTGCCGGTGGCACCCAAAAGCTCGTGGAGCCTCCCTCCACCCTCCCGAAAGCCTTCCTCTGGGCTGGGAACTACCTTCCTCCTGTGCATCCATTGATTGATTCATCAGTCAGCATGGGAGACAGCTGGGGACCTGGTGGTAAGAGCCTGGGTCCCTGCCCCGGGGAGCTCATGGAATGGGGGGAAGACAGATAACAAGCAAACAACTCAATAAAATGATGTCAAGTTCTATGATGGAAATGAATAGGGTATGGTAGGGATTTTGACTGGGGGTGGTCAGGGAGGGCTTTCTAAGGAGGTTATATTTGAGCAGGTGCTTGAAGAGGAGGAGAAGCTGGCCATGTGTCTATCTGGGGGCACTCCAGGCAGTAGGCACCACTTGTGCAAAGGCCCTGAGGTAGGAACAAACTTGGCAAGGATGGTTTGGCTGGGGCAGAGAGAGCAGGGGCAAAAGAGGTGGGGAAGGGACTTCCCTGGTGGTCCAGTGGTGAAGACTCCGCACTTCCAATGCAGGAGGCATGGGTTCGATTCCTGGTTGGGGAACTAGGATCCCACACGCCTCGTGGTGCAACCAAAAAAAAAAAAAGAGGTGGGGAAAATGGGCCAGCAGCTGCATGGTAACACCAAGCAGGGGCTTTGGGGAGGGGAGGAGAGAGGGGTGACTGACCTTCTGAGACCTTGGGACATTCACAGCAGCGCCTTCATCCTTGCAGAGTGCCCTCTGGTTGGTGGGGGAACTCCGTGGGAGCGGGGCAGGCCACATTTGGGTGGGGATTAAGCCTATCCCCACCTCCTGGCCACCCCCTTCACAGGTGTTCCCCTTAGGGCATTTCAGTCCTGGTGGAGCTGGGCTTTCTGGAGGCGCCACTGCTCTGGCCCTTTCTAGCCCAGGGGAAGAGGGCCTGGAGGGGAAGATGGGCGGGGGAAGGAGGCTGCGGACAGGCCTCTTCCTGTTCTGGCACAAGGAAACTGGAAGGAGCCTGGCCCAGGTGTGACCTTTGGACCTCAGGAGAACAGCTGACGCCAGGAGCCCTGAGGGGGGCAGCCGAGGCAGGAGGACTCCGGGGCACCCCTCAACAGCCCCCTGGCACGTGGCTGTGGAAGGTGGCAGCTGAGCCCGGGGCCAGGGGCCAGAGAAAACCGGCTGGAAACTACCTCTGGACAGTGTCCACTCCTGAGCCTAAGCCTCTCCGGGAATGGGGCCCTGGGGGAGGGCTGCCCAGGGAGGCTTATCTCTGCAAATGAAGCTGAAGGTTAGGCTCCCCGGGGAGGAGAGAGGCCTGGGGTTGCCTGCAGCTGGTGGGGCGGATTTTGAGCTGGAATAGGCTTGCTGGCCCAGGGAAAGGCACACGCAAAGGGCGGAGGCCTGGAATGACGAGGCTGTCCCACTAACTCATCTCCCTGCCTCAGGCTGGGCCCTGTTGGCCTCTGCAGCCTTCCTGCCCCTGTCCCTGTCACTCCTCAGGAAGGCCTGCCCTGACTACCCTCGAAGAGGTTCCCTGGTCACCTTCAGCCACGCTGCCACTTTGCTCTCAACTGACATCCTTTTTCATCTCCCCTACCTTCAGCTCTGTAACCATCCGCCTCCCTGCCCGCGGGGTGAGCTGAGTGGGAGGGGCTCGCGATCCATAATATTTTATTATATTATTTATTTATTTGGCTGCCCCGCGCGGCATGCGGGATCTTAGTTCCCTGACCAGGCATGGAACCTGTGCCCGCTGCAGTGGAAGTGTGGAGTCTTAACCACTGGAACTACTGGACCGCCAGGGAAGTCCCCGATCCATAATCTTTTAATTGCACTAGTAAAAAAGCCAAAACCAAGGCAAAAGAACCCATGATGAACAAAATATCAAGATTTTAAATAAAGGCAGGATCACTCGCCTCACCCCAGTCAGGGGCCTGGTTCCAACAAAACTTTGTGGGTTTTTTAGTAGTGCATTAAAATATTTTTTTTTATGTTGACTACTGAGTTTTTTGGCACGCTGTAAGCTTATTTTCTAGGCGAGTGCCTCACTTGCCTCACCCGAGTCCTGGCCCTGGAATGAGTGAAGGATCGAATGTATGGTTGTGAGTCTCCACTGCCTGAAACCTAGGGGGAACCCAAAGCCCTGGCCCCGCCCACCCACTCGTGCTCCGCCCACCACGACGTGCCCCGCCCCTCCAGGGAGCCAGCTCCACCCCCAAACCCTGCCCCGCGCCCGGCTCCAGGCCTCCGGCCCCTCCGGCCCTCGCGCACACCTGCGCGTCACTTCCGGGGCGGCGGTGGGAGTGAGGTTCACTTCCGCCAGCGGGGGAGCGGCGGCGGTGGCGGCGGAGGAGACCGGGCCGGGGCCCCGGGGGATCGACGGACGCACGGGCGGGCGGCCGGGAGCCATGGAGCGCGGCCCCGGGGCCGGGGGGCGCGGGCCGCGGCGGTGAGTGTCCTGCAGGGGCTGGCGCGGCTGCGCGGAGCGGTCTCAGTGCTTCCCGCGGCCGTTTGGAGAGCCGGGCCGGGCCGCGAGGCCGGGGCAGTCCGGCCGGACGCCCCCGAGATCCCGCACTCCCGGGGCGGTCGCGGTCCCAGCCGGAGGACCCCCGGATCAGGGCCAGGGACCGCGGGACGGCGTCTCCGACTCCGGCAGAGCCCCGTCCGCCGTCCATTCAGCCCTCCGACGTGGGGTGTGTTCCCACCTTTCCGGGTACGCGGCCCTGCCTTCGGGGAATGCGCTGTCTGAGCCGCGGACTCTATCCCCGGCCCCGAACCAGTGCCCCAGCCTGACACCCGGACCCGCCGATGCAGCCGGAGCCCTGCTTCCTAAACGTCTCCAAGACACCTCTGCCCTTTCGCGGGCGTCCTCTGGCGGGCTGGGACACCTGGACAGGCTTCCCAGCCTTTGCTCCAGTTCCATCTCCACGCTACAGCTAGGGCATATCCACAGCTCCTAACCCACGGGCTCCATTCCCAGCCCGGGACTCCTCCAGGGCTCCTCCTTTTCCCCCAGGATGAAGTCCAAACTGCAGCAGGGCTCACGGGCGCGGCCCGACCCAGCTCTGGCTCTCTCCAGGGTCCCTCTGCTCTCCTCTTCCTCCCAGTGTCCCTCTAGCCTGGGACCCGCAGTTCCTGGAACCCGCTGTCACTTATGGGTTTTGCCTGTTTTCTCCCCTCCGCCCTGCTCCCTGTCACCCGGCACTTTGCCTGTGCCTTTCAGGCTGACTGGCTGAATGAGGTGCGGTCATAGTCGTCCGTATTTAGGTCGTCCTGGAGTATTGTAATTGCCTGGTTCCTTGTTGGTCCTCATGACACTGCCAGCCTGCACCGGGCCCGGCAGCGGCGTGCCCGATTATGTGCTTGTGGGTGAAATCGCTGGGCTCTTGCTGCCAGGGGTGCCTGCCCAGTGAGTGAGGCATCTGGGTGTGCTCTGTCCAGTCCGAGGCCCGGCTCTCAGGTCACATTCAGTGGCATCCATAAAAGAGAGCGGGAGGTCCCAGGTCTGCGTGGCTTGAGAAGAGACCTTCCCCCCTCTCTGTCAGATGTCAGACCTGGCGGACTGTAGCATCCTCCTTTTCCTTTTGCCCCTGGTACTTTGTCCATTCGTTCAGTCAGTGTTTACTGAGCAAGAACAGGTAGTAGTCTTGCCCTCATGGAGTTTCTCTTTGGTTTGAGGGGTATGGTTGAACATGCAACTACAAGCTGCAGAGACAGATCTGAACCATGAGAGTGTGTGTGGGGGGCTGACCCTGTTTGGAAGGGTGCTGGAAGGGAGATGTGAAGGGTGGGTGGGACAAGGGTCACGGGCTGTCTGGTGAGATTAGGGGAACTGCTGGGGCTTCGGCTCTGAGGTAGGAGGAGGCAGTGGGGCTCGTCAGGGGAGGGTGAGGTACAAGATGTGTGAGGCTGGAGAGGTCGGCCCCATGCCCGGTGCCGACCTGGCAGATCGTGGTGAAGGCTTTGATCTCTATCCTGAAAATAGGGGGGCTACTGGGGCACCCCAAAAGGGAGGTAGCGTGATCAGATTTGTGTTGTGAAAAGATCTTTTGGCAGCTGGGGTGAGAATGGCCCAGAGTCGGTGATGGTGGCCCAGCCGGGGAGGGGGGGGGACCGGCGAGGAAGGAGACTGTGCATGCCCCAGGCAGAGTCAGCAGGCCCTGTGACGGGCGGATCTGAGGGTGCAGGGAGGTGTCAAGGATGGCACCCCAGTTTCTGGTTTGGTCAGCGGGACCTTGTCCACCTTAGTATACCTGTTCATCTTTGGGTCACCAGAGGCCTCCTACCTGCCCACCGGCTCTCAGCCAGGCCTTCCTCTCAAAACGAGCCTTCCCTGTGCCACCCAAACTCCAGACCCGCCAAGTCACCAAAGCACCAGTGCAGTGTCATCTGTTGGTGCTTGGGCCTCTTTGAGAATATGTTGGAGCAACATCGGTATGGTTGACACTCTGGAGGGGGAGGGAGGGCGTCCTGGGCACTGTGGGGTGTTGAGCAGCACCCCTGGCCCCGCCCACTCAGTGCCAGTAGTAACCCCCCCACCCCCAAGTCACGACAACCAAAGATGTCTCCAGACCTTGGCAAGTGTCCCCGGGGGGCAAACTTGCCTTCGTCTGAGAACAGTGTGATGGACTTGTAAAGCGAGCGTCCCACCTGGGAGTCTGGGGGCTCCTGGAGGCAGTCCGTGTCCCCGCCTCGGCTTTTGCCACCCTCTCCCACGCCCCTCCATGTGCCCCCATCCGAGTGACTGCGATGCGGCTCTCTGCAGCCCCCGGTCTCAGATCTCAGGTCTGGAGGGAGCAGGTGTATTTCTGGGCCTCAGACTGCGCCGACCTGCTCTGCATCCGCGTGTCCCTGGCCCAGTGGTTTACAAATGCTGTGGCCCCGAAACAGAACGGGCTCAGGTGCTCTGCTGCTGACACTGAGTTGTGAGCGTGTGTCCCTCCCTTACTCCAGGCTGTAGGGAAAACGTAGTAAGTGAGTACTCTGTATTTTCAAACCTCTGTATTTTCTTCCAGTCTCCCTGTTGGCAGCTTCATGTACGATTGTAGTTGCTTTAACAATTTCGCTGTAGTCTGTTGAAGGCCACGTTTCACACGACATTCTGCGTTTCTTCTCTGAGCCTGGCCCATTCCACCACTTTCCCCTCATCACTGTCTCTGTGACCTGAGTGGTGTCTGATTGATAGATGAGGAAACTGAGGCCCAGGGAGGCTAAGCGACTTGCCCAAGGTCACAGACACCTAAGCTGGCAGAGCTGGGGAAGGAACCCCAGGCTCCCATGACCCTGCCCTGCCTCCCCCCGCAGCAGGCTGACCCCTGGGCCTGGCCCCAAGCACTGGAGAGAGCCATTGTCTCAGCCCAGTAGGCCTTCCCAGCCTCGAGATGTATCCTGCTTTTGTTTCCAGAGCCTTTGTTTGTTGTATTTCCTCTGCCTGGGCTCCTGTCTCCGGACTTCGCAGGCCCTGGGAGCTGGGAGCGTGCTCCTGGGTCCCTGTGGTCAGCAGTCGGTCCTCGCCTGGCTGAACTGTGGCACCTGGGGGTGGCAGATGGTGATGGGCCCCAGGGCAGAGTCTGGGCCAGCCGTGTGGACAGAGGCACGGGGCGGGGGTGGGGTGGGGTGACGTTTCCCGGGGCCTGGAGCAGGAGCTGTGCTGGGGAGAGCTGGGTGGGCCAGGGCTCTGATCGCCCGCACAGCCTGCAGACCGAGGCTGGGCTGATGAATGGGCTTAAATGTCAAGAGTTGGTGTCTGCCAGCGGAGGAAGGGTGGTGGCAGGCGGGGTCCTGGTCAGGTTTAGGTCCCACGAAGGTCACTTGGGAGCCCTGGGGGAACCCCACATCTTGCTGTCCCCCTGCAGGGTTTCCCTCTGTGCGACATGGACACACGAGGCTGCGAGGCTCCCAAGGGCTCGGCTTGGACCGCGATGGGGCTGGGCTGCGGCCTCCTAACGGGGCTCTCGTCTGGGGCGGTGGCCGGGGGTCGCCCTGCCCCCTGCCCGTGTCTCCGAGCACCCCCATCCCTCCCCTGCCGGGCGAGGCCCGCCCCGGGGCCCGGCGCCCGCCATGAACGGCCTGTCGGTGACTGAGCTCTGCTGCCTCTTCTGCTGCCCGCCCTGCCCCGGCCGCATCGCCGCCAAGCTCGCCTTCCTGCCTCCAGAGCCCACCTACTCGCTGGTGCCTGAGCCCGAGCCCGGGCCCGGTGGGGCCGGGGCCGCCCCCTCGGGGACCCTGCGGGCCTCGGCCGGCACCCCCGGGCGCTGGAAGCTCCACCTGATGGATCGCGCCGACTTCCAGTACAGCCAGCGCGAGCTGGACACCATCGAGGTCTTCCTGACTAAGAGCAGCCGGGGCAACCGCATCTCCTGCATGTATGTGCGCTGCGTGCCCGGCGCCAGGTGAGCCACGCGGACTCGACCCCCCCGGGGTGGAGGGACCGGGTGGGGGGTGGGAGCCCAGGATGTGCTCCATCCTCAGGGCTCTTGTTTTGGCCAGTGGTGGCCCCTGGATGGCCAGAGACCGGCGAAAGCCCATCTGGAGGTGCGGGTGCCCCGGGGATTCTTCTCGCCAAAGGGGCGGCAGATGAGATCTGCCCATGGCCACCGAGGAACTGCCGGGGGCCCTTCCACGTGCAGCCCTCTGGGGGGCCCTCTCGGCACCCTGCCTTGTGGACGAGGACCCTGAGGCTCGGGGGTGGCTCTGAGTGGCTGTGTCACGTCACCTGCTCGATGTGGAGCCGTCTGCTTCCGGGTCTCAGTGTTCACCTGCCCAGGGCTGGTCTCCTGGGCCCTGGGTGCCTGGTGAGGCCTGGCACCCGCTTTGGGCCGGTGGCCCCTGAGGCCTGGCTGGCAGCTTGGGCCAGGTCTGACTGCCGGAGCCCTACAGTGGTGCAGAGGGGGGCCTTCCAGCTGCTTCTGCCTCAGAGCAGGCTGAGTCCAAAGGGCAAGCTTTTACCTTTCAGCTGGGCTGGGCTAGGGCCACAGCGGGGCTGGAGGAAGAAAACTCTGCAAGGCTGTCGGCCGGGATCCAGCCTGGTCACCTGCCCTCGGCATGACCGCCTGGCAGGGCCGCCATGGGGCACAGGGCAGAGGTGGCGGCCCTGGTCATTCCCTGGAGGAGCGGGAAGAGCTGCACCGCGGTGAACAGGGGTTGGCTCTCTTTGCCTGTGGTCGGAGGGGCTGCGTCTCATCCTCCAGGATGGTTCCGAGCAGTGGGCAGACGTGCCTCCCATCCTCGGGCCGTCAGAGTCTCTCCAACAGGAACAATTCCAGGGGAGAGGTGGCTGCTGCCCAGGGCGTCAATGTGATGGTCACTGCGGCTTCCTGGGCTCACGCTGGGGGTCCACCTGTGCCAAGAAGGTGACCGGTGGGCCCAGCGGCCCCCTTTGATGAGCGGAAGCCCGAGGCTCCACTGTGTGTCGTGGCCTAAGTCACGCCGGGCAGAGCCAGGCACTGTTCCCCTCGGCAGGGCTCCTGCCCCCTCCGCCCTTCGCCCTCTGACCTGTGCTTCCCCACTGCCCACCCCAAGGTACACGGTTCTCTTCTCGCACGGCAACGCGGTGGACCTGGGCCAGATGAGCAGCTTCTACATCGGGCTGGGCACGCGCCTCAACTGCAACATCTTCTCCTACGACTACTCGGGCTACGGCGTGAGCTCGGGCAAGCCCTCCGAGAAGAACCTCTACGCCGACATCGATGCCGCCTGGCAGGCCCTGCGCACCAGGTGAGCTCACGCAGCGGGGAGCGGCTGGCGGGCCTGTCTCCTCACAGGTGGCTGGACCTGGTGAGACCAGGTGGGAGGAAGCCCAGGTGGGTAGCCCCGCAGGAGAGGGAGCTGGTCTGTGGCCACACTGGGCCACAGGAAGAGGCCTGACCCCTGTTCCCTCTGCCGGGTGACAGGCGTGCTTGGTGTGCAGGGGGAGGGCGGTCCTCCAGCCTCCCTGGGGGGAGCCCCTCCTGGGAAACGCTGGCCTGGGACTGTCCCCATGGAAATGGAGGTTCCGCCTGGAGGGAGGGGGCGGGCAGAGGACGAGGCCCCTCCTGAGCCCAAGAGGTGGCGTGCGAGGGCGGTGTGAAAGGACTCTGGGAGCCCCGAGGCTGAGGGAGCACTTGGGGTGCGGGGAGGGGCCGGGCCTCTGCATCAGGGTTCTGGTCATGGAGCTGGGCCTCATCCTGAGGAGGGTCTCCTCTGGGCCTGGAAGGTTCTGTCGGGCAGCTTCGTACCCAGCACAGTCCTGGTGGCTGGAGGGAGGTCAGCTCCCAGAGGCTGGGTCCTCCCCAGGCATGGTGCCCAGCACACAGCTGCTTGCTTGACTCAGACAGGGCCCCCGCTGTCTGGTCTACATCTCCGTCCCCAGACCCCACCGCCCCGGTCATCCAGGTCCTGGCAGCCCCCTTCCACCCCGTGCTCGCTCACTGAAGCACAATAGCTCAGTCTCTGTGCAGAGATGGCCCAGCGCCCTGTGCTGCTCTAGAGGGAGACCCACCCAACCCCACCCTCCCGAAGGCGGTGCCCTCTGCCTGCCCAGGGCCACCCCATCTTGGCTCTGCCTGGCCGACTGGCGCAACCAGCTCCTTCAGGGACCACAGCCGGCCTGCCTTGGGGAGGCGGGGCCCTGGTTGCTGGAGTGATGCACCAGGCAGTCCCTGATGCAGGCCCTGGGAGCAGGGTCCCCTGGCACCACCCTGGCGCTGGGGACCCATGCTGGGTGGCGTGGTGCAGGTGTGTGTCCACACTCGGCTGCCGCAGCCTGTCCCCACTGGCTGGGGGTCGCTGGCAGAATCATACCCCGCCGAAGGGCCAGGGGTCTGAGCTCTGTCATCCATCCGTCTGTCCTGCTGCCAACCTTGACCTCCAGAGAGCTGGTCCCTCAGACCCAACAGCTGAGAATCAGCAGGAGGGCGGGAGGCTGGGTCCCAAGTGGTGGCCCGGGGCGGGGCAGGCCTGGAAAGAAGAGCTGTGTCATCCGGCACCTGTCACGTTTGTCCAGGTGGAGACAGCCAGGCGGCAGCTGGGGGTCCCTGCCTGGAGCTGGGTGATAGGACGAGGCTGGTGCTCAGCACAGCAGTGCTCGTGGTGAACCAGGGAGCAGGTCGGGGAGGAGCAGCCAGGGTGGTAGGCACAAGGCCAGATGGCATCCCTGAGGCCTGGGGCCGGAGGACAGGGACGAGTACAGATGGCACCTGGTTGCCCAGGTGGGTTGCCCAGGTGAGACGAAGACCTTCCCTGGCCACTCGGAGGAGGGGCACCCCCTTTGAGATCAGGATGTGGGTGTGGGGAGGAAGGCCGTGGAGGCCCCCTGCAGTGGGAGGGTGGTGAGTGGGTCCCTGTGGGGTCAGGAGAGGACTGTGCTGGGGCGGCGCTGGGGGAGGCCCGTGTGGAGGGGGCTTGGGGGGGTCAGGACCTGGCCACTGTATAGGAAAGGTGCCCAGGGAGGTGCCCAGGGTGGCCACCCACCTCCCCTCAGGAGCCGCTATGCCTGCTCACCCACGTTGTACTAAGCAGCTGAGGGGCCGCAAACTGGCTGAGACAAGAGAGGACGAGGCTGCCTCCATTCCCCGAGGCCAAGGGGGTGGGTGAGGGTGACGGGTGCTGGGCGGAAGACACGCCCCCTTGCCGTGCGACCTGGAAAGGCTGTCGAATTCCGAACAGCGAGGACAGGAGGGCCCCAAGCAGGTTCTGCATGTGGCCCTGGTCGAGTGTGTGTAGGGGTGGGGGTGGCCTGGTGACCAGGAGGAGCAGGAGAGGCCCCAGGGATCTGCCCCCAGAAACCACACAGCGCAGGTAGGGCCCGCACAGGTGCACTGCCCAGGTGTGACCAAGTAGATGCTGTCGAAACTGAGGGTAGAGCCGGGGGCCTGGGGCTGCGGGCAGCCAGCTCCCCTCACACCTGTGGGTCCTGCCTCCCCTGCTGAGCGGACCGCCTCGGGCTGGGAGGCAGGGGAGGGTGCCTGGGCGCCACCCTATTACCTGGAGCCTGCGCGGAGAACGGGGGACTGCACTAGGAGGGCAGGCAGTGGGAGGGGTGTGCTTGTTGCGTCGCGGCTGATCTGCACCCACCACCGCCAGGTACGGCATCAGCCCAGACAGCATCGTCCTGTACGGGCAGAGCATCGGCACGGTGCCCACCGTGGACCTGGCCTCGCGCTACGAGTGCGCCGCGGTGGTGCTGCACTCCCCGCTCACCTCGGGCATGCGCGTCGCCTTTCCCGACACCAAGAAGACCTACTGCTTTGACGCGTTCCCCAAGTGAGCGCGGAGCGGGGCGGGTCCGCGGGCGGGGGCGGGGACCCAGGGGGCGGGGCCTCGGCGGTGTTGGGGCGCGGAGGCCTAACGTGCCCCGCCCCGCAGCATCGAGAAGGTGTCCAAGATCACGTCGCCGGTGCTCATCATCCACGGCACGGAGGACGAGGTGATCGACTTCTCGCACGGGCTGGCGCTCTACGAGCGCTGTCCCAAGGCCGTGGAGCCTCTGTGGGTGGAGGGTGCCGGGCACAACGACATCGAGCTCTACAGCCAGTACCTGGAGCGCCTGCGCCGCTTCATCTCCCAGGAGCTGCCCAGCCAGCGCGCCTAGCCTAGCGGCAGGCCTGAGCCGCACCGGGACATCAGCAATAAGGCGGCGCCCGGACCCCGCCCCGGCCCCGGGGGCTGCATGTGAACTCCCGGGCGCCCCACGTCCTCGAAGCAGCCGGCCGGTAGGTGTCGGGACCTGACCCGGCCCCTGGGCCGTGGACAATGTACAGGCGACGGAGCTATGCTCTCCTTTCCTTTTGGAAGCAAAACGAAGGAAAAACGTGAGAACAGAAATTAAAGATTTAAAATTTTAAGGTTCTTCTCCCTTTCTTGGCTCATGCGTGCTCTCCCTGGGGCTCAGCAAGCACGAAGAGGGGGCCGGGCTTTGTCCCCAACCCCCCAAGGAAAGTTCACAACTGCGGATGTCAGGTCACTCCCTACAGAAGAGGGGTCCAGTTCGGGTCCTTGGGGCTGCCGGTTGCCTGGGTGGTGACGGAGGGGCGGCAGCATTCGAACCCAGGACTCTGAGTGCTCGGAGGGCGCGCCTGGGGAGGGTGGTGGGCTTCCTGTCTCCGAGACAACCCTGGGGGTGGAAGTGGCCGCCGCCGGTTTAGGCTGGGCCGGCTCCGGGCCCCCAGAGAGGCAGATAACCCTTCCGTGCCCGTGTGGTAGACATCGCAGGGCTGCTCTTCCCATCCCACCCCACCCGTCCTCGGCTCCCGCTGCACAGAGGGCCAAGAGAGTCTTGCAAACGGGGACGCTTGGGTCCAGTGGAGGGCAGTGGCAGGTCTGAGGCCCCGTGGGGCCTCCCCAGGAATGAGGTCACGATGAGCACTCCGCAAGACGCCTCCGGACCTTGGTCTGAGCTGTATCCTCCGCCCGGGGTGCCCTTGAAGACAGGGTCGGTCTGCGTCACCCTGGACCCTGGCCAGACGCCTGGCTCATCAACGGCCTCCGGAGTACCCCCCTGCGACCTCCAAGGGCGGCACTCTATAGTGGGTAAGGCCTCAGAGGCCTGTCATCCACCCCGAGGTCGGGCGGCGGCTCGGCGTGTGTGGCGACACTAGGCAGTGGCGAGGCCGGTAGCCGGCGATGCTTCCGCCTCGGCACCTCGGGGTCCGCGGCCCCTTTAAGAAGGGGCGGTGCTTAGGCCTGGGTGCGGGGAAGACGGCAAGGGGCGCGGCCGGGCGAAAGCGGAAGTGGGGTGGCGCCCGCACGGCGGCGGCGGTGGGTGGCTGAGCGCGAGGAGGCCGCGACCTGCGCGGTAAGTGGCGGTGGCTCGGGCTCCGGCTGGCCGGCCCTGCCCTTGCCGCCGTCCCGCCTGTGGGGGCGCGCCCAGCGGGCCGGCCGACGCCGGCGGGTGTGTGTCAGCGCTGTCTGTGGCTTACAGCTGGACCTCGGGCCTGGGGCGCTGGAAGAGCCGGGAGTGGCCCCGGGCACGCCGTCCCTGACCCAGGACGGTGCCCGGCCTTGAGCCTCCCGAGCCCCACGGGCCCTCCCGCTGGGAGTCTAGGCTCGCGGTTGATAATCCAGGACGTCTGGGAGCAAAACGGAACGTGGGGTGTGTTCTCTCGGGAGCAGAGAGCATCGGTCCTTTTTGCCGCGGGGCCTTTGCACGGGCTGGTCTTCGTGACCGACGTGCCGCCACTACGGCCCGGCCTTTGCCGATCCCCCTCAGCACGTCCGGCTCCTCAGCGTCCCGCTGCAGTATTTCTTCCCCGAAGCCGCCCCCCCAGCCCTGTGCTCCCACTGACCCCACTGCTGCCCGTGTCACAAGAGCCCGCAGTCTTTTCACCCCATCAGAATGTAAGTTCCCTGAATGCCGGGACTCCGCAGTGCAGCAAGTCCAAAGCGACGGCTCACGATTGAACAAAAATGTTTTCAGACACACAGAGTAATTCAGAGTACAGAAGAGTGTTGGGTGAAAACTCAGTGTTCTTCCCACCCCTGACCTCAAGTGCTCCCCTCCACTGGGGCAGAGAGGAAGCAGTTTCTTATGTGTCAACAAAGAAAGTGCATGTGTAGCTAATGAGTTTATACAAAAGTGTGATCCTCTTACTCAGCGTGCCTTGGAGAGTGTTGAGTTTCCCCTACATAGATAGATTGGATCCAGTCCTCCTGGTGGCCACGCCATAGTTTATTAGCACTATAATTTATTCATCCTGTTTCTTGTTGGTTGAAATGTAGGTTTTTTCCAGTCTTCTGTAGCAGGCAATGCTAGGCCCAGTATCCTCGTACAAATATCTTCCTACCCAAGTACGAGTACTTCTGGAGGATGAATTCCTTAATACAGAAGGGCTAGGTCCAAGGGCTTTCCATAGAACTCTAAATGGGTATGTGATCCCTTAAAATAGTATTTCATTGTAGCTTCATTTGTGTTTCCTAGAAGTATAATCAAACATCTCAGTGCTTCTGTCAGATTTGTTTTTATGTTGATCATTTCTACCACTAATATAATCATTTTGAAACTGGAAGTCTATTATAAACATGTATATACTTAAAAGCCATTTGTATTTCACATTCTTTGTCCATGGGGTTCTTGATGTTACTATTGGGTTCTTGGCTTGGGTTCTGTTGGGTTCTTGGTGTTACTGTTTTTTAGGAACACTCTACAGATTAAGAAAATTAGCCCACTGTCTTAAAAAAGATCTATTTTTTTCCCAACTTGTCATTCGTGTTTGACTTGGATTGTGTGTGGGTCTTTTTGGTTTTTTTTTTTCGTTTGTTTGTTAATTTTATTTACTTATTTTTGCCAGGCACTTAAAATCGTTATCAGTCATTACCTTATCAATATGGCTTCTGCATTTTGTATCGTGCTCAGAGATATCTTCCCTACTCCACGATTGTAAAACGTTTGATGTTTTCTTCTGTAAATATAATGGTTTGTTTTTTAAATATGTATTTAAATTTTTGGTCTAACTCTAGAAAGGACTTCTGAAAAGGAGTAAGGTAGGAACCCAAACTGCTTTTTCCCAAATCATTCGCCCCCAACGCCATTTCCCGATAAAGCCATTCTTTCCCCGACTGACGCACCGCCTTTACCGCACGCACGAGGGGCTCTCCGTGTCCGGGGCTCTGTTTCTAGACCCTATCACCCTAGTCATCCTGAACCCTGCTGACTTCTTTACTGTCTGGAGGCCCCAACTCCCCTCATGAAAATCAAGAGAAGTTCTGTCATAATAAATATAGCTGATGGCTTGAACATGTTCTCTGTAATGCTAGTTCTAACAGATAGGATTCTGAAAACTTAAGCCTTTGGGCCCTCCCCCCTGGCCCCCGTGTACAGTCACAGTGCGAGGTGCTGACCTTGCTTGCGGTCAGCACAGTGCTTTACTCGCCGGTGCCTGCCCATTGCAAGGAAGGGATAAGCTAAGGCCAGGGGCTCCTCAGGCTGGCCCGGCCGGCGGGCTCTGCCCTTCGGCGGGGGACTCGCCTCTCCCACGGGGGGTGCCTCTGAGGGGCTCAGCCTCTCAACCGCAGGGGCCGTGATGGGGGGTGTGGTACCTTCCGGGATGCACCCCCCCTTCCTTTCCACTTGGTACGGCCCATGAGCCAGGCCGCCTGGGACAAGGGCCAACTTTCGGTTCTCCATTTTGTGAATTTCCCAGGACACACGTGTTCACACCGGGCAGCGTTCTTGCGCTTCTCAGCAGGCGCCCCCCGGCTCCCCGGAGCCTCGGGGCCTCCGCTCGACACCTGGCCTGGCGCACCTCACCTGACACCTTGCCCCTGGGTCCCGGAACCAGGGTCCAGGCTCTCTGTTCCGCGGCCTAGGCACGCCTGGCACCCAGAGACCCCGGGGGACACAGCCTGCCCAGGGGGTGGGGCTGCCTCAGCCAGGCACAGGCCCCTCCCCGAGGGTGGGGTCCGGGTTGTGCGCATGCCCCTCGCCCTGAGGAGCCCCGACTGGACTTCCTGCGGGGCCCAGCCCCCGAGGGCCCTCCGTCCATCCTCCCTTCCTTCCTCTGGCGACCCTGCTTCACTGCCTCCCCATCAAGCTGAGCTGGTGGGACCCACCCCTCTGGTTCTGCCGTCTCCGTGTGAACTGGGGGTCCCAGGGGTCCCAGAAGAGGGTGGGGAGTTCAGTGTCCTCCCTGACGCATGGTGGCTGAGGTTATGTGAGGAGCTGTGGCCCCCCCAGGGCCCAGATCTGAGATGGGGCCTCGCGGTGGGTGCCACCCCTCAGGGCCCCCGGCACCCCGACCCAGGGCCTGGGCGCTCCCCCGGGGCAGGCACTTGTCTGCTTCACGGTCAGGGTGCAAGGCCAACGTGTTAACTGTGCGATTCCATCAGGTGGGAGTGCCAGCCCAGCGTCAGGGTCCCCCTTAAGTTTCGAAGCTCCTGCCGTGTGCCAAGTGGATCTTCACGACGACAACCCTGGGCTACTGGGGTCGCCGTCCCCACTGTCCCCACTTCAGGGGAGATGGCTTTGGCCAAGCTGCCCAGAGAAGAAGGCCTGGGGCCCTGACTGGACTCAGGCCTGGGCTCTGTGGTGCTCAAGTGGTCTTGGGACACAGGTGTGCCCCTGCTGGACAGTGAGCTCTGTGCTGCCAGACCCCAGGGCCGGGGGGCACAGGTCAGAGCCCCGTGTGTGTCCACAGCACTTCCAGGTGAAGTGGAAGGGACGGGCCTGGCTGTGGTCATGGTCATCGCTGGGAGGAGCCGAGCCAGGTGCTCTCTGAAGCCCAGCAGAGCGCCGCGCAACCCACGTTACAGGAGAGGGCCTTGAAGAGGGCTTGTCATCTCCCCCAGCAGGGCACGGGGAGGCCAGGCCCACGGGTGGCCCGCACTGCAGCTGGCCATCTGAAACTTGCCTCCTGAAGCCCCTGCTTTCCAGGGGTCGGTCCCGGGCCAACAAGGAATGGAGGATGAGAAGGGGCCCTGGGGAGGGAATTCACACGGCTCAGGCCAGACCCGCCCCCTCCCGCTCCTAGAGAAGGGGGGGGCGGGGGGGCGGAGTCTCTCCCCAGCAGCTGGGAGCAGGGACCTGGCACCTCCTGTGGGGGAAGATAGCCACATGCCCACTGCCCGGCTAGGCCTGGGCTGGGGCCTTCTGCACTTCCTACGTGTGACCAACTCCTAGGACCACGGTGAGTAATCTGACACACGTTAGAAATAAACACGGATGGGGACTTCCCTGGTGGCGCAGTGGTTAAGAATCCGCCTGCCAATGCAGGGGACATGGGTTTGAGCCCTGATCTGGGAAGATCCCACATGCCACGGAGCAACTAAGCCTGTGTGCCACAACTACTGAGCCTGTGCTCGAGAGCCTGTGAGCCACAACTACTGAGCCTGCGAGCCACAACTACTGAGCCCGCGTGCCTAGAGCCCATGCTCCGCAATAAGAGGAGCCACTGCAGTGAGAAGCCCGTGCACCGCAACGAAGAGTAGCCCCCGCTTGCCGCAACTAGAGAAAGCCCACGCGCAGCAACGAAGACCCAATGCAGCCAAAAGAAAAAAAAAAGAAGAAATAAACACGGATGGGTTACAGAGGAGAAGGCAAATCATGCATGAATCTTAAAAAATGCTCTGTTGTCAAAGTACAACATCCTGCTGGAACGTCTGCTCCACGAGGGGTGGGGGCTTTTGTCCTTTGAGAGCTGCAAGCAGGACCCACGTGGAGAGGCTGGGGGTCACACCCACAAATGTCCAATGCCAGGCAGGTGGTAAAAACGGGTGCACCTGCCTGCCCAGCCTGACGCTCTGAGGAGCTGGACCACCCGCCCCTAGCCCCCCACCCCACGTCCCCTTCCTCTTCGTGCGTCTCCAGGCCCCTGCAGAGGTGACCGCTGTGGACGGGCTGGCAGAGGCCACTGTGCACTAAAAGGCTGCAGAGACAGGTGGAAACACCGGGAGTTCACAGCGTGAAGGGGCTGTGGCTTCTGGTGAGCTCGAGCTCGCAGCTGACCCTGTGTCTTGGCCCTCCCATAGCCTCGTGCTCCGTGACACAGTGACCGACACAGGCTGGTCCACCTGTTCTCCTCTTACCCCATTACAACAGTGCAGCCATACACAGACGTTTCTGTTTCCTTAAGAATAATTTCTGGGGGACTTCCCTGGCAGTCCAGTGGTTAAGACTCCGCGCTCCCAATGCAGGGGGCATGGGTTCGATCCCTGGTCAGGGAACTAAGATCCCGCACGGTGCACGGCTTTAAAAAAGAAAAAGAAAAGAATATTTTTTGTGTACCTTTGCAGGAGTGGAATTGCTGGGTCACAAGGTACCACATTTACGGCTGTGACAGCTCTGTACACAGCTGTGAGAATGTAGAACTCCTCCTGGTGCCTCCGATGTGGGCTGCTAGCATCCACTCCTCGTGTTTAATTTCAAATGTTCACCTCGGATTAGTTTGGGGTTTACAGGAAAGCTGTCATGCCTGCCCTTCCCCCAGCGCCCCTCGTGGGAGGGTCTTGTGAAAACCAAGGACTAACTTGTGTACCTGCCCATTCGCACACTCCAGACTTTTTTCTCATCTCCGCAGTTTTCCCACTAACATCCTGTTCCGTTCCAGGGTCCGAGCCGGCAGCCCACATGGCCTTCAGTCATCATGTCTCCTTACCCTCTTAAAATCTGTGACGCTCCTGCAGTCCTTCCTGGTTTTTCATGACCTTGACAGTTTGGGGACCAGTCGGGAATTTCTGTAAAATATCCCCTAATCTGGGCCTTTCTGAGGTTTTCTCGTGATCAGACCAGGGCTATGGGTATAGGGAAGAACACCCAGAAGTGAGGTGCCCTTCTCATCACATCCCAGTGGGGATTGCTGACACCCTGAAGATGACCCTGACCTCCTGGCTAAGGTGGGGTCCCCAGGTTTCCCCACAAGCAGGTTACTGTCCTCAGCCCAGCCCACACCAAAGCGGGGGAGTTATTTAGAAGATAACTTCTCAGGGACTTTACCGGCAGTCCAGCGGTTAGGACTCCGTGCTTTCACTGCCAGGGGCCCAGGTTTGATCCCTGGTCGGGGAACCAAGATCCTGCAAGCCACATGGCATGTCCAAAACAAAAACAAAAACTTTTCATACAGAAAAGTATGAAAGGAAAGGGCCCATGGCCCATAATGGCACTGCCTAGATATCTACTGACATTTAAAGAAAGAAAAGTAATAAGTACACATGGATTAAAAAAAAAGATTGAACTATACAGAAAGTACTATTAAAACAGAAAGTAAAGGCTTCACTGTTTTTAAAAAAAAATATATGGTCCTTCCAGAATGTCTATACATACAGACACACAGACATACACACAGGTACATGAGCCTAGATTCCCACCCTGACCTGTCGGGGCCCCAGGGCATCCGTGTTTCCGATGCGCTCCACTTTATATTGCCTTCCCCTCACTGGCAGCTGGGAGGCTCGCCCTCTGAGCCCCCTTCCCTTCCACACCTCCCTGTGTCTGCTCCTGCCCAGCTCGGCTCCGTGGGCCTTGTGGTCTGGCAAGAGCCCCCCTGAACCCCCTGGTGCCAGAAGGGAAGGCTAGAGATGGGCCCCCATCTACAGGTGAGGAAACTGAGGTCTGGAGAAAGAAGGGACTGACCTCTGTGTGGGTGCCCCAGCCAGGACAGAAGCTCAGGCCCCCAAACCCTCTGCTGCCTCCCAGCTCTTGCATGTGGGCCAGCCACTTCAGGCCTCTTCTGGGGCCTCTCCCAGCCTTGATGTCTTCATCTATGAAATGGGGTGGCAACTCCTGAAGGGCTGTAGTGAGGATAGGGTGACAAAACATAAGGCAGAGGTGAGCATGGGGTCAGAGTGGGGCAGGGGGTGTCATCAGGGGTCACCCAGGCATCCCCGGGGGCCTGGGGTGTGAACAGAAACACTGTGGGTGGAGTGTGGTCCCCCGCCTGTGGTCTCCTGCCTGCACAAGTGGTCCGTGGAAGAAAGCCACAGGTCCAAGACCCTGATTATCCATGGGAGCTAGTGCACACCTGGGGTTCTGAGAAAATGGTTTGTCTGGGGCCATGAGATCTGTCAGGCACAGCCAGGACGGCAGTCCTAAGCTCTGCTTTGCCACGGTCCACCCGCCCCCCCTTGCCTGTGGGAAGCAGGGCCCCCTTCAGTTATCGCCCCATTTTCCCGTGGCTGCC
Source organism: Eubalaena glacialis (assembly GCF_028564815.1). NCBI lineage: Eukaryota > Metazoa > Chordata > Mammalia > Artiodactyla > Balaenidae > Eubalaena > Eubalaena glacialis. Next base: position 185,322,567 of record NC_083719.1, on the reverse strand, counting down.
CCCTTGAACTGCAGGCTCCAGGGGGAGCCATCTCTGGGATGCTACCCCCACTTCTTCCACTTGTCAGGCCTGTGTCCATCCCCTGTGCCACTATCTTGAGTCCCAGCTGCCTTGCCCTAGACTCTGAGCCCCTGGAGGGCAAAGCCACTGGGGAGATCTTGCTCTGGGCCCTATAAACATCAGTGGAAGGAATGAACAAAGGGTCCCGGCCTCTTTCTTGTCCTGCTTCTTCCCCACGTGCTGGGGTGAGCTGCGGCCTATGGGGGCAGCCCGCAAAGCACTTCCTGCCTTGTCTGGACTTGGGAGAGGCCAGGCACAGGGACTTGGGGAAGACCTGAGGGTGGGTGTGCTGAGATGGTGGAGGGTGGGGGCCTGCCCAGGTGGGCCACCCTCCTAGACTTTCAAAGGCACAGGAGGCCCCAGCCAGCAGGAATGCTGACAGCCGGCGCCCACCAAGTGCCCACCTGGAGTGGGAGTGGGCTCATCTGTTAAAGGAAGAAGCGGCATCTCCTCTCTGAAGCCTGAAGTCATTGCTCCAGTGCCCCTCTCCTCTCCCTCCGTCCACCCTTGTGCAAGGGCGGGCCCCCAGAGGGGGCTGGCACAAGCTGGCACCACCAAGGATGGTCGGGCCTAGACCAGGGGGACGCATGGGGCAGAGGCCAGCCTGGGGCCAGAGGGGCGGAGCCAGGCCTTGTCAGCTAGCGCGCGGAGCGGGTACGTGTTGCAGGTGGCCAGGGTGAGTATTCAGTCCGGGGATGGGGTCTGGGCCAGAGCCCTCGGCCTCTGTCCACACCCAGCTCAGGGCGGGTCACCGAGAAGACAAGAACCCGTGCAGGAAAGCCCCCTGGAGGCCGCTCCTGCCACTGCACGGTCCCCGTGGCCTGCCTAGGAAGGGGCGGGGGCGTGGTCGCAATGGAGGGGACCACCCCATCGCCCCACTTCCCCGCGCCCGCTGCTGCAGACCTGCGGGTTGGGCGGACCCCGGGCACCTGCGTTCCTGGCGTCATCGACGACATTAAACAACTTGGCCAGGACGTCCTCGGGGGCTTGCCGACGCCCCACTTTCCCCGTCTGCGCCCCAAATTTCCCTGACTGGCGCCGGTAGCGATGTTCCCGACCCCCTTGTCCTGGCGGGACCGGCCCACTCTTTCTCCCCAAAGCACGCCGAGCCCCGCGCTTTGTGACCCCAGCCCTCCTCACTACCGAATGGGGCAAAAACAGAGGAACGAGCGCACGTTAGCTCGACCCTGCCAGGCGGGAGTCCTCCCCTCCCCTACCTAGCTGCGGGTCTCCGGGAGCGGCGAGGGGGACCCCCATGAAAGCGGGCGAGAGAAGGCAGGGGGCGCGCGGTCGAGCAGGGCCACAAACTGGGGAGAAGAGGGGGAAGGGTCGCGCACGTGGCCGGGGGGCGGGGCTAGCCGCTTCCGCACCCCCACCGGGCCACGTGGGGAACGGACCCCTCCCCCATCTTGACCTGGGGCGCGCCCGGGCCAGGGTGGAAGCGTCCGAGGAAGGGGCGGGCCCCCGCCGGCCGCGCGCCCCAGCGTGGGGTGGGCGAGCCCGCGGGGAGGCGGGGCGCGCGCCGAGCAGGGAGGGGCGCGCCCTAGCAGGCGGGGCCTTCCGAGGAGGGAGGGGCGTGCTCCGGAGGCGGGACCGTAGCGGGGACCAGGCGGAGCTTCCTGGTGTGAGAAGAGGGTGCTCGGGGAAGCGGACCAGGGGTGGCCGCAGGGGGAGGGGAGGGCCAGAAGGGGCTGGCTCCCCGGCCTGGCGCCCCGCGTGGGGAAGGAGCACTCGGAGAAGAAGGGGAGGCGTACTCTGCTGCCAGAGTAGGCGCGCCAGGGGGCGGCTCCTTCGGCCCGGCCCCGCCCCCGGCGGCCGCGCGCAGCAGGCAGGGTGGTGGAGGGCGCGCCGGGCGGGGGGCGTGGCCGCGCGCCCCGAGGGGGCGTCCTCCGGGCGGGGCGGGCCGCGGCCGCCCCCGCGGGCTCCGGTGCGTCAGGGCGCGTCAGGCGGGGCGGGGCAGGCCGAGCGCGGGCGGCGGCGGCGGCGGCGCGCGCCGGCCTCCTCCTCCTCCTCCTCCTCCGCCTCCCGCACTCGAGCAGCCGCCGCCGGCCGGACGGGCGCCGCTCCCGCCGCCTCCGCTCCGCCCGCTCGGTCGCGCCGCCCGCCCCTGCCTGGCATGTCGGCAGCCGTGGCGTGCGTGGATTACTTCGCCGCCGACGTGCTCATGGCCATCTCCTCAGGCGCCGTGGTGCACCGCGGGCGACCGGGCCCCGAGGGCGCGGGCCCGGCCGCTGGCCTGGATGTGCGCGCGCCGCGCCGCGAGGCCGCCCCGCCCGGGCCCCCGGGGCCGCCGCCGCCGGCCCCCGCCGTCCCGGGCCCAGGCCCGGGCGCCGCCGCCGCCGCACCCCACCTGCTGGCCGCCAGCATCCTGGCCGACCTGCGCGGCGGGCCCGGCGCCGCTCCGGGGGGCGCCTCGCCCGCCTCCTCTTCTTCGGCCGCCTCGTCCCCGTCCTCCGGCCGCGCCCCCGGCGCCGCGCCCGCCGCCGCCAAGAGCCACCGCTGTCCCTTCCCGGGCTGCGCCAAGGCGTACTACAAGTCCTCCCACCTCAAGTCGCACCTGCGGACGCACACAGGTGAGTCTGGCCGCGCGCCCGGCCCGCGCGAGGGCGGCCTCCCGCGCTCCCCCCCCCCCCGCCGGGACCCCGAAACTGCGTGGCGCGTCGGGGGCGGGGAGGGGGGCGCGCCCGGGCCGCCGCCGCGCCGGCCGGGAGGGCGGGGCCTTGGTGGGTGGGGCGCGCGCGGGGGGCGTGGCGGCCACGCGGTGGGGCGGCGAGCGGATGGCGGGCGCCGAGGTAGCGGCAGGGGCTCGCGGGGCGCGCGTCGCGGCGGGGTCCGCGGGCGGGATCGGGGCTCCCGGGCAGTCTCCTTCGCTCTCGGCCTCGTTTCTCTTTTATTTTCCGTTGGTTTCGGATCTGGTTGGTGGGCATTATGGTCGGAGCGTCCAATTCTGAGGTTCTCGTTCTCTCTCCTGCCTTGGTTTCCTTCTCTGTAGAAAGGCAGGAGGAACCGCGCGCTGCCTCCGAGGTGGCCGCGAGGATTCACCCCAGAGAGCGGCGGAGCGCCTGGTGCGGAGCCAGGTTGGGGGGTGCCCGGCACGTTTTCTTTTCCTTTATATGTATTTTAATAAGGCGGAAGGCAGGGCTGGGAGTGCGGGTTAGGGCTTGAGTCTGGGGAGGAGGGGGACCCCTGAGGGTGTCACGTCCTCAGTGCGTTTCGCAGCTTCCTGGGTCCCCCCCCACGCCCCCGCCTGCAGCGGGAGCCAGGAAGGCTTGGGGGCGGGGGAGGGTTCCGCGCGACACTGTCACGTCTCACAGCCCAGCCGGGGGTGGGGATGGGCCGCTAGGGAGCCGGAGGCAGGGGGCTCTGGCCACCGTTTTACTCTGTCACCTCCTCTTTTTCCTCCCGTGGGTCCCTCCAGTCCTCCCCACGGAGTCCCACCTTCAACCCTGAGGATTTTCTCTTGGGCTGGGGATCTGGGGATGGTGGGCCTTCGTCACCAGCCTGAGTTTGAACATTGGAGGTTTTCCTTCTGTTGGGAAGGGCAGGGGAGCTGGGTGGGAGTGCACTTGGACTTGGTGGTTCTGTCCGTTTCTAGCGCATTACGTACCGCCTCCGGGCTGCCTTCTCCTGAGGACCGTTATGGGGGTCACGTCGGGCAATAGGGTGCATCAGCTTGGCTCAGTGGACACGCTCCCACTGTAGGAACACGTGGAGCGGGTGCATGGAAGAGGGGTTGGACCTAGCGTTGTGGCAGAGACATGGATGGTGTGACCCCTGAGAGTGGCTCAGACCCCCTAGTGCTCTAGTTTGGTTTTTTCCGCATTCTGTTCGAGTCTCTGGGTCTGGTGAAGGGGGTGGCCACCTCCCTTCCCACTGTGGCTCTGTAGGGACACTTCCCCAGGGTATCCTGGGATGCTTGAGTACCCACGTGGGCCCCCAGGCAGTACTGGCTGCCCCCCTAAGCCTTTGGGGGAGCAAGGACTCCTTGTCGAGGGCCTGGATGTCAGTATTACCATTCTGGTTTTAAAGAGAAAGTGAGGCCCAGGGGACTGAGTTGAGGTGTCCCGGTGATGGGTGGGGGAGGGCAGGGTGCCATCCCCCCATGCCTTGCCCCCTGGATAGTAATGGTGCTGGGTCCTGGGGTGGGGGGGTGCTGCTCCTGAGAGTGAAAGTCGTGCACCCAGGCACCTTTGGTTCCGGTTTTGGAGGATTTGGGGCACCTTCGTGCTCAGTGATTGCTAATTCAGCATCTGTCTAGTGCTCAGGACCACCAAACCCTACCCAGGGTCTGTGTCAAGGCCTTTGGGTTTTTCCAGCCCCCAGGGGAGGGAGCAGCTGTTTTTATGCCTGTTTTGGGGTGGGGAAGCCATGCTTGTCTTGGACCTCTTGTTGCTCACTGCTGGGGGCAGGCCTGGGGAGTGATCTGATGAGGAGCTTTAATTAGATGATGGCTGTCTGCTGCGCCGTTGTCCCCCGAGGGCCTTTGGGAGGGAGTCCCGTTCCACCCGCCTCTGCCTGATGACCGCTCTCCTCTGTGTAAAGTAAAGAGAGCTCCCATCCTGGCCTGGCCCCATTTTACAGATGAGCAAGCAGGCCCAGCAGGAGCCAGGCGAGTTGAGTGTGGCGTCTCATCATCCCTGCTCCATTTGGCACAGAGGCTTGGGGTGGGGAGACAAAGAGGGGCGATGGGGTCTTTCACAGGGCCACCCAGCTGTGGGGGAGCGGGGACGGCTGTCCTCCGGTCCCCTGTGTCTGGCCCGCAGCCCCTGGCCCAGAAGGAGCTCTCCTGCCTCCAGTGTGGGGCAGGGAAGGACTGGGAAGCTGCAGGAGATGTTGACGCGGTTGCCGTGGATACCGAGAGGGAGAGGGAGGGAGGTGGGGCGGGGGCGGAGAGGCTGGCAATCTACTCCTCGCTCTCCCAACCTCCCTCGTCTCCGGACTGCTCCCCTGCCCCAGAGTCCCCAGTGTCCAGCACCTTCTGGGGGGCTCAGGCCCCCTCCCCGCAAGGAGCTGAGATCTGGAAGTGGGGCTGTTAGTCTAGGGTCTCCCCTTCGGCCCTGCTGACTTCGGGGCTGGCTCATTGTCTGTGTGGGGCGTCCTGGCTACTGTAGGGTGTTGAGCAGCCTCCCTGGCCCCCACCTGGAGCACCCCCCGTTGTGACAATGACAAATGTTCTCAGACGTCATCCAGTGTCCCCTGGGCGTTGAGGCAATACCTCCAGCTGAGACCCCCTGTAAAACCCTGTCTGCTTGAGCCTGAGCAAGAGTAGCTGAGCCTTTACAGTGTGTGAGAGGCACTGTGGGGATGACCCAGTCCCCGTCCCCCGGGACTCCTGGAACACTGGGGGGACAGTGAAAGCAGCGGTGATGGAGAAAAAGGCTTCCTGGAGGAAGAGGCCTCTGAGCGACACCGGAGTCAGATGCAGCAGGGAAGGGTGTGTCCCAGGAGAGGGGACGGCACCCTGGCTGCAGGGGGTGGGGGCAGGGGCCCTGGGGCGTGGATTTGGAAGGCTGCGGCTGTGGTGGGAGGTGGGGAGGGGGCAGAGTAGGTAAGTGTGCCCTTTAATCCCAAGGGCAGGGCGGGGGTGGGGGGGGCAGGCCCGGCTTTGCAGAGGAAAATCCGTTTATGGGGAAGGGATTAGGATCCAGCAGAGGGATCGAGGAGGGGGGCCGCTGTGTGGGAGGGAGAGCGGTGGGCCACCGCAGGAATTGGGTGGGAGGGACAAGGCCCAGGACTTGGGGGACAAGAGGCGGCTAGGGCGACCGCTGTTTGCCGAACAGCCTAAGGAGGGGTGTGGGTGGTGGTGGTATTCTTTGCTGAACAGGCCCCCAGGAGGAGAGGCAGATGGGGAAACTGAGGCCCAGAGGGGAAATAGCCACCGCACCCCCCAGGGCTGTCTGAGTCAGCAGACCCCACCTCCACCCCTCGCAGAGCTGTGAGCGCCCCTAGCGCACCAGGTGGGGCCAGGAGACTGGTGGCTTATCTGGGGGGCCAGAATGGGGCAGTGCCAGGGCGCGGGGTGGGGTGCGAGTGCCCAGGACTGCCTGCCCCCCAGCCCCCTCCTCCCGCAGCAGGGTGCAGCGAGCAGCTGGGACTGCTCACAGTGTCGGTGCCCCCACCTTGCAAGGGGTGATAACCACCCCCCACCCAGGCTCCCTGATAAAGGTGGCCCAGATGGCCCGGGAGTTGGCACACGATACCAGCCTGAGGAGCTGGCCTCCCGGGGAGGGAGGGGGGCCACCCTCACCCAGTCCCGTTTCCAGAACAGCGGGGCTCCGGAACACACATGCTCTGGGGGGCCTGAACGCACAGGCACTGGGTAGGCCATCACTCCCGATGCTGAAGATGCCGGTCCGGGTGGGGCAGCAAAGCCAGGGCAGCCTGGGTTCCCCAGGAGGGAGGAGAGGTGTGGGGTGGCAGGTGGCCCACTTTTTATGTAAACGGGGGTAGTGGTGGCTCCTACCTGGGGGGTGGGGAGGTAAACCAGATGATGCACCAGCAAGCTAGCTGGTTAGCTGCTGCTGGAGCTGTAGCAACCTGAGTGCTATTCTCGGGGCTTGTAGACGCTTTGCACGCATGTGTTAAGCACCCACGGTGTGCCAGGCCTGTGCCGTCAGCTTTATGGTCAGGTGGGGGGCACATATCATACCCAGGAGAGACTGAGCATAAGCGTAAGAAAGCCGAGAACGGGGTCAGTGGGGGGGGTACCCCAGCGGGATAAGGAGAGTCTGCTCTGAAGGGTGACGTTAGCACAGAGAAGGGACGGAGTGATGGGGGAGAGGCTCCAGGCGGTGCGTGAGGAGCAGCTACCGGGGCTGCAGAGAAGCGAGGCCACAGTAAAGACTTCAGCTTCGACTCTGAGCCAGGGAGCAGAGCACAGACTGGGCGGCCCAGGCACCCACCGATGGGCTGCCGCCCCACTCCCGGCTGGAGCCACGAAGAGCCAGGGGGGGTTTGGACATATTTTGAAAGGGGCTCTGATGGGATTTGCTGCCAGGTACCACGTGGGGAGGTGAGGGCCTGGGAGACCTCTGCCTACGGTTTTTGGTGGTAACCGGTTTTTGGTGGCAACCGCAGAGCAATTGAAATGGAAAACCTACAGGAGGGGCGGGGACAGGGAGAGAGATGGGGGTGGCTAAGATCACAGAGCAGGTGAACTTCGCACGGGTTGGTCTTTGCTAAAGCCATCAGGATGGCCAGCCGCACGGGGACCCTGTGCTCTGCCCCCCGGACCTCACCATCAATTGTCAGTCCTTTTGGCTGTGTGTCCGTACTGTCCTTCGCGGCCTGCTCAGGCTTATTTCCTTTGGGAAGCCCCCTGCCCCCCCACCTGCTGCAGTCCCAGCCTTCTCCAGCTCTCCTGGGATGCTACCTTACCTGGGCCCCTCCCCCGGTGCAGTCCACCTGGTAGGTGGCCATTTGCGCAAGGGTTGGCTGCGGGCCACACACACCCCCCTTAGGTTAGTGATGACCTCAGGAGGTCACAGTGAAGGTCCCCTGTCAGACCCTTGGCCCCCAGCCCCAGCCCAGGGAGGTGGGGCACTGTCCCCCGTGAAGGCCGAGCACACTGAGCCAGGCCTGGCGCACGGTTGCCAGGACCTCCTTTCCGGCCGTCCTGAGCTCACCCCTAGTCCCAGCCCAAGTCAGAGGGTCAAGTCCACCGCAGCCCCGCCCACCGCATCCTCCTCCGGCACCCAGGTGGACTCAGCAAGACAGGCGGCCGCACCCGGCATGCCGGCTCTGAGCCTCTGAATGTTACCCTCCTTCCCGACCAGAGGACTGAGAGGGTGGCAGGTCCTGGCATCCTGCAGGCATCCGCCCGACGTTGTGGGGAGGGAAGCCTGCGCGCCCCGGGCCCCGCCACCCACGTGTGCACGTGCGCTGCGCTACCCAGCAACCGGGCGTGGGGCGGGGTTGGCAGGCGGCCAGCCGGTGAGGCGACCCCCGGCCCCGGCGGGAGTGGGACCACGTGAGCGGGGCCGGCTGGGGCTGCGGATGTCCCTGCCGCCGCCAAGCTACGTGCGGCAGCTGTGTTCCCGGCGGCTGCAGGCGTCCGGCCCCTGCGGGCACTGGCACCGCTCTTGCAACCTGCTGGTGGCAAAGTAGAGCTGCGGGACGGAGGGAGGGGAGGGCAGGGCGGGAGGCGGGCCCCGCTGCCCTAAATGGGGAAGTGAGCCAACTGCGGGGCGCACCCGCGGCGGGCTGGCCCCCCTCTCTCCCCCTTCTCCCCGCCTGCGTCCTGCAAGATGGCGACAGGGCCGCATACCCCTCGGAGGGGCGTCGCTCCCCCAGGCCCCCGTTTGGTTGGAAGCCAGCAGCCCCGCCCCCAGACTTCGGCCCTCGGGACCTGTCGGTTCCAAGTGGGGTGGGGTGGGGTGTCCCTTCTGGGGCTGTTTTCAGCCCCGTGATTCTATGGAGGACGTCCCCGCTGGGGCCCCTCCCCCAGCGGCTGCGGACTCTGCCTGCTGGATTGTTCCAGGGGAAGCATGGGGTGGGGGTGGGGGGACAGCCCCAGGGATTTGGGGCCACCTGTGGTCTTGGACAGTTGCTCTCCCCCCAGCACCACGATTGTGGCCTGTGACCCCTGGGGGAGGTGGCACCAGCGCGTCTGGGTCCCCAGCCTCCTGGGGCCTGCCCTCCCCCAGCCGTGAATATAACCGACAGGTATCCCACAAGAAACTTTCTGGGGGAAGCTGCTGGGCTTTGACCCCCCCTTTTGTGCCTCGCTGGTGGTGTCCGAGTGCGACCAGGAGGAAGGGGTGGGGGAGGGGAGGTTTTAGTGCCGCTCTCTCCTGGGCAGCCCCTCTGAAGTCCACTGGTGCCCCTCAGTGGTTCGCGATCCCTTCCCCCTCCCAGCCCTCTCCCCAGGGCGGGCCTTGAGCTTCCAGAGCAGAGATATCACTGGGTCACCCTAAGAATGCAGGTTCCCCCACCCCACGGCTGCGGGTCTGTCCCATGGCCCCCACCGCCGGCTCCTGGTCAGCTGTGCACGCCCCCACTAGGGTGCTGCTTTGGGGGTGCTTCTCTGATCCTCGGCTGAGGACACCCTTCTGTCTGTCTCCCTCAGCACCTCCCCCACCGGTGGGCGTGTTTCCTGAGGCAGGGTCAACCTGGGTCACCGCAGTCCCCAGTGCTCGGTGTGGGCCTCCCAGTGTGTAACCTACCCTGACCCCACTGGCTCCCCCTCCTGCCCCCCAGCTGGCCTCCCCCTCTTCCTCTGCTGGGTTCCGTCCAGTGCCACGAGGGGCGACCCTGCCCACGTGTCCACACTCTATCCACCCCCAACACACCCTGCAAACCCCCTGGGCATTGGGCAACACAACGCCTGGGGATTCCAGGGTCCCAGGTACCCGGCGCTGGGTCCAGAAGGGTGCAAACTCTTGGGTGCTTCATGGCCCTTGGGCCTGGGGCGTGGCGGGGGTCCCCCCGGGTCGGCTGGGGACACGCTGACAACACACACTGTTGATGAGGGGGGATCGGGCGACCCTGTTCCGGGGCGGAGACCCCCCCAAGGGATGGGCGGGTGGGGACTGGCAGGCGGGGATGGCGGCGCCCGCAGGGGCAGGATGGGCGAGGCCGGCCTGGCGGTGGGAGGGGTCTGCGGAGGAAGTTGCCGGTGGCGGCCCGCTCCTCCCCTCGCCTTTGCTCCGCTGGGGCGGGGCGAGTCCTGGGCTGCCTCGGGCTCCGCCCCTTCCCGCACCGCACCCAGGCACCCAGGGGCTGTCCCCGCCTCGCCTTGCGTCACTCCGCACCCTGCGAGTGCGGCCCCGGGGTTGGACGGGGTTGGGGGGGGTCCCTTCACATCCCTCTGCTCGTAGAGGGGCCACGAGGGTTAGCGGCGGCGTCAGGCACGGGAAGCTGCCCAGACGGTGCCCCCCACCGGGTGGTCATTTCCAAAAGGAAGGGGCTTGACTGGGATCGCGAGCACCTGGGAGCCCCCGGAATGCCCCCACAGGAAGGGCAGAAGGGAGTTTCGCGGGGGTGGGGACGGCAGGACCCGTTTGCATAAGAAGCCTCTCCGAAAACTCGACGTGCGTTCGGAGCGGACACGTGTGTGCCAAGTACACATGTCACCAAGGTGGCGCCGTCCTGGGGGTGGGGGCGCGCGGGCGCGCCGTCCTGGGAGAACGCGGTCTCCTTAGGTTCTCCTTTCAACTCATGGCAGCTGCTCTCAGTCTGATTACCATTAGTCGTAGAAATAGAGGGGAGAGTATTCACGGGGGTTCGTGAAATGAGTTGGGGCCGTTTTCTTTAAACATTCACGTCCAGAATTCAGCCTCTAGAACGAGGTGGGGAGGGATGAGGCAGATGACGAGGACCCTTGGGGATCTGATGGGACTTCCTCCTCTCCCTCTCTGCCCCCACACTGACCGCTGTCTGTCTGTCCTCCGCCTCCTCCGCGCAGGTGAGCGCCCCTTCGCTTGCGACTGGCCGGGCTGCGACAAGAAGTTCGCGCGCTCCGACGAGCTGGCCCGCCACCATCGGACGCACACGGGCGAAAAGCGCTTCCCCTGCCCGCTCTGCTCCAAGCGCTTCACCCGCAGCGACCACCTGACCAAGCACGCGCGCCGCCACCCCGGCTTCCGCCCGGAACTGCTCCGGCGCCCGGGCGCCCGCAGCACCTCGCCCAGCGACTCGCTGCCCTGCAGCCTGGCGGGCAGCCCCGCGCCCAGCCCGGTGCCCAGCCCGGCCCCCGCCGGCCTGTAGAGCCCCAGTCCAGCCGCCCTGAGCGCGCCCCCGCTGGGCCTGGGCATGGAGCACCAGCAACACGCCTACTGTCCCGGCCCGGGGCGGGGAACGGACTGACCGCCAGCCCGGCCCCTTCCAGTGTCCCCCTGAGGGCCCCCAAGATGCCCTTGCCCCCTCGAGAAAACAAGGAGGGGTCTGAGACTGGACCGGGGTCATCCGGGCCTTGGAGTTTGCTCTCGGGAGGGGTAGTGGCCCCGTGTCTGTATATAGCCATGATCGTTAACTCTCTTCCCAGCTGTTAAACAGGGACCCTGGGTGGGTGGCCAGGAGGCGTCCCCCTTCCCCCTTCGCCACCTCCCTGCTTTGAGGGGCGTGTGGGTCTTGGGGGGAGGTGGCCCAGGAAAGGCACCTCCTAACCGGTGTTCACACTTGGTCCCCAGGCCCCTCTGTCCACGTTGGGATGAAGTATGCAAAGAGCCATAGGTGAACCAGGGGTTACCGCGGGCTGCCTCGTGTCCCCCCATCCCCCGCCCCGGGAGCCCCTCACCCCGCCGAAAGCCATTGGAGACGTTCAGGGAAACGGGGTGTGGCCCGGCCGCCCCCATTCGGGTACTCAATCTCAGGTGTCCACAGGTTCTGCCCCACTGCTCACGGGAGGGGCCCCTCAGCTCCCCAGCCTCGAGGGCTGGGTGGGTGGGGACGGGGGAGGTCGTAGGGTTTCCATAGGGGTACCGGTTTTGCTTCTGAGACTTGGGGTAGGGAGGGAGAGAAGGGGTGGGTTCTTCCAAAGAGCAATTTGACTCACGGTGGGGGCGGGGTGCGGGGCGCGAATATCACGGGATGGGAGTTACTGCAGGCTTATTTATTTTCCTCTGCTGGCGCGGGGGGCTGCCCTGCCCCTCTGGGTGGGTGTGCGAGTGTGTCAGTGAGAGAGACTGGGGGAAGCTGGCCCCCAGTTTGGATGGCCGGCTCCCCTCTCCTGAAGGGGAAGAGTCCCCGACTTTGGCCTTGTGCAGCATCACGTGACAATCAATCCCTCTTATTTGGAACCAGGCCAGCCTTCGGGCGAAATGCACCCCTTCCCCGCCCTGCGGATAGGGGTGAGGAGGCCCCGGGCCCTGGCTCCATCCTGCCCCCGGCGTGGCCACTGGACCAGCGGTTGAGGTCCCGCTCACGCGGGCGGGCGGGAAGCGGGAGGGCTGACCCCCGAACCCCCTGGTATAGCTCGATTTTTTTGGACCGGGTAGAATATTTTTTCAGGCGCCAATCTCTTCCTTGATCTGGGCCCCGGTGGGTGGTCTGTTGTCCTCAGGCTTTGTGGGTGTGGGAGGGAGGGTCTGCATGGTCTGAACTTAGGATGGGGAGGGACAGATGTCACGTCCCCTCCTGGTGTCTTCCCAGTGTGGCTGCGGTTGGATTTCATTTTGGACAGAGGGACTGAAGACCCCGGCCCTGGAATGGGAAGGGACCCAGGCTTCCTGTCCCTTACCCTGAAAAGGCCTATCCCGCCTTTGGCTGCACGAGGTCTGTGGCACCCCTCTGTGTTCCAGAACCTTCCTGCCTCCCAGTTGGGGGCTGGGGCGTTTGGATGGCACTAGCGTGGACCGGAACCGGCCCTGGCAGGATCCAGGGACAGGTGCCTGGGGTCCTGGGGAGGGGGGCGGGGCTGCGGAGCATCTTCCCGCGGTGGTGAGATGCCTTAGTCCAGGGGGCAGAGGGCGGGCCAGGGCCTTGTTTCCCTTTGTGTCTGTCTGGACGCCCCCCTCATTGTCCCAGCTCTGGCCGGTGCATGTCCGCAGTGGGTGGGCTGTGGTCTGAGGACCCAGGGAGCTGAGAACTTGTCCCTGGCCCCCCCCGCTCCCCCCGTGTCCAGGGGTCTGGAGGGACCGATGGTCATTGAGATCTGGCTCCAGCCATTTTAGCTGTGGCCTTTCGAGGTGTGGGGGGGGTAGGGTCCCAAGGGATTTGTGCTTTCGGGTGACCCCCCCCCCCTCCCCTTGCCCTGCCTGGCCTCATCCTGGTATTTAATTAATTAAACATGTCTTTTTTAAACCCGATTTCCAGAGCCTGTGTGGTTTTTCCCATCGCTGGTCCGAGCCGGTGGGCCCTCTGAGTTCCTCTGTCCCCCTCGCCAATGGGGTCCCCAGCCTCCTCTTGGGGAAACTGAGGCAGTGGGCTAGTGAATAGGGGGACCTGGTGGCGGTCTTGGCAACGCCAAGGGAGGGGGCTGCCCTCTGCGGCGCGTGCTGCAGTCCAGCGGCACCCACGCCTCGCGCAGCTGCGCCCCCAGCCCGCCTTCCGGCTCCGTTACCCGGCAACCGAGGCGCGGTGACACGGCGCCCGGGGGCGTCCGCTGCCCGCTCCCTTCCGGAACCGGGGGGGGGGGGAGCCCGCGCTTCTCCAGACTCTAAAGGACTCCCGAGCTCGACAGGGCTCCTCCCCGGAGGTTCCCCTCGACCCCTGCCCGGCTCCTGTGCCCATCGTCTGGCCGCTCCTGTATCGTATGCCTGCTGTATGCCGGCTCCCAATTGAGAGGGCAAGGGGCCTCGGGAGCGTTGAGAAACTGGTGAGGGCTCTGAACCCCTTAGGAAAAGTGCATCCCAGGTTCCAGCGGTCTCCAGAGCCCGGAAGGCGTGTGGGACTGCGGTGGGGGGAGCGCGGACCCTCCCCACGGGTTTCCCCGCTTCCCGCCCCCGAGAAGGCGGCAGACCCGCCATCTGGTGGCCTCCCCTGGTACTGCACCACCGGCTCCGGCCCACCCCTCCCCAGGGTCCTGTCCTTGGGGCCGCCAAGGTCGCCCCAACCTGGGCACGGGGCCCTCACCTTTACTCGAGGGTGGCCTCCCTCTGGCACTCCCCTTGCTCCCTTTCTCCTGGAATCTGGCCCGAAAGCCCGCAGATCTCGCTCCCTGGACCCCTGTCCCCCTCCAGCTCTGGCAGGCTTCTCTGCTCCTTTGTGGCAGTGTTCCTGGAATGCTGGGTCCACGCGGGCAGCCCCCCACTTTAGTCTCTCTTGGTCGCACTCCCACATGCCCCGGAAACAGCTCGAAGATTCCCCCTCTGCCTCCTGGACGCTTCACTGGCAGGTGGCCTCGGGGACCCCTGGCCCTCCTCCCCAGGTGTGCTGAGGACACCCCCTGGTCCATGCCAGCTGGACCTCACCCTCAACTCCAGGCCCGGGATGTTCTTACCCCTGCCCCCAGTCTGCTTTGGTCGGCTCCCCTTCATCACTGCAGCTTCATCTTTCCAGGTGTACAGGCCAAAATCTTTGGGGTCACCCTTGACTCCCCTCTTTGTCTCACCACCCACATCCAGTCCACCCGGAAATCTCCCTAGAGCTCTACCTTCAAAACATATCCAGAATCCACCCACTTCTCCCCCATCCTCGGCCTCTACCTGGTCCCACCTCATCATGGCCCACCTGGACCAGCATGGCTTCCCCCGTGGTCCTTGACTCCCACCCTCGCTCCTGACAGTCTGTCCACCCTGTAGTGGCCACAGGGCACCAGTGAGCACCTGCACCAGGTCCAGTCCCTCCTCTGCCCATAAGCCTGCAAGGCTCCCACCTCCCTGGGGGTAAAAGCCCATGTTCTCCCCGTGGCCCACAGGGACCTGCACGACCTGCCCCGTCCCCTCCCTGCCCTCCCCTCCTCCCTCTCTCCCCCTCGCTCACTCTGCTCCACACACATGGACCTTCTAGCTGTTCCTCCAACATGCCAGGCCCGGCCCTGCCCCAGGGTCTTTGCACGGGCTATGCCCTCTTCCTGGAAAGCCCCTCCCCCAAATGCCTGCTTAGCTTCCTCATTCCCTTCCTTAGAAATGCTCAAATCCCACCTTTCCCATAGGACTATGTGAACCACCCCTTGTCCCAACCCCCTACCCTGTTCTACTTCCCCGCCATAGCACTTTTTACCTTGTATCAAGATACTTACTGATTTCCTGTTGTCTGTCTGTCTGCATCTAGAATGCTACAGCCACCAGGGTGGGGATCTTTGCTTTGTTCAGGAGCCCACCCTCCTGTTGGCAGTGGAAGAGAGGCATTGAGAGACCCCTGGGGTGAGGGGTCTCAAGCCCATATGTCTGCAGGGCCAGGTGGCTGAGGTAAGGAGAGAGGTGGGCTGGAAGAGGGGGGAGGTGACCTGCGCAGACTACCACCTGCTCACAGGAGGATCCTTGGTAATTGCCAGCTGGTGGACAGGCTGGGAATTGTAGTTGTATGTGACATCTCCCTACATTTTAAAAATGGGCAACAGGCAAATTTACATCATTTGAAAAACTAGTACTGAAACAAAACTGGTACTCAGATACACATACACACATGTTCACAACAGCACAATTCACAATAGACAAAAGGCGGAAACAATCCGAATGTCCATTATCTGATGAACGGATAAAATACGATTTAGGGCAGGGCCTTGGTATACAGTAGGTGCTCAATATTTGATGGACAAATGAGTGAATTGGAACAGGTCTCCTCTGGTAGACCTGGGGATTAGACTGCTGACAAGAGTCCAGGTGGGAGAAATGAAGCACTTATTGCCAGTCAACCAGGGCGGAGTTGAGTTTCAGAGCCTGAACTGGGTAACTCAGCTGAGGGTTCCCAGGTGCAGGTGAGATGCACCCGCAGGACTCGAATCGACCCGCAGAGGGCGCTTTAGGGAGACAAGCTAATAAAACGCAAATTGAATGCAAATGAGCCACAGCCGGGCCGTGTGGGGCATTTTTTTTTTTTTTTTTTTTGATCAGGCGCGCCTTGGACAGCCCAGGTGCCGAAGGGGCCTGGGGCTGAAGATGGTGCTTCTGCCGCCAGAGGCCCGGGCGGCGGCGGCGGCAAGACACCCGGAGGCCGCAGGCAGGGCAGCCCGCGCCCCCTATCACTCCCCCCGCAGCCACCTGTCCCAGGCCAGGGGTCCGCGACACGCCTCGGTCCCGCGGGAGCAGGCGTTTCTGAGCAGGCGCACTTCGGGCAGCCGCTCCCGGGGTCCCTTGCGGCGGCGTCCCGGGGGCCTCCGGGGACCTCGGAGCAAGATGGCGGCGGCGGCGGGGTCCGGGAGGCGCGGGCGGCGGCGACCGCGGCGCCAGTGAGGGGGCCCGGGGGCCCGGGCGGCTCCGGGCCGGGGCCCCGCCGCGGGACGGACCATGCTACGCTCCACCGGCTTCTTCCGGACCATCGACTGCCCCTATTGGGTCGGGGCGCCTGGGGGACCCTGCCGGCGGCCCTACTGCCACTTCCGGCACCGCGGGGCCCGGGGCCCGGGCGCACCTGGCGAAGGCGGAGCGGCGCCCCCCGCAGCAGGTAATGTCTACGCGCCCGCCCCGGGCTCCGTTCCCTGGCGGGGGCCTGGACCCCAGCGCCCGGGCTTCCATGGTTTCCTGATCTCCGCTCAGCCCTCTCCGTGCATGGTCGCGGGCTTCGTCCCCACAAGCCGGGACCACCCACCCCGGGGCCCAGTGCCAGTCGCGGGACCTCTGTGAGCCACCGTTTCCATGAGTGTAAAACGTAAACAATGGGAGGACATGCCCTCCTAGAGGTGTCGCGAGGGTGGAGCGCGCGGGGCTCAGGAAACGAGCGCGGCCGACACTGGTCTGCAGGCTCGGGACTCCTGCCCGAGGAACCGTTCCCGCCGCCTCCCCGGCCCGGGGTGTTGGTTGCAGCCGTTGTTTATTTCCGCGCTTCCGCCCCCGCCGCGCCTCTGCTCGTGGCCGCTCCTGTTTACTACAGCGGAGTTGAGAGGGTCTTGTTTAGCGGCCGCCGACTGTGTGTCGAGCCCTGTGTGTCATGCCAGGGTTAGGGAGTGAGTCAAACCCGGTTGACTGTGTGTGTGTTTTGGGGTCGGGGGCAGGCTTCCGAGAGAACGCTCAGAGACTGCGCATCCCTTCAGCGTGGTGATTATCAATGTCATGGCAGAGTTCGGTGAGAGCTCTCAGGGGGCAGGCAGTGCTTCTCGTAGGAAGTGTGGGCCTTGAGCCGAGACGTGAAGAACGGGGGCAAAAAGAGGGACATCACAAGGAAAGGCCCGCCGGGAGGATCGAGTGTGGTGTCATTCTTTCCGAGGGGAATTCAGGCTCCCGCTGTGGCCCCTGTCCTCTGGGACTGGCTCCCCCTTTCCATCAGGGCCTAGATTTCCCCCATAAGGCACTGGTCCTCATCTCAGAGCTTTCTTACTTGAAGAGAGGAGCGTCATTGCTAGGATGAAACCATAGGGTTGTTTTCCCAGAAAAAAAAGAAAAAAGGTAGAATTTTTTCAAATTTCCACTGTAAATTTGTTCAGACCACTGGCTCCTGTGGCCCAGTGTTTGCAGCCGGGCAGATGCCAGCCTTCAAGGTCGGGCTCCACACCTGCGTTGGGCACCGGCCTGGCTCTCAGGAACCTACCCTCGAGGAGGGAAGACAGCCGTGCACACAGGTGCCTGAGCTTCAGGTCTGGGAGAGGGGAAGGGGGTGAGTGGGAGGCCTTTCGGTGGTCACCCTGTTACAGTGCAGTTTCTCATTCCATCTGTTGAGTTATTGGCGCGGTGTGTGGCGTTCTGTAAAGAGCCCCTAGTGTCTGGGCTCCTCACCGTCGGGACAGACCGGGCGGGCCGGCTCCCTCAGACCCCGGGACTGACTCTTCTGCAGGCCCACAGGTGGCCTTCCAGCCGTCTGCGCTCTGAGGCGCTGACTTCTCTTCCCGTGCATTCCTCGTGCCAAGTCAGTCTCTTGATTGCTTCCTACACCACAAATGGCCAATTTTCCAAAGGATCGTTTTTGAGAATCCATTCGGTGATGTAGCCCTGTCTGCTTCACTTTCCCGCAGGAAAAAGTGCAGCTGCCTACCCCTGACCCCAGTGTGTCTGCATTTTCCTTTTGCAGGTGAGAATAAGCAGCCCTCTTCCCATCACGGAGGGCGGGGCCTGGGGGGGTGGGCTCTGGTTACCTTCTGGTCGAGGGCTGCCTCGCCCTGCAGAGAGGCAGGGGCAGATCCCAGCTTGGCCTCTTTCTCGCTGCGGGGCCTCTCTGACACTCTCTTTCCTCCTCTGTGGTGTGCTCATGGGCCAGGGGGAGTGTGTGCCTAAACCTCCCCCACCCCTTCAGCTCCCCTTGCTCCAGATTTTGACAAACCCACTTCCCATCGGGCTTGGAGAGACTGCAAAAATCCAGGCTTTGGCTGGGTCCACTTTTGACCAGATAGGCACGGCCCAAGCACAGGTGCTTTGGCAAGGGTGGGCTGCGCAGGGATGCTGAGGTGCTGGGTGATGGCCACCTGCAGGCAGGATGTGGGGGTCCCTGTATGGCCCAGCACCTCTGGCCTTGGGTTGATGGCCTCCTGAGGGCTGGGCGGGCATCCCGTTCTTCCCGGCCCTCAAATCTGCCCTCCAGTGCTCCAGGGTCCCCACCTTGGCACTCAGCTGGGGGATGCCCAGTTACCGCCACGCACCCTCAGGGGTGCTCTTTAACCAGTGGTAGGGACGATTGTCCCCATTTTACAGACAAGGAGACAGGCCCAGAGAGGGGAAGCCACGCACCTGTGTACACATGGCTGGTAAGTGGGTGACACGGGGTTGATCTGGACTGTCAGGCCCTTGCCCCTCACCACCGGCGGCCGATTCCTGCTGCCTGGCACCTGTGGGACCTGGGCACCTGGGAACCCATTACATGTGGGCTCAGTGCTGTGGCCTGATGCTGGGAGGTAACAGTGAGATCTGGGAAAGGCGGTATAGCAGGGCCTGAGCACTGAAACCTTCCAAGGATGGGCCAGAAGGAGGCTGGAAGGCGGGGGTGGCCCCAGCTGGGTGGCAGTGGCAGCTCCCTGGGCAGCCCCCTCCCCCGGGTCTCAGATTTGGGCCTCGGCAGCGGCCCCTTGTGGTCTGGAATCCTGAGAGCAAGCCCTGCTTCTCCAGGGAAGGTGGCAGCCAGGAGTCAGGCAGGGAAGGGAGGGTGCAGCCAGAGAAACGAGTGCTTCCAGCAGAGGGTGGGTTTTGTTGATTTTCTCCGTGAGCTGACTTGGAACAGGAGGGGACAGCAGCCCCTGCAGTATCACTGCCCCGGGCCGCTGGCCACGCTGCCCCTTAGCTGCCTTCCCCGTGGGCTGGGTGCCAGCAGCTTTCCCACTGCTCTGATGACAGTGCTTTCCTCGGTTTGACACTTTCTCTTCCAGAGTGAACTGCTGTGTGCACTTCCCTCCCTCCCCTTCCTGGGAGAGAACTGATACTGAGAAAACCCCAGCAGAGAGCAGTATCGCCTTTGTGTCTGGAGGCCCAGCCAGGGTACTTGAGGACCCGGGAGGGATTTTCTTAGCTGGCTGTCAGGTGTGGTCTTTGGTCAGGCCAGCCAGGGCCTCTCACTTTGTCGGGGGATCGGGGGGAGCTATGAAGAAGAGCAGAAACTGGGGACATGGGGGGTTATCCTCTGGGGCCCGTCCTGGGCACTTTGGGGTGTGGAGCAGCCTCCCTGGCTACAGCCCCTCGATGCCAGCAGCCCCCCAGTCACGACATGCACAGATGTCAGATGTCACCAGACGTGGCCCAGTGTCCCCTGGGGGGGGCGGGATCACCCTGGGTGAGACCCCCTGGTTGTAGGCTGCTTCTTGCTGAGGCCACTTTTTTTTTTTTTAAAGTCTCCTCCCTGCCCCTCCCAGGGAGCTGTGTGCCCAGGTGCAGCTCCAGCCCCAGGGAGCCCGGGCCAGCAGGCTCAGAGGACAGAAGCTTGTGGCCTCCCAGAGGAGGGGCCTTCAGTGCCATCCTCTGGGTGGTTCTCTTGTTCTATTGTTCTTGACTTTTCTGTAAAGAGGGAGTGGAGGAGAGGTGCTGTTGGATTTTCAGAGCAGAGTTTGTCTCTTACACCAGGATGAGAAGAATCTAGGTTCTGTTGGTGGTTCAGCCCCACCCAGATGCAGCCCTTGTCTTCGGGGGCAGTGTCCCAGCCAGCGGCAGCCTGGACACGTTGTCTCTCCATTCAGAGCACTTTTTTTTCTGGACTCGGAGAAACGTTCATTTTAAAACCACTGGAGAATGCCGCAAAGTCAAAGGAAAGATGTTTCGTACGTTGTCCCAAGTCCTGCATCTGCCAGCTTGTTGTGCGTCCTCCCAGCCTCAGAAACAAAAGGCTCTGTGTCTCTTTCCTGTACTTGTGACCCTGCCTCACTGGTGAAGTTGCATTCTTTTGCCGAGGCTCCAGAGACCCCAGTGAGGTGAGAGGCCGTCCCCAGGCCTGCGGCCCCTCTTCAAGCACTTGGGGAGCTTTAAAAACCTGCCTTCTTGCCCAGATCCAGGCTTGGGACATTTGAATAAGGGTACATCTGCCCCTAAAGCTGTTTTTGGTATTTTAGGATTTTTTGCTTAGTGTCAGTCAGTAAAGCAGTGTCTCTCACCGTGGACAACCCTGATCCCACGGGGGACACAGGGCGATAACAGGGACATCTGTGGTTGTCGTGACTTGGGGGTGCTCCTGGCAACGAGGGGGCGGGGGCCAGGGATGCCGCTCAGTGCCCTCCGGTGCCCAGGATGGCCCCCTTCCCCTACACACACAGACTTACCCAGCCCCAGACGTCAGCAGTGCCGAGTGACATGGAGGAGCCTGAGCAGTATCCCAGCAGCTGGCCCCTTGCGTATTTGAGAATAGGACTTGAGAATAGGATGGGAGAGCTGGCCACGCCTGCAAGGAGCGAAGAGCCCCGAGAATCATCGCCGCCCCAGCTCCTCCGGCTCTGGAGGTGAGGCAGGGCGGCCCAGGCGCCCAGGTTGGGGTGGACAGGGACTGCACCCAGCTGGGAGAGCTCAGAGGACCACGTGGGTGCCCGAGTGTACCCCCCACCCCCAGAGCATCCTCCAGAGAAGAGGTGCAGGCGCCACGGCTGGCTTTCAGCCCTGCAGGTGGAGTAGGGCCTCAGATGAAGGCCTTTTGGCTCCACCTTCCATTGTGCGAAGAGCCTGGAGTCAGTTACCTCTTCTGCAAAACGGGGTCACGACGCAGACCCTCTACACACAGTGCGCCTCTCTCGTCTCGCTCAGCTGTGCTGCGCAATGCTCCTGCTTTGCCATCCTCCTCCACTCCCATTCTGCCCTCAGAATCCCCCGCACAGGATCATTTCCAGTGACGAGCGAGTGCTGGGTGCATAGGAATTTGGTTTATTATCATTTAAGCTGTCCAAGTGCGGAAGGTGGATTTCTGCTGGTCTGATCTGACTCAAAGCAAAACCTGGAATGCTAAAGAGGAAAAGCGCAGAAGGAGGGTCACGGGAGCTGGGAGGTGGTCAGGGCAGATCCAGCAGGAGCCCCACAGGGTCGTCTCCTGGTCCCCTGTCCTCCTTGGTGGTGGCAGGTCCTCAGGCTCCTGCAGTAGCCAGTCTGCCCTTTGAAGAAGCAGGCACATGTGCCAGCGGTTTTAGGGTGCTGGGTCCGTGGCTTCCTCGGAGCACTGAGGCTTTCTGTAAAGGGCCATGCGGAGCACCCTGCCCCCGAGGGCTGCGCGGGTGGCAGGCAGTGTTGAAAGCCCAGGAACGTTTCTGGGGGAACTGCCCTCCTGCCTGCTGCTGTAGTTGCTGCGGGGGAGCAGGACGGGTGGCTGACGGACCTGGGTGCTCTGGGGGCTGGGACTTGGCCATCTCACAAGCTGTGGCCTCAGCCTGGGCATGCACGCGGGCACGGCACAGCCTCTGTGTCGTCCGTAAAATCAAGAGCTGGCTCTGGGGCCCTCCAAGGGCTCTCTGGGTCTGTCTGAATTCAGTACTTATCTGGGGACCAGGCTGTGGGGACTCTGCAAGGGAAGGAGGGGTGTCCAGCAGCACAGATATAGGGCCAGAGTCCCGGAGAGCAAGCCGTTGGCACCTGAGGTTGCAGGCAGTCGGGCAAGTGTCCCCAAGCAAGCAGTTACCGAGCTGGGCTTTGAAGGATGAATAGAAGTTTGCCTAGTGGCTGGAAGTGGAATGTCCTCCCTTCTTTCGCTGCCTTTGAGACCTCTGCCACCTGGGTAGCTTCCTGGGGCAGGGGTGGTCTAGTTGCTCTTCTTTGACTCATCCTTGTGTCCTGCTTACCTCTCGTGTGGCGGGACGGTGTCTGTCTTCTCCTGGTCCCCCTGCCCACCCCCTTGTGACCGTCCCCTGTGTTGGAGGAGTCCCCGCTGATGTCTAATCAGGGCACAAGTGGGCGGGGGGTGGGACCACTGTGTGCTTATCGTCTTTGGAGGTGCAGGGGGGAGGAGGGGTGGGGTGATGGGGAGTCTTTCAGGACCCGGAAAGGGTTGCGCGGCGCTGGGTCTTCTGGTCTGGGGGCGGGGAGCCAGGGTTTGGGGTTAGGCGGATCCCTCACCCGCTGCCCTAGACCCAGCCTCCTCTTTCCTCTGTGAGGGGGGCTGATGCGGGCAGGGCGAACGTCGGGATTAAAGGGGAAGGCCTCGGAGCCGGCTGGGTGGGGGTCACGTGCCTCCCAGTGGGGTCTTCACGCTCGTATGTCTGCTCGTTTTTGCTTGTCGTTAATTTTACGTGCAGCTAGAGCTTGTGGGCCGGGCGTCTGCACAGTTATGGAATGGTGCGGAGTGTTTTCTGGAATGGAGGGGCGTGGCGGGAGCAGAGAGGAGCAGGGGGAAGGCTTGGAGGGGTTGGAGGTGGCCACCACCCCACGTTGTCCTTCGACCTGCCGTGGGCTCCGTGTGATCCGTTCCCTGAGCGCTGTGGCCCCGAGTGTTTGCTTTTCCCGGCGTGGAGGTGGGGCAGCTGGCCTGGGCCCTGACGTGCCGGATGCCTGCTCAGAGCTGGTGATCAGAGCCGGTCGGGACTGGGTCACTGGGAGAGTGTCCAGCAGCACCAGAGCTGGGAGGGGGAGCTGGCGCACACAGAACTGGGCACAGGGACGGCTGAAGAAGGCTCGGCCCCATGAGCTGGCCGGGAGCCTTCCCAAGGGGCGTCCTTCAAGCGGCAGCCCACCTGGGCAGACCCTTGGCCTTGTGGGTGTCCCTCGAGCGGCAGTAGCCGACCCCTTCCTTGCCCTGGGCCGGGGGCAGGAACTTCTCCTGAGAGTGTAACCCCAGTAGCCAGGCCTTCAAGGTGCTTTTCCAGTCATCCTGAGGTTCGCCCCCTTTCCGAAAAACAGCCCAATTAATCTTGTTTACCAAAGGCATGCTTCCCTGGTGCAAGCCCCGAAGGAGCTCCCATTGGCTTCCAGCCAGGTTAACTCCCCAGTAACGGGGAGGCGCTTCTGAGGCGCTCCCACGGCCATTCCTGACCTCTCGAGGGTCACCTGTCGAGTCACTTGTAAAACATTTTCTCCGGGAGCTTCTCCAGTTCCTACCGGTCCCTGAGGCAGGGTAGGGTGCGGGGGCTAGGTAGCATCACAGATATCTTCTCCATTCGCCCGCCTCCCCCCACGAGCCTCCAGTAGCCTTGGCGGGGGCTCAGGGCTGCTGCTCCAGGGGCCAAGCTCTGGGCCCCATGCACTAGCTTCTGAGCTACAGGGGGCTGCAGCCGAGCCCCTGGCAGCTGTGTCCTTGACACGTCTAGAACTGTCTGGAGCTCCTCGGGCTGGTGATTTGGCCTTATGGTACCTTGGGGACACACACTGAGGCTCTGGAGGGGAGGGTGTTGACCTAGACCGGCTCACGCCCACCTCGGGCTGTTTCTTTTGCTTTTTGGTGTAGCCTGATGGGGTGTGAGCAGGCAGCCTCCCCTGGGACTGAAAACACCCCACGCTGACAGAGCTCCTGGACGCTCAGATCTAAGGGGCTGGGGGCTGGGTCCCAGGTCACCTCCTTCCTCTCCTTGCTTCCAAAGCACAGACTTGTTTGTGGGGGGATTCCTTTCAAAATGCGAAGTGCAGGGATTTGAACTCTGCCCTTACTTGGGAAGGGCTAGAGGCACTCCTGGGTGATTTGCATGTTGTCTGTGGCCCTTTGTGACCTGTTCCAGAGCAGGTCAGGGGTGGGGAAGGACCCCCATCCATTCGATCCCCACCCTGCCCTGCCCACCTCTCCTGGGGGAGGGGCATTCCCACCAGCTGGGCCCTTGCTCCCGTCCCCCACCTAGGGGAGCCGGCTTGGGTGGGAGCCATCTTGGCCTCAGGAGGGAGGTTGGGAGTGAGGTGGGTTGGGCTGGAGGCCCCCTGAGACCGGCAAGACCCGACCCACCCCTCACTTGACATGCCCTGTAAGTGCCCCCCGGCTTGTGTCCTGGGCCCTACAGCGTGCGGGGGCACTGGCTCTTCTGTTCATCCGGGCGGGTGGTGGGCTAGGGGTGGGTCTGCTTTAGTGCCTTCGGACCTGTTGAGGGTTAGGGTGGGCTGGGAAGAGGGCCCTGGATCTCGCTGTTGGGGTTTCTAGCCTTCCCTCTCGATGGTGCCTTCATCTTGAACCTTGTGTGGGGCAGAGGGCCCAGTGGCTGTGTGTCCTGACCTGTCCCCCACTCCGCCCTTCACCCTGGCGTCCTCAGCTGGGAGGTGGGGGCATGAAGTGACTGCTCCCCGGCACCCCAGTCCCGCTGCCCCCTGCAGCCTCTGCACCTTGGTTTTACCTCCCCATCTATAACCCGCAGCCTGGGCGTGTCCTCGGTGTTCTGAAGCACAGGTGTACCCGCGTCCTTTCTCCTTTCTAAGCATCGTTTGAAAAATAGGTTCCAAGGTACAAGCCAGACAACAGGCCTGCAATGGGCCCCGCCCCACCTTGGGCCCCCAGGCGGCCCAGGCCCAGCCACTGGCCCCGGCAGTGCCGGGTTCTCTGGTGCTTCCTCAGTCAGTGATGCGTGCGTTTCCCGGGGCTTCTGCAGCAAGACCCCACTCACCGGTGCCTTAAAACAACACAGGGTTTTTTTTCTCTGGTGGTTCTGGAGGTCAGAGGTCCAAAGGGGGTCTCCCTGGGCTACAGTCCAGGTGTGGGCACAGCTGATCCTATCTGGAGGTTCTGGGAGAATTGGCTGTTACTCTGCTAACCAGAGGGCACCAAATCGATCCACTTTTTTGTCAGAGGTTTTACAAATTATGTCTGGCAGACGCTCTAACAATGAACCGTCTTTACGTTCTGGAATATTTGAACACGGTACGTTATTCCTTTCTCGGAACGTTGGGCTTTGTTTGCTTACATCTTACTGAGAATTTCCGCATGAGAATTTCCGCACCTCTGTCCTAAGTGAGTCTCCCGTGAGCTTCGTGTCAACGTGGGTGGTATTGGGGTTGGACTGGTCTCGTGGAATACACCCTGGAGCCAGGTAGCCCGCCAGCCGCTCCGCCACCCCTGTTCAGATGGATACAAACCTAAGTGTGTCCTGTGCCCGCCTTGCTGTCCACCCCACTTTGTGCTTCCCCAACGTTGCCCATTGCCGGAACGTCTTTCACGCCGTGGCGCTGTTCCCTGGACGTCATCATGCTTCGCTTCCCCCGTGAGATGTGCTGTGCTGTCCTTCGTCCACCGCACCTGCTGCCCCTTCCCAGTGGACGCTTCGGGGCTTTCTGTGTCCTCACTGGTACGCACGCAGCCGGCGGAGTTCTCTGTGGGCGAGAGCGCGTGTGGGGGACAGAGCCTTAAAGGCGCTGTTGCCAGGCAGGGCCGTTTGCACCCGCCTGCCCACCTGCTGCTGTGGGCGGGCTGTGTCTGCCCCGCCTCCTGCTCCCTCTCTCACCCCTGTTGCCCCCCAGTCAGGCGTCTGTGCACCCTGCACTTTCTGCCCTGGCTGGGTGTCCGGCCTCCCCAGCTGCAGGGAGCAGCGTGGTGTGGCTTCAGTGTGGGCTGGGCCCTGGGGGGAGTCACCCTCTCGCCCAGCTCCCCAGGCCTCACCATCCCCTGTCCCAGGCGGTGAAGTCCCCGGGCTCTTGTGGCCTCCTCTGGGGCCTGGGCTCTGTGCCCTCACCCCACTTGGCAGCCTCTTCGGGGCAGGACCTGCAGGGAGGGGCCCTCTGGAAACCCTGACTTGCTGCTGGAGCCTTGGTGGGGGTCGGCCGGAGGCCTGGCCCCCGGTAGGTTCTGGAGGCTGGTACTCTGCTCTTCCTTGCTGGCCCCTGGGGTTGAGGCCCGGGACGAGGCAGTGACCGGTCACCGGCTCGTCTGGCCTGCTGCTGTAGCCGCCTGCTCAATGCTGTTTTCTCCCTCTCCGTTTCAGGGCTCGGTTACGACCCGTACAACCCCGAGCTGCCCAAGCCCCCCGCCCAGAGGGAGAATGGAGCCCTGGGCAGAGGTGCCGAGCCCCGCTCAGACATCCTGGAGCTGGAGCTGGTCAACCAGGCCATCGAGGCCGTGCGCTCTGAGGTGGAGCTGGAGCAGAGGCGCTACCGGGAGCTCCTGGAGACGGCCCGGGAGCATGGCTCGGCCGAGGCCCCCGCCCTGGCGCCCCACGGCCCCACTGCCGGCCTGGATGGGGACGCCTTCCCTCTATCCTTCGAATACAACCCGGGCGGCCGGGGCCTGTTAAGCCCCGAAGCCAGCTACCAGCCCACGCCTCTGGCCAGCCCCACCGAGCCTGGCACCAAGTACTCGCTGGCCTCTCTGGACCGGGGTCAGGGCCATGGTGGAGGGGCTGGCGGCACCCTGGAGTACGTCCCCAAGGCCGTGGGCCAGCCCCGGCGGTATGGCCGCCCCGTCTCCAGCGGCAAGTACGTGGTGGACAACTCCAAGCCATCTACAGACCTGGAATACGACCCCCTGTCCAACTTCTCCGCCCGCCTGCTCAGCAGGGCCAGCACCAAGGACGACAGGGCCCCCAAGCGGCCCCGGGGCTCCCGCGGCAGCGAGCCCTACACACCTGCACCCAAGAAGCCCTGTGACCCCTTCGGCAGCTGTGACGCCAGGTTCTCAGACTCGGACGATGACACCGCTGCCGCTCCGGGCGACAGGCCCGCCACCGCCAGCCCACCGAGAGCCCGAGCGGGCCCTGAGAGCAAGGCCCCGGGGAAGCCGGGCTCCAGGGAGGGCCCAGAGCCCGAGGAGGGCAGCCTTCGGGAGACCAAGGAGATGGCCGTGCAGTACGACGTGGGGGACCTCGGTCAGCCTGCCAAGGGCCCAGGCGGGCTGCCTCCTGCCAAGCCCAGCTCCCCGGGCAGGGCCTCGCAGGAGCGCAGCAGCCCCAAGGAGGGGAGACCCAAGAAGAAGAAAAGCGGGGGGCCGCCGGCCGCTGGCCGCAAGGATGGTGTCGGGAAGACAGGCAGGGGTCAGGGTGGAGAGCATGGGAGGCCAGCCGAGAAGCCCTGTGTGGACAGGAGGGGCCCGCAGGCCGGCAGCCCCCGGCACAGGGCGGAGCGGCCCCAAGGGACCAAGAAGAAGCCATCTTCAGCCACTCCGGTGGCCAGCTCAGGGAAAGGCCAGCCCGAGTGGCCGGGCCCGCGGCCCAGCCCTGCACAGGGGGCTACACACCAGCTGCCAGACAGGACGGGCAGGAAGACCCCGTCAGGGAAGCTGGCAGAGCGGAAGGCCCGCTCGCTGGATGAGGGTGCCCCCCGGGGCGCCCCCAAGCTGCCGAGGCGGGCCCTGAGCCACGCCGAGCTCTTCGGGGATGAGAGCGAGGACGAGGACCCGGGGCCTGAGGCGCCCGCCCTGCGGCCGCCCGCCCTCCCCAGCCTCAGCTCCAGCTCCGATTCGGACTCGGACTCCAGCCTGGGCCTCTCCGGCGCGCGGGGGCCGCCCAAACGCCTCAAGGCCTCCCTGCCCCCCTCGGCCAGCCGGTCCTCCCCTCCCCCGCCCTCCTCCTCCTCCTCC
This sequence comes from Eubalaena glacialis, assembly GCF_028564815.1. Lineage (NCBI taxonomy): Eukaryota > Metazoa > Chordata > Mammalia > Artiodactyla > Balaenidae > Eubalaena > Eubalaena glacialis. Next base: position 185,295,174 of record NC_083719.1, on the reverse strand, counting down.
TCCTCCTCCTCCTCCTCGGGGGCGGGCTCCGACGTGGACTACTCGGCCCTGGAGAAGGAGGTCGACTTTGACTCCGACCCCATGGAGGAGTGCCTGCGCATTTTCAACGAGTCCACCGCTGTCAAGACGGAGGACAAGGGCCGCCTGGCCCGGCAGGTGAGGGCGGGCTGGGCTCGGGCAGCCGGGCTCCTCCCCGGCTTCCCCAGTGACTGGAGCCCCAGCGCCCGGTGGAGACGGCTCGCTCAGCGTCGGCCTCTCAACTCGTTCAGAATTCAGGACCCCTCGCTGGCTGCCTGCTGCCCCCCTGCACCCCGTCCAGAAAGAGGACGCTGGCTTATGGTCCACCCGGCGGGGTTCCCACGGCAGCCTTCTGAGAGCATCCCGGCCAAGGGGTATCAGGCACCACCATCCCGCCTTCCCTGGCCCTCTCCCCTGAAGCCTTGCTTCTCCCCTGCCTCTCTTGCCTCTCCCCTCCTCCCTCCTTCCCCGGCTTCCCCCCCTCCCCGACCCCCCAAACTCAGCCAGCCTCCACCTTTCTGGTCTCCTGCTGCAGCGTCCCCACCTCGCCACCAGAGGGAGCTTGCTCTAAACAAAGCAGGCTGAGCCAGTCCCTGCAGAGAACTTGCCGCTTCTGAGGGATCCCAGGGTGGGACCCTGGCCCTGCCCCTTGCTCCCTCCCTTAGTGCCCCACCCTGTTCTTGGCCCTTTGCTTTTCCGATTTCTTCCCCTTCATTCCCGATTCTGAGCTCGTCCCTGTGCTGGCTGGGTGGGTGGGGAGCAAGAGGCAGGCGTGAGCGTGGGCTGGGCCAAGTCTGCAGAACTCACCATCCGCAGGGCCTGGGAGGGGGGCCCGGGGCTCAGGCAGCGCTGGGGGTCTTGGCTCCAGGGCGCCAAGTCTGTTTGCTCACCTGGGAGGCAGGGCAGGGCCTGCGCACCACCCGGGGTGGAGGTGAGAACCCCAAATCGCATCTCTAGACGCGGCAGCCCTCCCTCAGCACGGTACTGTCTTCCACCCGCTCCCCACCTCGGGCCTGGGAGTCAGACCCTCCGCGTGCTGCAGGCCAGGGTGAGAGGAGCCGCAGCATCGGTGTGGGGGGGAGGGGGCCTCGCTGAGGGCCGGATGTGTGTCTCAGCCCCCCAAGGAGGAGAAGGCCGAGGAACAGGGGCGCTCGGGGCTGACCACTCTGTTTCCTGGGCAGAAGAGGAGGATCTCTCATCTCTCCAAGCAAGGCAAGGAGGTAAGGGAGGGCCCGCTTCTGGGTCCTGGGTAGAGGCTGGCGGTGGGGGGGGGGGAGACGGGCCTCGCTCTCCCTTGCGCATGGGCGCCTCTGGCAGCTGTGGATCCAGCACTGCCCGTGTCCGGCAGAGAAATGCCTGGGACCCACGTCCAGTCATCACGTTGCGCTTAGTGCGCAGAGCGGGGCGCAGAGCAGGGGCAGCGAGGTGAGGGGCAGCCCTCCAGCAGGGTCACACTGCCCCATCCCAGTCCCAGTTCAGAGGTACGCTATGTGATCTTGGGCAAGTGGTGTGACCTTTCTGAGCCTAGGTTTCCTTCCTTGTGGTTCAGAGACAGGATCAATTGTCAGTCACTATGGGGCTGCTCAGTGAGTTAGCACAGGGAAGGCTGAAGCAGAAGACAGGGCTCCTGGCTGAAGAACTGCAGGTGATCCAATCACCAGACCCCTGCCCCACCCCGATGGGGATTTTGGAAGTACAGTTCAGAGAAGATTGGATCAAGCAGGATCTAATCTAGGGGCTGGGGGTTCCCACCCACTCTGTGTCTATATAAGGGCTGAGAGCACAGTCTGGGCACTTAGAAGCCAGGACAGCAGGGCTGGGAAGGGACCTGGGATAGTGAAGCATCATGGTGAACTTGAGAGCCGAAGCACCAAGCTGGTTCCCTCCCAGGTATCTGCAAACTTGGGAGGAAGGTAGTTTGTTCCTTCCCGGGTATCAGCAAACTCAGAAGACCAGCTGGTTCCCTCCGGGACCCCTGCACACTCAGGAGGAGGAGAGCTGGTTCCCTCCGGGGCCCCTGCACACTCAGGAGGAGGACAGCTGGTTCCCTCCGGGGCCCCTGCACACTCAGGAGGAGGAGAGCTGGTTCCCTCCGGGGCCCCTGCACACTCAGGAGAAGGCTGCTGAGGTGGCCTGCTCCATCCCAGCCCTGGAGCACCTGCCGCCCGTCCCGCAGTACTACCCCTCTACTGACACCCCGGGAGGCCTGCTCTGGGTACCTCTGACGTGCAGTTTGGACTTGAAATTTGTCACCCAGGCAGAGCCCACGAGCAGAGGCCCAGCGCCTCCTGCCCGCCCCCCGACTGCCCAGGAGGTGTGCTACCGCCGGGCCCAGCAGGCACAGAGGGAGTCAGCCAGCCGGCTCCAGGCTGCCCAGCCGCTGGCTGAGAAGCAGTCCTCCATGCATATCTCAGCCCCTGGAGAGAAGAGGAGGATTGCCCACGTCCCCAACCCCCTCCTGGCTGCAGGTGGGTCCCAGGGTTCTGGTCTCGGGAGTGCTTCTTGTCCGGCAGGAGGACCCCAAGGCTGGGCTCCTTTTCTGCCAGCAGTGGTGGCCTTGAGCAGGGCCTGGCTGCGTCTCGGTGATTATCTGTCAAAAGGGGATAAAAGTTTCCCGGCTGCTGGTGGGAGGCTGAGGCAGGCCTGGTGTGGCGCCCGGCGGCTCTGGGCCTCCGTGGGCTTTGGTGTTAGCAGTGGGGCGGGCCGTAGGGAGTCTGAGGGGTGTCTTCCTCCCTTCCTTGTCTGTCCACCAGCCCCAGAGGTCTGCCTGTGACTCCGCTCTGCCCCTGCTGCCTGCTCTGTGGGGGGCTCCCACCCAGGTGTGGCTTGCACCTGGTAAGGTGTTAATGGGGGGGGTGGCCCTGGAGGCCTTCACCCTTGAGTCCAGCCAGTTGATCTGGAGTGGGAGATGGGGGCTGGTTTTCCTCTCCCTCCCACCCTGAGGGCCACTTTCCCCCCACTTGGGCTTGTCTGAAAGCTGGGTTGCCCTTCAGCAGCCCGATGCATGGCGTGCTCAGTGGTGTGTCTGGGGCTGAGGACGTGGGACAGGAGCCGGGGCTCTGCAGCCACCTGGAGGCTCGTTCAGATGCAGTCATTTGCCCCCTTAGGCCGGGGGGACCCCTTTGAGGAGCCAGCCCCGAGGAGACGGCTCCACGTGCTGGTCCTGTGGATACAGGCTTCCGCAGGCCTCCCTGGTTTCCCTGGGTGCTAGAGCCTCCTTTAGGAGAAGCTGGCCAGATCCCCATCCTTCCCCCCGCCCTAGGATGCTGGAGGGAGAGCTTGCAGCCAGGGGGCTTGTCAGCCAGGGGCTCTATCTCCGGCCTGGGCTTTAGCAGTGGTTTGGCCCTGGGGATGTGAACAGAGATCACCCTGAGCTGTGGACCTGAGACGCACACTCTCAAAAGCCTACACCTGCTCTCAGGTTGTCTGGTCATCACCGGTGGCTTGGGACAGTCCTGCCACCATTGTCACTGCACGCGCTCGGGTGGGGTGGTGGCTCTCCCGAGCCCCAGGGGGACTCACCTGTCATCCAATGCCTCGTGCTCCAGATGACCGTAAAAGCGTTTCTTCCTCCGTCACTGAAAAGTGTGCATTCTTAGAGCCAAGGCTGGTCGGCAGCTGGCCTCCTTTGTGGCCCGAGAGGCTGGGCCTGGTGTGGGCCCCGCTGCTCTGTGTCTGTGCCTCGGTCTCCTCGCTGCTCCTGTCCTTCCTCGGGGCTGAGCCCTCCCGCCACCCCACCCACCCCCTGGCCCTTGGAAACAGCCCTGCTGGTGGTCACAGGAGATTGTCTGGTTTGTGACCTCATCAAAGGGAGAGACAGAACACAGAGGCCGCTGGGGGCAGGCTGGCCGGTCACAGTGAGCAGGCCCTCTGCCCAGGAGCCAGGGCCTTTCGTCCCTCACACTTGAGCGCCTCGGGGTCGGGGCCGCAGCATGTGGCAGAGGCTCCCCACACCCCGCCCCCACTTGTGGGGCCACCCCAGCGGCGACCTTGCCTGAGCCGGCCTCCGAAGCCCCGTTTTCGTCCCCTCCCCTCGATGGACTTGCCCAAAAGCCGATAGAGCCTAATGGCGTTCCAGAGCCCGCAGGCCAGACCCCGGCCCTTCCGCCTGTGCCCCGAGATGCACGTCCTGCTGACGCTGAACGGCCGCAGCTGCCTGGTGCTCTGCAGCTCAGTGATGGGTGTGCTCTCCTCCTGTACTCACGTCCCCTGTCCCCCTTCAGCCCCTACAGGTGCCAAGAGGACCCTCTCGGCCAGCAGCAGCCAGCCCCCCAATGGCCCCGAGCCGGGCAGCCAGCCCCTGAATACGCGCACGTTGTCGGGCATGGCGTCCAAGACTACCGCCACCGTGGCCCCCAAGCGTGTGGCGCACAGCCCATCCTTGCAGGTGAGCCCTCTGCTCAGCTTGCCTCTCCCGGCTCCCCCGTTGTTTCCATTTAGCCCGTGGCCTTACTGCTTCGAGCAGTTTCCGTTTGCAGACCCTGAGCGGGGTGCAGGCGGGAGCGTGCCACGCTCTGCTGGTCTCTGTTCTCCTAGAGTTTAAAGAAGCCCGTTATCCCAAAAGAGTTCGGGGGCAAAGTCCCCACTGTCATCCGCCAGCGCTATCTCAACCTGTTCATTGAAGAGTGCCTCAAGTTTTGCTCTTCTAACCAGGAAGCCGTAGAGAAGGTGCGTGGGGCGGGGCTGCCGGGAGGCGGGGCTGGGCAGGGCTGAGCCGAGTGTCCTCCTGCAGGCGCTCAACGAGGAGAAGGTGGCCTACGACCGGAGCCCCAGCAAGAACATCTACCTGAACGTGGCCGTGAACACCCTCAAGAAGCTGCGCGGCCTGGGCCCTGGCACCGGGCCTGGTCTCAACAGTAAGTCGCCTCCGGAGGACCGGGGCCCAGCCCTCCCCGCCCCCATGCCCGGGCCGCCCGCAGGTTGTCAGACAAAGGCTCTGCGCGCCGGCCACCCGGTTGCCAGGCTCCTGTCAGGATGGCGCTGGCCCCGTGCCCTCAGCACAGCCTCCTCTCACTGTTAACCGCCCTCCTCAGCGAGCCGAGGGGCCGCCGCTAATGGAGACCTCTTCAAAGCACAAGGCAGGGGGGCATTTCCTGAGCCCTCTCGAAGGATGCATTAGCACCCGTCCGCTCCGCCTGCTGTCCCGCTCGGCCCCGCTTCCCCGGCAGGCAGCTGCGCACAGCGCCCGAGGTGGTCATCAGAGCCTGTGTAGAGTCCTTTCCCTTCTCCTCCGAGGGGGTGAAGACCCCCGGGGGGTCCAGGGGAGGCGGAGGGGCTTCCGGGCAGCCTGCTGCTCTCCAGAGAGTTCAGGTCACAGGAGGTCAGGCCGTCCCCTTCTGGAGGGGGGTGCAGGAGCACTTGTGAGGGCTGAGGGCTGAACCTCGTCTACCCTCCCCTCCCCTTCCAGAACCCAGTGGCCGGAGGGTGGTGTCCCATGAAGTGGTGCTGGGGGGCAAGTTGGCTGCCAAGACCAGCTTTTCGCTCAGCCGTCCCAGCAGCCCCCGCGTGGAGGATCTGAAAGGTGAGCCTGGCTCCTCTGGGTGCGGCCCCTGGAGGCTCTCCCACCCTCCCCGGCCCCTGGGTCCAGCCCCAGCCCGGCTGGGGGATGACCCCCTCTCCCCTGTCCCCAGGGGCCACCCTGTACAGCCGCCTCAAGGAGTACCTGCTCACCGAGGCCCAGCTCAAGGAGAACGGCTACCCCTTCCCGCACCCCGAGAAGCCAGGGGGCGCCGTCATCTTCACGGCCGAGGAGAAGAAGCCCAAGGACTGTGAGTACCTCCTGTGCTACCGCCCTGGGGGCGGAGGGGGCAGGGAACGCCCGGCCCAGGCTGGCCTGACGCCTCTCCCTTCCTCCTGCCCCGTCCTCACCCGCAGCCGCCTGCAGGGTCTGCTGCCGCTGCGGCGCCGAGTACCTCGTGTCCTCCTCCGGCCGCTGCGTGCGCGACGAGGAGTGTTACTACCACTGGGGGCGGCTCCGCCGGAACCGAGGTGAGACCCCCGCCGGGCCGCTGGGCTGGGCTGGCGCCAGCTCTGACCATTTGTAACTTTTTTCCGTTGGTTCTTCACGGGAAAAGTAATACAAAGGTCTTCCTGTGACAGTGTTCCCGGGCAGATAAAAGGAAGGTCTCCCACCCCATGGGGCCCCCACGCACCCTTTCCACGCCTGTCCCCGTGGAACTTCGTGGGCGGTTCTGCCCCAGCGGGAACAAAGCGTTCATCCTGTCCTTCAGCTGCTTGTTTCATTTTGTCGCCGATGTGGCCAAATTCCCTCTCCTGGGAACACACGGGGTGGAGCTGCCGGCTGGCCGCCCGCAGACCCATCTCTGGGTGGGCAGGCCTCCCTGGGGGCCGCGCCAGGCGTGTCCTCTCTACCAAATGCGAAGGGCTCGCGCTAGGCCTGGGTGGGGGTGGGGGGGGTCTGCAAGCTGTCCTGCCCCTTACTGCCTGGTCGGGCCTGGGGCCCCTCCAGGGAAGGGCACTGGGAAGCCCCTGCTCCGCGCAGGCAAACCAGCGTTTGTAGTTCCTTGCGGGAGGCTTGGGCCCAGGGCATCAAGGAGGTCTGCTGACCACGTCTCCCTTGCAGTGGCCGGGGGCTGGGAGACTCAGTACACGTGCTGCTCGGCCGCCATCGGCTCCACCGGCTGTCAGGTCGCCAAGGTGGGTGTCCTGGGCCCTTCCTCGTCCTGGGAAGCCCCTCCCCCATTCTGGCCAGAGCCCTGATCTCTGAGCTGGCCTTTTCCCATCCTTGATCTACCTGCCTGGTCTGGGGGCTTTGGGAAGAGGAGGACAGTCTGTGAAAGCCACCAGCACAGCCCAGCCCCCTGAGCCCGGCCGTGACCTTCCTTCCCTCCCACCCTCAGCAACACGTGCAGGATGGCCGGAAGGAAAACCTCGAAGGGTTTGTGAAGACTTTTGAGAAAGAACTTTCAGGAGATGCACACCCAGGAGTCTACGCCCTCGACTGTGAAATGGTGAGTTGGCCCGGCTGCCCAGCGGGGCTGCCCCCGTCCCTCTACCCAGAGCCTCGGGCCAGCGCAGGTGCCAGGATAAGAGCGTGTACAGCAGCCGGGCCCACCTGCCCGCTGAGCACACATCACAGCCTTGCCTGCGCCCGCGGGCCTGGCACACATGGGCCACCTTGGCGCTCGGAGGCTGTGTGTGCCTCATGAGCACAGCTCTGGCTTCGGGAGGGTGCCTGGGTTCACGCCCCCTCCGACCTGCAGAGAAGCCCCAGAAGGCCTCTGGCCCGGTTTCTGTATCTGAGAGAGGGAGCTGAGCCTCCGCCCGCAGGGTTCAGGGACAGGGGCCGCCTAGGCGGGAGCGCTGGTGTGCGGGGCCGGGCAGGGCCACCAGGCGCTCCGCCTGAGGCCTGTTCTCCGGCCCTGCAGTCTTACACCACGTATGGCCTGGAGCTGACGCGCGTCACGGTGGTGGACGCGGAGCTCCAGGTTGTGTATGACACCTTCGTCAGGCCGGACAACGAGATCGTCGACTATAACACTAGGTGTGCCCCTCCCACCCTGACCCCCGACCCCCAACCCCTTGACCAAGGAGCTGGGAGCCCTAACGGGACCCCCATTCCCCACCACGGCCCAGCCTTCCTGCCCGCAGCCCAGCCCCCGGGTTGGGGTCCCCGTGCCCTCCCCAGCTCCCTAAGGCCTCCATCCTCCCGCCCCAGGTTTTCAGGGGTGACCGAGGCCGACCTCACAGACACGAGCATCTCGCTGCGGGACGTCCAGGCCGTCTTGCTGAGCATGTTCAGTTCAGACACCATCCTCATCGGCCACAGCCTGGAGAGCGACCTGCTGGCCTTGAAGGTACCCGCCCGCCTAGGCTTCGGCTCCCTGAGGGTCCTCGGGGGGGGGGGGGGGCCGTCCGGGACCCGCTGCTCTCAGCCCAGGGCGGGAGCTGTGGGGTTGGGGACCAGGCACTCGGCCTCCCCCTCCCCCTTTTGCCACCCCAGCCCTCCTGGGGTCCCTGACCGCCCACCCGACCGCCCGACTGCCCGCAGGTTGTCCATAGCACCGTGGTGGACACGTCCGTGTTATTCCCGCATCGCCTGGGCCTCCCCTACAAGCGCTCCCTGCGGAATCTCATGGCCGACTACCTCAGACAGATCATCCAGGACAATGGTGAGTGCCGGGCCGTGGGGCCGCGGGTCGCGGGGGCCGCGGGCTCCCTGCCCTGACGCATCTGTCTGCCCCGCAGTGGACGGGCACAGCTCCAGTGAGGACGCCAGCGCCTGCATGCACCTGGTGATCTGGAAGATCCGCGAAGACGCCAAGACCAAGCGGTGACCGCCGCCTGCCCGCCCGCCCGCCCGCCCGCCTCTCCTGCCGCCCCAGCCCGTTCTCTACCCCAGGCCTCTTCCAAAACAGTGCAATAAATCTCGAGAGCTAACCCTGTCCACGTCGCCAAGACACAGAAAACCGAGAGAACGGGATGAGCCGGAGGCTGCGAGAGCCCAACGCCGAGACTGACCCCGGAGCCCCGAGCCCCCGCCGCACCCTGTCGCCCGTCCCTGCCTCTCTGCCCCAGACCTCTGTCCTCTGGAGACTGCTGCTGACTCGACGGGCGAGGCCGGGGCCCTCCCGCCCGGCACCTCCAGCGGCCCCTGCTCGTGCCCCGGGCAGCGAGACCACCTGCCCCCGCTCCTGCTCCTGCTCCTTCTCGTGGGCGGGGGGCGGCCGGGCAGGCTTGTCGAGAGTTTGTTTGTGACAGGAGTTGTCTTTTTATTTTGTATTGTTATTTTTATTATTTGTAATTTAAACCTGATGACTTGCACAGTTGTCTTCCCCCACCCGGAGGAGCAAGACCCTGGTGCTGCCTTCCCTCCTGGGGGACGGGGGTAGGGCTGGGAGTGGAGCGCCGGCACCCCAGCAGCCGCCAGGACCTGGGAGTTCTGGGAACCAAGCCAGCCCTTCCATCAGCCCCCAGGGCCTTGCCTTCTGGATGCCCCAGGGCCCGTCGGCCTCTGGACACTGTTTTCCCGCCAGAGCCCCGCCCTCCTCCGGGGGCTGTCTGTAAAGGCCCGCAGCGCCCCAGTTCCTGCATCCCCTCTCCCCAACCCCCAGGCAGGGGCAGAATAAACGTTTGTATGGATTTTAGAGCTCATGGCGTCTGGAGGTGTTCTTGGTGGCAGGTGTGGCTCTACACACACAGTGGAGGTCACCGTCACCCCTAACGGGGGGAATCAGGAATGGGACCTTGCTGTCCTTCACAAAAACCAGCCCAGTGCCCGGGTTGCCCCCAGGACCAGTGTCCAGAGCAGACCAGGGCCCCATGCTTCCGGCCCCTTGGGGTGCCGTGACAGTGGGGCCAGTGGCCAGGCCCTGGGACTGGAGTTGCCTTGCCCACCCATGAGGTGGGGCCTGCGTACGGGGCTGGGAGTGGGGAGACCCCGACCGCTGCTGCATGTTCCCTATCTGAGCAGCTAACTTGGGAAGGGAAGGGCAGCCGCTGGGTAAAGCAAAAAGTGAAGCCCAAAGAGCCTCATGGGTCGGGGAGATGCTGGGGGGCCCCAGGTCCCAGTGCAGGAGCACAAAGATGCTGGAAGGAGGGCTGCCTGGAGGAGGCCCCCTTGCCACTCCACTTCTGCAGAAGTTCCTCTGGCTTCTGCTAAAGGCCAAGAGGGCAGGCTCCCATCTGAGGACACAGCAGCCAGCGCTGCAGAGTCCCCAGGGGGTATCGACTGAAAAATACAAGACCTGAAAGCTGTGAGTTATGTTTTATTCCAGGAACTTACTGAGGACTGTAGCCCAAGACATTGCTTCTCATATAGCTCTGAGGAACTGTTCCTAGGAGTTTTTGCTGAAGAAAACAAAACCATAGAGTCAAACATCAAAAGTTTCCTGCTAATCACAAAAAGCTGACATCTCTAGTTAATGATTGCAGTGCTTTTCTGTGTATGGGAAGATGCTAGATGCTGTCTGGGCTCACTGAAATCATTCCTTTGATATGCACTTCAGCTATCTAGGGCTAGTATCTGGTTTTTCTCCATCCTGAATCCCCTCACGGCGCACCACTGTGGGGAAGGGGGGCGGCGCTGCAGTGGCAGAAGGCTTGATGGTGGGCAACATTTTCTGTCCACAGGGGCCCTGAGGGGAGGGTTCTTGGTGAAGTCAGGCCCCTGCCACCGTCGTGTCCCTCCGGGGCTGTTCTTGTGACCAGTTGACTTTCCCCCACCCTCTGTGAACAAGGAGTGTTCTTCTAAAGAAAAGATGCAGGCCGCATCCCAGGAGCCCCGTTTCTGTGTGGTCTGTCCCCCTCCCCAGAGCATGAGTGCCCCAGGGAGGCCTTGGGCAGTTGGGGGAGGAGCTCCCGGGTGTTGGGGGGGTGTTGGGGGGGGGTTGGGGGGGGTGCAAGCTTTCAGCTTGCCGAACCTGCTGCCTCTTGGAGGCCAAAGAGCTTTTGCAAACTCACTGCTTGGGAAACTCCTCTCGCTTCTGTCACCGTCTCAGGGGGGAGAACCGATCCCGACCCCCTCCTCACAGGCGCACACCGGGTGAGGTGTGTCCTAAAGGCTGTTAGAGCAGTTTGTCAAAGCCCCTCCCTGCAGGGCCTTTCTCAGTAACCGCTGGGTAGGGCTGGACGAACGTTTCCCCAGTGAATGAAGGAAAGGAGAGGTTTACCTGGCATCCCCCAGAGGCCGCTGGGTGTGCAGGGCTTCCCAAGAAATGGGAGTGGGAGGCTGCTGCTCTGATGGGGGCGGTCAGCTCCTGTGTGCTGTCACCACCCCATCATTCACTCCTTCACCCAACATCAGCTCAGAGGGGATGCCCGTGCCCCAGGCAGGGCACAGTCAGACAGGCACCCTCGGTCCGTTGGGTGACGGCTGGGCCGGAGGGAGGGAGCAACCCCGAGGCTGGGGAGAAGGGTGGTGTAGGTGTCCAGTACCTTCCTACTTTCTGCACTTCAGAGGGTTCCTAAAAGAATATGAAAAACAGAGCTTAATCACCACCCCTGAACCCCCAAGTTTGCCCCTCCTAGGAGGACCCTACCTTCAGTAGCGTCTCCCACACACCCTCCCCACCCTGGCTCAAGTCCCCCATCTCCGGCCTGGACGCTGCCCCAGCCTCATCGCTGTCTCCCACCCCTGTCACCACCTCCAGGAAGGCCCCCGGAGTCCCGGCCGCGCGCTGGGTAGGCACACACCGGGCTAGAACCCTGTGGGCTTCTTCCTGGCGGGATGAGCTCGGTGGTTCTTACAGTCTCCCCCAGCCCGGCGCCCAACACTACCTGCGCGTACGACATGCTCGCTGAACTGGAACGCGCACACAGCTCAGACTCACGCCCCGCATACCTGCGATTACCTCTGCGTCCTTTCTCCGCCCCTAGCCTCTCCCCCCACCCCCACCCGGCCCCGCCCAGCTTCAGCCGGGTCCAGCCCACCCTCCCCAGCGACTGGCCCCTTAATACCCAGGCCCAGATTAAGACTCCTCCACCCCGCCCCCGCTCCTCGAGGTCACGCTCGGTCCCGCCTTAGGCCCCGCCCCTTTTGGCCCTGTTCGGCGAGGAGGCCTAGCTCGGCCCCGCCTCTGTCCCGCCCCGCCTTCTGTCTTGGCCCCACCCCTGAGGTTCCGCCCCGCCCCCTCTACCCTGGCCCCACCTTCAGCCCTGGCCCCGCCCTCGGCCCCCCTGCATTCTGCCAGGCCCCGCCCCTAGGCCCCAACCTTCCGCCCCGCCCCGCGCCGCGCCCGCGCCGCCCGTTTCAGGCCCGTTTCAGGCCCGTTGGCACCGGGCTAACAGCTCCACCACGTCCGTCGCCCTGGACGCCCGCGGACCGCCCCAGGAAGCCCGGCCCCGCCCGCCCCGGCCCGCGCAGGTGAGCGGCGGCGCTCCCGCAGCTGTGCGTCCCCGGGCGCCCGCGCACCCTCTCTGGACTCCGCCCGGCCTGAGGGCGGGAGGCCGCAGCCGCGGCGGCGGGGGCGCCCCCTAGAGGTTCGCGTGGGCCAAGGTCCGGACGGGCGCCGGAGCGCCCGGTGTCGTGTGGGCCCGGATCTCCAGGTGCATTTCCCAGGGGGCTGGGCGTCGAACCCTGAGCCGCTTCGCTGCGGGAATGCTCAGGGCTTCCCGGGGGGTAGTGGGCGTTCCGGTGAGCTGAGAATGCGAGGGAGGAGGGCGTGTCCCTTCCCCCTGATACGCTTTGATTGGATTCTGGCCCACCGCATTCGTCTAACCCCATCTGGCCCCGGCCGGGTTTCCCCCGGCTCTGGCTCCGGTGGGGCCAGAGCTCATCCCGGCTCTGGCACCACGGGATGAGCCTCACCCTGAGCCTCACTTTTCCTCATCTGGTGAATGGGCACTGGCCTTGCTCGGGCCCCCAGGAGCATCAGAGCTGGCCCTGAGCCAGGCCCTCCCCCTGGGAGCCCCCCCCCGCCCCCACCCCCCCACCCCCGGCACCAGTGACCCAGACGCCAGCAGTCCCTGCCCTGGGAGGTTCCAATTTCAGCAGGCAGCCCAGACAGGGGAAGAAGCAGGGGAGAGAGGGTGATCAGAACTGGGATGGGGGATCCCGAAGGCAGAGGGGAAGCCCAGAGGAGGCGCCAGAACAAGGCTGGGCAGTAGGAGAAGTAGGGGCTGAGAGCCGAAGGGTGAGGAGGCTCCGGCCATGCGAGCGGGAATGGTGCTCCGGGCAGAGGGAACAGCGGGGCCAGGGCGTGGGGAGTAGGGAGCTGCTGAGTGCTGGGGGTGGGAGTCATCTGGGGAGCTGCCAAGGGCATCGAAGGACTAGGAGTGACCATGAACTAGCTGGTGGGAAGGCTCCGGGCTCTGTGGAGGGCTGGTGGTCCCTGCCCCAACACCACACTCAGACCTCTCAGCCCCTTGGTCCTCAAACACACTTCGAGACATGATGGAGAGCCCTGGGGCCCCATTTAGTCTGTCAACAAACATTGACTGAGCACCTGACCAGGCTGGGCATCGTGTGCCGTGTGGGGATTGGGGCAGGAGGGGCATCAGGGGGGCCCGGGAGGATGTGGGTGCGATCGGCCCCGGAGAGGTGATGGGGGCCGACCATGGGGGGCCATGGGGGGCCATGGGGGTGGGGAGCAGCGGCCGGGTGACTGGCTGTAACGGGGAAGGACTCACAACTGGTGACTGGACCTCCAGAGCCTGGGGAGGGGACAGCAGATGGACGTGGGAAGTGACATCAAAGAAGGTGGAGTGGTGGGCACTGTCCGGCCGCCAGTGTGACCTCAGGCCCCTCTCCTCGACAGCCCCACCAGCATGGGCAGCCTCGCGTATCGAGAAGACCTTGAGGAGAAGAACTCAGGTGCGTGTCCGGCCAAGCGCGGGTGCAGGGCTGGGAGTAGAGTGAGGGGGTGCCACGGGGACCCCTACAAGGGGCGTTAGAGTGCAGTGACTGAAGTGGGGAGACGGGAGGCCCAGCGCGGGGTTCTCAGTGGGTTACAAAGAGTTCAAAATCCTATCACTGAAAGGTGGACTCAGGATTTGTGGGCCTGTGAGCCCAGAACTATCTGGGCAGGGAGTGGAGCCTCGGACACCTCGGCGCCCGTCCCTGGGCCTCAGTTTACCCCTCTGTAGAAGGAATGTGCGTGAGTGGGTCTCCCAGGGCCTAGGGATTGGCTCAAGGGGAGCCGGATGCTCAGATCCACCTGGGCTCCCCGAGCGCCTACTGTTGTGCAGAGCCCGCGTGGGCCCTCTCATCTGTTTACCGGCTGGATCTCCGGGGGGCCCCTTAGCCCTCCTCCGGGGTGTCGTTAGCCCCTGTTTGTCCTCTCGGGCCTCAGAGTTCACCTGGGAGGTGCAAGCCAACAACCGGTCCTACAACAACCAGTTCAAGGAGAAGGTCTTCCTGTGCTGGCAGAGGAAGAAGTACAAGGTGGGCAGGCCCAGCCCCCCACGGCGCAGGCCTCCCCCGTCCCCACCCCCACCCCGCGGGCCTTTGGGATCTGCCACCCAAGCTCTGCACGCTGGGTCAGTCCACTTAGTCCTGAGGACCATAGCGCCGCCCTCGCCGAGTCGTGGGGTCCGGTGCTGGCGCTTCGCGTGTCTCCTCCGCCCTAAATAAGTTACTAGGAAACCTTCACGGTACAGCGTGTCCATTGGGCTCTACCCGAAACCCCCTGCCTGCGTCTCAAGCGGGGAGTCCTGGGGTCACAGCTTGGCTCACTGGGTCTGCACCCGCGCTGGTCGTGGCCGGAGGGAAGGGGGAGGCCGGGTGGGGCTGGGTGGGAACCTGGGCCCTCCTGGGCGGCGCCCCCATGCCGGCTGCCGGCTCTCATCCCAGAGGAACGTCATCCACACGGCCAAGTACAACGTCTTCTCCTTCCTGCCCTTGAACCTGTACGAGCAGTTCCACCGCATGTCCAACCTCTACTTCCTTCTCATCATCATCCTCCAGGTGGGGCGGGTGGGGTAGCCCCAGGGGTCAGCGCCTGTGCCCACTCCACTCCTTCTACCTGCTCGAGCCACCTCCTCCAGGAAGCCCTCCCTTCCCACCTTCCCACGTGGCTCTGTAGACCCAGGGTGGTCCCACCCCGTGTTTGTCTGTGTGGCTGGTGGGTCAGTGTCCGGCCCCCCTCACACTGGGAGCACCCTCATGGCTGGGTCCCCACTGCCCAGCCCAGGGCCTGGCACACAGGAGGCGCTCAATATATGTTGGATGCCGAGGGTGCATGGGTGGCCCCTCCAGGTCTGAGGAGGCCTCCTGACCCGTTTGGCCCCAGCAGGCTGAGCTGATCCCAGAGGGCCAGGAGGAAGGATCAGGTTCTTGGGACCCGCCAGGTCACTTCCTGGCATCGGGCTGGTCATGGGTGGAGTTGGGTGAGGGATGGGCAGTTTCCAGAGCACCCCAACCGCACCCAGTTTCTCATTCTGTTCTGAGTGAAATGAGACACTCCGCTTTTATCCGTTGATCTGATAAACATTTATTGAGCACCTACTGTATGCAGGTCCTATTGTGGGTACTGGGGACCCAGCAGTGGCCCTAACACCTGTCTTCAGGTGGCCCAGGGAGTGTGGGAGGTGACTGTCATTAAACCACATGGTGGGGACCAGTGATGGGGACGGGGACCCCCACCCAGACTGGTGTAGGGGCCACTCGGAGCTCAGACCTGAGGGTTACAGGGAGGGGAGCCAGAGAGAGCCAAGGCCCTGAGGAGGGAACAAGCTCGGGGTTGGGAAGGCTTCCTGGAGGAGAGAACATAGGAGCGGGGCGTGGAGGGGAGACGAGAAGGCATTGCTGGGGAGGAGGTCTGGGTAGGGAGAGGGACCGAGGTCGGAACACACGATGCCGGGTTGGGCTGCTGAGCGTGTGGGCGGGGGCAGGGCCGGGGCACCCAGGACAGTGGGCCAGCGTGACCCACCCCCCCGACCCCCGTGTCAGGGCATCCCCGAGATCTCCACGCTGCCCTGGTTCACTCTGTTCGCCCCGCTTGTCGGCCTCCTCACCATCCGGGCCACCCGAGACCTGGTGGATGACATTGTGAGTGGGGCGGGGGCAGGCGGGGCCTCAGGACTCCTGGGCACAGCGGGAGGAAGGTCGGCCCGGGCAGCGCCGGTGGGCTGCAGCGTCCATCGTGCCTTGTGGCCACGAGGGGCAGGGGCCGATGAGGTCACCTTGGTGTCGACGCGGGCGGCAGAGGCAGGAAACTGCCCTCCTTCTGCCGCTGCCCCCGCCCTCCTGAGGGCAGGGTCGCTGGACGGACACAGCGGGGTGTGGGCTTGCTAGTGGGGCACCTGAGTCTGTACGGTCACCTGGGCGGCGTGGGGGGCAGCGCCATCGCTCTGACCTACGCCCCTGTCGGCCCAGGGGCGACACAGGAGCGACAGGAACATCAACAACAGGCCATGCCAGATCCTGATGGGGAAGAGGTGAGGCCGCGGCAGCCGGGCGCAGGGTCCATCCCCGGGCGGGGGGACCCCAGCACAGAGGGGGATGGATGGACACCGCAGGGAGGGGTGCCCGGAAGATGGTCCAGCACCTTCCATGCTCCCGGACGTCCCGGTTGGGTCTGACGGCGGGGTAGGGGTGGGGGGCAACCCAGGCCAGCACTTATTAGGCGCCTGCTGTCTACCAGGCCTGGGGTGGGCCCTGTGAAGGGGCAGAGGCTGAAGACCCAAGTGTTCACCCTCGTGGAGCTGAGCGTTCAGCCCAAGGGGAGGGCGGGAAGGTCTGAAGGGGCTTGGAACCTGGGAGGAGGGGGCGGTCAAGGCTGAGCCCCCAGGGCAGGTGGGTGGGGGCTGGGAGGACCCCCCCCCCCCCGCCTTCACCCCTGCCGCCTGCACCCGCGCAGCTTCCTGTGGAGAAAGTGGAAGAATCTGTGTGTAGGAGACGTGGTCTGTCTGCACAAAGACAGCATCGTCCCGGTGAGCTGGCGGGCTCCAGGGGTCAGGGCCGCCCCCCACCGGTCTTCCTCCCCCCTCCCCGCCCCGTGCAACACCGTCTTCTCCCACCCCGCTCCCCACCCCAGGCCGACTTGGTCTTGCTGGCCAGCACGGAGCCCAGCAGCTTGTGCTACGTAGAGACGGCTGACATTGACGGGTGAGACCAGGTCATCACTAGGGCTTTCAAGGGCCTGGGGGCTGCTTTCCCAGCCCACTTGGATATTGTGGTCCTTTGCCCTGGGAGCATGGATTGGGGGGGCGCCTGCGAGCCAGCAGGGGCAATAAGATGCACCAGTATTTCTGGAAGCCCCACTGGGTGCCAGGTGCCAAAGCAAGAAGGCCTAGGGTTTGGCCTCAGCCTGTTGGCAAACGCGCTGTGTGACCTTGGGCAAGGCCCTCTCCCTCTCTGGGCCTCAGCCTTGTGCTTGGCAGCTGGTGCACAATGGGTGCTCGGGGAAAATGCTGGAGGGGCTCTGGAAGGGGGCTGGGGACGACTTGCCTGGGCGCTGTCGGTCCCCACCTTTCACCTCGCTCCACTTCTCGTCACCAGGGAGACCAACTTGAAGTTCAGGCAGGCCCCGACGATCACCCACCACGAGCTGACCAGTATAAGGAAGATGGCGTCCTTCCAAGGTGGGAGCTGGCAGAGCCATCCACCCGCTCTGGGCCCTGTCTGCCCCCCCGAGCGGTGGGAGCACAGGTTTCCCACTTGCTGGGGTGGGGGATGGTAATGGGGTGCAGTGGGGTGTGTTGGGTGGCTTCTGGCCTCCAGATGGGCACAGCCAGTTCTCCTGCGTTTTCCCTTGTCTCGTTTATGCCCAGACCATTGGGATTGGGATAGCTTTTAAGAGACGGGCTTATTCCAGGCCCATATCAAATCCCTTAAATCGATGCAACAGTGGAGGCATTTTCTGTTGTTACTACGAAATGTGCTGGGCGTTTTATCAAGTGATACATTTTATTTTTAGCACACTTCAAAGCAAACGCTTTCGGTTGTTTATGCAAAAAGGCAGCCTGTGGGAATTCCCTGGTGGTCCAGTGGTTAGGACTTGGCGCTTTCAGTGCCCGGGCCCGGGTTCAATCCCTGGTCGGGGAACTAAGATCCCGCAAGCTGCGTGGCATGGCCAGGAAAAAAAAAAAAAGACAGCCTGTGTACACTGGCTAGCTATTCACCTGCATGGTGGGAGAGGCCCATGGGAACAGGGAACCATCCTCCACCTCCAAGTTTCTTATTTTCCACCAGGAAAGTATGACGTTTCACACTAGGGATCCAGTTACTGTTTGCCAGGACCCAGCGAGGGGATACTTTTTAAAAATGATTGTCATTTTTTCATTATTCCCCTGTCATGTTGCAGAGGCAAGTTACTCTAATTGGTTCTGGAGCAGACCAGAACCCTTCTCTCCAACCACAGCCCCTCTGCTCCCAACATCCAAACACTGGTTGCATGTCTACTCATGAATCTGGGGAAAGGCCTTCCCATCCCGACGGCTCTCTCTGGGTCCCGCCCGACCTGGCCCAGCTGCCCCAGAATTCCTGCAAGGCGTGCCCCATTTGCCAGAGAAGGGGACCGAGGTTCAGATGGGTGGCGAGTGGCGTGGGCTTGCCCTGTGGCTCCTCCGTAGTCCTTTGCCCTTCCCCACCCACCCAGACAGCTTTCATTTCTACGTTCAGGACAAACTCAGGCTCTGCACCCTGAGAAGGAAGGGGTGGAGCAGGTGAGGGTCATTCAGGAGCAGCCCCATGGCCCCCAGCTGACTCCCTTCTGGGGTCCCAGCCCCTACCCCGCCAGATGCTGCCAGGGGCCAGCCTTTGCATCCTGGGTGGGTTTTGTCAAACGCAAGTGAGGCCGGTGGTAGCACTTTCTCAGGGTGATGGAGGACAGGCCCTCCCCTACCGCCTGCTGGGGAACTCTACGCTGTACCCTGCATTTGGCCCCTGTGGTTTAGGGTGCTGGATGGGGGCATCCCTTCCTTCCTTCCCTCCTCACACATTTATTGAGCACTTACTGTGTGCCAGGTGCTGGGCTGGGCCCTGGGGTCCCCAGCTCAACCGAGACAAGGCTGGCGCCTGCACTCGGGAACCTCACAGACATTAATATCTGGTGACATCCCAGGATTGTAACCACGAGGAGGGGGCTTAATGGGGGGAGGTACCTGATCTGGCTGGAGGATCAAGGAGAGCTTCCCTGAGGAGGTATGAGTGCAACCACAGGGGATAGCACACACAAAGGTCCTGAGGCCGGGAATAGCCAGCTTTGGAGCATCCAGGAGGAGGCCGGGTGGTGGGGGTGGAGGTGTCAGCGGGTCAGGTTTGGGGCAGGGCAGGGCCTGTGAGGGTGGCCCCGGCCGGAGGATGACAGGAACATTCCCTGAGTCCCACCCCCGACCCCACATTGGAGAGGGGTGGCTGAGCCCAGCTATGCCCAAGACTCCCTGACCGCTGGCTCGCCCCCAGGCAAAGTGGTGTGTGAGGAACCCAACAGCCGGATGCACCACTTTGTGGGGTGCCTGGAGTGGAAGGGCAAGAAATACCCCCTGGATAGCGGCAACATCCTCCTGCGTGGCTGCAAGATCCGGAACACGGACACCTGCTATGGACTGGTCATCTACACCGGTACAGCCACTCCAGGGACCCTGGGGCATGCGCCGTCCAGGTCAGGGGTGGGTGGGTGAGAACCCTGAAGTCAGTGGCAAGAAGTCACATGGCCGCTGCATGTCTGCTGCTGTGTGATGAGGGGCTCCTGGCGTGGTTTCTCTGCACGCTCAGTTCTGAAACTGTGGAAATGGACAAGTTGAGCCGGCACCTTTTTTTTGACTGGGAAAAATGGGGTGCTTGTAGTAGACGGAAGGATGGGTGGCTGGGCAGGTGGATGGTTGGGTGGGGGGATGACCCAACCTCCACCCAAGAGGGATGTAGGACGGGTGGATGGATGAGTAGATGGAAGAGTGGATGGATAAATGGATGGATGGATGGACAGATGGATGCATGCATGGAGAGATGGATGCATGGAGAGATGGATGGATGGATGGAAACCCTGCAGGTTTTGACACAAAGATCATGAAGAACTGTGGCAAGATCCATCTGAAGGGAACCAAGATAGACCATCTGATGAACAGACTGGTGGTCCTGGTGAGCTTCCCAGAGCCCCTGCCCTGGGTGGGGGGACACGGAGCAGGGGAAGGAGAGGGCCCTACCCCATATACAGAAGCCCCGGCTGTCATCTTCCAGGCCTCAGTTTCCCTCCTCTGCCAAATATGCAGCCTGATCCTACGGACAGGTCTTCGGGCCAGAGAATGTTTTCTTAAAATGACCATTTGGGGAAAAAAAAAAAAAAAAAGTTTTTATAAAATAATATTTGATCCTGACGTTTTCCAAACCCACAGGAGATAATAAAATGCTCACCTATCCTCCACGGACGTTTAACAATCCTTAATTTTTTGCCTAACCAACTTTACCTTTTTAAAAGTTATCGAAATAATAATTTAAAAAATAGCAGCCGCGAAGCCCGGCGGGGGGGCATCCCCTCTCTGTGCTTGTTCGTTCACACTGAGCGCGCGCGTGTCCCCGTGGTGCGCGTCCCCGGGGTGTCTCGCTGCCGCCCGGGCCCCCTCACGCTGCGCCCCAACGCCCCCCCCCCCATCCGCCGCGCAGATCTTTCTGTCCATGGTGGTAATCTCCGCGGTCCTGACCTTGGGCTTCCGGTACAAGGCGAGGGAGTTCAAGGCCAAGCATCACTACGTGTCTGCCCACCACGTGCGCAGCGAGGCCACCCAGACCTTCTTCATCTTCTGGGGCTTCCTCGTCCTGCTCAGCGTCATGGTGCCCATGGCCATGTTCATCCTGTGAGCCCCGGGGCCGCCGCGCCCCGCCCTCTGCTGAGCCGGGGGGAGGGGCGGGAGGGTGAGCCGCCCGCGGGCTGGGCGGTGACCCCGCGTGCGCGCGTGTGCGCTTGCGTCCGCAGGGCCGAGTTCATCCACCTAGGGAACAGCATCTTCATCAACTGGGATGAGCGCATGTACTACGAGCCCCAGGACTTGCCCGCCAAAGCGCGAAGCACCAGCCTCAACGACCTGCTGGGCCAGGTGGAGTACATCTTCTCCGACAAGACGGGAACGCTCACACAGAACGTCATGACCTTCAAGAAGTGCTGCATCAACGGCGTTACCTACGGTGGGGCCCCGCCCCCGCCCCGCCCGGCCGCCTTCCCCGGCCCACCAGCCCTCCGCCGCCGCCACAGGGACCCACCACACGGGGCCGCCCCTGTCCTGAGACCTCCGTGGGTGCTGCCCGCACCCAGCATCCCGCCCAGATTGGTGCCCCAGAACCGTTGCCAAAGGGCTTCTTCTCACTTGGGGGTCGGCAAGCTATTCCTGTAAAGGACCCACGACAAGTCAGTATCTTTGGCCGCTGGGACAGCCCCCTCTCTCTCCTGGGAAAGCAGCCGCCTCTCGCAGGGACGACGAATTTTAAATTTCATAGCATTTCCACGTGTCAGACAAGATAATATTCCTCTTTCAATTTTCTCCCAACTATCTAGAAATGCGAAGAACATTCTTAGTTTCGCAGGCCACACAGAAACTGGTGCAGAGGGAGTCTAGTTTATAACTAGAGGACATGGTGTAGACTGGGAGCCCACAGAGGACCCCACTGGGCAGTCGCCAGCATGACAAATAGACCTGGGCCCACGCTCTCGGGTAGATGCCACCTGACCCTCAGCCAGGCTCTCGGGGTGATGGGGGGCACTGGGGCCTGTGTTGAGCGGCACCAACCCCAGGCTGGGTCCTTTGATGTTTCTAGAAGTGCTACAGACCCGGGTTTTCATGTGAAATCACCCGATTTTTCAAAGCAGGTAGCCAAGTCCAAATTTTAAAAGGACACCAGGGACATCCCTGGTGGTCCAGTGGTTAAGACTCTGCACTTCCACTGCAGGGGGCACAGGTTCGATCCCTGGTCAGGGAACTAAGATCCCGCATGCTGCACAGCATGGCAGGGGAGGAAAAAAAAAAGAAAAAAAAAGACACCATGAGGAAGTCAAACCAAAACATGTTCCACAGGGCTGAGCCCCACTCTGGGACGCCCTCCCAGGGCTCCTGGGACACGGGGCTGCATCCTTTGCCTCCTCCGGGCAGAAGCTGAGGCTGGGGCCTTTGGCTGCTTGGGGCGTTGGGTCCAGAACGCAGGCCTGGCTGGTCCAGCTGCATCTGGCGTCCCCAGGAAGCCCGGACCGGGGAGGGGGCGCTGTGGGACCCCACGCAGGGCCCGGGAGCTGAGGCCTGAAGCAGGGTCTTTCCCCAGGCTCAGAGGAAGAGGACACCCTACTCAAGGTGAGCCCGGCCGCCCTGGAGCCCCGGATGGTGGGGGCACGGACAGGGACCCACCCAGGGCTGGCCTGTCCCCCCACCGCCCGCCAGGAGGACCCCTACCTCTGGAACAAGTTTGCCGACGGGAAGCTGCGCTTCCGCAACGCGGAGCTCCTGCAGGCTGTGCGGGCCAACCAGGACCGGAGGGTGCGCGAGTTCTGGCGCGTGCTGGCCATCTGCCACACGGTGATGCTGCAGGAGAAGAACAGTGAGCCTGCCCCCGGGCTGCCTCCGCGCTGGCCTCCTGACACGCTCTCCCGCCCACTCCCGGGGCCCTCTCAGCCGGGTTAGAGGGTGCGCAGGCCCCTGGCCCGAGCCCCAACCTTCTCCGCAGAGGGTGTCCGGGCCTGTCATCGCGCGGGGAGGAGGAGGTCATGGACATTGGGAGCCAAGCTTAGAGGTTGTGCCGGCGCAGGAGACCGTCATCCCGCAAATACCTGACGGGCACCTCCTATGTCCATTTCCTCCCTGTGCTAAGGCCGCGCAGATGGGTGGGTGGTGGGTCCCTGATGGAGGGCAGGCTCTCAGCCCCCTCCCCCTCCTCCACCCCACCCCGCTCCCGGGCCAGACCAGCTGTTGTACCAGGCAGCTTCCCCAGACGAGGAGGCGCTGGTCACGGCGGCCCGGAATTTCGGCTACGTGTTCCTGGCGCGCACGCAGGACAGCATCACTGTGATGGAGCTGGGAGAGGAGCGGGTGTACCAGGTCCTGGCCATGATGGACTTCAACAGCGTGCGCAAGCGGATGTCGGTGCTGGGTGAGCCCCCGTGGCTCCAGGTGGGGTGGGGGGAGGCGGGGAGGGGAGCGTGTGTGGGCAGCCAGGGCTCTTCCTCCACAGTCCGCAACCCCGAGGGCTCCATCTACCTCTACACCAAAGGGGCTGACACGGTCATCTATGAGCGCCTGCAGAAGAAAGGCCTGATGGAGTGTACCACAGAGGAGGCCTTGGCCGTGAGTCCCTGTGGGAAGGGAGGGTGGAGGGGCAGGATCAAGGGCACAGGGACAGGAGGAGAAGGGCAGGAGAGGAGAGTGTGCAGAGAAATGGCCTCAGGTACCCAGGGCAGCCATGTACAGTTGATCAGGTTGTGCACTGTTCTGCCCAACACACACACACACACACACACATACACACACACATTCACACACACACACACAGGCTGGAGAGGGAGCCAAACTCCAAGCTGCACCTGCCCAAAGGGAACATCTTTTTCTCAGTCACGCAAGGACACCCTGTGGTTGGGCTTCTGCTCTGGTTGCTACCCCCCTACCCCAGCCAGGCCTAGGTTCCAGGACACGCTCAGCCCTCTCTGCCCCAAAACTTTTGTCTTCGTGGGTGAAGCCCAAACGCCTTGGCCCAACTTTCCAGGCTGTGTCTTTCTGTGTTCTGCTGTCCTGTCTAGCCTGGTCCCTCCTTGCCCTCGAGGGGTTCCCCGGAACCCCAGTTTCTGGCTTGCAGTTTCCTCCATGCTCAGGTGTTGCCTCAGGACCTTTGCACATGCTATTCCCTCTGCTAGGAATGCCTTCCTCCACTCTGGTGCTCAGTTAGCATCCTTTGGTCCTCAAGGTTCAGCCATAGGTCCCCACCTCCAGGGAGCTTTTCCCGCCCCGACCCTGACATGGGGCTGTACTGTCGTGCTGGCCCAGCCCTGACCCTGCAGGTCCCCAGCCTCACCCAGCACAGGGGCCAGCGGGGCTGTTTGTGCAAAGAAATGTCCTGTGTCCCTCCACATGGGGGCCTCCCAGACTGCCCTGTTCTACCTCTGCCGGGCGGGGGGGTGGGGAGCAGGCATCTGGTTTGTGACCCAGAACTGAGGAAGTGCAGTCAGAACCATGACGCAGAGCCCAGGAGCTCGGCAAGACGGCTTGGCTTAACCGCCTATGGAGTGGATGGGGAAACTGAGACACGAGAGGAGCACAGGCCTGTCTGGAGCTCCTGACCTGTCCAAGCTCGGCCGCTCAAGCCCACCTCCAGTCAGGAACAGAAGCAAGACCCGGGGCAACAAGCAAAAAGCCTGGGGGAGGGTTGGGGCGTAGGAGGGAAGGAAGGAGCCACGATGGGACCCCCTGGGACGAGCGAGCTCTGGGTCTTCCCTGGGGTCTAGAGGCAGAGTCCCCAGGATCCTTCCGGTTCCACCCACCCCAGAGGCCTCAGCTCCTTGAAAAATGAGGCAGAGGGAGGGGTCGGGGGCTGGGGGAGCCCTGACGGCAGAGGGTTCTGGCAGGGCTGCACCGAGTGTCTTGCAGAATAGTTAGAATTTGCCTCACAAAGCAGGGGGAATGGCAGGTGCGAGGTCTGGGGGCAAAACAGAGCTGGGCATCTGTGGGGGGGTGGGGGGGTGGGGTGCGGGCTGAGACAGAGTGGGTGTGGAGCAAGGGCGGCACATGGTCCCAGCTCCCCCTGCCCGGGAAGACAGACTGTGGGTGGCGGGTAGGTTGGGTGACCCCAGGCAGAGGGAGAGGGCTGGAGGGGTGCCCGGGTGAGGGGGCAGGGGTTGGCGGGGGTGGCAGCGCCGCCTGCCCACCCGGGGCCCAGTCCTTCGCCGAGCAGACCCTGCGGACACTGTGCGTGGCCTGCAAGGAGGTGGACGAAGACACGTACGAAGAGTGGCGCCAGCGGCACCAGGAAGCCAGCATCCTGCTGCAGAACCGTGCCCACGCCCTGCACCAGGTGTACGAGGAGATGGAGCAGAACCTCCAGGTGGGTGGAGCTCAGGGGGAGGGGCGCCCGCATCCCAGCTCCAGCCCCTCAGCCCCACCAGGGAGCTGGGTCCCTGCTCAGTCTGTCCCCACGCCCACCCCCAGCTGCTGGGAGCCACAGCCATCGAGGACAGGCTCCAGGACGGTGTCCTCGACACCATCAAGTGCCTCAAGCAGGGGAACATCAAAGTGTGGGTTCTCACAGGGGACAAGCAAGGTGGGTCCCAGGACGGCCACCCCCAACATGGGGAGAAGGGAGGCGCGGGGAGAGCTCACCCCTGCCCAGGCACCACTGTTGGCCCATCCCTCTTGTCTGAGTTCAGCATTGCCCTCCACCTTGTCCCTGGGAAGGGAGGACCGGGAACAATGGACTGGGGTCCCCTGGGCGCCTCCCTCGGGTGGGCCGGTGCCATGCTGAGCGTCTCCTTGGGGTTTGGCCCCCTGGCAGCGCCATGAGGTGGGACCCTCATTACCCCTGCCTCACAGATGGCCCAGCGGGGCTCAGAGAGCATGGGCACCTGCCGAGGTTGCCCAGCCACCCAGGAGCCAAGCTGGAATGGAGCCTCAGGTCCTGTGGCCGTGGAGCTCTGACTCCACCCCGCTGAGGCTTCTCTGGGGCCCCACTGGGCATGGGTGCCCGCAGGGCTGCATTAGAACTTCTGTGGGCAGGAGGCACGTACACACAAAATATTTAGAATGACGTTTAACAGCTGTGCTGGTGTAAAGACAAATATCCAGCCTGGATTTTTATATTCATTTTTTTCCCACTTCTTTATTTTTTTTAAACAAATTAATTCATTTTTGTGGGTTCCTAGAAGTGCCCTGAGGCCCTAAACATGATATGTCTAACGATCCCTTGGCCCTGGCCCCAGACCCACCTCCCACCGGCAGCCCAGCTCCAGCCAGGCGAGTGGAATGGAGGCCCCTCTGCTCAGAGCTGCAACCAAAGTCTCAGGGCTGACTCTCATTGGCTGGCCTGGTCACATGCCCTTCTCCAAACCAATTGCTGTGGCCAGGGGGAGGGGCATGCTGCTGTGATGTGCAGAGTGGGCGTGGCCCCCAGGCAGGGGGCCGTGGAGGGGCTGAGCTGGGCTGGTTTGCAGAGACAGCGGTGAACATCGGCTTTGCCTGCCAGCTGCTCTCGGAGAACACGATCATTCTGGAGGAGAAGGAGATTGTGTAAGAAGTGGGGGTTGGGTGGATGGGTGGATGAGCCTGTGTTGGGGGGGTCAGGGTGGGGGCAGGGCACCCATGGCCCAGGCATGGCTCTGGGGTCTGCAGAATGCCCTCAGCCTCTGCCTGGTGGGGGGCTCCCAGAGGGGGAAACCAAGGCACAGCTGGGGAGTGGGTAGAAGGAAGCCTGTGTGGCTGGTGTGGCTGAGCCCCTGCTGGACCCCTGCAGGCGGATCCTGGAGGTCTACTGGGAGAGCAACAATAGCCTGCAGGGTGGGAAGAAGGGCCACCTGAAGAAACAGCTCCCCCTGCAGGTCAAAATGGCCTTGGTCATTAACGGGGAGTTCCTGGTCAGTGTCAGCCCAGGGCGGGCAGCGGGGCCCTGGTACCTGGGAGGGGGCTGGGAGGAGCTGCGGTCTGGGGCTGGGGACGGCCTCCACCAAAAGGCCCCCAGATGTGGTGTTGGACCAGCCAAGGCGAAGGGCCTGAAGTGTCACACCGAGAGATGGTTCTCAGCAGGGCGAGAGCAAGGGAAGGACGCAGTCAGGTCCAGCCGGGAGGAGGGCCCAGTCGGGGCGTTCCTGGAGGGGAGGGGTGCAGCTGAGTGACGCGCCCCCTGTCCCCCGCGGGCCAGGACCAGCTGCTGCTCTCCCTGCGCAAGGAGCCCCGGGCCCTGGTCCAGAACGTGAGCTTGGATGAGGAGGAGCCCTGGCAGGAGCCCAGAGAGGAGAGGGCGGACTTCCTGCAGGCCAGGCGCCTGTCCCTGATGTGGCGGGTCCTTGGGATCCAGCTGCGGAACACGGGGCTGGCACCGCAGGACAAGGGCTACAAAGCCCTTGAGAGCGCCGAGGTGCGACGGGAGCGGGCCTTCGTGGAGCTGGCCTCCCGGTGCCAAGCGGTCATCTGCTGCCGGGTGACGCCCAAGCAGAAGGCCTTGATCGTGGCACTGGTCAAGAAATACCAGGACGTGGTGACCCTGGCCATCGGGGACGGGGCCAATGACGTCAGCATGATCAAGAGTGAGTGGCGGGCAGCAGCGCGGGGGGAGGCCGGCGGCTGGCAGCAGTTGGGGGTGGTAGCTGAGGGGCCCGGGGCCGACAGGCTGCGTGTGCCCCTGCAGCTGCGGACATTGGCGTGGGGCTGGCGGGTCAGGAGGGCATGCAGGCGGTGCAGAACAGCGACTACGTGCTGGCCCAGTTCTGCTTCCTGCGGCGGCTGCTGCTGGTGCATGGCCGTTGGTCCTACATGCGCGTCTGCAAGTTCCTGCGCTACTTTATCTACAAGACGCTGGCCAGCATGATGGTCCAGATCTGGTTCGCTTTCTACAGCGGCTTCACTGCCCAGGTGCGCTGGAGGGAACTCCCCTCTTGGGGCGGGGGGGGGTGGGGGGGTGGGGCGGCTCTGGGATTGCCGTGTCCTTCCCATAGCCTCCAGGAAGGCAGCAGGCAGGCTCACACTCTGGGGTCCTCACGGGGCAGAACTTGCCTGAAGTCACAGAGCAACACAGACTTTTATTTGGCTGCATTCATAGAGGTGTAGATTCCAGATGAAGGGAAGGGATGGTTCCATGCCCAGCTCAGTGCCAAGCATTTTCAGGGATATTTGGCAAATTTGAGCTTTGGAGCAAGGGCAGGACAGGTGCTCCAAATATACATCCTTCAAGGGGAGAGAACGAGAGCTTGAACTTGAGAGAAGATAAGACTATGGGGGCTGGGTCCCTAACTTCAAGACTCTTGACAGTATCATGGTGAATACTAGCTGTGCTCTCCAGAGCGTTACAGGAGTTGTAGGACAGTGATGTCCTCTGTGTGTAAGGAAATTGTCTGAAGATAGACTACCGTGAGAGGGAATGAGCTTCCCATCACTAATGCCCAGGCATTTGAGAGAGAGCTTTACAGCAGCACCCCTCATAAATATATATATTTTTGTTTTACTTTTTATTTCTAGATATTTTCTTCTTTTAGATGCTGCTATAAATGGAATTGTTTCCTTAATTCACTTTTGAGATTGCTTATTGCTGGTGTATAGAAACAGTTTTTTGTGTGTGTTGATCTGTGTGCCCTTCCACTTTGTTGAATTTGTTTATTGGCTCTAGTAGCTTTCCTGTGAATCCTTTGGGATTTTCTGCATATAGATCCTGTCCTCTGCAAATAGAGATAGTTTTATCTCTCCCTTTCCAATTTGGATACTTTTTATTTCTTTTTCCTGACTAATTGCTCTGGCTAGGACTTCCAGTGCAATGTTGAATTGCCATGGTGAAAGCAGGCACCTTTGTCTTGTTCCTGATCTTAGAGGGGACAGTGTCCAGTCTTTCTGTATTTGTTAATTGGAATTCTTCCATGGGAAGAACTGTTCTTCCTCCCCTATTTATTTATTCAATTATTTATTCCCATCAGTGTGGACTCATGGGTGTTTATTTTATTCTATGCTTTGTTGCTCAAGTTGTCCCCGATTTGCCCCTTTGCCATGTGCCTGCTCTTCTCCAAGTACATCCTCACTTCCTGGTGCTACAAGCGGTTCCAGGCCCATTTTGTCTTTTCTGTGCCCCAACCCTGGAATGAGCCATTCCCATATGGAGCCCTGGTTCTCTTCACCAGAGAATGGTAGTTAGACACCAAGATCCTAGTGCTTAGTGTGGTCATTGCTACTGGGATGCCATTATCCTCTCAGTAGACAGAGCTAGGAAATGCACACATATTAACCCATGTTTAGATGCAAATCTATATCTCTATCTACACCTATCCATCTATCTATTTTTGTGTATGTGAGTTCACACCGATACCTCTGATTCCTGACCCACAGAACAAGGCTCAGCTTAGCCTTTTCCTTTTACTGCTTTGTGACTCTTATCTCCAATGGTGAGAAACTTGATTCTGGTAAAAAGTTTGATCATTACTTATTTGCTCAATCCCAGAATGCATATAAAGTGGTGAAACTGATATTCTTTTAACTAGTCTGGATTCATGCATTCGGGAAGGGAGTTGGGCTATTTGTCTGTGAGGTCTCTTCCAACTCTCCTACCCATCAGTGACTTCCTAAATCGAAAATGATCTAAAAACACACTCTCTAGCCGTTTTCCCTCCTGTAGCTTTTTATTGAAGTCATCCACTTAGAACAGGCTCAAAGTTGCTGCTTTAAAAGAATTAGACCATGCTTTTTCTCTCTGCCTTTTTTTTTTTTAATAAATTTATTTACTTATTTAATTTTGGCTGTGTTGGGTCTTCGTTTCTGTGCGAGGGCTTTCTCCAGTTGCGGCGAGTGGGGGCCACTCTTCATCGCGGTGCGCGGGCCTCTCACTGTCGCGGCCTCTCCCGTTGCGGAGCACAGGCTCCAGACGCGCAGGCTCAGTAGTTGTGGCTCACGGGCTTAGTTGCTCCGCGGCATGTGGGATCTTCCTAGACCAGGGCTCGCACCCGTGTCCCCTGCACTGGCAGGCAGATTCTTAACCACTGCGCCACCAGGGAAGCCCCTCTCTGCCTTTTATCTTTCAGTCTTTATCACTTAATGTGGCCCTGATCTTGCTTGCAACTTGACTTTCGAAGTCACCTGGAATCCTCTCCAGGTGCCGACCTAGCTTGGGTGGGTTTCCTCAGGTAAAGGCTGGCTTCTGTTTCTGGCCATTTGGCTCTGAAGGCTCACCTCATTCTCCCTCCCCTCTCCCCCTCTCCCCCACCCCACACCCAGCCTCTGTATGAAGGCTGGTTCCTGGCGCTCTTCAACCTGCTATACACCACCCTGCCGGTTCTCTACGTTGGGCTCTTCGAGCAGGTGAGCAGCTGCATGTCTTGCCTCCTGCTTCCCTGTAGACGCTCCTGTCTCTGCCCCACCTTCTCCTCCTGGGGGACTGGGGTGGGGTGGGGGACGTCCCCACCCGGTCCCTAGAGAGCCGGCTTCCCCACTGCAAACTCAACAGGACGTGAGCGCCGAGCGGAGCCTGGAGTCGCCCGAGCTGTATAAGGCGGGCCAGAAGGACGAGCTCTTCAACTACTGGGTCTTTCTCCAAGCCATCGCCCACGGCACGGCCACGTCCCTGGTCAACTTCTTCATGACCCTGTGGATCAGCCGTGACTCAGCTGGGCCTGTCAGCTTCAGTGACTACCAGTCTTTTGCGGTGATCGTGGCCCTTTCGGGACTGCTGTCCATCACCATGGAGGTAGGCATGGCCGCCTGCCCACCCCACCCCCGGGGACTTCAGACAGGCACTGAGGTCTCCCCGCTCAGTGACCTGCCCCTTCACAGGCCCCAGGGGCTGGGCCGCCACCCTCCCCATGGAGAGCCACCCCGGGGTTCCTGGCCCCCCTGCCTTAACGCCCCCTCCCTGTTCAGATCATCCTCATCACCAAGTACTGGACCGTCCTGTCTGTGCTGGCCATTTTCTTCAGCCTCGGCTTCCACGCGGTCATGACCTGGCTCACCCAGAGCATCTGGCTCTTCAAAATCTCCCCCAAGACCTTCCCATTTCTGTGTGAGCCCCCAGCAGGGACGGGGCAGTGGGGGGGACCCCTCGGTCTCCTTGGCCATACAGGTGGGGGTGTGTGTGCACAGGGGATGTCGGTGTCTTTTGGGAATTTTCACAAAGGCATCCCTGGGGTAAAGGGAGGGGAAGGAGATGGGGTGTTGGGGGGTGAGGGGCACCAAGCAGGCCCTGGGGAGGCTACACCCCAGGCCATTCATGACCCTGCCCTGTCACCAGACGCTGACCTCAACGTGCTGTCCCAGCCCCCCATCCTGCTGGTGATCCTGCTGAACGTGTCACTGAACACCCTGCCCGTGCTGGCCTTCCGCATCATTTACCAAGCCCTCCAGAAGCCAGGGCCCAAGGTGAGGGGCGGGGGTACCCACCGCATATGTGGGACCCCAGCAGCTGGAGCCTGAGCTGGGAGCCGGGGACTCGACAGAGACGCAGAGCTGGGGGTACAAGGATGGAGACCAGACACACGCCTAGTGCCCCCAGGGGGGCCAAAGGACAGGCCTCAGGGCCCCAGAGGGGAGACCGCACTTCCTGGGGTGGAGGCAGTGGAAGCACACAAAAGGCCAGTGCTGGTGCCGTCAGACTTCCGCCAGGAAGTAACTAGGGCTTGGAGGTCGAGGTGACAGGAGTGCCTTGGAAATGGGGCAGGCGAAAGGGGGACTTAGGAGTAACCCCAGTGTTCGTCGGCAGATGATGGATAAACAAAATGTGATATAGACATACAGAAGAATACTAGTCTTAAAAAGGATGGAGTTTCTGACACCTACTACGATGTGGATGAACCTTGAGGACATGATGCTCAGTGATATAAACCAGACACAAAAGGACAAATACTGTCTGATCCCACTCACAGGAGGTCCCCAGAGGAGTCACATCCATAGAGACCGGAAGTAGATGGTGGGGGCCAGGGGCTGGGGGAGGGGTGGGGAGTCAGTGTTTCTTGGGGACAGAGCTTCAGTTTGGGAAGATGAGAAGGTTCTGGAGATGATGGTGGGGATGGTTGCACAACAATGTGAATGGACTTAATGCCACTGAGCTGTGCACTTAAAAATGGTTGAAATGGTACATTTTATGTTATGTGTATTTTACCACAATGAAAAATGGTGGGGGAGAGGACTCACTGGCTCGTGGAATCAGAATCTAGAAGGATGGGTCTCAGCTGGGCTGGGCCCCAGAATTGACTGGAATGGTGGACTAGGACATGGCCACAATCCTGCCACCTTCAGCCACACAGGCTGGACATAGGGCTGCCCCAGACTCTGATTGGCTGATCCAAAGTCAGGTCCTAGGGAAGGAATCTGATTGGCTGGTCCAAAGTCAGGTCCCATGGGACTTCCCTGGGGGTCCAGTGGTTAGAACTCTGCACTTCCATGGCAAGGGGCACGGGTTCGATCCCTAGTTGGGGAACTAGGATCCCACATGCTGCGCGGTGTGGCCAAAGAAAAAGAAAAAGTCAGGTCCCATGGAGGACTCCAGTTGGGTCAACTTGGGTAGGAAAGAGCCTGGCCAATCAATGGTGGCCAAGGGCTCTGATTGGCCCCCACTGGAGGGGCAGGTGACCCGAAAGCAGTGAACATGGCTTGGGAGCCTGATGACTCCTGCTTTCCCCTTTGCTCTGTAGGAGGAGGAGGAGAAGACCACAAGTGAGGAGATCATCACCGTGGAGCCCATACCCCATGTCCCCCGGGAGGCACGGACCCGGCGCTCCAGCTATGCCTTCTCCCACCGGGAGGGCTATGCGGACCTCATCACGCAGGGCACAATTCTGCGGAGGTCACCAGGGGTCAACAGCGACATGCTGGTTGATCACACGAGGCCACCTGATGAACTGCCCTCGAGCATGGAGGAGTCCTCCTGGTACGCCAGGAAGATGTCGTTCCTGGGGAGGAACAGGCGCCAGCACCAGGGGAAGGTGTCCTCCGAGGATGTGCAGCCTGCCTCTGAGGTGAGCTCGTCCTTGCCTGTGGATGGGCAGTCCTCTCCTTATCAGGAGAGCCAGCACTCTCTCACCAAAAACCGGCTGTCTGGGTCTCTCCAGGAGAAGCTGCCGAAGAGGCAGGAGAGGTCACTGTCATATGAGCCGTGGCCATATACTCCCGAGAGTCTGCCACCAACCAAGGAGACACCACTATCAGTGGAGGAGAGCCAGATGACATCTTCTGAGAGCCAGATGCTGCCTTCAAGCCAGCTGTCTTTGAAGAGCCAGTCAGCACACTTGCAGGAGAAGACATCCCTCTGGAAGATCCGGAAACTGTCCTGGAAGAACTGGCCATACACCTGGCAAAAGGAGCCCGGGCCCCCCAAGGAGGGGATGGTGCCAGTTTCCAACTCGAACCTCACTGCTCTGATGGAAACTCCGCCACCAACTGCGAGAGGATCATCCACCAGCGAGCAGCCGATGGAGGTGGAGCCCTCACCACTGGAGAGGCAGCCGTCACCCATAGAGTGGCTGCCAGGGCCCAGCGAGGGTCAAACTCCACCTGATCTGGCAGAGCTGCCGCCCTCGCCTGAGGAACAGCAGTGACTGCCCAGGCTTAGTAAGTGTCACCTGGCATCACGAGGCCTTCCCCCAAAGACAGGGGCTCCACCTGCTCTTCTTTCTCTAATAAACCACGGTCTGTCTGACCCCAGGTCTCCTTGAGGCTCTCTCTTCCTATACTTCTTTTTGTGATGTCCCACGGAATAGTTCTTTTCTGGTTTTAAAAATCAAAACACTGACCTCTAGTGGCCTGATGGGGGATTTGCAGGGAAAGCTGGGTTTCTTTGGGGTTTTTTCTTTACCCTGGGGTAGATAATGTGGATAAAAGCTTTATTGCTCTCAGAAGGGAGAAAGGTGCTGAGCAGACTCTGCTTACCAGCCCTGGCTTCCTGCCTGTAGCCTGCTGGCCTGTCTCAGGGCAGTTTATAAGGTCCAGTCCTGACACCACCCAGCCTTTTCCTCCACCGGGTTGCCCTGGTTTCTTCTCAAACAAACCACCTTACACTTTAGGCTCCAGAAGGCAGTTGTCAGTGACACCTCAGAAGCAGAGCCCAGCAAGATCCTGAGGCTCAGGTGGCCCAAAGGCCCCATGGAGGGTGGAGCCCTGTGGGGGCGGGGGCTCAGGGAGGGCTGAGTTCAGAGCGGAGAGGGGTGGGCTGGGAGAGGCCCACTTCCACTTTCCCTCGTCCCCTTCCTCCTTCATGGAGGGTGAGCCCCATGCCTCCCCCTCCTGCACCAGCCCCTCCCCCCCATTCAGCAAAGGCACAAGCCCAGGTGAGTGACTAGAAAATAATTTATTGGAGGGAAACAAAACAACAAATCCAGCACAGCAATGGTTCACAACGATGACGATATATTTTTTTAAACTTTTAAGCCTGTCGCCTGAGGGTAGGGTGGAGGGGGCCTCCGTTCCCTCTAGCCCTGGGGGTTCGGGGGAGGACTTTGGATGACCCAAATCGTGTGTCCCCTGAAAGCAGCCCTAGTGTCCAGTTGTGATTACACACTCAGAGCCACGTGGCCTCTTGGCCCCCCTCACCCCTGGTGGAGACAATCCCCCCAAAGACCAGCCCTTGGGGGGCCTGCCAGGGATACAGGAGGAGCCCAGGGAGCTGATGGGCTGGTGTGGCTACAACTGCTTTGGGCCAAGAATGTGAGTGGCCCCAGTTCCAGCTGGTGCAGGGGCCCCGGAACACGCCCCACAGCCCCCACCCTCATTGCAGGTGGGTTGAACCTGCGCCCCCAGGCCCAGCCCTCCAAACTTGGGCCTTCTGTCCTTCAGGGTGTGAGGGACCCCCTTTGGCCACCCAAACCCACCTTACCTGGGGCCTGTCCTGGAAAGTGGGCTCTCCCCTGGTGGGAGCATGGGCCCCGTGGCAGAAGAGTCACAGTCCGGGAGACTGTCCCAGAGCCCCCTTTCATGATTTTTTTGGGGGCCCCTTTGTTCTCTGGGTACCAGTGGGGGCTGGGAGGGAGGGATCCACAGGTGTGCCCCTCCTACCTCCCAGGCCAGACAGAAAGGTGAAGGCCAGGCCTGAAGGGGCTGGGGCGTCTGGGTGGAGCCCGGGCAGGTGCCTGCCTTGGGGGGTTGTCTCAGAGGGCCCTTCAGATCTGGGGAAGTTGGGGTACACCCCGTCCCCCACAAACCTAGGCGACAAGACTCGAATTGGCTGATTGTCTGTCTCCTCTGAACAAGACACTTGGGAATTCATGCTAACGTGAGACCGACTGGGCAGGGGGGGCCTGAGGTGGCAGTGACGCCCACTGGTGCTCCAGGACCAGGACCCGGAGGGACTCTGGCGCCAGGAGCTGGAGGCCCCACCACTGGCCGCCTTCCTTCTCCACCTGAGGCCCGTCCACCCACCGCCGGCTGGACACAGATCCTTGGAAAGGGGGGATATTAACACAGAGCAGCGCCGAGGAGCACCGAACAGCACCGACTGGGGCATGAAACACAAGATGCGACACGGAATCCCCGGGGCTCCAGCCCCGCGGCCCCGCCCCACCCCCACCCTTCCACCTAGTACATTATCTTCAAGAAAAAGTACATTAGTCATGCATCAAATCAAATTCCATTGCGTCTTTTTTTTTTCATTTTTCTTCCTTTTTTTTTCTTAAATTACATTTGAACACAGAACACATAGAATAATAAATACTCTTATAAGACATGACTCCAAAAAACGAGAAACAGAACACACCAGAGAACAGAAAGGTATCCAACGCTCTCTCTCTCCTCTCTTTCCTAAAGGACTCATTGAAATAAGAAATCTGTAAACGCCACTGGTCCTTCCTCCTGCGCTCCCAGACTCTCTCTCTCGCTCACGCTCCCCCGGCCCTTTGCCTCTGACCACCCAGCTTCCCCTGCCCTGACATTCAACGCATCTCCCACGGAGCTCACCAAAAGAAATGACATACCATCGTCTGAAAAATTATAATTTAACGGTATAAAGCTTCAAGTCACGTATTCCAAAAACTAGCTAAGGATTTTTTTTTTTAATCACATAAACTATACATTAAATATCTTGAGGTATTTCAGAGAAAATTGTCAAAGGCTCGAAGGAGCTGTGCTGGAGGTGTCATTCCCTGTGTGGAGAATGGTCTTTGGTATGTGACAACCAGCTGGGTGTTGGGGCGAGCGGGGCTGGGGGGCTGGCCAAGCGGGGGGGCGTCAGAAGGGAGATGGTGTGTGCGCACGTGCATGCGTGCGTGTGCGCATGTGTATAGGAGGGTGTTTGAAAGGGACGCAGGAGTCAGGGACGCTTCTGTCACCGGTGTCACTGGGGCTTGAGGGATCCCATCACCAGAAAGGTCCCATGTCCATTCCTAAGTGTCCAACAGGGGACAAACCCAGGCCCTGGCCTCTGACCCTTGGGCCTTGAATGCAGGACCAGCAAGTGACTTAACCAGCAGAGAAGCCCCGTCCCCCGAAAGCAGGTGCTCTCTCAAGTGGGGCCCATGTGTTCATGGCAGGCTGAAGGAGGGGTCGCGTCCACCCAGACCCCAGCTCCCAGCCCCCAGTGTGGTGGGACCAGTGTGTGCACAGGAGTGTGTACGTGTGTCTAGGGGGAGGGGTTGGTTGCTGAGCGGGAACGGGGACCCTTAGGATTCTGCCCCAACACCCAAAGGTTCTAGAAGCATCACTCAGATCTGGTTGCTTGAAAAGCGGGGAGAATAGCGAGTCGATAAGGACAAGAGAGCATCTCACACACGTCTTTGGTTCAAGAAAAAGGCACTCATCGACCTCACCACCCTCTCCCTCCCTCCCTCTCCCTCTCTCTCTCTCTGTCTCTCTCTCTCTCTCTGTCTCTCTTTCTCTCTCTCTGTCTCTCTCTCTCTCTCTGTCTCTCTTTCTCTCTCTCTCTCTGCTCTCTCTGGTGGTGGACAGGTGGCACCTGGGGGGCAGGGCCCAAAGCGGACCCTCGCCCACACCTGGTCCCCAGGCAAGGGAATCCTAGCATCCAGCACAAGTCCTTGGGGGAAATCTTTGGTATCAGGCGTGATTTTTTCCAATCACAGACATGAACATTTGAGTGAGGTAGCCTTAACCTGGGGAGGAGGAGGGGCATTTCATTAGAAATGTCTCTTGCATTCTCAAAGGGGAGGGGTGTGGCCACCTCCCTGGGAGGCGGTGGTCAGGGGGTGGGAGGCGGTTTGGTGGGGAGAGGTTCCTTCTAGCCTCCAGCTCTTGAGCCCTGGGCGGGGGAGCAGGCTCTTGGGACCCAGCTGCCGGCCAGTCCTGGAGGTCACCTGGAGAGGGTGAGCAGGGGAGGTTGGGGGGAGGGGGGCGTGCTCATCTTCATTTCTGACCCTTCCTTCCCCTTTGTCATTTTTTTTTTTCTTTTGGCAAAAATCAGAGCAAGCAGATTCCACCTTGTTCATCATCTTCTTTCTCTCTTTGGAGAAAAAGCAGCAGCAGTACAGGTTCACCCCTGCGCCCCTGCAGGCCCAGTGCCGCACCCCCGAGCGCTGGGAGGTGGGGGGAGTTCCGGGGGGTCCCGAGCAGAGGGCGACGCCGCGACCCCAGCGCGCAGAGGCTCAGGTGCGCCCCTGCTCTCCCGGGGCCCGTTTCTCCGTGGAATCTGGGTGTTTTCTTCTGTTTCCTGGGGTCTCTCTCCCCGCGCGTCATTCATCAAGGTGCCTAGCGGTAAAGTGAAGTGGCAGAGGGATGTGGGGAGGGAGGCGTCTGGAATTACCCGCTTGTTTGAGCTGCCGTCCCCTCCGGTCTGGGACAGGGTGGGGAAGGGTGCTCGCCGGTGGGTGCTGGGCGGTCGCCGCTGCAGGGCCCCCCCCCCCAGACGTTAAGGCAGGCAATTCTTGGCACAAGGAATCCCGGCTGCCGGGAGGGGCGGCTGGGTCTTGGCTGCGGAGGCAGTTCTGCCGGCGGACCCGGGGTGGTCTTGGTGGGGTGGGGGCAGCGTGGAGGCTCCAGCTCGACGTGGGCTTTGGCGACTTTGGAGGGGCTGAGTTCTCGGGGAAGGGTCCGTGGCGGGGGTTTGGGGGGGGGTACCGCTGGAGAGGAAGCCTCCCTGCCTCCTTCCGTGGGGTCGGGGGGCCGGCGAAGGAGGGGTTATTCTTTAAATTCCTTTTTTAAATACCCGGTTTATGTTTCTAGTATGTGCTTCTTGACCCGCTTTCGGGACGACACGTGAGCCCTGGTTTTCCTCGGGGCCCCCTGGGCGTCCTGCATTGAAAGGGAGCCCGGGAGCCCCTTTCTGTCACCCCCTCCCCTCTGGGGGGGGTGTGGAGGGCTTCCTTTGGCCTGAAGGGGATTGGGACGGAGGGAGGAGGGGGGCCCTTTTTGTGCACTTGGGCTGGGGGTGTGCTGCGTCCCTTCCCTGGGTGTGGGAACCCAGACGGCAGCCCCTCCAGGCGCCCCCTAGGGCGGGTCTCCGGGCCGGCAGGGTTGGGGCTGGGGGACGTGGGAGGGCAGCGCCCGGGCCGTGGAGGCTGGGAGGGCGCGTGGGGGGGGGGGGGGGAAGGGGGCGGGGCGCCTCAGGCCTTGGAGAAGGTGGCCGCGGCGCCGGCGGGGCCCCCGGGGGCCGCGCCGGGCTCCTCGGCCCAGCGGTTCATGCAGCGGCGCCGCGCGTTCATGAAGAAATTGCTGACGGTGTTGAGCTCCAGGCCGAGCTGCTGAGAGATGGTGACCTGCATCTCCTTCGACGGCCGCTTGTTCTCCTTAAAGATGGCGATCAGCGTGCGCCGCTGCAGGTCGGTGAACACCAGGCGCTGCTTCTTGGGCTGCAGCGCGCGCTCCTTCTGCTGCTCTTGCTCCTTCCGCTTGCAGGCTGCGGGCGAGCGGGCGGGCGAGCGGGACGCAGCGCCACCGCGCGGCCGGACGGAAGAAGACAGGCCACACGTCCCGGAGCGGAGAAACACCAGGAAACACAGAAATAACGCGGGAAACGCGAGAGATGGAGGGAGAGACGACCCGGGGACAGGGCCAAAAGAGACAGGGAGACACAGAAAGAGGCCAGGAGGCAGCGAGTAGAGACCACCAGTAATGGAAGGAAAGGGGGGCAGACAGTCGTGGGCGGGGAGACAGAGACAGAGGAGGCAGATGTGGAGATGGGGAGAAACAGAAGGGGACACAGTGTGAGCACACCTCCACAGGCACGGGTCGCCACCCCTCCCATCCCCCTTCTGCATGCTGGCCCCCTCCCCAGCCTCATATCCCCAAACCCCTCCCCACCCCCCCAAGAATCCTGACCTCAAGAGCACCACTGGTGTTGGTGGCTTTCCGCCCTCCCTTCTGCAGCCCACACCTGGGGGGTGCTGGGGGAAATGACATGGAAACTCTACATGTGAGTTATTTGGCTCAGTGTAGACCTGGGTGAAAGAAGTGGTTAATTCATAGGTCCTTGGAGGTGTGTCACAAACCCCAGTAACCTCCCCCTGGAATGATGGGGCAAGAGGGTTCTCAGAAGGGGGGTGACAGTCCATGCTTCCTTCCCTGGTGTCCTCTGGCGCCTGGCCAGCTCAGGGACCCTGAACCAGGCTCACATGGCTGTCCACTGCCTGATTCTGGTATCTGAGCCCCCACTCTGGCCTCCCCCCACCAGCAGACCGAGACTGAGGTTTGGCTCCCCTCAAGTCCCCAGAGGAACTTCTGGAGCTGGGAGGATCTAAGGGGGGTTGAGAGACCAGCCCTCCCTCTCCCAGGGCCACCTGGCACTGAGGACCGGGAAGGCTGCAGGAGGCTGCCCTGTGGTCGGTGGATGCTTGCAAAGGGGAAATGGCAACATCTCAGGGTGGTGGAGCTGGGCTGGAGCCTGTGGTCCGCTCCTCCCTGCCCCAGCTCCAAAGCGGACCCCTCCCCTCAATGCCGTAGGGGCCAGTGGGTGGAAAAGATGAGCTTCACCAGCCAGAGCTGGCTACTTCCCCCCGGGGGCTGGTGACATCAGCACAAACTCTATCAGAGTCTCAGTTCCTCATCCACATACCAGTCAGGGGCAGTGGGCGGTGGACACCTGCCCTATCCTGCCTCCCCGCCAACCGCTTGCCCCAGCGACTCTGTCACCCCCATAGTGGCCGGTGGCACAGGCTGTACTAGCAGATCCCTGCTGCCAGGCCTAGTGGCCTGCTGGGACCACACGCCAAGGTGGCTTTTTTTGGTTCCAGGACAGTCTGAACCCGATGACATGCCAGATCAATGTCCACACACGTCAGCAAAAATAAATGAATGTCCCCTGCACTGTGGCTCGTTTCTCGGGGACGACAGGTTCCCCTGTGTGAACTGACGCGCCACGTCCCTCCCTGGCCCCCTCTGACCTGGAACACACACGGGGCTTCTGATTGGCTGTTTCAGGTTTCATGATTAAAGAAGAGTGATGATCAGAGCTTACTGGACATTTCAGAAAAGCCTCTAATGAAGGAGAGAGAGAAAAGTGAGAAAAATGGCAGGAGGACTGGGGGATGATGCTCTCAGAAGAAACAGACAGGTCAGGCACTGTTATAAGTCAGATTCTTGGAGAGGTAAGAGAAAAATACTGTATCCATGAAACAGGACCACGAAAGGCGAAGACAATGCTCTTAGAATTTAAGTATATAATAGCTGGAATAAAGTCAATGTAAGAATTGGAACGTAGGGAATTCCTGGTGGTCCAATGGTTAGGACTCGGCGCTTTCACTGCCAAGGGCCCGGGTTCAGTCCCTGGTCGGGGAACTAAGATGCTGCAGGCCATGTGACTGAACCAAAAAATTAAAAAAAAAAAAAAAGAATTGGAACATAAAGCAAATATCCCTGGAAATACAAGTGGACACAGAGATGGAAAATGAGGGAACGGTGATAACAAAGTTAGAGGATGAATGTGCAGGTTTGTCATCTGAGCAAGAGGCCATCCAAAACTAGAGGAAGGGAAGCCCAAATAAATTTTATATATATATATATATATATTTTAAAAATCCATGGCTGGAAGACATGAGAGTTCAGTTTAAAACAGCCCATGAAATGCTCAGCTCAATGAATGAAAAATAATACACTCCCTGAGGTTCATCCTCGTGAAATGTCAGGGACCCAGGATGAAAAAGAAGATAAAAGGTCCCAGAGAGGAAAGCCACATGCCATTTGGAGACCTAAGAATCAGAGTGGCTTTGGGCTTCTTGAAAACTGGGAGCCAGTGGAACAATGCCTTCAAAATTCTGAGGGAAAACTGTATTCAGCTAGAATTGTGTGACCGGCCAAACATAAGCATGAAGGTGGACTAAAGATATAGTCAGACATTCAAGGTCTCCAGAAGTTGACTTCTGTATACCCTTTTCTCAGAAAGCTACTAGAGGGTGTGTTCCATCAAAATGAGGAAGTAAATCAAAAAAGGAAGGTGTGGGAATCAGGAAATGTGATTCAACCTAGAGGAAAAGGAAAAGAGGTCCCCCAAATGAAGAAGGGAGAGCCTGAAAGACAGCAGGACAAAGGCACCAAGGGCATGGAGGACAGCCCCATTCAGATCAGAACAAAAGAACCAAGGGAAATGGAAATGTCCTAACATGCGTTGGTTTCAAATTTTGTTGGAGGATGTGGGAAGAGTTTGTGATTGGCAACCATTAACTCCTGGAAAAACAAACAGCTGTACAAGAAAGGAAAAGCAATCCTGGTACTGCATGAGGCAAAACCTAGGAGATGAACAGTGTACCAGGCAGCCTTTTGTATACAAAACAGGGGAGTGAGAACATTTGTTCATATTTTATCTGCTTAAAGAAATGTTGGAAGGAAGCACAAGGAACTGCCTTGACCTCCCATCTGCTTGGAACTTGGCCAGCCTGTGAGGCTCACGAGAAGAGGCCACCTCCCTCACTCTTTCAAGGGAAAGCTGGGTCTCAGGCAGCAAGGCCAGGGAAGAGTCAAAACTCAGCCAGGCCTTTACATTCCAAAAGAGGCCTTTCTTGCCCTCCTGTTGTGATTGTCAATTCATTCATTCACTCATGCATTCATTCATTCTCTTAGCAATTTTCTCATGAATTCACTATGCATTTACACTAGGGACAGAGATACAAATGCTCCTTTGTATCAATGCTCTAGCTTGCAAGAGCTTTACATGTCCAGTGCCTTATAATTCCATAGGGCAGGAATTTTCCTTCTTACTTACTCAGAGAAGGTAAGCCCCTTCCCCAAGGTCGCCCAGCAAGTCCTGGCAGGGGCAAGACAGCAGCCAGGGTTGACTGCCAGATGGGAGGGAGGTAAGATGTGGGTCGCCTCTTTGCCCCCGGCCTCCCCCTTCTCCAATCCAGAGCCTAATGGGGGCCCCAGAGGCAGAGGCTGGGGGAGGGGCCGGGCGAAGCAGAGTGGTGAAAAAACTTCACGTTTTGTCGATCGCAGCAAAAAGAGGCTCCGCTCGCCCCCCTTCCCAGCGTTCAATCTAATTACAGCTCCTCACAGCCTGGATCGATCTGGGCTCCAGTCGGAGCTGTTTACCTCGAGCAGCTTTTGTCACCGCTTCCCTCCCCCACAGACCCCGGCAGCGCCGGCCTGGAGGCCCCTGCCCCTGGCGGGGGTGTGAGTGCCAGCATGGGAGGTGCCCCAAAGCCCCCCAGCAGCGGGTCCTCACTATCGCTGCCCTGCCCCTCATCAATATCCCTCCCAGCGCCCAGCATCACCCCAACCAGCCCTAAAAACCACTGCACCCCTGGAGGCAGCCCCAGAAGGAGGAGAGGTCTGGGTATGAGCCCCTTTCACAGAAGTGAAAACCAAGGCTGCCAGAGGACCGGCCAGGGAGCAGGGCTGGGGAAGAGGAGTCGGGGGAGCAGCCTGGGACGTACTCATGGCACCAGCCAGCAGCCTCACACTGCGGTGCCACTGCTGCGGCCACCTCTTCCACGATGATCTCCAGTGGGGACCGCCACTGTGGTGTACTTGCATCCCCTCCTCCACCTGCATCACTTCTCCCTCCATCACCTCCTCCACCATCGCCTCCTCCACCTGAATCACTTCTACCACCATCACCTCCACCATCCCCTCCTCCACCTGAATCACTTCTACCACCATCACCTCCACCATCCCCTCCTCCACCTGAATCATTTCTACCACCATCACCTCCACCATCCCCTCCTCCACCTGAATCACTTCTACCACCATCACCTCCACCATCCCCTCCTCCACCATCACCTCCTCCACCATCAGCTCCTCCACCATCGCCTCCTCCACCTGAATCACTTCTACCACCATCACCTCCACCATCCCCTCCTCCACCTGAATCACTTCTACCACCATCACCTCCACCATCCCCTCCTCCACCTGAATCATTTCTACCACCATCACCTCCACCATCCCCTCCTCCACCTGAATCACTTCTACCACCATCACCTCCACCATCCCCTCCTCCACCATCACCTCCTCCACCATCAGCTCCTCCACCATCGCCTCCTCCACCTGAATCACTTCTACCACCATCACCTCCACCATCCCCTCCTCCACCTGAATCACTTCTACCACCATCACCTCCACCATCCCCTCCTCCACCTGAATCACTTCTACCACCATCACCTCCACCATCCCCTCCTCCACCTGAATCATTTCTACCACCATCACCTCCACCATCCCCTCCTCCACCTGAATCACTTCTACCACCATCACCTCCACCATCCCCTCCTCCACCTGAATCATTTCTACCACCATCACCTCCACCATCCCCTCCTCCACCTGAATCACTTCTACCACCATCACCTCCACCATCCCCTCCTCCACCATCACCTCCTCCACCATCAGCTCCTCCACCTGCATCACTTCTCCCTCCATCCCCTCCTCCACCTGCATCTCTTCTACCATCATCACCTCCTCCACCATCAGTGTCGCTTCTACCTCGTCATGCCCTCCATCACCTCTGCTTCTGTCACCTCCACCACCCCCACCTCCTCCACCTGCATCACTTCCACCACCATCGCCTCTCCTGCCATCACCTCATCTCCACCATCATCGGTGTCCATCTACCACCATCACTTCCATCATCTGCATCAATTCCACCACGAGCCCCTCCTCCTCCACCATTACCACCACCTGTACCACCACCACTTCTCTCCGCAGCCGAACTCCGTCATCAACACCACCTCTGCTCTCATCACCTCCTCCACTTGCACCTCCACCACCATCACCTCCATTTTATCACCTCCACCACCGTCTCCTCCAAAATCCTCACCGACACCATCAAACCCCATCCTAGAGTCCACCTTGTATGTGCCC
This sequence comes from Eubalaena glacialis, assembly GCF_028564815.1. Lineage (NCBI taxonomy): Eukaryota > Metazoa > Chordata > Mammalia > Artiodactyla > Balaenidae > Eubalaena > Eubalaena glacialis. Next base: position 185,251,959 of record NC_083719.1, on the reverse strand, counting down.
AGCACAGGGGGACTCAGCCCAGGTTCCCTCACCAGGGCCACCCAGCCTGTGGTGGGGAGACAGGGAGTGGCCCATTCTGCCTCCTTCAAACATTTTTCAGGGCACATCAGCTGCCCAAGCCCTCCCCATCTCACTTGGCCCCTGGCCCCCCACTGCCTCTCTGTTCTCACCTCCTCCTGTTGCCCCTCACTCAGCTCACTCCTCTGTGGCCACACTGGTCCCATCCCCCGGGCACAGTCCAACCTCAGGGCCTTTGCACTGGCTGCCACCTCTGCCTGCATCGCTCTTCTTTATTTTTTAAATATTTATTTATTTATTTGGCTGTGACGGCTCTTAGTTGTGGCACGTGGGATCTAGTTCCCTGAACCAGGGATCGAACCTGGGCCCCCTGCATTGGGAGCACGGAGTCTTAGCCACTGGACCACCAGGGAAGTCCCTGCCTGCATCGCTCTTCCCACGTTTCTTCATTGTTCCCTTGCCTCCTTCCATTCTTCGCTCAAATCTCTTCTCCGTGAGGCCCACCCTGACCCCCCCCAATTTAATACTGCAACTTTCTCCCTCCTCTGCTTTTTTCTTTCTTTTTTCCACACCATTCTCCCACTCTATCCAGGGGTGCCACAGAGTGAAGGTTTTGGACCCAACTTTCTCTCCTGTCCACCCTCCATGACCCCAGGGACTGAGAATCTGATACTTGGAGCTGCTGATTCCGAGATGCTCTGATCTTAAAGATGGTGGGGAAGGTGATGGAGATAGAAATGATTCAGGTGGAGGAGGGGATGGTGGAGGAGGAGATGGAGGGAGAAGTGATGCAGGTGGAGGAGGGGATGCAGGTACACCCCAGTGGCAGGTACACCCCCATCCTGTTTCCCTCATTGCTATCAGTCTTTTTGGAGTCCAGGGATGAGGAGGGTCTGGGGCTGGCTCCTGGGGGTCCCAGAGGCCCTGGAGGAGATCAAAGGCCATACAGAAGAGACCTTCTTCCCAAATCAGCCGCCTCACGGGGAGCCCAGCAGGCGCTAACGGCGGGCTTTTCGGCTGGTCTGGCCTGCGGTTCCCGCAGTGACTGGCAGGGGGGCCGTCCCCGCCCCAGCGCTGGCCGAGACTCCAGGTAGGAGGGTGGGCCCTGTTGGTCTGCGTTTCAGGTGGTGGCAACGGGAGGTGAGTTGGGGCCTCAAGTTCCCTTTCATTTCAGACCCTCGGAGACTTGCTCCCACGGCACCTCTGTCCCTCCTGCCTTTCTAGAAAGTTGCTCGCCTCCAGGGGCCCAAGAGGACAGTCAGACCCGCCCCCACCGTGGATCACTGCGTGGTGACAGCCTCTGAGTCTCAGGTTCCTCGAATGGAAAAGTGTCTTAATCATGATCTCTGCCTTGCCAGGCTCTGAGAAGGGGTTTAGCCAGAAAAGTCTTGAATACGATGGTGGGGCTGAGATGAGGCTCCCAGCTCCCATATGGGGGTTCCGGGGAGGAGCTAGGCTCTGGGCTCCACTTGCAGGGCAGCCGTGAAGTTTCTCCCCCTCTCAGGGCAGGCCTCAAGCCTCAGCACCTTCCCTAGAATCTTCCTGGAGGGGGGAGGGAGAAAATGAGGTCTGGAGTAGGGAGTTGGGCTGCCTCAGCCAAAGAACTCCTAGACATCCCTCAAGGCCCAGCCCCAGTTGCCCTTGCCCCAGGAAACTCTTCCCCTCACCCTCAGCAGAGCCCCAATTGTCTCCCCTAGGAGCCTTCTGGTGCCCAGCACAGAGTGGATCCACAGGAGGCTGCCGGCTGGCTGTGTTGTCCAATGCCTGACACCCCTGTGTGGGTGGTAGGGGACTCAGCCCAGACTGGAAGACCCTGCGCAGGGAGACCCGGCTGGCCACTGCCCTGGAGGGCCCGGTAAAGCAGGGGGACCCCAGGGAGGGCCCTCAGCAGGGAGCAGCCTGTCTACAGTCAGCCAGGGAGAAGCTGGGGCTGTGCAGCAGGCGGGGGAGGGGGTGTGCCCCTGGATTCAGTCGCCCCCTCAGTGGATGGAGAGGATCAGGCCCGCACTGGAGGGAACTGGGGTTGCACCTGTTCACCCCCATCACCACCTGACAAACACCCATCTCCTTCCCCCTCCTTCTCCCCCCTCCTCCCCCAACTTCCCCTCCCTTTCTCTCCCCCTCCTCCCTTCCTTCCCCTCCTCCCCCCGTCTGTCTCCCCCTCCCCTCTGGCACCCTGCGCCTTCCTCCTCTCCTCCAGAGGCCCACTGTGGTCTGGGTGGGTGACGTGGGGGGGATGAGTGCCCCTGCTGTGCCTGTCCTGGGCCATCCCTGGCCCCAGCCGGCTGACCACGCGGGAGTCTGTCTGTCCCCCATCAGTTGGGTGTGCCCGCCTGGCCGGGTGGAAGGCGGTGTGTGCAGTGCGGCTTTGCTGTATTGGGAGGGGTAGCCACGCACAGCAGACCACACGCGTGTGAGGAACGGGGAAAACTGGGAGGGTAGCCAGAGCCTTCGGTGCGACAGGCAGACAGGTGGGCAGCGGGTGGGGACCTGGAGGGGCAGTGGGGGCAGAGGCTCAGAGGATGTGGCCGGTCAGTGGGCAGCGGGGGAAGACCCGGGAGCCAGCAGGCCTCAGCGTGACGTGGGTTGGGGACACAGTGTGGATGTCAGACAGAGGAGGCAGTGTGAAGAATCAAGGGCGGAACGTGACTTGCTGGGTGTGACAGCCAGTGTGCGTGGTGCTGAGCCCACTGGGTCTGAGTCTACAGGATGTAGGATGGGCCATCGAGACCCCCGGGGTGGCTCCCGTCTGTCTTCTGGCCTTGGGCCTGCTAGTTGCCCCACTGCCCTGCCCTTCCCCGTCAGCGGGGACGCTGGGCCTGGGCTCCAGGGGCCGAGTGGCCCTGAGCACACAGTCTGTGGACACTGGTTTCCTGGTTTATAAAGCGGGCCCAGCGACCCCTGGTCCTGATGTCCCCGTCTGTCCGTGGGGTTGAGGGTCCCAACTGCGCAGCGGTCGGTCGCGAGGGTTAGCAAAGCTGGCTCCAAATGCGGGCCAGGGCAGACCCCGCAGCTGCTCACTTCTTCCCCCTCCCCGCTTCGCTCACACACTCATCAAGCACCTCCTGTGGGCGCTGCGTGCAAGCTCCCACGGAGCCGCGATGTGGTGTGCAAACACGCCACCCGAACAATCGCACAGACACAGGGAGACCGGTGACTGACTGTTCCCAGACGGGGCTGCCAGCTGCCCCCGCTGTGTGCACGGGATGGAGGTGGGCAGGGTTGGGCTATCTGGGGGGGAAGACATGAGCCCGGCTAGGGGGGAACAGATCTGGGCGTGGAAGGTGGAACTGGAGGCCGAGCTGGCATCGGGGACATTTGGGGCAGTCAGGGAGAGGGGCTAGTGAAGTCCAGGGAGGAGAAGAGGCAGAAGCCAGGTGGCATCAGGAGGGTGACTCCCCCCACTGTGAAAGCCTGGGTCTGACAGGGGAGGACAGCAGCCGGACGGTGGCCCCAGAAGTCAGCGATGCAGGCACCTGAGCAATTGTGCTCATCCCTCTGTGTCACCCTCTGTGCAGTGTCAGAGCCACCACGGAGCCACTCTTGTCTGCCCCCAGGGCCCCGGTCCTGTGTGCCTGTACCACCCCCTTCCCAGTATCCGTCCACCTGGGCACGGGGTGGTGGTGTGGGAGCGGGAGCCAGAGACACTGTCCCGTTCCCTCCCCGCCGGCCACCTCCTGCGCTCAGCTCAGCTTCTCGGAGCAGACAATTCAATACGGAGCCGGGTCCCCGGCTGGGATGATGACTGGTTTCCTTGGCGACACGTCCCACCCTGGCCACCAGCTGCCCAGCCCCAGATGTGGGCCACATTGATGCCACCACCCTAGCGGCTTGTCCCCACTGGGCTGAGCTGCCCTGAGCATCCCCCGCTGGCTTCCCCTGGCCAGGGACAGTGAATGACTTGCCCAAGGTCACACAGTGAGTCACTCGGAGGGGAGCCTGGAGCATGTACATGCCTCGGACCCCGCTTTATCCACACCCTGCACTCCTCAGGGCACCGGGAAGGGGAAGAGGTTCCCATGGGTGGGGGGAGGGGAGTCATCTCCAGGGAGACGGTGCTGAGCCAGGCCCCTGCCCTCAGATGCGGACCCCCTGGAAGTCTCAGCAGCCCCTCCTCTGTCTCCGATGCCTCTCCACTCTCTGCCCCTCCACCCCTCCCCTGCCCGCCAGGTCCACACCTCCCCCTCCCCCAGCCTCTGAACGCACCTTGGCTGTCACCCAGCCTCCCTCCCCACCCCCCTGCTTCCCCTGATGGGATTTTAATGGCCCCATTTTCAAATTAGTTCTGAGCCTTTCAAAGACTTATCAGGGAAATGAGCGTTTCCACTGGGCTCTGGGCTGCCCCTCCCGGGGGGGTCCATCTGGTGGTTGCAACGCCTGGGGATGGGGGGACGGGGGTGTCCAGGGGCAGCTCTCACGCCTTGAGACCCGCCCCCCCATTCAGGCACTCGGGGGCAAACCTCATCAGCGGGTGCACACAGAGCTTTTATTTTTTTTAAAAATGTTAACAGTCACAGCGGCCGACAGTTGGAGATGGATTTGAAAAAGATGACAGGAAAGAAACCTTCGGTGATAAGAAAAAGCATAGAGAAGCCAAAGCAGAAGAGGCCGGCGGGGGGGGGGGGGCGGGGGGGAGGGGGGGAGGAGGACCCAGCATTTCAGTGATTGGGAACCTAAGCCACAGATAAACTCACAGGCAAAACTGTCGTGCTGCACGTGCTCACTGCGGCCCTGGGGGCGACGACAAACCACCTGGAACATCCTAAATGTCCATTGGGCAGGGACGTGGTTGAAGACAGAAGGAAATGGCCAAAGAGAATACTATGCAGCGGGCAAAAATGCCTTCGAGGCTCTCTCTTTCCTGATGTGGATGTGCCGGGTGTCAGTGAAGCAAAAGCACAGCAGAACCGGTGTTTTTTTAAAAAGAGGAAAAGGAAAAGGAAAAGCACGTGCATTATGGCTGCCGGATTAAGTGTAACCTCTCTTTAGAAGGAGCAATACAAACTGGTTTACAGAAAAGGGACTTGCTCCACTTCAATTTGGAACTTGGCGAATGTGTCCGCTGTTTGAAAAAAATAATACAGCATTTTTTAAAGAACAGGGTGGGTAGACAGGAGGGAGGTGGAGGAAGCGAGCAGGGACTTTGCCGTTGCTCCAACGCGCGCAGGAGGCTTTTCTTTACGTGCTTCGTTCTCAGCCGGGCTGGGGATTCTAGTCTCCATTTGGGGAAACGGAGGTGCGCAGGAGAAGCGCCTTGTCCACATTCCCGGGCCTGAACGCCGCCGCCGCGTGCATCCCTCCCCAAGCGCCCCGGCCCCCGCGCTGTGCTGTCTGCGTTCCAGGAGCAGTGACCCCACGTTCCGAGCGCACAGCCAAGCGCGCCAAGTCCGTCGCCGCCCTGGGTTGGGCCGGAGGGAGGCGAACCCAGAGGCGGCTCCCCACGGGTGGGATGTGACTTCCCCCGGGGTGGGATGCGGGCGCTTGTTGAGGGCGCGCCGGTGACCCTGAGGCTCGGAGGACGCGGGTGTGCAGGGCAAGGGGCCGGGTCCTTACACTGGGCTGCGTGCGCCCGTGTCCCTCCAGGCTGTGGAGGGCGGATGCACGCTAGATCCTTTCGGGTTTGTGAGATCCCATGTCCGCTGAGGACAGACGTGCGGAGCGCGGCGGCCCCGGCTGCGCTCCGCGGCTTTGCCGGCACTGCGGGGCGGCGTTGGCCTGGTGGTGGAATCTGAGGCACCGACATCTTTCCTAGTGGGCGCGGATGCCTTACGGTGCGTAGAAAAGCATGAACCCTGCTGTGCCTGCACCAGGTCCCCCATCACCTACCTCCGTCACCGCGGGCGGACGCGACCCTCTCCCAACCCCCCAGCTCTAGGGAGTGGGGTCTGGACAGCAGCTGCCCAGAAGCGGATGGGTAGGAGAGGTGGCCCAGCGGCTCAGCTGGGGGCCCCTGAAAAATTCCCAGGCGCCAGCGCAGGTGTCGGGGGAGGGAAGTGGGTTCTTCCCTACTCCCCCAGCGCCGGGATGTGCCAGACCCCCACCAGAGGGCGGTGGGGGTCCTGAGCCGGAGTCTGCGCGCACTTGCCCTAGTGTGGATGTGGGCGTCTACACTTGTGTCCCGTGAGGATCTACACTTACATCCCTGTTCCTTCGCATCTCCGCTTGCGTTCCCCGCGTGCGTCTACACTGTGTCACTGGCACGTCTACACTTCCGTCCCCTCTCTCCAGAAGCCCGCGCCGGTCATGGGCGCCTCTCCTTGTCCGTTTCCGTCTGCTGACAATCTGTGGCTTTGTGCGTGTGACTCTTTAGGTCTAAACCCCCGGCCTACCCCACATCTGTCCATAGGGCAAGACATCAGCAGCAGGAGAGTCCCGTTTCCTAGCCCCACCATGTCCACACCTATTCAGCAGAGGGGAAACTGAGGCCGCAGGTGTCCCTGGGCTGCCCAAGGTCAGGTGGGTCTCCCAGGCTGCCCCTGGCTCCCGGCCAGTCTCTTCCCTCCCCCACGAGCACAGCCTTCCTTATTGATCAAGGGCCATATTTAATTAAACACTTGATTCAAACCAGCCTGAGCTTCCCTGGTTAAGCTGAGCTTGCTGCTGCTACGTACAAAGACTCCAGCCGCAGGGGTCCAGCCTCCATCCTTACAGCAGCTCTGGCTTCCCACCTCCCAGCCTTTGTCCTTGGTGGTTCCACCTGCATTGATGCAGGACAGAAAGTTAGGGCCGTGGCAGGAAGTTTCCTCTACTTCTGGGCTCTTGGGAGCCACGAGGCACGGTACTAAGCAGAAGAATGATGGGCTCTGACTTACTGTAAGAAGCCCCCTCCAGCTTTGGAGAGAGGACATCAGGGGAGGGAGTGGAGCCTGGAGACCAGCAAGGAGGAGGCAGCGGCCAGAGGTGGGTTGCTCAGACTAGAGTGGTGATGGTTGATAGGGAGGGAGTTTAGGGAGAATGGCTGGGTCTTGGTTAGTCCTAGGATTTTCAGCTAAGGGGACTTCAGAATAAAGGAGCCAAAGCCCAGCTCCAGCCCCTCACCTGGCAGATTCCTCTGTGTGCTTCTCTGTGACGTGGGAATGACCATCCTTGTCTCTCAGGCAGGAAGGGACTATCGGGACTGAGGTCCAAGGAGGGCTGGACCTCCAGTTCAGGGCCCAGGTTCCCCCTGAGGGCTGGCAGCCAAGAGGGGGCAGTTCACCAGGAAAAGCAGAAGCGGGTGGCTCTGAGTTCAGCAGGAGGACACTGGGACCCGGCCCCCATCCCCAGGGTCTCTGGTGGTCCCTGGGGGGACTCATATGGGTCCGTCATCCTGTCTAGCTCTGAGTCGGAAGGAAAAGTGCAGGCCTGCCCTCCCGGCCCAAGGGTCACCCAAGCAGTTTGTAAACTAGACCTTGACATGACCTTGAGAGCCTCCCTCCTGTCCCTGGCCTCAGTCCACTGAGCTCCCCTCCCAGCCTTTGTCTCTGCTGGGCCACCTGCCTGGAATGTCCCCCCATCTCTGAGGGAGGTGGGAGCCTGAGCATCTCAAGCCCCATTTACTAAAGGCTCTGAGTCACCCTGAGTGTGCAGCTTTGGCAAGCACCTTTCTTTCAGCCTTGGCTTGCTGGTCTGTAAAATGGGCTCAATATCCAAACTGGCTTAAAAGGTCCCTCATTTCTGGTGAGTGAACCGAGGGGGAGGGGGAGGGCTTCCGGGCATCCCAGCCCGCCCCCTCCCCATCTGACAACCTACCCCTCTCCTCTCCCTCCCCCTCTGCATGGAAGTGGAAGCCAGAATCAGTGAACCTGAGCAGGGTGCTGGTGCCGCCCCACTTGGGTCTTGTGGTCTAGAAGGAGGGACTGGTTTGGGGGACCCAAGGTATCATGCACAGTCCCTCATGGCCCTGGCACACACAGCCCCAGACAGTATCCCCCCACTCCCTGCTTCCCTGAGGAGGCCTGCAGTGTCCCCTCCAGGTCCCAGACCCCTTCTGGCTCCCCTGCCCACTCTCTGTGGGTCCCACAAAGCACAGGCTGCCAGGGGTGACCCAGGTCCTCCCTAAAGACAAGGAGATGTGGGCGTGAGTGGGTGATTAAGCAATGTGGCCTCAGGGTACAGGGTCTGTGAATACATCCTGAGGGGCTCTGGGGGGGGCAGGGTTGATAAGAAAAACCTCAACAAACACCTAAGGGGTGGTATCTGATTCTGTCCATTTCTCAGATGAGGAAACTGAGACTCAGACCCTCACCCAAGATCAGTCAGTGACAGAGACCGGGTGAGGCCAGGTCTCCAAATTCTCTGCTGGGGTGGCTTTCTGGAGGGGTCTGTAAGAGGTGTGGACCCTTGTGGGTGGATCAAGGTCAGGTTTTACTGAAGGTACATTGGTCTTTGCGGGGGTGGGGGGATGGGGGGAGGGGAGAGGGGGTCGAGAGTGCTTGCGGGGGGAGGGATCGTGTCCCTCCAAGTGGGACTCCGGAATTGGACCTTGTGGGTTGAGTCTCTTCAGCCTCAGGACCGCCCCCCCCCCATTCAACACCTGTCCGGGGATGGTGGCTGCAGAATGGGGGGAGGGGTGGGGGAAAAGCCTGTCCTAGCCTGGCGGGGGGCAGCTGGTGTGCCCTTCCCCTTTCCATCACCATCCCTTCCAGACTCCAGGCCCCTGGCCACCGCACTGCAAAGCCACTGCCAACCCTGACATCTGCCCTCACCGTGCCCACCCCCTGTCACTTCCGGAAATGGCTCCCTCTCTGCCTCAGTTTCCCCCACGGCCGGTCTCCCACAACCTTCAGGGATTCTGGGTCTGGGGCTCATCAGCAGGCGAGAAGGAGGAGGAGGAGAGGGCCCTTCTTTCAATCGCCACCATCTGATATTTTATATATATTTTCTGATCAGTTACAAAAAATACTTTTCCTCCGGAGTTGCAATTTAAACAATATTTGAAGACGGCCGAAGTTATCGACCTGGCGACGGTGATGAATTAGAGACGGTAATTCGAATTCATCGACCGCCCCGCCCCCGCAGAGCCCGCCAGCCCCTCCCCCAGCCCCTCTCCCGTAATTACTGTTTGAGACAGAGTCGGGGAGGGCTTCGAAGAGGCGGCGGCTCCGAAGCTGTGGGACTGAGGATCCCGGGGTGGAGTAGGGCTAGACCCCCCCAAGGACATTGGGGTTGGGGGGCTGCAGGATGGGCCATCCCCAGAATCTCAGAATGTCAGACTCAGAGCCTGGCTCCCCCAATGTACACACATTGTACAGGTGGGTAAACCGAGTCACAAAGAACAGGCAGGCCTGGGGGCAACGGAGTGGGGGACCCTCAGGTCTACCTGGCCAGATTTCTTGGGTGCTTCAGAGAAACAAAGAAACTGCTCTTCCCTCCTCAGCCCCAGAGCCGGGAAGGAGAGAGGCGGGGGAGCTGGGAGGTGACAGGATCCAGACTAGTGGAACCCAGCAGACGGGCAGCCGCTGGGACCTCTCAACTCCCCTTTCCAGTCTCTCCTTTTCTGTCTCTTTGTCTCTCTCTTTGACTTTCTCTCTTCTTTTTTTTTTGCCACTCTCTGTCCTTCCTTACCTATCTCTCTTTCTCTCTGTCTCTGCTTGTGTCTTTCTCCCTCCTGGTCCAGCGCAAGGACGGGACTACCGGACGGGACGTCCGGAGCAGCTCGGCCAAGAGGCGAGGCCGGAGGAGGGCCAGCGCGAGGGGGTGGGACTGGGGCGCGGAGCTGCAGGGTCCCGGGAAGGTGGGCGGCTTTCACTGGGCCCGGAATGGGGCGGGGGAGGAGGGAGGGCGGCGGTGAGCGCTCCCTGCCGGGGTTGGACTGTGCAGGTCTGGGCGCCGGGAGGTGCTTTGTGCTGTCGCTTGCGGGTCGGCGCGTTGGGGAGGGATGCGCCCCGCCTCCCCCCCAACCGCTGCGATTTGCCGCCACTTAACCGCTTTTCATTTGCGCAGCGACCGGAACTAAAGGCCTCTCGGCCAGTCGGTGCCTAATTACCCCGGCCCGGCCACCTCTGACATCCTAAGGCCAGCCCCGCGCTGTGGACAGGGTCCTGAACGCGCTAGAGGTGTGGCGGGGGCCCAGCGCCAGGCGCGCGGACCAGGCGGACGGGAGGGTTGGGGTGGGTGGGTCACGCGTGGGCAGCGGCCTGGAGGAGTCGGGGACAGGCCGGGTGTTGAGGTTCAATGTCCCCTGGGCCTGAGCATGTGCCAGGTCCTGCGCTCATCCTCTCCATTTCCCCCACATACCCCTGAGACGGCCACTATTCTGACTCCCACTTCAAAAGGGGAAACCGAGGCTCAGAGAGGTGAGGCGTCTGGCTGCCGCCGCAGAAGTCGGGGAGGCCCGGCTGGGATGCAAACGCAGCCTCAGTTTCCCCTGTCCTCCCTGTACTTACACAGACTCTGGGAGCTGGCGCCCTGATGGCTGGCGCTGATCCCTTACAGCAGGCACCCGCCACAGGGACTTCTCACCTGAGGCTTGTCATTCTAAGACGCCCTGGCCAATCTGTTGGGTGGCCCCGAAGTGTGCCACTCAAATACCACAAAGAGGTCCAGTTAGTTACATGACAGTGACGGTGGACAAAAATGGAAAGTGGTGTGTCCTTTGGGTACGCGCGTGTCAGACACAATGTCCCCAAAATACATGTGCCGGGAAGGAGGCCGAAGGTGGCCAGTGTGCAGTAAGTCAAACCTCACAAGTGACCCCATTCGCTGAGGGCTGCTTAGTACCTGCAGCGTCGGAGCCATGCCTTTGCCTGCTCCCTAATCACCTGCATCACACACGGCAGGCTGTGGCTGTGTGTTGGTGTGACTGAGTGTCCCCTGCGAGCACACCTGTGTCATTGCATGTGTCGTGAGCAGGACAGAGTGGGTACTGCCCTTACACAAGACCGTCCAGGTTCCTGATGCCATTTCTAACATTTCACGGCCACCTGCCCACGCACTTGGTTACCTGCCACATAAAAGGAGGATTTAGTCCCCCATGTGGAGAATCTAGGAAGCCTATCCGAGGCTCAGGCAGTCACCTTGCTCTGCAGAAGGGGCAACTGAGGCCCGCGTGTGGGTGCAGGTCCCCCAGGTTGTCCAGGACGCCTGGGGGGAGGGGAGCAACGAACACCGACCCCTCTCCATCCCCCAACGGCACCCCCTCTTCCCCAGCCCCCCTGCCCGGCCCCTCACAGCCAAGTCCCTCCCTGCCTCCCCGCTTACGGGGTGCCTGGTTTGAGCCCCAGCCCACTCCATCCAGCCCCACTCGCCCCTGTGCGCAGAGAATCGATCGATCAGGCGCCCGGGGCCGCTATTGTCCCCACTGCTGGGGTGGCTGCGGCGGCTGCAGCCCCTCCCCAGAGTGGCCAGGAAAAGACCCCCCACACACAAGCCAGGCCACCGTGGTGAGAGTGGGGGCTCTCCTGCACCCCACCACGCACACCCAGGAGAAGGGGTCCTGGCCGCCGGCTCTCTGGGGGCAGATGTGGACCCAGCTGTTGTCAGCTGGGAGGGAGGAGGGAGCGAGGCGGGGGGATAAGCATCAGTGTGAGTGAGACACGGAGACACAGGCAGAGAGAGGTAGAGAGGGAGCGGGACCGAGAGAAGGAGAAAGAATGAGACCAGGAGGAAAAGGGAGATCGAGCAAAAAAAGACCCCAGTTCGCCGGACAGAGAGAGAAGTAGAAACGAGAGAAACACAAAACGGAAAAGAGAGGCCGGTGGGGTGCGCGCACCCTAACCAGGAGCAAACGCGTGGGGCGAGCGGCCGGCTGGGGTGTAAAGGCCTCCGGGCCGCGCGGGCCGAGGGTCCCCTGGGCTGCCCCTCCCCCGCCCGTTCTCGGGTGACCTTTGCCAGCGGCCGGAGAGGGGGAGGGGGCTATCGATCGCGGAGGCTCAGCTACAAAGAAGCGCGCGCTGGGGCCGGGGCCTGAGCGCGGGCCCGGCCCTGGCTGCTAAGGTTCTGGCACCCGGTGCACGGTCCCGGCGCTCTGCCCCGGGGCTGGAGGCGCAGCGAGGGGCCGTTTGGGAGGAGGGGAGTGGCACCCCGAGCTGAAAGCGGCGGCGCGTCTGGGGCACCCACCCCCTAAAACACACACACACACATCACACACACAATGAGCGACCCTGCTGGCAGCTTGGGGATCCTCCAGCAGTCTAAAAAGGGTCCAGGGACCCCCTCCCAGTTCCCGGAGGGGCTGGGCGGGAGTCTACGGGAGGGACGGCGGCACAATCCTTTTCCCCTTTTTGCTGACGGAACTGACGGGCAGAGGCGTAGATCACGCTCTAGCCTCCTGCAAGGGGGTCCAGAGAGGGCGGCGGGGCGCAAGGCCGCCGACTGGGGAGGGAGCCGGGGCTCTCCGCTGCCGCACTCCTTGGTGCTGGGGAGCCCCGAGCCGGACCCCTAGGGTCGGGCAGTACGCGCCGCGCTCCTACCTGCGAGGCGCAGCGCCGACATGCGCTGGAACTCGGGCTCTTGCAGCCACTTCCACATCCTGCGGAAGGTCTCGCGGCCCGACTTGAGCTTGCTCCAGGGCTTGGGGTTGCGCAGCAGGTCGGAGAGCGTGCCCTGCGAGCGGCACAGGATGCGCTGCGCGAAGATGGCCTGCGGGATGCTGTAGCGCTTCAGCTCCGCCGTGATGCGCTGCGCCACCTCCTTGGTGTTGATCTCCTCGGCCGCCGCGCCCGCCCCGGGGCCGCCGCCTCCCGCGGCCGGGCCGCCGCCGCCGGAGTGAGGCCCGTGCGCTCCGGCCGCCGCCAGCCCGCCCAGCGGCGCCAGCAGCCCGCCGGTGCTCCCGGCGCCCGAGCTGCTGCCGCCGCCGCCGCCGCCTCCGGGCAGCCCGCGGGCCAGCGCGTCTTCCGCGCGACCCAGCAGCGCGGCGTGAGGCTCGAAGGCGGCGGGCGGCAGCAGCTTGTCCCCCGCCAGGTGGCCCGGCGCGCCATAGGCGGCCAGCGGCGGCGGCGGCGGCGGGGGCTGAGGGGCGCCGTGCAGCGCGGGCGGCAGTGCGTTGGGCAGCGGCGACAGCGGCGACCCCATGGCGGGCAGCTCCTTGCCGTAGGGCCCGTAGAGGTGGCCCACGGAGGCGAGCGCCGCGCGTTCGTCGCGCATGAGGGTGAAGCTGCCGCTCACGCTGGCCGCGAGGCGCTGCGGCGGGGGCGGCGGGGGCGGCGCGGCCGCCGGGTGCGGGTGCGAGTGGGGGTGGCCGCCGTGCGCCCCGGCTACGGCCGCGGCCGCCGCGTGCTGGTGGAACTTGTCAGCCACGGCCGCGAGCGGGGGCAGGTGCTGCAGGGGCGTGAGCGTCGTGTAGGTGCCGCCCAGGCCGGGGGCCTCGCAGGCCATGCCCATGGCCGGGTGCAGCGGGCCCGCCAGCTCCCCGCGGAAGTCGGCGCCGCCGCCCGCGCCGCTCGAGCCGCCCGCGCCCCCGGCGACCCCGGCGCCGCCGCCGCCGCCGCCGTCCAGCAGGCTCGCCATGCCGGCCACCAGGCCGGGGCGCCCGGGCGCCACGAGGCCGCGGTGCGGCGCCGCCGCCGAGCGCGCGTGGCTCGGGCTCAGCAGCTCGCCCGCCTGCGCATGGGCCACGCCGTGCAGGCCCCCCAGGCTCTCCAGGCTCAGCTCCATGCTCGGCCGCCTCGCGCGGGCCCCTCGCCGGCTCGGCCGCTCGCCCGCCGCGCGCGCTCCTTGGCGCCGGCCCGGCGCGCTCAAGGCCGACGCATGGCCCCCGCCCGCTCCCCGGTGGCTGCGCGCGAGGCTGCCCGGCTGAGCGGCGCACGGCCCGGCCCGGCTGCGAGCGCGGCCACCAGGATGTGGCGGGGGAGCGGCCGCCGGCGCCCGGGCCCGGGTCTGACGTCAGTGCCCCCGCCCACCGGCTCCCCTCGCCGCCGCCTCCCGCCGCCTCGCTTTCCGCCCGCCCCGGCCCCTTTCAGTGCCAGGCAGGCCGGAGTGGGCAAGACTCCGGGCTTCTGGGGTCCCCTGCCTCTGTCTCCGCCGTGCCCCCTGGGGACTGGTCGTACCCGGGGACAATGGGCGGGGGTCGAGGACAGACTCTGCCGAGGTGGGACTGGGGACCTCGTCTCTGGGTCTCTGATTCCCTGTCTCTCCCGACGGTCGTGAAGGTTACTTTCCTACCTGGCACCCATAAGTCCATCTTTAGGGAGTGCGCAGGAGTGTGGCTGAGTGGGGGTCTGTGATCGTGCTCCCCCCAACCCACACAGACCCCCCAGGAGGTGGGCCCTCTGCTCGCTCACCTCCCTCTATCTCAGCACAGGTAGGGAGTCACAGCCCCCCACAAAGGTCTCTCTGGAGCGAGTGTGCTGAAAGGGGGTCCTCAGGCTGGGTCATGGCCTGTGCCTCCCAAGTGTCTGGATCTGCCCCCATGTGTGGGCACCTGGGCCTCAGTTTCCCCAGCTGTACAATGGAGGGCCTGGACTCAGGGGTGCCCAAGGCACCTCCCACTTCCAGGTCCTTCTAGTTTCCTTCATCTCCAGCGTGGGAGCAGCTTGGGGGTGACTCTTAAAGAACCCCTCTCCCCCTCCAGAGCAGGCAGGCCGAAGACACATCCTCCCAGCTTCCCACGAAGCCCCTGGTCCAGCTCCACGCTCTCCCTGGGGTTTCTCTTTTAGGGGGGAGCGAGGGTGCTCCTTTTCCTCACCACGTGGAGACAGGTGAGGCCCAGGGATCCCTGGGAACTGGGATAAATGAGAGGGCCTCCCACACTCAGAGAGACCCCCCCCCAAGGTGATCCCTCTATTGGAATAAGATGCAGATCAGGGAGGGGAGTCTGGAGTGGCCAAGCCAGACCCCAAGGGGTGTCCCCATCTGAAGGCCAGAGTGTGGGGTGAGGAGGGACTCCCCAAACCGGCCCCACCCTTTCCTCCTTCCCTGCTACATCTGCCCCAGGGGGTAACCTTTGCCTTTTCCAGAACGGGGAGGGGAAGGGTAGAGCTAATAAGCCCTCTGCTAGGGTACCCCGGGAACCCCCACCTCGGGGGGAGGACCAGGGCTCTAATCTGCAGGCGGAGGGAGGGGAAGACCCTATCAGCGAGCTACGCCCGGCCCCCCCCCCCGCAAACCATTGGGGCAGCCCCTCCCTCACCACCTTCAACAGGATTCCCCGCCCCTGTAGACGCGGCTACGCATTGGAGGTTTGATTCTCTGAACTGCCACTGGGCTTGGACCCTGTGCCAGGGCCCTTTCTGTGTCTGTTTCCTCTTCTCTGTCGGGGAGGAGGGTGCCTTCCTACCTGCCCCAGCTGAGAGCCTGGGGCACATCTGTGTTTTCCATCATAGCGGGAGAGGGAGGTGGGGGTCTCTGAGTGCGAGGGAGTTGGGGAACCAGGATGACCTGACCCCCAGCTTTGGAGGATCAGACAGTAGAATGGCCTGAGCCAAGTCCTGGGGTGGGATAGGGCTAAAAGGGACCCCTCTTAGTGCCTTGTGCTCAGGACTCAGCATTTAGTGGCTGCCTACTCTTTACCAGGCACACACACTCTTCACCGAGCCCCAAGGGGAAGTTGCATCGCTGCTTTGCTTCTGTCTCAGGCCCAAGGTAGAGTGTGGCAGTGATCGTTCTGATATTCTTCCCAAAGGCCAACACTGCCCCCAGGTCCAGGTCCATGAACTTTTCAATTCAGGATTTATATATAATTTCAGGTTATATATCAGTACACCCATCTTCCAGGTAGGAAAACAGAGGTGGCAGAGATGGGCAGGTCTGGACAAGTGAATATCCCCCTCCCCATGCAGATTCCAAGTCTGGGAGGTTGGGTTCTGGCTGTGCGGGGCTCCAGCCCCCCGCCCCCCCATCTCACTCGCCAACAATCACAGATAATTAAAAATAATCGTGGGATCTAAAAATCAATCAGCCTTCATAAAATGATCGCATCCCAGGCCCAACAAGCGCAGATCAGGCGGGTGCGGGGGGGGGGGGTCGCTATGGGTGGGAAAGCTAAGGTGGAAGGAAGTACCCCCAAAGTCAACCAAGGGGTGCTCTGTGGGGGTCAGGACCATGCAGCCTTTTACCTCCATCTTTATATAAATATTTCCTCCAGCTTGATTATCACTTTCATTTTTATAACAAGCATGTGTGCCTTTTCTAACGGGGAAAGCGTCCATTTTGAAAGAGGGAGACCAGCAGCTTTGAGATGAAGGGGCCCCCTCCCCTCTGCTGCCTCAGGACACCCTGAGTACCTCCACTCGGCAGGGGATGCCTGGCGGGGGAACCAGGCTCATCCAGGTGCGCGCAGCCCTGCACCCCTTTTAGGCTGGACATTCAGACACCCACAGGGACAGGGATCCCACTCCCGCAGAGGCTATGGTCCCCCTGGGAGATTGAGCAAAAATTTGCCACCCTCCAGAGAGTGAGCAGAGAGCCCCCTGGAGCTCCAGAACCGACTTCCCCCACCAGCGGCCTTTTAGTAATTAGTAAAATAGAATTGAGCTGACCACGGACGGGCCGGTGGCTCGGGCCCTGATCGATCTTGGGTCATTAGGCAAATTGCGGCAGGGGGAAGGGTGGGCTGGATGGGGGCAGGGCGACCCGCATCCTCGCCCCTGCCCCGACCTTGGCCACGTGGCGGAAGCTCTCTGGCCTCAGTATCCCGTCCAGGAAAATTGGAGTTTGACGCTTGGAGCCGGCGTCTGCGCCTGGGGGTGCCTCGGCCCACGCTGGGCTGCCTCTGTCAATGCCCACCCTCTCTGTGCACAGCCGGGCCTGGGAGAAGCCGGGAAGCGCAACCCCGCATCTCCCTAACCCGGGGGCTTGCAGCGTCCAGCAAGCAGCAGGGAGGCTCGGGCCTCCTCCCCACTCCGGGGGGCCCAGCCATCTCCTCCGGTTCAACATCCCCAATCCGCCCCAACTCGAATCAGTACCGTCCACCTCCTCTCTTCTTGGACAGGCAACATTCCTTGTTGTTTTGGCTCCAGATCGCAGCCAAAAATATAGGGGGCGGGGTGTTATACTCAAAGTTTTCCCTTTCCTGGCCTCCGCTAGGCCCCTGCACGGTTCGCGGCTGATTCTGTGATTCGATTTGTCGCCCACGGAAATGAAACTCACCAGCCGCTGCGCACCTTCCTTTTTTTTAGAGCGAGGTTTTAATAAATAGTGGGGATTAATGTCCCCCTCCAGTCCCGCCCAGCCCGAGATCCGTGTCAGCTCCAGGTACAGTCCCCCAAACCTGCAGACGCCCCAACTCCTGGCCGGCTCGTACTTGGCTGGGCCCACGTGCTCCGCCCGACTCCTGCGCCTTCGTTCGGGCGGGGTCGGAGGACTTTATTTAGATTGGGGGTGTGGGGGGAGGGCGCTAGACTTTTCCTGCCCGGCCGGGGGTCCCGGCCCGGCTGCGCTCACGGCGCCCGAAGGTTCCACTCTCGGACGTTGGGTGTGTGGACACCCCAGCGCCGAACCTGGGGCGCCACGACGTTGGGGTTTCGCCGCTGGCTGGCAGAACGTCCGAACTTCCTGCCCGCAGTCGCTGGGCGCCCGGTCGCGCTAGCCGCGGGGTGGATGCTCCCGCGGGCGTGTCGGCGACAGCTGCGCCCGATCGATCCCCGCGCCCGCCCTGGCTCCGTTGCCCGCGCCACGCCGCGCGGCTCCATCGAATCCTCATCGCTCCTGGGCCGAGCCGCCCGCCGCGCTCTCCGCAAACACTGTGCTTGTTTGCGCCGGGGCACCGGAACCGGGAGCCCGCGGCCGGCGGGGGGTTCCCTGGGGCCCCGCGTCCTCGTCCCCCTCCCCCAGCAGCTCGGCCTCCGCGGGCCCGGGAGTTCCAGGCACAGATAGCGGAGAGAATTCCACCCCCACCACTGCGACTCCGGGTGGGTGGTCGCGGCCAGGCCCGGGCTGGCGCGCGGGGCGCCCGGATTGCGGAGCTTGGGCCCGCACCTCCTGCCAGGTCTGGAAAGTGACCCGCAGGGGCTAGGGGACCCCAGGGCTCTGGAGGTCTGCTCGCTCTCCTCCCTCCCCCTCCGCCTGCTTTCGCTCCCTCTGCGCGCCGGGGATCGCGTGCAGGTCCCGGAGCTGGGCTGGGGGCCTGGAGCCTAGGACGCCGACCTTGTAAATATGGAGAGGCCGAGTTGGAGGCGCATCCAGAAGGGGCTGGGGACACGAAGACGCTCCCCTCAGGCCCGAACCCCTGGTCCCTCGGCTCCTTCGCGATCACAACCCGTCCGTCTCCGCCCGCCCCCCACCCCGCTCCTTCGCGATCACAACCCGTCCGTCTCCGCTCCCCCCCCCCCCCGCCCCCTGCTAGTGAGGAAACTTCGACCTTGTTCCGCGGTGTGCAGTCGGGGAAATTGAGGCCAGGCCAGGCAGGGCGCGGGCTGCGGCCTCCTGGAGGATGGGAGAGGGGGGCGCCCCACTACCCAACTCCGCTGACCGCGCGGCCCGGGCATCGCAGGCCGCTGACTTCCCCGGAGCAACGAAACCCGCTTCTGGCGCCCGCTCCGGAGGGGCCGGGCCATCCCCGCGGCCAAGCTCCGGCCCCGACAGTGGAGCGAGTCCCCCCACCCCTGGGCGGTCCTGAGCGTCCTCTGGCCCTTCCCGGAAGGGACGCTCCTTTAACAAGTAAAGATGTAAATATATATATATTTAATCCACAACGCTTTCTTCCTTGCAGAAAGGCGGCCCGCGGCTTCTGGAGCTGGGGATGGGGCGGGGCGCGGTGGATGGGTTCGGGGAGACCCCAGGCCGGGTGATCCCGGCCGGACTGCAGCGGGGCTGACCCTGGGGTACCTCCAGGAGCTACCTTGGCCCGGGTCGCAGCGCGGGCTCTGCTGAGCCCGAGCACGCCAGCTTCGACCCCGGGTGGGTCCTGCCCTGGATCCCCAGAGCCCAGGACGAGACGACAGAGGCGGGGGTGGGCAGCACAGGCCTGGGAGAGCGCCCACTTTCCCAACACGGAGACGGAGGCCCGGCGGGGACGGAGAACTCCGCCCCTCCCACTCGAGGAGGGTCCGACGCCCCGCCCCGGTGGGTTACCCTCCGCGGCATCCGGCAGGGGAGCCTCGCCCTGGCCTGGCGCCCCATTAATGCGCCATTTATCTGAACACACCCGTGCCCTTTCCGCTGGGCCAGGAAGGGGGAGGGGAGGCAGAGGAGGCTTCCCGGCCCCATCCCCAAGGCTGACCGCCCCCTACCTCCTAGCTGCCCTCTAGGTCTGTCTCTTTTGCTTGCACCCCTGGGGGCTGAGGGGATCTAGGAGACTTGTCTGAGGGACACTGAGAAATTGAGAATGGGACCGGGGTGCGCGCCCCGCCAGGCAGAATCTACACGTCAAGGATGGAGGAACGGAGCTGGGCTGTTCACCTGATTTAACAAACCCCCAGTCCCCACCCCAGAGCTGAGGCCGCAGCCCCCGCCCTCCAGGTGTAACTGCTCTACTTGGGGAGGGGGAGACAAAGACTACACAGTCACTCATGCCCCTGAGGGCAGGACTGGGGGGAAGGAGCAAACTTCCTGGAGGGGAGGACCTCGAGGCTGGGTTTTGTAGGACGTGCAGGAGTTTGAGTCAGGTAGGTTGAGTCCAGGGATGAAAAGACCCCTTCTAACTTGGGGCAGAAGGGGATGGAGCAGGGGCAGGAGGCTGGCGTTAGCTCGCAGGCCTTCATCAAGGAAATATTTGTTAAATGAGTCAATGAGATAAAACTGGGACCTGACAGGAGGGGGTGGGTGTCAAAGCCAGGCCTTGAATGCCAGGCTAAGTGGGGCTGGGCTTTCTCTCCTGGGCTGGGACGCCAGCAGGAGGGGGTCCCAGTGGCCTCTAGAACAACTCCCTCCAACTCCAGTCTGTACAAAGAAGCGTCCTCATGGATGTGGTGGGGGCTGAATGACTCCCCCTCCCCCCAGGGCGGTGACAGTGGGGGAGGGAGAGCTGTTTGTTCCTGAGCCCAGCAGGTGAGTCACCGAGGTGTGCGGGAAGGAAACAGTTTTCTCCTTCCTTCTATCAGCTGCCGCCTTCTTCCTCCCTCCCCAGGTGTGGGCGTGAGGGGGTTCCCTGAACCCTGGCGGGTCATGCGGCCAGCAGAACCCGGTTCTACCTGCCTGCCCTCCCTCCCCCCACCCCCAGCAATGCCTGCTGTGCACTTGGGGAGGTGAGACTCTGGGGGAGCAACGCTAATCATCCCCATTTTTCAGATGAGGAAACTGAGGCACTGGGAGGTTCCGGGATTTGCCCCAGGCCCTCAGCCGGTGAGCCGACCGACCCCAGGCCTGAGTCCCAGTGTGCGCCCAGTTTGCATGTGTTGTGGACACATCGGTGTGTCCAGCTGGGGATAGAGTTGGTCTCGACGGCAATGCTGAAGTCCGAGCCGAATCTGTGGGGCACGGGGTCCAGCTGCACAGAATATCCCTGCCTGGGGTCCCTCCCTTCAACCCAGCGCTTCGGACAGTCCCAGGGATTGGGGGGCGGTGATGACGAGGAGACTGAGAGGGACACTCCAGCCTGCACTTTCGGGGCGTCCCCTATTCAGGGCCTGTGAACCAGCAGCCGGGCCATGGGGACTAAAGTTTGGAGGGGCTCCTGCATCCTCCCCCATGACTCCCACCCAGCCAGATAATCATTAAAGGAACTGGGGAAAGGTAGGGTCAACTGGGCTCCTCCAGAAAAGGCCGCTGCAGTCCCGCTCGAACTCTCTCCAGCTTGACTTTTGGGGAGCCCCGGGAGTGGGGAGAGCAGAGCCTGGCCCAGACACCCCAACACGGAGGGACTGAGAGGGTCTGCCAGGAAGGAGAGGGGGGTCTTTATGCCCCCCTCCTCCCTCTTCCCTCCCCCATCCCTCCCCTTTTCCCCACCTTCTCCACCTATTCCTCCCCCTCCTTCCCTCCCCCACTTCTCTCCTCCCCTTCCCCATCCTGCCCTCTCTCCACTCCCCTCCCCTCCGGTGCTAACAGCTGTAACTGCTGGTTAACCCACTTCCTTAACAAGCACCCTGGCCCCCAACAGTCCCTGCCGGCTCCCTGTGTAATTGCCTCTGTAATAAATCCCCTACTTTGGCTGGATAGGGACCCAGCTTCTTCCTCTTCACTTAAGATACACACACACACACACACACACACATATGCACGCACACACAACATAACATTTCTATTATTATCGAACTCGAACTCCCTGTGCATCGGAAGGGAAGAAGCCAGGCTCCCACTGGCTGTGTCTCCCAGGGGAACGTGGGGGGAGAACCCCTCCAGCCCCCTCCTCGCCTGCCCTCCACATAGAGGGAAGGTAGATGGGAGGGCAAGGGCCCAGGTGGAGAGAGAAATCAGGGATGTGCTCCCATCAGGAGGGTCCCCGGGTGGGCTGCTAGGCCTGGGGGGTGGGGGGTCCCCAGGACCATAGCAGTGGCAGGAGGGGGAGGGGTTGGGGAGGGCCGAGGGTCATCTGGTCGACCCCTTGCTTGTTTTCTGGGTGAGGAAACTGAGGCAGAACCCAGGCTCCTGCCTCCCAGAGTGGTGAGCATCTCTCGGCTGCCCGGGAAAAGCCCTCTGAAGGTCCCAGAAGCATAGTGGGGGACAGGGTGCAGGAGGACGACCCATGTCAAGCCAGCTAAGTGCTGCCATGGCTGATTCGATCCCTCTGAGAGGTGGCCCATTTCACAGAAAGGAAGGTTGAACCTTGTGCTGGCTGCTCGGTGGAGCCACTGACCCCAGCCCCCTGGGGCGCCAATCCCCTGTGGGTGCCTCTTTGGCTCAGGGTCCTTGGTACCAGGGCTTCACCCCCACAAGGTCAAAGGTGAGTTCTGAATGTGAACCCCAGTGCCCCCTTACCCACCTCACGGACCCTCTCAGCACCCCAGCGTGCTCATCTGTGGAATGGACAAAAACATACACGGTGCAAACCCGAGGGCACCTGGGTGATGCCCAGGAAGTGCTTGTGCAGGTGCAGCCGCCGAGCTGTGTCTGAGGGAGAGCGAACCGGGTGGGGGGCAGAGGGTCCCTGAAGCAGGGCCAAGAGGACAGAGCCTGGCATTGATCTGCACATTGATCCTGGGAAGAGGCAGGAGAGAAGGGCGAGGGGCAGGCAGAGGGAGGCTCCTCCTTTCCCCTGAAGGCCCCGCAGGACCCCGGCCACACTTCACAGGAGGTTCCAGGGAGGCAGTGCCAGGCACATGGTGGTGGATTCAGGCGCCTCTGGTTAGCCAGCCCTGGTTTTGTGTGTTGGTTCTGGAATTCCCAGTCTGCCTCTGTGTACCGAGCCCCTGATTTTCTGTTCCTTGTACCTTCCCAGGGCTATTTTTTTCCCCAGTTCCTCTGAATGGGGCAGAAATGACTGGGCAGGGGCAGGGGCAGGGCTGGGGCCCTGGATTCAGCATCCTTGGGCATCATTGAGGTGTGGGCCTCAGCTCACCTCCTGCCCCCAATCCCGGCAGGTGGGCAAGGCCAGGATGGTCACTCCCCTTTTATGAGTGAGCAGACTGAGGCCCCAGCTCCCCAGCTACCTTGACAATTACAGACTCGGGGTGTGAACTCAGGCCCCCGCTGATGAACTCTGGGTAACACACCCAATTCGTTGTGCCTTGGTTTCCCCATCTGTAAAATGGGGATCACGTTGAATTACTGTGAATTGATTCAAGGGAAGTGCAGGGCCTTTGTTCTAATGAAAGTGGCTGGATGCATACTCAGGCCTGTGTTTGGAAGCCGGGGCTGCACAAAGCTGCACGGAGGCAGCTCTGGAAGAGGGGACTGGGGAGTCTGAGGACCACACCCTGAGAGACCCCGCTGTGATCCCATCTTGTCCTACTCCGTCTGTTCTCCACCCAGTGTGTGGGCTGCCCTGCCTCTTACCTGCTGTCTCTCTCCCAGGCCTGGGCATCCCCTGAAGGCACAGACAGGATTTGGGGTGCCCTGGTGTCCCCATCGCCCCGCTCAGGCCAGGGGCGCTCAGTAGGGACGGACACCTGCCCGGAAGGTCCGTTCAAGTGTGCTTCAGCAGCAGGCTGGGGCCTGTGCAGTCCCTGAGGACAGCTAAACACATGGTGTGAGCAAGCATCCTGCCTCAGCCCTGGGCCCCTCATCTTCCCTTTGGGGGGGGTCTCTGGGAGGGGCATGGGGCCGGGCCTTTGTCCGGGGGTTGGAGGGGGGTCCCCAGCAGGCTGGTGCAGGGGCTTCACGTTGCTCACTGGAGCAACTGTTTCCCTGAAGCAGCGCTTTCCGTCCTGCCCACAGATCGATGTGTGGGTGGAGGCGCGTTTGCAGAAGATTATTTATGCTGGGGCAGCCCCACAGTCCAGCTGTGGGTTCAGGATCGGGGAGGAGGTGACGGCTGGGCAGCCTTCCTGCTGGTTCAACCCTCTCCGAGGTTGCTTTGCAGATCAGTCTCTGTACGTGTTTTCATTGAAGGTCCGTGATGGGTGCCTATAGCCCAAGATCTCAAACCCAATCTCCTGGAATTGAGCCCAGCTTCTCATCCGGATTCTCTATTCCGCTTCTTAGCTGGTGTCCTTGGGCTGGTTCTCACACCGCTCTGTGCAACATTTCCCTCAACTGCAAGAGGGGGTTTTACTGAGGATGAAATGAGAGAATTCATATAAAGCCCTTAGAACAGTGCTCATCTGCTGAGCAGATGGGAACTGCTGTCCTTATCAGCCTGTTTTGGGTCCAGAAAGTTGGGACGGAGGAGGTTGCAGAGAGATAAGGCAGCCAGAGAAAATAAATTAGAAATGAGGTCGAGAGAAGCTGTAGCTGGAAGAGAAGTTAGTCCATAAAACCCACAGCAGGTGGTTCTAAACCCAGCAGGTGGGCCACAGTATTGGCTCTGAGCTCCCCAGCAGGCAATGCGAAAAGAGAAACACTTGCCGGTATGTTCATACTTATGGCCACGCATACTTTTGTGGCCATTGCTAAGCCTGGTCCTGGACATGTGCATGTGAGTGTGTGCCCGAGCAGGTTGTGCTCAGCAGAATTTTAATGGCCACGGGACCTGTACCCACAGGTGTTGCATCCTGTATAACCCCCTCCCCTTGAGTGTGGGCTTGCGTACCACCAGTGGAATGTGGCAAACGTGATGGGTGTCCACCCATAATTACACTGTGTTATATAAGACCCTATCCCAGCAGAGATTCTCCTGCTGGCCTTGAAGAGGTGAGCTACCATATTGTGAGGGGTCCCTGGAGGGGAGCACGTGTTGGGAAACAGCTGGCACACTCATTACTGAAAGCCAGAAAAAAACCCCAAAAACCCAGACTTCAGTCCTACAACCACAAGGATTGAATTCTGTCAACATCCACGTGAGCTTGGAAAAGGAACTTGAACTCTAGAAAAGAACTCAGCCTGGCTGATACCTTGACTGTGGCCTGTGGGACCAGAGCAGAGGACCCAGTGCCCTGACTCCTGACCCACAGAGATGTGTGTTGTTCCAAGCTGGTAAATTTGCGATGCTTTGTTATGCAGCAGTAGCTAACTAATACATGGTGTGACGTGCTCTTGCTTTCTGCATTTTGATCGGGCATCAGCTCAGGGGAGGGTTCCTGCTCCTTAATCAGTCACGCACCTGATCATCATTGGCACTCACATTTATTGAGCACCTACTGTGTGCCAAGCTCTGCACTAAGTATTTGATCTGGGTCATCTTGGTTCGTCCCTTCTCCTGTCACAGGAAATCGGGATGCTCACCATGCTCGTTTTCCCTACGGGGAAGCTGACACCCGAAGGTTGAAGTGAGCCCCCCCAGAGCACACAGACGGTAAGCCGGGCCTTGAGGGTGTCTGGCCCCAGGGCCCCCCCACTTTGCCTGTCCCTGGAGGTATGGCCCTTGTCTGGATCTCACCAATCACTGGTGCTTCCCCTGGTGCGGTGGCCTTCAGAGAGAGGATCCCCTGCTGAATCAGTGCCCCAGAGGTGGGGGGCTGGCTAGCTGGGCATCAGGGAGCCTTCCATGGGACTGTGAAACATGCTTATGTTTCAGAACCACTGAGAGCAGGTTCTGGTGCCTTGGGGTCCCGCACAGGCCGCTCCCTCCGGAGGAGGTCCGAGAACCTCACTGCCCCTTTTCCCAGAGGCCACTCCTCCTGGCTCATCAGGGCTCAGCTGGTGTCACGGCCCTAAGGAAGTCCCTGACCCCTCCCTGTTTTACAGTCTCATACACCTATGTGTCTCTCACAGCGGTCTTGTCACAAGTTGTAATGATATCTTTTTTCCTGGAATTTTTGGGTTAGTACCCTTCTCTCCCACCAGACTGTGAACTCCAAAAGGGCAGGGGTCAGGGGCTGTCTGGTGGTGGCTGTGGCTCCAGTACCCTGCCTGGTGCATAGTAAGTGCCTAGTAACCGGCTGACGTACAAGTGAGTGAGTGAACGGAGGGATGGGTAGATGGATGGATGGATGAACAAATGAATGGGCCTCCCTACCTTCCTGCTTCTTGATCGTCATGAGAGTAAGGCAGGCATATTTCAAACAACCCAAAGATGTATCTCAGCCTGGAGCTGCTGGAAACACCAGCTCCCCTGGCAGGGCGCATCGACCCACCTTGGGGCGGGTGGGCATCTGGCTTTGTGCAGGCAGAGGTGGGGGGCTTGAGGCGGGTAGGGGGCTGCGATCAAAACCCACCCGGCAGCAATCAAAACACCCCCGCCCCACTCCCAGCCATCTCTGCAGACACCCGGGCCTCCACAGCCAAGCGCGGGTCTGCTGATGGGGGGTAGCAGCGGTGTGTGTGTGTGTGTGTGTGTGCAGGGGAGATTGCAGACTCTGCAGCAACAGGATGGAAAAGCCCTCTCAACACACAAAAGCAGGAAAGGCACATTAAAACCATTATCAATATTTTGCCTGGAAAAAATACAAAAAGCATTTTCTTCTCTGAAAAATTAATAACCTGAAAGACGGGGAGGCTGGATTTGATGTCTGGCTAGTGGGGATAAGGTGAGGCTTTGGTCCCCGCAGTGGGTGCCTGGGCCCCTCTGAGCAGGCCTCCTCAGCCCCCACCTGATCCTAGTCCTGGCCGAGGCCCCAGAGGGTCCCTCAATTCACCCCCATTCTCCCCTCTGGGGCGGGGGGCATCCTCCTCATCTGAGTTCCTCCCAACCCTCCCTAAATGAGCCATGATCTCTCACCTGTGTTTCTGCTTGTCCCTCTGCTCACTCGAGGAAACTCCTACTCTACCTGCAGAGCCCAGTCCCAATGCCCCCACTCTATACAACTTCCCCACCCCTCCCAGATAGAACCTTCGCTGCCCTTCCCCAGCTGCCCGACTCCAGCACCCTCACTTCCCCCCTCCAGGGACTCCTGAACCCTGGGGCTCGCACTCTGGCCCACCCAGTGACCCCACCCATCTCCGCATCAGCCTGGGGGCTTCCTGAGATCCAGACCAGAGCTGGCCCTCTGGGACTTTGGCATCTCCCAGCGCAGTGGATCAGTGTCTGGACAATGAACAGGGCTCATTTTGGGAGGTGGCAGTTCCCCCACTCCTCTTCCCTCCCTGCCTCCCCCTTCCCATTCACCCTTAGGCCCGGAGAGAAGATTCTGGGATCTGGCTGTGGAGGAGGGGCAGAGCCACACTCTCTTCAGGTCTCAGTTTCCCTGTTTTTGAACAAGGGGTTTGAGTCAGATTTGAAATTTTGGAATCATTTATTTACTCATTCACTCTGGCGTTGACATCTGCTGCCTCCCATCCCCCCACCACCACCAGGGCGAGGCATTTTTCTCATCTTACTGGGGACACTGAGGCCCAAGGAGGTCCCGGAAGGTGTCTCTCAGAGGTCCTACGTTCTGACGAATGAGGTCCCCTCCCATCGAGAGAGGACTGGGGAGCTGTTCTTGGTGCTGAAGCTAGAACCGGAGGTCTTCAGTCTGGGGAGGGGGTTTCCCCCCCAACCTGGCCAGCTGAGATCCCTCCCCTGCCACAGCGTTCAGACCCCATGTCCCCCCTCCCCAGGCAGGCTGGACGAGCCCACCCTCCAGTTTGCTGCCATCGCATCCTGAGGGGGCCCCCTCTAGCCCTGCACCCTGTCTGGTCCCTCCCTGCTCTGTAGCTCTGGCGCCCCACACCATCTTACCTGGCCCCTCATGTTAGCCCCACAGGGCTGGGAGTACCAGAGCCCAGCTCTGCCTCCCTCTCTGTTGAGCAAATGGACAATTGAGAGTGGTGGCATCTGGACACTGCTGGGTGACCCCACTCAGTCCCCGGTCCTTCTATGTACCCCAGCCTCCCACCTCCCAAAGCAGGGCTGCAGGAATCCAGAACCTGACTCGGGTGGTCCTGGAGGACTTCCTGGGGGAGGTGACCCCACCAGAATCTGGACAGATGGGAAGTGGGAATGGTTCTCCTTCCACCACCACCCTCAACCCTTGAGCTGAGCTTGAAAGCCTGGGAGGGGGCAGCATCTCATCCTTCTGGAGGGGAGAGAATGGAGCTCATTAGGCGAGGGGATCAGACACGCAGCTTCGGCTGCGCGGGGGAGGCGCTGACAAGAGGGAATATTTTATCGAGGTGGCTGCAATCTCTCTTCCAAGGCCAGCGGCCCCTCTGATATTGAGTATCCCTGTCGATGCCGCTAGCTGTAAGTGGAGGAAAAAAATCGCTTAATGGGCTGCTTGAGCCTCATCAGGTGGGTGGGTGCCGGGTGGCGGTGGACCCTTAAAGGGGCCTCTGTCCTCCCCCCTCGGGCTTGCGGGGGCTCATGGAGGGGGGGCTCCTGATGGCTGCTAATAACCCTTCAAACAGTGATCCCATTTGCTGAGTTCCTGCTACAAGAGGCTGTGGAGTCTCCATTTATTTTAATCTTATAATCGCTCAAAGGATCTTTACTGCACCTACTGTGCGCCAGGACTGGACAGGGCGCAGGGGCAGCAGGGGAGTTCAGTTTGGGGATGACAGACCTTAAAGCCTGACCCAGACTAAGGGGGGCTGAAAGGGGGACCGGGGGCTGGACAGGCAGCCTGGGGGCTCCCCAAGAAGAGGACATTTGCCTTGAGAGCTGTAAGTGGAGCAGGAGTTAATTAAGTGAAGTGAGAACAGCATATGCAAAGGCTTGGTGGCAGGAGGAGGGCGAGCTTGGCAGCCTCTGTGTCCTGTATCTGTAGGAGCCCCACACATAGATGTGCCCCCGTTGCTTTGCTCACATTTGAGCATCTCTTCTCACTGTTTAGTACCTAGCTTTTTTTTTTTTAATAATAGACTCTGCTTTTTAGAATAGTTTCAGATTCACAGGAAAAGTGAACAGTGTGTAGGAAATTCCTATATCCACACACACACACACACACACAGCGTCCTCTATTATTACCATCGGTGTGGTACACGAGCTACAATTAATGAACTGACCTTAATACATTAAAGTGATTGTTGTCGGTTGAATTTTGTCCCTTGCAAAAGACACTGAAGTTCACTTGTGAATGTGACCTTATTTAGTAATCGGGTCTTTGCAGAAGATCAAGTTAAGATAGGCATTGGGGTGGGTCATAATCCAACGTGACTGGTGTCCTTATAAGAAGGGAACATTTGGACATAGAAACACACACACAGGGAAAAGACCATGTGAAGATGAAGGCCGAGATCGGGGTGGTGCTTCTATAAGCCAAGGTCACCAAGGATCGCCAGAGATCCCCAGAAACAGGAGAGAGGTCTGGAACAGATGGTCCCCCAAGCCCTCAGAAGGAACCAGCCCTGCCCATGCCCTGATCTTGGACTTCTGGCCTCCAGAGCTGGGAGGGAATCATTTCTGTTGTTTAAGCCACTCAGTCTGAGGTCCCTTGTTATGGCACATTAAGGTCCATAACTTACATTAAGGCTCACTCTTTGTGTTGTAAGTTCTATGGGCTTTCATGACATAATACTGTTCACCCAGCATTACAGCGTCGTACAGAATGGTTTTGTAGCCCTAAAACCCCTCTGGGCCCCGCCCATTCATCCCTCCTCCCCCTAATCCCCGCACCATTGATCCTTCCCCCGGCTCCAGAGTCCTTCCTTTTCCAGAATGTCCCAGAGTTGGAATCACAGCGTGTAGCCTTTTCAGACTGGCTTCTTCCTCTCAGTCATGTGCATTTAAGGTTCCTGCGTGTCTTTCTATGCGTGGCTTGACAGCTTTCTTCTTAGTGTGGAGTAACATTGCATCTTCTGGATGATCCGTCCACCTAGTAGAGGACATCTCGGTTACTTCCGGGTTTGGGCAGTTAGGAATAAAGCTGCCATCAACACCCCTGTGCAGGTTTTTGTGCGGACATAAGTTGCTGGCTCCTTTGGGGCAACTAGCCTTTGCACTGAATACATCGTAGGAATATTCAGTGCCGCTGCCTGGGCAGCACTCGCCTTTGGAACAGCCGTGGAGTGCTCGGAGCTGCTGGCACTCTGTAACTGATTTCAAGAGCATCTTATCCCTGGCTTTTAGGCTGTTTCCAGATTTTTGCTGGAACAATGAATGCCTCTAGGAACATACTCTTATGTAAATATTGTCCCACTGTGCATGCCCCCATAGGATACATTTCTAGCAGCAAGAACACAGGCCAAGGGAATTCATTTACTATTTATTGAGTACCTACTGTGTGCTTGGCATGGTTTTAAGGGGCTCGGGACCCAGGGAGGAAGGGGACAGATAAAAGTTCTTGTCTTCACCAAGCTCGCATTTTCAATGTGGCTTTTAATTTTTTGTTAGATGTTGGCACATCATCTTCTGGAAAGATCCACTCAAATGGACCCAATCACCACAAGTGTTTAATTGTGAGTAATTGTTTGTGTGTGTGATGGGCCTGTGAGAGGGTCCTGGTGTCCCCTGTCCTCCTGGGCTGATGGAGATGGAGGTGGGGGGCTTCTAGTCCCGGTCCCTCGAGGGGCAGGAGTAGCCAATAAGCAAACACGTCAATCACTCAATCAGTCGAATCAGGTTAATAAAGCTGCCAGATGGAGAGATGGCTTCGGAAATCCATGCGCCCGGCCAGGTCCGACAGGGGAAGTGTTCCAGGACAGCTGACACCCAGCAGGGCTGGTGCTTGAAAGGGGTGGGAGGCACACCCCGGGGTGGGGGGACCTCTTGTCTGGGCCTCAGTTTCCCCATCCATCAAGGGGGTTTCCACGCCACCCTTGGCACAGTGTGCCGGCACCTACAGTCCAGGCCGCTGTTCTTATCTACGGGTGTCGTACTCTCGTCCGGTCGTCCTGTCCTGGGCTCTGGGGACTGAGGACCGAGCCATGCTTTGGACGCGGGCCCCTGCCCTCAGACAGCGCCCAGGGGAGGGGAACATTTATGGAATGAATGCATCTCAGCATGTTGTCCCGAGTGGGGCCCCTGAGGCTCGTGAGAGGATAAGCAGGTCAGCAGTGAAGAGGTACGGACCCGTGTCCCTGCGGCAGGAGCATCAGGAGAGAAGGCAGGGAGGCCATGCAGGGGCAGAGCGGTCTCGGGAAGCTGGGAGCTGAGCTTGCAGGAGTGAGGAAGGCAGGAGGGGTGTAGGCTCAGACACGCAGCCTCACGCACTCACGCATGTGCACCAACAAGGCACGTGATCCCAAGCACACGCACACCTATGTAACCTGTAACCACTCACACACGGGCACGCACAGTTCTCACACACACGCGCAGAGGCATGCACTCACACATGCATCCTCCCACACACTCCTGCACATCATCCACACACTCACAGGCACACACACAGATACACGCATGCATGCACCCACACCACACACACGTACCAACTCACCCTCGCACACCCATGCACGCACACTAAGAATACACGGTCAGGTGCACAGACCAACCTCTGCCCCCTCCCTCTCCCCGCCCCCTCACACAGTGCACACACATACACACACTCACACCCGTTCCGTTCACACGCTCAAATGCACCCACATTTGCACACTCACGCACACGCATTCAGGACTGCCTCAGAACCACTCACATGTCACAAACCCAAGAAGCCATTGTCAAAATTGCTCAGCCTGTGATAAAATCCAGCTTTTTCATCTTGCACACGAATTGGTCAGCCTCTCCCTCCCCCACCCCACTCAATAACCAGGTTAAAATAAAAATTGAATTCCAGCATCTGCTTTCAAAAATAACCCCACACACTCCACCGGTCAATGCAAGCTTCCTCAGCTGCTAAGAATTAGAAACGAAAAGGCTAGGGAAGGAGACTGGGTGCAGTATGATGCGAAAAATAAAATAAAATAAATGCAAAACCCGGGGAGGCTGGCGGCTTTGTAAAGCGAGTCTGTACTGTGCACAGAAGCCAGGGAGGAGGCCTGAGCAGAATGACTGCAGCTGATTTTAGGTGGGTGAGCCTGTGGCCAATGGTTGTGTCCTCTTCTGTTCCTTTTAAAGTGGTTATAGAACTGAATTTAGAGTTTCTACCTCTGCAAAACCATGCTGATCTGTGGATGTGTGTGTGTGTGGGGATTAATTGAGATCATTTAAATAAATCTCTCAGCACTGGACTTGGTACAGGATGCATATTAAAACTATTATGTACATTCAATTTTTTTAACAAATCACATATTTGCATCAAATAATTCATTCCTGTTTCTCACCCTCAAAGAAATATTTTTTGCCCCATGCCAAGAACCCTACCATTTTATTATAAACAGCATCTTTATTTATTTTATTTTTTTTATTTTTTTTAATTTTTATTTATTTATTTATTTATTTATGGCTGTGTTGGGTCTTCGTTTCTGTGCGAGGGCTTTCTCTAGTTGCGGCAAGTGGGGGCCACTCTTCATCGCGGTGCGCGGGCCTCTCACTATCGCGGCCTCTCTTGTTGCGGAGCACAGGCTCCAGATGCGCAGGCTCAGCAGCTGTGGCCCACGGGCCCAGTTGCTCCGCGGCATGTGGGATCCTCCCAGACCAGGGCTCGAACCCGTGTCGCCTGCATTGGCAGGCAGACTCTCAACCACTGCGCCACCAGGGAAGCCCCAGCATCTTTATTTTTATAAAAAAGCTTCCTTTGACAAAATCCAATTGTTCATTTTAATAAACCCAATTGACTGTTGGGCGCTTTGGGATTTGTTTTTAACTGAAAGGTTTAGGGCAGCACACATACCCCCACCCCCTTCAAAATAACCACTGTCTTTTCTGAAGTCTGTACCCCTGAGTCTGGACCTCCCTGAACTTCTGTGAAAGGGGGGTGCCCTTTAAACAGGAAGATCCCACAGCATCCCTGAGCCCTTAATTTCAACATTATATTATAGTTTAAATCATTGTCCTTCCTTACAGGGGCAGCCAGTGTGTAGGACCCAGTAAGCACTGGATAAATGTTTCTATCTCCTTTGCGGGGGGATGGGGGTTGGTGACTAGTGGTCACACAGATGTGGCAGAAAGAATCCAAAGCCCCTGAGCCACACTTTCTGGGTGGCAGGCCCACCTTCATCCTATGACCTGTGAATCAGGCAAGCCACTGCCCTCTTACGAGTCTTGGTTTTCCCAGCAAGGGAATGGGGCCAGCCAGCCCAGGGAGATGGCCAGGTAGGGTTGCCCCGTGCATGCTGGGGCCAGGGGAGAGCTGGGGAGGGGTCCTCGCCCCGCCTCCTCACCTCCTACCCTGGCTATTCAGTCGCCCCCACCTCAGGAAGCCGTGCGTCCCCGAGATAAGACACGGGTCAATAAACTTTTTTCCAAGACCGGCCGGGTTGCTCCATCCTCCCCAGACCCCCTTCCCGCCTGCATCTCCCTCCCCACGCCGGGAAAGGTCAGACGGGAGGCGGCATCGACCCTCGCCCGGAGCCAGGCCTTCGGCCACGCCGCGGCCGCGCTGACCAACTGACCACGCGCAGCCGGGGAGCCCCGCGCGCCGCCGGCCAATGGGAGCGCGCCGAGCTGCTGTTGCTGAGCAACGCGGGCCGGGAGGAGGGGCGGGCCGACGCGCGATGGATCCGAGGCGGCCACGATCAATCCGGCACCCGTGCGCATGCGCGGCCCGCGGCCGGGAGGGATGCTGCAGCCGGCGCCCGGTGGCCATCGATCGCCGCGGCCCGAGGCTCTTAATAAGCTCGGAAAAGGGCTTAAGGGGGGGTGGTGCCCCGCCATCCACCACCT
This sequence comes from Eubalaena glacialis, assembly GCF_028564815.1. Taxonomy (NCBI): domain Eukaryota; kingdom Metazoa; phylum Chordata; class Mammalia; order Artiodactyla; family Balaenidae; genus Eubalaena; species Eubalaena glacialis. The sequence continues at coordinate 185,219,051 of NC_083719.1, read as the reverse complement.
CCTCCCCTCCTGCGCCTTTCAATAATAATAACAACAACAGCAGCAGCAGCAGCAGCTCACGTTCATCCAGCGCTGGACCATCCACATATAATCTCCCAACATCCCAGCCAAATGGGTCAGTTGGTGCCCAGTTTCATCCCGGAGGTGCATGCAGGGGCCACCCCGGGGTAGCATCCTGTCCCCACCACCCACCGGCTGAGTGACCTGGGGCAGGTGGGCTCCGGCCTCAGGGTTCCCACCTGTACCGTGGGGTAAAGTAGTACCTGCCCGGTAGGGGTCTGCGAGGTGTCCCATTAAGCTCTTTGTTTCTCAGTTGGCATCAGCCATATTTTGTTCTCAGATGGGGACCCCGAGGCCCAGAGAGGAAAAGTCACTGGCTCGGAGACTGCACCTGTTACAGATTCAGGGCGGTCCCCACTCCTCCCCCTCGCTTGTTTCTGCCTCGGATTCATCTTTTTCACAATATTTATTGAGCATTGACAGAGAGCTAGACTTCACTAAGTGCTTTGCACGTGCAAGAGTACAGGTTCTTCAAAATCCTGTGCATTGGGCAATGTATTCCCATTTTACAGATGAGGAAACAGGAAAAATGAGGCCAGCATGCCTGGAGGATCGAGGCCCTTCCCTCCTTCTGAGATCAAGGTGTCACAGGGCCGTGCTCCCTCCTAAAGCTCTAGGGGAGGATCCTTACTGCCTCTTCCAGCTGCTTGTGGTTGTCAGCTATCCTGACATCCCTTGGCTGGTAGCCACATCACTGCAGACTCTGCCTCTGTCGTCACATGGCCATCTTCTCTCTGTGTCTCTGTGTGTCTCTCCTCTTTTCATAAGGACACCGGTCACTGGATTTAAGGGTCACCCTAATTCAGGATGACCTCATCTTAGCTAATTACAACTGCAAAGATTGTATTTCCAAATAAGTCCACATTCTGAGGTCCCGGGTGGACATGACTTCTGGAGGACATTATTTGATTCACTGGGTGGGCATGGAGGGAGGCAGATATGGTGGTGGCCTTCTGCATGGTCTCAGGACATTGTTCCATACAACTGGCTCTGGGCTAGGATCGCAGGGAAATGCTGACAGAGGCCCGAGGCTTTACCAAAATGGGCTCATGTGACCTCCGGCTGTCATGTGGTCAGTGTCTTTCACTTTATCACATGGGTATCTTTCCATGTCATTAAAATTTCTCCTCCTCCATCACCTCTAATACCCACCCAGCATTACCCCCAAGGAGGAGACATCTCTTTATCAATCCCCTTCCCTTGGGAAGCAAGGCTAGTACCAGCACATGTTCTTTTTTTTTTTAAATAAATAAATGTATTTATTTATTTATTATTTTTGGCTGCATTGGGTCTTCGTTGCTGTGTGCGGGCTCTCTCTAGTTGCGGTGAGAGGGGGGCTACTCTTCGTTGCGGTGCGCGGGCTTCTCATTACGGTGGCTTTTCTTTGTTGTGGAGCACGGGCTCTAGGCGCGCGGGCTTCAGTGGTTGTGGCACACAGGCTTCAGTGTCACTCTGCGGCAAGTGGGATCTTCCTGGACCTGGGCTCGAACCTGTGTCCCCTACACTGGCAGGCGGATTCTTAACCACTGCGCCACCAGGGAAGTCCCCCAGCACACGTTCTTTTGGCAAACAGCAAAATAGCACAGGGTAAGTGGAACAGGATGAAATCAGTTGGGGATCAGAACATGGAAAATAAAGACCTCCCCACTGCCGCATGTCTGAAACTGGATAAAAAGCATTTAAAGTTTGTTACCCCACCTCAGGGGTGGGGAGGGGAGGCAGTATCACCAAAACATAGACAGATGCCCAGAGGTGAGAATGGGCAGCCCTCATGGTATATTTTTCTTTGCAGTTGAAGTGAAATTCATATAACATAAAACTGACCATTTTAAAGTGTACAATTCAGTGGTAATTAGTACATACACAATGTTGTGCGATCATTACTATTATGTAGCTCTGAAACATTTTCATCACCCCAAAATAAAACCCTGTCCCCAATAGCCATCACCCACCCCCCCACCCCCCACCATCCACTCCTCCACCGCCCCTCCCCCAGCCCCTGGCAACCACTAATCCACTTTCTGTCTCTGAATTTCCCTATTGCGGACATTTCATATAAATGGAGTCACACACTATGTGACCCTTTGTGTCTGGTTTCTTTCTCTGAGCTTCATGATTTCAAGGTTCATCCATGTTACAGTGTGTGTCAGTGCTTTGTTCCTTTTTTTTAAGAAAATTTAAAAATTGTGGTAAAATATACATAACAAAATTTACCACTTTAACCATTTTAAGTGCATAGTTCAGTGGCATTAAGTACATTTACATTGTTGTTCAACCATCCCCACCATCTGTCTCCAGAAATCTTTTCATCTTGTAAAACTGAAACTGTCCCCATGAAACACTGACTCCCCACCCCTTCCCCCAGACCTTGGCCCCCACCATCTACTTCCTGTCTCTGTGGATCTGACTCTCTAGGGACCTCCTGTGAGCAGAATCAGACAGTATTTGTCTTTTTGTGTCTGGCTTATTTCATTGAGCATCATGTCCTCAAGGTTTATCCACGTTGTAGCGAGTGTCAGTGCTTCACTCTTATTATGGCTGAGTAGTACATAACAATTCCATTGTATGGATGGACCACATTTCGTTTATCTGTCATCCGTTGATGAACACCAAACCTTTGGGTTATGGTGAATAATGCCGCTGTGAACATGGGTGTACCTTGGTGACTTTTGACCTCATTAACTTCCATGTGGCAAGTCCTGGGGCAGCAAGCAGACCCCATATGGGGCCAAGCATCCTCCATCCAACCCCACATGGGCCTCAAGACCCCAATTGAAGGGAATATACCAGAAGGGGTCTTGGACAGAGCCCCAGGTATGGCACAGGACCCACCTGAGTTTGAATCCCAGCTGTGTGACTTTGGGCAAGACAGTTTCCTGATGTGGGCCTCAGTTTCCTCGTCTGTAAAATGGGGGCAGCGAGCTCATTTCTTTCAAAAGCACAGTACCTCTGTATGCAGAGCAAGTCTTCAGTGAACTTGCTGTTGCTGTTATGATGATGATGTTGAAATGATTGTTGAGTATCCTCACGGCTGCTAGACCCTCAGAAGCCTACACTCCCTCTCCTGCCTCTTCCTCCCCACCCCCCCGAGGCATCCCCAGCCCTTAAGCAGCATGTGAATGCTGGACTTATTTCTGATTTATTCTGGACCCCCAAAGAAATACATTTTCTTCAATTATTAATCATCGAGGTGTGAGAGATACACAGGAATGAAATTAACTGCCTGACCTTTGAGGAGAAGGACACAGGGGTGGGGAGAGGGCAGCCCCTGTTCCAGCAGAGGTCAGATGGGGGTCCTGGAGTGGGGCTGAGACTCCAGGGTGGGTGAGGGGGCACTCATGGAAGAGACCAGAAAGGGGGGGGTCCTGTGAAAGGAGTGGGGGAAGGGAAGCCCCTTCACTTGTCTCTTCTCTTTTTTTCTCTTTTCTGTCTCCCTCTTGGGAACCAGTGAGGTGGGGTCACACTGGGGGTGGGTTGGGGACTGGGTTCAAAGGCAAGAGGGAGCTGAGGGGGTAGGACCCCCCCAGGTGGGCCTCAGCTTCCCTGACTGTGGGAGGAAGGTTCTGGCTGTGTGTCCCCAAAGCCCCCACCCCAGTGTCTGCTACAAATGCCCCCCAGCACCCCCTCAATCATGGTTGGGGGACACAGAATCAGACACAGCCCAAAGGAGGCCCCGGGGCGGGGCTTGGAGGATGAGGAGGGGTTTAGTAGGTGCACTGGGTGGGGACAGAACTCCTATCAGGACAAAGTCCGGGTGGGGTGAGAGCACGAGTGACAGCAGCTGGGGCAGCTCTAGCCCCGCTGGCTGGCTGGCGTGTGGCTAGACGTGCAGCGGGGACATGTCACAGGCTGCCGTCCAGCTAAGGTGCCTGGACCAGCGTCGGGGAGCTATGGGAGGGCTTAGAGCAGGGGAGGGGCCAGTTCAGAGCTGGCCTTGAAAGGTCTCTGGGGGAGCCAGTGTGAGGTTAGGGCAGGAAGTGGTGACCAATGCGCCCTGGGGTGGGGCAGGGGAGGCCAGGCCACGCCAGGACCGAGGCCTTTCCCTTTGGAGGGAAAGTTGCTGAGCCACTTGTCACTCCAAATCCTCCAGAGGCTCTCTTTTACCTCCGGGATTAAAAGCTAAAGCTGCCACAAACACCCTGCACCCTCCTTCCAAAGACAGGTCCCAGTCGCTTGTCCTGAACGCCCCATGTGGCATCCAGCCTCCAAGTCTTTGCACATGCTGTTCCCTCTTCCTGAAACCCTTCCCCCCAGCTGAGAAGGAGAGGAGAAGCACCCCAAAGATGGGAGGAAATGCAGAAGGCATAGACAGCAAGTAAGTCAGGAATTCTCGCTGGGGTACGGGTTACCACACTCCTCTTACAGAGGCAACAACTGAGGCCCAGAGAGGTTAGAAACGCACTAAGGTCACACAACCGGGCAGTGCACGAGCCAGGTTTTCTGTCTTAATTTCATGTCACCCACAACAACCAGGGAAGGAATTGGGGGCCTGCACGTGCACCGGGGGATGCTCTCCCCAGGCCCGGGGTGGGTGGGGGCGGGCGCGTGGGGTCTCTGCGGTGGGAGACCGGTCTGCTCGCCCGGTCCCTGCCCCCAGCCCACTGCGGCGGCCGCGCCGATCAGCAGAGAGCGATCGATGGCGTATTGAGCACTTTTCAAGCTTCGGTGATTTTCGTGGATTCAGTGTAAACCACAGCCCGGGCCCCCGCTCCCATCGACCTCGGGCGGAGGCGCCCCTCCCCACGATCCGGCGCTGACAGCTCCCGCTGCCCTAGGCTCTGCACCCCAGCACCCCGCGCAGGGCTGCCCCCTCTCCTCCAGCAATCGGCCCGGAGGAGGTGGGGGCTGGAGGGCACAGACGGGGCAAGGGAAGGGGGGAGGTGCAGTGTGCACAGAGCCGGGGGGGGGGCCTGGAAGGTGGGGGGCGGGGAGGGGCCAGCTCGGTGTCAGGGGGTCCCTCGGGAAGGAGGGCGGGCTGGGAGAGCAGAGGCTGGTCTCAGGCTTCCCACCCCTGCGAGCATCTCTCCTTGTCTGGAATCCTGCTCTTCCCCTCCCAGGCCTGGCCCTGCTGCCAGCTCCAAGTCCAGTGGCTACTTCTGCTTCTTGCCACACTTTGCCGTAGACCTCCCCTTCCCCCGACCCCCGTGCGGTCCTATTCTGAGAATCGCTTGCTGCTCCTGAGCCAGCAGGAGCTTTCCTCTCACAGCACCTGCACAGGTACAGTTAATACTTGGAAAGAGAGTAACCGGTGTAGAATAGTCCCACTTAAGCACCTTTGTTCACCCACCCACGTGCCCACTCAACCACACGTTCACCAGCATGCCCATCGGAGTATTCATCCATCCACCTCCTCATCGATTCACTCAACCCACCCACCCATCTGCCTTTTCACCAAGACACTCGTGCAGTATCCACCCACCCATCCACCCAGACAGTCAACAAGCCATACATTCACCAACGTACCCATTCATGCAATGCCTCCTCCATCCTTCCATCCATCCATCAGTCCTTCTGCCTACTCACCCATTGATTTACCCACCCATCCTCTTACCCATTCATCCATCCATTTATCTGTTCTTCTAGCCACCCATCCATCCATCCACCCATTTGTCTATTCATTCCCCCACACATTACATCCCTATTCACTCATCTGCCCATCTACTCACCCACCTACCCAACCACCCACTCATTCATCCACTCATCAGTCCATCCACCCACCCATTCATCCATCCATCCATCCATCCATCCACCTAGTGATTCACGCATCTATTCCACCCACTCATTCATCCACTCATCAGTCCATCCATCCACCCATTCATCCATCCATCCATCCATCCATCCACCTAGTGATTCACGCATCTATTCCACCCATTCATCCATCCACTTATCTATCCTTCTATCCACACATCCATCCATCCATCCATCCATCCATCCATCCACCCTCCGATCCACCCATCCATCCACCTAGTGATTCACCCACCTATTCCACCCATTCATCCATCCACTTATCTATCCTTCTATCCACCCAACCATCCATCCACCCACACACCCATACACCCATTTGTCTATCCATTCTCCCACACATTACACTCCTATTCACTCACCTACCTAACCACTCACCCACCTACCCATCCACCCATCCATACATTCACCAAACCTTTCACCCATCTTGTGTGCGTTCACCAACTCACCCATCCATAAATACATCCATTTGTTTATCCCTTTATCCACCCACCCATACAGTCAACAATCCATGCATTCACCAACATACCCAGTGACCCAACCATCCACCTAGTGATTCACCCATCTATTCCACCCATTCATCCATCCACTTTATTCTTCTATCCATCCATCCACCCACCCATCCATCCATCCATCTGTCCACCAAGCCATTCACCTGCCTACCCATGCATTTACCTATTCATCCGTCCAGTCATCCCTCCATTTATCTATCCTTTTAGCCATCCACTCATCCTTCCTCCCATCATCCAATTTCTACCCAAGCACACATCCATCTGCCCATCTACCCACCCATCCATTTACACACCCATTCATTCATTAACCCTCCTACTCACCCACCCATCCAACCACCCTCCTACCCATCCACTGATTCATTCACCCTTCCATCCACCCGTCCATCCACTTACCCATCCACCCACCCTCCCACCCACCCATCTATTTATCAATTCACCCATTCATTCATCCACCACAGGCATTTTCCGTGGTCCCTTCTGGGCCATGGTGATGCTGCCCTGCGGGGATAAAGGTGAGTCTGAGCTGGCCCCCGCCCCATGAGTTCCCAGACCAAGGACACTTTGCCCTCGTGTAACAACCAGGTTCAGCCCAGACAAGGGCTGACACTCACTGCCCCCACCCCGGCTGCCCTCTCTCTTTGGACTCCACCTGCAGGATCACTCAGCAGATCTTTATTGAAACACAGCAGGGAAAAAGCTGGTGAGGCTCCACACGGAGCTTCTGTTCTAATGGGGGAGACCGGGGAAAAAAAACAGCAAAGAAGCCAAGAAATTAGAATCATTTGCTGCAAGACTGATTCCCAAGCTCTCTGTTCCTGGCTGCACTGGCAGATGGGGGCAGGTGCTTGTCTCCCTCCTCTTCTCCCAGGCCTGGGGGATGCAGAGCCAGGGTACCACGGGCCCCAGACCCAGGGTGGCCTCAGGTGAGGGGGGCAGCCGCCGGAAGCAGGGATGGGGGCCGCCATGTCACAGCAAAAGAAGGAGATGGCGGCTCTGAAATCCCCCTTCATAATTAATAAATGAAGAATATGGTTGTTAATCGATGCAGCTGTGAAGAGGGTATTGATTCCAACCTCTCGCTATTTTTTTTGTGTGTGTGTGCCGCTTAGATTTTTACACCTCATTTAGAACAAGGCTTCCCTGGGGAACTCTTAAAACCAAAAGATATTTGCAAGACTCCAGTGGGGCAGGGGGCAAAGGGGGCTGGGCTGGGAAATCTAGGGGGCAGGGGTGCTAGGAGGCAAGTAGCAGCAGGCAGGGTGGGAGAGGAAGGCAAAGAAATATTCTTCATCATCAAAGTAGCCGAATCACTGTGTCTTCCCTCGAAGCACACATTTGAATATCTGATTAAGGATCAATTACTGTGGGTATTGGGAAAGGTCATTGGGAAAATTCGCAGGAGGCCATGGGGGAAATTCGTGGGTAGAAAAATAAATCCCGTTATTATTTTTTATTACACAAACCCTGCATGTCTGTGGTGGCAAAAATGTATTAAAATGAGGGTCATCATCCCCTACAACCAAAAATATCCATCCCACCGTTCCAGAGAGAGACTTTCAAGATTTCTCCCATACAGACGTGTACATTTGTGGAAAATAATTGTACATAAATATTAAAGAAGTTTGCAAAAATGGCTTCATACATTGTCTGTGACCTGCACTAAAAGATTAGCAGCTCTTTCTGATTAAAAAAGTAATATGTCGCCAGGGTCAGAAATAATTAGAAAATATTGAAAAGAACGGAGAAAATCTAATCGTTGGTAATTTCATGCCTTAGAACTGAAACAGCAGTTCTCTCCCTTAAAAAAAAAATTCTCAGGTTTTGGCACCAAAAAAAAAAAAGTTTTTTTGTATTTTGGAATAATTTTAGACATACAGAAAAGTTGCAAAGATAAGGCAGGGAACCCCACCCCAGCCCCTACCCTCATGGAAACATCTTGTCACTGATGTGTGTGTGTTACGACCGAGAAATTAACACATTTATGTCTTATAAACTTGATCTGGATTTCACCAGGTTTTTGGTAATATTCTTTTTCTGTTCCAGAATCCCATGCAGTATTTCATATCACATTTAGACCTCTCTTACTTTGATCCATGATAGTTCAGGCTTTTTTTCATGCAGATATGCTTAGGGATACGAATACACCCATTTTTATAAACAGGGAATCAAAATGTTGTTTTTCAGTCTTTCTTCCCACTTAATGTAATATTGAGAATATTTTTAGGCCAATAGGTATCCATCTTTTCTACAATTTTTTTTTAAACATTTTAAATTTATTTATTTATATTTATTTTTGGCTGTGTTGGGTCTTAGTTTCTGTGCGAGGGCTTTCTCCAGTTGCGGCGAGCGGGGGCCACTCTTCATCGCGGTGCGCGGGCCTCTCACTGTCGCGGCCTCTCCCGTTGCGGAGCACAGGCTCCAGACGCGCAGGCTCAGCAGTTGTGGCTCACGGGCTTAGTTGCTCCGCGGCATGTGGGATCTTCCCAGACCAGGGCTCGAACCCGTGTCCCCTGCATTGGCAGGCAGACTCCCAACCACTGCGCCACCAGGGAAGCCCTTTTCTACAATTTTTGCTAACAATATTGTGCTTGCTGACATAACTGAGTTTCTTTTCTTTTCCTCTTTTTTAAGATTGAGATAAAATTCACATACCATAAAATTAAACATTTTGAAGTGTGCAATTCAATGGTTTCTAGCATATTCAGAGTCGTGCAACCAACTCCACTATCAAATTCCAGAAGAGAAACCCCATCCCCATGAGCAGTCACTCCCCCAGTCCCTGGCAACTACGAATCCACTCTGTCTGCGCATCTGCCTGTTCTGGACGTTTCCCATCAGTGGAATCACACACTGTGTGTCCTTCTGTGTCTGGTTTCTCTCACTGAGCATCGTGTTCTCAAAATCCGTCCACGTTGTAGCGAGTGTCCGTGCTTCACTCCTTTTCACAACTGAGTGATAGTCCCATGTGTGGAGGGACCACATTGTTCATCCATCATTCACGGATGGGTATTTGGGCCGTTTCTACCTTTTAGCAGTTGTGAATCATTCTGCTGAGAACACATGTGGTCACATATTTGTTTGAACACCTGTTTTCAATTCTTTGGGGTACATCCCGAGGAGTGGAATTGCTGAGTCATATGGTGATTCTATGGTTAAATTTTTAAAAATATTTATTTACTGGGGCTTCCCCTGTGGCGCAGTGGTTGAGAATCCGCCTGCCAATGCAGGGGACACGGGTTCAATCCCTGGTCCGGGAGGATCCCACATGCCGTGGAGCAACTAAGCCCATGCACCACAACTACTGAGCCTGTGCTCTAGAGCCCGTAAGCCACAACTACTGAGCCCGTGGGCCGCAACTACTGAAGCCCGCGCGCCTAGAGCCCATGCTCCACAACGAGAGAAGCCACCGCAATGAGAAACCCGCGCACCGCAACAAAGAGTAGCCCCCGCTCGCCACAACTAGAGAAAGCCTGCGTGCAGCAACGAAGACCCAACACAGCCAAAAACAAATAAACAAATTTATTTTTTAAAAAAATTTATTTACTTATTTATTTATTTTTGCTGGGTCTTAGTTGCGGCAGGCGGGCTCCTTAGTTGCGGCATGCAAACTCTTAGTTGTGGCATGCATGTTGGATCTAGCTCCCTGACCAGAGATCGAACCCGGGCCCCCTGCATTGGGAGCGTGGAGTCTTAACCACTGCACCACCAGGGAAGTCCCTATGGTTAACTTTCTGACTATCCAATTTTATTTAATTAGCCACCTCTCATTTAAGGCTTTATAATAATTTTCTCTTGTTAAGAGCGATCCTGTGATGAATATCTGTACCACATCTTCTCTGATGGTTTCACAAGTTAAAGGACAGTCATTTGAAAAGAAGGCTTCTCAGAATTGTCACCAAATCATCTCATTGAAAGGCTCTCCACATTTACTTTCACCAGAGGACCGGAGACACCCACATCTGTTCCAGTGGTGGGTATCATTATTCTTTTAAGTGTTGTTGCTCTAATATGGAGGACATAGCATCTTATTTTAATCATCTTATCTCATTTTGGTCATTTGTCACTGCTTCTGTGACTTGCTTGTGCTGATGTTTTGCCCATTTTCCATTGGGGGCACCTAAGTTTTTTCTTAAGTTGTAAGATCTCTTTACAGATTGAAGACACGAACGTTGCCATTCATGTTTTCATATTTTTCTAGGTTTGTTATCAGCTTTCTGTTTTTGTTTCTGGTGTTTTATTTTTCACATAGCCCAATTTCTCTCTTTATACTTTCTGCCTTTGGTTTCTTGCTAAGGAAGTCCTCCTCTCCCCCAAATGATATACATCTGACTATCCTCAGTTGTTCTTTGTCCTTCCGATACATCTGTGCTTTCATTACTTATGTTTAGAAATGTATTCCACCTGGGATTTATTTATCTCCATTTTACTGTCTTCCACATGCTTGTCATCAAAGAATTCAAACAATACAGAAGTGCATTCAGTAAGAATTAAACCCATCCTTATTGGCTGCCTACTGGATGCCAAGTGCTGTTCTAAGTGCTTTTCTCATCATGTACCACATTTAATCCTCAGAGGAGCCCTGCGCGGGGGTGGGTTCACCATTTGACAGATGCGGAAACGGAGGCTCGGAGCGATGAAGCTGCTCACTCAGGCTCACACGGCGGGCTCGTAGTCAACCAGGTTGCCTGCGCCGGGCTGCCTATCAGTCCATGTGTACTCCCACTCCTCGGATAACAGGTGGAGGGCACGTGTGTGGCTTCACACAAACAGGAGCCTAGGACACACATTGCTTTCACATCTTGCCTTGTTCCCTTTGTAACAGAGGCCAGGTAGCTTTGCATGTTCATACACATGTACTGCAGTGGCTCCATAATGTTCCCCGTGTGTGTGTGTGTGTGTGTGTGTGTGTGTGTGCTCGTGTGCCCTGTTGAGAGTATACGCATTCTTTTTTTTATTGAAGTATAGTAGATTTACAATACTGTGTTAATGTATTTCTGCTGTGCAGCAAAGTGATTTAGTTATACACATTCTTTTTTTTTTTTTTTTGGCTGTGCTGCACAGCTTGTGGGATCTTAGTTCCCCAACCAGGGATCGAACCCCGGGTCCTCGGCAGTGAAAGCACTGAGTCCTAACCACTGAACCACCAGGGAATTCCCTCTATACATTCTTTTTCATATTCTTTTCCATTCTGATTTATCACAGGATACTGAATATAATTCCCTGTGCTCTACAGTAGGACCTGTTGTTTATCCATTCTATATGTACTTGTTTGCATCTGCTGACCCCAGCCTCCCACTCCATCCCTCTCCCAACCCCCTCTCTCGGCAACCACAAGTCTGTTCTCCATGTCTGTGAGTCTGTTTCATGGATAAGTTTATTTGTGTCATATTTTAGATTCCACATATAATTGATATCATATGGTATTTGTCTTTGTCTGACTTACTTCACTTAGTATGATTATCTCTAGTTGTATCCATGTTGCTGCAAATGGCATTATTTCATCCTTTTTTATGGCTGAGTAATATTCCATTGTATAGGCCTTCCTTGGTGGTGCAGTGGTTAAGAATCTGCCTGCCAATCCGGGGAACACAGGTTCGATCCCTGGTCCAGGAAGATCCCACATGCCGCAGAGCAACTAAGCTGGCGAGCCACAACTACTGAAGCCCACACGCCTAGAGCCCATGCTCCACAACAAGAGAAGCCACCGCAATGAGAAGCCCGCACACTGCAACAGAGAGTAGCCCCTGCTCGCCGCAACTAGGGAAAGCCCGTGCACAGCAACGAAGACCCAACGTAGCCAAAAATAAAAAATTAAAAAAATATCCCATTGTATATATGTACCACATCTTCTTTATTCATTCATCAAACAACACTCTTTTTTTTTTATTAAATATATTTATTTTATTTTATTTATTTATTGTTTTTGGCTGTGTTGGGTCTTCGTTGCTGTGTGCGGGCTTTCTCTAGTTGTGGTGAGCGGGGGCTACTTTCTGTTGCGGTGCGTGGGCTCTAGGCGCATAGGTTCAGTAGTTGCAGCATGCGGGCTCAGTAGTTGTGGCTCACGGGCTCTAGAGCACAGGCTCAGTAGTTGTGGCACACGGGCTTAGGTGCTCCGCAGCATGTGGGATCTTCCCGGACCAGGGCTTGAACCTGTGTCCCCTGCATTGGCAGGCGGATTCCCAACCACTGCGCCACCAGGGAAGCCCAAATAACACTCTTTATTAGACTTGCCCCAATTTCTCAGTGTGCATTCTCCATGCCTCTCCTGAAGAGATGCTAATTAGTGCAGGCTGTATCAGTCATCAGGTGCCATCATGATGCTCCATAACAAACACCTACCTTACCTTGGTGGGATAGTATACCGAAATATGTAACAGTGTATCACTCGTGTGATTGGGGTTGTCACTTGCTGATCTTGTCTGGGGTTGGCTAGCTGTTGGCTGATCCAGGTGGGATAGTCTGGACAAGTGGGGTGACTCCCCTCCCTCATCCCACTCCTGGGACCTGAATGTAGCCTGGTATGGCAGACACACCCTAGTCGGCCCCCAGTGAGTCACGCCCTGCTATAGTTCCCTCCCCTTGAATGCAGCCCTTACCCATCACTTGCTTCTAACACACAGAATATGGCGAAGGCAGAAGGATTTTGCAGATGTAATGAAGGGTCCTACTCAGCTGGCTTGAGTTACTGAAAAGGGAATTCACCCTGGGTGGGCCTGACCTAATCAGGTGAGCTGGAGGAAAAGAGGACCCAGATCTTCCCTCCATCAGAAGTTTCAAGCAGCTGAGATCCTCTCCCTGGGTTGCTGACTTTGAAGAAGCAAATTGTCGTGGATCCTACAGCTGCCAGGTATTGAATTCTACCAACAACCACATGAGTTTGGAAGAGGTCCCTGAGCTGCAGAAAGGAGCATAGCCCAGGTGACAACTCAGCGGCAGCTTTGTGAGACCCGGTTACCGTGTGCCCCAAATTCTAAGCTACAGAAATTGTGAGCTTGAAAATGGGTGTTGCAACTTCCCTGGCCATCCAGTGGTTAAGACTCTGCACTTCCACTGCAGGTGGCACAGGTTCGATCCCTGGTCGGGAAACTAAGAGGCTGAATGCCGCGTGGTGTGGCCAATCAATCAATCAATCAATCAATAAAAATTTTTAAAAAATTAGAATTGATGGCGTTGTAAGCCCCTAAGTTTGGGGTCATTGTTTACACGCCAACGGGTAACATACGTCTGAGCATGGAGAAGACATCGTTAAGGTGATTTCAGGTCTCTGCTTGGGTCGCAGTTGCTAACACCCCACTGGGCCACTGCAAGTCACAGGGTTGAACCCAGGGGCGGGATATTACCCCTCCCCCATCCCTGCAAAGTTCTCACCCAAGAAGGAATGAAGATTTTGTGCCAGATTGATGCAGACATTGAGATTATTTCCAATTTTAAAAGACAAGTCAAAGAATGCTGCAGTGAATATCTTACAACTATCTCTACAGCTGTGAGAGATTTCATTTATTTATTTATTTATTTTTGACTGCACTGGTCTTCGCTGCTGTGCACAGGCCTTCTCTAGTTGCGGCGGGCGGGGGCTACTCTTCTTTGCAGTGCGCGGGCTTCTCATTGCAGTGGCCTCCCCTGCTGCAGAGCACAGGCTCTAGGTGTGCGGGCTTCAGTAGTTGTGGCACGCAGGCTCAGCAGCTGTGGCTCGTGGGCTCTAGAGCGCAGGCTCAGTAGTTGTGGCGCATGGGCCTTGTTGCTCTGCGGCATGTGGGATCCTCCCGGACCAGGGCTCGAACCCACGTCCCCTGCATTGGCAGGCGGATTCCCAACCACTGTGCCACCAGGGAAGTCCCACTGTGAGAGGTTTCAGACCCCTGCCCCCAACCCCGCCAGGAATGGGTTTCCTTTGGTGTAAAGAGAGAAATAGAAAGCCCACATCATTCTATCTGTAATGGTAACAGTTGTGCCAACAGCACTCTCCCTCGCTGAAAATGAAAAGGCACCTCAATTATACTCAAAGCTAATATATACTTTGATTAGCTTTTAGGCCAATGAGAGCATAACTTTATTTTTTTATTTTTTTATTTTAATTTTTTTCCGACTTTTTTTTTTAACTTTTTATTTACTTATTTATTTATTTTTATTTTTATTTTTGGCTATGTTGGGTCTTCGTTTCTGTGCGAGGGCTTTCTCTAGTTGCGGCAAGTGGGGGCCACTCTTCATCGTGGTGTGCGGGCCTCTCACTATCGCGGCCTCTCTTGTTGCGGAGCACAGGCTCCAGACGCGCAGGCTCAGTAATTGTGGCTCACGGGCCCAGCTGCTCCGCGGCATGTGGGATCTTCCCAGACCAGGGCTCGAACCCGTGTCCCCTGCATTGGCAGGCAGATTCTCAACCACTGCGCCACCAGGAAAGCCCTGGCAGGCAGATTCTTAACCACTGCGCCACCAGAGAAGTCCTGCCGTAACTTTCTAATTGTCGTCATTTCACAATACGTTTCAGTTTCTTGCAAAAACAAGTAGTCCCCTGCCCCCAACTACTCTGCTCTTAAAATCCTGGCAACTCACAAATGTGTATTCTGCCATATGAACTTCAGAATAATTTTATTCAGTTCTCCTTCACCCCGTGGAAAGAAATCTGATTGGAATTTTGATTGGTATTGAAATAAAATTGTATGGATGAATATGGAGGAAACCGACATTTTTACATTCTTGGGTCTTTTCCCTCAGCTGGAGCATCTCTTCCTTTATTCCATGTTAATTGTTTGTCCCTCAATAGTTTTTTATTTTTTTAAGTCCTGTGTGTGTCTGAAGTATCTGTGCTTTTTTTCCCCTAAAGCCTTTTGAGTTTTTGCTCTCTATTCTATCGTGAATGGATCCTTTTTTCCCAGTCTATGTTCTCACGGGTTGTTGCCAGTCTGTGGAAAGCTACTGTTGGTTCTGCGTATTTACACTGCAATTATCGTTAACACCTTGATGGCACTTTATAAACTCTCTTGGGGTTTCCGTAATCCAATGACACCATTCCAAAATAGCAATGAGTGATTTCGTTTCCTATTTCAGCTGTACCCTGATTTTACAGCCCCCGTGGGCATTGGTTCAAGTGTTACGGCCCCTTCCATTATTAACGAGGGCTATTTTGTTATCCTGCCTTATGGAGCTGGCTAGCACTTCCACGGTGGGGTCAACCCACCCTGGCGATGTTGACGAATTACCTTCTATAGCAGGGATTTACTGGAAGGTTTCGTGGAAAACAGAAGGGGGCATGAGCCCATCAGAAGGACCTCGCCATCCCATTCAGCCCTCACTCTTGAGGTGCAGGCTTCAGGAATTTGGGGCTACCTGGTGCAGGTTCCGGGGTTTAGAATGGACCTCATGCCCAGCTCTCTGTTCCCAAGACACATGTGGGTCCCCAGTGAAACAAGTAGAAGACGCTATTGGGAACCTCTCTCTTGGAGACTTCTGTGAAGATTTCGTGTGGTTAACAATGATGCCAATGCCGGCAGACCTGTCCATTTCTTCATCACGTTAAAGGTAGTCTCCTTTTCCCATTTTACCTAGAACCTCTGGCAAATGTTTGTGGCATCTCCTGATGAGCCCTTGGTTCATTTCCTCCAATCTATTAAGACGGTGAAGTCTATTTTTATTTGAATAGATTTTCTAACACTGACTAGCTTCTGCCATCCTGGAACCAGCTTTAATTGATGACGGTGGGGTGCTTTTCTTCCAATATCTCTGGATTCACCTGGATGAGATGAATTTTTTTTTGAATTTATTTTGTCCTTTTGCAGTTTTAATGGGTGGAGGTGGTCTGCAGATTTCTTTTTCATTTTATCTTTGGCAGGTTTAATATTGGGGTCTGCTGATATTGTTAAGATCATGGGGGCCATATGAATTTCCTGGGCAGCCGTAACAAAGTACCACAAATGGGGTGACTTAATATGACAGAAATGTATTCCCTCACTGCCTGGGGACCAGAAATCCGAGGTCAAGGTGTCGTCAGGGCTGGTTGCTTCTGGAAGTATCTGAGGGAGAGTCTGCTCCTTGTCTTACTGCAAGCTTCTGGGGGCTCTGGTAATCCTTGGCATCCCTTGGGTTTGGCAGCGTAATTCAGATCTCTGCCTTTGTCTTCACATGCACTTCTTATCAAATTGGATTTAAGGCCCATCCTACTCCAAGTATGACCTCATTTTCAACTAATTACATCTGCAAAGACCCTATTTCCAAATAAGGTGGCATTCTGAGGTTCCGAATGGACATGAACGGGGAGGGGGCACGGGGACACTAGTTACCTCATTGAGGGGTGTTTCTCATTTTCCCAGGCTTTGGGATGGTTAAATGGAATCACGTTTACTTCTCCTTTCTTTAACCTTGAAGGAACTTACCTGTGAAACCATCTCCGTCAGGCACCATCTCTTTTTTTGTTTGTTTGTTTCATATTTTTAAAAATTGAGGTGAAATCCACACAGCACAATTAGCCATTGTACAGTGTACAATTCGGTGGCATTTAGTGCATTCACTATGCCAGGCAACCATGGGCTCTCTCTCGTTTCAAAACCAGTGTAGTATGCTACTCACAGGCCAGTTCACTTTTTGCCAGCAAAGGTGTGGAGGTTTTTCCCCACACCAAGCAACTGTGAGACACCAGCTGAATGTCCTAAATTTAACTCAGTTCTTTTTTTTTTTTTTTAATAGTTGAACTTTTATTTTTATTTTTTTAAATTTTTTGACCACACCATGAGGCTTGTGGGATCTTAGTTCCCTGGCCAGGGATTGAGCCCCAGCCCTCGGCAGTGAGAGCACGGAGTCCTAACCACTGGACAACCAGGGAAGTCTCTTAACTCAGTTCTGATACCATCTACCTGAAGACAGCGGCAGATCCCACAGGTAAGGGCTCAGTCCCACAGGACTGCCCCCACTTCAGATGGCAATGGAAAAATCTGGGCTGTCACCTGTGTTATAAACCCAAGGGTCCCATGACCCCCTCCTCAGCTTCGATTAATTTCCTAGAGCGGCTTCCAGAACTCAGGAAACCAGTTTACGTACTAGATCGCCTGTTTCTGATAAAAGGATACGACTCAGGAACAGCCACATGGAAGAGATGCATAGAACAAGGTATGTCAGAAGGGCTCGGAGCTTCCATGCTCCAGGGACCATCCTCCTGGGAGCCCCCCCCGCCACATGTTCAACAACTCGGAAATTGTCCGAACCCCGTCCTTTTGGGTTTTTATGGAGGCTTCGTTGTTGCATGATTGATTAAATCATTGGCTGTTGGTGATGGTGAACTCAACCTCCAGGCCCTGCCCCCTCTCCAGAGGTCTGGGAGGTGGAGCTGAAAGTTCCCCTCCTTTAATCACTGGTTCCCTGTCCTTAGGGACAGTCCAAAAGTCACCTCATTAACATAAACTCAGGCTAGTTGAAAGGGGTTTGTTGTGACTCACACCACACCCCTCTATTTCTCTTGTCACTTAGGAAATTCCAGCATTTTACGAGCTCTGTATCAGGAACAGGGACAAAGACCAAATACATATTTATTATTATTAATTTCAATATCACAGCACCCCAGTGGAAAACCCCTACCCTCATTAGCATCACCCCCACCCCCTCCCCAGCCCCTGACAACCAGGAACCCACTCTCTGTGTCTGTGGATCTGCCTGTTCTGGACGTTTCCCATCAGTGGTATCACACACTGTGTGTCCTTCTGTGTCTGGCTTCTCTCACTGAGCATCATGTTCTCAGGGTCCGTCCACATGTTAGTGAGTGTCAGGGCTTCTCTCTTTTTCACGGCTGAGTGACGGTCCCGTGTGTGGAGGGACCACGTGGTGTTTATCTATCATCTGTTGATGGGCATTTGGGCTGTTCCAGTTTGGGCTGCTGTGAATCATGCTGCTGTAAACATTCATGAACAAGTATTTGTTTGAACATCTTTTTTCAAGTATTTTGGGTAGAGACCCATGGCTTCACCTTAGGGCAAAGCTCTCTCATGTTTTTCCTTAAGTGTTCTGCTGCTTTTGGGGTCAATTTAGATAATTTATGTTTTTCCAAGAAAATCATCCATTTCGTCCCAGTTTTCACATTCATTAGCATAGAATCCTCCATCGTTTTATCTTTGTGCATCTAAACGTCCTCGGTATTTATGGTTTCATAGCCTGTCTTTCATTCCTAATTCTCATTTGTGTTTCTTCTCTCTCTCTCTTTCTTGATTCCACCAGCAGGTTTATCTAATTTAGAGTGTTTTCCTTTCTTTCAGAGAAGCAGCCGTGGGATTTATTTATTAATTCTGCTGTGTTTCTCTTTTCTAACTTGTTAATTTTGGCTTTTATCTTTATTAATTTGTTCCTCTGCTTTCATTAGCTCTGTTTTGGGGTTGTTGTCTTCTTGAGATGCTGACTTTATTTATATTCACTGTTTTTTCCTTTAGCCATAAAAGCGTTTAAGGCAATGGATTTGTGCCTGGCCATCACCCGTAGATTTTGGGGAGAAGAGTTTCATTATCATAATTTTTCAAGTACTCTGGAATTGTTTTGATCCGAGAATTAGTTCTTTTTAAGACTTTGAAATTTATTTCTAGTTTTATTCATTGTGGTTGACAAACATCGCCAGCGTTCTTCCCACTCTTAGGAATGGATCGGGATTTCTTTGGGGCTCAGTAGGTGGCTGGCTTTTGATCCATGGGTCTTGGAAAGAATTCTGTCCTCTGTCCCAGGAGAGTTTGATGTGTCGTTTAGCTCGACCTCATTATGTAAACCATGCTGATCCTTCTCAGTCTTATTTTTCCGTGTATTCCTTTCGACAAGTACTAGGAGAGATGGGTTAAAACCTATTATGAAGCATCTGCCCATTTTTTTTTACTGTATTTCTAACACTGTTTCCTGTATGTGACAGCTTCGTGTCTTTAGTATCCTTGGGCATATTTAAGTTCCTGACAGTTGTCTTTCCATGTGTCCTGTATTCTTAAAAATTATGAACGGCCCTCCTTCCCCGGTCCGTTTGTTTATCCTGAGGTCACTTTTGTCTGATGTCAGAATCGTGGCCCCTTCTGCCTTTCTGGTCTTCATTTGCCTGGTGTAACTTCATCCCTTCTTTTGCTTTTTGAAAAAATATACATTATTTTTTAGAGCAATTTTAGGTTCACTGCAAAATGAAACAGAAAATATGAGATTCACTCTATACCCCAGCCCTACACACACACACACACACAGCCTCCCTCACCGTCAACATCCTACATGGACACATCATTATCACCCCAAGTCCTTAGACTGCATTAGGGTTCACTCTCGGGGTTGTACATTCTATGGTTTTTTTAATATATATATAAATGTATTTATTTATTTTGGGCTGCATTGGGTCTTCGTTGCTGCACACCGGCTTTCTCTAGTTGTGGTGAGCGGGGGCTACTCTTCGTTGTGGTGTGTGGGTTTCTCATTGCGGTGGCTTCTCTTGTTGCGGAGCAGGGGCTCTAGGCTGACGGGCTTCAGTAGTTGTGGCTCTCGGGCTCTAGAGCACAGGCTCAGTAGCTGTGGCGCATGGGCTTAGTTGCTCCGCGGCATGTGGGATCTTCCCGGACCAGGGCTTGAACCCGTGTCCCCTGCATTGGCAGGAGGATTCTTAACCACTGCGCCACCAGGGAAGTCCTGATTCCATGGTTTTTAATTGTTCCAACAATTACTATTTGTGGTTTCTTTGATGATAGCCATGTTGATTCTTATCCGTATTTTTAATCATCCTTAGGTGAAGGCAGATCTGAGACGACTACCATTTGCTAGAAAATAGTGTTCATGTCTTCTCACTGAGTCTCCTGACTGCTGGTCTGTCCTCCCTGTAGTAGAGGCGTGAGACCTCCCATCTCCTGCTGGTGGGGGTATAAGTTGGTCTCACCACGTAGAAGTCTGGCCATATCTCTTTATCCCATGTCCCAGCAATTCTTCTCTTGAGTGAATGCCCCAGACAGATGAGGGCTCATGTCCACAAAAACAGACTTGTTGGAGATCATTCATAGCAGATTTGTTCATGAGAGCCCCAAACTGGACATAATCCAGATGTTCATCAAACCCAAATATCCACAGTAGAAGGGATACATAAATGTGGGGTACTCATACAATGGAAGACCACGGAGCAAGGAAAAAGTGTACATGGATGCATCTCTCAGATGTGTTGTTAAGTCAAAGAAGCCAGTCACAAAAGAACACACATCCACTTCCATTTATATGAATTTCGAGAACAGGTGAAACTGATTCTTGGTGATGGAGGCCAGGGTAGTGATGACTTCCAGGGGATATAGACTGGTTGGGGGCACGACAGAGCGTTCTGGGGATGGAGACGCTGTAGCTCTTCATTGGGATGAAGGTTACATAGGTGTATCTATATGTAAATATGCATCTAGCTGTAAACAACAAAATCCTCTCTGGTGATTCTAAACCGAACATTGGCATTGCTGCCATTCAGCCCCACGATGGGGAAAGGGGGAGTAGACTGGGGGAGGGTGTCAGTAGTCGCGTTGTTTTCTCTGGATATGTTGGTGAGCTCCAGTCTTGGCTTTCTGTTCATCCCAACAACTTAAACGGTCCCTTCAGGCATGGCTGTATCCAGCTTTTGACCAGATCTAGGGAACTGCTTTGTCTCTGCATGGGGACACCTGCCTGTGTTCGGCAGAATAACAGCCCTACAAAGATGTCCCCGTCCTGGTCCTGGGACCTGTGGACTTTTCACCTCACGGGGCAGAGGGGACTTTGCAGGCGGGATTAAGTTAAGGCCCCTGAGATGGAGATGACCCTGGATTCCCCGGGGGGCCCAGCGTCATCACAAGGTCCTTATATGAGGGAGGCGGGAGGGTCAGAGGCAGAGAGAGACAGGAGATGCTGCGCTACTGGCTGTGAGGATGGAGGAGGGGCCGCGAGCCAGGGATGCGGCGCCTCTAGAAGCTGGAAAAGGCGGGAACCGATGCTCCCCTGGAGCCTCCGGAAGGACCAGCCCTGCCTGGATTTAGCCCTGTGAGGCCTCTGACCCCCAGGGCTGTGTTGTTTTTAAGCCGCTATCTTGGTGGCAATTTGTTATATCAGGAATGGGAAACTAAAACCCCCTGATTGAGGGAGGTCCCCCATGCACGGGGGAAGGAGAGTCTGGCTGTCACTGGAAGCCAAGGCAGGGAGAAGCTTTGTTAGCTGCAAACACTGAGCCCATACGCTCTCCCATCGGGCAGCCCTCAGTGGCCGTGAACTGTATCCAGGCCCACTGAGGGTTCCCTGTCAGCCCTGGACGATGCCTTCAGCTCCTCCCCAACCACTGTCACAGGGAAACAGGCTCCTGGCTGTGCCTCCACCCTGTTCCATAGGTCCAGGTGTGTCCTGGGCAGTGGGCTGGATGCAGGAGGCCAGGGGAGGGGGCGTTTGACCTTGCAGACTGGACGGGGAAGGAGGGGCCGAGTGGCTACGGGGTGGGGAGCCAGGGGCTGGGGGGGCTACAGGCCGGCTGGCGGCATCCATCTCCCAGTCCAGTCAGCGCTCCCCAGCAGATCCATGCGGGTCGATGCAAAATTAATTAGAGTAATCAACTCGGCCGCAGCACCAAGAGCACCCACACGGGTTTCGGCCACTAATTGGTGGGAGCTGACAGTGTGTCCCCTGTGTCTTCAAGGTATTAACACTCCTCTTCCCACCGTAGATTAATTACCTTTTTGCACCTTGTTTGTTGCTCCTGGACCGGCCCTTCCTGAGGAGGAGGAATGGGGGTGGTGTGAGAGGGGGCAGCGTAGCAGACTCTGGGCCCCCTCGTGTCCCCTCAAGAATGTGGAGAGAGACTGAGACCCAGAGGGCAGCAGATGGCTGCATCCAAGCCTGGAAGTGCAGCCCCCGTGAGCCACCCAGGCCTTGGAAGTGGTGACCTGGAGCCCTGTTGGGTGTGGGAATCACAGGGACAATTGTCCACATATCCGTCTATCCATCTGTTCATCCATCCATGTGTATGGTCATCCATCCATGCATCCATCTATCCATCCATCCACCACTCATATATTCATAATCCCTCTGTCCATCCTTACATCCATCCATCCATAGACCCATCCATCCATCCATTCATATATTAATAAATCACCCATCATCCATCCATGGCTCATTCATTCATTCATCCATCCATCCATCCATCCATCATCCATCCATCCATCCTTACATCCACCATCTATAATATGCTCTTCTATCCATCCATCCATCCGTCCATCTGTCCATCCATCCATTCATCTATTAATACATCACCCATCATCCATCCATAGACCCATAGATTTATCCATCATCCATCATTCACCCATCCTTCCATCTGTCCATTCCTCAATCCACCCAACCATTTGTTGACATATTGATGTGAACACTTATTTACATACCTAGTCTGCCTGCGTATTCACTTACCCATCATGGCTTCATTCATTCATTCATTCATTCATCCATCCTCCTACCACCTAGGCATTCATCCGTTCCACTGTCTACCCCCCAACTCCCTCCCCCATCCCATCAAAAGGTAACACTTAATTGATTGCTTACTGTGTGCCAGGCCTGGTTCTAAGACCTTCACCTGTTTTCTCTCATCTACCCTCCACCCGCCCTTCCATCCTTCGAGCCGTCTATCCGTCCACCTGTGTCCCCATCCATATGTCTGTCTCCCCATCTTCCAGTCAACACTTACCTGGCCCCTCAGGGCAGGGGTGACTCATAGCTGGGAAGGGACCCTCAGTCCTCTGCCAGGGGAAGGGACGAGCCTCAAAGGCTGGGAGACGGAATCTGAGTGATGGGAGTGGGGTGGGGGGAGAAAAGGGGGACATTTCAACCGGGAAAGGGTCCTCAGCCCTGGGCTGGGGAGGCGGCTCTGCTCTCAGGGGACAATGCTGCCAGCAGTGAATTTTAAATTACAAGCATGTTTACTTTATTATATGCAATGGCAAACAATATTTTCAGCCACAGCAAACAGAACAGAGCAAAAAGACTGCTACCTCAGTCCCCCTCCCCAGGGACGTGCGTTATGTGGGGTCTGGGGTCTCCTTCCAGGCACAGGCTGGGCTTGTGCAAGCATGTGTGTCATCCACCCATGTCTCTTTTGACACTCTCCGACCTCGCAATTGTCCCTGGATCACTGGTCTACGCGAGCACTTAGAGATGTGCAGAGTTCGAGGGCCAGTCGGGTTTAGTCTGGTTCTTGGCAACAGCCCACCGTATTGCAGTGAGCAAAAACCACAGTGAGGAAATTCCCAGAAGAGGAAACGCAAATAACCAATAACATGAAAAACCGGAATTCATGAATTAAAACCACAGCGTTCCGATCTGGTAGAATTCTTTTTACACAAGGAGCGGTGCGTTTGTTAAAACGCATCATACTGTAGACTAAGATCTGTGCATTTCACTGTGTGTAAATTTTACCTTGTTTTTATCCCATTTAAAAATGTTTTTGTATTGTGGTAAAATCTACATAACATAAACATTTACCATCTGCACCATTTTAAGCGCACAGCTCAGTGGCACTAAGTACATTCACACTGTCATGCAACCATCCCCACCATCCATCTCCAGAACTTTCTCATCCTCCCAAACTGAAACTCGGTCCCCGTGAAACACTGACTCCCCAGCCCCTGCCCCCTACCATCTACTTTCTGTCTCTGTGGATCCAACTCCTGTAGGGACCTCTTGTGAATGGAATCAGACAGTATTTGTCCTTCTGTGTCTGGCTTATTTCACTGAGCATCATGTCCTCAAGGTTCATCCACGTTGTAGCAGGTGCCAGAATCTCCTTCTTTTTTAAGGCTGAATCATATTCCAGTGTATGGATGGACCACATTGTGTTTATCCACCATCCATCAGTGGACACTTGGGTTGTTTCCACCTATGGCGGCTGTGAATCATGCTGCTGTGAATATTTGTGCACGTGTACTTGTTTCAACACCTCTTTCCAATTCTTTTGGGTGCATATCTAGAAGTGAAATTGCTGGATTGTATACCTCGATGTTTCAAAGGTTAAAAAATGCCAACTCCCCTGGCTGGCATGGATGATGGCAAATGTACATGCTGATACACAACTAAAGGATGTGCATTTTGTAAAGGTGCTTTGGAGGTAATTTGAGAAAGTGTATCATCAAAGCCATAATATTTGTCTCATGGTCTCTGACAAGCAACTCCCTGACGCTAGGTTGTCCTGAAGGAAACTCCATGGAGTGTCCAAGTGCCCGTATTCAGGGATGCTCACAGCTGTCCTGTCTCCAACAGAAAGAAATTGGAAATGACCTAAGTGTCCAAAAGAAGACAATTTGTTCAATAAACGATGACATATCCGTGTCCGGGTATTGAAAGTGATGACTGCTGAGTATTTATTTGGGAAAATGTTCACATTATACTATCGTAAATTGACAAGAGTGGAGTGTTTTGGATAAACCTACAGACAGAAAAGATTCCCGTGAATAGGAAAAAGAGTGAAAGGCCACACACAAATGTTTCAGAGCAGACATTGCAATAGTAGGACAGTGAACTAGTGTTCTGGGGCGCCTGAAACTAAGTAGCACAAAGTGGGTGGTTTAAAGCAACAGAATTTATTCTCTCCTAGCTCTGGAGGCCAGACGTCTGAAATCCAGGTGTCAGCGGGCTGGTTCCTTTTGAAGGTTCCACAGGAAAAACCATCCCAGGCTTCTCTCCCCAGCTTCTGGCGTTGCCGGCAATCCTTGGGTTGTGGCCACATCACTCCAATCTCCGCCTCCTTCTTCACATCACCTTATTCCTTGTGTGTTTCTCTGTCTTTTCCTTCCACCTTAAATCCAGAATGATTTCACATCTCAAGACCCTTAACTCATTACATCTGCAAAGACCCTATTTCCAGAGAAGTTTCCATTCCGAGGTTCCGGTGGACATGAATTTTGGGGGGATGCTATATTCAACCTATGACAGATGAACTGGGTAATTTTTCTTTTATTTTCTCTGCTTTTATCAGGATTTTTAAAATGTCTATAAGGTTAACAAATACTTTTGTCATGTGACTAAAGCTCACATTCTTTTAATATATGAAACTATATCACAGGGAGTTCCCTGGTGGTCTAGTGGTTAGGATTCAGCACTTTCAC
Organism: Eubalaena glacialis; assembly: GCF_028564815.1. Taxonomy (NCBI): domain Eukaryota; kingdom Metazoa; phylum Chordata; class Mammalia; order Artiodactyla; family Balaenidae; genus Eubalaena; species Eubalaena glacialis. The sequence continues at coordinate 185,193,670 of NC_083719.1, read as the reverse complement.
TGCCAAGACCCAGGTTCAATCCCTGGTCTGGAACTGAAATCCCACAAGCCACACAACGCAGCCAAAAAAAGAAAAAAACAAAAAGGAAGGGAGGGAGGGAGGGAGAGAGGGAGGGGGAGGGGGAGAGAAGGAAAGAAGGAAAGGGAAGGAAAGGAAAGAAAAACTATATCACGGATTTGATCTTCTATTTAAACAGAGCTGAGGACTGGATTGTGACTTTTCTGGGCAAATTGGGATCCAGATGAAGATCAGTTTTCTGGGATGCAGCGATGGCTGAGGTTTGTAGTGTTTTTGGTCTCTCCATTAAGTAGCCCCCAAGTATGGAACATAATTTGTTGACTTTGGGTCTACACTGTTTGCCTCTCCCCTCACTGTCACTTCTCAGCACATGCAGGTCCCTCTCCCCTTGAACTTGCAGCCTGGAAACAAGAACTTGAACTTTGTCACGTTTGTTTGTAGCCTAAGAGTCACTAGGACCTGAGTGAGTCTCTCTGCTTTGAATAAAGGTGCCTGTGTGTTCATGTTGGTATATGGTGGGCCCTGAGTTTGTGTGCCTGGAGACTTTTAGCAGGTCCTTCCCCACTTTGGTCTCCTGTGTCACATCTGACCTCCCTCTCCTACCATTTCAGGCCCGACCAGTGCTTCTGTTACTCTCTGAGCTGAGCCAGAACTCAGACATTTGGCTGAGTCCTTTTTCCATTCCAAGCCTCAGTGTTTATCTCTCTAAAAGGGGGATGGACAGCAGGACCCACCTCTGACGTGGCCACCGTGAGGAGTCTGATCTGATCTTAAGAGCAATAGGGAGCCAGCGAGTGTCTTAGCAGAAGAGTGGTACCATCAAGTTGGCATTTCAGTCCCTCCAGCTGCTGTCACCAGCAGGGTGTCGATAGGCAGGAACTGCTGGCCAGGGCACATGTGGGGCCTCCATCCACCAGTTGTGGAGAGATTGACCCCCAACTCTGCTGGCCTGCAGGCAGGCTAGGGCTTCTGAGGCAGGGAGAAAGCTCTGTCCTTCAGACCACCCCAGGAATGCATGCTGCTGGGGGGCTTCTTTATTTATTCCTGTTTCTATATAAGGATGTGTTATCCTGCTGACCTGGTGGAGTCAAAACTGACAGAGACAGACAGACAGACAGACAGGGAGGGAGGGAGACAGACAGAAACAGAGACAGTGTGAGCTGCTGCTGTGTCTCTAGGTTCTTTTCTATCCCCCACCCACTGCCCCTTCTCTCTCTGTTTCTGTCTCTCTGTCTCTGGATTCCCCCAGCCCACCGCCCCTCCCATACTGGGAGTTTATGAAATGGCTTTGGAGGGATGCTGGCCAAGTGTCCACCCAGAGGCCTGGGTGGTCTTGCCCTGTCCTGTCCAGTTGGAAAGAGAAGGTGGACACCTGGGACCACCAGCCTGGTGTCCACATGTGGGCAGCCCAGCCGGGGAGCCCTGGGAGAGCCAGCTGCCTGGCACCCTCAACCCCTTTGACTCTGGCTTCCTGAGGGTCCCTGCTGTCCTGACAGCACCACCAATGGCCCAGGGTGACCTCTCCAACACAGCCAGGCCGCCAGGCACAAAAGACAAGGCCAGAGGGTCCACCACACACACAAATGTTCACACACGTCCACACACATCTGCACAGACCACACCGACGTCCACATTGGGGCACACGCTGCCCGGACATCTACACAGGCCACTGGCGGGCACAAAGAGATACTGATGCAGAGCATCGCTCCCACACGGCTGTGTGCACAGGTGCACAGGCAGACAGGCGTATGTCCGCAGGCACACATGCACATGCGCACCCACGCCGTCCATTCCCCCATCCCAGCCCCTTGCGCCCCTCCCGCTTCGATCTGGGCTGCTCGCGGCTCCTGGAAACACCGAGAAGCCATCGATCTGCACGCTCCAGCCTTGGGAGGGATGCGCGGCCTGGCCGGGGTGGAGGCTCCCGGAGGTCCGGCCACACTCTCCCCGGGGAGCTCCTTCGGGGCCTCTGTGTGACCCCAGGCGCCCCCTGACCCCGCCCCCACCTCCGGGCGGGAGAGTGTCTAGGTCCCACAGTAGGTGCTTAATAAATGCTCCACTGTGGGGGGGGGGGAGAGTTCGGGAAGTCAGCCAGGCCCTGGGCCGTGAGAGGGGCTCCCGCAGGCTCCGGAGCAGAGCCTGCCTCCCCCTCCCCCCAGAGTCGCCCGATAAAATCACGAGGCCCAGTTACACGTGAGTTCAGCAAAATAATGACTATTTAGTGCAAGTGGGTCCCGAGTGCGGGTGCGGGTGCTCGTCCTCTCGTACTGGTGGCGCCTGTGGGGGTCCAGCCCCCATCCACATAAGCCCCGCCCCCACCCCAGAGAATGGGGAGCTAGGCTTCAAAGCCCCTGTGGTCGCCCGCAGCCCGGACAGACGTGCAGAAAGGAGGAAGTGCTAAAACTTGCACTTGCACTAGAAACGTATTTGCTGCTTCTATGAAATTCGAATCTCACCCGGCCTCCTGTGTTTTTTTCCCTCTGGCTGAGATGCTGGCTGAGAGCACTCCCCAGATCAAGATACTTTTATAGGAGGAGAAACTGAGGCTGGGAGGCTGGGAGTGGGGCATACCCCAGGTCACAGCCAGGGCAGAGGGACGCAGGATTTATTTGAACGACATGGAGACAATGGTGGGGGGGGAGGGGCAGAGAGGCCTTGAGAACCACAGCCTAAGGGGCAGGGACAGAGCTGGATAAGTGCAGCCCTGTGTGGCCCGGACCAGGCCAGAAGGAGGATTTCAATCTGGGAAATTCATGGGGAGGAGCAGTCAAGAAGGGCTGCCTGGAGGAGAAGGCATAGGAGCTGGGGATGGAAAGAAGTTGGGGTTGACCACCGGTGGGTGGGGCCTGCAGGCTTGGTCAGACCCAGCTGCACAAGCATCGCTGCCCCTTCCTTGACTCCCCCACCCTCTCCCTTAGGAAGGAGGCACCCCATGCACAGGTATTGGCTGCTGACATCCATAACTCCCTCTCCCTTCCCAGCGGCCCCTGATTTCCATCCCGAAGAAAATTACATGCCAGAGGTAGAGCCAATCAGAGGGGCTCATCCCGGGGCTGTGGGGATTAAGTCAGGGTGGTCTTGTGACTTAGGTGATCCAATCAGAGCAAACCTCAGGCCTTGAACTGCTTGGGGACAATGAAGGATGTGCCTCTCTCCCTCTCCTTCTCTCTCCTTCCTTCTTTCTCTGTCTCTCACTGAGCTCAAAGGAGGGAAGAGGCTGCTAACCATCATCTTGGGGTTCTGGTGACCAGGCTGTGCTGCTGGATCAAGCCTTACCTGCAGCTGCTACCTTTGGCCTTCAGCTCATAGGTCCATTCCACGGTTCTATTATTGGTGCCACTGAAATCCAGTTTCCTGTTTCTCATACCCACAAGCATCTGCCTGCTAAGGGAGCCCTGCTTATCTCAGGGAACTGGAGGTGTTTTCTGAAACTCACACCCACTTTGCAGACGGGAGCCCTGAGACTCCAAGGGGTTGAGAAGTCAGCCAGGGTCCCCCCTCAGAGGAAGATTCAAACACGGGGTGGGGAAAGGATGGGGAGTCGCTGGGTCTGTTCATCTGTAGCACAGACCCCACCTCGCAGATGGCAAGGGTCCAAACGGATAAGGCACGGGGTGCCAGGCGTGCAGCAGGCAGGGCCAGGGGGCTGGGACCCCGCCAGGAATGTAGACCAGGGCAGCCGCGGCAGCCCAGTGGCCAGCATAGGATTTTCCCATGGAAATCTCATGGCTTTTGTGATGGAACTTGTTCAAACTTGAACACTCTGCTGACAAAGGACATTCAACCAGGGCCTGGGTGGGGGCCCCAGGTCCACAGGGAGGTGAGGCTGACGTAGTCCCATCCTGGGCTGGGGGCTCCTGGGGGTGCTTTCTGGGGGAGATCTCAGATCCTAGTTTGGATTCTGAGAGGGAGAAAGAGAGAGAGAGAGGTACAGAGGACAGAGATTGAGAGACAGAGAGAGACAGGGACAGAGGGAGAGACAGAGAGACACTGAGAGGGATAGAGACAGAGAGAGACAGAGAAATGGAGATTAAAAGAGAGACAGAGGGGCTTTCCTGGTGGCGCAGTGGTTGAGAATCTGCCTGCCAATGCAGGGGACACGGGTTCGAGCCCTGGTCTGGGAAGATCCCACATGCCACGGAGCAACTAGGCCCGTGAGCCACAATTACTGAGCCTGCGCGTCTGGAGCCTGTGCTCCGCAACAAGAGAGGCCGCGATAGTGAGAGGCCCGCGCACCGCGATGAAGAGTGGCCCCCACTTGCCTCAATTAGAGAAAGCCCTCGCACAGAAACGAAGACCCAACACAGCCATAAATAAATAAATAAAATAAAATAAAGAGAGACAGAGACCCACAAAGACTTATTGGAGAAGCAGAGGCCAACAAGAAAGGAGAGATAAAGAGATGCAAAGACACAGAAGACAAAGAAACACAGAGACATGGAGACAGACAGATAGAGAGACCCACAAACATGAGAGCTGCAGAGCAGGGCCCGAGACCCTGATGTCTGGCCACAGAGGTGCCAGTCGTGCCTGCACATCTGACCCCAGCCCGCCTCTCCCCCCACCAGCACCTCCCAATTAGAAGAGAGAAATCCCCAGTCTGTCAACCTCGCCGGTTATTGATCTGCCTTCGTGGCTGCGGCTGGGAGCAGGTGGGGCTCCGGGGGGCAGCCTGGATGCCAGCCCCGGGCCTCCCTCCATATATCAGTATCGTTATGATTCACAGGGAGCACCCCCTAGACTTAGGGGCTCAGCCCAGACACCCCCAATACCAGTGGGCAGGTGGGCAGAGGGCCAAAGGGGATCCACCTCGTCTCTGTCCCGTAGGAAGAAAGGACCCCAAGATCCATGGTCCCCCTACCCCGAGCCACTGGGCTGCCTCTGGTGGCCATCTCAGCCTCTCTGATCACCTGAGGGGTGTCCATAGGACCCCTTCCTGCCCAGATTCCAGGGACACAGGGACCCAGGACCTCCTGCAGATAGCCTCTTTGTTCTGGAAAGGGAGAGTCTCCTCCTTCTGAGCCCTCCCCAGTGGTCTCCACGTGGCTCAGCGGATCCAAGCTCAGGCACCGCCAGATCTGACTCCCAGGTCGCATGGGGCTGGGCCAGCCCGGGTGTCCACGCCGGTCCAGTGGGGCAGCGTTCTGGCCATGTGGGATGCAACGACAGTAGCACCAGAATCCTACTGCAGCTACTGGCAAGCAAGGACCTCGGCCCAGGCTGGCTCCTGTGCCCGGTCTCCATTCCTGGGGAGCAGGGCTGAGTGGACCCAAGGAGGGTCTCAGTGGACGGAGGTGAAGAAGACCACCAACCCCTCTCAGCCCCAGAGGCTCTGAGACCGAAAGTGGGTCCCAGACCCCAACTTGGACCTGCCTACCACTTTGGAAACGGCGCATATTCGCGTTCTCAGAAACTGGCTGTTGGAGAGAGGGTGAGGGAGGATGGGACCCCTTCACAGACGAGGGCGCTGTGGCCAGACCACAGCCCACGCTCTACGCCCTGCCTCGCTTGTTCCCCGAGCCCTGGGACCCTCCGTCCACAGGCTCTAGTCTACACCGGCACGGTGCCATCAACCACACGGCTCTCTGGAATTTTCTCCTGCTTCTTAAACGTGATGCTCAGAGCAGGCAAACTCCCCGAGTCTGCGAGTGGTGGGGCCCAACCTGGGGCTTTCTTGACCTCCTGGTGATGGGTGACAGTCCCACCCGCCCCTCCCCGGCAGCCGGGTCCAGCCCATCTCTCTGGGGGCCCTGGCTCCTACCAAGCCCTGAGCGCCTCTGTGGACACCGCCCCACCCCTGTGGAAGGCAGGCGCTGCCAGCATCCAGCGGGAAGTTCATGCACTTGACACGGAGGGAGGGCGTCTAACACACGCAGGGGACAGGCCCGATCGGCCAGGAGGTGACCCAGTGACCACCGAGCTTCCGTCAACTGATACTGTGTGTGTGGCCCACACCAAGAGGATGGCCGGCCACCGGCCCAAGAAGGGGTCAGGACCAGGGCCTCCCTGGCAGGGGTAGGGTTCTCACCACCCAGGCAGCCCCGGGGTCACGGGACTCAGCTCCAAGCCGTCCAAAAGGGTTTCTTAAACAGTCTCGTCGTCCTAGCCAACTCTCCTCTTCATTAATGCGTAAAAATCATTAGGCACGGGTCCCGAGACCCCGATCGTAAACCGGCAGGTCCCTGGGGCCTGCGCCCGGTCGGCGAATGGTATCCATCCGGAGGCTCGCCCGCAGCCCCCCGCGCCCCCGCCCCGCCCGGCCCTGCGCTCCGAGCCTCTTCCCGATCGATTTTATGAAAGCAGTTAGGGGTTCGCAGTGTTTCCGCCAGCGCTTTTATGCCCCTGTTTAAAAATTCTTAATTAAGCAGGTTTTTTCTGTTTACACTTGAACTAATTACACTTTTAAAACCAACAATAAAACATTAGGCCCAGGCTATTAAGGGCTTCGGCGGAGGCCTGCGATGCGGCCCATCCGAGCAATTCAGGAACTGGGTCCTTCCGCGGCAGATAGGGGTGCCCGGTGGCAGGCGGGTGCCCGGCTTCGCTCAAGAGGGTCCCTGAGTCTTATCCGCCTTCCTGGAGGGTGGGGTGGGGGACAGCAGGCAGCCGCCCGGGCCTGGCTTCCGCCCGCCCCCGCGGTTGATGGAGCTATTGATCGCCCGGCCCTCCCCATGGCCCATCCTTCCGGGCATCCTCGGAGCACCAGGGTCTGTGCCAGGCAGGGCCCAGGGAGCACGGGAGGCCGCAGGGGCCCAGGCGGGGTGCTCGGGGCCGGGCCAGCGGGGGCTGTCGGGGCCAGCTCAGCACCCGAGCTGGGGGCCTGTACAGGGCACCATCGGGGCCAATGGGCATTTTCTGTAGGACCAGGGGTCCCTGTTCTGTGTGGGATGAAGCCCCCATGCCTCTGGCCATCATCTGAAGCTCTGCCCGAGCTGCACCCAGCCCCCCGGGCCAGCCTTGCCCCCCACCGCGTGGGCACCTCTCCCCGGGTCACTTGTAGTGATTCCACATACTCCAGACAAGCCCTAGACAGTGGCTCACGGGCTTCCTCGTAGGGGAAACTTTCTGGACTCTGCAGCTCCCCCTGGACCAGCCGGGTGGCCACCAGGAAAGCTTCCATACCTGATGTCTGCCTTGCCTGCAGTGCAGTTCCAGACCCTCGGGGTTTCCGGCTGTGGGACCTTCTTCTGTCCCCACGAGTCACCAGGTGACCTCCAGCAACACAGAGGCCACTCTGAAGATAGCCAGCAGGGCCCTGGGGGCCCACTGGGGGCCTTGGCCCAAGCCCACCAGGCCCCGTGGAAGGTTCCAGGCCCACGGGCCACTGCAGTCCTCTCCTGAGAGCCCCTCTCCATTGCCCCAGGCCCCCGACTTGGCCAGTTTCACTGGCCTCAGGGCCCTTCTGTGTCCCCATCAGTGATGGCCCTGCAAGCCACCCATCTCCCAGCTAGAGACGCTGTCCACTGGCCCTCATCCGACCCCCACAGTCAGTCCTTCCAACAATCTCCATCCTGCGTTCTGAGTCTCCCTGGAAGGGGCTGCCTCTGCAGCCTCCCCATGGCCTCGACTCCTCCTGGGCCTCCACCTCTGCTCTCACTCCTTTGGACCAGGCTGCAAAGGGCCAGAGAGTAAATAAGTTCAGCTTTCTGGGCCGGACGGTCTTTGTGAGGACAGCTCAGCTCTGCCCTTGTAGTGAAAGCACCGTAGGTGATGTAGAAGTGAGTGGGCGTAGCTGTGTGTGAATAAAACTTTATTGATAAAAACAGGCCAAGGGCCACATTTGGCCCTCAGGCCATAGTTTGCTAACTCTTGATCTAGACCATCCCCAACACTGACTTCAGGGGGCTCTTTCTCACGCTCAGACCTGGTGCATACCTCCCCTGAGCTAAATCTTTTCTCTGCCTCTTCATTGGTGGGGGACAAAGGTCCCACTCTCCTGGCTTGGTTTGGAAGGCTCTTCAGGGCTTTGGCCTAGCCTGCCATCACTGCTGCCTTTTACAGCCATGCTTTCTCTCTCACTGATGTTGTTTCCTCTGTCATCCACCTTTATCACCAGGCAAACTCCTACTCATCCCTCAAAGCCCCAGCTCCAATGCCCCCTCCTCTGCGAATCCTCACCTGGGTCCCAAGCATGGCTTTTGACCATACCTTCTCCCCTGCTCCACCCCCACCCCAGCCTTGCCACCTGGGCTTAAAAATATCTGTGTCCAGCCCTGTCTCCTCCCAATCCCAGGGATTCTTCCAAACCATGTCTTGGCCATGGGCGTACTTTACCCAAGCCAGCCAATTGTGTAGTATCTCCTCCCCCTGGTTGTGCTAATTGGTCTAGAAATGGGCATGTGACCCACACTGGCCAATAAAAGTCCTTCCCTGGGCCCAAGCCAGCCAATTGTGTAGCATCTCCTCCCGCTGGCTGTGCTGATTGGTCTAGAAATGAGCACGTGACCCCCGCTGGCCAATAAAAGTCCTTCCCTGGGATTTTTTCAGTCAGAGGCAGCAAGGAGGAATCCTTCCCTCCCTTGCTGAGAAAACAGAAGGCTGTGTGCTTGGCACCGTGGGGACCCTTACAGGGCAGCTGGGCTGGGAGAATGAATCGGGCCCCTCTTTTATGCAGACAACTTGAAATCAATTACCATCACCACCAACACATAGTAGGTGGTTCATAGACGTAACAAATACATAACCACAGCTCCCTTTTCCTCCCCAATCTCCTACTAATTTCCTCCACAGTTCATATCACCATCTTGTCTACTTACATTCAAAATATTCATTTATTCCTTGAGTGTCTCTCCCACTAGAATGCCTGTCTATTCACAGCTGTCTCCAGGCCCCAGGATGCAGGAACCGAGGCATAACGGGTGGGGCTTTGCTGCAAAATGAAAATGCAGGACCGTCTGTTCCGAGAGCAAGAAATGATGCGTCGTTCAAGGTGCTAAAATGCAAAGCTTTTTCCTTTCTCCCCCGGTGTGTGTCTCTCCACTTGTCATGGATTTTTAACACTTGCGATCCCGTGTCTTTCTAAGTAAAGAAAAATGAAAAGTTTGAATGATCAGCAGGAACATTACCACCTGTTCTGTGCAATTCAGGTCGTGCATGCAAACAGATACAAGATTGCGTACCTCGTATGTGCAGCATCGCCAAAAACAGTTTGGATTTTGTAGCCTGAGCCTGCATAAGTGTTTTGTTCTCATCGGAACAGATGAAACACAGCCCCAAACCTGGGTGTTTTCATTTCACTTCTGGACATGTGAACATTCTGCCGATGCTGTGGACGCCGGTGGTGCAAACAGGGCAGCAGGAACGTGGGGGCTCGCATTTCGTGCGTGGGTCCTGAGCTCACATCCTGCTCTGTGGTCCCAGTGGCTGTCACTTACCAAACACAAGGTCAGAGATCAAATGATCAAGAATCTCAAGAGGGCGGCAGCAGAGTGTTAAACCAAGTGGAGAACCCTCGGCGACTACATAGGTCGCCCGCCTGCAAAGCCAGCCCCGCTAGAGAGGCCTGGTACACAGCAGGTGCTCAATGAATGCTTGTTGCATGAGTGATGGAAGTTGGAGATCATCTAATCCCAGGGGCACAAACAGTTTCCGCAGCCTCAGAGGCTATGAATGGTGTCCCGGCTGCAAGGTAGGATCGGGATGAGGGAGGTTGACTGGGGGGGTGTCCTCTGTGATGATCTGAATAGTGTGGCCCCCAAAGACATCCATCCCTAATCCCCAGGCCCTGAGGATGTGTCACCTCATGAGGCAGAGGGGACTTTGCAGGTGGGATTAATTTGAGGTCCCTGAGATGGGGGTGATCCTGGATTCCCTGGGGGGGCCCAGTGTCATCACAAGGTCCTTATAAGAGGGAGGAGGGAGGGTCAGAGGCGGAGAGAGATGGAGATGCTGCGCTGCTGGCTGTGAGGATGGAGGACGGGGCCGCGAGCCAGGGATGCGGCGCCTCCAGAAGCTGGAAAAGGCGGGAACCGATGCTGCCCTGGAGCCTCTGGAAGGACCAGCCCTGCCCACGCGTGGATTTAGCCCCGAGACCCACGTCCGAGTTCAGAACTTGAGGACTGAGAGAGAATGAACATGTGTGGTTTAAAGCCCTAAGTTTGTGGAGTTTGTTACAGCAGCAACAGGAAACTCATACACCCCCAACCTGCATGCCCCCGCCTCCCTGCTGCGGAGGGAACCCTGTTTCATCCATCCGAACCGCTAGTCTTCTGCAAATTGATTCTTTGATAAAAGCGGTTCTGCCACTACGTGCAAAGATTTGAAGCCCCGGTCTGACCCCATCTGCCCACCAGTCAGACAGGGAAACTGAGGCGAAGGGGGGAGCGGGGGGTCTGAACGATGGTCTGGCTGAGCTGGGCTGAGCGTCCACCTCCTCAAATCTCTTGGTTTCACACCTCACTTTCTCAGGTGCACATTCAGGAGCTGTAATGGGGCAGCCTCTCTGGAAAACAGTTTGGTGGCCCCTCAAAAAGATAAACATAGAATTATCACATGACCCAGCAATTCCACTCCCATGTATACACCCAGAAGAATTGAAAGCAGGGACTCAAATAGACATTTGCACACCCATGTTCACAACAGCGTGATTCAAAACAGCCAAAAGGTGGAAGCAACCCAAATGTCCATCAACAGATGATGGATAAACACAATGTGGTCCATCTATACGGTGGAACATCACTCAGCCAGGAAAAGGAGGAAAGCCCCGACACTCGCTACCACATGGATGGACCCTGAGAACACGATGCTCGGTGAGAGAAGCCAGACACAGGACACACAATGTATGATTCCACTGATGGGAAACGTCCAGAACAGGCAAATCCACAGACAGAGAGTCGGTTCCTGGTTATCAGGGGCTGGGGAGGGGGATGGGGTGACTGCTGATGGGGACGGGCCTTCCTTTGGGGTGATGGAATGTTCTGGAACTAGAGGTGATGTTTGCTCACAGTTGTGAATGCTGAACATCGCTGAATTGTTCACTGTAAAATAGTTAGCTTTACATGAAGTCAACTTTACCTCTATTTTTAAAAATCCAGGGTTGCAACCTGAGGCTGCCGCTGCCCATGCCGATCAATCGCCGCCCTGGGGGTGGGACCGCGAGGCCACACGGTGACCCCGTAACTTCCGAGGGATCCAGGGAAGAGCCCCCTGCGGCTGCCCCACCTCACAGCCCCTCCCACGATGCCCTAGGACTCCAATTCCTCCACCTCCAAAACTTCTCATTTTTTTTCCTGTCTGCGTTTTAAAGCCATTCTGATGGATGTGAAACCTTTGATATTTGTGGCAGAAATTGGAGGCTGGGGGCTTCGACCCCTCCAACTCCCACCCGCCAGGCTCCAGCTCCTGGGAGGACTGCCTGGTTGTCAGGCAGGGGTGGGGTGGGGGGGGAGATGGGGGTTGAGGCTCCGCTCTGGGTGCAGCCAGATGAGGGGATGTTCCTCTTTTTCTCCTCAGCGCCTCCTCCCCAGCACTGGGGCTGGGGGTCTCCCTGCATCTCAGCACCCCGGCTACTGCCCACCAGCGCCCCATCTTCCCTCTGGGACACCGGGGTGACCTGGGCCAGGTAAGGGCTCAGGTGGGAGCACTTGGACAAGGATCGACATGTCGCCTCCTGGGAGGCCCTGGGTGGGACCCCAGCCGCGCACAATGAGTGGCTGGTCAGGCTGGAGCGTGCGGCACCCGTTCCCAGCCTGACATCAGGGTGGCCCCACCGCCCCAGCACTGCCAGCCACGACACCCTGGGGGTGCCCTGGGCTGACTCTGCTTCCTGGGCGAGGGGACCCAGAGATGTCCCACTGTGGAGGGCTCCTTGTGTCCAGCATGACCTTGGGCCAGGGCGGCCGGGGAGCCGTCGGGGAGGAGAGGCTGCAGGTCAGCGTGTCACCCCCTCCCCAGTGTGGGGAGGGGACAGTGGGCAGGCAGGGCCGTAGCAGCCCCCAAATCTGTGCTGAGTGGGTGTGAATTCTGGGCTAAAGGAGTTGTCAGCCCAAAGCCGCAAGTGGACCCCGGTCAAGGCAGGGCGGGGAGGCCGTCAGCTCAGAACCAGCAGGGACGTGGGGGAGGGGCCTGGACGGGAAGGATGGGGGCCCCCAGGGGACAGGCAGGAGGTGGGAGACACTGGCCTGGGTGGGGGGCTGTGGCTGGAGGGGGAAGATGGGGGGCGGCCGGGGGCAGGGGTACTGTCAGAGGCTGGTGTCTGTGGTGGTCCAAGCCCCCTGCCCGCGGCTGCCACGTCTCTTGCTCAGCCGTCTTCCTGCGGGCGGGGGGAGCATTTCTGAGAAGGAGAAGGAGTCCCTCAGGGTCTCAGGGTTTCTCAGAACTGTCTCCACCTCTTCTCAGAACTACCACCTCCAGACCCATCCCCGGGCCCCAGCCTGACGCACATCAAACTACCACCTGCGGGCTCTGGGGAGGGGGTGAGCTCCCCGTCCCTCAGGGGGTGGAAGCGGTCGGAGAGAGGGGCGGGCTCAGACAAGGGCATGCCAGTCGGTGCAGCCATTTCAGAGCTGGGAAAACTGAGGCTCAAAGACACACAGACCTACTGCAGGCTGTTCCCAGGAGTTTAGAGAGATGCCGGGGCCCCTAAGGGGAAGAGGCAGCCCCTCCCTCCTCACCCCTCCCTGCCTGCCTGCCTGCCTTCCACACGTCCAGGCTCTGGGGACACACCCAGGGCAGGGGGCCCAGCCTCCCCTGCAGGAGGTGAAGTTCTAATGAGGTGGAGCTCATTTTACGTGGGTAACCTCATCTCTGGCACCCAGTCTGCGGCTCCAAGATCAGAAGTCTTCCTCAAGGCACAAACCACCCCCATTTTACAGATGGGGAAACTGAGGCTCAGAGAGCCCAGTGGCTGGCCCAAGGCCCCCAGTGGGCCAGTGGGACTGGCTGCTCTGGTGAGTCTAGACAGGACCCCACTCAGCCGCTCCCTGACCATTTTCCAAAGTCGTCGTTTTTCTCTAACCACCAGCATCCTTCCCGCCAGGTCCAGAGAGGAAGGTCAGTTGGCCCAAGTAACAGGGGCACCTGGGAAGCCCCTCTCAGCCGCCCTGGGCAGATATGATTATTGTTGTTGTTGTTGTTATTGTTCTCCTGGCACTCAACCAGACCCAGATGGGGAATCTGAAGCCTGGAGGAGGCTCCCTGCCCTGACTCCTCAGGCTGCGGAGTTTGTGTACTGTCTCCCCATGGCAGAGCTCGTAGAGGGATCACACACAGCTGCCCCTGGCTGCAGACCCCTATTAGCAACCTCTTTTCCGTCCACAGGAAGCCCCACTGCACAGATGGGTAAACTGAGGCCAGCCAGGTGGGGGAGCCGCCCGCCTGGGTGGCTGTTTGATGCTGGGCCAGGAGCAGTTTGCTTCCAGACCTGGCCGAGCTCACAACAGCAGCCAGATGCTGCCGGCACACATGCAGGGCTGGGATTCCAGCTCAGCGGCTGGGCCTGAAATATGTTTATGAATAATAATTCCAGGCAGCCCCGAGCCATCAGGATTGAAACCTTCTGTCTGGGTTCAGGCAGCTATGAAGGTGGGGATGGGGACACATTACCACCTGTGCCTCTCCCCAGGCCGATGGAGGGGTCCTCCCTGATTTTCCAACCCCCTCCCCTTAAAATTGGACCCTAGGGACTTCCCTAGTGGTCCAGTGGTTAAGACTCCGAGCTTCCAATACAGGGGGTGCCCGTTCCATCCCTGGTCAGGGAACTAAGATCCCACATGCCTGGCAGCAAGGCCAAAAAAAAAAAAAAGAAAAAATTGAATCTGAATCTGGCCACTTCTCTCCACCTCTGTACCCTCCGTCCATGGCGCCCCTGGTTTCCTGCCTGGACCTTGATCCCCCACCTCCTCCTTCCTTTCCTCCTGCCTGGGACAACCTCCATGGGGAACCAGAAGGGATTTCCAAAAGACAATTGCATTGTTGCCTGCCCCCCACCTTCTGGAAGCCCCCCATGGCTCCCTCCCGTCTCAGTAAAATCCACATCCCCGACCACCCCACCCACTTTTCCAACCCGGGGTTTGGGGCTCTTCCACTCGCCATCCCTCACTCTGCCTGCCTCAGGGCCTTTGCACATGCAGATCCGATCTGGGTTTTCTTGTCACCTAGGCAGCTCCTTCTCCCTACTCAAAGTCCTCTCCTTGGGGAGACTTCCCTGCCCCCCACGCAGAGCCTCCAATACCCCTTAGGCTCCACCTCCCACCCCCGTCCCTCCCTCGCACCCCACTCTGCCCCACAGCCCTGGAAGCAGTCCGTGTCCAGTTCTGTCTGCCACCAGCCTCCGGGACCTCGAGACAGAGACCTCTCTGGTCTCAATTTAATCCAAATTCTTCCCGGGTGGGGGAATATTTGCTACCTGAGCCCTGCCCTCAAAGAGGGGAGACCTTGCCTGACTCACCTAGGCCCAGGCCACGCCCCATATCGACCACGCCCACATGTAAATTCAGCGCGCTGGCCACCACCCCCACGCAAGCCGCCCCTCCAGAGCTCTGCTCCTGACCAAATGCCCCATCCTGCTTCCCTCCCCACGACTCCAGAATGGTTCCAGGTTTGGGGGCTTTCGGGAGCCCCTTCATACCTCCCCCACTATCCACCCCTTCCTGGTGGCATCGATTTGCCCCCGGCCACCCCTCCCCCTCAGCCCTTCCTCCTCCAGGTCTCAGCCCAATACCCCCACCTCCAGGAAGCCCTCCCTGAATCTTTCACGGTTTTCTAATTAGACCTTCATTTGTTTGTCACTACCACAGAACAAGGTCACTTCCGATGTCCTCACTGCAGTGTTCCCAGTGCCCAGACCGGGGGTTAGTGCTTAGGAGATATTCACAGTATCTTTGTGTAAACATGCAGGAATGCGGGGTCTCAGTCCCCACCTGGAGGGCTCCTGAAGATCCCTGCCTGGCTCGTTGGCCTTGGGAGGGCAAAAGTCTGCCAGTCTGGGCTTGTCTGGAGGGGTGTCCTGGGAGCTGCCTGCACCCTTCACGTCCTAGGATCCCCCCACCCTGTTCAAGCCCACTGACTCCTGAAGACTTGGGGTGCCCTCTTCCCTGGCAGAGTTTGGGGTGCAGGGCCTCCTGGGGGATTCTCCACCCCTCCTGGCCCCTGCCCTGATACAGCAGGTGCACAATCAATGCCACAGTGACCACCCCCAAAGTCCCAGCCCTCAGAGCAGGAGGCGCCTTGGGATGTGGTTAAACTACATCCTGGAGCTCGATGCCCGGTTCACATGACCTCTTCTGCCCCCAGCTGACACATTCAGAAACGGATGCTTTGTAGCCCTTTGCCAGGATTAAATGAAGTGATACTTTGGGGCTTCCCTGGCAGTTCAGTCATTAAGACTCTGCGCTTCCACTGCACGGGGCACAGGGTTCCATCCCTCGTTGGGGAACTAAGATCCTGCATGCTGTGCAGTGCGGCCAAAAAATAAAATAATAAAATAAAACAAAATAAAAAGTTAATACTTAGCTCCAGGCTGGTCCCATGACCCCCTGGGGGATTGTTACGTTATTACCTTACTCCTTCCTCAGCAGGCTCCTTGCCAACCTCCTTGCCAATCTGAGCAATGCCCCACTTCACAGATGTGGAAACTGAGGCCCAGAGAGGGGCTGTCCCTGCCCAGACTCCTCTGGCCGCCGGGCCTGGTTGGAGAAGATAAAGCCGTGAGCCGTTATCAGCCAGAGCGACGTGACGGATGTGCTGGAGAAATCCTCGCCGCCGTCCAGCTGCCCATCGATCGGGCGCTCCAGCCTCCGTGGCCAGCCACGATTAATTTATGTGGGACTGGAGAACACTAATTAAGTCTGTTTAAGAGGAAGTTAACTTTAATGCCCTGGCCACCTGCCTCGCGCACTGTGAGAGCTGCCGGGAGTTTCCGCGGGCACCAGGGAGACCCCAGACGTGGACCAGCGGTGCCGAGTCTGGAAGGGAACCAGCACTGGCCTGCCACATACCACCCGGCCACTGAGACCCGGCCACTGAGACCCGGCTCCTGGCCCTGCGAGATTCAGCTGTTTCAGCTGTGCACAAAGGCATGGGAGGCCCTCCTGGGTCGCACAGTAGAAGCCTCAGGCTGGCCTGGGAGGCTAGCCCTGCTGTCAGGATGTGATGCAGGCAAAACCACCGCCACTGCGAGCCAACTCCAGTCTTGGTGTGCTGGCACCTCTGAACATGAGGACAAAGGCTGGTACACAGTAGGTGCTCAATTAATCCTCCATTCTCAGTGGGGCTTCTCGCTCCCACTTGCACCCAGTGTTGAGTTATACATCTGGGAGGCGCAGAAACTAACAACAATTGTAAAGCAACTATACTCCAATAAAAATTAATTTTAAAAAATAAGAAAAAAAAAAAACAAATCTGGGAGGCAGATCGGGGGCCCCAGCCCTCCCCTACTTGAGTCCCCACCCCCGTGCCCTCCTGCAAGAGCACAGAGTCCTCAACGGACCCTGGAACCTTGGCCTCAGTCTGAGCCTCCCCTTCTCGCTGCAGCCGGGCAGGATTTCTAAGGAAAGGATGCCCTTTCACACCTCTGAGCCTTTGCAAGCTCTGGTCCCTCTGCCAGGAATTCCCTTCCCTCTTCACTCAGAAAATACCCACTTTCTCATCCTTCAAGCCCTCCCCCAGGCCCCACCCTCAGCCCCTCTCTGACCCCCTGCCCCATCCCTGGATCTCTCTCTCTGACCCCACCCTGACCTCCAGGGGGTTGGAAATGTCTGTGCCCAGCTCTGTCTCCACTCCATCTGGACTCACCAGCTGGGGCTCCAGGTCACCCAGGGAACAGAGAGGTGCACCTGGGGGCACGAGTGAATGAATGAACAACTGACAAATTCTCACAACAACCCTGCAGTGAGAGATTATTGTTGTCATTGTTGTGATTCGTGCCTGCTGGGCAGGCCTGCTGCATTTGTGGAGCCTCAGTGTCCCCATCTGTAAAATGGGCACTGCAGCACTCAGAGGCTGGACCAGAACCAGGACAAGAGGCCACAGCTGGGAGGGCTGAAGACACTGCCAGCTGGCCTCCCCAGGGCCCCTTGGACGTGCCCACTGAGGGGACCAGCTGAAACTTCACACAGTCCCGGGCTGAGAGGGCCGGAGCTCAGCCTTCAGAGTGAGCAACAGGCAGAGGGGGGACTGTGGGTACCAAGGCAAGGAGGGTGTGGGCCTCGAGACCCTGGCCCCGGGGCCATGACCCTGTGGGCAGTGGGCAGTGGGGAGCCCTGGCAGGTTGTAGAGCAGGAGAGGGCCCTGGTTGGATGACTGTTAGAAATGGCTCGGGTGAGGGACCTCCTTGGTGGTCCAGTGGTTAGGACACGGCACTTTCACTGCCGAGGGCCTGGTTCGATCCCTCGTCAAACCGTGGGATCGAACAAGCCATGCGGCCAAAAAAAGAAAAGAAAAGAAAGAAATGTCTTGGGTGGGAGAGATGGAGACCAGGAGTCTGAATCCTGGCTTTGACATTTGCCTGCGTGTAACCCAGCCACACGGTGCCTCAGTGTCCCCTTCTGGACAAGGGGGACAATGATTGTGTCCATGACAGACCTGGGTCCTGCTGGCCAAAGAAGTCAGCAAGGTCTTGGGAGAAGAGGAGGGAACAAAATTGGCCCCAGGCCAGCAGGGACCTAGACATTCCTCAGGGGAGAGGCGCCCACCTCCCTCCGTAGATGCTTTGCCTCCCTGAAGGAGAATAAAGCAGCAAACCCTGAAAATCTCAGAATCCTGACATCCTGAAATGCCCAAATCTCCACATCCCAGAACTCCGAGATCCCGGAATCCCAGCGTATGGGATGAGCAGTACCACTGATGCCCTGGAGTTTGTGTCCCTTTACACCTTGCTTCCAACCCTCATTCCTGTGTCTCTGCCATCTCCATGCAGATTTCAATTAGTACCTTATTTTTAGATTTTTTTAAAATAAAAACTTATTTCATTTATTTTTACTTTGGTGTACCTATTTTTGTTCATATTTTTCTTAAATTTATTAGTAACCCACTTCAGTGGAAATTTGATGGAAAATAGCTTTCACTTATTTGAATAACAAACGGAGTAATGAAGAATTGCGGGTATAATAACATCTATGGATAGTCAGTAGTAGTGAAAATATTAAAACAATGTATAAGCATTCAAGTCGTAGCAAAGTTTAAGCTTAGATCCTCAGTAAACCACAGAAGCAGACGGAGAGTGGAATACAGCGATGTGACTAATTTAGCCTCTGTGGCGTCCATAGGCTCATTTATTAAATGAATGTTTTAAATCTATCTTGATTTAGATTTTTTTTTTTTTTAAATGGCAGAATCTGGGGACTTCCCTGGCTGTCCAGTGGTTAGGGCTCCACGCTCTCACTGCCGAGGGCCCGGGTTCGATCCCCGGTCGGGGAACTAAGATAAGCTGAACGGCACAGCCGGAAAAAAAAAAAAAAAAAAAAAAGGCAGAATCTGGAGTAAGGAGGTGGGAGAGCTTCACGATGTGTATTTTCTGTTCCTGGACCTCAGAAACTCCAGTCATGGGATCCCCAAAAGCTGAGCCCAAGACCAGGGCTGAGTGAGGGTGGTTATCCAGGAGCCCACCCAGGAAGGATTTTGAAGGACACACCCCAGAATGGTCACTGTCAAGGACAAATGACGGGCACTTATCCATCAGGTCATGGAGGGATATTGCCCCTCACCTCCACTCCCTCCAGAAGCACATAGGAGGCCTCAGTCTCGCTGGGAACAGGCAGCTGCAGCTATGCTGAAATTACAGGGGCCACGGGGCCAAGACGCCGGCCCCCAAAGTGTTTGCTGTTGGGGGGGCATTTGCTGAGTGTCATCCGCACTCTGGGACAGACAGGGTCCCTTCCCTCAGCCAGGTGAGGCTGGCAGGGAAAACAGAGGACAAACAGGTAAACAAATAAACCACCAGGACAGAGTCACGGGTGTTAGAGACGTGAAGGAGGCCCCTTGGGGTGGGGAGGGTCAGGGAGGTCAGCAGAGACAGATGAGTTTGGATTTTCTCCACAGGGCACTGGGGAGCCATAGATGGCTCTTGCACAGAGGAGGGATGTGATCTGATTTTTGTTCTTGAATGTTCCCCTGACAAGTCCAAGTCCGCCAGCAGGCAGGGAGTCTGGGAAGGCTGCACCAGGCAGAGGGCACAGCATGCATAAGGAGAAAGCCAAGCTTGAGCATTTTAGCCCGTGGCCAGCTGGCTGGGCTGGTGTTTGCTTTCCAGAAGCAAGGCAGCAGGAAGAGGGCTGGTGAGCGGTGGAGTGTCCAGAGGGGTCAGTCTGAGTTCTCACCACCCTCCCCGATCGCTCCGGGGCCTCCAGGCAGCTCACCTCCTGCTCTGGCCTCAGTCTCCCCGTCGGCCCAGGAGTGTTGGTGTAACCCTGACCTGCTGGGATGTTTCACCCGGACGTTGGCTCCTGGTGCCCTGGAGACCCCCAGACCTGGGCCTGAGCCCCTTGTCTGCAACCCTGGCCCTGCCGCCCACTGGCGTCCCCTCTCAGGCAACATCTTCATTACAGAGCCGAGTTGTTTAAATAAATGAATTAATATTGACGAACCATCAGTGACCTAATAAATGATTAGTTAAGGCACACATACATCACGCCGCGGGGACGCCGGGAGCCCTTAATTACTGCTTCGGAGGGACCTGCAGGGCCACGGCCACTGCCCTGCACCCCTTCCTGGCCCTGGGCCCCTCCCTGGTCACCCTGCTCCTCTCCGGGTCTCGGGGGCTGGGCAGGAAGGCAAACCTGGCCGGTCGCTCCATCCCTGCCCTAGCTCAGGTGTCCACGTGGCCTTGGAGCAGCCTCGAGACCCAGCCTCCCTACCTGCCCCCAACGTCCCTTCCCTCCCAGCGGCCAGGAGGCCTGGTTAAAAGCATGACTCATTCCTCATCCGCCCATCACTCTAATGCCTCCTGTGGCTCCCCAGTGCCCTCCAGAAAAAGACCCCAGACCTCACCATGGCCCACAGAACCTCCTGCATCCTGCTGTTCCCTCCGCCTGGAAGGCTGTCTCCCCTCTGGGCCCAGGCCATCCTGCTCACCTCAGCCTGCAGCCCCTCGGGGTGGATCTAGACAGATCTATGGGGTGGGAATGCTCCAAACCCAGGCCTGGAGGCAGCAAGGGGGACGGATGCCCAGCACTTGGGGCATCGGCCCTCCTCTGGCACCCTTGTCCTGCCGCTGCCTCAGTTTCCCTAGCAGGATGTGAGGGGAGGTCCCTGCAGGAGGGGGTCAGATCTGAAGGACTGCTGGGTTCATTTCTTCTCTCCCTCCACCCAGCGTCCGCTCACCACAGGCGCCTGGCCCTTCGGGGGCCTCAGGCTCAGGGACAGAGCCCAAAACAGACTCTCCCAGCCTGCGTGAAGGTGAGGGCTGAGCCAGGGGGAGGGATGGGGCCCTGCGTGTCTCCTCTCAACTGCCTGGAGACCCAGCTCTTTGGGGGTCTACAGTGGGGTAACATTGTCCAGAGAGGGCACGGGCCCTGCCAAGGCCACACAGCCCAGTGGCCTCAGACTCTGCTCTGGGAGGGGCAGGGGCGTCCATGGAGTTTCTCAAGTCTTTGCGGCCCTGAGCTCCTGGGCCAGCCTCTCCCGCCTCCCCCACAAGGCTCTTGATGGCTGGGGGCTCAGGGCTGGGGCACCCAGCAAGGCCACGGCCAGTGGCTTCTGGGAGGGGGTGAGCCAGAGCTAAGAGGTGGGGAGACATGTGACTGCAGCAGAGCCCAGAGACAGATGGAGAGAGAGGGGCGGAGAGAGACAGAGAGATAGGGAGAGACAGAGGGTCGCAGAGACAGAGAGACAGGGAGACAGAGGGACAGGGAGAGACAGAGGGGCAGGGAGAGACAGAGGGATGCAGAGAGACGGAGGGCTATGAAAGGGCACACGGCAGGCCCCTGGGGGAGCCCTGTGCTGGGGTGTGCAGGGGAGACTCTGGGAGGACATGGGTGGATCCCTCCTCCCCAGCCCTCCCGTTGCCCAGCCCCCAGGCAGCCCCTCCCACGGTCACCTCTGGGCCTTCACGGTGCATCTATTAAGCTCCTGCTGTGTGTAGGGCCCTTCTGGCTGGCTGGTCTGGGATCGCCTGTGGGCGTGCTCCCCTCCCGGGACCTCCCTCTACTCAGACCCCTCCTCCAATGGCCAGGCCCCTTCCCTGTGTGCCGTCCCTGGTGAAGCTCTCAAGGTCACACTGTGTGGTTTTGGCCCAAACCTGGCTTGTCCCCACTTTTGTCTAAACTGCCTCCCTGGCTCTGGGCCTCAGTTTCCCCACATTCAGAACCTCAGAAATACACAATCAAGCCCCTTTCCTCAGAGATCACCCGAGGGTCAGGCAGAGATGGATCTGGGTTTAGAACTCATCTTCTGGGCTCTGCAATAAAGCCCCTCCACCTCCCTGACCCTGTTTCCTCCTTTGTAGACCAGATGGGTCATACTTCCTGCCTCACAGGGCTGTTGAGGGGATGAAGGCAGTAGCTGGAGCATACAGTCTGCACTCAGTAAATGTTGGGAATGATTGGATGATAGAGGTTTGCGGGATGATGAGGCTGGGAGGGTAAGCAAGAGGCGACATCCAGCCTAAGCCTTTTGGATTTAATTTACTGCTATTACCATTACTGCTACGTACTATTGTTTAGCCAATCAACAAACGTTCACTGTCAGAGCATTTGGAACTGGGCCTCAGGGCGCCTCGGGGTGAGCGTGGGTGGACGTAGGAATCAGCTCTGGCTGTGCATCCTGCAGGTGTGCTCACGTGAGGGCCGGCAGGGTCCCGCATGCGCACACAGTAGGTGGTCAAGGAAGTCCGCATGTGCTCTGGCGTGCCCCTCCCACCCACTCCCCAACCCGCGGAGGAGTGTGAGCCAGGCGGGTCCTGCGCGCTGCCTGCGTGGCCCCGTCCACGCGCGTGGGCAGGCCTCGGGTGAGTGGAGCTTTCTCCCCAAGCTTCAGAAGTTGGTGGTGGAGGGGGCGCCCCAGCCCCACACAGGTGCGGAGGCCCGCCAGTCCTCCCCACGCTGCCCTCCCCACTCGCCACCTCCTCCGCCCACAGTGGGGGGTAAGGCTGCCTTCAGTCCTGCCCACCAAGCTCAAGCACCAACCAGAGGCCTTTGCAGGTGCAGAACGGCGTAGGGTTGGTGGAAGGGCTTGTCCCCCAAACCGGTCCCTTCCCGACCCTTTCCAAGTGACCCACCGGGGAGGGGCCCCAGGAATGAGCCGGGGGCTGCGCGTTCTGGCTCAGCCCCTCGGGCTTGCGAGAGCTCAGGCCTCGGTTTCTCCATCTGTAAAATGCGATCATGGGCTCCCCCAACCCACACCAATTGTTGCAGTGATCAGAGAGGACGCGTATAAAGGCTTCGCAGGACAGCAGGACAGCACAAGCCACAGTTATTATTGACGGTAATAATACCATTTGATTATGTTTTTCTATATAGTGACTATTGGATTCACGCTCCCCTCACATGAGGCGCTCAATATATGTGGCTGGACAACAGCACACCCCTCTATGCGGCCCAGTTTCCAAACTCACAAGATGGGAGCACCGGTTATCCACCCCTTCGTCCCTCCCGGGAGCACAGGGCCTCCCGCACCCGGGAAGCCCCCAGCGTCCGGGCCCCGAGACCAAGCCCCAGTGCCCTTCGGGGAGCCGTTTACAAGAAGCCTGCAGTCCCCGCGCGGCCCCCGCCAGGCTGCTGTTCCCAGCCCATATAATCTAATCGTGTTTCCAAGGTTGCGATCGATAACCCGAGGCCGCGCCAAAACGAGGCTCTTAAAGGGCCAGCGGCCCCGCCCGGCGGGCGGGGAGGGGGTCCCCAGCTGCCCCCCAGTACCTGCCGCAGGGTGGGAAGGCCCTGGGTAAAGAAAGGCTTTTGCGTCAGCACAGCGCGTTGCGGGCCCCCACCCCCAGGCTGTGTGGTCCTGGGCCAGCAGCCTGACCTCTCTGAGCTGGAGGTGCGTCCTCTGGAAAAGGGGGCCCGCGAGGCCCATTGCAAACTGCCTCCACATCTGCACCTCCCCGATGGGGAAAGTGAGGCTGAGGTATCTTCTGTACTCTGCTGCGCCCCCAGCCACAGTGTCCCCACTCAGCCCCCTCAAGGTCCCCCGAGGCTCCCTTGGCCCTGCCTCCCTTCCCCGCGGGCCAGGGCTACCTGTCTCAGGATCTATACAAACGCACTTAGCGATCAATGTCCTCACAGGCCGGGCTCATCGACCTGCCACCGGGCCCCCTGTGGTCCCAACCCCTCTGCACTGCTCTGCGGAGCTGTGCCCCCCACAGCTGAGGAAGGGAGAGAGCCAATTCCTCCTGGTGTGTTTGGGGACCTTCCCCTGCCCGGAAAGGGAAAAACCTAAAGGCCCCTGGGGGTAAACTCTTCAGAAGCAGTGATGGAAGAATATTCTAGAAGCAATGATGGTGGAATAGTCTAGCAGCGGTGACAGTGGAATCTTCCAGAAGTAGTGATGGGGAATATTCTAGAAGCAGTAATGCTGGCCTGCAGTAGCAGTAATGGAATATTCTAGAAGCAGTGATGGTGGAATAATCTAGAAGCGGTGACAGCGGAATCTTCCATAAGTGGTGATGGCAGCCAGCTCAGGAGCTGGAATGTGGACTTGCCTGGCGTGCTGTGGACACAGCCCTGGTTTCCAGGGCCAGCTCTGACCAGTGCCCAGCCGGGCGGCCTTGTTGTCAGCCGTAGATTGGGATGAGGACCAAGCCGTCCTCCTGGTCCTCACATGTCGTGAGTGATCGGAAGAACAGGCCTGGACCTGACTTGGAGTCAGTGTGTGCCCAGGGCTTGCTTGACCTCTGACCTTGCTGACCCTACCCCCAGAGACCCTCTCTCCCCCTCCACACCTTGCCACCCCCACCCTGGCTGAGGGACCCCTGTCCTAACTCTGCAGCATCCCCCCACCCCGCACCCCAGGCCTGACCCCACTTCCTTGTCACCATCCAGGTCCAGGGTCGGGACTGCTGGGGTGAGAGGAGATTGATGGAGCCCCTGACCCCATGGCCACCGTTGCCAAGGAGATGGCCCCTGGGGGCTGGGGGGGGGTGGCCAGGCCGGGGGTGACAGAGGGACAGAGAGAGGGGGGAGAGGGAGGTAGGGACAGAGGTAGGGGACGGACAGACAGAGGGAAGGACAGAGGCACGGAGGGAGGGGCGCACATCAGAGCCTCCTAGGCAGCATGTCAGCTCGACCAACAGCTGTGGGGTGGCCCGGGAACCGGCATTCACCCTCCCTGTAGTCCACCTTTGATGCACCACTGATGGCCTTCTGTGTGCACACTGGGCGTGGACCACCCGGGGTCAGCCTGCCTCCATGGTGGCCTCTCATCCGTTCACGCCCAGGAGACCAGGCGAGGCATCCTAGAAGAGGGGCCAATGGCACAGGGCCCCACAGGATGAATAGGAGTTTGAGGGGTGGAGAGGGAACAGTAAGGAAGAGTGGTGTGAGTGGAGAGTAAGGGGTGGGAGGCTGGGGTATCAGGCAGGCTCCATGATGGTGGCACTTCTCCTCTCCGAGGCTGGCAGACTGTGGCTGGTTTTCAGAGCTGGGCATAGATTTCCCATAATCATGGGGACTGCTGGGCATGTCCTTCAGACAGGCCTCTGAGCTGTTTCTCAGGTAGGTGCCCATGGGGTGCTGGACATGAGGGGTGACTTCACAGAGCACAGGTCATCATGGGGGAGAGGCAACAGCCGACACCGAGACCTGGGCAACAAAGGAAAGAAATGGGGTGGGGGAACTTGTGGGGGCCAGTGCTGGCCAGAGGTGACGCCAAGCGGGGGACATGCCAGCAGAGTCCTGGGGAGATCTGGGCCAAAAGCCACAGCAAAGGCCCAGATGTCAACTCGGCCAGAAGCTCCCTGTGCAGGAGCTGGGAGTATGGAGCAGGTGACATGGAGCCTGTGGCCACCGATGGGAGGAGATTGAGGGTAGGCCATAGAGAGAGCAGGGAGGGAGCGGGATGGGCGTCAGGACCTCAGGGAGGACGGGTTCACGGTGGTCAGGCAGCTGAATTGGTAGGAGAGGGTCCTGCTGGGACCAGGGTCTCCAAGGCGGGGGCCTGAGTGTGGGCTGTGGCTATGAGTGAGCACAGGTGTGTACACAGATATACACATGAGCATGCTGGAGCACATGTGCGTGTGCCCCATCACAGTGCACATGTGTGAACACACAATAAACATTCCAGAATATGTGGACACGTGTTTGCCAGGACATGCGCATCTGCGGATATGCCAGGCAGCACGTGGAGACTTACACGTGTGACCATGCCGGAGGGCAGGCAGACAGATCAAGGCACAAAGGAAACGTGGATGTCTGGGCATGGCCAGCACGTGTGCACACGCATGAACAAACGTAAACACGCCTCACGGGTGCAAACACAAATGTGCGTGCATGTGCATGGACACGCCAGGGCACACGTACACATGTGAACACAGCTGAGCACTCTATACCCAAACGAGCTGTTGCAGCCCGTGTGGGCACCCACGTCAACGTAGACAGGCCAGCGTGCAAGCATGACGAGCGCGTGAGCACAGCTGAGAGCTGCGTACACGCGAGCACAGCGTACTCACACGTGCGAGGACCCGCCCCGGCACGCGTGGACTTAACCCGCGCGAGTCGCAGCGCCACGAGCACTCAGAACCCACGGGCACAGGGCACGCTCGTGCGCAGATGGCGGCCGCTCACAGCAGGCGCCCCGCGGGTTTCTGGGCGACGGGCGCCCCCTGGTGGACAACGGCCGCGCCCCGGGCCCGGCAGCGCGTTTGTCCCGGGTAGCGCAGAGGAGGGTCCAGACCGGGAGACCCTAGCGCCACCGGGTCAGGCCGGGAGTCAGCGTGGGCGTAAAGTGGTCAGATTAGGGTGAGAATGGGACGGGAAGGTTTGGAGAGGCCAAAGGCAGGGTGGGAGGGGTCTGGACAGGGTCAGGACGGGGCAGCCGGGTCGGGCCCCCATTTCTTTTCTCACCATTGAAGACTCTCCATCCCGCCCATTGGCGCCCACGCGCCCGGGGCCGGGGAGTCTGGCCCGGCTCGGTATCCCCGCACCCGGGGGCTTCCCGGGGTCCCCCAGCGCGCGGTAGTCTCCATAGGGTGAGGGCTCCGATGCCGGAGGAAAACCGGCAGCCCCACCTCGGGACGCCACCAGGTGGCAGCACGTGCCCAAGTGCTCACCTCGGGCCTGAACCCCAGGACCCCGAGTCCCCAGGGTCCAGTCCCCAGGGTCCAGTCCCCGCCCCCGCGGCCCCTGGGAGGGGAGCGGTCTGGGAGGACCCTGTGTGAACCCGAGCACGCGGCCTCGCCGCTCTGTGCCTCGGTTTCCCAGCTTCGCGATGGGGACCTGGAGGTGACAGGGCTGGACACATGCGTGGGCGGGGTGGCTCAGAGGACCGCTGAAGAGGTGACCTTGTAGGGAAAGGAGGAGCACACGCGGCGCGGGGAGGGCGAGGACTGCATCTGCTAAGACCCCGAGGTGGGCAGGTGGGAGCTGGAAGGCGTCCTGAGCCTGGGTTGAGAGAGCCTGGGGCCAACTGTGGGGCGCACCGCACCCACCACGGGGGCTGCGGGGAGTGGGGGTGGGGGCGGGGCTTCTGGCCTGAACGCAGGAAGTGGGGATGACTGCTGGATCCAGGGTCTATGAGAGAATCCACAGGTTTTAAGGCAGTCTGATCCTAAATTCTCAACTTTCCCATTATGGGATGCTCAGGATGGAGCCACCTGCAGAAAATTCCAGAATCCCCATTCCCGCCAGGGTTGATGCCCCAATTTCAGGAGCAGAGACCCGGAGACCCCTGGGGGACATGGTCCCTGTGACCCGAGGGTCAGGGATCCTGTCCCCAGAGACCCAGCCTCCCAGGCCCAGTGAGGAATGCCCCTTCCTCACCCCTCAGCAGTTCCAGAGTTTCTGCACCTTTAAAATAATGCGGCAAAATTAGCAGCTCTGCCGGCATTAATATGCAAAAATGCAAATCAGGGGGTGATTAAGCCACAGCCCCCAGAGGATATTTCTGCCTTGATGGATTCTATTGTCAGGGAGGTGCTGGCAGAGGTGGGGGGATGTGACCTGGGTGGTAAGGGTCCTGGGGGGGAGGGTCACCCAGCTCCCTGCCCCCGCAGTGTCCTCCTTGCTGTTTGCACACCCTGGGGGGCCGGGGCGGGGGTACGGGCACAGTGGGCAGGGTCAGCCAGCTCAGCTTGCTGTGTGACCTGGGGGTGGGGACCCAAGAACTTGGCTGAGGGTGGCCCCAGGCCTCAGGGCTTTTGCACAGGCTGGGGCCCCGCACCAGGATCGCTCCTGGCCTCTGTATCCTCTCCCCGGGGCCCTCTCGGGCCACCCAGCTTGGACCCCCCCGACAGGTTCAGATGCCTATAAAGTGGCTCCTTGGTGACTGTTTCTTCCCAGGCTGGCTGTGACCCCCCCACCCCCGTGCCCTGGCCCAGAGAGGGTGCCCACAAACACTCTACAGGTGGGAGACTTGCTTGGGGTCCCCCAGCCCATGAGAGGTGTGTCCCAGGCTCCCCATCTGGGGAGGGATAGAGACCACAGTGAGGGTACAGAGGCCCGGGTGTCCTTCAGTTCATGGAGTCATGCAGGCGGGTCGAAGTGAAGGGGGGATTCTAATGCCCTGAAATGGGGCCAGCCCTGCCCCCAGCCCTGACGGAGAAGGCAGAGAGCGAGAGAGGGGAGATAGAGACAGAGACAAAGAAACAGAGACCCAGAGAGACAGAAGGGGACAGGCAGAGAGAGAGATAAAGAGAAACAGAGACCGAAAGAGAGAGAGAGAGAGACCCCGAGAGACAGTCCCCGTGCAGCCCCTCCCCGCAGAGCCCCAAGCTGGCGCAGGGCCAGCCGCCAGCTGCTGCCTTCCCCTCCCCCTCCCGCCCTCCCTCCTGCACTCCGGGTGGGGGTTGGGCCCCAGGAGCCCCAGCTGCCGCTGCCACACAAGCAAGCCCGTTAGGCGCCCCACCAGCTGCCCCAGGACCCCGCAGCCCCCTGAGCGGGAGGAAATGCCTTTGCCTGGGCGGGGGCTTCTAAGTGCCTCTCTCTGCCTGACCTCAGGCCTCTCCCTCTGAGCCTTGGTTTTGTCACCTGTGAAATGGGGACCACCGTCCTCCCCAGCCTCTCCACCCAGTGGGTGCCCACCGTGTGCCAGGCCCAGGCCTGGGGGCTGCCCTGCAGGAACTGGGGTGGGGGCACTGAGCAAGCAAATCAGACAGTCCTGGGCATTGGTGGGGTGAGGGGCGAGGTGACAAGCCAGCATAATAGGCTGGAGAGTGAGGGAGAGAGGTGTTCCCGGCCAAGGGGCCAGCCGTGCAAGGGCCCTGAGGTCAGAATGAGGCGTGGTGTCCCAGGAGCAGGGAGGAGGAAGCCAGTGTTGCTGCAGGGGCTGGAGGGATGCCAGGTCAGAGCGCACGCACTCGGTGCTTCTGCCCCCAGATTGCTCCTTCTCCGGATCCCCCCCAACTCAGGCCTGCCGGGACCCCAGCCCCGGCTGGGGGGTGTCTTTGTCCAGCCTGACACAGCCAGGCCCCAGGCGGGGAAGGAATTAGGAGCTGGTGGGTGAATTTCTCATTCTTCTCTGTGCCCATTCTGCAGACCTTATAAGTGAGGCACAGAGAAGTCACGGGCCGCCTGGGGCCAGCTCGGGGTGGGAGGAAGCCAAGGAGCAGTGAGGGGCCAGGCCCCACCCAGACAGCAGGGTGATGGGGAGGCCAAGCCAGAGAAACCAAGAGCTAGGTGATTCCTCGGGTTAGAGGTAGGACCTCCACTCTTCAGGCTCCATGCAAAGCGGGAAACTGAGACAGAGACCTTCAGAGGGGATGCTCCATCACCCCGCATTACCCAGTTCCTCTGGGCAGTGCTTGGGGCCGTCCCTGCCCTCGGGGAAGGGACCCCCCCCCCCAGCTCCGCGCTCCCCTAGCACCTGCCCGGAGACCAGGCAGCCCAGCCTCGCCCCTGGTGGGTGGCGTGCTCACCAGTCCGCTTTACCTGAGAACTCGGGCCCCGAGTAGGGAAGTACCCCACGCTGGACTCTCTCCTCAGTGCTCCCTGTACTTGGCTCAGTCTCAGGGTCGCCCTTTGTGGGGGGCCCTCCCCGGGGCACCTCCCCGGGTTTCCCCCCCAAGGACCCCGGGGCAGCTGGAAGCCTGCTCCTTCCAGGGAATGCCCAGTGAGCCTGGTCCCCGAGGGGGTCAGGGATCCCCCAAGTGGAAACCCACCCCACCCCATTCCATGGCTCTTCAGAGACCCAACTTCAGCCATGAGTTGAAAATTAAACTTTCTTTTAAGTTAAAAAATACCAGAACACACACACTCACACAGAAATACAATCCAACCTCTCAGCTCATCCCACCTCTTGAATATAAATATAAAGTAAGAACTGAAAGTTCCCCCTCCACCCCGCACCCAGAGGAACCGCGGAACCCTTGGGGCATTTCCTCCGTCTGTATTTCTTCAATACACACGTTTTTGCGTCGCAAAAACTTTACTCTCAAAATGGCACCAAGGGTCTCGAACTTGTATTTTGTCTGAACAGTCCACCTCGGATGTCCTTCTGGCTCAGGACAGGTGTGCAAACCCCCTCTGCTGTCAGGCAGGATGGTTTTCCTTGTTCAGTGACGTTGGAATTTTCTCACGCATCCCCGGTGGCCGGCAAGGGTTGTTTCTGAGTATTAGCTGCCACAAACCTTGTTCTAATGAACATCCTCATTTTTATTAGATTCCTGAGTGTTAGGGCTGGAATTGGAAGCGGAGGGAGCTCAAAGGGATTCAGAGCTTCTGTATTTTAATAAGCACCCCCCAGGGCGCCCCCACACCTACCTTCACCATTGCAGGATGTGACCAATCTTTTACTGTTTTGCCAACTATCAGGACAAAAGGTGGTTTCTTATTTGCGTATTTGTTTACACTTTTTTCAGTCATGAGTGACTAAGCTTCTTTTTCTCTGTCTCTCCGGTGGCCATTTGTGCGTCTTCATGTGTGAACGAATTGTTCCTTTCTTTGCCCAGTTTTCTGTTTGGTTGTTTTCTTATTGATTTGTAGGAACTCTTTGTATATGAAGGACACAAATCCTTATTCTGTTACCGTGTGGAAAATATTTTCTCCCCAGATGTCCCACCTCATCTAACCTCATCTGTCGGTCTGTTACAACTCAGAAGCGTATTTATGGAGTCACATTTGAAGATGTTTGTCCCTTTATAGCTCTGGCTTTTGTGCCTTTTCCACCTCCAAAGAAGGCAAGGAGGTGGGGGGAGATGGGAGGCCAGCCTTTTCAGTTTCCTCCAATCCTGGGAGCACAGGGAGCTCAGCTGAGTCAACACATCCCACCCCACACATGCTGCCTGCTGGCTGCACAGGACAAGTAGGGGCCAGGTGGAAAGATTGCAGGAGATGCTGGGCAGAAAAACTGCATCATGTTGATGGGTGACCCCATTGACTTGCCCCTTGTAAACACCCACCCGGGGACCCTGCCCTCAGATGGTCCTGAGCGTGGAGCCCTGCTGAGTTCACCACCTGGTCAGGTGGCTTTGGTCACGTGGCTGCCTTCCTCTGGGCCTCAGTATTACCACGTACAACACGGGTGCCGTATGGTCACTGCCTCACAGGGCTGAGGTGAGATTCAGTGAGATGATACCTGCAGGGAAAGTGCCACTGAGCAGTTCCTGGGGCCCGGAGATGACCCAGTCCAGCCCTGCCCAGGGTCATACAGCCAAGACTCGGGGTGGGGTGGGGGTGGGACTTGAACTCGAACCTGTTGGCAAACAGGGCCGAGGGGTTGGGAGGAGTCCTCACGCTCTGGGTCCTCCCCTGGACACCCGTCTGGCCCCAAACCTGTCCCTAGGAACCAGGAGCCCTGCTGGACCTCAGCTGCCTCACTGCCACCCTCCAGGCCTCCGCAGCCCCATGCCTCATGGTGTGACAGTGAGCAAGGAAGCTTGGGCCCCCACCCAGGGGCCCTTAATCTGGCGCGAGTGACGGGGTGACAGAAATGGCAAAAAGACGGACGAATGGTGACAGGAGTTATAAAACGGGCAGGGGGCCTGGCCTGCCCTGCGGGCTGGGGAGGCTTCCTGGAGGAGGTGGCACCCAAGCTGAGGGCCGAAGGATGAGGAGGAGAGAGCCAGGCAGAACGAGAGGAAGGGTGACCCGGGAGGAGGGCACAGCCAGGACAAAGGCCTGGAAACTCACGGGGGGCTGGTGGGGGCAGACAAGGGGTCCCAGCTCCAGACAGGGTGGCCGGGACCGGGATCGGTGCCAGGGCTCTCTAGGGCCCTCAGTGCACACCAGGGAACAGCTTTGATCCCCCAGGCCACACCCAGCCCTGGCCCCAGCTGTGCCCTCTTCCAGATCACCCTCCCTCAGCCTTTCAGGTTCAGCTCCCATGTCCCCAAGGAAACCACGTTGCCCTCCTGGCTTTCCCCAGCACCCTTGAGTAAAACCCACACCCCTTAGCGTGGCAAGGTGCTGGCAGCCAGGACGCCCCCCTGTTCCTGGAAGGCACCAGGGAACAGGTGAAGGAGCTTGGGCGGACAGGTGAACCAGGTGTAGGAGGCTGGCCTGCCTTAGGCGGGGGCCAGAGCCTTAGTTTGCCCATCTGAACAATGGGTGGTTCCCGCCGCATGAAGCTCAGGGGAGCTGTGGGGCACTGGGGAGAAGGGTGTCGCCCCAGTGTGCCCTGGGTAGCCAGGAGCACCCCCATGCCGCCGCAGGCAGAAGTCAGTGGGGCCACCCTGTGGGTGGGGACGCGGGCAGCAGAAATCAGGCTGGGCTCCCCCGTCCCCTGCCCTGCCCCCCTCGCCCCCCACCCCCACCCCAGAACTGGGCCGGACAATGCCTGGGGGCCGGTCCAGGGGGAGGCACCCTGTGTTGACACAGGCCGCCCCGGAATGTGGTGGGACAGGCCCCCAGGGCCCCTGAGTCAGGAGCTGTGGGCACCGGGCCAGGAGGAGGAAGGGCAGCCCTCGACAGGTGGCACCAGCCCCCCGGGGCGGATGGGCACAGGGCAGGGGGAGGGGGCAGGTGGGGGCCTGGGTGGGAGAGGCTCAGTGCGGTCGGGCTTGGGCCAGGGCCAGGGGCTCAGCTTGGTCTCAGGGTTTGGTCCAGGGTAGGGGCTCAGAGCAGAATTGGGGCTCAGCTTGGGGCGGCGCTCATTCATTCATTCACGCAGCCCCTCGTGGCCAAGCCCTGGCTCTGTCCCCTGGGGCCTTGGCAGGGCTGGGATGTGGGCTTCCTGTGCCCCATTAATCCCTGTCACTGGCCCTGCGACGGCCCTGCTCGGAGGAGGGGACCACTAAGGCACTGAGGTCCCGGGCCTCACACCCAGCGCCCATAGGTGGCTGCCTCCTCACCCCCACCCCAGGCGAGCCTTCTGTTATCCCTCAAACGTACCCCCAGCCCACCCAGCTCACCACCCCACGGCCAGCCCCTCTCTCCCCTAACGATCATCCCTCCTCCCCTTTGAACCTGCAGCCTCCAAATGGCACCCCTGGGACCACTTCTCTCTCCTGCTCAGATCCCCACGTGGCTCCATAGTGACCCCACCATGGAGACCCAGCGCCCCTGACCTTCGCGCCTCTTCCCTCCAATTGTCTGGGCTCCAGCCTCATGGGTTCCTGAAGTAACCTGTGCAGTGCCCCCACCCCCAGTGCTCCCTATTCTTCACCCACTGATATCATTCATCCTTATGGTCACATCCAAGTGTCGCTGCCCCAGGGAACCCACCGCAGAGAAGGACAAGTTTAGAGCCCCTCCTCATGCCCCGACAATGGGGAGGACGAGGCTGCGGCTCCAGGCACCCACCCCGCCCAGCCCTCCTGGCCCTCTGGCTCCCTAGGACAAGCTCAGGTGAAGGGATGGGGTCCCCTCCTTATGCCCACGGCTGTGAGCGCCAGGGAAGGCAGGCTTGGGTAGTGGCCAGCGGTGCTGCTTCATCGTCCACTTTATGCCCGCCACGGCCAACACCTCCTCCCTCCCCTGCATAGGGTAAGAAGCCCCCCACCCTGTATCCAGAGAGAGCCCTTGGCCCCAGACCCAAGCAGCAGGCCTTGCAGAGACCTCCCTCCCAGAAGCCAGGGAGAATGAATGAATGAATGAATGAATGAGCCCCGATTATGTCTGGGGTGGGGGTCATGGTGAGAGTAGACAAATCGGGGCCAGGCCCCTCCACGGGGGTGGCCCACCAAGCCCCCAGCTCCAGAGGCAGTGCCGCCCTCTGCTTCCCTCAGGACCATGAACCTAGGTTTGTATGTGGGGTCTGGCTTGACTGATAAGGGCCCCTCCCTTCCTCCCGGGCTTCAGAAAAGCAGGGAGGGGCTGGGTGGGGGTGGGAGAGTGTTGGGGGTGGGCTTGTTCACAGCCCAGGAGAAGGTGCCCACTCTGGAGACAAATAAGCACGATGTCAGGAGGGTGGCCCCCAAGTCCTAAGTCCAACTGCTTTCTCTCCGTGGTCAACCGTGGCCTGCACAACTACTGTCTTCTGGAAGTTTCCACCACCATCCCCATGTTCTGTCCCCAGCTGCCCCACTCACTGGTGGGAATCTGTCCTTGGCATGAGTTTGCTCAACCAGGAATGGGGTCCTCCTCCTCCTCTGGGTCCCCAACCCGGGGCAGCACACAGTAGGTTTGGCTTGGGGGGAGGGAAGGCAGCCCCAGGTGGGGAGGCAGGTCCTTGGCTCCAGCCTGCCTGCCCTGCTGGCACCCAAAGGAGAACAAAGGCCACAGTCAGGAGGGGGGGGGCGGGCCGTGGCTGGCCTCGAGGGGCCCCTGGCACCAGCTGCTGGCTGCCTGTCCCCGTGCCAGGGCCCCGTAGGGCGCACCCGGGCCTCGGGGCTGGGCAGAGCTTGTGGCCGAGTGGGGCCCCCACGGGCTGCTCCTCCTGGTGACTCAGCCCCAAGCTGGGTCTCCCCAGGGAAGACAACGGTGGCCTGTGGGTGCCGGGAGGGCCTCCTGGCAGGTGTGAGTCCCAGGGTGGACTGGGCCCCAGGGAGGAGATCTCTGAACTTCATTTTCCTCATCTGTACAATGGGTTTAATCACTCAGGCGTGAGGACCTGACAGCCAAACATATGGATGGAAAGAGCACATTTGGGACTAAAGGGGGGAGCCTTTTTTAAAAATTAATTAATTAATTAATTTATTTTTGGCTGTGCTGGGAATTTGTTGCTGCGCACGGGCTTTCTCTAATTGCGGTGAGCGGGGGCTACTCTTTGTTGCGGTGCACGGGCTCTAGGCGCGTGGGCTTCAGTAGTTGTGGCACGCAGGCTCAGTAGTTGTGGCTCTCGGGGTCTAGAGTGCAGGCTCAGTAGTTGTGGCACACGGGCTCAGTTGCTCCGCGGCATATGAGATCTTCCTGGCCCAGGGATTGAACCCGTGTCCCCTGCATTGGCAGGCAGATTCTTAACCACTGCACCACCAGGGGAGCCCTGGGGGGGAAGCCCTGGGGGGGAAGCCCTGGGGGGGAAGCCTTTGATGGCTCATCTTGCCTTGGAGGATAGGGACTGGACAGGTCACAGTCACCAATGTGCGCCAATGTCCAGCACCAAGCCTGGCACACCATCGGTGCTCAATATTTGCATGGCCTATGAATGGATCATTCCCCTGCTTCAGTGGGTGTGTCAACTCCAGGAACACTGGCCCCATGCGGGTTAGAACCTTAGCATCGTTGGGGGAGAGGGTGCTGGCCCGACCTGAGTGAGGCTGGGGTCCCGGAGGGGCCTCAGCCACAGCCTGGTCCTTGAGAAACCCCTCAGGCTAGGAGGAAGCCAGAGCAGACAATGGACTTGTGCGGTCATGGTTGGTCCAGGGAAAGGCTGTGGGCTGAGGCGACCCTCACTTCGGAGACCTAGGTCTTACAGTGGGGAGAGGCCGCAGGATGAAGGCACATGCCCTCAGCACCTACTCTGTGCCCATCAGTACACCCTTCCATTTTCCTGATGGGGAAACTGAGGCCCAGAGAGTGGCAAGAACTTGGCTGAGGTCACAGTGATGCTGGGAGGGATGAGGGATTTGAACCCCGACCCCAAGACCCTCAGTCCCCTCCCCAGACCTGTGGCACATGGCAGCACTCTGGCCGAGAAGGGGTCACGGTGAAGGTCAGCCCAGTTCGGATGTAGCAGGAAGAGACTTTATTAGGAGACCCCTGAGCTCCCCACCTGCCCCTGGGGTCTTCTCCACCCCCCTCCCCCCAGGACCCCCACTTTTCTTCCTTCCTTTCAGCCCTGCTCCCTGGACCGAGGGCTGCCCTGAACTGTGGGAACTCAGGGCTCCAGATGGGGTGGAAGAGCCTTCCAGGCAGAGGGCACAGCCAGGGCAACGGCCTGGAGATGAGAATGAGCGTGGCAGGTTCTGGAACAGTGAGGAGGAGGAGGGCGCTGAGGCCGGAGCCCAGTGGGCCAGGGGTACCGTGGCCTCTTTCTAGCCTGGAAGGGAGTGTAGCTTTCTCTCTGCGGACACAGGGGGCCACGAAAAATTGTGTTATTTTCATTTATACTAATTATTATTTTTTATTCTGTAGGGTCTATGGTTCCTAAAAGCTGAAGAGCCCCTGGCTGTGTGGGGGCGGCCTTGGGATCTAAGTGGACTCTCAGACCACTGAGAGTCAGAAGGCCTGGTCCGGCCTTAGTACAGCCAAACTCAGGTCCAAATCCCATTTTACAGATGAGTAAACTGAGTCTCAGGCAGGCAAAGGCAACCAGCAAGTCAGAAGCACAGAGCGGGTTACACGCGGGGCTCTCTGACCCTAAAACAGAGCTGGCATCGGTGGCCCTGCAGGTAAGATTAGTCTGATTCGTTCCCGGGGGGGTCTGGAACGCTCGTCACACCCAGCACCGGGGTCCAGCATTAGGAACTCAGATACGACCGAGCCAAAACGGCCGTGCGCGCGGCCACGCAAACCTGAGAATAAAACTGCAAGCCCCACCCCCTACCGCTTCTCGCGGTCTCTAGCTCAGAGAGTCCAGCCTCTTCCTTCGTTGGGACGCGCGAAGGGGGCGGGGTGGAGGCGGGGCCTAGTTACGAAAGGCCGAGGGCCCCGCCAATCAGGCTTTCGCACTCTCCGATTGGCCCCGGTCGCTCTGCCTTATCTTTCCATCTCACGTCCCTACCCGCTTGCGTCAGGCTGTGCACTGAGACCACGTGCGCCTCCGCGCTGGAAGATAGTCCCTGCCCTAGACCCCCGCCGTTGGCCGACGGACCCCCGGCGCGCCGGCTCCAGGCTCCGGACTCCGCGGGACCTCAGTCGCGTTCAGCGGAAGCGTGGGGGCGGGCGGCGGCGGCCGGGCGAGCGGGCAGCGGCGGAGGGATCCGCGGACGGCGGCGGGGCGGGGCGCGCGCGGGGCGGGGCCTGGCAGGGGCGGGAGGCGGGGCGCGGCGCGGGGTTGGGGGCGGAACATGTCTCCCGCCGCAGGAAGATGAGGCAGCGGCGGCGGCCGCGGGCGTAGCGGGCCGGACCGAGCCCAACGACGCGGCCGGCGGGCACCGCGGGCTCCTCGTACGCCGCCTCCGCCAGCGCCCCGGCCGCGTAGGGCCCGCGGGGCGGACACGCGGGGAGCCGGGCCACGCGCCGCCGCCCACGCGCGCCCTTCGGGGCCGCGACGCCCCTTTGTCCGGGGGGGCCGTTCATGCCGCCGCCCCCCGCGCGCTGCGGGCCGGCCCACGCCGAGCAGGTGAGCGCGCCGGGACCCTCTGCCGCTTGGTGCCCGGCGGGTCGGGCCTCCCCGCGCGGCGCCGGGACGCGGGGACCCGGGGACGTGGGGCGGGGGCGGGCCGGGCGGGGGGCGGCGCGGCCGGAGTCATTGTTCTCCAACTTTGCGCGCCGGAGGGGGCCGGCGACGTGGAGGGCGCGCTCGGGCCCGCGCGCCCCCGCCGGCCGGCACTTCGGGAAAGTTTGCGGAGCCGGGCGGGGGCGCGGGGGGCGCCGCGGGGCCGCCCAACTTCGCGGCGGGGCAGCGGCGCGGAGGCCGCGAGCGCCCCTTTCCCCGGGGGCCCGGCCGGCGGTGGAGTTTGGAGGGGAGCGAGTCAGGGAGAGGGAGCGTCCTTTTGTCTGCGGGGAAGGTGCGCCGCGCGCCTGCGGGCTCGGGCCGGGGGCCGGGCCGGGGGCCACATCTGTTCCGCGCTCCGCGGGCACGGGCGGCGGCTTCGGGGCGAGCAGCGCGGTGGCGGCGGCTGCGCCCCGAGCTTCAAAGGGTTCCCGGGCCGCGCCGCCCGCACCGACTGCGGGGGGTGGGGAGGGGATTGGTTTCCCGGGCCTCCTCCCACCCCTCCCCCCCCCAGAAGAAGACGTTCGTGCTTCTTTGCTTCCAGAGTGGCTTCACATATCTTTCGAGCCCGCAAAAGTTCTCGTGACACCCCAGAAGTGTTTCAGCTCTCCTAGAGAAGCGTGTTTAGCCTTCCCAGCTCTGCCTTAAAATCGGTTTCAGCCACCCCACAAAAAAGTGCGGTTTCGTACTCTTCAAAAAAAGTCAGTTTCACACGCTTTCCAAAAAAGAAAAAGCTTCGTGGGGGAGGGGGTGCGCTGGGGCATCCGTTTCACACCCGTCTCCAGTTGGCAAACAAAGCGGGGGTTTCTCCGCTTCTGAGGTCGGGTCTCCCTCGATCTCGGAACCCCCTTCTCCTCGCGGCCCCCGCCCGCACCTGGGGCCCGGGGAAGAGAAGCTGGAGGGGCTTCACTGTTTGACTGTGGGAGGGAGACGTTGCTCTTCTCTCTTTTCCGGATGGGGCCCGGCAGGTGGATCCCCCCCATTCTGGAATGGAGCTCCTAGGGACCATGCGGGGTGGGGGGGAACCCTGGTCTTGGGACCCCCTCCCCTCAGGGCAAGGGATGTTTTCAAAGTTGCTTAAGAATAATTCCCGGATACATCGTGACAATAAAACAATCTAGGGTGGTTTTTTTTTTTTTTCTCTAGAATTTTGTTGTTTTTTATGGGGGGGAGGAGGCTAAGTGTAGTGGGAAGCTTTGCGGGTAGGTCCCTGCGCGGGGCATCCCCCCTATTTAGTTGTGGAGCAGGAAGGGGGTTCCGCCGTCTTGTGGATTTCTTTTGCTTTGAATTTGGGGGTGACCGGGCCTTCAACGTGCTCTGACAGCTGCTGGGGTGGGGTGGTCACCAAATTTCCCTTGGGGCGGGGCCGGGTCGCCCCTCCCCCTTCTCGGGGGTGGGGCCAGTGGAAAAGCCTGCGGGTGGGTGGAAATGGGAGAGGTGTCGGGGAGAGGGGCGGGTTCTGGCCAAGCTGGGAAGGGACCATTCCACCCCGCATCCAGTTTAAAATTTGCAACTTGATTCCTTGGTGGTCGCAGAGGGAGTTTAGGGAATGTACTCTGCGTTCCCCCCCCCCATTGTTCAAACTCCCTGAAGGCTCTGGGGAGGGGTCTCTAGGGGCCCCAGTCCCTGAATTCTGGCTGCCCCACCCCCATGCCTCAGGGTCTGGAAGGGACGCAGCCTGGGAAGACCCAGACCCCGAGCAGTTAGAGGGGCTCTTAAACAGCTCTCCCCCATCTGCTCACCTCGGCCATTGTCACTCATACCTCTTTTCTTCTCCACCCCTCACCTCTCCTTGCACCCGCTGCGGGCACCCTGCAGGGCTGTTTCTAGGCCTGAGGAGCCCACCCCGGCCCCTGGCCCCTTTTCCCCCGTTGCTTCTGGAGAATGAACCAGCCACAGAGGATGGCGCCCGTGGGCACGGACAAGGAGCTCAGTGATCTCCTGGACTTCAGCATGGTGAGCGGCCCTCCCCGTCCCCCCGTCGTGTCCCCCCCCCCCCACATGCCCAGCTGTCCACACTCCTGCGCCTCCCGGACGGTGGGAAAGAAGTTTCTGCCAAAAACACTCCCAGCATCTGGAGCTCAAGCTCCTATGGGTTAGAGAGCCCCAGGTGGGGCTGGGGGAATTGGGTGCCCTCGGATGGATGGGTTGACGCCCCCGCGGCAGGGTGCAGCTTTGGGGCCCTTGTCGGCTTCCAGAGGCACCCATCGTCACCCAGCTGTTTGCCCAGGCACGGAGTGGGTCCAACATACCACTTTGCAGATGGAGAAACTGAGGTCCAGAGCGAGGGAGGGACTGCCCAGGGCCTTCAGCTTTTCCTTGGGGAGGCTTGGCCGTGAGGCCCCAGCTTGGCTCTGGGCATGCAGTGACCTTGCCTTGGGACCTGTAAAACTGTGTGATCGGGGTTATTCATGCCATCGTGGGTGCAAAAGATGGGGGGTGCCCAAAGCCTAGGTGCCTCCTGTGGGGACCTTCCGTGAATGAGGAGAGGCCACAGGCAGTGGACGTGTGATTCCTCAGTTGTTTACTGACACGAGAGCCAGTGCCGTGGGTCTACGGGGTGGGGGGGCAGGGGGATGTCCTCACACTTCCCAGGTGGTGTGCTCTACCCGACACAGCCCGTTCCCCGGCCAGGCCGATGGAGGTTCAGAGAGGGTACTGCCTTCCAGAGGTCACACAGCTCAGACGGGCCCAGGGAGGCTGGGAGCTGGACCATCCCTTGGAGGACTGGGGGCCTTGGTTTGCCCGTCTGTGCAATGGGCCACCTGTGTCGGGAGAGGGGGGGGTGGTCTGCGTTTCCTCATAAACCCAGGAGCTGTGTGTGGATTCCCTAAATCCTGCCCCCACCCCTCCCCCAGCGAGCATTATTTTGGTTTGAAATGGGTTCAGGGAGCATGCTTTCGGTCTGAATTTAATCCTCTGCCAGTATGAGGCCCAGGCCACTGAGGTCTGTTGAAACAAAAGTCCCCAAACTGAAACGACATCAGCCGTCCTGCGGAAAAACACAGCCCACGGGACGGAGCGGCCGCGGCTCCGGAAGGGCCATGCCGGTATTTTTAAGCCCCGTTTTATTTTTGCGTCCCAGCTGAGGAATCAGGGGTGCTGCTCAGTTGTTTTTTTGTTAAACTGACAAGTCACAGACCAGTGGGCCGGAACAGACTGGCTTGGGGGTCAGGGGAGGGGGTGGCACAGGTTCTGATCTCGCCCCCGCCCCCCCCCCCACAGCCTCAACCACTTGCCCACCACCCCCTGCTGTCCGGGGGGTCCAGACTCCCCCGCCCCCCAGCTCAGACCCATTTCACAGATGCGGAAAGCGAAGCTGAGCGTGCGAGGTGCCCAGTGTGTGTTCTCTGGGAAAACCCAGAACTGGAGTTTTGTTCGACCTCCTTGTTCCCGTGAGGAGAGAGGCCCCAAGGCAGCCCCCTGTTGCAGGAGGCTCACACCCTCTCCTTCCCAACTGCCCCAGAGACACTGAGTTAATTTGTTTTTTTGAAACAAATTTTCGACTGAAAAGATTTTGAAGGGAAAGCGCTTCCTTGGGGTAGGTCTGTATAAAGTAAACGAGGCAACTGTCAGTTAAATACCAGGAAAAATGGCTCCTCCTAGCTGTTAAAATCGCATCTCTGCCCCAGCCCTGAGCTTCGCCTGTTAGGCTGGTGGCTGTGAGGGTGTGGGGGCCTGAGGTGGTCCCTGGGCCTGACGACGGCCTTGAAGGGTGAGGGGCCAGGGAGGGTGCTGTGGGCTTGCCTGGTGGCCCGACTGTGCTCCTCTGAGCTCTGCGTGTGCAGAGGCCCCTACGTGCCCACGATGCCCACGTGCATTTGGGTTTCACAACAGCCCACACGGTGCAAGCTCTGCGTCCGTTTCACAGAAGGGAATACTGAGGCTCCAAGGGGGTGTGGGGGCCTGGCTGGGCTGATCACAGACCTTCAGTGCCCGCAGGACACAGCCCAGTGCCCCCCCGCCCCCCCCCCCACCCTGTGGCAAGTGCCACGTCAGCGGCCTCTGGCACGCTGGATGGCGAAACAGAAACAGAATTGAGCACCACCCCCCTCCTGCTCCTCAGGCTCCTGATCCCCAGGCCTGCCCCTCCCCCAGCGCAAGCCTCAGTGTCCCCAGCAGGAAAGGGGCCTGCCTTGAGGCCAAGGCCCTGGGTGCAGTGAGCACAGCCTCGCCCCCGGAGGGGACAACAGACCCCGTGAGAACCCGAGTCCAGCCTGGGTGCACACCTGCCCCGAGTCTGCACTCGCCCTGCCAGCTCAGTCTGTGGCCTCAGTTTCCCCTTCTGGAGAACAGGGTGTGGGGGCAGGACCCCCTTTCCTGGGTCACTCCCAGGGCTTGTGATGCTGCCCCGAGTCACGCCCACAGAACGCACACCCCCATGTCCTGTTTGTCAGCCTTCAGCCGCTCCCCACAGAGCCTTAATGCTGATTGCGGCCACTCTGAATTGCTTGGTCCCCAAAAGAACCTCTGAAACTGAGACCGTTGGGGCAGGGCAGGGCCATGGTTTGTTTCTTGTGCTGCATGAGGGTTTGTTGATGTTGGGTTTTCCCAGTTAATGCTGCTAAGCTGTTTAATCTTGAGGGATTTAACACTGTGGGTTTGGGTGAGCGAGTGGGGGGGGGCGTGGTGATGCACCCACACTTGGTGCCCGCCCACCCGGGAGAACTGCCCCGTCGTTGGCCGGGAAGGGTGCAGCTCTGAGCACGGAGCCCGGCTCGTGGGGGCCCCCCGCTCCCCATCCCGGTGGCGGGGCCTGGCTGGCTTCCCTGCACTCCCACCGCTCAGGGTCAGGGGCCCGTGGGGAGGTGGATGCCGGTCTCCTAGGGTGAAGGTCGGGGTCCGCGCCTGGGACATGGGTGGGACACGCCATCCATCTGGGAGTGTAAATGATCTCATTTTTTTAAAGGTGAAACTTGAAGAAAACTTTGTATCACTTCTAAGCGGATACATTGTATCAAGTGCCTTCGTGTTATTTCATCCCCCGTAAAACAAATACAGAGGTAAACAGGGGAGTTTTCCCTGCCCCCGGCTGTGCTCCCGAGGGGCACCGGGGAGCCTCTTCCCGCCAGGGCCCTCAGGGTGCCTCGGGCCTCCCGGGGGACAGGACCCCGGCAGAGCTGTGGCCTTGGGCTGTGCCCCCCACTCACCCCCTCTTTCTCCCCGCAGATGTTCCCCCTGCCGGTGGCCAATGGGAAGAGCCGGCCCACTTCCCTGGCCGGGGCCCAGTTCGGAAGCTCAGGTAGGACCCCGCTGGCTGCCTGGGGGCTTCTTGTTTGCTTGAGGAGATCACCGCGTGCGTAGGGTGGGTCCATGGAGGGTGAGGGGGGGCGACTGCGGGGTGGGGCTGGCGGCCGGGCGCAGCCTCGTGGACTAGGCACTGAGGGGAGAGGTGTTTGGGGGCAGCGCTCAGGCCCACCAGGTGGAGTGGGGCTGAGGGGCCCGGGGCGGAGGTCCAGGCGCCCCTGTGGGCGTGCGGTGGGGGGATGGTGAGCCTAAGGGAACCCCAGGAGGCGGCTGCTGTTGCGGTGGTGTGACTTGCCTTGGGGCTAAGGGAGGGAGCCCCGTGGTCAGCATGGTGTCACCGTCCACCCTGCCCCGAGAGCCTGGCCCCTGGTCCGGGTGTGGGGGACTCTGTGTGACTAATGAGGGCCGGGGTGAGCTGGGCACTTGAGCCTCCAGGGTCTCCTTGGCCCCAATGGGGTTCTGGGTCTCCAGTCCATCCCCAGGGAGGGAACCTGAGGCCCAGGAGGGGTGTTATGTGGAACCCCAGCTTTCTCCAAATCTTGCTCAGCTCCTGGCTGTTTTCATTCAAGTATGTATTAGGTGCTTATCGTTGACAAGACCTGGCACTAGCATGATTACCTGGCCTGGTTTGTTCGAGGTCTGGGGGGGGGGTTCCTGGGATCTGGGACTTTGAACGTTCCAACTGGGGTCATTCTAGGCACACCTGGATGAGCTGGTCACCCTGCCTGGTACTGAGTGCAGAGGACATGGCCCAGGGAGGACAGATGGCATGGCCTCAAGGAGCATAGAGCAGGGGTCAGGCTGCAGAGTGGTGGGGAGGGCAGTAGGGGCTGTCTCCACGGAGATGTTTGGATGTTTGAGCAGAGGCCTGGGGGCGCAAAGGCCCTGGGGCAGCACCATGCCTGGCGAGTTGGAGGAACAGTGAGGAGGCCTGTGTGGATGGAGCAGAGTGAGGGAGGGGGAGGGGTGGGGAGAGGGGGGGAGGGGAGGGCAGGCCGTGCAGGGCCTTGTGGACTCGGGCTTTTGAGAGGAGCCATGTGCATGGGGGGGAGCCCACTCTGGCTGTCGGGAGGATATGGGGGACACCTTGGGAAGGCCAGCGCTCTGTACGGAGTTCAGTGTCTTTCTGGGGTCTTGGGTTGGGGGCCGTGTCCCCCCACATCTCTGGGGTCCAAGACGGAAGGGTCTGTCTGCTCCAGATTCCATCAGGGTGTCTGGTGGGTTTTGGCTGGAGGAGGAGGGGGTTTCAAGGGTGGTTTGTACTCCCCCCACCCCCCCTGCAAAAGGAGGGACATCGTGCTGCTGACCCCACTGCCCCATGCTGGCCTTCCTCTCCGCCTGAGGAAGTGGCCTCAGGGCTGGCCAGAGTCCTCCCTGAAGTGTGGAAATCCCCACAGGCCACCCTGCCTCCCCATTCCCAAAACAGCCCTGGGGAGCAGGGGGTGCTGCTGTTCCTCTGCCTGAGGCAGAGGGTCAGGCCCCGGCAGGCTTCCTGGAGGTGGTGGCACAGTCCCTCCCTCATCTTCCCCCAGGTTCTCCCCTGCTCTCTTTTGTTGTCCAGTGTCCACTTGGGGCCAGTAGCCCCCAAGGAAGGGACCCTTCCAGGACACCCCATGCCTGGCCCAGCCTGAGTGGGACCCCTGTGAATTTTGCAGGTTGATTTTGTGTGGTTTCTGCAGCCGTAGCCTGCTCAAGCGCCCTGCCCTGGCTACTTCAGGTGGGGAGGG
Organism: Eubalaena glacialis; assembly: GCF_028564815.1. Lineage (NCBI taxonomy): Eukaryota > Metazoa > Chordata > Mammalia > Artiodactyla > Balaenidae > Eubalaena > Eubalaena glacialis. Next base: position 185,149,964 of record NC_083719.1, on the reverse strand, counting down.
TCCGGCCTTGTCCCGCTGCACGCCGGGCTGAGTTTTCTTCTTCCCCACGAGGGTTGTGGTGTGGTTGGTCCAGCCCAGGAGGTCTCCAGTTCTGGACACACAGCTGGGGACCCCTTTCCCCAATTCATTTGAGCAGTTAGTGCTGTCTGGGGTGGGGGAGGGGGCACGGGACCGGGAGCCCTAAGACCTGAGCTTAGGGGTCCCCTCCTTGCTTCCACTTCAGGCACAAGGCAGGCTGTGTCACCTGACACAGGTGGTGTGACTGCAAGACTCAGTTTCCTCGTTTGTAAAACGGGAGTCTCCCCATCGGCAGAGGGTTCATTCAGCAAGTCCTTGGGCGTGAAAGTGCCTTATAAACCGAGGCGCGGGGCCCGTCTCGGTGTCTGCCTTGAGGGGGTGCAGGGGGGTCGCAGCTCCAGACCCGGGAGCCACAGGAACTGAGACTGGTCCCTTTGGGGGGGCTCTCCCAGCTCTGAGCTCATTTACCTACTCCCTCCCCGGTGGAGCTGGAGACTCCAGGAGAAGGTGGGGGGGGGGTGGAAGGGTTGGTGGTCCAACAGCGGGATCGGGCTTGGGGAAGTCACCCCCTTTCTGAGCCTCAGCTTTTTTCATCCGTAAGATGGGTCACCGCCCTCCAGACGGGCAGTGTCGCTTTAAGGGGACAGGAGTTTCTGAATGCTAGTAGGTCACGCCAGCCACATTCTCCCCTTCATTCTCCTTGCATGTCTTGGCCTCGTGTCTCTCTCCTTAGAATTCCTTTGAGTCAACTTGCTTCTTTTAGATTCACTTCGAAAGGGCACTTCATGTTAGAAGAGGAGCAGCCCAAGCCAGCGGGGACGGGTCTCTGAGGAGGGGTCTCCGAAGGTCTCGGGAAGAGGAGCTGAGCGTGTGGGGTGTGTGGGCTGCTTGTGCCGTCTCTGTTTAAAGACTCTTGTCAGGGAGGCGCCGAGGCCAGAGACTTTCTCCTCGTCATCTAGAGCAGAAGACTGCAGAACGGGGATAATTTTTCCACTCCCTCCCTTTTGGGAAGCCCCAAGGCACAGATCTCTCAGTGGCAGCACGGCCTCTGCCACAACCTACAGGGTCCGAGGCCCCACGAGATATGGGGAAACGCCTGCTGACACCGGAGGAGACGTCTTCCCTGTTTTCCTGTCTCGCAGCTTTCCTGGTCTGTGTGACTCTAAAGGTAACGTGCCCTTGGGTACAAACCTAACAGGTAGGCAAGGTGGCATCTACCCTGGCTCAGCACAGGTGTGCGGTTACGGCCTCAGAGTAAGTTCCCGGCTAGAACTGCCAGCCGTGGACGTGCGTCCACGGTAAGAATGTCCCTCTGGCATCCCAGTCCTGGCTCTTTCCAACCTCCTCCAAATGCGCCGTTTCAATGGGCATTTACACGTTAATCATGGGCGATTATCTTTCCAAAAGCAGATTGGCCAGATGAGTTATTTTTTGATGAATTTCCGATCACTACCCTCTTTTTTTCTTGGATTTAGTGAACTTTTTATTTTGAAATCATGATATATTCACAGGAAGTTGCAAAGAAATGTGCGGAAAATGTGCGGGGCGGTCCCGCACACCCCTCCCCAGCCTCCCCAGCTGTCAGTCCTGCACGTCCCTCACGTGACACCAAATCAGGAGGCTGACCTTGGTACGATCTACAAGAGTTTATTTGGATATTGTAGTTTATTCACAAGCTCTGCGTGTACACGTTTGTGTGCGTGTAGTTCTGCTTGGTTTTATCCCGTGTGTAGTGCCATGAAGCCACCACCATGGTCTGTTCAGAACTGTTCTATCGCCCCATGACCTCCCACCTGCTGCCACTCACCACCCACCACACCTCACCCTGGTGACCCCTGATTTACTCTTTTCCATCTTCCCAACTTTGTTGTGTCAAGAATGTTACATACATGGAACCATACAGCATGGAACCTTCTGAGATTGGCTTTTTCTACTGAGCACTGTTCCTTGGAAATCCCTCCAAGTTGTTGGCTGGATCAACAGCTTGTTCCTTTTTATTGCTGCCTGGTGAACTTTTTAACAACAGCAACAGTAACGCTTATCAATGACAACTTATGTCGACATTTGTTGAGTGCTGTATGCCAGGTACTGAGCCTGGATTGTTTATTCTGAGTCCTCAGTCCTCACAGGTTGGTGAAATAAGTGCGATTGTCATCACCATTTTACTTACGATGAAGCTGAAATTCAGAATTTATTAACCATCCCAGCTAGCCACCCAGTGTTGTCTCCCTGTAGTGTCTTGTACTCCTACACTATGCTGCACTTATTGATTTGTAAGAGCTTTTCATAGAGGAAGGATGTTAGTCTTTTGTGATTTTCAGCGTTTTCCCTAAGTTTTCATTTATAACCGTTGTTGATGATGGAGACTTTTAATTTGCCTCAGTGCTTTACAGGTTTCAGTTTTATGTTGTCAAGTCTTCTATGTTGTTCTAGCTTTGGTGCCATTTCTGCAAATCCTTGAGAATTAGATGACACAGTCCATTCTGCATTGCAGATGTGACAGTCATGAATGTGCCTGTTCCTCATTCCATCAAGTTGAAGAATATACGGGAAAAGATGCTGGAGGGCAGAAAAGCATGCCTTTGCAGTTCTTGGCAGAGCAAAGAAGTGAAAAATAAGTGGGAGGTAGAGAACCTCAACAGTGAAGTGATCAAGGTTGAGCTTATGCAGCAGTTTCTGGCCAAGGGAACACATCCAGCTCACCCGTGGGACTGCTCAGAACACACACCCCTGGGCCCTGGACCCAGAGACACTGATAAAAAGCCTGGGATGGGGCCTGTAAGAGCTTCCAGGCAATTCTGAGGGGCACCTCCAGTTAGAAGCATTTAACCTTTAAAGGCCATGCCTTGTAAAAGAGATCATACCATTCTTACAAAAACTGATCACGTACTGTGCACAAAAAAAACCTGTAACATAAAAAAAGTGACCAAAGTATAAACCGTATTCTTTGAGAACAATGCGGTAAAACTGGAAATGAAAGACCAAAAAACGTAGAAATAAGTAAAAAGCTTAATGACTTGGAAATAACAAAATTCCTTTTTGTTTATTTCTTGGGTTAAAGAGGAAATTAAAACAGGCTAGACAGAAATCAGCAATAATCTAAACACACTGAAACTACAAGGTGCAGCTAAAGCTGTTTTTAGGGAAGAATCATAGCCTTTGACGGTCTTCAGATACAATGAAAAGAAAAGGAGTAAGCATTTAATTTAGGAAGTTCTAGGACAACGGAATAAACTCAAGAAAACCTTTCTTGGTGGTTCGAAATGCCTTAAAGCATTTCCTAAATTGCCATTTACCCATGAATTTTTGTCTCATCTTTTTACCTTCCTGTTGCTACTTTAGTACTACCTGGTGTCAGTTACTGTAGCTTTTTAGAATTATTACTAAATTTTTCTTTTTTTCTTTTTCTTTTATTTATTTGGCTGCACGGGGTCTTAGTTGCAGCGTGTGGGATCTTCATTGCCACGTGTGGGATCTTTAGTTGTGGCATGTGGGATCTTCAGTTGTGGCATGTGGGGTCTTTAGTTGCAGCATGCAGAAGCTTTAGTTGTGGCATGTGGGATATAGTTCCTTCACCAGGGATCAAACCCGGGCCCCCTGAATTGGGAGTGTGGAGTCTTAGCCACTGGACCACCAGTGAACTCCCCTAGTTACTGTAGCTTTGTGGTGTTTTTATAGTCTTCAATTGTTGTTTTTCAGGTTCCCCCCCCCCCTCCCATATTCAGACATGCTGATTCTTTTTCATGATCTTTAGAATACCTGTTATGTCTCCTCCCACATCCCTCTGAAACAAACAAACCTACCTGTTGGGATTTTGATGTTATGTTAAATTCATAGGTACATTTCGGGAGAACTGTTTGTGTTTATAGTACTGCATTTTCATGTTGTAAGAACTTGGTGTCTTCTTCCTTTACTTAAGTTTTGACTCTTAATATTAAGTTTTTAAGATAAACTTTGAAAATGAAAGCATAAGGCACTTAGCCATTTTATAATTTTCTTTCTTTCTTAATTTGCTCACATACTTTTGCAGTGAGAGTTGTTTCTAGGTGTTTTAGGATTTTCCATGCTGTGGTTTGGGGATCTTTTTTTACCATATTTTCTACCTGGTTCCCTCCTGACATCCCCTAATTATTTGCATTCTTCCCTTGGCTTGGTTTTCCAGGTAAATCATCCTCAGGCCTCTTCCATCCTGGTGTGGAGGCCATGTGCCTTTTCACATCAGCAAGTGTTTCTAGAACCACGTTGGGTGTGTGCTGTTTGGCTTCTTGTCAGCAGGACCGGGCCTGATCCTGGCTGTCGATTCAAGATAGATCTCTCTGACTGTCTGTGTTTATCATGTTCAGGGCGTTTCCTTCTGGTCCTATATGACCATCCACGCAAGTGATTGGCATCACTGTGGTGTGTTGGGTGTCTCAGGACAGCCCCTGGTTTTCTCCTTCCCCACGTCCTGACGCTGTCCATTAATGGTTTTTCTCACCCCGATGCTCCCTGAATTTTGGGTTTGGTCCATATCCTTGTTTAGCTGCCAGACCAGATCTGCCAGCATCCGTTTTGCATTTTGCCTGTGTTCCCATGTCGTGTGGCACTGAGGCTCCTTGTGGCTCCCTGCCATGTTTCTGCACCAGTTTCTCTGGAACAGTCTCCAGCAAGTGGGGCCCCCCATTCTCTGGGCACTGGGGAGCAGACCCACCACCCTGTTTGCATGCGACACTTTCCCCAACTGCTTTATTTCTGCTGCAGCGATTGGCCTGTTGTGATTTTGTCCACTCCTCTTGTCAATTCTAGCATTTTGTTAGGGGGGAAGAAAAATCATCCGTTTCAGGCACATTTAAAAATGGTTCACGTTGCATTCTTTAATAACATATGAATCCATGTCTCAGTCCTGAATCTATTTATTCTTTCTTTTTGTTCCCTTGTCCTGGACCCAGCTGTCTCGTGTCTGTATTATTGACTTTTTTCCCAAGGAATCTGCTTCATTGACGAATCGATGTTTATCAATTAACTACTTTTCTCTTCACTACTTCTATTTAATTTAATTAATTTATCCATTTTTTTGCCGTGCCGTGTGGCTTGTGGTATCCTAGTTCTCTGACCAGGGATCGAACCCGGGCCCTGGCAGTGAAAGCGTGGAGTCCTAACCACTGGACCGCCAGGGAATTCCCCACTACTTCTGTTTTAATTCCTCCCGTTTTTTTAGTTTTTTTTTTCTTTTTTTCTCTTTTGACTTCTGAATCAAAGGCCCGTTTGTTTATCTCTGGTCTCTCGCTCAGTAATCATGTTGAGGGTTATAAATTTTCCTCCGAGGACCACTTTGGCCATATCCCGTTGGTTTCAATAATGCGTATTTTCGTTATTTTTTTTTTTTATAGATTCTTGGTAATAATTTTTAAAGCACGTTTCTCTTTGAATCAGGTTCTTCAGAGATTTCCAGTTTCCAGGTTGGCCGTGGAGTGTTTATTCCTCGATTGGCTAATTTCTAGGTCACCGATGCAAAAGTCACCGTGGCTTGGGCTGTGCTGCTGTTGGGGAGATGCAGGGCGTTCCTACTCTCCTGAAACGGGGGCCGCGTTTGTTCTTATTCCTGAGGGCTTGAGGGATAATTTGACACGGAGCTGTGAGGTCTTCGTCTCCTGCCCATCACGTTTAGACTTCTTATTTGTTCAGTGTCAGGGACCCAGGACGGTGGGATGTTCTCTGTGGGTCCAGCCCACTGTTGACGAAAACCCACCCTCTATTCCAAGTGAGAGCTTGCGCCTTGAATTCAGACTTTCCTGTGAATGTGACGGCCCCTCCTTTTCACTTGCATTGCTTGGTATATCTATGTGCATCGGATTGTCTTCCTGAGTCACTCGTTCCAGAACTGTTTTCTGTAGGTGCTGTGTTCTCAGCTTTCAAAAAAATTGAGTCTGCATCTGTCTTATACTTTCCATGCTCTTATTTTAGGTTTTCCCGTCTTTATACTTTTTCCTTGCGGTCGTGTCTGGTGTCTTTTCTTGGGTTGGGTGTGGAAGGCTGTGCTGCTGGTGGTTCTAATGGTTTTAGGGAATGTGCTGAAGCCTCCCGTGTCTGGCTCCTTCCGTCTCAGAAGTGAAGTCACATCTTGTTGTCCTGCAGGAAAGGGTTCTTCCCCAACCCTTCTGTTTGGTATAAATACGTTGCTACTCTTCAGAAATGTTGTTTCTCTTTGTTCGCAATGTTTGTATCTGGCTGAGAAACACGTGTCCTTATTGTGTTCATTCTGCCACTTAGGAGGCTTCAGCCTCGTCATCTGGGAAGCGAGGTTGATGGCGGCCATTTAAGGGTTCAGTGGGATAAACCACAGGAAGTGCCTGGAGCAGCGTGGCACCTGCGGGCTCTGGTGCCCGTTCTTGGGATGGCGTCGAAATTCCACTTAGTTTAACTTAACGCGTGGCCCAGATGTGCTCAGCCTCCCTGCACCATCCCGTCCTCCAGACTCGCGGGGTCTGTGCTGGGACTCCCCTCCCTGGGGGATGTTCTCCAGGGAGGGGTGCGGCTCTGGATGTGCACCTGGCGCCTGCCTCTTGTGAGGGGCAGTGGGTTGGGGGTTGAATTCCCGGGGCCTCGCCTTCCTTCCCTCAGCTCCAGCCCCGTGGGTTGTGTCATTGTGCGCGCGCAGCCTCCAGGGAGTGCGTGCGTGTTTTTCCGGGTTTTTCTCTAACTCCAGGTTTGGGTGTTTCTCCTGTTCCTCCCGGGATGCCGGCTCTGGTGTCTGGGCTCGTGTTAAGCCCTCGTGTCCGTGGTCTCAGAATCCCCCCTTCCCCGGTGTTTGGGGGCGTCTCCAGAACCCACCCTTCTGTTTGATCACCTCTTCTGCATTGTCACTTCTGCCTCTCCGCCTCTGACGCTGCTTTTAAAATCTCTTGTGAATTGGCAGCAAAAACTTCTTAGTTTTTCCTGCTTTCGCTCTTCCTCTTTCCCTGAAGCCTTACCTTCCTTCTATTCCACGGCACCCACAAGCTCTGCAGTTTCCTTGAGGGCGCGTGGTGGTGGTCTTAGATATGCTTCCCTTTCCTGGGATAAATCCTAAATCTGTGAATGTCCATCTTCTGTGTTCCGCGTTTGTTTCGCCCTGGGCCTGTTTCTTGCAGGGAGGTCCCAGCTGGGATTCTGAGCTCATACTTGGCTGAGCGGTGGGGTGGGCGAGATCCTCCCATCCTCGCCGTTGGGTAGAGGGGTCCCCCTTGAGACTGAAGCAGGATGGGGTCTTTCTGCTGTTGCTTTGGTCACGAACCTGAAATTCACAAGAGGGAGGGGGCAGGGCAGGTTCTGCAGCTGGGGGACCCCGTTCCTCTGAATTACCATGCATCTGTGGGCCCCCCACCTGAGGGCCAGCTCCGCCCATTGGGGAAGCCTCTGGGGTTGGGGGGTTGCTGCTCCGGGGGTTCAGGAGAGGTTGGGTTGGAGCCAAGCCCTGGTTTGGGGGACCATCTGCTCTTGGAAATGGTGGGCTGTGCCCTCCACTCACTTCCTCTCCAGCCTCAGATCCACTTGCTTGGGCGCAGCTCCAGGTCCCCTGTCTCCCCACCCCCACTTTCAGGGGCAGGAACGGCAAGGGCTGTGGGCTGTGAGCCGCTCCGGCACTTTCCTCCAGCCGCTTGGAACCTGCTCCCTCTGGCGGGAGCTCCCTGGCGCCCTGGAATTCCTACCAACTTTTGAAACTCTGAAGGCCAGAAACAAGTGTAGCTGCTTGTGAACACGGAGGGGCAAATGAAAAAGGGGGCGCATATAAGCGATGAGAGGGTCTGGGTTTAGGGCATATCGTGCATCTCCCCACAGCGGTCCTTCAAGTCTGAAGTGATGTAAGAGTTCAGAAGTTGCCCCAAACATCACAGGAAGAGAGGCGAGGACCCCACTGGCCCGTGCAGGGAGGCCCCGGCCCACTTGAGGAAGGACTTTCTCCTGACTCACACCTGTGTTGGTCTTGCCCCTCATGAGACCCCAGGTGCTGCTGAACAGGCCACCATCCCATTTCTCGGGGATTTTAATTCTACGGGGAAAAAGCCAGAGGGGGAGCTGACAGCCTTGGGGAGCTGATAGCGGCAAGAAGGAAACACTTAGGTGAGGACCGGCAGACGGCTGCCCTTAGGTGCTGTTAATTTTTTCTCAGATGTGATCATGGTGCATGGTGGTTATTTTTATTGTTGCTATTTTAGTCTTGGGGGGCTGCACGTCCAGCACAGCAGCCGCTTAGCCGCACAGGGTCATCTAATCGTGCGTTAATTAACATCTCGTCGAGTGGGGAGCTTTTTCCGCCAGTCCCGTAGTAGCTGCATGTGACCGCAGGAGGATGGCACCGCCAGAGGACATTGTGATTGGTTAGATGGTTATCGGAGCAGTGAAGAAGCCAAAAACATGTTTGTCGAGGTTGTTTGGGGGCCAGCCCTGTTCAGGCAACGCTGGGGACAGGGGGCCAGCAAGGCGACCTCCCTGACGGGGGATGAAGGATTAGCAGGTGTGGGGACCACTGGGGCGGAGCTTGGGTTGGGGTTGGGGATCTGCTCACTTGTTGGGGGGCAGGGAGGAGTGAGCTGGGGGCGAAGGGCGGTCAGGGAGGGGTCTGGTCTTTACCCTGAGAGCAGTGGGGAGCCATGGGAGACGCTAGAGGGAGGGAGAAGAGGCAGGTTTTGCTTCCGGAAGCTCCATCAGGCTGCTTGGGGTGGAGTGTGGGCAGGGAACCTGGGGTGGGGGGGACACTGCTGTACGGATGGGGCTTGACCCAGGGGACACAGGGCTGAGCCAGGCTCTGATCCGAGGCCACGGGGGTGGGGGGCAGTGGAGTGAGGGAAGGGGAGAGGACGGCTCCCGGGATTTAGCCCGGGCACCCGGGTGAGGGGGTGCTGACAGAGCTGGGGCTGCAGGACGAAGCCCCTGATGACCATGGCTATGCGACAGGTTTGTGGTGGCGACAGTGCAGGGCCATGCCTAGGCCCTGTGACCACGTCTTCCCCCCACTCCAGGTACCGAAGTCTGCTAGTCTGGCTACTTTATACGGAGGGACTGGCTCTTGGAATCGTCTCTGTGCCTGGGTCAGCAGACCTTCCTTGTAAAGGGCCAGACAGTTTCTATTGCAACTGATCTCTGCATTGTAACCAACACCGCTGTATACAGGGAACAAACGTCCATGGCCATGCGCCAATAAAACTTTACTGACAAAAGCAGACAAGGGCCAGACTTGGTCCAGTCACAGTTGGCACACCTGCCCTGGAGGAGTCAGCCGGGACGGAGGCCACTCAGAGGGACCCACCCCCCCATGTCATCCAGCCAAGGGGGTGTCCGGCTGGGGCCCGGGCTGGGCGGGTCCAGCTGTGCCACACTGGTCATCCTGGCGGTGGCAGCCCTCACGGTGGGCGGTTCTGTCACCCGGGCTGACTCGGATCAGATCTGAAACTCCGAGGGGCGGGCGGTGCCCCTGGGCACACCCAGCCCTCTGCTCCGTCCATCTCCCACCTCTTCCTGGGGGCAGGGCCGGGTCTGAGCAGAGAGGTGACCTTTCCGGGGGCTGCCCTGCCACCACTTCACCTCTGGCACTTTAAAAAGAAAAAATTATACTGCGACAGCAACGTCTTATTCTGTTAGTACATTTTAATTAGAATGTGAACAAGAGATGTTATGAATATTCATGATTGGGTTATTAAAATGCATAATTAACCAGTGGGGGGTTAATAACTATTAATGGCAGCGGTGGGGGAGGGCCCATCCCTCTTTCTGTCGTCTCGTCTCCAGCAGTGGGGAGGCTGGGGCTGGGTGAGGGGGGTTTTACCAGAAAGGGCAGAGCAGGGCCTGGTTGCCTCTGCCCGAAGCTTGTGGGGCCCAAGTTGGAGGGGTCTCTGGGTGTCGGCCCCAGGAGCGCCCGTCACCCTGCCAGCCCTCGGGGGGTGGGAAGGCCTGGCTTTGGCCTTGGACCTGGCCTCCTGCTCTTGCTCAAGGGTCCTGGCGACTCTGGGGCCTGTGGTGGATGCCCATGGGGGTGGGGGACCCAGAGGGGGACGAGCTCGTGGGCGGGCACCGGAGAGCGAGGGGATGACAAGTAAGTGGCTGTGGAGGGAAACTGGGGCTCGGGTGCTGGCCCTTCGCCCAGGGTCACACCCCTTCACCAGCTGCTCTCGTCCCCAGAGCCCAAGTGGGGACTCAGGACCTTGGGGTGCAGACACCCCAAACCTGGCGGCAAATGTTAGATGGATTTGTGGAGACCATGGGAGCTCCGTCTGACTCCCTACCCGCCAAGGCAGCCCCCAGCTCCCCATGGTAATCACATTGGAAATTTTTGATTAGAAAACAGAATCTAACCAAGGTATATGAATATTTATCAGACTGGGAGATTAATATGCATAGTTATGCAAATCAGACAGCAATTAAACACCAACTCTCCAGGGGAATGATTAACTCAAAGGCACCAAAAGAGAAGGATGCAATTTGAAAGAAGTTTCTGGTACAGATGCGCAGAGGAGGGCGGGGTGAAGGATTCCAGCCGGGTGTTCGGGATGTCCACCACGTGGGGTCGGGGGTGGGGTGGGGCACGTCCTCTGGCACAGATGGCAGGGCTGGGCATGGCCTCTCCTGCCCAGCCTGGCCTGGGCAGCTTTGACTCAGACTCGTACGTGGACACCCCCAGCCCTGCAAAGTAGGGCTTGTTTGTGACCCCATCTGCAGAGGAGGGAAACTGAGGCACAGGTGGGAGGGGCCCGGGGGCTGCTCCCGTTCTGCTTGTCCAGGCCCTGAGCCCCGTGGCCCCCGATGGATGGTGTTGGAGCCCACCCGGCCCGGGAAGGGTGCAGGCCCCTGTGCCTGCCCGCTGGGAAGATCTGGGTCCTGGGCTGGGCCCCTGGGCGAGTGTTCAGGGAGATAAGGGCCCTGCCCTGCCCACCCTCCATCCAAGGTCCTTGTCCCCACGTGGCTAACCCTGCCACACCTGGGCCTCCAGCCCCGCCTATCTTACGGGATTGGATTCCTCCTTCCCTGCCCGCCAGCCTGTGCCTGGCGGGTAGTCGGCAGCTGCCCCTGTTATTTCAACAAAGGGACGGCCCCGCCTCTCGAATTGGCAGAGATGGGAAGGGGGAGGCTCCCACTCTCGAGATGAGATGAGAGATCATCCCTCATCCCCATTCCCTGACGCCTTCATGAGCCTGGGCCAGAGGGGGGGACTTGGGCCTGGGGAGGGAAGCCCAGAGTGGGAGTGAGGGCTCCGTCCAGGGTGGGCTGGGGGCTGGACGGGTGGGTAGAAGTTTGCTAGCAGCAATGGCAAATTTGCCAGCAGCTGGTGGAATTGTTTCTTGGCCCGTGGACCTGGAGGTCTGCTTAGTGCCTGTGTGTCCGGGGTGCTTGCCGCTGGCAGTGGTGTCACCATGGGCATGCTAGGGTGGGTGCATCTGGACGGGCTCCAGCACCAGGCTGGGTCGGGAGGGGCCTGGCAAGCTTCCCAGGTTGAGTGAGGGCTCCCCGAGGCAGTGCGGCTGGTGTGGAGCGGCCGGGGGCCGGGCCCCTAACCCTGCCTTCCTGCCCTGCAGGTCTCGAGGACCGGCCCAGTTCGGGCTCGTGGGGCGCCGGCGAGCAGAACAGTTCCTCCTTCGACCCCAGCCGGGTGAGGAGCCCGTGGAGGCCTGAGACCCTGGGGTGGGTGTGGGTGGGCGCGAGGAGAACCCCGGCCTGACCTGCAGGGGCTTTGGGCTCTGTGGCGCGCGGTCGCATCCTGACCCGGAGGCGTCCCCGAGCCCCCCTCATCCCTGCCCGTCCCCCCCACAGACCTACGGTGATGGCGCCCACTTCAGTGAGTCCCACGGCACCCTCGCTTCGTCCACATTCCTGGGACCTGGGCTCGGAGGTGAGTGTCCACGTGGTCCCCGCCCCCACCCCCATGCCCGCTCGGTCCTCGAGCATTGGGGCTTCCGGGACAGCCACCCAGAGCAGAGGACACAGGTGGGGACCAGCCAGGTGCCTGCCGGGAAGTGGACTACGGAGTCCCGACAACCTGGGGAGGCCGAGTCTGAGGCCGGACGCCTCGCCTGCTCTCCCCAGAGCACCAGCATCCTGACCGTGAGAATCAGGATCGGGACCTGGACGAGGGTCCCCTCTCTAGCCCCAGTTTCCCAACCTGCAGGGATGGGGGTTCTCACAGAGCCTTCTGAGTAGCCAGTGGTAAGGACTCATCTGGCTCCCCAGGCCCGAAGGCCCACCCCCATCTCGCAGATGAGCAGACTGAGCCTCAGCGAGAAGGGACCCGGCCTCCGGGGCCCTTAGGGCCTGGTTGGGTGTCCGAGTGCTGGCCCTGCTGAGCCTGGGCCCTCCCTGTTCTGAGGGAGTGTTGGGGTGACTGCAAAGCTGGCATCTCTGGGGGTTGAAAGGGGCTGGGGGGGTGGGTCAGCTCCCGCCTCGGGGCCTGGGCTGCGCACTCCCGGTGCTCCTGAGACACGAGGTCCTTGCACATGGCAGCCAGGTGAGGTAGGCTCCTTCGGTGCCGTCCCCAGCGGTTCCCAGGCCGAGGTGCATGGCGGCGGGGTTGGTGGCTGCTGGGGGAGGTGGGTGAACTCTGGTTGCCGGGCCCAACCAACCAGTGGGGCAGCCAAGGCCGGAGGGCCTGGGGTCCAGCCCTTGTGGGCTGGTGCATGGAAGGAGCCGGACGGGCGAGCGTGGCCTGGACGCAGTCCCGGGCAGGGAGGGGGAGCACAGCGTCCGGCACCCACTGTGTCTGGCGGGAGTCTGTGTGCATCTCCAAGACTGGGAGGTGAGGGCTGGCCGGGTGGCCCGGGGTGGCCTCTGCACCTGCCGCGACACCGGTTCCCCTCTGCTGTTCCTTCCTCCGGCTTCCTCCTGGCACGGGCAGTTCCCACAGCCAGGCCTGGTCAGCGGGGCCCAGAGCCCAGCTGTGTCACACACCCACCACACGCCCCAGTGGCCGAGGAGCTCAGAGAGTGCAGCAGGGAGCCCAGGCCAGGCCGAGAGAGACAGTGGGGAGGTGGGCGCAGTTTCGGCCTCCCTGGACCCTGGTCTTCTTGCCCGTGGACCGGGGCTGGCGATAGCCATGGTGGGGCAGCGGGCGGTGAGTGCCAGGCCCAGGGGGCGAGGGTCACTCTGTTCCCGTGCGGCCCCCAACCTGGTCCAGCTCCTCGATGACACCTGGTGGTTCTGCTCTTGGTGTCTGTCCTCCTCCCGCCTCTCATACCCTGATGCCCGGGCCCGGTGCATGGCTTGGGCACCTGCTGTATACCCACAGGGCTCGTGGTTCTCACAGGTCCCCTCGCAGAACCTCTGCTTTCTCTCCTCGCCTCCCTCAGCCTTCCTTTCAGGATGCCCCTGCTTGGTGCCTGCTGTACGCAGGGTCAAACCACAGCAGCCCCACCCTGCAGTGGGGAGCCCAGAGCCCTGGCTGGGCCGGCCAGCTTTGCTTCCCACGGCCACCCTGGGAAGGGAGGGAGTGCACCCTCTGGACTGGGGGCGAGTCCCCTCTGGCCTCCAGGCTGTGGTTTGTTCATCCCTAAATGGGCCCCATGTCGCCTGCCCTGAGCTTGGGCTGGTGGGCGTGGCCTGTGGGGCATCTGGTGTGTTGGTAGGAGCGTGGCCCTTCTCCCTGCCCCCTGAACAGCGTTTGCTCCAAGAATCCACTTGAAATTGTCCTTTTAAAATCAAGGAGTGAGGGAATTCCCTGGTGGTCCAGTGGTTAGGGCTCGGCACTTTCACGGCCAAGGGCACAGGTTTGATCCCTGGTTGAGGAACTGAGGTCCCACAAGCTGCGCAGCATGGCCAAAAAATAAGTAAAAATATTCAAAAAATAAATGGATAAAGGGGAGAATTCCCCCCCACACACACCCAGTTTGAGAATAAACCAAATTAGTCAGTCAAGCATTCTGATTCCTTGCTCACAGTAAGGCTGGTTAAGGTCCACCCTCAGTCAGGATAGGTGCCCAGCTGAAGCCAGAAACAAGCTGAAATTGTTCAGGTACTGATGGATCCAGGGACCTGCTTCAGGCGAGGCTCGATCCAGGTGTTTGTGTAGCTGCAGGAGTCTGTTCACACCAGCTGCTCTCTCGGGCAGGCTGTCCCCCCACAGCTCGGTCTTGCCCACCCACACAGAGGAAGGGCTCCTTCGCACCGAGTGGCTTGAATCAGCGTCCCCAGGGATGTCACATGCTTGTTCGTGAGCTGACCCTGTCCAGGAGCTGGGGAAGGAGCCCAGGGCCTGGGTGCTGAACCTTGCAAGATACCAGGGACCTCGACCTGTCCCCTGGGAACCCAGCACCCTGGGGAGTTGACACCTCATGACCTTGAACAGAGGAAACCGGAGCTCGAGAAGGGCGGGGGTGGGGAGCCGAGTCAGTGCTGTCCCGCTTTGGGGATGGGGCACGTGGGGGCCCTGGCGGGTTTGCAGAATCCTCTGCGGGTCATCCGGGGATAGCGTCTGGCTGGAACCCCACTTGTTCCTCGGCCCCTCGCCACTTGATGGGGAGACCAGTGTCCCACCACGGTTTTCAGTGTTGTGCACTTGTGGAGCGCCTGCTGTATGCGGGCATGTGTCGGCTTCTGGGTCAGCTCTGGGTGATCCTCCTTCCTCTTCCCCAGGCAAGGGCGGCGAGCGGGGCGCATACACCCCCTTTGGGAGAGACGCGGGGGTCGGCAGCCTGACTCAGGTGAGGCTGCGTCTGCAGGGTGGGCGGGGGAGGGCGGGGGTCCTGGCGGCCCTTGGAGCCTGGAGAGCCCCTGTCTCCAGACTAGGGGGCAGCGCAGGTGGTTAGGGACTGGGGGGTACCCAGTGGGGGCCACAGTCACCGCTTGACTTCTCACCCCACCTTGTATTCCCTAGTTTTAATTTGAAACAAATTCGTCCCAATTGCCTCTTGATCTGTGAAGGCTCGGCCAAGTGCTGGTCACTCTCCAGCAGTCGCTGAAACAGGCCCAGGCCCTGGGCCAGGCCGGGTGGGTTGTCGATGGGGAAAGGGGAGGCTGGGGTCCAGCCTGTGGGGCCCTGTGCACAGCTGAAGGGGTTCCAGGAGACACCTGCCCGCCCGCCTGCCCCCAAGTGGCAGACAGGGAAACCGAGGCCAGCCCGGCAGCCGAGGCCTGACCCTCGCTCCGTGCCCCCGGCCTTGTGGTCCAGCCTCGGCACAGTCCCCGGCCTGGGCGAGATTGTCACCCGTGGCCACCCCACTGGGATGATGACGGGCCAGTTGCCTGGCACAGTGGTCCCTTGTGGCCTCCTGTCCTGGTCCCCGCTTGGGTCTCTCTCCCGCCCCACGCCCGAGGGCTTTACTCCCTGCCCCTGCCTGCAGTCCTGCAACCTCAGGGTGCAGCTAGGCCCTGCTGCAGGCAGCGCCGTCTGTGTGCACACTGGGCCTCAGCCAGGTCACAGCCACTGAGTGCCCACGGGGCCCCAGGTTGTCGGCCAGGGGCAGAACTTGCATGGCCTCATCTGTCCCCATGACGCCCCTGAGCCGTGGAACGTCTGACATGACCATTTCACAGACAGGAAAGCCGAGGCTGCAGCACTGCGCCTCAAACCCCAGTCACCGTTGCTCTCCTGGGAAGAGAGTCTATTTCAAACTCATGTCTGCAAGATTAAACCGTTTACCTTAAAAAAAAAAAAGGGGGGGGAGGATATGTACAAAGTAAAACAGATTCCTTTGACACCTGAAGCATAGTTGTGCCCGTTTAGCACCCAGACAGAGACACATCTTCAGGCTTGACGGTGTTTCTCTCCCCGTCTTTTTCCTTCATGAAAATGACAGTCGGTAGTGTCTTAGATCAGAGAAACGCCACCAGTGTCAGCAGGGAGGGACCTATGCCCCAGGTCACTGTCACCCCAGGACCCTGCCATTGGCCTGGGCCTTCACTCTTGCCTTTGTTGTTTTAAACCGGAATGGCCTGGGGGCTGGGCAGGGGACCGGCTGCTAACCCTCCCCCTCCCTCAGGCCAGCTTCCTGCCCAGCGAGCTGGCCCTCAGCAGCCCGGGGCCGCTGTCCCCCTCGGGCGTCAAAGGCGGGCCCCACTATTACTCCTACTCTGGTCACCCTCGGCGGAGAGCGGCGGATGGCGGCCTGGGTGAGTGGGGCGGTGGCGGGGCGGCTGGGACGGCGGTCCCCGTGGGTCCTGGCGGTCGCGTCCTGTGAGGTGGGGCAGCGCTGAGTTGGCGCGGCGAGGGTCCCACAGCCCTTGGTCGCTTCCCCGGCCATACACACTCTGCGCCCCGTGCGGTTCTGTTGAAGGACGCCTCGTTTAGCGAGGTTGCTTTGATTCAGTCACGCTGAAGTCACCCACCCAGAAGTACACAGGTGCCAACGCGGGCCCACAGCGAGGGGGACCGGGACCCCGGCTTCCCATCCGGGCTGCACTGGAGCCGGAAGGCCGGCGGCACCTGGCAACCATGGAGGCGCCCAAGCCAGGGTTGGGGCTTAGCAGTTTCGGCGAGGGGGGAGCTTGCAGGTCTGGGACTCGGCGACCGGGCGGCTGCCAGGAGCTGGGGCTCAAGGAGCAGGCACCGGCTCCCATGTCCATGGACCCTGCGACCCGGCTCCCGGCACACACCCGCCCCCCTGAGTTTGCCACATGGGCCCGAGGCTGGTTTAAGTCATTCTCTTAGTAGGGAAGCTTGGGGGTCTCTTCTCCGAGCTGCAGGGTGGGGCTGTCTCCCATCCCCTAGTGACAGGAGTGTCCAAGCGGGAAGGGCCCCCTGCACCCCTCCCGGTGGTGAGGGCGGGAGCCTGGCCGGGGGTGCTCACTCCTCTTGTCCCAACAGACACACAGCCCAAGAAAGTCCGGAAGGTGCCGCCGGGTCTCCCATCCTCGGTGAGTTGTGGGACAAACGGGCTCCACAGGCCGAGCGCCTCTCGTGACCCCCTCCCGAGGGTGGGCCGGCCCTGCGTGGGGTCTGACGAAAGCCCCATGGGCTCAGCTGGACTTCTTCCCTGAGGCCCCAGCCCTGAGGTAGTCGGAAAGTCCTTCCTTGGGTCTAGCTGGGTCCCTCCTGCATTAAGAGAAGGTGGTTTCCTCTGGCCGAGGCGCCTCAGAAAGGGCGTGAACGGGGTCCTGGAAGCGGGAGCAGGCAGGCGTCCTGGCGGCCAGTTAGAGGGTTTCCCGCCCCGTCCGCCCTGCTTGGAGCTGCCCTCTGTCCTCGCCCCGATGCCTGGCGGCTGGCGGGCTGCCGGGCCCCGCAGATGGTGCTGAGCCACCAGTGGCTCCCAGCACCGTGCTCCCGAGACTTAATCATGTTGGGGGAAAAGGCAGTTTGCTGGACTCCCCGGCTCGGCCACCACCCTCTCTGCTTGCCTTCTCTGCTGAGCCCCGGAGGCTGACCCGGCCCGTACCAGGCCGCAGGCCCAGAGGCTGTTTTAAGGCTCAGCTCGTGATGTCACATCTTGGAACATCAGAGCTGAGAGGCCCCTGAGCCCACTTTGTCCTACCATCTCTCGGCACTTGCACCCCGCTTTCTGCTCCAGTGCTGGGGCAGACGTGGTCATTTGACCCCAGCACTTTCCTGCAGTGCCCAGCCGATCAGGGTCGGCGCTGATCCTTGAAAGCCTTTGCTGTCTCACTGCTCTGGGGCAGCTGGGGCAGAATATTCACCCGGGGCCCTGCCTCTGAGGCCCCCAGGTCTTGTGTGATCAGGGCTGGGGTTAAGGCAGGTTCCAGTGCTGGGGGCGGCACAGCTGGGCTCTGCTGGATCAATAGGAGTTTACTGGATTAAGGAGGGAAAAGGCAGTCTGGGCTGGGGGTCCAGTCTACAGAGGCCTCAGGCGCAAGGCTGGGACTGTGGGGAGGGCAGGAGGTGGGGGTGAAGAAGGAACAGCAGAGAGGTGATAACACGAGCAGAGCCTCAGATGCGGGGCCGAGGTGCGGCTTTAGAGGGAAGGTTTGGAGAAGCACAGGGAAGTGGGCGGTGGGGTGGACAGCCTTCCAGGTGGAGGGGGAGACCCAGGAGGGGGAGCTGCGGGGCGGGGGCTGGCCGGTCCCCACCCTGCCCGGCCCCTCCTGCCTGACCATGCCCGCTGGCCCAGCACAGGTGTACCCACCCAGCTCAGGTGACGACTACAGCAGGGACACCGCCGCCTACCCACCCACCAAGACCCCCAGCGGCGCCTACCCCGCCTCCTTCTACGTGGCAGGTACTTGGGGGCTCGCCCCGGTTGCCTGGGGCGGGGCCCGGGCTCCCTCTGCCCGCCCACCTCACCATTCCCCTCTCCGCAGACGGCAGCCTGCACCCCTCGGCTGAGCTCTGGAGCCCCCCAGGCCAGGTGGGCTTCGGGCCCATGCTGGGCGGGGGCTCGTCCCCCCTGCCCCTCCCGGCAGGTGGCAGCAGCTCCGTGGGCGGCAGTGGCAGCGGTGGGTTTGGCGGCCTGCACCAGCACGAGCGCATGGTAGGCCCCGCGGGGTGGCCGTGGCGGGGGAGGTGTGTGGGCAGTGCCCCATCTGACCCTTCCTACCCCGTCCCCCGCACACAGGGCTACCAGCTGCATGGAGCAGAGGTGAACGGCGGGCTCCCGGCTGTGTCCACCTTCTCCTCGGCCCCCACGGGCGCCTACAGCAGCGTCTCCAGCCACACGCCCCCCGTCAGCGGGGCCGACAGCCTCCTGGGTACGGCCCCCTCACTCCACACCCCCGGTGGGCTCAGGATCCAGCCCTGGGTATCATCATTAACCGCATCCCCCTCGCCTGGCTCGGGCTCCTCGGGCCCCCTCAGGTGTTTCAGAGTGGCTCCTCGATGAGTAGGTTCCACTGTTCATTTGGGGAAACAGAGGCGCAGCGAGGGGGCTGCTCACCCCGAGCCCTGCAGCCTGCCTGTCCCCAGAGCACTGTGGAGGCACGTGGTGAGGTGTCAGGAGACGCCCGACTGAGACCGGGGCTGCCCAGGGCCAGGCTGCGGCATCCGTGCAGGCAGCTGCGTGCAGAAGGGAGCTCCCCGTCGGCCGGGGCGAGTAAGCCCGGCCCAGGTGCTGGGGCTGCTGCATCCCAGAGGCTGGGCCTCACCTCTCTCCACCCACAGGCTCCCGTGGAACCACAGCTGGCAGCTCTGGGGATGCCCTTGGGAAGGCGCTGGCCTCGGTGAGACTCGGCATATGGTGGGTGGCTGGGTCGGTGACCCAGGAGGCTGACTCCTGACCGGCCACGTGGTGGCCCTTTCTCTCTCCCTGTCCCCGTCACAGATCTACTCCCCAGACCAGTCAAGCAATAACTTCTCATCCAGCCCCTCCACCCCCGTGGGCTCCCCACAGGGCCTGGCAGGTCTGTGCAGCGTGCTGGGGGAGGGGACTGGGTCTGCTGACTGTAGCCCCGGGTGGGCGGGGAGCTGGACAGACCACATGCCTCAGAGCTCACGTTCCCATGGCCGTCGAGGAGGGCTCCCTAGAGGATGGGGGGCTTCCAAGCCAATGCTCCTAGGTCACAGCAGAGGCAAAGGTCAGGCGGCGCGACGCAGCAGGCTATGCATTGTGAGCATGAGGGGCAGATGGGATCCAGCGGGGGCCTGGGATGCCCAAGAGGCAGAGCAGCTGGCCCGAGGCTCCCGCCTGGACTCCAGGACGTGGGCATGTTGGCGTTTATTCACCCCAAAAGCTGTTCGGCACCTACTGTATGCTTCATGTTCGGCTTTGCTAAGGGGGCCGGGTCCCCTGTCCCTAAGAGGGTGCGCCGGGGCTCAGCCAGGGGCCGCGGAGAAGTGAGGGCCACAGGTCTCCGGAGGGCGCACAGGCCTGCACGGTGCCTCTGGGGCTCCGGTGGGGCAGGACTGGGAGGAGCCACCTGCCCCGTAGGTTTTGCAGTTGGAGAAACTGAGGCTCAAAGACGTGACCTGCCCACTGGGTTCACACCCCAGCCTGGCAGAGCTCTCGGGCCAGCTGGGTTGAGATTCAGATGTGGGGCCCTTAGACTGCCCTGTGGGCGTGGGAGCCCCTGTGTGGCCAGTCTGGGCATCACAGCCGCAGACTCCCAGCCCAGCCTTTCTCTCTCCCTGGGTCAGGCTGCACAGACACCGCTTCCCCCCCCCTCCCGCCCACTTACACGCATCTGCCCCTTCCAGGGACGTCGCAGTGGCCTCGAGCAGGAGCCCCCGGTGCCTTATCGCCCAGCTATGATGGGGGTCTCCACGGCCTGGTGAGTGTCCTGGGGGCCGGGGAGGGTGCACCCTCATGGGAGCGTGGGGAGCAGAGGTGCTTGTGAACGCACACGGACACCCATTTGGGGTCGGGGGTGGCTTTGCATGTCTGCCATGGCCACGAAGCCACATCCTGTAAGAGGTCTCAGGTGTTGTGGAAACAGCAGAACGTGCGATAGGACAGGTGCCCTTTGACCGGGTTAAACTTGTCAGCTAATTTGTTGGGAATAGGATCCAAAGCTGGTGGGTGGCCAAAGCTGTGGCCGTGGCCTGTGGCCCGCGACGGGCAGCTAGGCTGTTGGCAGCTGTATGGGGTCCCGGCGGCCCAGGCACCTCACCCCTTTCCACCCCACAGCAGAGCAAGATGGAGGACCACCTGGACGAGGCCATCCACGTTCTCCGCAGCCACGCTGTGGGCACAGCGGGGGACGTGCACGGACTGCTGCCCGGCCACGGGGCGCTGGCCTCGGGCTTTGCTGGCGCTGTCATGCCACTGGGTGGGCGGCACGCTGGCCTGGTGAGTGCTGGGCAAGGGCAGGCTGGGGGGGGCGGCCGGGGCCAGGCCAGCACTGATGACCCCCCTCGTCCACAGGTGGGCGGCAGCCACTCGGAGGACGGCCTCTCCAGCAGCGGCGGCCTCGTGCACAACCACGTGGCCCTCCCCGACCTCTCCCGGCCGCCTGACTCCTACAGCGGTAAGTCCCCGTGACGTCCCCTGCGCAGGGGTGGCTGCACCCCAGGGTGGCTCGTGCCGTGGGCCCGCCAGTGGGCGCCACTCCTCCTTGGAGCCACATTTCTCCTCTGGAAAATGGGGACTGAGAGCCACCCACCAACCTTCCCGGCGGCCTGTGGGCTCAGGACTGTCCACCCCCATCTCCAGTTGAGGAAACTGAGGTCCAGGGGAACTAACTGGGCACCGGTGCGGGGGGCGGGGGGGAATGCCCCCTGCCACATCACCAAAGCCCTACCTGGCCTGGTGCCAGGATCCCACAGGGGTGGGAAGGGCCCTGCTGCTTCTGGGGTGGGTTGCTACCTCTCTGTTCACCCGGTCAATTGGGAGAGTCCCAAAAGGCATATGTTTAGCGTCCATTGTGCGTCTGGCACTTTTCTCGGCACCAGGGAACAAAACAGATCGGGCAGAGAAAGGGGGTGACTTGTGTGGAAACTGGAAGGTGAAGTGAGCGTGTCAGGATGAGTGCTGAGGAGAAAGTTGTGTGTGTGGGGAGGTGTGCGCGTGCAAAGGCCCTGGGGCAGAGCTGTGCCTTGTGTGTTGGAGGAACAGCGAGGAGGCCCGTGTGTCTGGAGCAGAGTGAGCGAGGGGGAGAGAGGGAGGAGGGCAGGGCTGGGAAGGGATGGGGGAGGGGACGGGGCAGGTCGTGCAGGGCCTTGGGAAGGACTTGGGCTTTTACCCCAGGGAGGTGAGGGCCCTGGAGGGCTGTGGGCAGAAGAGGGGCGGGGCCTTGCTCAGGTGCTCATAGATGCCCTCTGGTGGCTGCTGCTGGAAGGACAGACTTGGGTGAGGGGGGGCTTGGGTTGGAAGTGGGAAACAGGGCAGAGGGGACTGCTGGTCCAGGAGGAATGGTGTGGGTGGATGCTGTGGACCGGCCTGCGAGGGGCCGAAGAGGGGCAGTGGTGGGCGATTTCCAGGTGCTTTGAAGGATTTGCAGATGTGGAGGAGGTGGTATGGTTCTGGTCTGTAGGTGAGGTCTCAGGGTCCTTGGCACACGGTGGAGTTGATGGTGGGGAGCCTGGGTAGGTCCCAGGTGGGGCAGGGTCTCAGGCGGGGCCAGGGTCCCGGGCAGATCGGGGGGGGCGGGTGCTGAGGGGCCCGAAGGAGGGTGCAGTATGTCGGATGCTGCGTTGAGGGCCCCGTCAGGGCAAGTGGGGCGGCGTTGGAGTTCTGGGGTGTTAACTGTCCAGGGAAGCAGAGAAATCAGTAGCGAGAGGGGGCGAAGTCACTTGGCACGAGGTTATCCACAGAAGGGAGTAACGGTGGCAGGCTTGCGCATGCCCACTGGGGTTTGGGGCCCTGGGTCTCACAGGGACCTGTCCCAGGGTCGCTGGTGAGACCAAGGACTGGAGAGGATCCAGGACTCCACCCACCCTGCCCCCATCGACCTGGTGAAAAATACGCTGTGCCACATGCTGCGCGCATTTGACAAGGCCCCCTGAACCCACCACACAACCCTCATGCCCGCCTGAGGACCCTGCAGCCCCAGAACCAGCCTGACTCTTGACTCGTGCTTCCTGGGTGTCTAGATTTTGTCACTCCACACCTGGGTGGCGTCTGGGGACATCTTCGGCTGTTACAGGGGCAGGGATGCCGCTCAGCCCCCGTAGGGCCCAGGACACCCTGGCCTGGTGGCAGCAGTGCTGAGGGAGCCCCCAAGCTGGTCTCTTAAGCACTGCCCCAGTCCTGCGGTTCAGCTGTGGGAGAGCCCAGGCCACGTGGCGGTTTCAAGCAGCTGTGTGCCCTCGGCCACAGGTCTCTTTATGTGGCCTGGGGGTTTTGTGAGTCGTCGTCCTACTGGGTGGCTTTCCCACCCGACTGCTCGCTCAGCTGCCATGCAAGGACTAGCCCTGGCCTCACGGGACACTAGGTCCCGCCCCACCCTGGGCCCACGCGTGGGTGCTTTCCCGAACCTTCCGAGCGTGTCTCCTGGTGGCGGCTGTGATTCTGGGTTGGAGGGTTGCTGGGCACACACGTGCCTGACTTTTCCAGATAAGGCGGAAAAAGTGCTTTCCAAAGCGGTCACCCCCACAAGCCATACTCAGACCCGCAGCATTTCTGCATTTCCTGAAGCGATGATGCAGATTGCAGGCTCCCGGGGGCCCTCCCTGCTCCCCTCAGCCTTCTCCATCACGTCTGCACTGACTTGTAGCAGTTCTTTCGGATCGTGGGGACTTGCCCTTTGTTGGCTTGTACGTGACAGCGTCTTCTGTCCAGTGGCGCAGCCGCTTATTTTCTTGGTGATGAGAAGTTCTCAATTTTGATATTTTCAAGTTTATCGATTTATGTTTCTTTTGAGGACAGCTCCTTAGCGTTTTAGGAAAGTTTTCCGCCCCTGAGTGGCCACGACATTTCGGTGCACTTTCTTCTGAAGGCCTTTCGGTCCGCGGGGTCTGGAACGGGTGCCCGCGTGTGGCGTGAGGCCGGTGTCCCGCTCTTGGTGGGCTTCTGGGTGGCTTGCCGTTGCGAACGCAGGCCCCTGACTCCGGCCCGTTGCAGATCTCGGGCGCGGCGCCGCCCCGGGGCCCGGCGACATCAAGCGGGAGGAGCAGGAGGACGAAGAGAACGTGGCGGCCGACACTGCCGAGGACGAGAAGAAGGACCTCAAGGCCCCGCGTGCCCGGACCAGGTGCCGCCCCCCACCAACCCCACAGGCCGGCTGCGCACGCGCACGCACGCCCCCCCCCCCCCCCCCCAGGGCGCACGCACATGCGCACGGGGCCCGTCAGGGCGCCCGCGCACACGCTCGGGGCGCCGGCTCCCGAGGCCGCGGCAGGCCCTTGCCCGGCTCCGCCTCACTGTCTCCCTCTGGCCCCTGGCCCCGTAGCCCGGACGAGGACGAGGACGACCTTCTCCCCCCAGAGCAGAAGGCTGAGCGGGAGAAGGAGCGCCGGGTGGCCAATAACGCGCGGGAGCGGCTGCGGGTCCGAGACATCAATGAGGCTTTTAAGGAGCTGGGGCGCATGTGCCAGCTGCACCTCAACAGTGAGAAGCCCCAGACCAAACTGCTCATCCTGCACCAGGCCGTGTCGGTCATCCTGAACCTGGAGCAGCAGGTGCGAGGTCAGTGGGGGCGCCGCTCCCCTCCCCCACTGCTGCCCTCGCTCTCCCCTTTTCCCTTCCTGGAGCCCACCTCCCGTGCGTGACATCCCCCGCTGTGACCTTTCTTCCTCCCCCTGTGACCTTTTCCCTGCAGTGACATCACCCCTGCAGTGACTTCTCCCTGCTGACTTTCCGCCTCCTATAGCGACCAGCCCCCCTTCAGTGACCGTTTACCGTTTCCCTGCTGTGACTATCCCCCCCCCCCGTGACCATCCTCTGCAGTGACCGTTCCCTCCTCAGTGACCATCTCCCTCCTGACCGTGGGCCCTCTGCCTGGCCAGGCCCCATTGCTTCCTCTAGTGGTTTTTTTTGGCCGCGCTGCGTTGGCAGGCGGGATTCTAGTTACCCAACCAGGGATTGAACCCGCACCCTTTGCAATATAAGAGGGGGAAGTCTTAATCACTGGACCGCCAGGGAAGTCCCATCCCATTGTTCTCTCTGAAGTGAGAGGAACAGACTCTGGACTCCTAGCCCTGTAGCCCTGGGCACTTTGGCACAGAACTGTGTCCTCAGACCCCACCTGCTCAGCCCTTCTTTCTGAGGAAGCCCAGAGCCCGGCTGGCAGGGACTCGTGTCCCCTGGCTCCCAGAGACTGTCACTGTCACTCTCGCTCTCAGCAGACACTTCGTGGGGCGCCTGAGCCCATCGGTCCCCACGTGCAGGTGGGGTTCACCCCTCACCCCCAAGGCTGAGTGAGGGTCAGGGAGGCTGTGTGTCTCCCTCCAGCTGATTCCTTAACGCCCCCCACCCTACCCCCGCTGCCCCGTTAACCCTTTCTCTCCTGCAGCGCTGTCGCTTGGACCGGAGCTAGGGCCCTGGCCTGCTGCCCACTGTCCCCTGAGCTCTGGGGTTTCCGCGTCTCCACGGCGGCGTGGGCGTCACGCCGCGTCCGCCCGCCTCTCTGCTCTCTGCCCCCCGTGCTCCCCCACCCTGGCCGCCCACCTCCTCACTCCCACCGGCTGCCCTCCTTACCTCGCACTTGCGCCCGAGCGCTGAAACGGCAGGGCTGCGACCCGGGCCTTTCATCCCCCACGGCCCCCGTCGGGACTTGAGGGAAGAAAGGGGCCCCGAGGCCTGACTGTCAGTTTGGTCTGCACGCTTGTCCTGAGCTCCGGCCGCCGCCGCCGCCCGCAGGGGTCGCTCAGGCCCGAGGGCAGGGTGGGCGGGCAGGACGGGCTCCCAGGGAAACAGGCAGACGGAGAGGTTGCTCGTGCAGAGCCTCACGCTGCGCCCCTGGGGGGCCTGAACTGGGGTGTGGACCCCGTGGTCAGCTCTCTGAGCCCCTGTTCCAGACTCGTTGGGGGGACTCAATACCGTGCCAGCCGCCCAGCGGTTACAGCACGAGTGCTAGGCCCCAGGGGCCTGCGGGCAGGGCTCAGGGCGGCCACTCCAGGCCCAGCTCTCAGGCAGCCAGGGTCCAACGTGGGGCAGGTGCAGTCCTGTGGTGCCCAGGCATGAGGGGTCTCCAGGCTGTGAGCTGGTTTGCTCCTGTAGACTCAGTGTCCCGAGCTGTGGGAGCCCCAGGCCCAGCTCTCCTTCACCCAGCAAGCAGCTGCTCTGAACGGGGAAGGTCGTCATCTCGGGGTTGGGGAGGGGGCGGGCATGGGGCCTCCCTGCTTCCTGGCCAGTCCTGGGCACGGCGAGCGGGCGGGGGCAAGGGCTGCGCCCAGCTCCCCGCAGACGCGCGGGTGTGGGTCAAGGCCCCGCCTCCTGCCAGGCACACGGCATGCGCACTCGCAGCCAGCGGGTGCCCTCCCCACGACTCCTGCCCGGGACTAACGGGGCCCCGGTGCTGTGACCCAGCAGTACGGAGGACGTGCTGTCCCTGGAGGAGAAAGACCTGAGGGACCGGGAGAGGCGCATGGCCAATAACGCGCGGGAGCGGGTGCGCGTGCGGGACATTAACGAGGCCTTCCGGGAGCTGGGGCGCATGTGCCAGCTGCACCTCAAGTCGGACAAGGCGCAGACCAAGCTGCTCATCCTGCAGCAGGCCGTGCAGGTCATCCTGGGCCTGGAGCAGCAGGTGCGAGGTAGGCGCTCGGGCCGGCCCCGCCCCGCCCTCCTGCCCACGGGGGACCTGAGCCGCCGGCGCCCCCCGACGCTCATCCTGCTCTGTAGACCCCCGGCCCGCATGGCCTTCTAGGGGACGGGGACAGGTCGAGAGATGGAGCAGCCGCGCGGGGCCCCCCGTGTTCTTCCTCCCCCGGGGACCCTCTCCCACAGTGCTCTCCCCCTCCCCCCAGAGCGTAACCTGAACCCCAAAGCGGCCTGCTTGAAGCGCCGAGAAGAGGAGAAGGTGTCCGGCGTGGTCGGAGACGCCCAGATGGTGCTGTCGGCCGCCCACCCCGGCCTGGGCGAGGCCCACAACCCTGCCGGGCACATGTGACAGGAACGCCGCCCCGACGAGTGACGCCACCTTGGTCTAACCTGGGACAGTCACGCCAGGCGCCTGGTCCCCACCCCACGCAGCCCGTGGTCAGCCTTGAGCCAACACCGCCCTGGGGGCTCCGGAGGCAACACCACCGCCAGGTCTCTGGCCTGATGGATCCTGAAACTGCGTCTCGGCCCTGCTGCCCAGGCCTGGGCGGCAAGGAGCATTGGTTTTGTTTTTGGTATATACACGTTGTCAGACAAGAAAATGAATGCCTTAAGTATAAAACGTGAAGACTCAAACATACCGTTCACAGGAGGGAACTGGTGTGCGGAGCCAGCTTGGTCGGCAGCCACCAACCAGCAACTTGTGCCTACGCCTGAGAGGTTTTTTTGTTTTTTTTTTAAGGAAAATAAAAGGAACCTTAGTTATGAGAGTTTTTTTTTTTTTTTTTTTTTTATAATGTAGAAGAAAATTAGAATGATGCTTTTGGTCTCTTTTTTTTTTTAGCTTTTTTTGCGTATGTTTTCTAAGCAACAAATTTTTTTGTATAAAAGTCTCGTGTCTCTTGCTATTTTTGCTGCTGTTTCTAGAAATGAGCATTGCATTTCATGATCAACAAGGTTATTAAAAGTTGTATTAAAAAGACCCCAGGACTTCCCTGGTGGTCCAGTGGTTAAGACTCTGAGCTCCCAATGCAGGGGGCACGAGTTCAATCCCTGGTCAGTCCCACGTACCACGTGGGGTGGCCAAAAAACTTTAAAAAGACCCCGTGTAAACTTGAGGTGAGGTCCCCCTCCCCGCCCGGGGAGCCACTGGACCAGGGGTGGCAGGTGCCGTCCAGTTCAGGTTCTAGCATGGGGGGCTTGCTCTTGTGGTTTTGCTCCCTGTGAAGTAGTGGGTGGGCCCTTGCCTGGTGGGGGCCTCCCCTGCCCGATCCGCTCCCCTCCCTCAGAAGGGGGACACCCTGCTGGGGCACCTCCAAGGAGGCAGGGACACTCCCCTGTCACACAGCCGAGGTTCCTCCCTGCAAGCGGCTCTGGTCCCCCAGGCCCCTGCCTGCGGCCTGCCAGCCCCACATCCCTCCAAGCCCTGGGACCTCTCTCAGACGGGACTTGGTGAGGACCAGCATTCCTGGGCCCGGGGCCTGCGTTGCTGAGCATGGTGCTGGGGGGCCTCCCTAAACACCCCGTCCTTCATTCTCTGAACTCGGGCACAGAAACCCTCTGCTCCCCAAGTGGCCGTCCTGACGTGGACTGGGGAAGTTACAGGATCCCCCTGCCCGGAAAGGCCCCCAGGCTGTGTGATAGGGTTGACACCCGGTTGCAAACCAGGAGGGTGAGCCGCCCTCAGGCCCTGGGCGCCAGCTCCCAGGCCTCCCCAAGTAGCCCTCTCTCCCGTGTGTTCAGGGGAACCCACTCGGCCTGGGCTGTCCCAGGTTTATAAACAAAGTCCAGGGCGGTTGGTCACCCTACGTGTCACCTGGGCGTGGGGTCAGGCCTGCTGGGGTCTCACCTGCCCTCCCTTTACCCCCTGCATAGAGGCCTTACGTACCCCCAGGCTGGCTGCGCGCACCCCACCCTACCAGCATCCCAGGTGTCGCCCCCAAAACCCCACCCTCAGTCCCCGAGCACCGGGGCGGCCTGACTCCTCAAGACTGGAACTCCCCACGGCTGGGGGCCGGGTGCCCCACGGGAAGCTTGAGGGAACCCCAAGGCCAGCACGAGCGGGACATCCCAGCTTGGGGCCGGGGCCACCTCCAGGTCCCTGGGATCCCCTGGGGTCTGCCCCTGAGACCGATCAGGGGACTCTCCTTGGTGACTCCCCTGGTCTGTGGGTCTTGTCTCTCTTTGGGGAACCTGCCTCAGTTTCCCTCTGCCTCGGGCCTAACCCACAGACCCAGATGGGCAGGGGCCGAGGAGCCTCTGCGGCCCCCCGAGGCCCGCAAACTTTTGAACTGTGTATTACATATATAATTTAAGTTTTATATATTTTATATATATATAATGAGATTAACCCAGCACGGGAAAAAGTAGCCTTGGGGGAGGGGAAGAACCACAATTACGGGGAAAATTGTGCTCTGAGTGCCTCAGGATAACTGATCTTTTAAAAAACAAAAAAAATTTTTTTAAGTAGAATAATTTTATATAAGTGTCAACACAGCTGGCTGAATTCTTTGGGATTTTTTAATAACGATCCTCTTTAAAGTCGATTTGGAGACCTGTACATAACAGCACTGTAGCAATAAATGTGACATTTTATGACAATACTCTGCTGTCCCTGGATCTTTCAGCTGCTGTGTGCTTACAGATGAAAAGAGGGGTTGGGAAGGTGGTGCCCCCGGTGTCGGTGTCGGCGTAGGCGCTCACTAGGTGGCCCAAGTACATCCCACCAAGGATGGCCTGGGGGGGTGTGGGCTTAATCCACACTGCGCATCTCCTGGACAGCGAAAACAGCTCCTGGACAGCGAAAACAGCTCGGCGGGCGGGCGGGGGGCTTGGAAACCATAGGAATCTGTTCTCACACATTCTGGAGGCCAGATGTCCCAGGTCCAGGTGTGGTAGGGCCGTGCTCCCTCCTGACACCCCCCCCCCCAGGAGAGTCCTTCCTGCTTCTTCCAGCCTCTGGGGGCCTCAGGTGTGCCTCGGTTTGCAGCCGCATCACCCTGATCTCCACTTCCATCTTAAGGTGGCCTCTCCCCGTGTGTCTTGTGTCCAGGTGTCCCTCCTACACACACACCTGTCATTGCCTTAGGGCTGCAAAATCTCTAGCATGACCTCATCTTAACCAATCACATCTGCAAAGACCTTATTTCCAAATAAGGTCCTGTTCACAGGCTGTAGCAGGGGTGGGGGGCGGTCAAGACTTGAACATGTCCTCTTGGGAGGACACAGTTCAGCCCTCAACCGGGGTTTGATGGGGTGGTGGTGAGCAAGGCCGCAGACACTGGGAAAGGTGGCCACGGTGATTCCTTGTTCTAGAAGCAAAGTTCCTCGGGCAAAGCCAGGGACCTGCACTTGGAATAAGGGCTCCCGGGATGTGGAAGCTGACTGGCTCCTGGCGGAAGGCCACTCCCTGAGTTAGTAGGTATGTACGTATTTATTTTAACATCTTTATTGGATCCCAATGCAGGGGGCCCAGGTTCTATCCCTGGTTAGGGAACTAGATCCCGCATGCCGCAACTAAGACCTGGCGCGGCCAAATAAATAAATATTTTTAAAAAATAAAATAAATATTAAAAAATAAATAATGTAATACACCAAAACCCACTGAATGATGCACATTGAATGGGTGAATTGTATGGTGTGTGGATTATACCTCAATAAAAGTGTCTTAAAATATCTTAAAGGTGCCAAAATCCTTATCCAGGGAGGTGCTGCCTCTGTCCCAGCAGGGGTCGGCTCCATGGAAATTTCTGGAAGGAGCATCTGCTTGACTCAGGTCAGAGAAATCTGGTGGCAGGGGGTTGGGCACAGGGAAACTGGGGCGGTGGATGTGTGTGCGGCTTGACAGCGCCAGTGGTGTCGCAGGTGTGTTCCTGAGTCCAAGCCTTTCAAAGCCTGCAGCTCCCCATCTGCTGGATGCCCACCGGGCCCTCCAGGGCTGACAGAGAACACGCAGAGCCCAGTCCTGGAGCAGCCCTGACACCCGCAGGCCAGGGAGGGAAGGGACATGCCTGACTGAGACAGACGGTGCCGGGCTGCAGCAGGGTGATGGGAGCCACAAAAGAAACGCCCACGTCCTGACCTGTGAAGGGCACCCTATTTTGAAAAAGGGTCTTTGCAGATATAATCAAGTTAAGGATCTCAAGATCGTCCTGGATTAGGGTGACCCCAAATCAATGACAAGTGTCCTTATAAGAGACAGAAGACAAGAGACACAGAGGAGAAGCCACGTGACAACAGAGGCTGGAGGGAGGCAGCCACAATCCAAGGGATGCCGGGGGTGGGGCGGGGTGGCGGGGTCCAGAAGCTGGAAGAGGCAGAAAGGACCCTCCCTTGGAGCCTCCGGAGGGACCACAGCCCTGTGACACCTTGATCTCAGACATATGGTCTCCAGAACTGGAAGAGGATAAACCCCTGTTGCTTTAAGCCACCCAGCTTGTGGTCATTTGTCACGCAGTCACGGGAAATTAATAGTATCTGTGCCCTTTTTTAAAACGGCAAAACATCCAAATGCAACAGGGACTCTTCATACCTGGCTGGTGGGAACACAAAGGGATACAAGGACTTCGGAAAAGACTTCCGCGGTGCACCTGAAACTAACATGTTACATGTCAATTACACCTCAATAATAATAAAAGCGTTTGGCAGTTTCTTCTACAGTTAAACATAAGCCTCCCCTACAAGTCAGCTAGCAGCCAGTCCACCACAGTCATCCACCCAAGAGACACAAAGACACACGTCCACACAAAGACCTGGATGCAACTGCTCATTGCAGATTCCTTTCCCATCGCCAAAACGTGGAAACAACCCAAATGTCCTTCAACAGGTCAGTGGGTAAACACAAGGGTCCACCCACTCCATGGACCATGACTCAGCAGTAGAAAGACTGAACCGCTGACAGAAACAATGGCTTGGATGATTCAAAATAGCTACGCTGCGTGGACAAAGCCAGACACCAAAGAGAACATACTCTATGATTCTCGGTAGAAAAGTCTAGAAAATGCAGAC
This sequence comes from Eubalaena glacialis, assembly GCF_028564815.1. Taxonomy (NCBI): domain Eukaryota; kingdom Metazoa; phylum Chordata; class Mammalia; order Artiodactyla; family Balaenidae; genus Eubalaena; species Eubalaena glacialis. The sequence goes on along the minus strand of NC_083719.1, from coordinate 185,118,978 downwards.
TAATTCACAGTAGCGTGGTTGTAGGGGCTGGAGGGGGGAGTGGGTGGGGTCCCAAAGGGGCAGGAGGAAACTTCCAGGGGACGAGGGGGAGGTGTTCATTATCTCCACAGTGTGATGGTTTCATGGGTGTGTACATATGTCAAAATACCAAGTTGTATGTTTTAAATACGTGCATTTTTGTAGGTCAAGTATACATCAGTAAAGTTGTAAAAATTGTAAAAGAAAAGAATCCAACAGATGAATGGATAAACACCATGTGGTCCCTCCACACACGGGAACATCACTCAGCCATGAAAAGTGGTGAAGCCCTGACGCTCGCTACAACGTGGATGGACCCTGAGAACACGATGCTCAGTGAGAGAAACCAGACACAGAAGGACACACAGTGTGTGATTCCATTGATGGGAAACGTCCAGAACAAGCAGATCCACAGACACAGAGAGTGGGTTCCTGGTTGTCAAGGGCTGGGAAGGGGGTGGGGGTGGGGTGACTGCTGATGAGGACGGGGCTTCTATTGGGGTAATGGAATGTTCTGGAATTAGATGGAGGTGGTGGTCGCACAACCTTGTGAACGTACTAAAGACCAATGAATTCTACACTTTACAATGGTTAATTGTATGTTATGTGAATTTCACATTAATGAAAAGAAGAAAAGTCGTTCCGTTTCCTGAGGGCCAGATAGGGATCCTGCATGGAACCCAGGAGGCCAGGGCAGAGGGCCAGCAGGGTGCGAGGGGGGCCAACCGTTCTTGCTTATCCACCATCTCTTCTGGTCACAGAATCCTGGTATTCTCTTTTGGGGATCCTCCTCCAATTTCAGCCCACATCCTCAAATGAGAGGGGCCAACTCTGCCCTGTTTCCACAGCACGTGAATGAGAACCAGCTTAGGGGCATTTTCTGTGATTATTGGGAAAGAGGTGCCATCTTCCTGCAAGGGTTGCTGGAATGTCAACCAAGAGTTTCTGGGTGCCTCTGCTCAGAGTTCACCAGAGAGTAAGGGCAACACAGAGGAAAGAAGAGCTGAGAGATAGAGAGAAGATTCATAATGATATTGCTGGACTCCTGGATGCAGCTGTGCCTGAAGCCATCTAACATGCCATAGAACTTCCTTCTGTTCTCTTAAGCCAGTTTTTGTTCTTCGTTTATCACTGGAAACGAAAAGCATTCTTCCTCGTGAGCTGAAGTGCATTAAGCAGAAGGAGCAATCGGCAGAGCTTCAGAAACTGCTGGATCCAGGACCTGCAGCCCCAAGGCCTCTATGCCCACCTCTGCTCATCTTTTCACGCAGGTCTATTCTCTGTCTCATGATCTCTAATCTCTGTCTCAGATTCTACAATCTCCAGGGTGGCCCCTACATCCCACTTTTTAAGTTTCCGTCGAGGACAGAGACTTAATTCAGGTCCTCTCTGATCCCAAGCTCAAAAATCCCAGGGCAACTAGAAAGGCGGAGAAACAATGTCCAACTCAATAGCAAAGAGCACCCCTCCTGCCCAGACCGTGGTCTCCAACCAACCCCCTGGTCGGAGGCCAGGGCTAGGTGAGAACCTGCAGCCCCCTGGGAACCGCAGTCTTGGAGGGTGCCGAGGGGCCGATCCCAGCAGGATGGGCTGGGCTGGGCAGACAAACGCCACGGTGTCCAGTCCGCATCTCCAAGCCTGCATTCGACGCTGGGACCCCGGAGGCGGTGAAAGGAGAAGGCGAGCCCGAGCGAGCCTGGGGCGGCGGAAAGCAGAGGGAGGAGGACCCACCTGTCCTGGGTCCGTCAGCTAACAGGTGGTATCCTGAATGTTGACAGCACGAGGAACCAGGCCTCCCTCTGCTGCCGGAATGAGGAATTACTCCCAATCGAAACGTACAATTTCCCACCGAGCCTCCGAGCAACAGACAACAAAATGCCAGCAAACCGAGGCTCGGGGAAGCGCTGTCATCTGGCCAAGGTCCCACACACAGCGAGTCCAGTGACAACGCCTAATTCCTCCAAAAGGGAGTTCAAATCCCACCTTTCCCCTCTGTGCGACTCTGGGCTTAACCCTTTCCCGTTTGGCCTGTTTCTTTAACTGTAAATAAAGTTCTGGCACGTAATAAGGACACAAACTCACCAGTCAAATGTCGCGGGCCACACTTAGTAGCTGGAAGTTACGCAGCTTGGGGCCACTCTGACCGCCAGAGCGGAGAGGCAGACCCCGCGTCCCCACGTCACGTGGTCAGAAAGCCCCGCCTCCCGGACCCGCCCGCTCTAGTCTGCGTTCTTCAGACCCACCCCGGAAGTGAGTGCAAATATCTTCCGAGTCTGAGCGCGCAGTGGCGGTCCCCGGATCTCGCGCGGCAGCCCGCCCGGGCTAGGCCGGGGCGGGGCGGGGCCTCTCTGTGGGCCTGCGCGCTGCGGCGGCCGCGCCTGCGCAGTGCGCCCGAGCCGGCGGAGCCAGGGTCACCCTGAGCTGGGACGGCGCCGCTATGTTGGAAAGGTTCCTGGGCCCGCGCTACCGCCACCTGGCCAGAAACTGGTGAGGATGCGGCTACCGCCCCCGGACCCCTTGTCCTCCCAGGTCTCAAATGGGGAAATTGAGGCACAGAGCGGCGGCGCGGTCTGTCCCGCGCGTGGCTGGCCCCCGACCCTGAGTCGCTCTGCCTGGGGGCCGCGATGGTGCCCACCCAGTCCGCGCCCAGCACCTCCGGCTCAGCTCCTGGGGCCTGGAAACTGACCCTGTGCGCTCCTGGCTTTGCTTTTGTTTGACGTTGTTGTGAAGCCGACGGCTGCGCCTGTCCTTGACTGACCCCCGTGGGAGGCGGGTGGGATGGGGGTGACCCCACGTGGCAGCCGAGATTGGGGAGCCCACGACGTGAGGCGCTGAGAAACAGGGGGCCTGTACTCCGCAGTCGTGTCCCTGAGCCCCGGCAGGGAGAGTGACGGGTGGGGGCTGTCCCTGGACAGTGGCGCCGGCAGGGACCTTCGGGTGGACAGTGACAGTGGCGCTCTACAGCTGGGGCGACCCAGGCTCAGGGAAAGGCCGTCCCTGGCGTCGGGTGGGACCGCCAGCGGCCCCTGCAGCCCCTACCGCGGGCGGCTCGAGCCCCCGGGCGCTGTCGGTCCTTTCCCATCTGCGCGTGGTCAGACCAGCGACCCCCTCATCCAGGGTTTCGTTCAATCGGCAGCAGCACCCACTGAGCACCTGGTGTGTGCTCGCACCTACCACTGAGTCGGGTGCCAGAGACACAGCGATAAACGGAACCTTCCTGGCTGACGCTCTAGGTCGTGGACCAGAAAAAAATTAAACCGATGTGATCCATGGCATGAGGATGATGTAAAGTAATAAAGGGGGTGGGTGCAGTCCTGTCCCACCCACACTGGCTTCCGGAGGCCAGGAAGCGGGACTCACCCCCAGGAGGCACTGTGGAGTTGTGGGGTCTCAGGCTCGGAGCATCCGCGCTCACCAGCTGGGTACTCTGCACTGAACTCCTCCCCGAGCCCTGGGCGTCTTCCTGTGAGGAGGGGGAGGAGAGGTGGTGAAGGTGTAACGAAGTCCCACGAGGGATTGTCAGCAGCATCATCACCTTCGGTGCCCCGTGGAGGTCAGGTGTGTGGCCACCTCCCTCTCTGTGAGCTCCATAGGGCCCCAAGGGGAGTGGCCAGGATGATTGCCCGGGGGGGGGGGGCGGGGAGCAGCGGTGGAGGCCTCCCTGAGGGCAGGCTCCTCTGACATCAGCACCCCTCAAAGCTGTTGGGCTGTGAGAGGAAAGATTCCCTCTCTGTTCATGACACCTGCCCCAGAGCCTGTTCCAAAAGCAGCAGTAACCGGGACCCCACCAAAGCGCAAAGTTGAGTTGTACGGGCCTCTCCCCAGGGAGCAGGGGGTGTCGTTGGTGAGGCAGGTTGGGAAGGGGGTGTTGCTGCTTCCATCTCTCCACCCCAACACCCCAGGCCCATGGGTTACGGCGATCCGGTGAAGTGGGCCCCCATGTACAAATTCTGCCCCTGCACAGATCAGCGATGGAGCCTGTGAGAGTTCTCTGTCGCTGCGTAACGAAGAGCCTACCAAATGCAGCAGCTTTGCAGACATTCATTATCAGTTTCTGTGGGTCAGGAATTGGAACACAGCTGAGTCCCCTGATCAGTGTCTCATCTGAAGGCTTTACTGGAGGTTTCCAGGTCACACCTGTGGTTGCAGCAGGGGGCCACCCTCAGTCCTCTGCCACAGGGACACCTCTACAGGGCAGCTCACAAACTAGAAGCTGGCTCCCCGCAGAGAGCGTAAGAGCAAATGAGCACGCCCTGACCTAGCCAGTCTCTAAAAGCCCATCTCAGAAGTGACATTCCCTCGCGGTCCAGTGGTTAGGACTCGGCGCCACCGGGGCCCGGGTTCAATCCCTGGTCGGGTAACTAAGATCCCGCAAGCCATGTGGCGCGGCCAAAGAAAACCAAACCAAAACAAAAGAAGTGACAGCCCATCATCTCTCGTATTTGATTCATCAGAGGCGAGTGACTGGATCCTGCCGACCTCAAGCGGAGGGGCTGTACAGGGGTGTGAACACCAGGAGGTGGGACTGTTCGGGCCATCCTGGACCCTGCCCATCACTGGACGTAAATGTGGAGTGTGGTGGTCTTGGAGTCCCTGCCTTGGCTGTGCACCCGGTGGGCTGTGTGTCTCGGGGGCATGGTTTGCCCTCTCTGTGCCTTGGTCTCATCTGTGAGACAGGGACCCTGATAACTCACATCTCCCTCAGTCCATCGGCTGTCTCAGGGATCGAGCTGCTGCAAATCACCTTAACGTGCCGACCTGCAAAGTTTAGATATCCTTATGCTTTACAAGCTTGGGCTTTTTCTCTTTTTAGTGGAATTCCTCAAATAAAACCTTAAGCAGGGACTTCCCTGGTGGCGCAGTGGTTAAGAGTCTGCCTGTGCAGGGGACACAGGTTCGAGCCCTGGTCCGGGAAGATCCCACATGCCACGGAGCAACGAAGCCCGTGCACCACAACTACTGAGCCTGCGCTCTAGAGCCCGCGTGATACAACTACTGAAGCCAGCACGCTCCGCTCACAGCCCATGCTCCGCAACAGGAGAAGCCACTGCAATGAGAAGCCCGCGCACCGCAACTAGAGAAAGCCCGCATGCAGCAACGAAGACCCAGCGCAGCCAAAAATAAATAAATAAATTTACTAAAAAAACAAAAAAAAAAACCCTCATGCATATTCTAATATGAAAGCAGATGGGAGTGGAGTTGCCTCAGGGTCACCTGCCTGGTGCCTGCCCTCAGGGTCATCAGCAGGATGTGTCCACACACTGGGCAGGGCCAGGTGCGTTGGGGGGTGGGGGCACCTGATAAACGGCAGCTTGGGATGGGGGGGGGATCCGGCCACGCTACCGGGAGGGTGAGGCCTGACCCCCGTTCTTGCAGGTTACCCACAGTGGGCATGTGGGGCACCGTGGGAGCCGTGGGGCTGGTGTGGGCCACTGACTGGCGGCTGATTCTGGACTGGGTGCCCTACATCAACGGCAAGTTCAAGAAGGACGATTAATTAAACCCATCCCCCTCGGACCCCTCCGGTAAGTTTCAGCAGCTGTCGGCTGGTGTAGCCCGGGATTCCTGAGCAGCAGAGGAGCAGCGTTCCCCGCAGGTCCAGGGCTGGGCCGGCAGGTGTTGGGGGCTCACCTGGAGAACCCTGCCTGAGGGCGGAGCCCTGCACTAGCCTCCTGCCTGGTGGCGCAGAGCTGCCAGCCAGCAGCCTCGGTTTGTGGGGCTGGGGAGTGGGCGCTGCCCCTCGGGGCTCAGTCCTGGAGGCTGAGCCTGCACCCTGGGTGGGACGGAGGGATGCCCCGTTTTACAGACAGGAAAGTGGAGGCTGGCCTCCCTGGGCGGGCTGCTGTGAGCACTGACGAGCCCGGCGCTGTGCTGCCCACCTGACAGCCCACAGTGCAGGTGCATCCCCATTTCACAGACTCCTAAGGGGCACAGCCAGATCTGGTGTTAGAGCCTGTCTGCAGCATCTGTGCTCTTACTGGGCGCTCAGCATCTGCTGCTCACCCTGCTTCGTTCCCCCTCCAGGTGTCTGGTGGTGCTGCCCCCTTCCATCTGCATCTGGAACGGCCCAGGCTCTTGGGATTGACCTCGAGGAAATACACGGCGCGAGTTAGGTTTCCTGTGTTGGTGGAAATAGCTTTGGTGTGTGAACACACACGGCATTAAACCTCACTCTGAAACCTGCTGGCCTGCACGTGCTCATGCTGGGGCTTGGTTATCTTGACTGCAGGCCCAGGGGCCCAGATGACCCGGGGAGCCTTTCAACTCCAAAACTGCAAATCTGCAGTTTCCCAGTGGCTGGCAGACATGGTTTGATTACTTCAGATGTTTAGTGGATAATACCTGCACGGGGTTTTTATTGATCGCTGCCTTAACAAGTTACCCTTGACCTGGTGGCTCAAGACAAACATTATCTCTCAGTGAGAATTTGGGAGTGATCTTTCTGGGGGTTTCTTGGCTGAGGGTCCCTCATGAGGTTGCAGTAGAGGCATCGGCTGCATGATGAAGGGTGGTACCGGGGTGGGGTGGGGAGTCGGGGCTTCCAGGAGGCCCCCTCACGTGGCTCCTCCCCACGTGGGCCTCCCAGACGCTGCTTGAGCCTCTTTACTACACAGCAGCCCGAGAGCAGGCAGGGAAGAGCCTCTGTGCCTTTTATGACCTACTCAGGACTCTCAGGCCGTCTCCTGCTCCACATCTTATTCGGGAGAATTAGGCTCTGTGTCTTGAAGGAGGAACATCAGAACCTGTAGACGTGTTAAACCATCACCGGGGATACAAAAATGAGCGGGTACACGAGGATATACTGCATACAGGCAGTTCCCTCCAACTCCTGCCAAGTTCTGGAAAATTCTAGAAACGTTCTATTTGTGAAGAAGAGCTGTTTTATTAGTCTGTTTGGGCTGCCACAATAAAACACAGGCCAGGCAGCTTAAGCTACAGAATGAATGTCTCACAGTTCTGGAGGCTGGAAGTCTGAGCTCAGTTCTGGCAGGGTTAGTTCCTGGCGAGGGCCCGCCTCCTGGCCTGCAGACAGCCCCCTTCTCACTGCATCCTCACGTGGCCTCCCCTTGACATGTGAGCAAGTGAGCTCTCCAGGGACTCTTAGGACATGCTAATTCTAGGGGACCAGGGCCACACCCTTCTGACCTCATTTAACCTTAATTGTTTCTGTGGGGGGTGCCATCTCCACATGCAGCCACACTGGGGGTTAGGGTGTCAACATACACATTTCAGGGAGACACTTTCAGTCCACAGCAGCTTTGTATATTTTAACACAAGTAGTGGCATGTTCTACACACTTCTGCACAAACATTTTCCACCTATGGCTTATTTCCTGGAAGCCATGCCACTTTGGAAAGCACAAAGCATCATGAAAAAGTCTACAAATAAGGGACTTCCCTGGTGGTCCAGTGGTTAAGAATCCACCTTCCAATGCAGGGGTTGCAGGTTCGATCTTAGTTCGGGGAACTAGTATCCCACATGCTGCGGGACAACTAAGCCTGTGTGCCCCAACCAGAAGCCTGCAACGAAAGATCCTGCGTGCCACAACTGAGACCCAAAGCAGCCAAATAAATAAATATTTTTTTAAAAGTCTGCAAATAAATGCTGGAGAGGGTGTGGAGAAAAGGGAACCCTCCTACACTGTTGGTAGGGATGTAAACTGGTGCAGCCACTATGGAGAACAGTTTGGAGGTTCCTTAAAAAACTAAAAATAGAATTACCATATGATCCAGTGAGTCCACTCTTAGGCATATATCTGGAAAAGATGAAAACTCTAATTCAAAAAGATACATGGAGGGCTTCCCTGGTGGCACAGTGGTTAAGAATCCACCTGCCAATGCAGGGGACACGGGTTTGAGCCCTGGTCCGGGAAGATCCCACATGTTGCGGAGCAACTAAGCCCATGTGCCACAACTACTGAGCCTGCGCTCTAGAGCCTGCGAGCCACAACTACTGAGCCCGTGAGCCACAACTACTGAAGCCCGCGTGCCTAGAGCCTGTGCTCCACAACAAGAGAAGCCACTGCAATGAGAAGCCCACACACCGCAAGAGTAGCCCCCACTCGCCGCAACTAGAGAAAGCCCGTGCGCAGCAACAAAGACCCAACGCGGCCAAAAATAAATAAATGTATTAAAAGAAAAAAAAAAAGATACACGGACCCCAATGTTCATAGCAGCACTAGTTACAATAGCCAAGGCATGGAAACAACCTAAGTGTCCAGCGACAGATGAATGGATAAAGATGTGGTACATATATATAATAGAATATTACTCACCTATAAAAAAGAAGGAAAATTTTCCATTTGCATCAACATGGATGGATTTGGAAGGTATTACGCTAAGTGAAATAAGTCAGACAAAGATAAATACTGTATGATACTCGTCATCTATGGAATCTAAAAAATACAGCAAACTAGTGAATATAACAAAAAAGAAGCAGACTCACAGATATAGAGAACAAACTAGTGGTTACCAGTGGAGGGGGAGAGGGGCAAGATAGGGGTCGGGGGTGGGAGGTCGGGGGTGGGAGGTACAAACTGTTGGGTGTAAGATTGGCTCATGGATGTACTGTAGGACATGAGCAATATTGCCAATATTTGGTAATAACTGTAAATGGAAAGCACACTTTGAAAACTGTATAAAAGTTACAAAAATATATATTAATGTTTTGCCCTTCTCAAAAAATGAACAAAAACAAAAACAAAAAATTAAAATATAGGATCGCCACGTGATCCAGTAATTCCAGCTCTGGGTGTGCACCCAAGAGAAGTAAAAGCAGGGCTGGGGTGGTGCTGGGGTCTCCTGTCACAGGAAGTCTGACAACTTTTTCCTTTAAGCGTCTCCACGTGCTTTCACTGATTACAATGCACGCATCTGTCTTTGCAACTTTGATTTTTAAATGAAAACGAAGTCGCACACGCTGGGAGAAAACACAACAGCGACCAGCACTACCCTCTGTGGAAGGCCAGATCCTGGAGCCCTGGGTTTGGGCCTGACCTGCACACAGGCATCCAGTGCCCCGAACCAGCTTTGTAACGGGGTGACCGCTCGCCGATCAGGGTGCCTCCCCGGCCACGATGCCCTTTGTCTGTGGGAGAGCAGCCCAGCTACCCCTTGGGAAACCCAGGAGGGAAAGGGACGTAAGAAATTGAGAAGTTGCACTTACCCGGGGACTTAATATAAACAAGTGACACCTGCGGGCCATGGTCTTCGGCGTCCCGCCCAAGCCCCGCCTCCAACTAGAGCAGGGACCTGGGGGGCCCCAAGGCTGCGAAGACACCTGCAGGAAGCTCCAGGTGCGCGGCCCAGGCCTGTTGCCCTCGGGGGAGTCCAGGACCTTCCCACCCGCAGCCTCCCCCTCCCCCAGGGACCCGACGCCAGGACAGGCCCGTCGGGAGGCCCAGCCCGCTCCTGGCACTGCCCACAGCTCCGGCCACTCACTCAGCAGTCTTTTCTGAAGTACCTGCCCTGGGCCGGCCAGGCTCTGCCCTGAGGGAGCAGGGCAGGCAGGAGAGGGCCTGGGGGAGGGGGAGGGGACACAAGGGGGGGGCGGGAGATTCCCAAGTAAGGGCCTGGAGCCCCAGGAGACAGAAAGCGGACCAAGGAGGAGGCGGGAAGAGGGGGCCGGATTCTGAGATGTCATTAAAGCGTCGGGTGGGCCTTGGGGTGTGGAGGTGGGTGGTCACCGACAATGACCCTAAACGCGGATGCCAGTGACAAGACCAGGGAGGCGGCGGGATGGCGGTCCGGCACTGGACGGGCATCCCGGGACACAGACGGGGCCTCGGAGGAGGCGCAGGAGACCAAGGCGAACAGCACAGCGGCAAGCAGGGGCCCCCAGCCACTTGCGGGCGGCCCAGGGCGCAGGCGCGGAGCGGACGAGCAGCGCGCCGCCACAGGCCCCACCTTCAGGCCGCGCGCTGATTGGCGCCGCCGCCGAGGGGCGGGACCTGCGCGGCGCCTGCGCAGCACGGGGCCCCGCGCGCGGGCGGGTGGGCGGAGCGGGCCCCCCGAGCGGGGGCTGGCGAGCGCGGGGAGGGGGCCGAAAGGGCGGCAAAGCCGGCGCGCGCCCGGCTGGGGGCGGAGGGTGGAGGCCCACGGGCCGGAACAGCCGCGGCAAGTGGCGGCGGCAGCGGCGGAGGCAGCTGAGGCGGCGGCGGCGGCGAGCGGGGGTCCGGGCGGCAGCGGCGGCGGCGGCGGGCCGAGGAGCCGGGCGCGATGGAGCGGAAGAGGTGGGAGTGCCCGGCGCTCCCTCAGGGCTGGGAGAGGGAAGAAGTGCCCAGAAGGTCGGGGCTGTCGGCCGGCCACAGGGATGTCTTTTACTATAGGTGAATGAACGTGCCGGCCGGGCAGGGCCCCAACGGGCGCCTCCCAGCGGCCTCTGCGGCGGCCTGGGCGCCTCGACCCGGGCCGCGGCCTGGGCCCCGCGCGTGCGTTGTGCGTGCGTGCGTGCGTGCCGGCGCGCGGCGGGCGCTTGGCCCAGTGCGCGTGCGTGCCTGGCGGGCCCGAGCCCAGTGCGCGTGCGTGCCCGGCGAAGCCCTCGCTCAGTGTGCTTGCGCTCCCCCCGCAGCCGCATGGCCCTGGGACCGGCACCGGGCTGGCGGCGGCCTTTGTTCGGCGGCCGCGGCGAAGCGGCCGGCTGGGCAAGGGGCACCCCGGCGCGGGCCAGACGCCGCTGGGAGGCGGGGGTGGGGGCTGGGCTGTCCCTTTGGTCCTCGTGGGGCGCTCCTGGGGCCGCGCGCAGCCTGGGTCGGGTGGGGATCCCGGGTTTCAGGGAGCAGGGTTCGCTCTGGGGGACCAGGGAGGGCTGCCTAGGGATGCAGGTTCCTGGGCCCTTCACAGGGTGGCCTGGTCCTGGAGATGCGTGTCTTTTAAGAGCCGCCCTTCCCCCATCCTTGGGCACCGTGGGTAGTGGCGTCTACAGTCGCCAGACCGGGGACGCGGCCTTTGTGAGCTTCCCTCACCCAAACTGGAGAGAGGGCTGCCCTTGGCCTGAGAGAGGTGGCAGGGACATCCCCCCCCCCCCCCCCCAGTGAAACAGAATCAGTAGGCGGCTGGAAGCCCAGCCCCAGACCGTCAACCACCTGCTGTTTGCCTTTTCCTTCCTTTTTTTTTTTTTTCTCCTGACTGGTGGAAGATGCTTTTGTTTCTGAGCCAGGCTTGATGGCTCCCTCCCCTTTGCTTTAGAACTCTGACAAAAGAAAGGCAGGCGGGACACCTGCCACGTGTTGAATGCCTGCCAGGTGTTGGGGGGTGTGCAGCAGGTCCTGGGCCTTTGCTGTTCCCGTTTTGGGAGGAGTGAAGGAAGTGAGCAGGGTAAGGATGGCAGCTCATCCAGGACAAGCTCAGGTTCTAGTGTCCAAAGAGTGCTGGTGGCCCTCCAGTGTGTACTGTAATTGGCTGGAGTCCCGTAATGTCAAGCATGAAATAGTGGGGTTACGATCGGCATCTCTTAGGGAAACGTGTGTATTCCCCCTCTCTGCGGCTGTCTGTGACGTCACTCCCTCGCTGGCTGTTAAGAAAAGCTTTCTTCTGGGTGCGTGAAGAGGCCTCTCACCACCTCCCCTCATTTAATTCTGAGCACACTTGTGTTCTCACTTCTTCCTTTTAGGTCTAAAGACTGAGGCAGTTCTCTGTTCCTCTAGTCCTTTGTTAATTTAACAGACGCCTCTGCAGCACATGCTGGGTGTCTGTCCTGGCCATTCAGCTGGGGGTGAGACCTGGGCCCTCCCCTCCTGGGTGACAGCTGGTGCCCCAGCTATCACCCCGTTGCTTTCACAGTTAACAGGTGATGACATATGCAGAGAGATGTGGGGGTCTGTGAGGGGCAGATGATGGGAGTGCCTGGTCGAGCTGGGGGCGGGTCAGTGAGGGCTTGTCTGGGGAGGCAGCACAGAGCTGAGCCCTGGCAGTGGAGCCAGGAGGAGAGTCCAGGCAGAGCCAGCAGCCTGTGAGGAGGCTCAGGAGCTGAACCGGGGCCAGCGTGGCTAGAGGGCCCCAGCCCGTCATCGCCTCACCTCTTGTCCCCACCTGCCTGGGAACCTCTCCGGGTTTCTGTCAAGTGGGACACTGCTCCAAGGCCCCGCCCCCGAGCATAGGGGTCTGGTGGTAGGGAAGGGCTCCAAACTGGGGCTGGACAGATGGAATTTCAGGTTTCACACGGCTCCAATGAGAGGTGAGGGCCTGAGACAGGATGCGGGGTGCGGGGTCCAGTGCCACTCCCAGGTCTCTGGTGTGGGTGACATACCCTGTCCCAGCAGGTCGGAGGTCTGGGGGGGATGTGATATGTTTTCTGGAATGTGGACCCTTGGCCTTCTCACCACCCGATGCCGAGCCAGGTGACTAGGCAGGGAGCACAGATGGATTTTCCTGGTTCTCTTTTTTTTTTTTTTTTTTTAAATATTTATTTATTAGGCTGCGCTAGGTCTTAGTTGTGGCACATGGAATCTTCGTTGCCGCTTGCGGGATCTGTAGTTGTGGCATGTGGGATCTTTAAGTTGTGGGATAAGGATCTAGTTCCCTAACCAGGGATTGAACCTGGACCGCCTGCATTGGGAGCGTGGAGTCTTAACCGCTGGACCACCAGGGAAGTCCCTTCCTGGTTCCTTAATGCAGAGGGAAGGCAGATCTCCGGTGCTGTTGAGTCAGACAGACCTGTCCTTGGATCTTAGCCCTGCCCCTAGGGATGTGGAACCTTGGTTTGCTAGTCCAGAGAGTGGGAGAGAGCCAGTGTGTTCTTTGCAGGAGAGGTGGAGCGACCTCACAGACCGTTCTGTAGGACTCACCCACACGCCCTTCCAGCTTGGCGACCTGGCCCTCAGGACTGGGAGATGGGGGCGGAGCATCTGGTTACAGCCGAGCATTTTCTTTGGAAAAATCTTCTCCCTGCCTGACATTTACAATCCAGGCAAGAAGTTGAGGACTTGGAAGTTAGCGTCATTCTTTGGGGTGCGTGGAATAGAGAGGACTTACCGGAGCTTTTTTTTTTTTTTTTTTTTTTTTTGGCTGCACCATTGCAGCATGCAGGATCCTAGTTCCCTGACAAGGGATAGAACCCACGCCCCCTGCATTGGGAGCGTGGAGGCTTAAACCACTGGACCACCAGGGAAGTCCCAGAGGTCTTTTTTTTTTTTTTTTTTAAATAAATAAATTAATTTTATTTATTTACTTTTGGCTGCGTTGGGTCTTCGTTGCTGCACGCGGGCTTTCTTTAGTTGCGTCGAGTGGGGCTATTCTTCGTTGCTGTGTGTGGGCTTCTCATTGCTTTGGCTTCTCTTATTGTGGAGCGTGGGCTCTAGGTGCGTGGGCTTCAGTAGTTGTGGCACGCGGGCTCAGTAGTTGTGGCTTACGGGCTCTACAGCGCAGGCTCTGTAGTTGTGGCGCACAGGCTTAGTTGCTCTGCAGCATGTGGGATCTTCCCGGACCAGGGCTCGAGCCCATGTCGCCTGCATTGGCAGGCAGATTCTTAATCACTGCGCCACCAGGGAAGACCCCAGAGGTCATTTTAAAGGTGCAAATACTCAGGAAAGCAGGAGGTGCTCGGCAGGTTGACCCCCCCCCCCCTTCCTTGGGCAGCGGTCTCAGCTTGGCCAGAACCAGCTTCATCTTGCTGTTTGGGCCTCACTGGGCATCTTGGGTTACAAGCCTCCTTATAGGCCTGGTGTCAACACCCGCTCATCACCCCTCATACAGCCCTGCATCCGGCCCAGGCCCTGGGCTCCACGCTTGGTGCTGGCTCCATCCCCATGACGGCCCCAGTGCTTCAGGGTCCCACCGACTCAGCCGAGGGCTGCCCTCCGCCCGGCTTCTGGCTGCCTGTCTACTCCACCGGGTAGGCCTGTTTCCGTAGAAAGGCCGCAGTGCTCATTTTTGTTCTACACGTGTGGTTTTACTACAGAAGTTTTTTTCTTTCATTGGATAAAACAACTCAGACATTTTTCTGTCCCAATACAGATCTGCAAAACCTGTTTTTAAAATTGAGGTATTAAAAAAAAAAAAAAAATTGAGGTATAGTTCACATTCCATACGATTCAGTCTTTAAAAGTGTCCAATTCAGCAGTTTTCATGCACCCAGCACCACTCTCTAGTTCCGGAACGTTCTCATCACCCCAAAATGAGCCCTGTGTCCATTAGCTCCCCAGCTCCTCGCAGCCCCCATCCACTCTCTGTCTTGCGTTCACTTTTGTGAGAGCTTTATCGAGGTAGGAGTCACATGCCGTACTGTTCACCCGTGTAAAGCGTACAATTCACAGGTAGCTGCAGCCACCACCACGGTCAAAGTTAGAGCCTTTTCCTCCCCGCAGAAGAGCCCTAAACCTTTAACTATCTCTGCCCTTAGCCCTGCTCCCCAGCCCCTAATCTACAGTTCTGCATTTCTGTTTCCCTGTCTTTATGCATTTTTTAAAGCAGAACAGCAGCAGGTGAGGTGACTGGAGGCCAAGAAGTGCTGGCGAGTGCTTGTCAGGGTCCTGGCCCTCTTTGTGGCCATAGTTGGAGCCAGAGTCGGGACTCAGGGTCCTTTCCGCTGCTCCAGGCACGTGGACTCTGTTCACGTCAGCCAGCACAGAGCATGACGGAAAAATGGATCTTCCAGAAGAGTCCACGGGGGTCTCAGAACCCAAGGTGGTGGGGCTGGCCCTGACCCAGGTGAGGCCCTGGTGGGGCTGGAACGGGTTCCACTCTTCCCGCTTTTGCCACTTGTCCGCAGTGCCCAGGGACACCTGGAGGGGGCGGGCGTGTGCTGGCTTGAATTCAGGCTCAGCCTAGAGGCTCTCAGGGGAGATCAGCAAAGTGCAGGCCCTTGTTAGCCTCAGATGGAGAGTGACAGGGACGTCCTAGACGGGTGCCAGGCCTGCTGGAGGCTTCATGTGTGCCTCTCACTGGTTTCTAGTACATTCAGGGCTGTGCAACCATCACCTCTAATTCCAGAACATTCCATAACCCCAAAGAGAAGCCCCAGTCCCTGACAACCAGGAACCCACTCTCTGTCTCTGGATCTGCCTGTTCTGGACGTTTCCCATCAATGGAATCACACTCTGTGCGTCCTTCTGCGTCTGGCTTCTCTCACTGAGCATCGTGTTCTCAGGGTCCATTCACGTTGTAGTGAGTGTCAGGGCTTCTCTCCTTTTCATGGCTGAGTGATGCTCCCATGTGTGGAGGGACATCTGGGCTGTTTTCACTCTGCCCAGTGAGTCATGCTGCTGTGAGTAATCAGGTGTAAGTTATTATGTCGACGTGTGTTTTGATTTTTCTTGGATATTTAGGGGTGGAATTGCTGTTTAACCATTAGAGGAACTGCCAGACTGTTTCCCAGAGTGGCTGCAGGAGTCCCCGTGCCCGGGGACGTGTCATCATTAATGCTCACTGGGTCCCGTTCTGGTCACCTATAGCGTGAGCTCTGAGTCTGCACGGTAGCTAGAGGTTGGCGTTAGCTTTTCCTAGAAAGGCGAGTCCCCTGCGCTGGTCCATGGGGTGAGCAGGATCGCAGAGCTTCACAGCCAGGTTTCAGGCTTTCCCAGCAGGTCCCGCCTGGGCAGCTCTTTGGTGTCCTGGCCCCAAAACTGAGGTTTCACAGCCCAGCGCCCCCAGGACAGGTCCATAATGCTGTAATGGACCTGCTATCCTTGGGTTTTTTCTCAAGAACACGGCCAGATTCTGTTTCTGGAATGTTCCAGAAACTCCAGCCAGGCTCCCAGGGCTGGGCCCCATCCTTCCGAAGGTCGGGGCGTCCATCCCTGCTCTCGGCCTCAGCATCTGCTGTGCTGGGGAGAGGGTGGACCGGCCCGGCCTGGCCCTCCCCCCGGCCCCCCCCCCTCCGCTGACCGCGCTGTGTCCGCAGCCCGAGCGGGAAGAAGTTCCGGAGCAAGCCCCAGCTGGCGCGCTACCTGGGCGGCTCCATGGACCTGAGCACCTTCGACTTCCGCACGGGCAAGATGCTGATGGGCAAGATGAACAAGAGCCGGCAGCGGGTGCGCTACGACTCCCCGAGCCAGGTCAAGGTGAGCCCGCGCCGACCGCTGCTGGGTAGGGCTCACCCCCCGTCCTGGAGTTAGAGGCCTAGCTACTCACTGGGGGAAGCTCAGCAGCTGTGGAAAAGCAGAAAGAAGACAGGAAACCGCCCGTCATCTGTCCCCAGGAGAGGCTCGGGCACGGGGCCTGGGAGGCGGCTCGGCTCTGGTCCACACTTGGGCGCCTGGTGACCAATGTGTCTGCGGGTCTCTGATGGACGCGTGTTCGGGGGACTTTGTTTCCTGCCCCGGCTGCAGAACAGAGGTGGCCAGGGCGCCCCCAGGCCCGTGCTCTGCAGAGAACGAGGCACGGGAGGTGAGAGGGACGGCGGGGGGGGCGGTGAGAGGGGGCAGGTGTGTGTCTGGAGCCCCCGCTATGGCCGCACCAAGGGCAGCGAAGCAGCTGGGCCTGGGCTTGGCGTTGCCTCTGGATCCGTGGGTACCACGCGGTGTGCTGGTGACCGGGGCCTGTTCCCCGAAGCCCCATGCGGGGCATGGCTTTCTCTCTGACGGGGAAAGCCCGCTGAGGACCCCGCCCGACCCTGCAGGGCAAGCCCGACCTGAACACGGCCCTCCCGGTCAGGCAGACAGCGTCCATCTTCAAGCAGCCAGTGACCAAGATCACCAACCACCCCAGCAACAAGGTGAAGAGCGACCCCCAGAAGGCCGTGGAGCAGCCCCGTCAGGTGAGCTCCGGCACTTGGTCCACTCTTCAGAGCTGAGTCCGTGGGCCCGGGGCCCCAGCGCCACGGTCAGGAGCCATCACCCCGGGGCACGGTCCTGCGGGCACCAGCGCCCGACACGCGTATGCTGGGCCTCCTCGGGCCGGCCACTGTCTTGGACAGATTGATAAGATCCCACAAATGCAGTTTTGTGATCTGTTTTCCAAAAACTGAGCCTTAGCCGCGTTTTCATGCATCTTTACAAACTCCCGGTAGATAGTGGGCTGTGGAGGTGCTAGGCCAGAGCAGGGGGCCATGGCCGTCAGAGGGGGAGACGCTCAGGGACCCTGCAGGGCATGGGCCCCGCCATGGGCAGCCGCCCTGGGTGCCGTGCCGTTTGGGTTGGAGCCCTCTAGGTAACAGGTCAGAAACCTGTGGGGCTGCCTGTCGCCCCCCTCCCCAGAGTCTGGAGGTGCAGTCGAGGGTGTGAGCTTGTTGCCCGTCCGGGGGCTCCTGGGTCCCCTGGGTCCCCTGTCTGCACCGGGCGGTGCCCACGGACAGCGCTTGCTCGGGCTGTGGCAGGGGTCAGCCGGGGCTGTTGCCCTGGGCCCGTGGCTCGGCCTGGGGTGGAGGTTGGACCTCCCAACCCCCAACTCCAGGGTGAAGGGGAGCCACAGACTGTCCGATGGCGCATCTGACGTCCTGGGTCTTCATCCTGCCGGAAATGGGGCTTGGGGTTTCTCTGCCCTGCGAGGACCCTGGGGCGCGAGCAGCCCCAGCAAGTGTGGGGGTCAGAGGTCACACTGAGACCCCCATCCCGGCCGCCTAGGGTCGCCTGCTGTGGGAGCAGGTGGCCTGGCCATCCTGTCGGCCTGACGTCTGTCTGTGTGGCGGCAGCTCTTCTGGGAGAAGAAGCTGAGCGGCCTGAATGCCTTTGACATCGCAGAGGAGCTCGTGAAGACCATGGACCTCCCCAAGGGCTTGCAAGGTGACCCCCTGCGGGGGGCAGGGGGGAGATGGAGGGGGATGAGGCCCGTGCTCCCCCAGCCTGGGGCCAGCCGGGCTGCACCTGACGCTGGGGCCGCGTCTGGTCACGGGGTCCTGAAAACACTCGGGGGTCTGGTTTCCCTGCCGCGCCATAAAAGCATCCCCGCTGTCCCTGAGAGGGTAGTTGTCTGCCTGTACTTCGTGGGAGTGACCGCCCCCTTCCAGCGTCCGGATGTGACATGGAAATGGCCGGGGAGGGCTCGATTCAGACAGGGAGACTCCTGGGGGGCGGGGCTCCTGGCCCTGCGACGGCTCCCCTGAGCAGGGCTGCCCGTGGGCTGTGAGGCCCTAGCGCACGCAGGACCGGGCAGGGCCGGCTGTAAAGGGAGGTTCAGGATGAAATCGGGGCTGAGGGGGCAAGGCTGGTGCCCACAGCGACCACCCTCCCTTGCCCAGCAGGCGTGGGTCCCGGCTGCACGGATGAGACGCTGCTCTCGGCCATCGCCAGCGCCCTGCACACCAGCACCATGCCCATCACCGGGCAGCTCTCAGCCGCCGTGGAGAAGAACCCTGGGGTGTGGCTCAACACAGCCCAGCCGCTCTGCAAGGCCTTCATGGTGACTGACGAGGACATCAGGTAGCCCCCCCCCCCCCGCCAGTGTCCAGGTGTGATGTGGAAGTGGCCGGGGGAGGGCTCGGTTCAGACAGGCGGGCGCCTGGGGGGTGGGGCAGCCTGCGGGGGCGGGAGAGGACGGGGCTCTTGGCCCCGCGACGGCTCCCCTGAGCGGGGCTGCATGTGGGCTGTGCGGCCCTGGGTCAGGGGGCGCTGGCGCACGCAGGACCGGGCAGGGTGGGCTGAGGGGAAGCAGGACGCGTCCCGGGTCCTGGATGCTGGGTCTGCGCTTGGCCAGGACCCCATGGGTGGTGTCCGGGTGTGGGTGGAGCTGTCTGGGAGGGCCTCCTGGAAGGTGGTTGGAAGTGGCTCCTGGGCAGGAAACATCTAGAGGTGCTGAGAGGGTACAACATGGGTCGTGTTCAGCTTTGAAACATCAGTGCACAGCTGAGGTTGGGAGAAGGCGGGGGGCTTAGGAACCCACAGGAGGGGCTGGAAGGCAGAGCAGCCACACCTGGAGTACTGCGGGGGGCAGTCTCGGGACTGCAGGTAAAAGCCAGGTGGGTGCGAGAGGGCAGCCCTGTGCCCCGCGAGAGGCGAGGACACAGCGGTGAGACCACACACACGTGTACACACGTACACACACACAGATGCACATACATAGGTACACACACACTATACATGCACGCATGCACTGCACGTATGCGCACACACGTGTACACATGCGTGTACACGTACACACACGTGTGCACGTACACATACGTGTATGCACAGGGCTCATCCCTAGGGAAAGGGCAGGAAAAGAACACGACTGTCTGAAAAGTCCAGGCAGATGTTTAAAGCACAACTTAAAGAAATAGAAAGTCAGTGAGGTGGGAACCGCAGGTGTCAGGTCCAGCAGTGGCAGTGGCTGTGGTCCTGCCAGGAGGAGGGACTTGTGGCCGGTGGAGGGGAGCAACAGGCACAGAATCAGGTCCCCGTGCTGAGGGGGGCAGCGTAGAGGCGGCAGGGAGGGGACAGGGGTCCTTGGCCCAGGCCGGCAGCCGCCCTCTCAGCGGTGCTGATTTGGGGAGGGCCTGCGGGCTGTGCTGGGGCCAGGGGCGGGGGCGTCTGTCTGGACGGGGCGCCCGCAGCACCCCCGTCTCCCCAGAGACGGGACGTGCCCTGGCCAGCGGGTCTTCCTGTGTCCCCAGGAGGCAGGAGGAGCTGGTACAGCAGGTCCGCAAGCGGCTGGAGGAGGCGCTGATGGCCGACATGCTGGCCCACGTGGAGGAGCTGGCCCGGGACGGCGAGGCGCCGCTGGACAGGGTGGGCGCCGACGAGGATGAGGACGACGAGGACCAGGAGGAGGGCCCCGACCAGGACCAGGAGATGGAGCACGTCTAGAGCGGGCACCGGCCGGGTCCCAGGCTCCAGCTCGCGCGGGTAGCGACCACGGGTGAGGGATGGTCCGGGTCCCTGGGACCTGCCTTGTGCCAGTGGCAGCAGTGCTGGGCCGGGCGCCTCCCGAGAGCACCTGTCTTCAAGGAGGACGGCCCGCCAGGCACTGATGGCGCCCTCTCTGTCCCTGCACGGGCCCCACCCGCCCGTGGGCACCTGCAGACTCAGCCACCTGCAGACTCCTGCATGGGGCCACCTGCAGACTCGGCCCTCACCCTGCCCAGGCGTGTCCCCTCCCCTGGGCCACGGGGACATGGCTGAAGGACGGCCTCTCGCCCGACGGACCCCCCATGGCTGCTCCTTGGGGTCATGGCTCCACGCTGGACTCGGGCCAGCCTGGTCCCCGTGGCTGCTGCCCTGGACCTCTCGCACAGAACAGCTGCCACTGGGCCGCCTGCGAGGCTCCCCGCGGGGCTGGAGAAACACTTGCGGAACAGTCTCGCCTCCCAGCCTGCACACGTGAGGGACGGTGTCCCAGACTGCCCGTCAGCCCTTCCAGAAGGGGATGCACGATGGCTCCCCGGGGCCCACCCGGCGGGCACAGCGCTCCCAAGAGCAAATGGCACAACCCGGACATTTTCCTTCAGTAAAACCCATGGTAGAGACGAGGCCGATGTCCACATAGCTGCTTAACCTTCTGTCTGTTGCACACGGACGGGAACTCAGGCCTCAGCGCCTGAAGACCTCGCTGTCTGCAGCCCAGCCCAGCCTGATGGTCGGCGCCGTGGACAGAGGACTAACTGCTCACGGCCGAACTCGGGCCAGGTTCCAGGCCAGCACCGCCATCGGCTGACCTCCAGGCCTTGGTCTTGCCCCATAGAACAGGGACAGTGGCGCTGATCCGGCAGGTGTGGGGCCTCCCACCACCTGGGGCCTCTGCATCCCCATCCCAGGCGTGTTTCCTGGCTGGGCCTGGGCAGCGGCCTCTGTGGAGCATGGGGTTTGGAGGCAGTCAGAGTCGTGCTGTCCCTCCCTGCAGCAAGTGCCCCGGGCCAGGGGAGCTGGCGCACGCAGGACCGGGCAGAGCACGCAGGACCGGGAGCTACCCTGAGTGGACCCCGGGCCAGCCCCCTCCCCTCAGCCCCAGGAATGCCCTTGGGGTGGCCCCCAGTCCCTCCATCAGCCTGGAGACATGAACCCTGGGCCGGTGCGGCCCCAGGGACCGCCAGCCCTGTCCCAGCCCTGCCACACCTGTGGCTGTGACTGTCGGGAGGGACCTGGGTTGCTGCCTCGTTTGGCCAGACACCCTGGGCTGCTGTGGCCTGCCCGGCGGGGCGACAGTGGCAGTGGGAGCCCCTCGGGGCTGAGACTCGCTGCCCACTCCCTCCAAGGACGCTGGCCCAGGAGGTCGGGCTGACTGCGTCCTTCCAAGTCCAGTCAAAGCACAAAGCTCTGAGGACCGCGGACGCTGCACTGCAGAGGCCGCAGTGACACTACCTGGGGCCAGGCCATCACGGGCCCCAGGAAGGCCCCTCCACAGAGGCCGCGGCCCCGAGGGAGGCTCCTGTGGGCGGTGTTGAATAAAGCGTGTCGGGCGAGCGTAGTCTGGGGCCTTGGTTTATCGGAATCCCAGTTTTTGTGTCACAGTGCTGGGAGCCTGCCTGTGCTGAAGTTCATCATCCTGCCCTGGGTTGGGGGATGGGAGAGGATGGCAGACCCCTGGCCTCTCCCAGGCAGGGCGGGCTTCCCATGGCCCCAAGTGGGGCCTCCTGACGCTCGGGCCCCGGCAGTGTTGGCGTGAGAGCTGGGTGTGGAGGCTTCCAGAAGGCCGGCACACTTGGGCGCCTTCAGCGCAGTCCCCACGGCTCCCTCGGAGGCCCCTGCCCGCTGTGCGGGTGGGGGCGGGGCTGATGCCAGGTGCCCCCACGTCCTTCCTGGGAGAGACGAGGACCCGTCAGTGGGGTCCGCGCCGGGAGCTCAGCGGGGGCTCCTCCCGGCCAGCGCAGGGGCAGGGGAGAGGGTGCGGCTGAGCTGACCCTGCAGGCCCGGGCCGGTGCTGACAAGTGGCTGGGGAGGGGGTGCTAGGACATTGGCCACACCGGCCCCCTCTCCAGCTGCCCCGCCACCCCTGGTCGGGTGGTCATTGCTGGCTTTTCTCCCGACCCAAAGCCAGGGCACGGGAACTGGGAGAACCCTGGTCCCTCACCGCTCAGGCACCCCAGCCTGTTATTTGCAGGCAGCAGAGGGTCTGCCTTACCCAGGGGGAGCAGGATCCCTCCCCAGCTTGCCTGGACCCCCTCCTCACCCCTACTGTGTGGGTCTCACAGGCGTGGGCAGGGCGGGTCCTTCCAGAAGCTCCAGGGCAGCATCGGATCCCGCCTTCTCCAGCTTCTAGAGGCGCCTCATCCCTGGCTCGCGGCCCCTCCTGCATCCTCAGAGCCAGCAGTGCAGCATCTCCCGTCTCTCTGCCTCTGACCTTCCTGCCTCCCTCTTATAAGGACCTTGTGATGACACTGGGCCCCCCAGGGAATCCAGGGTCCTCCTCATCTCAGGGGTCTTAACTTAATCCCTCCTGCAAAGTCCCCTCTGCCCCATGAGGTGACACGTCCTCAGGTCCCAGGGTGACTTCGGGGTACATAAGCCTGAAGACAAGTTTTCCTGTCTTGTTGAGGCTGCCCCTAGCCACATGGCCTCAGCTTCCACCATTTCTTCTTTCACCCCCAGCTCATTCCAGCCTCTTGGGCTTTGTCCCCACTGTCCCCTCAAGGGGAACGAACAGCTGCTACAGAAGCCCTAGAACTGGCCAAGCTCAGGATGCATTGGGTTTGCAGAGCGAGGGAGCTGGAGGTGACCGGAGGCAACGATGCCTGGTGACAAGTTGGGAGTTTCCAGGTCAGAGAAGAGGCAGCAAGATTGGCTGGAGCAGAGGGGCCAGCTCGGATTTCTGGAACAGTCCAGTGGGACCCCCCGCCAGCCACATGTGGCTGGGAAGTTCAAACTGGTGACAACAAATTACACATTGCTCTCCTCAGCTGTCCTGGCCACATGGGGCTGGCGGCCATGACCGGACAGAGCAACGGGGAACATCTCCATCCACTGTCTAGAACACAGGTTCTGAGCCTTGGCGGGGGCGGGGGTGGGCGACACCTGTAAGATCAGGTAAGTCTTGTCAAAAATTGACCACACAGGGCTTCCCTGGTGGCGCAGTGGTTAAGAATCCACCTGCCAATGCAGGGGACACGGGTGCTGTCAGGCCCACGACTTTTTGTTGAAACCGTTTGGGAAAAGAAATTCTGTTTCCCCCGGGACTTGGAACTGGGAGAGTACGAGCCGCTGGGCAAACGGATCTGCTCAGAAGAGTGAGGCCGCTCAGCACAGAGGAACCCGAGCTGCGAGGGGGGGCCTCCCCAGGACCTCATCCCCGCCCCCACTTTGCACTTTGAGCCAGTGGATTCCCTCTTCTGCTTAAGTCAGTTTGAGCAGACATTTGTCCCCTGCAGCCCAGAGTCTGTCCTTGACCACGTCCCTGCCGACCCCACCTGAGATGCGCCACAGCCGAGGCTAGACTCGGTGGAAAACACCGCCCCCCTGGGAGCCTCCAAGGACCATCCTGGGGCCCCACCTGCTCGGATGGGATGGGGGGGGTGTTGGTCCTGCTCACGAAGACATCATGGCCGCCCTTCCCTGGGCTGAGCTGGACTCCAGGTTGGGGGGAGGGGGGAGCTGGCAAGGAATGGGGTGTCACTGCTGCCTGGGGCTGGCCCAGTGCCCACATGACAGGGCACCTCCTTATGGGATGGGGCAGCCAGGGTCAGGAGAGTGCCGTGAGGCGGGGTCAGGGGCAGCACCCCACTTGCTCCAGGCTCTGTCCAGGAAGTTACCACAGGTACCAGGACATTCCAGGAATTTCACTTCTAGGTCCTCATACCCAGATCACCTGCCCACTGGGGCTCTCAGCTGGCCTGCTCACCTCCAACCTCAGGTGGCACCTCACACATGAACCCGATGGCCTGTGTGTTGTCTACACTGCAGCAGCCAGGCCAACCATCCATCCAGTCATCCATCCACTCATCCAACTTACGATGAGGACACGACTGAACAAAGCAGAGAAAAGTCTCTGCCCTAGTGGAACTGCCACTCCAGTGGGAGAGAGACAAGAACCATGATTTTAAAAATAAATAAGTAAAACATGAAACATCTGCTGCTGATAAGTGCTTGGGAGAAAAATAAAACCAGGAAGGGCGATCAGGAATGTGTGGCAGGGTTGCAATTTAATAGGGTAGTCAGGGGAGGCGTCAATGAGAAGGCAACATCAGAGCAAAGTCCTGGAGGTGAAAGAGGGAGCCTTGAGAACATCCGGGGGAAGAGCGGCACAAGCAGAGGGCCCAGGGGCAGCACCATGCCTGGCGTGTTGGATGAACAGTGAGGAGACCCATGGCCATTACAACTTCACTTTCTACCGAGAGCCATGGGGAACCATGGGAGGGTTGGGATGATCCGCCTGCCCAGAACAGGCCACCAGCGAGGGCAGGTGTGGGGTAATCTGCCTGGCAGAGTCCTCCTAAGAGGATGAGGGCCCTCATTTTCCTGGGACCAGACAGAATTAGCCTCGGGGACCCTGCCCTGCCCGACCCGTCCAGCTCTGGAGGAGCCTGGAGGGCGAGAGGGTCCTGGTCCAGCCCCCCCAAGCAGTGTGGTCCTGGCACTGTGTGTGTCCTCCAGCTTCCTTCAATCTGGTGGGCACCAGTGGGGGTGGATGGACAGGAGAATGATGAGTAGGCCCAGGTCCCTCGGCTCAAGTGACTGGCCAATGAAGATAACCCCTGTGACCCTGGCAGAAAGGAATGAGAAGTCCCTTCCCTCTGGCTGGGCTCACTGAACTGGATAGGGGGTGTCAGCTAGAAGCCCTGGAGCCACCCCTGCCCGAGGGAACTACCCACTGGAGTTAAAAGGACCCAGAGATGGAGAGAGCCACATAGCTGAATACTGAAGCACCTGGATCCAGCCGTGCCTGAAGTCAGACCCCACCCCTGGACATTTCAGTTCCTGAAGCTCACAAAGACTCTCTTCTGCTCCGGATGACTTGATTCAGGTGTGAGTCCAGTGCAACCCAGAGCGGCTTGGCTAGAAAACCCTCCCCCTCGAGGATGGAGGTTGGGGCCTCTTGCGCAACGCTAGGAATTCCAGGAATGAGGGTGAGCAGCTCAGTGAGGCCGGGAGGGGAAGATGGACCTGCAGATGCCCAGCAATCATTGAGGGTGGAGGCTGGGCCACGGGACCACTGGGTCTGAAGTGCCCACCTCCCCACTGCCTGCCCCAAGTCCCTCCTGGCCCTGACATGCGACAACACCCAGAAGCATCTGGGGCCTGCCAACAATTGCCCCAAGAAGTCTTTATTGGCCCCCAGGGCCCTGATTCAGCCTCAATGCAGGGGCCACCCAGTAACCCCAGTGAGGGGGGTAGTCTCCTCTGTTCTCGGAGAAGTCTGTTTTTCCAGAAAATAAAAAGTCCAGGGGGTGGGCTGGGGGAGGTACCCCCTGACCCACCGCATCTCCTCCAGGTCACTGGAGGGTCAGGGTGCTCTGGTCCTTCCCCCGCTAGAATTTCTGGTTCTTGCTCAGCCGGTTGTGGCGCCAGATGTTGTGTTTCCGCAGCAGCCGCCAGTACTCCCGGGTCTCGGGGTCCAGCTCCTCCAGATTCTTGGGGGGGCCCACGTTCATCTGGAACAGCCTGATGGGGAGTGGGTGGACTCGGGGTTGCAGAGTAGCCCCCTTCCCCGCGGCTCCCCCACCCCAGACCCCCTGGGCACGGGCAGCAGCAGGACTGGGTCCCACGGGGGCCGCCTGACCTCCGGGCAGTCCCTCCCCACCCTGAGAACATGGAACAAGGGGGTGCTGGGTTGTGGAAAAAGGGGGCGCCCCCATCCCAACGGCGCTGGGATCTGAGGTGGGCGCACACCAAACCTTCTGCCTCCTGGCCTCTGTCCATGCCGCCTACCCACCTGTAAGGCCTCCCCACCCACTCGCTCAACCTTTCTAAACCTTCCCCAGCTTGAAGGATTGGCACGTGGCAACGGCTTCTGCATCCTGCCACTGCTCTCAGGGCCAAGAGCAAAATTCCCCCTGCAGCCCCCTGAAAGCTGGGCTCCATCAAGTTCCTGCCCTGTCTCCCCGTACTCTCCACCTTGCCTCCTGGGGTCCACTAACAAACCAGGTGCAGTTCTGCCTGGGGCCTTTGCACTGGCTGTTCCCGCCCACCTCTAAAGCTCTGTCCACCCACTCAGGTCTTGACTCACACACCACCTCCCCAGGGAAGCCCTCCCGGATCCTCAGATTTGGTTAGCCAGGCCCTCTTTACCCAGTCCTGGCCCACTCACCACTCTGGGTACTCGGAATCCGGCTTCAGGACCACATCCTGGCCCTCCTTGTAGATATTGACACCCATGGCGTGCGTGGTGAGCCGGACGGGGTCTGTACACACCTCTGGGTCCTTCAGGGCCTCACCGACCACAGCGCCTTTGCCCCCCTTAATGACTACGGTGGGGGAGAATCATTTCAGCCCAGCTCCACCTTCGGGAGGCCAGCCGTCCCTTTCTGCCCTGGCTGGACCCTGTCTGCTGCATTCAAAATGATTTTAACTGGGACACGGATACTGCATTAAATGACACTGATATTCAGAGTAACCAAGTCATTCCTCTTCAATCCCATTTTCATTCCTTCTGTTTATCTCACGAAGAAAGAGCCTCCACTGGCTGCTCTGTGTCTTTAAAACCTCACGTCTGCCAAATCCCTCCCTTCAACAAAGGAGATCGGGCAAGGCTGTATCCAGAGAAAATTTAAATAACCTTGTTTTGGTTTTAATACTTAGATGGGTCCCAATTTCTGGTGGTAACCTGCCAAAGGTGACTGATTTGGAGGCAGAAACGTCATAGGGACCCAAGTTCACGACCTACTCCTACCCCCGCCCCCACATTAAAAAAAAAAACAAAAAACTTGGGCCTGCGCGCTGAGTCCAATCGCGCCCTAAGTACCTCAAACTGCGCCTGCGCATACAGCTTAGCGTCTGCCTCTACGCTTGCGCACTGACTCTAGGACGTGCCTCCCCAACCAGCGCTTGCGCACTACCAACTCCCCAATGTCCCTACCATTCCCATCTTGGTCCCTCCTAACCCAGCTCACCCGGTCTCTTGGCATAATCTCGTACATGGAGTCTTACAGAAGCGGCGGGGTTCGGGAACTCCCGAACCCGCCAGCCGGCCGAGCTCCACGTAGCACTGAAGAGGCGCCTGACCGCCATGACGTATGCCGGCCGTCTGCACGTGCACGTTTCCGGAGGACGTCTGCGGCCGAGGGGTGCTTGGGAGTTGTAGGCTCCTAGAGATTTATGGGAAACGTAGTATTCTGGCCGTAAGCATACGTTAATTGTGATTTCTTTAAACTTTTGTAGATATCCCCAGGTACTGCACGAGGCGACTTCCAAAGGATGTCCGACTTCTTGCCCTTCAGTTACTTATCACTTACTTTAAGTATCACAACTTATACATCCCTGATTCTAGTCAATGAGCACTTACTGAAAACCTAAAACTAATAAAAGTTAACACTATTATTAGGCTCATTATTTTCTAAAACTATTGCTAAATCTGTAACCAGCTCGATTTCATTTAATTAGGAGGTAGGTACTATTATTATCCCCAGTTTACAATTGAGGAAGCCGGAAGTTTAGGGAGGTAAAGTTAAGCCAGGCGAGCCATTCGGCCGCCCTACTGAGTGCCACAACGGAAGTCTGTCTACAGTGTGGTCCCCGCGTCGCTTCCGGTGTCCCCGGAGTTGAAAGGGTCCGCCTCTCACGCTCCTTTAGTATTTTCCAGTCCCATTTCTTCCCATCTGCCATCCCTTGGAATAATGAGCAAAGCCGTAGCAGTCAAGCAGTGGCTTTAAACCGCACTTTGCAGTTCAGGAAACAGGCTCAGAAGCCAGCCCGAGCTTTCACTGTGTGTAAATGAAGGTTCGGGATTCGAACTCACGGTCCCAACATCTAGCGCCCCGGCGCGGCCAGGCTGGCTGAGAGAACTACATTTCCCAGCAAGCCCCGCGGGCTTGCGCATGCCCAGTGGTCCAGGAGCGCTGCGCGAACAGATCTGCCAGCGCCCTGTCCGGGAATTGGCGAGCGGCGGTGACTGGCAGGACCGGACCAGCCAGGGCGTGGGGTCCTGGGGGGCCGCGCGGGTTGAGGCCACCTCGGTTTGGGAAGTGAGTGTGCCGGCGGAGCAGAGCGAGGTCTGGAGCCAGCGCCTGAGGTCACGGCTCTGAAGTCTTGAGTCTGGGGTCTGCTAGAGGACTGGGGTCTTAACTCAGCTTTAGGCTCGAGTTGAGTCTTCAGGTTGGGTCTGAGGTCCAGGTCTGAGTCTGGGGTCGATCTTGAGGGTGGCATTGGAGGTTTTGAGATGAGAGCCCGCTTTCTGGCGTCTTGGAACTCCAGTATTAAGTCTGAAATTCTGGGTCTAAAGTCTTGGACTGAGGTCTTGAGTCCTGGGTCTCGGCGACCTACACCTGTCGGGTCTATATAGTCAGAGTATGTCTCCAGCCTCCACATCCCCGGGGAGGAAGACTTGGAAGAACCAGGGCTGGGGTGAACAGGGTCCACGGATGGGGAGAGGTCTGGGGCAACGGGTGCAGGGGAATCTCCCGGGGTTTGGCGCCTGGGAAGCCGCAGCCTTACAGATGCTCATTGTGCATCTCGGTTTCTTCGTCTGTAAAATGAGGTCATAGCAGAACCTTCCTTGCAGGGTATGATGGGGATTAAATTCTGTGTCCTGTATGAATACATACCAGGTGAGAGCCTGGTACCAAATTGGCAGCCAGGAAATCTCGTCTTTGATTCTGTCTTTCAGATGCTAGCTTGAGCCCAGGGTCCAGGCATGGAATTCCTGACAACCTCCCAACCCCCTCCAGGACCTCCAGCCATGGACTTGGAAGAGCCCAGGGACACGCTTTCACCCTCTCAGGACCTCACCCCTGATTGCCAGTGGCACCCGGCACCAGGAGGCCCCGGCAGCCTGAGTCAGATGGAACTTGACGGGCTAAATATTCAGGACCTGCTGCAACAGTTTGAAGCTCTGCCAGGTGATCTGGTGGGCCTGTCCCCAGATGGACCCCCGTGCCCCTTGCACATTGCCACTGGCCATGGCCTGGCCCCTCAGGACATCACCGATGCCCATGGGCTCTTGTCCGCCGAGGCTGGCCGGGAAGACTTGCTGAGCCTCTTGCAGCAAGACGAGCGCCCTCCTTCCCAGTCAGGTCCCCAGGAACCTCCGGACCCTGCTCCTCGCCTGTTGCAGCCCCCTGATGACCCAGAAGGGGATATGGGCCCCCAGGAGTGGGCAGAAGGAGCCTCTGTCGAGCAGGACGAGGGCAGGAGCTCAAGCAGCTCCCCAGAACCCTGGCTGGAGACAGTACCTCTGGTCACTTCTGAAGAGCCACCTGCCAGTGCCCAGGTAGAGCCCACCCCGCCCCCCAGGCCGCGCCACTGCTGGGACCCAAGCAGAAGGACTCAGGCCTACCCCTCTTCTGTCTTCTTCCAGAGCCCCAAGACCCTGGCTTCCTACCCAGCCCTCCAGGAGGGTGAGTGTCCCGCCCACCCTGGCCCCAGGGACTTCGGGGTTTCAGAACAGCCCGACTCAAGCTCCCAAAACCTGGCACAAAGTTTGCCAGTAACGAGTTGCTTCTAGAGAGGCTCTGAGGTTGGTTTTGAGTAGATTCCAGACACCTGAAAGAAGAGGGACAATCCTGAGAATGTTCTAGAATGAATAGGGAGCGTTAGGGCAGACTTGGCAAATTGTAGCACTTAACTTGATTCTAGAGCAAGGGTTGGTAAATTACCATCCATGGACTTTCTGGTATGTTTTGTGAGCTAAGACGGCTTCTGCATTTTTATTTATTTATTAATTTTTTTTTTAAATTTTTTTTTTTTTTTTTTTTGGCCACGCCGCGCAGCATGTGGGATCTTAGTTCCCCGACCAGGGATCGAACCTGCACCCCCCTGCAGTGGAAGCGCGAGTCCTAACCACTGGACCGCCAGGGAAGTCCCATGCATTTTTATTTTTATTTTATTTTATTTTATTTTTAAAATTTATTTTTGGTTGTGTTGGGTGTTCGTTGCTGCTCATGGGCTTTCTCTAGTTGCGGCGAGCAGGGGCTGCTCTTTGTTGCGGTGCGCGGGCTTCTCGTTGCAGTGGCTTCTCTTGTTGCAAAGCACGGGGTCTAGGCGCGCAGGCTTCAGTAGTTGTGGCACGCGGGCTCAGTAGTTGTGGCTCGCAGGCTCTAGAGCACAGGCTCAGTAGTTGTGGTGCATGCGCTTAGTTGCTCCATGGCATGTGGGATCTTCCCAGACCAGGGCTCGAACCCGTGTTCCCTGCATTGCCAGGCAGATTGTTAACCACTGGGCCACCAGGGAAGCCCCCGTGCATTTTCAAATGGTTGAAAAAACTTGAAAGAAGAACATTTCTTGACAGATGAAAACGATAGGCAATTCAAATTTCAGCGTCCGCAAATAAATTTTATCGGGACAGACTGACGCCCATTCATTCGCGTGTTGTCTGTGGCAGCGGCCAGACTGAGTAGTTGCAATGGAGACCGTCTGGCCCACAAAATAAAAAATATTTACTGTTTGGGCCTTTGCAGAAAGGCTTGCCAATCTGCTCTCAAGGCATGAGAAGTATCTGTTCCGGCCACCTGGAATGTTCTAGAACATTCTTCCTCACACTATCTGAGGCTCTAGGCCAAAGAACAAGTTCCGTGGTTGTGGGAAAGGAAGCTGGTTTGAACTTGTAGTTCCAAGAAGGTTCTAGAGTCATGGGTGGAGCTGTGATTCACCTAGAGAGTTCCAGAACCTAGCATTTTGCCTGTGATTCTAGATTAAAGTGACCTCGGCTGATGACGGTGTTCTGGAATGATGAACAGAGCTGTCAGGTTCTACTCAGACTGGGGAGTTCTAGAACCATGGAGTGAATAGAATTTATCTCTGGTTCTAGATCTTTAGGAGCTGTACTAGAACTGGGCAGAACTGTCCAATTCTAGAAAGTTCTACAGCTATACAACAGAAATAGAATTTGAGCCACATGTCACTTGAAATTTTTTAGTTATCCACATTAAAAAAACAAACACTTAAAATTAACTTTAATAACATTTAAATTAAGCCCACATATTTAAAATGTTATTTCAACATACAATTCAACATTTTATAATTTTACATTTTTTTTATGAGAGCTTCTAAATCTGGCATGCATTTTGCACTTACAGCACATCTAAGTCCAGACCAGCCACGTTTCAAGTGCACAGTACCCACATGTGCCTGGTGGCTACCATATTGGATGGTGCAGTTCTAGAACCCAGAGCAGAGTTATCTGTTGTTCTGGAATGCTTAGATCATGAAGGACAGTGGGCAGAACTGGCTATCCTTTAAGTTCACGGGAATGTGGTTTCATTCCCTGTGGCCTGTGGTTCTCCAAAAAACAATAGCTATTGGTTAGAATATTCTAGAATCACTGGCACTGCTGTCTGCTCAGGGAATTCTAGAGCCATGAGGGCAGAGCTTTCTGTGGTTCTGGGCTGGGTTGGGGGGATTCTAGAACCATGAGCAGAGTTGTTCGTTTCTGGATTGTTCAGATAATTCTTAGAATTGCCCAGTGCATCTGCAGTTGTGAGTTATTGAGGGGATTCTAGAACCACAGGAGGAGCTTCCCAATGCTATCTTGATCAAGACGTTCTGGAATCACGTAGTGGAAAAGTCTGATTCTGGAGCAATGTAGGTTTCTAAAATCCCAGGCAGAATTCTGTGGTTTGAGACCTGTCAGGGAGTTCTAGAATCACAGATCAGGAACCACCTGGGTTTTTGGACAGTATGAGAGTCTGAGGTATGTGGACAGTTGCCTCTTTCTACTCTGTTTGGGCAGTTCTATGACCATGGAGTAGAGTTGTCTGTGGTCCTGGGCCGATAGAGAATTCTAGAGCAGTGGGCAGAGCTGACTGGCTCTAGATTGATTGGGATTCCAGAACTATCCAGCAGAGTTGACTATGGTTCTATAATGTCAAGGGATTTAGAAATAGTGGGACTGTCTGGTTCTAGCCTGATTCCTGGAATTCTAGCAACACAGGGCGGCGGTGTCTGTGGGCACTAGAGCTGTTTCTGGCCGTGGTTCTGGATGCAGAGCCTGCTCCTGAAACCGCATCCTCTGCCTGGGAGTCCTTGAGCTGTGGGCAGAGCTGGATCTAGACTGACGGAGGGTTCTACATCCGTGACGGCCGAGCCACTGATCTGTGGCTCCGGCTGATGGGGTGGCTCTGGGACAGTGGGCAGACCTGTGTGGCTCCAAGTGCCAAGCCGCGGGGCAGAACTCTCTGTGCTTCCAGACCATTCAGGGCTCTGGGCAGAGCCCACAGGGGTGGACGAGCCTGGCAGAGGTTCTAGGGGGCTGACCCGCCTCTGCTGTCGCCCTCAGTGTCCGGCCCCTGTGACCACGAAGACCTCCTAGATGGTGTCATATTCGGGGCCAAATACCTGGGCTCCACCCAGCTGGTGTCCGAGCGAAACCCACCCCCCAGCACACGCATGGCGCAGGCCCAGGAGGCCATGGACCGCGTCAAGGTGAAGCCAGGGGCCGGCAGGTGGGTGGGCAGGTAGGTGGGCTGCAGGCCGGGTCCCCCTAGGCCCTCTGAGCCTGGCGGGTCAGAGTCTGGGTCTTTGGGGGCCTCCATGTCCCACCCCCCCCCGCAGGCCCCCGATGGGGAGACCCAGCCCATGACAGAGGTAGACCTCTTCGTCTCCACCAAGAGGGTCAAGGTTCTGACGGCTGACTCCCAGGTACGGGGCCCAGGCCTGGCCTCTGGGGCGTGGGAGCCTCCGCTGAGGGTGAGGCCGAGCGAGGCCCCCCGCAGCCCACCCAGCCCGGTCTCCCCGCCCCCTCCAGGAGGCCCTGATGGACCACGCCCTGCAGACCATCTCCTACATCGCCGACATCGGCAGCGTCCTGGTGCTCATGGCCCGGCGGCGGATGGCCCGGCGGCCGGCGCCCCAGCCCCACAGCCGCCGGCTCTACAAGATGATCTGCCACGTTTTCCACTCAGAGGACGTGAGCAGCGGGCTCCGGGTGTCCTGAGGGCGAGGGGGAACTCACAGCGGCCCCTGCTCTCCACCAAAGCCCCACCTGACCACACTGTCACCCCAGCGTCCTTCCATCCTCACCCTCCTGAAGGCCCTGAGCCATATATTCCAGGCCTTCCTGTAAGAGCCTGAGACTGGCAGCCATCTCCCCAAACCCTCCCTGCCCCAGGCCTGTCTCCCTTCCCCTCCCCCTAGGTTCTCGGCCAGCGGCTGGCGGGCCAGTCCCACTTGGGGGTGTATGGGCTGCTACTAGGGATGTCAGTGGCTGGGGGGGGACCTGAAGGAGGTGGGTGGGACCCCCAGAGAGGTGCCGCCCACCCCACAGGCCCAGCTCATTGCCCAGGCCATCGGCCAGGCCTTCGCCGTGGCCTACAGCCAGTTCCTGCGGGAAAGCGGGATCAACCCCAGCCAGGTGGGCTCCCAGCAGAGCCAGGGGGCCACGGGCCCCGGCCACCTCCACAACGGGGACCTCGACCACTTCTCCAACAGCGAGAACTGCAGGGAGGTGAGCAAGCGGGTCCCCCCACCCCGGCCCACCGAGTGGCCCTGAAGCCCTCCCGCGCCCCCCACCCCACCTCCTCCTACCTCCTCCAAGCAGCCCTCAAGCGCCACCTGTGACCCCCCAGGTGTGCATCGAGAAGCGCCGGGGTGAGGGTCTGGGCGTAGCCCTGGTGGAGTCGGGCTGGGGTTCCTTGCTGCCCACGGCCGTCATCGCCAACCTGCTGCACGGGGGCCCCGCCGAGCGCTCAGGGGCCCTCAGCATCGGAGACCGCATCACCGCCATCAACGGGACCAGCCTGGTGGGGCTGCCCCTGGCCGCCTGCCAGGCTGCCGTCCGCGTGAGTCCTCCGGGGCGGCCAGGGCAGAGGGCCTGCGAGGGCCCCCCAGATGGCAGGTCCCCCCTCCCCACGTGGCCAGGAAAGTGAGCCCGAGGCCAGGTCTCTGTGTCTCAGTCCAGAAGGGGCAGGTAAAGCTTCAAGTCCTACCCGCTCCCATGCACTTTGGGAAACCAAGGCTCAGAGAGGGTAAGTCCAGGGACACCGCTCTGGTGCGGGAGCAGGATTGGAACACAAGGCCTTTCCTCTCTGCCATGAGGCAGCAAGTGTATTCTTGAGTCTTGACCCTCGTTGCCCAGACTGGGAGACTGAGGCCCAGAGATGGGGAGGGCCCTGGCCAGGCCAGAAGGGCAAGTCTGACATGGTTTACGCAGTGTGTTACTGAGTGCTTGTAACCCTGCCTTGTGGGCACTGCTAGAACCTTGCTTTTGAGCATGAGGAAACTGAGGCCCAGGGAGGTGAGAGGTGGCACGGCTCTGACTCCAAGGCTGCCCAGCTCTGGTCTGCATTCTTAACCACTTCTCAAGGGATCTTGTGGAATCTATAGATTCCATTTTATGAGTGGGTAAACAGGCCCAGGAGGGGCTGCAGCTCAACAGGAAGCCTGGCAGCCCCCCGGAGGCCCAGCCAGGTCAACAGCCCCCATCCTGCACAGGAAGTGAAGTCTCAGACGCTGGTGACCCTCAGCATTGTCCACTGCCCGCCGGTCACCACGGCCATCATCCGCCGGCCCCACGTCCGCGAGCAGCTGGGCTTCTGCGTGGAGGACGGCATAGTGAGTCCCCAGCCCAGGGACCGGGTGGGGGGTGGGCGGCCCAAGGCGTGGCCCCCTGAGCAGCGTGGCCCTTCCTGTCCCCCCAGATCTGCAGCCTCCTCCGGGGTGGCATTGCCGAGCGCGGGGGCGTCCGCGTGGGGCACCGCATCATTGAAATCAACGGGCAGAGTGTGGTGGCCACGCCCCACGCCCGCATCATTGAGCTGCTCACGGAGGCCCACATTGAGGTGCGCTGCGTGGGTGGTGGGCGGGGCCTGAGTGGGAGGAGGCCGCCTCCAGCTGCCGCCTCCTCTCTGCCCCCAGGTCCACATCAAGACGATGCCCGCTGCCACCTACCGCCTGCTCACAGGCCAGGAGCAGCCGGTGTACCTGTGACCGGCCACCTTCCCCTCACCACTGTGCCTTAGCCCCCGCCGGCCCTGGAACTCCGTCCGCGGACCCTCCTCGGCTGGCCAGGGCCCCAAAAGTTTCTTGGTTCTATATTATTTTTTATGTAAAAAATTAAAAGCTTATTGAATGGGCAAAGTCTCAGATCTGGGTCTGTGGGGTTGAGAGAGGAAAGACAGCACCCTACTCTGGCCCCTTGTCCCTGGAAGTCACTAAAAGCCAGTGCTGTGAAAATAACTCCATTTATTAAAGACCGGGCAGAGGGAGGCAGGTTTCCAGGTTCTATGTGGGAAGCTGAGTCTCAGCTCCAGGGAGAAAAAGGGAGAACAGGCCAGCTGGCCACCTGGGAGGGGTCACAGGTCAGTGGCCGGTCCCCAGTCATAGCCATCTTCGTCAGAGGACTCCACATCTCGGGCTCGTGTAAACTTTTTCCTCAGAGCATCCCGCTCATATGTCCTGGGGATCAGAAAATAGAACAGAGGCTGTGGGTGGGGAGGATGTGGACTTACCATTATCTGAGTTGACTCTGGGCTAGGCACAGTGGGTGCAGTCAGAGATGAGCAAGACTGACAAAACTCCTACACATCCTTCAAAGCCCGCTCCAAATTCCCCTCCTTCAGGAAGCCCTCCCAATCCTCCCAGGAAGAGGATTCCTACTCCCATGGCCCTGACTACATGGGGCTTGGAGTGGCTCTGTCTGGCTCTCTCTCACCCAGGAGGCTCCCAACACCACAAAGGCATAGCTTGGTTCTAGGTCTCTTCTCCACCCCACACCCTGAGTCCCAGGGGGAGGGTTGAGGGCCCCCAATGTGGAGTACAGGGGCTCTTACCGCATGCTGTCCTGTCGCCATTGACCCTGTGGGTGGCGGCCATCCACCTTGCAGAGGGAGAAAGGAGGTTAACACTTACCCCCAAGTATGATAAACTGGGATGAGTAACCACCCCATCCCACCTCCCCACCTTTGCCCCCGGCAGTGCTACCCACAGGCTTTCTCCTTGTCCCCACAGAAGTCTGGAGCTCATCCCCAATTTTAAATGAGAAAACAGCCTGGGACAGGGGAAGGCCTTGGCTGTGATCTCCCAGCCTGTCAGCAAAGGGGGAGTGGGGTTTCCCATCTGTGACTTTCCTCAGAGGGCTGTTCTCAGGAGCTCATAAATGAGTTCGTATATGTCAAGTGCTTAGAGGAGAGCCTGCCCCATAATCAGGATGCCATGGACAGTTGAGCAGGTCGGGTACTGCACAACGCCACGGAGCACCATTCTACCAGAGACATCATAGATTCCTACATTTTTACATTTCCCTAGAGAGGGTTTGGAGGAATTTGTCAAATTCACAGAAAGGCACCTTGGAGGCTGAGGCAGCCGCACAGAGAATAAGTGCTAAGTCAATATTTGTTATTGTTAAATACCCGACTCCCGTGGGCCAGGACTTGGACTAAGTGTATTCTGTTTAAACAACAAGCTTGTGGGAATTCCCCGGCAGTCCAGTGGTTAGGACTCTGAGCTTCCACTGCAGGGGGCGTAGGTTCGATCCCTGGTCAGGGAACTAAGATCCCACAAGCTGTGTGGCCAAGAAACAAAACAACAACAACAGCAAAATAACAAGCTCATGACGTCAAGACTTTACCATCAATCCCTGTATCTCAGATAAGGAAACTCACGCAGAGGTTAAATATTTGCTTTAAGTGACTCAGTGGTTCAAATACCCTAGATCCAGGTCCCAGCTACTGATCTGGTCGGGGAAGTTTCTGTTCCTCCACATCCTGGTGGAAAATAGGCTCCCTAGGTGTCTCAGACCCGTCCCGAGACCCTTGCTGGGGCCAGCCTGGTGCTCTGCTCACCTGGGTCCCCCGGTGACCCGAGGATCTCCCGTGATCTTGCAGGATCTGAGGCTCATCCTCCAGCACGGGCTCCGAGGACCGGGCCAGGGCTGGCGCCAGGGGCCCCTCGTCCACGTCCATGTGGGGCCCACCCTCGCCATCGGTGTAGCCCTCGCCGTCTGTGTAGACGCCGCCCTCACCGTCTGTCTCATAGTCGCTGTTGAGCCGGCTGTCACAGCTCAGATCCGCGGAGCTGTCAGCCAGGCTGCGATGAGGGAGGTCCAGGTTGTCCTCTGAGGAGCTGTCCAGCTGCGGGTGCACATGGCCTGGCTGAGCCGAGCCCCGGCCCTCCCTGATCTTAGAGAAAACCCCAGACCCGGGACACCACCTTTCAAACTCCAGTCCTCAACCTCAAATTGAGCCTTAACCCTTGACCCCAAGGTGAGTTCTGACCATTGACCTTGGTCCAGACTGAGCCCCCAGATCTGAGCTGAGCCCCAACCCTGACTCCAGTGTCAGGAGAAGACCCCAATCCCATCTCACCCCAGGAACCAGGTCCAGACCCTAGCCTCAGGTCAAATCTGGGCCTTGGCCATGGCCCCTAACCCAGCCCTAACTGCGACTGTTCCCAAACCCTGGCAGGTACCTGGTCCTCGGCCGTCCAGATGGGCCGCGTCTGCTGCTCGCGGATGATAGCCTTGAGCTCTTGGTACCAGGAGTCGCTTGTGCCCTGCAGGGGGATGGTGGCTGCGGGCGGGGGGGAGGGGCATCAGCATGGCTGGGAGACTCAGGGCAGGACCCACCGCCCACCCCAGACCCTCAGCTCCCGCCCCACCTGTGAAGAGGTGGTCACTGTGCTTCCTCAGCTTCTGGGCCTGAGCGTAGAGGCGGCGGGAGTTGCGGCGGGAGGTGGGGGCCAGCCATTGGCGCAGTGCCTTGAGGGCTGTCCGGCTCTCGGGGACACAGAAGACCACGATTGGGTAGTACTGCACGTAGTTAAGGCGCTCAATGGCTGAGGGTGTCACGTCCAGGAGTGCATGTTTGTCCTGGGCCAGGCCAATGTTGGGGGCCGTGGGGGAGGGAGACGGAGAGACAGTGGAGGGAAAAACACCCAGAGACAGAGCATCAGAGACAGGTGAAGAATCAGAGAGACAGAGATGAAGAGTCTGAGGTCAGAGTGGACCCCAGCCTCTCACATCCGCAGGCCAGCATGCTGGGGTGGGGCTTGGTGATAGCCCAGGCCACAGTGTCTTGAGCACCAGAGCCCCAGTTTGAGTCTCTGCCTCTTCCCAGGACTTGCTGCTGTGTGACTCTGGGCGGGCTCTGTCTCCCTCAAGTCCCCCACATCACAAAGCCTCCAAGAGGGGGAAAACCACACTTGCGGGGTGTGGGGCCAGAACAGGTTGGAGGACTGGGCCTCGGTTTCCCCATCCATGAAATGGGACCCACAGCAGAGCCTTGCTTACTTTCTCTGCAATCACCCGCACAGTGTCCAGTTTGATGATCTTGGAGGGGCTGTCGGTCCTTGACACGCTCTCTGTGGAGGGGAGAGGCGACTGGCAGCTTCAGGAGGGCAGTCCACTGGCCCTTCAAATTCATGTCTCCCTGCCCCTCCCCTGCTCAAGAACCCACCATGGCTCCCCATGGCCCTTGAGAGAAATCCTAACGCCAGCAGCAGCAGCAGCAGCTCCTGCTGGCCCCACTCCTGACACCACACTGGGTCCCCTCCTGACCACGACCCTCACCTCCTCCTCCTGAACAGGAGTGGCTGTTACTGGCAGATGGGGAAACTGAGCCAGGGACATACGGTCACCAGCTCAGAGTCACTGAGCCAACGACTGGCATGATGGAGAGACGGATGCATAGTCTGTCCTCCACACACTCACTTTCCCAGGCTCAGTCCCAACTCTGGGCCTTTGCTTGGGCTGTGACCCGAAAGAAGCTACTCTCCCATCCCCAATGTGTCCTCTAGGACCTGAGATGGAGTACTGCTTCCTCTAGGAAGCCCTCCTAGATAGCATGGCAGCTGAGGGAGAAGTCATGCTGGGGCCTAAAAGGAGGGGGACGCATACTTGCCTTTTTTCTCTTTGTTGTGGTAAAATGTGTGTAACATAACATGTACCACCTTAACCATTTTTAAATGCACAGATCAGTGTCATTAAGTGCATTCACACTGTGGTGCAACCATCCCCACCATCCATCTCCAGAACTTTCTCATCTTCCCAAACTGAAACTCTGTCCCCATGAAACACTGACTCCCCATCCCCCTCCCCCAGCCCCTGGCCCCCACCATCTACTTCCTGTCTCTGTGGATGTGACTCCTCTAGGGACCTCCTGTGAGTGGAATCAGGCAGTGTTTTTCTTTTTGTATCTGACTTATTTCACTGAGCATCATGTCTTCAATGTTCATGTTGTAGTGAGTGTCAGAATTTCCTTCCTTTTTTAAGGCTGAATAATATTCCACGGTGTGCATGGAGCACGTTTTATTTATCCATCACCTGTCGATGGACACTCGGGTTGTGTCCATATTTTGGCTGCTGTGAATCATGATGAATCTTCATGTACAAGTATCTGTTCAAGTTGCAGCTTTCAGTTCTTTTCACGTCACAAAAAAATTGTTTTAACTTCTTTTCAACCATTGAAAACATATCAATACCATTCTTGGGCTTCCCTGGTGGCGCAGTGGTTAAGAATCTGCCTGCCAATGCAGGAGACACGGGTTCGAGCCCTGGTTCAGGAAGATCCCACATGCCACTGAGCAACTAAGCCCGTGCGCCACAACTACTGAGCCCGTGTGCCACAACTACTGAAGCCCGTGCGCCTAGAGCCCATGCTCCACAACAAGAGAAGCCACTGCACTGAGAAGCCCGCGCACCTCAACAAAGAGTAGCCCCCACTCGCCGCAACTAGAGAAAAGCCCACGCGCAGCAACGAAGACCCAATGCAGCCAAAAATAAATAAATAAATAAAAGAGCCACACCTATTTCAAAAATAAAATAAAATTAAATAAAGTATATCAATACCATTCTTTTTTTTTTAAATTTATTTATTGTTGGCTGCCATTGGGTCTTTGTTGTGGCACGGGGGCTTTCTCTAGTTGCAGTGAGCGGGGGCTACTCTTCGTTGCGGTGCATGTGCTTCTCTCATTGCGGTGGCTTCTCTTGTTGCGGAGCACGGGCTCTAGGCGCACGGGCTTCAGTAGCTGTGGCTCGCGGGCACTAGAGCGCAGGCTCAGTAGTTGTGGCACATGGGCTTAGTTGCTCCGTGGCATGTGGGACTTCCCGGACCAGGGCTCGAACCCGTGTCCCCTGCATTGGCAGGCGGGTTCTTAACCACTGCACCACCAGGGAAGTCTCTGAATACCATTCTTAATTAGCAGGCTGAGTAAAAACAGCCATATTTGGCCCAGGAGCTGTAATTTGTTGATTCCCTACTCTAGCTTAATTGTTCCTGCAGTTCTTCATTTTTGGTCTCCTCAGGAGACCCTGTGTATTCATTTGATGCTGTGTCTATAGCTCAATAGACAAATCTCTTGAACAAACAGACTACTGGCAATTGTCCAATTGGCTCCATTGGCAATGGCTGCTTGGTGAACTGTGTTAAGAAGGATTCTCAGGCTCTATCCAGGTAAAGGGTGGCAAGATTGATTGAGGATGTCTGGCCCAGGGGTTGGAGGGGGTGCTGGCGGCTGATCTGCCTCATGTTTGGCATGGTTGTTCTAACTCTTTCCCCCAAACAGCATCATTAGCAGCCCCCTTATCAAGCTGCCTCAACCCCAGGCTGGGAAAGGGTTATGAAATGATTCACCAATGAGGTTGCTATGGGACCTGGTTTCTCACCTGCAATTTCAAACTCGTCAGGCATCTCAGCAGTCAACTTCTGCATAGCAATGTCAGCCACGGGTCCCAGGATCACCACCGG
The DNA here is from genome assembly GCF_028564815.1 of Eubalaena glacialis. NCBI lineage: Eukaryota > Metazoa > Chordata > Mammalia > Artiodactyla > Balaenidae > Eubalaena > Eubalaena glacialis. The sequence continues at coordinate 185,078,415 of NC_083719.1, read as the reverse complement.
GCGCTTGAAACTGGCTGCGGGGCAGAGAATCAATGACAAGAATCAGGATCCCATGCGGGGCAAAGGCTGCTAGCCTCTTGTGCAACTGTCTCTCCACTTTCTCCATAGTGGATCTAGCCAGGCCCATAGCTGCCCAGCTAAAGACTACAACTCCCAGCCTCCCTTGAAGCTAAGGATGGCCATGTGACTACATCCTGGCCAATGGGATGCAAGCAGAATGATGTGTGAAATCTGGGTTGTATCCTTCAAGGGAAGGTGTGAGACCTCTTGGCCTTCTTATACTGAGACTGTTACTTGAAAAGGAAACTTCTTGTTTATACAGTTTGGGGTCAGAGCAGCTGAACCCAGCTAACTCAGTGATTGGCAACCACCATTACAACCCTCAGGCCACATCCGGTCCACTGCCTGTTTTTGTAAATAAAGTTTTATTGGCACAAAGCCATATCCAGCATGTCCCCTCTCTCCTGCCTTCCTGCAGAGTTGAGTCATTTGGACAGAAACCATCTGGCCTGCAAAGCCTAAAATAACTGTCTGGCCCTTTGCAGGAAGAGCTTGTTTGACCCCTGGCCTCACCAATACTCCCTTTTACCAGTGAGGAAGTGGGTGCAGAAGGCATCTTGGCCGGAGAAAAGCGAGTAAGCAGACGGCTCTTTACACCTGACCCTTCTCTCTTTTTCTCCTCTCCTTCCAGGCCTCTCTCTTGCTCTTAAAAACTCGATACGTTCAGATTTCTAAACTTTCGTTGCCTCGGGGTAGAAATTAAGTACGTAGCCTTTTATGTTTGAGTCTTTTTTGTCTGGAGGAGGGACCAGCAGCTGGAAAGCAGCTCAGCCCTTTCCCGTCCTGAGTCACCTGCTATTTTCTTTAAAAAGCCTCAGCACCTGGTTTTAATCCTTCTGCCCTGAGGCTGTGGGCAAGAGTTTAATCTCTTCCCTGCCTGAAATCTGAATGAGGTGTATTTTTACCTCTGGTTCTCCGGTAGGGAAAGGATCTATGTGCTGGTTTTGTGCATGTGTATTTTCATCCTAAAGTAACCAAAAGGGGGTATTTTGGGTGGAAGGAGAGAGGTAAGGATTGTGGCTTCGGAACACTCTTACTTGAGGCCTCCCCCCCCCCCCGGCCCCTCCCACCCTGGCCCACCTTCTCGCAGCACCACGCGTTCATACGGCGGGTAATGACCCTGTCTGGTCAGAGCCGACAGATCCTCGCGGCTCCGATGGGTGGTCTTCTTGGCTCCCCGACGAAGACCCCGCAGCCGCCAGAACTCGGCCCGTGTGCTGGAGCCCGCTGAGGCTCCAGGCCCGAACCCCGCGACCCGCTGGGCAGCCTCCAGACTGGCCAGCTGCTCCGCCCTGGAGAGAAGAGAGGAGATGAGTGAGCACTGGGGTCCAGGATCACAGCCCCAAAGATGTCCAAGGCCTAATCCCAGGACCTGTGAGTATGTCACCTCTCACGGCAAAGGGGACTTTGCAGGTGGGGTTAAGTTGAGGCCCCTGAGACGGGGATGACCCTGGATTCCCAGGGGGCCCAGCGTCATCCCAGCGTCCTTATAAGAGGGAGGCGGGAGGGTCAGAGGCAGAGAGAGACGGGAGATGCTGCGCTGCTGGCTGTGAGGATGCAGGAGGGGCCGCGAGCCAGGGATGCGGCGCCTCTAGAAGCTGGAAAAGGCGGGAACTGATGCTTCCCTGGAGCCTCCGGAAGGACCAGCCCTGCCCACGCCTGGATTTAGCCCCATCAGACTCATTTCTGACCTCCAGAACATGAGAGGATAAAAGTGTGTTGTTCAAAGCCCCTAAGTTTGTGGTAATTTGTTACAGCACCTGCAGGAAACTCATACAAGCACTGACTGGTCAGCCCTGAGCCTTCTGCATGGCTCCCCAGAGTGAATCACCAAGGATGCTAAGTAGTGATGCTGTGCCCTGTTCCAGTGGGCGGTCCCCACCTGCTCTGGTTGGGGATGATGCCCCGCTCTTTCTCCCGGAGGTCACGCCCCATGCGCACCGCCAGCCAGTGGCCTCCGCGGGCATGGCTCTGCCCAGGGCCAGGGTACAGCGTGTCCAGCACGTGGAAGACGTCTCCGCGGGTGAAGCCCAGGCCAGACGGCGGGCTGGGCTCCATCTCAAAGTGCATGCGGATGTAGAAGGAGTCGCCCACGCGGGACTGCACCATCTTCCGGAAGACTGTAGACACGGAGGTTCCGTGAGCTAGCAGGGCCACCGCCCAGACCCGACCCCTCCCCAGGGCCTGGCCGTGGATCCCAGCTCCACTCTCACAGACAAACACGCTCTCACACACTCACACACATACACTCACACACACTCACTGTCCTGCTTCCGCTGCATCACCAGCTCCACCTCCTCGCCCGGGGGCAGCTCCAGCAGGAACTGCACAGCCTCCTCCCGGGTCAGGTTCTGGAATGGAGTATCATTCACCTGCCGGGAAGTGGGTGCAGGGGTGGGACAAGGGCACAAGATCCCAGCTCTTCCTCCAGACGAAGCCCTCCACCCAACTCCTTCCAGAGCTGCTGTCAAGAGCCCCACAGATTGGGGCACGGCTTTCCGAAAGGGGCACTGCCCTGTGGCAGCCTGGGCATCACACACACACACACACACACACACGTGAAGGTCTGGCCCAGAAACCAGGATACAGGGAATGCAATCAGTACAGGCGTAACCGAGGCTCTGTGGGTTGTCAACATCAAGACATGGGAACGAGGGGTCACAGCTGTGACAGGACCAGGACACTGGTGAGAATTTTGTGATACTTGAAAGAGTCAAGACAGACATGGGGTCGTGACAGGGACACAGTATACAGACCCGGACAGCAGGTCACAGACACTGATGATCATGGAGTTAAAGACACACCACGAAGGCGTGACCTGGATAAGGCCACGACCCGGACACGGGAGACTGGAGGTGGCACAGAAAGGGACTGTGGATGGACGCAGGGATCAAGGGTGCGGCCCAGGCAACATGGTCAGGACACGGTCAACTCAGTAACACAAACAAGGAGACTGTGACATCGATAACGAGGCAGTGACCTGGGAAAGGTCGCGAGCTGGACATCGAGGTCATGACATTGACAAGAAGGATGTGACATGCACAAGGTCATGACCCAATCATCAAGGTCATGCCCCAGGCTGGGAAGCCTTAAAATGTTTGAATGTCTCTGGGGGTCTTGCCAGTCCCCAGGGGGTCCCCGGGGGAGGACACACAAGCAGTAACAGATTCGGGTACCACCCAGCAGGCCCACCACCAGCCTCCCCCACTCACCTGCAGAATCTCATCTCCCTCCTGGATGCCCTGCCCGTCAGCCGGGCTGCCCGCCTGCACCCCGGACACGAAGATGCCCACGTCATTGCCTCCGGCCAGCCGCAGCCCAATGTTTGCGCCCTTGAGGAAGCGGACCACCCGCGAGGCGGGGCTGTACCTGAGCAGTGAGGCAGAGACGGCGTCAGGCCGTGGATGGGAGAGCCCCACCCCCATGCTGGTGCGAGAAGGCAGGTGATGGGAACCAGGAGGCAGCCCCATGTGTGCGAGTCCTCAGCTGGGGGGCTCTGTCCTGGGGCACATACCCGTGGTCCTCCACACTCTGACCGCTGGGCACGCTGTGCATGTCACAGCTCCTTTGCCTCGGGGAGTCTGAAAGGGAACAGCCAGTTTTTCCCGAGCACGCTGACTGGTCCAGCCGCCAAACCTTTGCTGGGGGGTGTCCCTGCCCCTCGGAATGCAGCCCCCAGCCCCCCGCTTCTTCCCAGGGAACTGTCCCTGGCCTCTTAGGTCCGTGCCAGCCTTCCCCGCTCTGCTCAGTACAGCCTCATTGGCTGCGATCAGAAAAATCAGAGGAGGGGTGCTCAGAGTCACCACCCTCTGCTCACCTGGTTCTGACGCAGTCCTAGAATCCACTGAACTTTCCTGCCGAAGCTGGGGGCTCTCCCTGGTGGGGAACAGATTTGGGGTGAGGTGGGGGTGGGGGGATGTTGAGCAGCAATTTTTAGAAGAATTTTAATTTATCGGCACGTGGGTTCTAATCCTGGTCCTGCCCCTCTGCAGCTGTGTGACCTCCGGCCCTCTGCTTCCCCTCTCTGAGCCCCAGTTTCCTCCTCCGAGCCCTGGGATGGCTGAGTCGAGTCAAGGCCTCAAAATGAGATGAGCCTGTGACAGTCATGTTTATTGTTTTAATATTAGTGAAAAGTTATAGAAAGTGCTCTTGACCCAATGTCTGTGTCCCCCCCCACATTCATATGCTGAAGTCCTAACCCCCAGTGGGATGGTCTTAGGAGGCGGGCCTTTGGAAGTGACCAGGTTTAAATGAGGTCATGAGGGTGGGGCCCCCATGACGGGATTAGTATCCTTATAAAAGACACCAGAGATCACTCTCTCCACCATGGGAACACACAGCAGGAAGGCGGCCGTCCATGGGCCAGGAAGAGGCCTTCACCAGGAACCGGCCATGCCAGCACCCTGGCCATGGACTTCCGGCCTCCTGCCTATGGTATTTTGTTAACAGCCCGAGCAGACTAACACAGAGTTAAACCACAGGACGGAAAGAAAGTTCCCTGCAAAATCAACCCACTGTTAGCACAGAAGAGTTACTTTCCAGATCTTTCAGTTGCTTTCAAAGAAACAGTGAGGAAATATATACTTCTGAAAGAAAATCAAGATCAGGCCATATGTTAGCATTTCTGACATACAGCCTGTGAACCCCCAGTGCTGAGTGACTGGGGGTGGCGAAAGACACTTGAGAATGATGTACCCCCAGCCCAGGTCTCACGGGGCAGGTTTAAAGAGTACAGGGTCTGCATCGGAGAAACACATCAAGCTACTTGGAGCCGTCTGTCCACAGATCCTTCTGTGTGCCCATGGAATCCCTGGGAAGATCACACAAGAGTCCCCCAAACCCTTTGAGATGCTGCCCTGTGTCATTCTGCAATCCGGTTCATTCACCATACACAATGCCAAGTACATTTTCCCAAGGCCTTTTCAATATACTCTTGGAGACATCCTGTTTCATGGCTGTCTAATATTCCCAAGCAAGGATTATATTATAACAATCGTAATAAAGAGCATTCACTATGGGCCAAGCACACACACACCATCTCCTTGTGCCACCGCTAGTTAGTGCCCTAACTAGTGGTGCAGTAAGATCTGGGGCCTTGGCGTGGGCCCTCCTCTGGCCTCTAAAATGGACCGCAATGACCCCCACCTCCTGGTCCTCCTGCCAACAGCCATGCGAGGGAGCTTAGAAGGGGATCATCCACTCCCAAAAGCCCACAGCCCTAGACCACGTCTTGACTGTAACCTCACAAGACCATGAACCAGAACCACCCAGCTAAGCCATCCCCAATTCCTGACTCTCAGCAACGGTCAGATAATACATGTTTACCATTGTTTCAAGCGGCCAGGTTTGGGGGTCATTTGTTATGCGGCTGTAGATAACAGATACAACCCCCTACTTCACAGGGGACTGCAGGCTTAAATGAGGTGCCTGTTACCTAATCCCCAAGTGTTGTGCAGTCATGTTTTTTAAGGCACTGAATTGTGTACCCTCAAAATTCATCTGTTGCGGTCCTAACCCCCAGGATCTCAGAATGGGACCTCATTTGGGAACAGGGTCATCATGATGTGATTAGTGAACTTGAGGTCATACTGGGGTGGGGAGGCGTGGCTAATCCAGTCTGACTGGTGTCCTTATAAAAAGGGGACATCTGGACACAGAGACACACACACGGGGGAAGATGACATGAAGACACACAGCGGGGAGACGGCCACCTGGAAGCCAAGGAATGCCAGAGGCTACCAGAAGCTAGGAGAAAGGCCTGGAACAGATTTTCCCCTAAGAGCCTTGAGAGGCAGCGTGGCCCTGACACCGTGACTTGGGTCTTCAGTCTCCAGGACTTTGAGACAATAAATTTCTGTGGTTCTAAGCCGACCAGTTTGTGGCACTTTGTTACTGCAGCCCCAGGAGACTAACAAAGTAACTGCCATTCTGTCCCTTTTATAAACATCATCATAACGAATAAGCATCCTCTAATCCCTGCACACAGCTGTGGCTATTTTGCCCCCAAGAGAACTCTCTAAAAGCCTTGCTCGGTGACAGGGCTTATGCATTTTGAAGTCTTCTAGGGCTTGTTGTAAAATTCTGTTGTCCCTTCTGCTTTAAGTCCACCCATATCTGGTTCTCCCAGGACCAAGAACCCTGAGCCACAATAAGGAGGCAAGAAGGACTGTGTGCGGAAGGAGAGGCCTCTTCCAGGCAGGCCGCCATGACTGCACCCTCAAGGCTACCCCATGTTGGAAAAGATAGGCCCATTTTCCCATCCCACTTGGCCATTCTAGCCGATGAGGTTACATACATGGGGGAGCTGGTTCGGCTGGCGTCCGGACTCCGCTGCCCATGCTGGGGTGGCGGTGGTACATGGGATGGTGGCGCCTGAGACAGTTCTGACCCGAGGTCTGAGATGTCTGCGGGGGAAAGCGTATCTCAGCCACGGGCATGCCTTCCAGGCTGCCATTTCACAGAGGGGCACATCAGGCCCCTCTAAGCAAAGGGGCCCAGACCAGAGTCAGACTCAGCTGAGGGCCTCCAGCCCTAACTTGCTGTGTGGCCTTGGGCAAGTTTCTGTCCCTCTCTGAGCCTCTCAGGGCCAGGCTTCCCAACTCCTGCTTGGCCCTGCCTGGCACAGCCTGCCTCCCTGGCCCTCCATTTGAACCTCCCAGGGCCGGCCTCTTGGCCCCTCACCCTCCAGAAGGGAGCTGTCGCTGTCGCTGACGGCCGGAGGGATATTCACCAGGAACTGGCCTCGGTCCCTGAGCACCAGCAGAGTCAGTTTCCCTTCCGACTTCTCGATCAGTTGCCGTGTGTCACTCAGTGACAGATTCTCACTGGACACCCCGTTGATCTAAAAGGGATCAGGAAGGAGGAAGCAAGTTCATGAGAGATAGGGGATACTAGAAACAGATACCTTGGTGAGGGGGACTAGAAACACACAACCCTCAGGGGTTACTAAAAACAGACATTCTCAACAGAAAATGATAGAATTGCATTCCTGCTGTGAGAGGAGACTATGCCAATAACTGACCTCCAGAAGAATTCTAGAAACAGACAATTTTCTAAGAGGGGTGGGGGGGGGGTGCTAGGGAAAAATTAAAAATGGATTGACTCTCATTTCCCCAGAGGGGGAAATTTCTCAGGAGACACTGGGAACAGATATTAGAAACAACTCTAATTGGGGGAGAGGGAGTAAATACTTAGATACTAGAAACAGACAATCTCTAGGAGGTACTGGAAACAGACATCTAGAAGTGGATTAGAAACATACAATTCCTAGGAGGGATTTAATGTCATCTCCCCTCACCAGGAATCCATTGCTAACATTTTCTCTTGGGAATGTCTGTTTTCAGTAACCCTTCTAGCCCCCAGCCCCACCTCCAAGCTCTGTTTCAAGTGTCAGCCCCAAACTACTAGAAACAGACAATTCCTCAGGGTCACTAGAAACAGACAACTCTGAGGAAACTCTAGAAACAATCAACCAGAAATGATTTGGATATCAAACACTAGGAATCACTAGAAACAGATTTTCAGGGGAGGAGTCTAGAAGGAAACCAAGCTCTTAAGGCAGAGCTGCTCCTCAAAGCCTGGTCTCTGGACCATTAGCATCCAGGCACCTAAGGCAGGCCCATGAATCAGTGCTGTAGCCAGCAGGTCATGTGATTCTGGGGATACTAGAAACAGACAACCCAAAGGGGGTGCTAGAAACCGACATTTGGCAATGGATTTGCAGCAGATGTGGGGAAGGGGGGAAAATCCTGCATAGCCATCTCCAACCTTTGTGAAACAGGCCACAATGCAGGAGGCAAGTAGTTCAGAACCAGCTCTGCTGACCGTGCCATATGCCTCGGTAACACTGTTACCCTCTGGCCCCAGTCTCCCTGCCCCTTGACAGGAAGCCTGGGCTCACCTGTAGGATGAGGTCTCCTTCCTGGAGCCTGCTGTTCCGGCCAGCCAGGCCCGATTCTGTGATGTGCTTGATGAAGATCTGACTGCCCAGTTTGACCCCGAAATCTGTGGGGGGAAGAGGAGGGAAACTGAGGCAGGGCCTGGGTTCTGGGCTGCCAGGGGCTCTCAGACCTCAGCCTTCTCACCTGCCCTCAACCATCCCACCTTCCAGGCTGCTGTCCTGCAGGGAGGGGGCAGGCTTCAGCCTGCTGCCCCTTTCCAGCGGGCACTCTCCCCCTGCAGGTGCCTGTCGGCGTGTGACAAAGCAGACCTGGTCCCCTGTAGTTGGGGGAGATGGAACACACAAGCACCCGGTGATGCTGAGCACTGGGAAGAGAAAAAGCTGGGGGACTTCCCTGGTGGTGCTGTGGTTAAGAATCCACCTGCCAATGCAGGGGACACAGGTTCTAACCCTGGTCCGGGAAGATCCCACATGCCGCGGGGCAACTAAGCCCGTGTGCCACGACTACTGAGCCCGAGTGCCACAACTACTGAAGCCCACGCGCCTAGAGCCTGTGCTGTGCAACAAGAGAAGCCACTGCAATGAGAAGCCCGCGCACGGCACTGAAGAGTAGCCCCTGCTTGCCTCAACTAGCGAAAGCCCACGTGCAGCAACGAAGACCCAAGGCAGCCAAAAAGAAATAAATAAATTTTTTAAATAAATAAATAAATAATTAAAAAAATAAAAAGTAGTAAAAGAAAAAAAGAGAGAGAGAGTAAGCCAGGAGGTGGGGAGAGTGGCCGCGGAGGGGCAGTTTGGGGACAGGTGGTGGGGGATGGCCTCTCTCAGGGGGTGACGTCTGAGCTGGGTCTTGGATGAAGCAAGGGAGCAAACCCTGCAAGGGTCTTGGGAAGGTCATTTCAGGATGGGGGGGGGAACAGCCCATGCAAAGGCTCTGGGGCAGGGATTCTGATATCATTGCACAGCAGGCACCTGAGAAGGAGCAGAGCCAGGCTGTCCCTTCCCAACACCCTGACGACATCACCAAAGGGGCTTAGGGGTCACAGCCCCAATACTCAGTGACATCACCATGAGCGTTTTCAGGATTATTAAAATTACAATGTGGGGTAGATATCCCAGTGCCATTTGTCACATCATGACCAGAATTCCAAGGTCACAATACTGCCATTGACTCAAGACAGGAATGAGAGATCACGTCCCTACTGTTCTATACCTACTAATCCCTTGACAGTCTACTGATGTCATGATGTGTGAGTTTCCTGTTGCTGTACCAAACTGCCACAAACTTAGTGGCTATAATACAACACAAATTTATCTCATAGTCTGAAATGGGCCTCCACGGGGCTAAAATCCAGGTGTGGGCAGGGCTGATCCTTCCGGAGGCTCCAGGGGAGCATCGGTTCCCGCCTTTTCCAGCTTCTAGAGGCGCCGCATCCCTGGCTCACGGCCCCTCCCCCATCCTCACAGCCAGTAGCGCAGCATCTCCCGTCTCTCTCTGCCTCTGACCCCCCGCCTCCCTCTTATAAGGACCCTGTGATGACACTAGGACCCTCCGGGGAATCCAGGGTCATCCCCATCTCAGGGGCCTTAACTTAATCCCACATGCAAAGTCCCCTCTGCCCTATAAGGTCCTGGGACCAGGATGTGGGTATCTTTGGAGGCCATTATTCTGCTGACCACACACCATATGTGATCAGATTTTGGGGCAGCAGTGCTGCCCGTTCCCGGAGATGCCAAGCCCCACTGCCGACAACGTGGCCCCCACGCTCACCATCACTGTCTCTCCTCCGCACCAGCACGGACTTCACGGGCCGCATCTGCACGTCCTGCCGCGGCAGCCGCTTGAAGCCAGACACTAGGGCCAGCCCGTTGGCCTCGGAAGCACCGCCTGGGCTCCTGCGCCCATGGCTGCCGGCCCGGCTCCGGCGACCTGTCCTTGGCCGGCGGGAGCGCTCGCCCCAGGAGTGGCCAGAGCCGCTGGACGTGTCACCCTCGTAGCCCTGGCCGTGGTCAGCCTCGTCCAGCCGCCGTGGCCCATCTTCCTCGTCCGAGTCCTGGTGTCCCCGGCCAGAGGTGGCCTTGGTGGTGGGCAGCTGGACTTTCCGGGGACGCTTGACTGTCTGTTAGGGCAGGCAGAGATGGTCGGGGTGGCAGGGGGCAGCTCAAGGCTTTGCCCCATCCCATGGGGGACCTTGGGGAACCCTGGGGGACTCTGGTCCCTCTGGGCCTTAACATCCAAGCTGTGAATGGCAACAAGATTCCACTTGCTTGGGGAAGCTTATACTCATACTGCCCATGGGCAGCAGGACCAGGGGGAGTGGGGTTCAGCCAGGGGCAGAAGTGCCACCTGAGCCAGGGGCTGCCTCTCCCACCGAGCCCCCACTCACAATGTTGGCCACTTTTGTGCAGGTCTTGAGTATCTGAATGGCGAAGGTGGAGGTGACACTCTCCATGGAGACCCCATTCACCATGACGATGTGGTCCCCTGTCCTGAGGGAGGAGGCCGGGTCTCAGGGAGGAGACATCACCCAGGAGCCCCTCTCCCCAGGCCTGCCCTGAGGGCCCCTGGCAGGTACCCCCACGTGTACAAAGCCTGGTTCTGATTCACTGGTGTCCCCAGACTCATGAAGACATTTATCCTTCTGGGCCTCAGTTTCCTCATCTGTAAAATGGGGCTGATCGCAGAACCCACATAATAGTGAAATGCAATCATAGAACATAAGCTGCAATTACACCTGGTGTCCCTGTACCCCCTCACTTCTTTCTCTCGGGCCCCCTCTTCCTGCTTTTCTCCCCTTCTCTCCCTGTCCGTTTCATACTCTCTCTCTCTGAAGCTGGTCGCTGATTCTGAGCTGAGCCATATCACCCGTCAGCCTCTTGGGTCCCAGAACCATTTTCCCAACATAACTCCCAGGAGCCTCCTACCCCCAAGGGCTCAGGACACTGGGTCTCTCTCCCTCCAGCCAAAAAGAGGTTTCCAGGATATTTGCTCCAGGAGCATCCTGGGGCCACTATGACCCCCAGAACTCATCAGAGGACCAGTGCCTTGAGGAGAGTGGGGGCTAGTCACTGACTGTCCCGCTGCCAGCTCCAAGCCCTGTACTGACAGAGCTGGAAGGCGCCAGGCACTTTCCAGCCTCCTGGCTTTGGCCCACACAGTTCCCTCCTCTTGATGTGTCCCCCCACCCCCACCCCCGGCCGGAACCCAGCTGCCTTGACACTCACTGTAGCCGGCCCTCAGCTGGTCCTCCGGGCACCACATCGGACACAACCACTGATCCACTGGGCCGGTCTCGGCCACCAGATATTGCAATGCCGAAGCCTTGGCGGGGGTCCTGAGGGGGGATGAGAGACAGAACGTGATTTTGCTTCTCATTGGGACAAAGGCTGTCCTGCAGGGACCAACCCATCATTCCCGTCAGCACCCACGCAGAGAGAGGGAGGCCCCACCTTGCTGATCGTGGCTGTGTGCTGTTCCCAGATGGTCAGCTCCTCCATGTCCAGCACCTGGTGGGAGGTGACAGGGAAGGTGGACATGAGGTCTATCAGAGCAATCAGGGGTCCCCATACCTGGGTGTGGAGCCTGGCTCTGACACTCCCATGGCCCAAGTCTGTGAGTTAGTTGCTACCTCTCTTGAGATCTCAGTTTTCTCACCTGCAAAATGGACTTAAATCAGTGGTTCTCAATCCAGGACCATTCTACCCCCTCCCCCAGAGGGCACTGGGTGGTATCTGGGGACATCTGTGGTTGTCATGACTGGGGGGTGCTCCTGGCATCGAGGGGGTGGGGGCCAGGGGTGCTGCTCAAACCCCTACGTGTAGTGCACAGTCAGACCCCACCACAAACAATGATCCATCTCCAAATGTTAATAGTGCCATACTGTGGTGGGAGCAGAGGAAATGTGAGTCCTTGTCACTGTCCCTCTGGAAGGTCTGGCTCAGTCCCTGCCGGGGGGGGGGGGGGGGGGGGGGGCGGGATCTAGCAAGGCCTGCAGACACAAGGGTCTCACTCTGCTCCAGACACTCAGGGCTCCTCGATGTTCCTCCCACACACCAAGCCCGGTCCTGCCCCAGGACCTTTGCACGAGCCATCTCCTCTGCCTGGATCTCTCTCCCCCCAGATCTGCACCTGGCCCGCTCCCTCACCTCCTTCTCCCAACCACCCTGTCTGGAACTGGAACGCTTGCCATCCCACAACAGACCAGTTTATCCTCCTTTCCCTGATTCCTCGTTCACAGAACTTGTGATCCCTTGACACTCTCTAGATTTTTAAAATCTGGTCACTGCCCTTCTCCCTCTAGAATATTGGCTTCAGAGGTCAGAGATTTTTATCTGCCTCAATCAAAGTTTAGCCTGAGTGCCTGGATCATAGGAGAGATTCTAACTATCTAAGGAATGAATGAATGAATGAAGTGCTTCCTTTGCACCAAGCACTTCACAGGTAAGATCTCATTTAATCTGCTCACTAAGGGGCATTCTATTATCCCCCGTCACAGAAGAGGAAAGCCAGGCACAGAGAGGGGAAGTCACTTGCCAAGACAACAGAGCAATTGGAGGGTGGGGCTGGAGGGTGGGGCTGCGGGGCGTGGATTCTGTTATTTTCAAGCCCAGGGTATAGGTGAGATCACAGGCTCCGGGAGTAGAGGTCACTCAGCCGGGAGATACTGGCAGAAGGGGGGGATGTGGAGCCCGCCGGGAAGCCAGCCCCCACCCATCCCTTACCTTCTGCGGGGCTGTCCCACTCCCCCGGGGACCTTGTAGAAATGACGCTCCCTCCCCAGCCTGGTTGCCCAGCTCAGCACTGCGAGGGCGGGGGATTCCCTGTGAGCCCTCCATTGGTGTGATGTGTTCCGGTGCCTTTTCTTAGAGGTTCCCAGGAGAGCAGCATTCCAGGCTCCCCGGAGGTAGGAAGGGGGCGGAGAAGAGGGAAACAAAGCCAAGGGCAGGGCCTCACGGACACTCCTGGGAGCCAGGTCTGCTCTCTCAACTGAGCCTCAAATCCTGCAGTCTGCCCTTTGCTGGCTGTGGTGGTGCCTCTCCAGCCTCATCTTCCCCATCTGTGAAATCACCCCCGCCGCCCCGTCTTTCAGCGCTGAGGTGTGGAAGCGGGCACGGAGTCATGCACGAATAGAAAAAGGAGCCTCTGGGAGAGATGACAGTGTTGTTGTGAGAAGTAATAATAATGACCTTCTTCCTCTGCATAATATTACTAAGCAACACTATTCCGTGCGCTGCCAGCGAGCGCATTGCACGTACCCATTCATTTACCCCTGAGTGACCTCAGAAAGTGGCACTTCTCCTATTCCTGCTTTCCTGCCTTACAGGGGAGGAAAAGGAAGCCCAGAGAGGTTCAGTAACTTGCTGGAGCTCACACAGCGCTCCGCAAACCTTGGCAGCCCATCCCATACCTTTAATCTTAACCACCGGGCTACAGTATCCTTCTGCTTTTTTTTTTTTTTTTTTTTCCTTCTGAACTTATTTTTCAGAACAGAACCTTTTCACTTGCTTTGATTTTATGCTTAGTGTCATTAAACGGCCTCCCAGAATTTTGATTTCCTGGCCTTATTTTAAAAAACAGCCCACAGGGGCTTCCCTGGTGGCGCAGTGGTTGAGAATCTGCCTGCCAATGCAGGGGACACGGGTTCGAGCCCTGGTCTGGGAAGATCCCACATGCCGCGGAGCAACTAGGCCCGTGAGCCACAACTACTGAGCCTGCGCGTCTGGAGCCTGTGCTCCGCAACAAGAGAGGCCGCGATAGTGAGAGGCCCGCGCACCGCGATGAAGAGTGGCCCCCGCTTGCCGCAACTAGAGAAAGCCCTCGCACAGAAACGAAGACCCAACACAGCCAAAAATAAATAAATAAATAAATAAAAATTAAAAAAAAAAAAAAAAAAAAAAAAAAAAAAAACAGCCCACAGGGAATCAGGGCCCCTGAGGGGGCAGGCGCAGGTGGCTGGGGCTTGTCCCAGCTTGTGTAGGTTTGCCTCCATGGATACTACAGGACTCTCCATGACCCATGGGGTCATGCCTAACGCCACATCCCACCTCAACTTAGTTCACCTCCAAACATTTCCCTGGCAGTCCCCTGTGCCTTGTTACCCTCCAAGGATGCACACAGCTGCCACGGACACTCAGGTCTCAGCTCAAACGCAACCTCCCCAGGGGACCCTACTAGACTAGCCAATCTTCCCTGGCACCCTACCTCCCCTCCCTACTTAATTTATGAGGTTTTATTCATGACATCCAAAACCATCTTAAATTATCCTGTTTAATCATCAATTAGTGAGTTTCTGGTCCTTCCTCTTGGGCTGTGAAGGCTGGGCAGGGCTGTCTCTCTGGGTGCGTTGGTGATGGGCCCTCCAATCAGCTCCTTTCCAGGCTTTTGCACATGCTGCGCTCCCTGGCAAACTCTTATTCATCCTTCACAGCCCCAGTGCCATTGTCTCTTCCTCCAGGAAATGAGTCCTCAAGGCCCCCCGCCCCCGCCCCATTTTACGTCTCTGATTACTGGGGCCTGGGATGTCCCAGTCCACCTGTCTCCCCTACATCCCTCTAGTCAGGGGATTCCTAGTGGGCAGGGCTGGGGGCCCTGGGACCCCAGCATTTTCCCCACAAGACCAGGCACGCGGGAGTTTGAGGAATGCGTGAATGGTGGAATAAAAAGCTGATTCCGCCAGGAACTCAACCAGGTACGTCCTGAGGTCCTAGCCTCCTCAGCCCCGCCCCCGTCAAGGTGCGCTCCGAGGGGGCGGGGCCCGGGCCTTCGTCCTCGCCCCCTGCCACGCGCGGGACAGAAACACCGGAGAGGAGACGCCTCCAGAGGGACAGGTCTTACCAAGTCACACCGCCCCGGGCACTTGGCTACCAGGCTGCTGTCTGCTCTCCCCCTCCCCACTCCAACCTCTGGGAACAACGGCGGGGGTGGGGAGGGGGAGGGGAAGGGGGGTCACAAATACTCGAGCTGGGGACTGGATTCTGGGAGCGGTTCCTTGCTGCCGGGAAGGAGGCGGCGGGAACCAGAACTGCCCGGCCCTAGAGCCTCGGGCGGTCCGGCCTGGGGCAAGCCACGTAAACAGCCTAGGCCTGTTTACCCCTCTGGGGCCCGACCTGAGACCCAGTGGGGTGGGTGTGACAAAGTCGATTCAAGCTTCAGCCCTGGAGAGCGAAGTCCCCCCGAGACAGAGCCACAGGGATTCCCTCTCGCAGCCCCGGTCGGCTTGCTCGGTGCAAAACGGAGCTCTCGACGCCCATGTCTACCAGGTCGCCCAAGTGAACGGCTCTGTATACAGTAGGCACCCAATAAATGGGGATCCCCTCGTCCGCAGCCTCGCCGCATTCGCCAAAGCCGCTCCCGCCACAAATGAAGTCCCTGCCCACGGTTCCGCCCTTAGTGCTGAAGCTTAACTCCGCTGATCTCCCGGGAAACCGGGCACCTACTACGTGCCAGGCGCTTTGCAACACACTTTTGTCCTGGAATCCTTCCTACGCCCTTCTATAAGGTGACCATCATTCACTTTATAGATGAGGTTCGGAGACGCATGGATTCACCGGCCCAAAGTTACGCAGAAAAAATGGGATTTGAACCCAGGTCTACCTGCGAAGGCAGACCCAGGACAGAGGAAGCCCCCGGAGGCCGCTTTGGAGGCCAGTGGGCGCGGACGCCTCTGCCCGTGCAGCCTCCGGCTAGCCACCACATTCCTCTGGGCCTCAGTTTCCCCATCTGTTACCTAGGCAGAGGGTGATCTGGGGTCCTGGATCCAGGTCCCAGCCCGGACCCCAGCTCGGTCCCCTCCCCCTCCCGCCCTCGGCGGGCTACTCGCCTGGAATCTCACCGCCATAGTCCACCCGGGGGCCGTCCAGTGCCTCTGCCCCAGGGGGGCCTAGAAACAATTGGCCCCCAACCCTGGCCTGAGGGAGGAGGCTGGGGAGGGTCGCGGCGAAGCAGGTGCCCAGCTCTCGCCCTCCTCCAGTCCGCTCCGCCGCCGGGGCTGCACCTGCACCTCTTCCTCCTCCTTGGCCCCTACCGGCCCCGCCCCCGCCCCGACACGCCTTCGGAACGCCGCCGAGGCAGTCTTCGTCCCCCCTTCCCCTCCCAACACAGGATCCAGGCCCAGGGGTGGGAATTCCAGGCCGGGTTTCCCGCCCAGCTGAGCACTAGCCAGCGGCAGGGCTGGAGACCAGCCAGGCAAGGCTGCGAGGAAGACCCGGCAAGGATTACAGCCGCGTTCGGAACGGAGCCTGCGCTTCGGAAAGTTTAACATCCGCGAAAAACTCTACATGTTGAAATTCAGTAGGGAGACCTGTTGGATTAGGAGCTAGTCAAGGGTCAGAGACCTCAGGAGCATAGGGCTGGTCTTTCTCGGGTCACCCCATCTTCAGGAGGTTTACCCTATTTTAGAGAGAGAAAACGGAGGCCCAGGGAGGCCAGGGGCATGGACTTTCTGAAGGCGCACAGCGGCCGCCTCTGGGCCTGCCCCGAATCCAGTGGTACCCGCCTGTCTTCACACTAGGCACCTGGCTGGGTCCCCAGCTGGGGAGGGCGGGGCGGCGAGGGCGGAGGAAATTCTTTAGGCTCCTCAGAGTTAAGGTCAGGCTTCCTTCTCCTCACCCAGCCTCACCCTCAGGAGCCCGGTCTAGGAACTACAGGACGAGAGC
Source organism: Eubalaena glacialis (assembly GCF_028564815.1). Classification (NCBI taxonomy): domain Eukaryota; kingdom Metazoa; phylum Chordata; class Mammalia; order Artiodactyla; family Balaenidae; genus Eubalaena; species Eubalaena glacialis. The sequence continues at coordinate 185,061,800 of NC_083719.1, read as the reverse complement.
AGGAAACCCTCTACCTGGGGGGGAGGGAGGGAGGAAGTCACCTGGATGGGTGGAGCCACCATCGGCCCCACCCACACATTCCTTTGTGCTTAAAAAAAATAGACCCTGAGGCCCAGCTGTTCCTGTGCCCCACCTCAGGCCAAGGTTGAAGGGGCAAATCTGGGCATAGACACCCCTTCCCAGCCTCATCCAGTCAAGACTGGGCAGAGAGGAACTCCAGACTGTGGGAAGGGGGGAGGCAGAGGGGAAAATGGGGGATCAGGGAAGTGTTCCTGGAGGAGGGGGTATTGCCACTAGGGTTTTTAGGGTTGGATAAGAGTTTGCCAAGTGTACAAGGCAGAGAATATAATCAAAATCTTTGAGGCCCCCAAAGTTGATTTCTCACCACTCCCCACTGCAGTTATCCCCCAAAACCTAGTCTGGAGACCCCAGTTAGCCAAAATCAACCCCTCAAGGGTCCCCAAAGGGCCCCAAGGCAATAAACATTTGCAGAAACCCCCTTCTAAGGACCTGCTTGGAACCTCATGGCTAAAGGGGAAAGCTCAGCCTTTCCCAACATGACCTTGGGTCACCAGCAGGTGGCACACAACATGATTTTAGGTAGAAGAAAGTCAAATATTTTCTAAATAGATGTGTATTTGCTTTAATGACTCATAGGACAAAACATAAATAAGTTCCCCACTGCCACGTGCATGCAGGGGTTCGTGGCTGCGATTACTGGGGAGGACTGGGGAGGAGTTACTGATTGGATGTAGGTCTGGCAAAATCAGACAAGTAAGCTGGCTCATGCTTATTGAGTGTTTGCTTTGCCCCAGCCACTGTTACACAGATATCCACGTGACCATTTTGCAGCTGAGAAAACTGAGGCCAGATGGGTCGAGTGGCAAGCCCAACTAGAAGAGCTGGATTTGGCCCTGGATTTGGCTCTGTTTGACCCCACACCGCTCAGTCTATACCAGTGCTTCTCACTGTAGGGTAATTTGCCCCCCATCCCCCAGCCTGACATCCCAGGGAACGATTGGGCCCCAAAAGCCAATAGTGCTGAGGTAGAGAAACCCCACTTTAAACCCCTCTAAGAAGGGGAGCAACCACCACAAGACACATGGTCTTCCTTCAGCCACCTCACATATTCATGCCCTGCTCAAGAACACTCACTGGGACTTCCCTGGTGGCGCAGTGGTTAAGAATCCTCCTGCTAATGCAGGGGACATGGGTTTGATCCCTGGGCCAGGAAGATCCCACATGCCTCGGAGCAACTAAGCCCGAGTGCCACAACTACTGAGTTTGCGCTCTAGAGCCAGGGAGCCACAACTGCTGAAGCCTGCGTGCTTCAACTACTGAAGCCTGCACGCCTAGAGCGCGTGCTCCACAGCAAGAGAAGCCCCTGCTCACCGCAACTAGAGAAAGCCCGCGGGCAGCAACGAAGACCCAACGCAGCCAAAAATAAGTAAATAAATAAATTTCAAAAAAAGAACACTCAGTGTCTCCCTAGTACCCATCGGATGACGCTGTGCTCAAATGCAGGGCTTTGGAGAAGGGTGCATCCAGTGCTGCCTCACAGGCCAGAGGCGGTGTCATTCATGCATTCATTTTCCCACCTATTCAGTCATTCACTCAACAAAAATATTGCAAGCCCCTGCTATGCGCCAAGTACAGAAACGAGAGGTGATGGGGGACGGAATTCCCGTTTGAAATTGCAGTGCAAACTACAACCAGGAGGGGGCAGTGTGCGCATGGCCGGAAGAGCTGGGGGAAGGGAGGATTCAGAGAAACCTGTGGGATGATCCTCCTCTGCCCCTTCTGAGCGCCTACAGGGAAACTGAGGCCCAAAGTGGGTAGGGACTGGGTTGAGGTCTCCCAGTGGGTCGTGGTCGCCAGGAGCGGTGGGAGCCTGGGGGGTTCGTTCACGCTGGGAGCTTGTGGTCTCCCTGGTGTAGGCTGCTTTGCGAGGCTGCAGGAGGCTGAGGTCTTATCTGTGGCCTAACAGGTCTCACCAGAGCCCAAGAATGAAGCAGCTCTGCAGCCTGGCTGGGTGCTGGCTCATTCACTCGAGGTTTACTGATCGCCCACTGTGTATACCCAGCACTGACGCAGACCCAGTCCCTGCCCTAAAGGAAGCCAAGCGTCCTCAGGGGAGATAGACAATAATCAGATCATCACGTAACAGAAATAACAAGTCCCACCTAGATTTCTGAGAGCATAGGTACAGAGGCACAACCTGGGCTGTGGGCTCCGGGAGGGCTTCTCTGAGGAGGTGGTACTGAGATTAATAGGAGTGACCTAAGTGAGTGGTATGTGGGCAGAAGTAACAGCTAGACCTGAAGGAGGTGAGGGAGGCGCCATGGGAGAGCTGGTGCAAAGGTCCTGGGGCAGGACCATGCCTGGCGTGTTGTAGGAACAGCGAGGAGGCCCGTGTGGATGGAGCAGAGTAAGTGAGGGGGAGAGAGGGAGGAGGGGAGGGCAGGGACGGGACAGGGCAGGTCGTGCAGGTCCCTGTGGGCTGCGGGGAGGACTTGGGTTTTTACCTCCAGGGAGGTGGGACCCTGGAGGGCTGTGGGCAGAGGAGGGGCGGGGCCTGACTCGGTGCTCCCAGGCGCGCTCTGGTGGCCACTGCCGGGAGGACAGACTGGGGGCTGTAGGCGGGAACTGGGGGAGCAGTGAGTCCAAACCCAGAGGCCCTGCAAAAAAAATGTTTTAAATAAACATTTTATTTTGAGGACTTCCCTGGCGGTCCAGTGGTTAGGACTCGGCACTTTCACTGCCGAGGCCCCGGGTTCAATCCCTGGTCGGGGAACTTAGATCCCACAAGCCACACAGCGTGGCCAAAAAACAAAAGAAACATTTTATTTTGGACTAGTTTTTTTTTTTTTTTTTTAATTAATTTATGTATTTATTTATGGCTGTGTTGGGTCTTTGTTTCTGTGCAAGGGCTTTCTCTAGTTGTGGCAAGCGGGGGCCACTCTTCATCGCGGTGCGCGGGCCTCTCACTATCGCGGCCTCTCTTGTTGCGGAGCACAGGCTCCAGATGCGCAGGCTCAGTAATTGTGGCTCACGGGCCCAGTTGCTCCGCGGCATGTGGGATCTTCCCAGACCACGGCTCGAACCCGTGTCCCCTGCATTAGCAGGCAGATTCTCAACCACTGCGCCACCAGGGAAGCCCCTGCACTAGTTTTAAATTGACAGAAAAGTTGTAGATATAATTCAGAGAGTCCCCCTATGCTCCTCAACCAGTTTCTCTCAACATTAACATTTTACATGACCACCACGGTATATTTGCCAAAACTAAGAAACTACATCCTCATCACTATTAACTAAACTCCACGCTGTATTCAGGTTTTACTAATGTGAAATCTGCACCAGGAGCCCATCCAGTATCCCACAGTGTGTTCATGTCTGTGGGATCACGTCTTCTCGGGCTCCGCTCCCCTCGTTCTGTGACCTTTTCCGTCTGGAGGAGACGGGTCAGGGATTTTGTACGATGCTCCTCATTTGGGGTTTGTCTGATGCTTTCCTCATGCCTGGACTGGGGTTATGGTTCAGCCAGAGGGCTCAGGAGGAAGGGCAGTTTCTGGGTGGGGTGGGCTTGCTGATGAGCACAGCACTGAGGAATGTCCCAGAGGTTGGCACCATGCGGGTCCCGGGGCACCTTAGGGCGAGTACTTTGATGTTGGAGGGAGGGGAAAGCGAGGAGGGGTGAAGACTCTTCTGGGGGTGGCTGGAGGGGGTCACAGAGGGTGTCACCCACCCCCCACCCCCTAAGTGGGAGGAAGCCCTAGAAGGAAGCTCCACGGCAGGGGGCAGAGCAGTGCCTGGGGAGAATCCCAGCCCCGCTGCTTCCTGCCTCAGTTTCCTCATCTGTATAATGGGACCTGGTTCCGACTTTGAGCGCTATGATCAGGAAGGTTCACAAATTAAAGCAGCTGGCACGTAGCAGGTGCACAGAAAGGTTTGCCTGGGTGCTCCCTGTAGTTCCTCCACTCAGGCCAGAAGGAGGGAGACAAGCCCCCACTGGGAAAAAATGAAAAGGAGTTATGGTGTCCTCCAGAGCTGGATGGGGACCACCTGCAAAATTGTCTATTTCAAGCTTCCATCGTTGTGTGCAATGGCTGGGGGAAGAACCCAGGCCCCTGACACCTTCCTCACCATCCCTGGTTTCAGTCTGGCCCCTGCACCTGTACCCACACCAGCTCCCCCCACCACACCCCATGAAAGGTCCCCTGAGACCCCACCCCTCATGTTGCTGACCCTTATCTGCCTTGAGGCTGAGCCTGCCACAGCCAGAATGTGTCCTGCTAAAGCACACAGCACTGGTCTTTCTATTCTGTTCAGGATCTTAGGTGGTTCCCCATGAGCTATTCATTCATTTATGGAGCACCTACTGCATACCAGGCACTGTTCTGGGAGCCTAGGACACTGCAGAGATAGAGCTCACAGACCAGCACGGAGAGCAGACATTCAACAAATAAGTCGGGACTTCCCTGGAGGTCCAGTGGTCAAGACTCCGCGCTTCCACTGCAGGGGGCGTGGGTTCCATTCCTGGTCAGGGAACTAAGATCCCAAAACCAAAAAATAAACAAACAGTCTCAGCAATGAGCGTGCAGTTAACAAGCTGTGGCTTTAGCTCAAGAATATTCCATAGCTCCCTAGCATTCGGTCAAGGATATTTATTGAGCACCTGATCAATGCCAGGCTCTGGGTACCCTCTTTAGATATCTGTGCTTCTTATGGTCTTCGAACTATTTTAAAACTCTGTAAATTATAAGAAACTGGTGGTATCTCAAAGGATTCTTGTCCATAGAAATACAAATGAATTTTGTCCCGTGGAGACCACTGATTATTTCCCTGTGGCTATTGACCAGCTTTACAACTATTTGTAAATTCATTTCAGCATTGATTGCCTGTGTGTGTGTTCTTTCTTAATATTCTCTCCTTTTTTTTAAAAAAAATAATTAATTTATTTATTTTTGGCTGCGTTGGGTCCTCGTTGCTGAGCGTGGGCTTTCTCTAGTTGCGGCGAGCGGGGGCTACTCTTTGTTGCGGTGTGAGGGCTTCTCACTGCGGTGGCTTCTCTTGCTGCGGAGCACGGGCTCTAGGCACGCGGGCTTCAGTAGTTGTGGCGCGCGGGCTTCAGTAGTTGTGGCTCGCAGGCTCTAGAGCACAGGCTCAGTAGTTGTGGCGCACGGGCTTAGTTGCTCCGCGGCATGTGGGGTCTTCCCGGGCCAGGGACCAGGGCTCGAACCCGTGTCCCCTGCATTGGCAGGCGGATTCTTAACCGCTGCGCCACCAGGGAAGTCCCAATATTCTCTCCTTTAAACAATCTGTAAAATCTTGCTGGTTCTCATATTAATTAATGAGTTAAGCAAACTCATAAAGCACTTGTTTGTTTTATATTAGTATAGAGTCATGCTTTTACATTTAAAAAAAAAAGATCCCTTAACTCCATTACACCGAAAGCCTTCTTCACTCTAGCATCCAAGGCTCCTCCCTGAGGAGATTCCCAACTACTCCGTCTTACCTGTTACCATCTTCAAGTCCCAGAGCATTCCTCCCACTCACCCTGAACTCTGTCTTTCGTAGTCAGCAAATGCTGTTGGTTCTTCCCAAATCTGTCCAGAATCCGCCCACTTCTCCTCACTTCTGAGCCCCCACCTGGTCCACCGCATCCTCTCCCACCTGGACCAGCTCAGTCCCCTCCATCCAGGTGCCTGGTTACGCCCTCACCGCCCACAGTCTGTCCTCCCCGCAGCAGCCACCAGAGGGCGCCTGTGAGCACCTGAGTCAGGCCTCGCCCCCTCTACCCACAGCCCTCCAGCCTGCAAGACCTGCCCCGTCTCCTCCCTGCCCTCGCCTCCTCCCTCTCTCCCCCTCACTCACTCTGCTCCAGACACACAGGCCTCCTAGCGGTTCCTCCAGCTCGCCAGGCATGGTACTGCCCCAGGGCCTTTGCACGGGCTGTGTGCTCTGCCTGCAATGCCCCTCCCCCAACTACTCACTTCTTCAAGTCTTTGTTCAAATGTCGCCTTCTCAACGAATTCTCCCCTAATCTTTCTACTTAAGACTGTAAAACACCCCCCTGCCTGTTTTACTCCTATCCCTGTACGTCTTTCACTTTTTTTTTTTTTCCTGTAAGACTGACCATCCTCTAACCCAGGATACAATTTAGGATACAATTTACTTCCTTATTGTGTCTCTTGTTTCTTGCCTGTCTTCCTCCACCAAAACACAAGCCCCACAAGAGCAGGGATCTTTGTTTCTCTTGATCACCCCTGAATCCTCAAGCCCCAGAACAGCACTCGGCACACAGTAGGTGCTCCATAAATGCAGGTTCCTTCCCTGGGCACCCCCGCCCCCCCAGTCATGTTCCCCGCTAACCTCAGCCCATTCCAAAGGGTGTCAGGCTCCACCCTGAGCAAACACAGCTCCCCTGGCGCCAGGCCAGACCCGAGGTGGAAGAACAGGAACCCAAACTCCCGTGGTGGACTTTCCCCAGAACTGGGGCCACACAGAAGCCCTGAGCCGGGGAGGCAGGACTCTTACAGATCCTGAAACTGGGGTATTGGCTGGGGGCATAGGCAGCCCCCAGACCTCCCCACTCTCTGCAATTTGACTCCTATCAGGCTGACAGCCCTACTTTACTCTGCAGCCCAGGGCAAGTGGCTGCCCCTCTCTGAGCCCAGGTTCGACCTCCGCAAAACAGGAAGGCAATGGGACATTGCCACTGGCTTGGCATTCTGAGTTTTGATTTGGGGTGGGACAGTTTACCTTGACCCCTGCACGACTGGGAATCTATTACTTGCCCTATCATATGCTGTTCTCAGCAGCCCTGTGACGTGGTGAGTCTTATTATACCCAGATTACGGAGTGGAAAACTGAAGCCAGCTCTATTTGACTCCATGGGTTTTTCTCTCCAAACCCAGGCAGGGTGGGATCTGACAGTAGAGATGTCCCCCCTCCCAACCCCACAGACCCCAGATCTTAAGCAGCTCTGCTTCCCGGGAGTGACCCCAAATGCCAGGCCGGCTCTATACCCTGCAACTGGGACGCTCGTGCCTCCCGAGCCCCAGAGGGCCCTCTTGGGCCCAGACAAAGAGCCTTGAGGCCTTGAGGTGCAATCAGACACTTGGCTGGCTGGGAAGTTCTCTTTGTCCTGCACTTTTTGGGAGCAAATGACCCAGAAAAAGCTCTTGCCACTGGATCCCTGTCTTCTCCTGGGTCTAAGCTTCCTTTGCCCGGAGACCATCCTGGCTCCTTGCCCACAGTCAGCTCTGTTGTGACAACCATCCATCCGCCCCTTCCTGCACTTCTCCACTGGGAGATTTCACCCAGAGAAGAAATCAAGATAAGCAAGATAAGCCTCCCCAGAACCCCCCGTTCTCCCCGCTCCAGCACCTGGAGAGGGGACAGAGATGAGATGCAATTGTCTGAAAACTTGGGGGCCTCTTAAGAAGTACCAGGAGGCCCAGATACCAAGCAGGTGCCAGGCTGCCTCACCTGCCATCTCCCCGCCAGCCTCCCCTCCTCAGTTTGGGGGATCAGAGGCCAGTCTCTGCCCCCTCAGCCCCCCTGCAACAGCCGGGGCCAACAATGACCCTCTGAAGTCTGTGGCTATGGCATCCTGGGCGGGCTGCCAGGGGCAGTAACTGCCGGCCAGATAATCCCTTAGAAACTATGTCAAATGCCCACACAGCAGTGTCAGTTTCCTGCTTTCCGGGGAGCCTGGTGGTGGGGGGAGGTGACAGGGGGCCCAGGACCCCACAGTGGGGAGCCCAGTCTGGGCAGTGCCTTCGGGATGGTGGGCAGATCGGGGTGGGGGACTCACCTGTCTAGGAGGCTGGGTGGCCTCTGGGCAGACGACAGGAGCTAGGGCCTGGGCTTCCGCCTGGCATCAGGGGCGGGGAGGGGACCCGAGGCTTGAGCTCTGGTCTCCCTACCTGTTTGCCCAACTTTGCCGCCCTGTGGTGGCCACAGGCTAGCCGGTCCCTTGCCAGGTGGAACCAGCAGGGCGACAGGCACAGGCAAACCAGCGAGAGTGAGAGAGACCTGGTTGGGTGTGTGGCTCTGTCGCAAGGTGCTCTCACGTGGGAGCAGCTGACCTTAACCCCTGCCGGCCCAGAGGCCAGGGATGCCCAGTCCCGCCCTGCTCGCACTGGCCACCGCTGAGCCCTTGGCATCAGCAAGGGACTGGCTCATGTGGCAGGTCCTTGGGAGACATTTGTGGAAAAATTCAAGGATGAATGAATGAATGGCGCATCCCTGCCCACCCCCCCCATCCCCTCACTGCTCGCCTTGCCTTCCACCAGGCACAGCGTCCCACCGCTTGTGGCAGGGCTGCTCCTTCCCTCCCCGCAGATCTGAGCGCAAATTCTGTTTCTGTGCCACCAAGTGACCGGCCGGATTCCTACACTGAGAATTTTCTATCACTTCCCAGCTGGGCAGCTTTGGGCAAATCACCGGCCCCCCAGTTTCCTTATCTAAAAAAATGGGAACAACGGGGACGTCCCTGGCGGTCCGGTGGTTAAGACTCCACGCTTCCAGCATTGGAGTCACAGGTTCGATCCCCGGGTGGGGAACTAAGATTCCACATGCCGTGCGGCGTGGCCAAAAAAAATATGAAAATAATAATAATAATAAAATGAAAACTAAAATAAAATTTAAAAATGGGAACAAGACTGGCGTCTGCTCCTAGGGTTGTTTCCTACAGTAAAGTGAATGAATGTCCGTCCATAAAGTGGTGAGAACTCTGCTGGGCACACAGTAGAGTTGCACCTTCCAGCTGCGACCCCCAGGTGGCTGGTCTGAATGAATGACATGCAGGTAAAATACACATTGGATTTGGAAGAGCAGCTGTGCAGAAAAGCATGTAAAATAGCTCACTGCTTTTACCTATCGATTCCCTGTAGAAATAAGTTTTGAATGTATTGCATTCAATGAAATATAGTGTTAAAAGTTATCTCACCTGCTTTTGGTTTTTAAATTTTTTTAAATGTGGTTGCTAGAAAATTTTAAATGACATTTAAAAAGTTAAACTGAAATGGGCTTGCCTTGTAGTTCTATCAGAAAACACTGGAATAGGAGCTTAATACGTATTAGCTATGGAGCCTTTTGCAATCACATTCTATTTTCATTGTATCACATCTGTATTAGTTTCAAAATATTTATTAGCAGCTGAAACGCCTTGTGTCTTGTTTGCTTGTTTGTTTGTCTTCTAGATCTCTCTCTCTCTCTCTCTTTTTTTTGGCCACGCCATGCAGCTTGTGGGATTTTAGTTCCCAACCAGGGATCGGGCCCTCGGCAGTGAGAACGTGGAGTCCTAACCACAGGACCACCAGGGAATTCCCTAGATGTCTCTTCACTGAGGTCGGGGATTTGGTCCTGCTTATTCGTGTATCCTCCTGGTCTAGAACAGTGCCTGGTATACAGTAGGTGCTCAATAAATATTTGTGGAATGAATGAATGGAATATGGGGAGGGGGTGGAAGACTCATAAAGTCCCTCTTACCTGCAGGACCCAGTGCTGACAGAAATAGCCACGATAGCCACGAGGGGGTGCCCGAAACCAGGCAACCAGCCCCAGCTGGGCAGCCTCAGTTTTCCATCCTGCAAAATGGGAATATCGAGCAGGCACTTGGGGGGATGAAGCAAGAGGAGCAAAAGCCGCTGCCCCACAGGATCCCGGCCCCTCCTCTCCATTCCCAGTTGTCTGAGCCAGTGGTTCTCAAACTCTATCAGGCATCTGAATTGCCTTGGGAGGCTCATTGAAAGACTGTGGGTACCCGCCCCCGGAGTTTCTGATGCAGGAGGGCTGGGCTGGGGCCCGAGAACCTACATTTCTAACAAGCTCCTGGTTGATGCTGATGGGGGCAGGTCCAGGCGCCTCGCTTTGAGGATCACTGATGTAGATCTTCTCTGGAGACAGATTCAAAATGAATCAGGAGTTCTATCCATGGCGTGTGTCCAGAGAACTTCTGGAGCCTTTTTAAAAAATGGTGGCAAAATACACATAACATAAAATTTACCGTCTTAACCGTTTTTAAGTGCACAGCTCAGTGGCATTAAGCACATTCTCATTGTCGTGCATCCATCCCCTCCACCCATCTCCAGAACTTTCTCATCTTCCCAAACTGAAGCTCCGTCCCCAGGAAACACTGACTCCCCAGCCCCTCCCCCACCCCGTGGTCCCCACCATCTACTTCCTGTCTCTATGGATTTGAGTCCTCTAGGGACCTCCTGTGAGTGGGATCAGACAGTACTTGTCCTTCTGTGTCTGGATTCTCTCACTGAGCATCACGTCCTCCAGGTTCACATACGTTGCAGCGTGTGTCAGAATTCCCTTCTTTTTAAGGCGGGATCATATCCCACTGTATGAATGGACCACATTGTGTTTATCCATCATCTGTTGATTCCCTGGAGCTGTTTGACTCCTCCTCTCTGGGTAGGTTTAATTCTAACAGGACACAGCTAACCTAGGGGATCCCTCCACCTCATCCTGGGTCCTGTTCTCTGCGTCTTCCTTTTTCTTGATTTGTCTCCTTGTTTTGATGGAGAACATTTCAGGAGCATCTTTCTAAGCCCTGGGTCAGACCGAGGCCTGCTCCATCTTGCTGATTCCTCCTTATCCCATCACCAAGCACCCCTAAGCCCAGCCTTGTCGGCCTCCCGCTGACCTCACCAGCACCCTGACAATGAAGAGGGGTCATGTGTCTGGAGTCGGACAGGCCTGGGTGAAAACAGCCCAGCTTCACCCACACCAGCTGGGCGTCTGGACTCCCCCACCTGCCTCCCAGCAGAAATCATTAATAATGAATAAAACTACTAATAGCAACATTTATTACTCCCCAAACCATGACCTCAGAATGAATGACTGCCTAACCATATCGTTGGTGAGTTCACCATTAGACTTAAATAATATTATTCTTAATACAATAAGTAAAGGGGACGCTTCACAGCACGGTCCTTTGTGTGATACCAAACACTTGGCTTCAGCTCTCTGCGCTCCTGTTTTCTCATGTGTAAAATGGGGATGATAATAGTTTCCATCCGGTTGATCAATATTATCAAATATTTATTGTCTTCTAGGTGTAATGTTCTGCGTTAGGTATTGAGAATATGGTAGTAGTTAAAAAAAAAGGAAACAAAAAGCAGGTCCCTAACTTATGGAGATATTGCATATAAAGGCTTTAGCACTAAGCTTGGCATTTAAGGATATTATTGTTACATACAACTAATTTTTACTACGTTATATATCATAAATAATATTTTTACGTTACATATTAATATTACTTATTACAAAACCATATTACTGTTTAATAGTCACGTTAATGTATCATGACAATATCACATATAATTTGTATATTGTGCATAATGATAAAAATTTGTTTCTTATTATTACGTAACTATTATTTATATCAAACATAAGCATATGTAATATAAATTTTATTTTTAATATGATGACAATTTTTAACTGTAATTATTATTTATGCTCGTTATGTATAATAACGCTCTTACGTACTACAGTAATATTGACAGGAATGGCGCTGCCCTTCCACCCCCTGGGCACGTGAGGGCGCTCGCGGCGCTCCCGGGGCCCGGGACGCACGCAGGCCCCGCCCCCGAGCTCCGATTGGCGGTGCGCGCGGTGCGCGATGGCGCAGCGCCTGGCCCCGCCCCGGGCCCGCCCCTCACTCCCTGGGCTCGGCCCCCTCCCTCAGCTCTCCAGCCGGTGGCGGTTGTTGTTCAGCGGCGGCGGCGGCCGCAGCTCGGGTCGCAGCCTCCGGCCGCCCGCCCGCCCGCCGGCAGGTCCGCGCGCGGCCATGGAGCTGGAGGTGCCGGACGAGGCGGAGAGCGCCGAGGCGGGGGCCGTGACCTCGGAGGCGGCCTGGGCGGCAGAGAGCAGTGCGGCAGCAGGTAACGGTTCCGGACCTTCCTCCTTCTCTCCCCGCTCCCCGAATGGACCCGCCTGCCCCCCCTGCCGGGGCCCAGTGGACCCGTCCGAGCGCCGGAGGGGCGTCGGGACCCGCAGCGGGGAGGCCGGAACGTTCCACTCGGGGGCGCTCGCGGGGGGGATGGAACGCCCCACTCCGGGGCCGGGGGACGCTCCGCGGGGCCCGAGACGCCCCGCCCTGGGGTCAGGGTGGCGCCGCCCATTCCCGGGGTTCTTGGGGGAGCCGCCTGTCTGGGAGCAGGGGTGGGCGCAGGGCCCCATTCTGGGAGGCTGTGGGTGGAGCAGACCCCGTTGGAGGCATGCGGGGAAGATGGGTCCTCACCTCTGGGAGGGATGCGACCCCTATTTAGGACGCGCGGTAGGTGGGTGCACTGCCTCCTGCTGAGGGTGCTTGGGGACGACGTCCCACCCAGTTTTGTTGTCAGGGGGCTGCTCTGCATGTGGGATAGTGGATTACCCCCGTTCCGGTGGGGGGGGTCCTGCCTCCAAGGGGTGACGTTGTCCCACATGTTTCCCCCCCCCCCCCCCCCACCGTCTGGACCCACTGCTCGGGGCCGTCCACTTTGCTGCTATCAGCTTCCGGGCCTCACCCGTTCCCCTGCAAGCCGTCACCCTGTGGGCACATCCTACTGGTCGTTAAGGGCAGGGGCTGCTGTGGCGGAAGTGGGGGGTCTCCGAGGCCAGCAGGGTCAGCCTCCTGACTACCTCAGTTTTGTGGAATTCACCAGACCTGGTTTCTAGTCCACTGGCCAATCCTTCTCTTTCTGGTCTCAGTTTACCTACTGTAACCGGAGGTAGGTAGGGGGATGACATCTCCAGGCACCTTCAGTGCCAGGGCTTGGCAAGCAGGTGGGGGAGGAGAAGGCCCCCTGCAGCCTTTTCCCTGGATGTTGGGGAGCTGCCGTAGCTCTGTAGGGGCACTGCTTTCTTGAGCTCCTCTCCTTGGCATGCCTCCCTGACCCTCTAGCAGAGCAGGTTTGGGGAAGGAGGCAGCCTCGCCCAGCCCTGTGGGCCCACGGTCTGCCTTTCCCTGGGGCGGTGTGCAGAGCCCAGCCACTGCCTGGTTCCTTCTTGGTCAAGGTTGCAGGCTCCCAAATAGGAAGTTTCTGGATCCGCAGAGTTCTCTGTTCCAGGCAGCCCTCTCTGGCGAGTCCCCTGTAGACACCCACAGGGGCATCCATCCTCCTTCTCCCCCGGGCCTCCCGAAGCTTCCTTGGCAGGCAGGCAGATGCTGTGCTGCCTGGGAGTTGGGAGAAATGTCTGGAGAAAGAGCCAGAGCGAGCGAGCTCCCCCGGGCTCCAGAGGACTCCCACCGCTTCCTTTCCTGCTGCCATCTGGAGCTGCTTGGTGGGTTACCCTGGTTCAGCTCCAACCATCCGGTCCTCTGGCTCCCGGTCTTTGCTGGCGGCGATGCCCTGCCTGGCCAGCCCCAGACATGGCAGAGGGACCCGGCTGAAGTCCTTTCTCAGCCCCCTGACCTCCTTCAGCAGCCCTCTGCCCTGTGCTGGGCAGAGACACAATAGCCTAGAATGCAGTGCCCACAGGAAAACCACACAGCATACACTTGTCTTATCAGGGGCTAGGTGATCTGATGGGGGCAGATAAAGTCCCAGGCCCCGGCTGTGGTTGGGTCTGAGCACAGGGATCTGGCCCATAAGGGACTGTCCCCGCTCCTGTCCCCAAACCCGCAGAAATCCGGTTCCCACAGCTGATCACTTATTTCACTCACTTTAGGGCTAATAGCTGTCTCTCCTCCGCCGAACCCGTTTCTCTTAAGTTTGGGGAACAACTGTCCATGCCTTTCCTCCTGCTCAAACAGATGCGTAAACACACAGACGGGTCTGCTTGCTCACCAGGGGGTTCGTACGATGCCAGAGTCTCGATGCCTCTGCGCTAGTTTGGGGCTGGAAAGTTCTTTGTTGTGGGTGCCGTCCTGGGCACTGTGGGGTCCAGCGGCATCCCTGCCCCCACCCACTTGATGCCAGGAGCCCCCCCAGTCCTGACAACCACAGATGTCCCTGAACATCGCCCAGTGTCCCCTGAAGACACAGTCACCCGGGGTGAGGGCTGCCGTACTTCACCCATCATTCTGTAACTTGCTTGCTTTTTATCCATAATACGGCTTTTTTTCCCCACGTTGGTATCAATTCTTTTCTTCAGAGAGAGAGAATATGGTGCTGTGATTGAGAAGGTGGAAACCCCTTATCCTGCCTGGGTTCCACTCAATTTCTGTGTGACCTCACAGGGCAAATGCTTTGATCTCTCTGAGCCTCAGTGTCTCCATCTGTAAAATGGGGCCACACTGCCAGCTTTACCTGAGTTAGTGCGTCAGCAGGTGGAGGGCGCTTGGTGAACTTTAGTGACAGCCCACCCCCTTTAGGCACGAGCTTCCTGCTGAGGGACGATCCAGTGGTTTCTGGAGCCGCCTTTTGCTGTCACAAGCGATGCTGCAGTAAACATCTTTGAACGTGGGCCTGTAGCCGTGGTGCTTTCAGTTCTAGTGGTTGGAGTCCCCGCCTTGGAACGGCTGGGTCAGGCGCAACCAGATTGATGCCCGCTGGCTTTCTGGAAGGTCCGGCAGGAGCCAAGAGAGACTGTCTGTCTCCTCGCAGCGTTGTCAGCTCCGGATGTTATCGGCCTCGGTCATTTTGGCCAATCTGATGGGAGGTGAAATGTATTGGTGGTGTTTTAGAATCCGGTTACTTTAAACTCCCGGGCTCCCGAGCCCCGGTCCAGGGAAGGCCCGATGGTGTTCTCTGCTGGCTTCTGGGGACTCTGTGGGGTGCCTGGTTCTGTGGAGGATCTCAGAAAGGCTGGGCTCTTGGGCACATTCACGGGGCCCCGTTGGGTGTCCATGAGCTGCCTGTGGGCTTTGGCCTGCGCTGTGGCCTGGTGTTTCTGAGCAGTTTCCCTCCTGTCCTTCCTGCTTCCGTGATCTCTCAGAATAGTCAGCTGCGTTCCCCGCTGACCCCTGGCCCCTCCCACGTCTAACCTGGTGGCAAATTATGTCGGCTTTGTCTTCAAAGAGGACCGAAAATCCACCCATTTGCTCCCCACTCCTCTGCCACCACCTGGTTCAGTCCCATCATCCATGGCTGGCCTGGCCCCCTGTCTCTTCCTGTGCTCCCTCCCGCTCACTCCAGAAGGCTCCCACTAAAAGCTGACTCAGGCCCCGCCCCTCCTCTGCCCACAGCCCTCCAGGGTCCCACCTCCTGGGGGTAAAAGCCGAAGTCCTCCCTGTGGCCCACAAGGCCCTGCACGACCTGCCCTGTCCCCTCCCTGCCCCCCCCTCCTCCCTCTCTCCCCCTCGCTCACTCTGTTCCAGACACATTGACCTCCTCGTGGTTCCTCCAGCTCGCCAGGCCTGGTGCTGCCCCACTGTGCCCTCTGCCTGGGATGCTCATCCTCCGTATCCCTGTCATTTGCTTCCTTAGTTCTTTCAAGTTCTTGCTCTACTGTGTCCTCTCAACGAGGCTTCCCGTGACAGTTGAGGGAGGCCTGAGGGAGGCGCAGGAAGCCAGCAGGGCCCAAGCAAAAGGCCTCATGTGCTCGAAAAGCAGCGTCAGGCCAGCATGGCTGGGGGTGGGGCCTCATCACCAGGGGCCTCCTCTGTAGCTGTGGGCAGATTGTAACCGCGGGCAGCAGCGTCCCTCCTCCCTCGTCTGCTCGTTGGGAGTCAACAATGGCCTTTGGAGGCAGAAGGCTCTGGTTCTAATCCCGCCCTGGCCACTTTCTAGTGAGGCCATGTCTGGCGCTTGGGCCGGCAGCCTGGTCCTCTCCGTGGAGAGGCCTTGGGAGCCGGACTGCCATTGCCAGCCAGGGGGTCCTCTGCCTCGGTGTCTCCATCTGTGAAACGGGTGTGATGACTGTGCCTTTCTCGTGGAGGTGGATCAGGTCGATTGGCTTGTAGAGCCCTGGAAGGGTGCTGGCCTGGCTGGCCCCACGTGGGTGCCAGCTCGAGGGACCGCTTCCCCCAGAGCCTGGGCGGGCGGGGCTGCCATCTGACTCGGCTCACGGGGACGTGCGGTCACCTCTTGCTTTGCCCTTGGGCAGGGCCTGTTGGACGTTATGGAGCACCTGCTGGGGGGGCAGGTGTCCGGCGCCTGGGCTCCCTCACCTTCAGATTGGTGGGGGTCAGGATGCAATGGCGAGCTAGTAAACAGGTGAGGCCAGCGGTTGCAGACTGAGGCCCCGGGTCCATCCCGCCCGCCGGTTTTTGTCTGTCACGTCTTCCTGGCGCTTCGCCACTCCCTGTCAATCGCCTGTGGTCCACGGGGCTGTCTAGCTACAGCGGCAGAGCTGAGAGTTGAGACAGAGACCCGTGGCCTGCAAAGTCGGAGACACTCACTGGCTGGTCCTCTACGGAGAACGCTTGCCGACCCCTGAGTCAGACCACGCCGGCCCATGGGGAGCTGCCAGGGCAGTGAAATGGGCGCCGTGGCCCCAGGGGGTGACCAGGGCCTGCTGCCGCCAGGTTGTCAGGGGAGCAGGTGACCCACGTGAGGCATAGCAGCCGCGGTTGAGCATTCAGGCAGAGGGATCAGCAGTGCAAAGGCCCTGAGGCAGGAATGAGCGTGATTCGTTCCTCAGAAGGGAAGGGGTGGGGGGCCTGGCCCTGCTCGGGTTCTGGTCTGAGGCCAGTCGGTGGTGCTGGTGGGTTTAAGCAGGGCAGAGAGTCACGTTTTACAGAGCGAGAGCCCTCTGCCTGCGTGGTGGGGAGGGGCTGCGGGGGTGGGCGTCCAGGTGAGTGGGGCTGGGGGCCTGGACGGTGGTCTCGTGGCGGGGGAGGGAGGGGAGGGAGGCCTGCACCCTGGAGTTGGTGGGGGGAGGGCGGTTGGCAAGGCCCAAGGAGGAGCAGGTCTGGGGGTCCAGGCCCTGGCAGGCTTGTGCTGATGGGTGAGGAGCAGGTCTGGGGGGCTGCTCGGGGCCCCCAAGGCTGGTGGATTCCCACGGGATCCTGGGCAGGGCGGCCTGGGGCTTGACCGGGCTCAGCCCTGCCTGGGCTGAGGACAGTGTGCCTGCCTCCGCCTCTCAGAATGAGGGCAGGGGTCCCAGGGATTCGGCGGGGCATGGAGAGGTGAGACCCGCACCCCCGGCAGTGCTCGTTAAGTGACAGCCGTGTGGCCCGGGCATTTACCAGCCTGGTGACCAGGCCCCGGGCCCTCCTGTTCCCGCTGCCCCCACCGAGCTGCGTGGCACCACGCGTGACAGGGCAGGTCGGGACCCCGCTGGGGATTTCCTGGCTGCTGCCAGCTGGACAGCGGGGACTGCCCACGTGGGGGGATTACTGACCTGGGGATTAGCCTCGGGGCCCCTGTACTAGGTGCCACCAGGCCCCATGGAGGGGTTAGGCGTCCAGTCTGAGGGGCCCCAAGTGCCTGAGCCAGTGGGAAGGCATTTGGAGACCTGGCCTCTGGCTCTGACTGAGGAAAGGGACCCCAGCATCTGCCCCAGTTGCTCTTCTCTCTCGATCATGCGCGTGTCATGCACACATATGGGCCGTTATCCTGGGGGCACGGGGTTGCCGTTGAAGGTTTCGGGCTGTGGTGTACAGGTCAGGTGTCTGTGAGCAGATGCTGCTGAAGACTGCTCGGGCCAGGTGCTGGAGAGGCCCGAATGAGACGGGCACGGTCCTTGTGTGCATGCCAGGGGTGCGGGTGGGGTGTGTGCAAACAGTAAGTGAAGAAAAGAGAGAGAGGTGTAACACGGCAGGGGAGGCGAGTGCCGCGGGGAAGAGCAGAGCAGGGAAGGGGAGAGAAAAACGGGCGTGGGGGGAGCTGATAGAGGCCAGGTACTCAGGAGGGGCGACGGGCGACATCTGAGCAGAGATCTGCAGGAAGGAGGGGATGTGCACTGAGGGAGTGTGGGGAGAGGCTCCCAGGCAGAGGGCACAGTCCGTGCAAAGGCCCTGGGGCAGGACTGTGCCTGGGTTGTTGCAGGAACAGTAAGGAGGCCCATGTGGATGGAGCAGAGTGAGCGAGGGGCAGGGGGGTGGGGCAGGGAGGGGACGGGGCAGGTCGGGCAAGACCTTGTGGGCCGTGGGGAGGACTTGGGCTTTTACCCCGAGGGAGGAGGGATCCCTGGAGGGCTGTGGGCAGAGGAGGGGCGGGGCCTGACTCAGGTGCTCATGAGCTACTTCTGGCCGCTGTGGGGGAAAGACTGTGGGGAGGGAGGGTGGGAGCTGGGGACCAGGGTCGAGGGGACTGTGCTGGTCCAGGTGGTGATGCTGGGACTTGGGCTTGGGTGGAGGCAGGAGGAAGGAGTGATGCAGAGTAGATTTTAGAAGCCGAGTCGACCGGACTTACTGAAGGGTTGAGTGTGGCGGGGGAGGGGAGAGGAGTAGAGGGTGACTCCCAGGTTAGGGTCTGAGACCCTGGAAGGACAAGCTGCCTCAGCTGAGATGGGGGACGGTCGGGCGCAGTGTGAGTATGAGACGTGGAGACGTGGGGGGCAGAGGACCAAGTCTGGAGCCCAGGGGGTGGTTGGGCAGACGGCCATGGGGCGAGGAGGTGGGGACGAGGCAGGGAAAGGGCCTCCTCGTGCAGAGCGATGACCGGGCAGCCGATGGGTCCATGGGGGGACACGTCTTAGCGCCCCTGGCAGGACATGGCCTTTACAGCGTGTGACGAGGGGAGGTGACCAAGGGGGCGGGCGCAGGTGGAGAAGAGGCAGGATGCAGGGTCCCAGCAGCCACGGGAAGCTCATTGGTGAAGCGGCATCCAGGCACGCCTTCCTCTCGGGGATCCCATGAGGATTAGATGAGCCAGCTCATGCGAACCGTCCAGGATGGGGCCCAGCTTGTGGGGAATGGAGGCCCCGTCTCTGCAAGCCAGGTTGGACGCGGAGAAAGCACGGGTCTTTCCTGGGGTTTCCGCAGGATGGGAGGGACGGGCAGCGTTGGCACCCTGAGCCAGCGTGGGATCGGCTCGTTCGATGGCGGCGGCTGTGGGCTGGCATGGGCTCTGGCTGGGGGCGGTTGAGGCGGTGCCCCTGGGCTTGCGTGTGAGCAGGATGAGGAGTGCTGAGGGTGTGGCCCGTAGTGGCTTGGTTGGCACAGCAGAGATGTGCTCACAGGCAGGTGGTTTGTGATCTAGGGGTTGGCTGACTCCAGGAGGGACAGTCCCCAGGTCTGCAAGGCCCCCGAGATGTCAGAGCATCATAAGATGCACGTGATGAACCCAAGGTGAACCGTTCCGAGTTCCCTCCAGCAAGGGTGAGAGCGCCGTGCCTCGCCCATTTCTTCCATCTTTGCCAAACTTACGGCACAAAGGGAGGTCTGGGCATAGTTGCAGTTGTATTTATCATAACGTGAATCAGAGGGAAACGTGAATCAGAGGGAAATGTCTTCACGTATTTTTTCCTTTTAATGTTTCATCTTTGTTTTATTAAAAATGTATCCCAGCAAAGGGAGCAGAGACTTGCCCGCCCAGGTCACACGGCAGTCCAGTGGCACTGGACTGCCTCACCTTGACAGCATCCTGCACTTTGTCAGAGCTGGTAAATGGAGCATCGGCCACCAGGGAGTCCTTGGTGCCTTTGCCCCCACAAGCATTCAGGTCTCCACTCTGTCTTGTCTTGATTCCACACTCACAGACCCCTTTTCACCACTCACCCCATTCCTGCATTTAATCCTACACATCTCAGGACTCTTATTCATTTTCTGGAAGCTGTATACTGATTGTATCTTTCCCATTTTCAAATTACTTACCAGCGTTTTTCTTATTGATCTGTGGGAGCTCTTTATATATTATGGAAGATTTTTTTTTTAAATCCACGATACAAGTAAGTTTAAGTAGGTTTTCCCCATCTTCTCTTAAGATGATTATCAATGCCAGGCAGGTGTTTTTGTTTTCACGTGGTCCCATTTATCAGCCTCTCTCTCTCTTTTTTTTTAGATAGTATCTTCTATTTATTTATTTATTTTATTTATTTTTGGCTGTGTTGGGTCTTCGTTGCTACGTGTGGGCTTTCTCTAGTTGTAGCAAGCGAGGGCTACTCTTCGTTGTGGTGCGCAGGCTTCTCATTGTAGTGGCATCTCTTGTTGCAGAGCACGGGCTCTAGGCACGTGGGCTTCAGTAGTTGTGGTGCGTGGGCTCAGTAGTTGTGGCTCTCGGGCTCTAGAGCACAGGCTCAGTAGTTACGGCACACGGGCTTAGCTGCTCCGCGGCTTGTGGGATCTTCCTGGACCAGGGTTTGAACCTGGGTCCCCTGCATCGGCAGGTGGATTCTTAACCACTGTGCCACCAGGGAAGTCCCTATCAGTCTCTTTTTATGGTTTCCCAGTTTGGTGTCATGATGGAAATGTGTCCTCTGTTCCAAGGTTACAGTTAAATTCTTCTAGTACTTCTATAATTTTACTTATTTTTTTCTTTACATTTAAATTCTTGTGATATTTGGCATTTATCCTGGCATAAGATGTACAAGGGTTTAATTGAGCCAAGTCTTCCCAGGTGGCTCAGGGTCAGCCCAGCCCCACTTCCTGGATAATCTGCTTTTCTCACGGATTTCAGATGCCACCTTGATTACAGACCAGATTCTTGCGTGTAGCTGGTCTATTTCTGGGCTTTCTGTTCGGTTCCCCTCATCTGCCTCTGTCTTCGTGCAAAAGGCATGCCTTCAGCTACAAATAATAACATGCTTACTGGAAAAAAGCAGCAGCCCAGACCTGCAGTCAGTGGAAAGTGAGCATTTATTTGTCTCGACCCTCCGTTTCTACGGAGGTAATGACCGTTATTCCGGATGTTTACCTGTCTCCGTATATATTATTTTTTTTTTAACGTTTTATTTTGAAACCTTTGAAGCCTGCGGAAAGTTGCAGGGACACTCTGGCGACACCCACACGCCCTCTGCCAAGGGAGGGAGGATACGCGGGGCCAGGCTCCGCCTCTGTCACCCCATCGTCACAACTGATCCCCATGCAGCAGCCTCGTGTGATGTACGTTTCTGTTTAAAGACGCCTTGTCTGATGCCAGTTGTTGATTCATTCACGGCGGGGCTGTAACCCTTGCCTGAACGAAGCTCATCTAACACACGTACTGTCCCCGTGAGCACGTCACTGCCCTTCTGCACTTGGGACACCGGCCAGCAAGCACTTCAGCTCTATGCTGGGGGGCAGTTTTAGATGCAGGATCACTCACCAAAAACACAAAAATGCAGAAAACATGGCACTAAAGAGACCACGGAAAGTACACTTGTCTGTGGTCTGAGAGCTGAACCGAGCAGGCAGGGCGTCGCCTGGCGCGGGCTCGCTGGGCACGTGTGTAGGGCACCCGAGACCTCGCTGCCCTGCGTGTGCCTGAGAAGGAGCGTGGCAGCCCTGCGCGTGTGGGTTACAGATAAATTCCAGCCGGTAGGTGGACTTGCAGACGTGGCATCTGTAAGGAAGGAGGACGGAGGACGGGCTGTACGTCCGATAAACAAAGACGCTTTCTGAGCTGAGTGCAGGGGTCACGTGGAGGAAATGGAACATCGGCGCGGCCCGCAGTCGGGATTCACAGTTCTGTGAATTAACCCAAACCGTCCCGTATGGTCACTTTTTTTCCCTCTCCCGGATTCAGTCCAGGATCACACATGGCATTTGGAGACGTGGGGTCGGCGGGGCCCTCCAAGGGCCCGAGACTGGACAAGCCTCCTTCCTGGGCTGACGGCCCCTCTGTGACCCTGACCCAGCCGCCTGAACCCTTCCACCTGCAGAGCCACTGAGAATGTGCCTGGTGACCCCCGGAGCCACCCTCCTTGCCTCGGTCCTCCTCCCCCCTGTACAGTCCGTCCTCTGCCTGCTCCTCCAGGAAGCCCACCCGATTTCCATGGCCGAGTCCGCCCCCCTTAGACCTTCCATGTGGTCATTGTCTGTTGACCTGAGGGCCGTCTCTGCCCAGAGCCTCGGGCCCTGAACTTTGGTGGCAGGCCGGTGCTCAGCCCAGACGGGTGTTAGGCTGTGTCTGTGGCATGAGTGGTGAAGGTTCTGGAACCTTCTTTCACTTAGGGCCTGTGAGTTCTGGATTAACACCCTGCCCCCCACCCCCACCCCTGGCCCTGTCCTTTGCAAGGTTTCCTGTTTACCACTGTGGAAACACTTGCTCTGTGCAGTGAAATGGGGGGGGGGCAGCATGGGCTGCTGGTCAGGGCTTGGCCCCCAGCTGCACCCTCCCCTCCAGCCACAACAGACCCTTTCTTTGCTGTTCCTCGAGAGTGTCCTGTCACCACAGGGCCTTTGCATGTGCCCCCCACCGCCCCCCCAGAATTCAGCTTTCTCATGATTTTTCTTTTCCCTCCTTTGGAAAGCTGCCGTGTGTTTCTGGCACGAGATACAGGCCTGGCCCCACCCTCATACCCACCCCAGGCACCTCTGTTGCCAGCCCCTTGGGAGACACTCGCGGTGCACACCTGCCCTGGTCACACACCTCCTACTGTTGTGTTTGTAAAATGCGAGCAGACCTCGGAGACACTGCAGGTTTGCTTCCAGATCCCTGAAATAAAGCAAATACTGCAATAAAGCAAGTCACATGAATTTTTGGTTTCCCAGCAGATATAAAAGTTATCTTTGGGAATTCCCTGGTGGCCCA
Organism: Eubalaena glacialis; assembly: GCF_028564815.1. Lineage (NCBI taxonomy): Eukaryota > Metazoa > Chordata > Mammalia > Artiodactyla > Balaenidae > Eubalaena > Eubalaena glacialis. The sequence continues at coordinate 185,039,295 of NC_083719.1, read as the reverse complement.
GTGGTTAGGACTCTGCGCTTCCAGTGCCGGGGGCACAGGTTTGATCCCTGGTTGGGGAACTAAGATCCCACAAGCCGCGTGCGGCCAGAAAAAAAAAAGTTGTCTTTACAGTATACTGTAGTATTATTAAGTGTACAGTAGCATTATGTCTAAAAAGCAATGCACATACCTTAGTTTAAAAATACTTTATTGCTAAAAAACGCTAACAGTCACCTGAGCCTTCAGAAAGTAGTAATCTTTTTTTTGATAGTAACATAAAAGATCACTGACCACAGATCAGCATAACAATATAATAGTAGGGACAATGTTTGAAATGTTGTGAGAAATAGCACAGTGTGACTCAGAGACACGAAGGGAGCAAATGCTGTTGGGAAAATGGCGCCGATAGACTTCTACAAACCTTCATTTTGTCAAAAACTCAGTATCTGCTCAGTGCAGTAAAGCGAGGTCAGCCTGCAGACCTCATTCTGCACTTAGACTTTTTTCTAAACACTTTTTTGGGTAACAGCTTTGTTGAGATATAATTCACATGCCACATGGTTTTACCTATTTAAAGTGTGCAACTCAGTGGTTTTTACTGTATTCACAGAGTTGTGTGACCATCACCACAATCGATTTTAGAACATTCCCATCACCCCAAAAGGAAGCCCCGTCCCCATGAGCAGTCACCCCCATCCCCCTCCCCAGCCCCTGACAACCACGAATCCACTGTCTGTGTCTGTGGATTTGCCTGTCCTGGACGTTTCCCATCAGTGGAATCACACACTCTGGGTCCTTCTGCGTCTGGCTTCTCTCACTGAGCGTCGTGTTCTCGGGGTCCATCCACGTTGTAGCGAGTGTCGGGGCTTCACCCCTTTTCATGGCTGAGTGATGCTCCCGTGTGTGGAAGGACGTGTGTTTATCATACATCGATGGACATTTGGGGTGTTTGCACCTTTTGGATGCTGTGACTCGTGCTGCTGAGAACATTCACATACAGCCTTTGTGTGGACACGTGTCCTCACTTCTCTTGGGTGGACACCCAGCCATGGTGATGCTGGGTCAGATGGAAACTCCGTTTAACCTTCTGAGGAGCTGCCGCTCCGTTCCCACGGCGGCCGCGCCACTTCCCCTCCCCCATCCTCACCAGGGGGTGGGGGGCTCACCGTGGTCTTGGTGTGCATTTCCCTGACGGTTAGTGATGGTGAACATCTTTTCGTGTGCGTGTTGGACGTTTGTGTGTCCTCTTTGGAGAAACGTCTATTCAAGTCCTTTGCTCGTTTTCCAGTTGGGTTAGTTTTCCTTTCATTACTGAATTGTAGGCGTTCTTTCTGTGTTCTAGACATGAGCCCCTCTTCCGATAGATGATCCACAGTATTCCCTCCCATTCTGTGGGTTGTCTTTCATCTTCTTAGTGGTGTCAGTTTTGACCAGCTTCCATTTCTCTCTTTTTTTCTTCGGCTGCTGTGCCTTGGTTGTTGTAGCGAAGAAATCCCTACCTGACCCAAGGTCATGAGGATTTACTTGTTTTCTTCTAAGGGTTTTATGGTCTCAGCTCTTGCGTTCGTGTAGGTTTGTGATGCGTTTTGAGTTAATTTTGTGTTGCTGTGGGTGGGACCCCAGTGTTTCCCCCGTCCAGTTGTCTGGGCGCCCTTGTGGCCTGGCCTCTGGTCATAGTGGGGGCCAAGACAGACCCTGGCCCTGCCTCCAAGGAAGCCCCCAGTCTGGGAAGCGCTGGAGATGGACCCTAATCACCAGCCATACGTGGGTCCAGTGGTGACAGTGGTGTCAGGGCCTGTCCCCTCCCTGCCCTCACCTCTTGTCGCTGACTCTGCTCTGGCATCACAGCCTCTTGCCGACCGCCCCCCGCCCCCGCTCCAGCTCTGCAGGCACGGTCCTACCCCAGGACCTTTGCACTGGCTCTTCCCGCTGCCTGGGAGGCTGTGCTGGCTCTCAGCTGGCTCTTTCCCGTCTCCTCTCCTGGATGCAGTCGTTGCTCAGGCTGAAGCCTGCCGTCTGGAATCAAGTCCATCCGTCCCCTCTCTATCCTGGGTGACCTCAGGCGAGTGACCTGGTCTCTCCGAGCCTCAACTTCCACATCTGTCACGTGGAGGTAATCATAATACCTGCCTTACGGGTCCATTGGGCAGATTAAACAAATCAATAGCCCTGGCCTCATGGTACAGACTCGGTCAGCGTTAACTCTTTGTCCCTGCTGCCCTGGCTGGTCCCTGGAGTGACTGGAGGGTTGGAGCTGGTGGCTCACACAAAGCAGCCTGTGCCCTGGGGCTCCTGCCCCCTGTGTGCCCTCTGAGCCAAGCCCTGGCGCCCTGGCCCCGGACCTCGTCATGACTCCTGGGGCCATCACCAGGGAGAAGGGGGTGGTGCCGGTGCCCGCGGTCCTGCCAAGTGCCAGGCACCTGCTCCCTGGGCTGTAGATGTGCAGGAGGGTGTGATTGCTGCCCGCACGGGGCTTATGGCTACTAAGGGAGCAGCCACCGGAGGAGCAAAACTATAAAAAAGAAGGTTTAAACCAAGCAGACGTATAAGTGACAGAGAGTGGGGTGAGGAGCCAGCTGCAGCCGGTGGTCAGGGAGGGCCTCTCTGAGGGGGTGGCGTTTGATCCAGGCCTGAATGGTGAGCTGGGGAAGAGCGTTCAGGCAGAGGAGAAACACGTGCAAAGGCCCTGGGGCAGGACTGTGCCTGGCGTGTGTGAGGAGCAGTGAGGGGGCCACGTAGGGGGAACACAGTGGGGGGAGGGAGGAGGAGGAGGTGCGGGCCGGGAGGGCCCTCCATCTGGACAGCTCTCCCATCTCCATCCATTCTTCCCGTTTGTGCCTCAGGGGCCATGTTGAGACCCAGGTAGCATCGGTTAGTTATTGCCGTGTAACAAATTACCCCAGAACTTCGTGGCTTAACATAGTAATAAACATTTATCATCTCACACTTTCTGTGGGTCAAGAATCTTGAGGGTGGCTTAGCCCCAAACCTCGCGGCTCCATCTCTCACGAGGTTGCAGTGAGGCTGTGGGCCAGGCTGGAGGAGCCGCCCCCAGGATGGGTCCCTGCTGTGGCTGTGGGATCAGGCAGCTTGTTTGGCCTTGGAGCCTCTGTTTTCTCATCTGTAAAATGGGGTGCTTGTAGCCCTTGTCTCACTGGGTGGAGCTGGGCAGTCAGCTCCACCATGCCTGGCTCAGAGGGGCCTCAAAGTGCAGGAGCCCCTGTGACACCCCCAGGGCCCAGCCGGCCATCAGGGGCCTGGCTCCTGGTCTGGCCTATAGGGTCTGGTGGCCCCTGGGATATGGTGCCCAGAACTGGACTGTGAGAGCAGTACCCCCCAACCGGCAGTACCACCCCGTGAGCAACCAGGGGGCCTCCGGCCATGGTCCCGCCTCCCTCAGTGCCCTCGGTCTGCTGGAATCCAGTGCGGTGTGTGCCACCCAGCTCGGGCTGCTGGAGAATAAAAATACATCTGGGAGGCAAACTGGGCCAAGAAACCTCGAGCATCAGTCCTGAGATAGCGCATGACCCTCCGCCAGGTGCCTGCAGGGTGAGGGGAGCTCTGTCCCCACCGCGCTCTGGCCACTGTCCTCCGACCTGGCTCCTGTCTGCCGGCCCCTTCCCGAGCACTGACGCTGGCAACCTGGTTTCCCCTGGGGAGCCCCTGTCCAACCCATAGGCAGGGCGCCTCGGCCCTGGGTGAGTGGGACCAGGCCTGGCTGCATCAGAGCCTCCCTGCTCTGGGACTTCATGTGGGGCAAGAGGATGGAGGGGCTGGTCCACCCCACACCCAGGTGCCTGCCGGGGGGGCAGCAGCAGAGCTGAGATGGGGAGACTGAGTCCTCAGGGCCCCCAGCCCAGCAAGGCTTGAAGCCCATCGCCCAGCCTCCTTGGTCTTGCTGGGTTGCAAGCTTTCTCTGTGAGGGGTTGGGTGGTCTCTGTGGGAGCTGATGCTGCCATGATTGTGAATGAGTGGGTGGGGCTGTGTGCCAATAAAATTTTATTTATAACAATTGCAGTGGGGGGTTGAGTCTACAGGGCAGTTTGCTGGCCCTTGACTTACATTAACAAATGTTCCTCCCCCCACACATCTTTTTTCTCCAAGCAGCGTGAATTGGGTTTCTGTCTCGACTCAAAACACCCAAATACTCCTTCTCTGAGCCCAGTTTCCCCCACTGAATAGGCGAGACGAGTAGGGCATCACTCAGGACAGGCAGGGCCGGAAGCACCACGGGCCGTGGCCATTCTGGGCCTTCAGCCCTTTGTCTGATGTCCAGCTCGGGGGAACGTGTCTGAGACTCGTGAGTGCTGCGTCCCCACTGCTCTTCTCTGAGGCTTTTGGTGGTGCTTGTCCTCAGCCTCCTCCATGCAGCCGTCCAGGGTTTCTCGCTCAGCCGATACTCACTGAGGTCCACTCCATACCCAGCCCTGGGCTGGTGCGGGGGCACTGAGGGGGCTGGAGAGGGGAAGCCTGCCCCGTGGAGCTCTCAGTGGAGTCAGGAGAGTGCCAAAGGTGGGGTCGCAGTGTCGTGCCGGAGGGAGAGACCCAGGCCGCCAGGAGAGGGTAGAGCCGGGACTGCTGAGGTCCCAGGATGGGCGTGGGGAAGGCGAGCTCTACCTGGGTGTGAACCGTATGCGGCTTCCCTCACCCCAGCACCCAAATCCGCAGAGGAGGTGCGGTGATAGTGTGGGCCCGGCGGAAGGCTGCTCACGGCTAGGCACGTCTGTGCCCCGGGGCAGAGCGAAAGTCGGTCATCCAACGTGAGGTGAGCCTGCGCTCCGTGCCAGGCCGGTGCCGGCCCTGGCAGCGACTCTGTCCTTGAGCCCAGTGGAGGCGGGGACAGGTGGCCAGATGGCCGCAGGGCCCCAGGCCAGGTGCAGGACACAGTCGGCAGCACGGCTCCACCCGGAGGGTCAGGGAAAGCCCCAGAAAGGGTTCAGGAGGAAGCTACTGGTTGCTGTGCGGACGGGCCGGCCCAGCTTGGCCTGGTGGCCTGAGCACCTCCGAGAGTTGCCCTCGGGGGCTCAGTGAGTCTGCAGGGACCCAGGTGCACACGGGGCCCTGGGGACCCCCTGGAGCTCCACTTAGCTCACACTTTGCACGGGAGACAATCCCCACCCGCCCCAGGACAGAAAGATTTTCTCCTTGATTTCCTTCTAAAGTTTTTTTATCTTTTGCTTTTAAGTCTTTCCCCATCCAGGGTTGATTTCTGTGTACGGTGTGAGGCAGGGGTCCCCAGCAACTGGTTGTCTGGGTGTCAGGTGGACGTTCCCCAGCAGACCTGCAGCGCCCTGTCACATACCGTCTGGCGGGAGGCTGCTCTCAGCTCCCCTGATGCCTGCCCTGCCCGGGGCTCAGGCCGCCCAGCTGGCTCCCCGCAACCGTCGAGTCTGCTGAGAAGGGGGGGTGGCCCTGGCCCTGGAGGGTAGCCACAACTCCCTCCCCACACAGAGGACTCTGGAAAGGAACCCAGGCACGCGAGGATGTTATTCGAAGGGCGAGGGTTGTGTGGCTCCCTGGAGATGTTGGTGTGAAGGGACACGAGGCCAGGAACCAGATGGGAGGGTGTGAAGTGGGCCATGCTCGCTGAGGGGGAGCTCAGACCTCGCGTGGCTGCACACCTGGGTCGGCAGGGGTGCGTGTGGTGCCTGCGCCCCCATGACCGTCCCCACCAGACTCGCCAACTGAACATGCGTGATGAACGGAAGAAAGTGGGGGAGGGTGACGATGGGAAAACTAACAAGGTGCGTTTGGGGACGGCTTTCTATGTGCCTCAGACTCCTCTCCACACCCTGGGAGCTCAGCACTGTTCTTACCTGTTTGGCAGGTGGGTAAACTGAGGCTCAGGGAGGTTGGGACTTGCCCCTGAACTGCCAGGCTAGGAGGGGAGCTCCCCGTGTCACCTCGCGAGCTGGCGCTGTTCTGCCTCTAGGTACAGGGAGCTGGTGGGCGAGGCTGCCAGTCTGACTCTGAGCTCCTTAGGAGCCAGATTGAAGTGGGAAATGGGACTGGCAACTGCTTCATGGTGAGAAAAGAGGCCTTATTTCCTGGTGCCAGGACCTCGTGTGTCTTGACGGCTTGAGTTGATGAGATACCTTTGCTAAGAGGGGGCCCTTTCCATTTGTCCCCCTGCCCCCAGCCCCGCGCTGTTGGGTGAACGGGCCCAGAGCTGTGTGGCAGCACAGCTGGCTCTCCGAAGGCCTGGCCTCCTGGGAGCGTGTTTGCACACAGTGCACTTGTCCGGGCCTCTGCATCTCTCCGCCAGCTGCTGGATGGGCAGCCGGGGGCGGGGAAGGGGCTTGCCCCGGAGCCCAGTCGATCTCAGAGGCCGAGAACCCCACCTAGGCCCCGGGGCTTGCTGGCCACGCAGCCTTGGTCAAGCTCCGTGGCTCCAACCCCTGGTTTACCTGGAAACGGCACCAGAGCCTTCCTCCCCCTCAGGCCTGCGATGTGGCTCTCGGTGCGGCGAATGGTGACGCTGCAGCCTTTGAACTCGCCGGACCTCTGGGCCTCAGCCTCCCTGGCTATGAAGTGGGTCCAATGGTGATTACCTCCCAGGGGTGTCGAGAGGGTTGGAGACTCAGCTAGTGGGGCGCCAGCCCAGCGCAGGCGGGGGCTGTGTGTGTGCCGTAGCCTTGTATTACGGGGCACCTCAAACAGAATGCAAGGCAGACAGGATAGTACGAGTAAGTATATTTTTATCATGAAATATTTTAAACACCCAGAGAATAGTATAATGAACCCCCATGTACAGGCTCTGCCCCCCGTACCACACATCTTTATATTTGCTCCAGGTCTCCCCCGGCACTGCTGATGTCAGGCCGGGTCATTCCCTGGGGGTGTCCTGGGCGCTGTGGGGTGTGGGGCAGCATCCCTGCCGCCACCCACTGGACGCCAGGAGCCTCGCAGTGGTGACGACCACAGATGTCCCCAGACATTGTGCAGTGTCCCCTGGGAGCAGGCCACCATGGGTGAGAACCACCTTTAGGTCACTCCCCTCACCAGGACGCCTGGGTGGCCTCTGCTGGGTCTCCTCTGACTCTGCACGGAAACTGCTTGCTGACCCCTGACTTAAGGGATAAACAAAAAAAGATTTGTTTAACCTGCATAGTAACACATTGCTGTCTTTTATTGTGTGCTTTTCTGGGTGTTTAAACTCTCTTCTTATTAAACATTAGGCAAGGAACCAGTTTCCTCTGGAGTATTTTATCTGTAAAACAGGACCCTATACCTAAGGGATGCTCACTGAGTTTGTTACGAGTGAATGAATGAAGGAATGAATGAATGAATGAACAGACAGAATATCGTCTGGGAAGTCGCTTACCGGGGAAAATTTTTCATTCCTCACCTGGTTCCATTCACTGTTCCGGGGTGCAAAGTGATAAATGCAAAATCATAAGAGGAAACATATGCAGGAGGAAGGAAATACCTTGTATTAATCCCCACACATTTTTTGGAGACCTGCCATCTGTTCTGAAGTTCCAGACCATGGCCTGAGTCCTCCCGCGGTGAGGCCCCACTCACTATGCCGCAGCCCCAGCTGGTTGGTGGCTGTGGACTTGGAGCCACCTGGCTGTGACGGGGAATCAGACCTCGGGTGTGGATTCCTCCCGTGGGCCCAGCCAAGCCCCGCTGTGGGCCGGGCGGTGCTTCGCAGTGTCCGTGTCTTCATCCATCCATTCGCTGACTCAGCGAGCACCTGCTGTGCGCTGAGCGCTGCTCTAGGCATCAGCTGCCACCTCCACAGGCCGTCTCCCACGTGTCCCCAGCCCTGCATGTCCAGCCACCTCCAGGATGTCCCTCCCGGGCCCCTGTCTCAGTGATAGGGGTCCCAGCCCCACTTCCTCCCATAGCGGGGTCTCCTCATCCTTGCCGTCCCCCTCTGAGATTGCTCCCCCATCCGTCCATCCCCTTCTCTCCATCCCAGCCTCCCCTGCCCCAGCTCCATTAGACCTGTAGTTACTATGCTCCTACTGTGTGCCAGCAGGCGGGCTAGGTCTGGGGAAGCGGCTGTGAACGAGACAGTCTGGTCTCTGCTCTCCCAGGAAGGAGCAAGGCGATCAAGAAGTTAGCTTCAGACAGTGATGTGTATCATGAAATAAACGGGCGCGGTAGAGGGTGCAAGGGGTCGGGGGTGGGAAGGGGCCGGCGTGGTTGAGGAAGGTCTCTAGGAGGAGACATTCACGCTGAGACCCGAGCACAGAGGACAGGAGCCAGCCACGAGGAGGTGTAGGGATAGCGCGTCCCAGGCAGAGGGCACAGCAAGTGCAAAGGCCCTGAGGTAGGCACGTGCCTCCTCCAACGTGTGATGAGCAATGCCTGTTACGTCGGGCCTGGCACGCTGGTGCTCAGTAGTGTCCACTACTGCCCCTGTGATCACTCACATTCTTTGGGCAGAATCTGTTCAAAAATGTGTTTCTCCAAAGTTCAAAAACACCTGACATCAAAGGTGAAAATTCACCTTTAACCTGGAGGAAAAAGATTTTATTAAGAAAATCTTCAACCGTACTGAAAAGTTGAAAGAATTGAACAGTGGACACTGGACACTGACTGATTACCGCTTGGATCCTACAATTAACATTTTGCTGTATTTACTTCATCCCTCCATCCACCTGCCCATCACTCATCCATCCTTCTCTCCATCTGATTTTACGGATGCATTTCAGAGTTGCAGACATCAGCACACTCCACCTGAAACACTTACATATGTGTATCGTTAACTAGAGTTTGATATTTTTCAACATGTTCTTTGGGACGTTAACTACCCTGATCAGTTATTAACTCTGGACTTCTTAGCCTTCCCTGTCATTAATGCTGGCGGTGAAAGTCTGAGGTAATATAAAAATATGAAAGTCCTTTATTTCTGTCACTGTGTGGTGTTGACCCCAGATTCGCATCTATTCAGTGTCACACCAGGTGTGACCCTGGTGAAGGAAGGATTAGCAGCTGCCCTGTTAACGTCTGTTAATCAGAGAGGTCGTCTACATTTGACAGATTAAAATTAACCCAAGTGTGAAACCATGGATAGGCAGACATATAAGAGCAGACGGTGGGTGCAAAGGGCAGAAACTCCCAGATCCCACTTCTTCCCGACGTGTCTGCAACATGACCTCAGGTGAGTCACTGGTATCTGTCTGGCCACCTTGCTCCGCTCCATTTAATTCAATGATTGGTCAGTTGGTTCTCTTAGATTTTCTAAAATTTTGTCTTTTTTCTTTTCAATATTCATTCCTTTTCTTTTTTCTTACTGCATTGGCCAGTGCCCCCACTGGAGTGGTAACCCTCACAGCTGCACTCCTTGTCTTGTGGTTGATATTAATATGTTTACTGTGTTTGCTTTGTATTTTTTTTTGTTTTGTTTTTGTTTTTGTTTTGGCCACACTGCTCGGCATGTGGGATCTTAGTTCCCCGACCAGGGATCGAACCCGTGCCCCCTGCAGTGGAAGCGCAGAGTCCTAACCACTGGACTGCCAGGGAATTCCCCTACTTATTTATTATTTTTTTAAATAAATTTATTTATTTAATTTATTTATTTTTGGCTGCGTTGGGTCTTTGTTGCTGCGCGTGGGCTTTCTCTAGTTGTGGCGAGCGGGGGCTACTCTTCGTTGCGGTGTGCGGGCTTCTCATTGCGGTGGCTTTTCTTGTTGCAGAGCACGGGCTCTAGGCTCAACGGGCTTCAGTAGTTGTGGTGCGTGGGCTCAGTAGTTGTGGCTCTCGGGCTCTAGAGCACAGGCTCAGTAGTTGTGGCACACGGGCTTAGTTGCTCCGCGGCATGTGGGATCTTCCCGAACCAGGGCTCGAACCCGTGTCCCCTGCGTTGGCAGGTGGATTCTTAACCACTGCGCCATCAGGGAAGCCCGGCAGGTGGATTCTTAACCACTGCGCCACCAGGGAAGCCCACCCTACTTATTTTTAAGTAAAGGTGGTTCCTGCCTCACGACCCACCCCCGCTTTTTTTTTTTTTTCCCCTTTCCTGTAGTTTCTTTGTAGTTTTTTGGACATGACTTTCATGTTGAATTTTATGGGACACTTTTTTGGATTCTGAGATGTGATCGTAAGGTTTTTCACCTTTGGCCTGGAGTAACTTCCTAAATTTCTCCAAACCCGTGCGTCCCCTTCTGTAAAATGGTGGTAATGAAATGTCATTAAATCAGGTGGGGTCTGGCTCAGGTACTCGCCGGCGTCTTCTGGGCACTGTGGCGGTAACAGACCACGAAGGGCAAGAACGTGGATCCAGGCAAGTGAGGATGTTGGCCTTGTCTATGTAGATCTGCTCGCATTTCAAGAAACCCAGGTTTATCTCCAAAACATTGTGATTTTGAAAGTTGACTCAACTCACATCAACGCTGTACGTCCAGAAAGAAAGCCCAGGTAGGGGGTTTCTGATGGTGTAACTGAGGGATATACTTGCCGAGCACGGGGTTGTGGAGTCAGGGGCGCCTGGGTTCTCACCTCTGCCTGTTGCTTTCCCATGGGGACCGTCGCCTCAGGTCCCCATGCAGACTGGGGAGGCCAGTCCCCATGTCACCTGGTCAGTGTGGCGTTAGGGATGAGTGGCGGGACGGGGTGGGCGGTCTGCGGGACAGGGCCCGCACAGCGCCCAGCACAGCGGGAGGGCGCGATGCTGGCTGTCACTGCCGTGGTAAACGTCTCGTCCGAGGGCTTTCGACCACAGGGACTAGGGCAGACGGTCTCACCTGGGCGACCCTGTCCCCTGAGACCCTGTCCCCTGTGGTCGTCACGACTGGGCGGCCCCTGGCGTCCAGTGGGGGGGACAGGGATGCAGCTCCACATCCCACAGCGCCTAGGACGGCTCCACAGAGAGTGACCCGGCCCTCGTGTCTGCAGTGCTGGGGGGGCGGGCTGGGTCAGCGAGTGGGCTTTGGGGGTGCCCGGAGCCCCCCACACTGTCCGCAGAGGGGAGAGGAGAGGCCGAGGCCGGGCTGTGCGGAGTGTCACAGCTGACACGACGGTGGGTCCTCCACGAGGTGAGAGCAGGAGGTGGGGGCAGTGACTTCTGTCTGGTTTGACTGCAGTTGTGTGCGCGTGGAATCAGGAGCAAAACCTCGGGCTTGATCTTGCGTGTCTTCGCTTCACTTCTCCAGTAGCTGATTCTTACTGTGTTTCATGGATGCCTGGCCCCAGGATGGGTTGGAAATAGAAGGAAAAACTGGTCCTTCCCCACAGGAGGTTGGGGGAGCGGCGGCCTGGAGGGTTGGCTGACCTTCCTGAGCTCAGACACCTCCATCTGGTTGCACGACCCCGTTTCAGAGGTGGGGACACTGAGGCCTGCATCCTCTTGCTTTGCAGCATCACTGCCAGAGGGGCAGGGTCTGGAGGAGGCTCTGGTGCCGCACATCACTGGGTGGTGTTTTTGCAACTAAAGGGATTCATTCCTTAAAAAAAAAATTTTTTTGAGATAGAGTTCACATACCGTAAAATTCACCCTTTTAAAATACACAATTCAGTCGTCTTTATTATGTTTGCTTTGTTGTGCCACCACCACCAAAATCTAATTCTAGAACGTTCCATCCCCCCAAAAAGAAACCAGTCCCCATGAGCAGTCAGTCCCCATCCCCTCCCACGAGCCCCTGACAGCCAGGAACCCACTCTCTGTCTCCGTGGATCTGCCTGTCCTGGATGTTTCCCATCAATGGAATCACCCACTGTGTGTCCTTCTGCGTCTGGCTTCTCTCGCTGAGCATCGTGTTCTCAGGGTCCATCCACGTTGCAGCGAGTATCAGTGCTTCATGCCTTTTTAAGGATGAGTGATCTGTCGTGTGGCACGTTTAATGCTTTTGTGAGCGTGAGGAATGCAAGTTGGGCAGAGGAGGTAAAGTGCTCTCTCCTTTATCCCTCTCCCAAAGGAGTCCCTGAAACTGGATCCTTATATTCCTCTCAGAAGTGCTCTCGGTGTGGAGGTGTGGTACCTGCGTCAGTCAGCTACTGCTGTGTAACAGCCACCTCGGAGCTGCGTGGCTGCAAACTGCACACGCTTGCCTGTGCTTCTGCCATCTGGGTCGGGTTTGGCGGGCGGCACGAAGTCTAGGAGGCTCCTGTGCTCACAGGCCTCGGGGGAGGGGGCTGCCTGCCCCTCCCCGCCAGGGGGTCTCCCCCAGGGCCCCAGCAGGGACCCCGAGGGTGGAACCAGAAGCTGCCCGCCTTCCTCACGTCACACAGTCCCTTCCGTCGAATTCTGTAGCTCAGAGTGAGTCACACGGCTGCTGGCCACAGAGCCGACTGTCCTTATGGGTTACAAGCAGATTTCCCGGTGTGACTTGTCGGCGGCCCGGCCTCACCGGGGGCCCCAGCTTCCTGCCATGCCCATGGGATGCCCGGCTTCCCCGCGGCCTCCCTGCAGGACTCTGCTTCTGTGGCCAGACCTTTCCAGCTAATAGGGGAAGTGAGTGAGCGCTGGCCCTGGCACCACTTCCTGCTTTCTCAGGGTTGCAGGCCCGACGGCCTTGTGCTTTCTTGTTTGCTGAGTCGGGGAGCCAGCCCTCTCCTGGGCACCAGGCGGGCAGTGCTCAGGGCACAGCCCCTGCAGTGACCCCACAGGCCTCATGCCCCCTGCCGCCCCCTTCTAGCGGGACCTCTCCCCTTCAGCACCCAGAGAGCTCTGCAGGTGCCTGTTGGCAGGTGACAAAGCAGACCTGGTTCCCTGTAGTTGGGGGAAGATACAACACACAAGCACCAGGTGGGGCCAAGTGGTGGGAAGAGAGAAAGCCTAGAGGTGGGGAGAGTGGCCTCAGAGGGGCAGTTTGGGGCAAGGTGGTCGGGGGACGGCTTTTCTGAGGGGGTGATGTCTGAGCCAGGTCTTGGATGAAGCAAGGGAGCAAACCCTGCAGGGGTCTTGGGAAGGTTATTTCAGGTGGTAGGAACAGTCCGTGCAAAGGCCCTGGGGCAGGACCAGGCCTGGCATGTTGGAGGAACAGCGAGGAGGCCTGTGTGTCTGGAGCAGAGTGAGCAAGGGGGGGAGAGGGAGGGGGGAGGGCAGGGAGGGGACGGGGCAGGTTGTGCAGGTCTCTGTGGGCCACAGGGAGGACTTGGGCTTTTACCCCCAGGGAGGTGGGAGCCCTGGAGGGCTGTGGGCAGAGGAGGGGCGGGGCCTGCTTCAGGTGCTCACAGGTGCCCCCTGGTGGCTGCTGCAGGGAGGGCAGACTGGAGGGAGGGTGGTAGCTGGAGACCAGAGGGGAGGGGACTGAGCTGGTCCAGGTGGGAGAGGATGGGGGCTGAGAGGAGCCGGTGACAGTGGTGGATTCTGGGTAGACGTCAAGGTAGAAAAAACCTAGTGGTTTTGCTGAAGGACAGATGTTAAGGCCCCTCCCCGGGTCCTTGGGGAGCTTTCTTTGCCTCATTTTCCACATCAAATGTAGAGAAGTGGTCCTGTGTGTGCCGAGGAGGGGGTGGGTCCCTCGTCAGCGGGCTTCAGAGGTGTCTGCTGGGAGCCCAGCCCGAGGCACAGCTGTGCCCCCAGATTCCCCCAGGTCTCAGCCCTGCAGCGCCTCACACTCTCCCCCTCCCCCCGGCTATTTTTAAAACTTAATTTCCTTGAAAACGGGGTGGCTCATTCAAAAGATAATTGGTCACATCTTGGGCTGGGAGGAGTTCGACATCCTGGCGTGGTCCCTGCCGCCCCCGGCCCGGCTGGTGGAAGTGGGTGCAGGAACCGCGTGGCCCCTGGCAACAGGGCCACCTGGTCACAGGGGCGACGGACAGACGAGGTTCCAAAAGGGAATTGCAGAGAGTGAGTGAGGGCATGTGGATGGCAGGACCCGGGGAGGCCATGAGGGGGCCCCTCCGACGGGACGTCGGCGAGTGTCCGGGCAGAGGGCGCGGCGCCGTCCCCGGTGTGCCATCCATTCCCTGTCCTCCCCTCGCTCTGTCCCTGCCACCCCTGCCCTGTGACCTGGGCCAGCGTGGAGCCTGCCTGCTGCCCCTGCTGGCCTCACGCCTGGGGGTATTCCGGGTGGGATGCGTCTCCCCCTTCACCAGCCAGCGTGTGAGTTGGGCAGGAGAAGCAGGGGGGCCTGGGGGTGAGATCCAGGCACAAAGCGGGGAGACCCTGAGGACAGTCCCTCAAGTGTCCCCAGGCAGGGCGGACCCGGCTGGGACTTTGCGTCCGATGCTGGTGTTGGCCAGGCTGCTCCCACAGGCCTGAGACTGCAGAGGTCTCGGTGGTGGGCTGGGGCTTGGGGGGGAATCGAGACCACCGTGTTGGACCAGCTGGACCCCGGGATGAGGGGCCGGGAGCTGCAGAGGACTCGGGTGGGCACAGGGGTTGGGCTGTGGACTTGGGTGCCCCAGGTGGGCCGAGAAGGGGCTGCCTGGGGCCCCCAGACGAAGTCTGGAATGTTCTGCGCGGTCCACTGCCGCTTCCTGCCTTGTTCCCTCTTCCTTCCCCCACACCCCAGACACAAAACCATGCATTGTTCTGCTGTTGGACAGCCAACGAAAATATTATGTCGGCTTTCCAGCACCTTCCGCCACCCCCCGGGCCTCGGGAGGGGCTGAGCCCAGGTTCGTCCCTGTGGCCCGGGAGCCCGGGCTGGGAGGCCCGCGTTTTGCCGGCGGGCGTGGCTGGTGTGACCCACACGTGGCTGGCGTTTCCCATTCTGGTGGTGGTATGCGCCTTCCAGGGCCTGTGGGCTTTGTCCTCTGGGGGTGGGGGTCCCTTCTGTGGGCCCTGCTGCCACGAAGCGCCCAGCTGGCTGCCCACCTGGCCTCAGTTTCCTGTCTTCTGGGGGTCGCGCACAGAGATGGGCGCTCAGGGGAGTCCCCACCCTGCCCAGCCTGACTGCACCACGGCCGTGTCGTCTTGGGTTTATGTTCTTTATTGAGAGATAATTCACAGATAGCATAAAATTCCCTATTAAGTGTACAATTCAGTGTTTCTTGCACAGTGTCGTGCAGCCGTTACCACTGATTCCAGAACATTCTCATCCTCCCAGAGGAAGCCGAATGCCCGTTCGCTGTCAGTCCCCACCCCCCAGCCCTGGCCCGAGCCGGGTGGATAGAGTGGGTGTTCTGACCCCTGACCCCTGACCTGGGCCTGCTGCTCCCCGGCTGCCCTTGCTCCCCCCGCCGCCCCCCCGTGGCCATCTCTCCTCCCCCACCCCTACCTCCCCTGGACGGCCTTGTCCACTCTTGGGGCTCGACCCCCTCTACCCCCAAACAGCTGCCTACAGCCCTGTCTCCAGCCTGGGCCTCCCTGAGCTCCCGACTCAGGGTCCAGCTGCCCCTTGACATCTTCACGCAGAGGGTTCACGGGGGTCTCGCACTCAGCATGGCCACCCTGCACCCGACCACCCCCAAAACCCGCTCCTGCCCGGTCCCCCATCTTGGCCGAGGCAGCTCTCTCCTTCTGTGAGTTGCTCCAAGATCCTGAGTCATTCCCGACTCCTCACTTTTCTTCACTCCGCCCCCAGTGCGCACAGCCTGTCTATCCTGACTTCAGAGCTAACCAGAATCCGCCCACTTCTCACTCACCCCTCCACGGCAGCCACCCTGGTCCACCCCATCATCTCCCACCTGGACCAGCGCGGTCCCCTCCCCACTGGTCCCCAGCTCTGTCCTCACCCTGTCTGTCCTCCCACGGCCACCAGAGGGCACCTGTGAGCACCTGAGTCAGGTCCGGTGTGTTTCCCATCCCTGGCCCTGCAGGACTCCCACCTCCCTGGGGTAAAAGCCCAAGTCCTCCCTTGCTGATCTGACCCCCCACCTGTCACCCCAAGTCATCCTGTTGGCACTCGCTGCACTGTCCAGGCCCTTCTCTGCTCCCCCTGGGCTGTGAGCCCTTGAAGGCGGGGGCCGGGACTGTCCTGGTCACCACTTGCCTCCCCTCTCCAAGCTGACACCTGGTAGATACCGGTGTCTGAGTTTCCTGTTGCAGCTGTGACAAATCACCACAAACTTGACCTAAAACCACACAGACTGGTTCTCTCACAGTCCTGGAGGTCAGGAGTCTAACTCGGGCCTCACGGGGCTAAATCCAGGCCTGGGCAGGGCTTGTCCTTCCGGAGGCTCCAGGGCAGCATCGGTTCCCGCCTTTTCCAGCTTCTAGAAGTGCCGCATCCCTGGCTTGCGGCCCCTCCTGCATCCTCACAGCCAGCAACGCAGCCTCTCCCGTCTCTCTCTGCCTCTGACCCTCCCACCTCCCTCTTATAAGGACCCTGGGATGATGCTGGGTCCCCCCGGGGAATCCAGGGTCATCCCCGTCTCAGGGGCCTTAACCCCACCTTTAAAGCCCATTCTGGGATCAGGATGTGGACATCCTTGGGGCGACGGATATCTGCTGATCACACTCACTGAACAGATAATCCTCAGCAGAAGCCTGCTTTCTGGGTGAGGACACCAAGGTCAGAGGGGTCAGTGGTTGGCCTGAGGCCTCCCCGCGTGAGCCTCCTGGGCCCCCCGGACCCCAGCTGGGAGCCGTGTGGGTGGGAGCCAGGCAGCATCCTTGGCTGGCCCGGCTGCCTCGGGAGCCGCGCCATCACTCCAGCCTGGGCCCCAGCGCCGACCGCTGCTGCCCCGTCCCTGCGACGACCACCTGCCCTCGCCTGGGGCCCTCCTGGCGGTGGGCCGTGCCATTTCTCCTCTCCCGTCCCCGCCCCCCACCCCCGTCTGCGCAGCCACGTCGGGGTGGTCGCTCCCCCAGCTTCTCCCACCTCGGGGCCCCTCGTCCAGCCCGCCTGCATCACGTCCCCAGGCCCGTCGCCCATGTGGGGTCCTCACGGCCTTCCCAGGGGTGCAGGGTGCATGTATGGGGGCGCCCCCGTGTCCAGACTGAAGTCTCCCTTCTCTCCCTCAGGTTCGGCCCCGAAAAAGACGACCCCAGTGGAGGTGAGTGTCCCATGGGCCCTACCCTGGCCTGCCTCGCGAAGGTGGACCGGAAGTGCCCGGCCCAGCCCGCGTCCTGCTCTGTGGCCTCGGGCATCTCCCTGCACCTCTCTGGGCCCCAGATGCTGGCCAAGCAAATAAGCAACTGTCATCAGACGGTGAAAACCTGTCTGTCCCGCCAGCGTCTTGAGTTTCAGGGAGGGGTGGGGAGGGCGGGGAGGGCCCCGAGGACCCTACCCTGGGCTGTCCAGGGAGCGGGGAGGCGGAAGGGGCCTGGAGAGGGTAGTGCCACCGCCCGCCAGCCGCGCCTCCAGGACGGCGCCCCCACAACCCCACGCGCCTGTCCGGGTCCCTCCAGTCCTGTCCGCTCCCGTGAGCCCCGGGCGCCCAGTCCCTGGTCAGTTTCCGGTCACTCCTGGAGGCCGCCTGTGGGGGCATCTGTGAGCCCTGTTGTCCAAGGAGCCGCGGACAGCGGGTTAGAGGCAGCTCAGGTGCACAGGAGCCCCGCCCCGCCCGGGTGTCCGCCTTCCCTCCCAGCCAGGCTCCTCTCCCAGGACGCCGCTGGGCACTCAGGTTCTTCTTAGGCAAGCTTTGTCCACCTGCTGGGGGCCTGGAGGGCATCCAGGCCGCAGGCAGTGGGGAGCCAGCGAGGGGTGCGGAGCAGGGCTGGCAACTAACGTTCCCTGAGCGGAGCCCGCCCCCTGGTGGCCAGCGTGCTGAACAGGCTGGTCTGAGCCCTTCAAGTGGCGGCAGGTGCTTCTTAAATATCCGTGACCTGTGGAGCCCCGGCCCTGAGCTGGCATCTGTGTCCCTCCAGGCCCCACTGCCCCATCCACCATCCTCCCCCTGTGATGTCACACACGGGGGCCAACGGCTTCCACACGACTTTGCTGGGATGCCACATGTGTCCCCTGGAGCTGGCAGGAGCCAGCCTGCTCCCAGGCCTGCGGGACTTCTTCCCTCAGGGAGGAGATGCTGTTTGCAGTCATTCCAGCCCAGAGGGTCTCACCTGGCCATGTCTGGGGGCGTCTGTGGTTGTCACAACTGGGGGGCTCCTGGCAGCGAGTGGGGCGGGCCAGGGATGCTGCTCTACACCCCACAGCGCCCAGGACGCCCCCTTCACAGAGTGACTAGCCCCAAGTCAGCAGTGCCAGGCGGGGGGAGACCCTGAAATTGGGGCTCTTCTCTCCCCGCCTGCAGAGGGCCGGGGCTGCCGACCTGCCTGCTTTCTAGAGGAGCCGGCGGTCCTGGTCTGGGGGTGGCCCCCCCGGGCGTGGAGCCCAAGTGCCCTGCAGCCCGCTCCCAGCGGCCCCCGCCCTGGGCTCCAGCTGGGCACGGCGACGAAGCCCCTTTCTTGGCAGGATTTCCAGAGCATTCTGGCCCCTGCAGCAGTGCCTCATTGCCAGTTTTGAACACTTCCTGTTTCCTCTTCTCCAGGCCCCATTGATGACTGGACAACCAGGCCCTGGCCACGGGAAGAAGCTGGGTCATCGGGGTGTGGACGCATCCGGCGAAACCACCTACAAGAAGGTTCCTGCTCCGCCCTCCGCCGGTGGGGGTGGGACAAGGGGTCCTCTTGGGTACACAGGGCCCTGAAGGTCGGGTGTGGGCTGCGGCCGTAAGTGGCTGGAGACTAGGTGGCTGGAGACAGTTCCTCTTGGTTGCCGGCAGGTGCTCTGAGGCTGCACCACCTGCCAGGCTCCTTGAGTCACCTGTGGCCTTGGGCGTGACCTTGGGCAAGAGGAAATCACAGCTCCCTCCCTTCCCTCTGAAAGTGGGGCTGAGGAGAGGAGGGTTCGGGCCGGGGATGTGAGAGGCAACCCTGGGCCCCGCTGCCTCTGGTCCCCCTCTCCCCCCGCCTTGCTGTGCCTCCTAAAATACCAGCTTTGCTGGGAGCCAGTGCGTGCAGGCTATGAGTCACCCTTCTGAAGTGTTCAGTTAGGTGGTTTCTAGAGTATTCAGAGCTGTACAGCCATCGCCACGGTCAACTTTAAAACATTTCTCTTAACCTCCAAGAGAAACCCCGTACCCATTAGCCTCCTCCACCCCCTCCCCAGCCCCCGACAACCAGGAACCCACTCTCTGTCCCTGTGGATCTGCCTGTTCTGGACGTTTGCCATCAGTGGACTCACACACCGTGGGTCCTTCTGTGTCTGGCTTCTCTCACTGAGCATCGTGTTCTGAGGGTCCGTCCGCGTGGTAGCGAGTGTCAGGGCTTCTCTCCTTTTCACGGCTGAGTGATGCTCCCGTGTGTGGAGGGAACCATTTTGTGTATCCACCGTCTGTCGATGGACACCTGGGTTGTTTCCACTTTTTGGCTATTGTGAGTAGTGCTGCTGTGAAGGTTTGTGTACAGGATTTCGCGTGGACGGTGCTTCTCCCTCTGGGCTGCACACCTAGGAGTGGAACCGCGGAGTCCCATGAGAGCCATATGTAACCCAGTGGAGGAGCTGCCAGACTCTGTCCACGGCGGCTGCCCTTTTTTCCATTCTCAGCAGCCCAGCACAGGGGCTCCACTGTCTGGTCCTCCGTGGTGCTTGTTGTCTGTCCGTCTGGTTCTGTCCCTCCCAGCACGTGGGAAGCGGGTCTCACTGTGTCCAGATTTGCATCTTCCTGGTGGCTGGTGGTGCTCCGCACCTTCTCCTGTGCTTGTTGACTGTCTGCGTATCTTCTCTGGAGAACTGTGTTCAGTCAGTAGCATCTTGAGGGAGTGGCTCGCGGGGGGCTTCAGGAGGAGAGGCGGGTGCCGGGGAAGGGCTTGCTCCTGCAGTGGGGGTGCTGGGGACCAGAGTCAGTGACTTGGGGGCCGAGGTGTCTTTCCTCAGTGGTGGGCGCGTTGCTTAGGGCTCACAGTGACAGTAACATGAACGGCGGTGCTGACAGACGGACAGGCAGCTGGTGCTTCTCCAGTGTGGGCGGGCATGAGGGTGGCCCCGGGAGGGCTGACGCTGTTACCTCCATCCCTGACCGGGGTGGGGACCAAGGAATAGAGAGGCAGAGCCCCTCGAAGGTGGACAGATGGAACCCTGGTCTCGGAAGTGCAGCCTGGGCACCGCTGTGTTTTGTGCCCTCCCCCCAAAGGAAACCCTGGCAAAATCCCCCAAAGACCCCTGCTGCGTTGGGGCAGTTTTGCGATGTGGGAACCTTCTAGAAGCTGGAGAGAAAACAGGCCTTGGGGCCGCGCCAGGTGGTGTTGGCGTCTCAGCCAGGCCACTTCCTTGCTGTGTGGTTGTGCAGGCTGAGCGGCAGGCCAGATGCCGCCCCCCCCCATCCCAAGGGGGCCTCCCATCTTGCTTCTCACCCTGGCGGCCGAGGGGTGGGCCAGGGACCGGCCCCGGGGGTCTTGATGTGGCTGGGTTTCTCCGCAGACCACGTCCTCCACCCTGAAGGGGGCCATCCAGCTGGGCATTGGCTACACCGTGGGCAACCTGAGCTCCAAGCCGGAGCGCGACGTGCTCATGCAGGACTTCTACGTGGTGGAGAGCATTTTCTTCCCCAGGTACCCGGCCCGGCCCGCGGGGGCGGCTCCCGTGCCTTCAGCAGCTTGCCCTGCTCGCAGACAGCGGTGATAGGAAATAGTCTTCCCGTTCTCTCAGTTCCTTTCTCTGCCAAAAATAGCACTGACCCCTCCTGGGGTCTCCTGGCTTTGAGGTCCAACCCTGTGTCAGGATTTTAGTTTGTTGCTGAATCACAGGGACGCAATATAATGGTGACTTTTAAAAATAGGGAAAGACAGAAGTTCGTTGTTTCTCATATATGTGTGTGTGTGTGTGTGCGCCTGCGCGCGACACACTCACACACACTGATAGTCGGTCTAGGGCTGGTCAGGTGGCTCCATGATGTTGAGGGGCCCGGATTCCTTCTGGTTTCTCCAGCATCTTCAATATGCTGCTTTACTTACCAGTGGCCCCCGGGGGCTGTCTAGGCTCCTGCCATCACACCTGCATTCCAACAGCAGGAAGGAGGAGAAGGGGAGCACATGCCCCTGCCCTTTAAGGGCATGACCAGGAAAGGACCCACATCATTGCTCCTCCACTCACAGGGGATTGGCTGAGCACAGCCCCCTGACCACACCTGGCTGTGGGCGAGGCTGGCAGTGGTCTTATTCTGGGCAGCCATGTGTACACCCAACGCTGTGGGCTCTGTTGCTGATGAAGGGAGGGTGGTTGTTGGGGGACAGCCCGAGGCTGGCCATGGCCCTTTGTCCCATCGGGAGCCCCGTGTTGCTTTTTGGATTGGCTCTTTGGGGACCTTGGGGCCGAGCCTGGGCCTGGGCAGGCAGGCTGGCGGGCCGTCAGTGGGTGAGGGGAGAGCACACGAGCCGCCGTCCCTCACAGACCTCCCCCCTGCTTCCTCTGCAGTGAAGGCAGCAACCTCACCCCCGCCCATCACTTCCAGGACTTCAGGTTCAAGACCTACGCGCCCGTCGCCTTCCGCTACTTCCGGGAGCTCTTTGGGATCCGGCCGGATGACTACTTGGTGAGTGTGTCCTCGGCTGCTGCTGCGTCCCCAGGCCCCCGGCTCCAGCCCAGGCTCGCTGGCTCGGATCACCACCTGTTTGTTGCCTCTTGGTCTCTGTGGGGCAGGAACGTGGGTGCAGCGTCGCCAGGCTCCCTGCTCAGTTTGTAGTCGGGGTGGGCCGGACTCGGTCCTCGCTGGCTGTTGGCTGGGCCGTCTGTTCCTTCCAGACGTTACAGTCTCCCGTGCGCTCATCCTGGAGGGACTGTCCCGTCACCGGCCATGCTTGTGCTCCTGGCCACCAGCCTGGACTCTGTCCTCCCGGCTCCGGTGTGGTTTTAGTCTCTCAAGTTAGAAAAACCAAAACCTAGGCCAGACCCTCTGACCTCGCATCCATGGTCAGGACTCGTCCAGATGGGGCTTCACGGCAGCAGCGTCTGGGTCATCGGCCAGAGTCTCCACTTCAGAAGGTCCGGCTGGTCTGTTCCAGGCCCGCCTGGTCACACGTTGTGACTTTGCACGTGGAGGCCTCGGCGTCTGCGCAGACGCCCGCGTCTGACCTCCCAGCACCTGCCGTCCCCGGGGAGGCCCGATCCGTGGGTCTGGGGGCCTTGACTGTGTTCCGCCTGCTCCCGTTCGGGTCTTAATCTGTGGGAAAGCTGCGCCCTCAGCCGGGGCCACATCCTTCTGGAGGCCCAGCGTTTGCTCCGGCCGGGGACACATGTGACCTGGGGCTCTCCAGCTCTGCCCGGTCAGTGCCCAGAAGTCACCAGGTCCCACGTGGCCTCTCCCATCCCAGCCCTGGGAAGAGCTTCCCCCGTCTGCGAGCCCCGCGGCGCGCGGAGGAGCATTTCGTTTGCAGCCTGCTGGTTCTACAGCAGAAAGGACGCCGGTTACCCAGATTCTGTGTTATCATGTTACCGGGCAGGGAAACCTACGGCCTTGTTCACAGTCGGGGAGAAGTGGCCTCGGTGTCCATTAGCAGGGAGTGGACAGTGGAACTGCCACGTCCACAGAGGCGGGCCACGGAGACGGCTGGGGCCTGATCTCGAACTTGATAAGCAAAGTGCAGGGACCTCAGACGTCTGAGGTCACCTGGCCCCACCTTGGCGACCTTCAACTTCATTCTCCCTGCTCTTCCCAGAAGGGGAGTGTTCTCGTTTCTCCCTAACCTCCACTCCCACCAACACCGCCAGGGACAGGCAGGCAGCAGCCCTGCGGCCTCCAACATAGGCCACGGAGGGAGCGTGAGCCTGGAATGGCAGCAGGAGGGCGGAGATGGCCTGGGTGTTCTGGGCCATGCGGCCCTGGCGGGCTGGAAACTCGCTGGAAGGTTCAGACCTGAGGCGTGTCCATCCTGGACCCAAGGGGGGTGGGGGGGTGCTGCAGACAGGGCCTCGGGGAGCCTGCTGGGGTCGGCCGTCGGGGAGCGAGCTGGGAAATGCGGCAAGGAAATGGGTGCCGTGTGGAGGGCAAGCGGAGCCCCTCAGCCTGCGGGCCGGGTCGCTCCGAGCTGCAGGAGTGAAGCCCACGCGGCGGGGCAGGGATGGACCGGGCGCCCGGACTGTCCCCAGCCTCCCTCACCAGCTCTGCCTCCTCCGGGGTTCCCCTCTCCTCCACGGTCACGACCTCGGCCCCTGGCTGCCGGCCGCCCCCAGCCCCAGCTACAGGCACCAGGCCCGAGTTTTCTTGTGCATAGTCACTCTCACCCCTTGTGAGACCCCTGCGCTCTCCTGGGGTTAAATGTCATTTAATCTCAGCTCAGGACAGCAGGGCATGGTGGGGGCGGGCTGTTTCCTGAATCGGGGGTTGTCTGCCCGTGACCCCATCCTGACGGTGGGTTACCTGGCTCAGGAGCCCCTACTTGTTGCCCGCCTGCCCCTCAGCAGCGGTGCCCAGTGAGGCCCAAGACCCAAGGCCCCGACCAAGCTGCTCCCCAGGGCAGCTGCTGTCAGCCATCTGGTTCCAGAACTTTCTCCGCCCGTAGATTTATCCTGTACAGAGCTGGACACGTCCCTTCTGCTGGGTTTTCCACTCGACGTCCCTGCTCTCCTGCAGGGTGCTTTGCTGCAGTCTGTGCTCAAAGGTGCCCGGCGGTGGCTGCGGGCCCATGCCTGGCAGAGCGCGAGGAGGACGGGGCACCTGGGCGGGGCCTCTGTGCTGTGGATGTTTGTGGCTAGTGGCTGCGGGCGGAGCGGGGATGGACAATGGCTGTGGCCGCAGCTGCACGTCCTTCGCCCCCGTACGAGCCTTCCCTCAGCGGCTCTTGCTCCCATGGCCAGCCCTGCTGGGGGTCCTGCCAAACCCTGCTGTCGGATGCATCGGAATCTGGCCACTCCTCACCCTCCACTGATGCCCCTGGCCAGCCCCCGCCCCGCCCACCTGGGCACCCCGTCAGGCTCACACCCCCAAAGTCCAGAGGCGCCTCTTAAGACACAGATCACACCATGTCACTCCCTAGCTGTCCCCGCACTCGGAATAAAGGTCGGCCTCCTTGGTTCCCTTCCCAACCGAACTCCGCTGCACCATCCCCATTGCCACCCGCCCCCCACCCCGGCCTCCTCCCTTTGCTGTCCTCCACCAGCTGCACGCGCTCAGGGCCTTCGCACAGGCTCGGTCACGTTCTTTTGCTCGATGTTGGCTCTTCGGGAGACACGCTTCCTGGCCACCCGGCCACCGTAGCTGCCTCCAGCACGTCTGCCTTTCAACCACGGGATGTTTCTCTGTGCCCTTTGTCATCATCTGACACACTGTGTTTTACTTTATTTATCTGTTTGGCTTCAACAAGAATGTCAGCTCCAGGGCTTCCCTGGTGGCGCAGTGGTTAAGAACCCGCCTGGCAATGCAGGGGACACGGGTTAGAGCCCTGGGCCAGGAAGATCCCACATGCTGCAGAGCAACTAAACCCGTGCGCCACAACTACTGAGCCTGCACTCTAGAGCCCGTGAGCCACAAGTACTGAAGCCCGTGCGCCACAACTACTGAGCCCGCGAGCCTAGAGCCCCTGCTCCGCAACAAGAGAAGCCACCGCGATGAGAAGCCCGTGCACCACAATGAAGAGTAGCCCCTGCTCACCACAACTAGAGAAAGCCCGCGCACAGCAGAAGACCCAACACAGCCAAAACTAAAAATAAAATAAATTAAAAAAAAAAAAAAGAATGTCAGCTCCAAGAGCCAAGGAGCCTGTTTTGTTTACTGCTGTGTCCCCGGTGCCAAGACTGGGCTTCAGAATCCCTGGCGGGAGGACTGACTGTCCCCCCGCTGCTCCAGGAGAGATGCCCGAAGTGTTAGTGCCTCACTCGGGGTGGCCCCCGCCTGGGCCCTTGAGTGACAGTGAAGAACACAGCCCCAGCTGACCCACAGCAGACACAGTGTAAGTGCTGTCTGGGGACTGCTTGTTAGCATATCCTGACTGTGCTGACTGCCGTATGAGCTGGCTTCTGCCTCCATCACAGTGAGTGGGGGCAATAAAACTGCCGGCTCCCACCTCTCAAGGCTGAGGTCAGGCACCAGCAGACCAGGGGGTACATGGAAATACGCTTGGGTGTCAGGTAGTACTGAGAAAGTGGCAGTTGGCTTTTGGTCTAGGGACCGAGGAAGGCCCCTCTCCTCCCTTGGGCCTGAGTCTGCCTCCGCTGGTGCTCCTGAGAGTCAGTAATACGTGAGAAACAGGAGCACTGGGAACAGCATGCATCAGTCAGCACGGAGCAGATTATGCTGGGTAAGAAACAGACCCCTGCATCCGTGTGGCCTAAAATGACAGTGGTGTGTGTCTTGCTCACACTCTGTGTCCGCCCTGGGTTGGCTGGGGGCTGTGCTCATCACTGGCACACCCAGGCTGACGAAGCAGCTCCCACCCCAAACGTCTGGTCTCCGTGGCAGAGGGAGAGTTCTGGAAGGCTCACAGCAGCATTTAAATCTTCCAGCCTGGGGACGACGCACCACTTGTGCTCACGGTTCACTGGCCAGTGCTCGTCAGACAGCCTCACCCGACCCCGGAGAAGCCAGGCAGTGCAGTCCTGCTCCGTGCCCGGAAGGGGTGATGGTGGGTGGGATCCAGGGCTGGCTGTCAGTGGGCTCTGAGGAGCCCTGGAAGTGGGCTCCAGCTTGTGAGCACCCCCGCACCTAGTGCTTGTGGACGCAGGGTAGCCTTTGGCTCAGGGGCCTGGACATCCAGGGGCAGCTGTGGCGTCAGGCGTAGTTGGATCCAGGAGCTGGGCCGAGTGCAGTGGGGTCCTGTGTCTGTCTCCCTGCTTTTCTCTGTGGATAGGAAAGGGGGCCCATCCTCCACGCTTTGTATACCAGCGGTACTCAATTAGGATTTGGGGGGTGCAAGGGACAGAAAACCTGACCCAGACAGCCTCAACCCCAAAAAGTACTTCATTGACTCAGCTGAAAAGGCCTGCAGGCCTTGCTTTTCATTCATTTGCTTAACAATTGAGCATCTACTCTGTGCCAGGCACTGAAGTATGTGCTGGGGACCCCTCTTGTTATGTGAACAAAATCAGGTAGACATTCCTGTCTCCCTAGAACTTACTATCTAATGGTGTGGAGGGGGTGCGCGGGGACGTTGGGCAGTGATCGCGGAGGTGGAACGTGGGTGTCAGGGACTAGGAGGTGGGGAAGAGAGGTGGGAAGGGCCGGGGTGTCCGGGGGCCGGGGTGGGGCTGCTCACCAGGCACGCAGCTGCTGTTTTTGCCGTTCCCGGTGCCCGGCTTCCACCCCCAAGGTCACCACGTGGTCTAGTGCGGCTGCGGGATTCCAGGTGGGAAGGAGAGAGGGGTGCAGACGAGAGGTGCGCCAGCTCCTGCCACCCGTTTAGAAAGCCTCTCCCAAGTCCCACACGGCAGCCTGTGCTTACGGCTCACAGGCCAGAGCTGACCGTCGTGGCTGCAGGGAGGCTGGGAGGCGAGTCGTGGCCAGGTGTGTCGGCTCCCCATACGGCCAGGTGTCTGTCCCTCACAGGAGAGGCAACACACTCTAGTGGGTCAGCACTGAGGCTGCAGGCTTAGCCCGGGCTCAAATCCTTGCTGTGTGGCCTTGGGCGAGACCGTCCCCCTCTCCAAGCCTCAGTGGCTTTGTCTGTAAAATGGAGCTGATGGTGACCAGTTTCGGGGTTGCCCGCCAGCCCCTGGGCCCGCGGGGGGTGGGGGTTGGTGAGCACCCCACCCACTCGCTGCCCCCCTTTTCAGTACTCGCTGTGCAATGAGCCGCTCATCGAGCTGTCCAACCCCGGTGCCAGCGGCTCCCTGTTCTACGTCACCAGCGACGATGAGTTCATCATCAAGACGGTGATGCACAAGGAGGCTGAGTTCCTGCAGAAGCTGCTGCCCGGCTACTACATGGTGGGAGCGCCGTGCCCCTCCAGCCCCAGCGCCCCCGACCTCACACCCTCCTCCTCCCTCTGCCCGAGGAGCCCTGGGCACTAGTCTCCCTACACCGGCACTACCCGCCCCCCCGGGCACCGGCACCTCCCTCCCCCCCCACACACCCCCCCCCCGCGGCACCCCCCCCCGGGCACCATCCCCTCCAGGCAGGCCTCGACATGCCGTCCTGGGTCACTGAGCCTCACCCGCAGGACCCCCTCACGTGGCGAGCAGGAACAGCCATCTGGGCCCTGTTGGCCATCCCCCCAACCCACTGCCCTGAGTCCTGGGTCCTAGAAATCATGGCTTCGCGCCTCGTGTCTCAACACCCGGTGACTCAGAGAGGCGCTGGGGAGGTGGGCCTGGCTGCCAGCTGGCATTTGGGCCGCTGGGCGGGGGTGGGAGCAGGAGCCTCAGACTTCCTGGCCCGCAGTAGCCGGGGGTCCTGATACACACACAGATGGGGGCGGGGGCAGAGGCCCCGGGCAGCTCTGCACAGTTTGTGACCCATCTCTCCCTGTGGGGTGCACCACCCACCCCAGCCGTGTATGATCTTGGGTGAGACCCCCGGCTCCCCTAGATCAGGGGGTCAGCAAACTTCTTCTGTAAGGAGCCAGATAGTAAACATCTTCAGCTTTGTGAGTGACAGCCTCTGTCTCCACGGCTCAGCTCTGCTGTTGCAGCGAGAAAGCTGCCACAGACAAGGCGAGAGCAAGTAGCCATGGCCGAGTGCCAGTAAAACTTCTTTTGTGGACACTGACGTGAGCATTTCACATAATTTTCACATGTCACAGGACACTGTTTTTCTTTTAGTTTTTTAACAGCGTAAAACCATTCTTAGCTTCTGACTGTACAAAGACAAGTGGCCTGGATTTGGCCCTCGGGCCGGAGTTTGCTGACCCCTGCCCTGGACACGCCTGGAGGCCGTGCCCGCCATCCCCCCAGTTTGGGCTGGGGAGGTGGGACACCTGGGTCTGACCTGGTGGGAAGCCAGGCCCAGACACCTCGGGAGCATCCCCTGGGGCCCTTTATGGAAAGGCTGTCTCTCGCTGGGCCTGGCTCTGTAGAAACAGATCCTCCTGGCTCTTCCAGGTGGGGTGATGGGGAACTCATCTGGCTGGCTGTACAGTCACGGTGCTGGGGGCGTGGAGAGAGGAATGAGCCTGGGAGAGGTGGTCAGGGTGGGCTTCCTGAGGAGGTGGCCTCTGGCCTGAGATTTTTGGGGCAGACAGGGTGCCGCGCAGGGTGCGGGCACAGCTCCCGGCGTCATCTCCGCTGGCCCTCTCCCCCCCAGAACCTCAACCAGAACCCGCGGACGCTGCTGCCCAAGTTCTACGGGCTGTACTGTGTGCAGTCGGGCGGGAAGAACATCCGCGTGGTGGTGATGAACAACGTGCTGCCGCGCGTGGTCAAGATGCACCTCAAGTTCGACCTCAAGGGCTCCACGTACAAGCGGCGGGCCAGCAAGAAGGAGAAGGAAAAGAGCATCCCCACCTACAAAGACCTGGACTTCATCCAGGACATGCCTGAGGGGCTCATGCTCGATGCCGACACCTTCTCTGCGCTCGTCAAGACGCTGCAGCGCGACTGCCTGGTGAGGGGCCGGGCCGGAGCCGTGATTATGGGGCCTCTGTCTCTGAGCCCCGGTTTTCCCACCTGTAAAGCGGGGACGCAGTGTGAGCCCGAGATACGCGCTCCCTCCCTGCCCCAGCCCCACCTCAGGCTGCGTTCCTGCTGCCCAACAAAGCCCCAGGAGCAGCCTGGCGTATTCAGGGAGGGCCCTCACCTCACAGTGCACCTCACATCAGGCCCGTGCGGGCTCCGAGCTGCCTTCCTCCACGGGCAGGTGCTTCTTAAGAAAAAAGAACGCCCGCCAGGCTCTTCGCAGGCCTTGCAACTGCAGTCCACCGTGCCCCCCTCGGCCTCAGAGGCGAGGATACGGAGGCCTGGCGGGGCTCAGGCCAGGCCTGGGTCCTCCAGGGTCCCCTCTGCACCCCGGCTCCCAGACCCCTTTGGAAGCTCGACACAGACTCCCCAGAAAACCACCAGACACCTCAGGGCCCCACGGCTTCCAAGAGCCCACCCCCCCCAGGGCCCGGGTGTCCACGTCCTGCACCTCGGGGCCTGGAGCAGGAGTGGCGTCCAGTGAACCGGGCTCCTGAACCAGGGCCAGGGCAGCCTGGCCTCGAGTCAGAAGCTGCGCCCCAGGCCCACCGCTGGGGTCCCCAGTGGGATGAGGACGGGGCCTCCCACCTGGCTGTGGGGACTGAGTGGACACAGACGCAGGTGGGGGCGGGGTATGGGGGGCGGGGGGCAGCTGGCGCCTCCCCCTGACCCCTGGCCCCGCAGGTGCTGGAGAGCTTCAAGATCATGGACTACAGCCTGCTCCTGGGCGTGCACAACATCGACCAGCAGGAGCGTGAGCGGCAGGCCGAGGGCGCCCAGAGCACCGCTGACGAGAAGCGGCCGCTGGGCCAGAAGGCGCTCTACTCCACGGCCATGGAGTCCATCCAGGGCGGGGCCGCGCGCGGGGAGGCCATCGAGACGGACGACACGTAGGTGGCGGGGCTCGGGGGCTTCCCGCTCTCGTCTCTGCCCCGGCCCCCTTGCCAGGCGAGAAGCGGGCGGGGGGAGTCGTGAGGAGGGTGAGAGGGATACGACCGAGTCCAGGGTCTGGCCTGTTCCTGGTTTGTTAACCGCACAGCAGCGCCCACCCGTCCCCCAGCCCCCCGCGCCCCGAGGGGTGGACGGCGGACACACAGCTGCGGCCAGGTGTTCTGACCAGGGCATCCAGATCAGTCAGTAGACGGAGGTCATTGGCCATCCCTGTGGGAAGCACAGATCCCCTTCCCTCCCGCTGGACCCCAGGGTGGGTTAAAGCGCCACCGTAGGCAGCAAAGCTGGAAAGGTGTTGAAAGACAGCCCCGGAGAAGGTGGAAACAGCTGTGGATGAGGGACCCTTTCATAGCAAGATACCAAACCCGGGACCCACCAGGGGCAGGGCTGAGAACGGTCCTTCCCTGGCAATGCCAGGCGGCAGTGAGGGGTGACCGGGTCCAGAGAGGAGTGCGTCCCCCGACCCCACCCACCCAGCCGACCTGGTCCTGCCCTGGGGGCTTGGGCGCGGTCGCAGACATACGGGGTAGCCCTACCGCCCACCCTGTGCTTCTCACATTCAGGGTCGGGTCACTTTCTCTGGGGCATCCTGGGCACTGTGGTGGGTGGGGCAGCATCCCTGCCCTCCAGTCGTGACAACCACACGTCCCCAGACAGCATCACTGTCCCCTGGGGACAGAGCCGCCCCAGATGGAAACCGCTGCTGTGGACAGGTGTCACGATTGTCCCCTCATCACCAGGCACTGACCATACCGGGAACCGGCGGCACCCTCCACTTCCGGACGCTGTTCAGTCCTTGGGGCGTAGGGGGCCCCGGAGGAGGAGGGTGGCATCCCCCTGTCTTCAGTTGGGAAAAGGAGGCTCAGAGGTGGGGGTAGCCGTCAGGGTGCAACAGCTGGCTGGGGGACGGGCCGAGGCTTGACCCCGGCCTGGCCACCACACTGGGCCGCCAGCTGAAGGGCCCTGACCGGGCTGAGGCTGGGGGGACACGAGCTGGCCCGGAGCTCAGCCGTCTGGCGTTTGTAGGGTTGGTGCCAGGCCAGGCGAGATGGCAGGGCGTGCAGGTGAGCTCGGGTGTGGAGTGTGGCTGGCAGAGCCTCTGGGGCCCTGATGACTGCAGGACAGCTGCTGCATCGTGCGACCTCACTAAGTGCGCCGGGCAGGCTCGGCCTGGGCTGCGTGAGGCCATTAACTCCCCAGGCTGCACCGGGAAGCCTGGTCCTGCCCGGGAGCCTGCGCGCACGTGCGGGCAGGTGTGCGTGTGCCTACGCGTGTGCAAGTTCCGCATGTGCACGTGTGGGTGGGTGTGCGCACATAGGGGTCTCGTGGCCGGGACCCCTCTGTACCTTGTGGCCTCCACCTTGGACTCGGTGAGCTGGCCGGGAGAGCTGCTCGACCCCTCACCAGGATGGGGTTCCCAGGTGCCTGGACACCCTCTGAGGGTCCAGCCAGGCTGCCACCTACAGGGAGCGTGTGGCTCCTCAAGCCCCAGGCCCCATCAGTCCTGCTTGCGTCTCCCTCCATCTCTGTCTCCGCAAGTCCCAGACCAGGCCCAGGGCCCCAGGCTCGGGGCTCCAGGCCACCTCCAGCCTGTGCCCCTGACAGGCGGGCCCGCCCCTAGGGCAGCTCTGCAGGTGCTGATACTCTCGACCTCTTTCCCCAGGATGGGCGGGATCCCCGCTGTGAACGGCCGCGGGGAGCGGCTTCTGCTACACATTGGTATCATCGACATCCTGCAGTCCTACAGGTGGGTGCCCGCCCCCAATCCTGCGGTCCTCCAGGTGGGAGCCCGCGCCCCCTCCAGCCTGCGGTCCTACGGGTGGGTGCCTGCCCCCGCCCTGTCTCCCCACTCCCCAGTGAGAGCCCGGTCAGGGCCAGGTCAGGGCCAGTGCAGGGCTGGGTGGTGGGTGAGGTGTCGCCAGCTGACTGACTGTGGGCCCTGCCGTGTGCCAAGTGCTGGGCTGAACAGAGCAAGATGGAAACACCCTGTGGCTGGGAAGCACAACATCTCTGGAAGGTTCCTACACTTCCAGAAATAAATGCTCACAGCCGGTGCCACGTGCCGTGTGGTCTCGAGTGTGGACATGAGCGTGGTGTAGCCGAAGGAACAGACGCCCTTGGGTGACGGGGAGCTCCGTTACCCGTGCCTTGTGCTTTGCACGCTTACAGCAGTGAGCGTCTCTTACTTGTTAGTTTTTTTTTTTTTTTTAAAGAATTTATTTATTTAATTAATTAATTTATTTATGCCTGTGTTGGGTCTTCGTTTCTATGCGAGGGCTTTCTCTAGTTGCGGAGAGCGGGGGCCACTCTTCATCGCGATGCGCGGGCCTCTCACTATCGCGGCCTCTCTTGTTGCGGAGCGCAGGCTCCAGACGGGCAGGCTCAGTCATTGTGGCTCACGGGCCCAGCTGCTCCGCGGCATGTGGGATCCTCCCGGACCAGGGCTCGAACCCGTGTCCCCTGCATTGGCAGGCAGACTCTCAAGCACTGCGCCACCAGGGAAGCCCCTACTTGTTAGTGTTGTACCGCAGGAGTTACGCACATGCACCACACACAGTCCAGGCATGACAGGCAGGTTGTGGCCGTGGCGGTCCCCCTTTCCCATCCACACCCCACCCCGTGCCGGGAACTCCACTTGGCGTTGGGTGACTTCTCTGCCTGCCGGTCACCTCTTGCCCATCAGACTGCTGACGTCTGCAGCCTGTTTCCTCACCTGAGGGCTGACCCCGCCCCCTGCAGGCGTCTCCTTCCCGTTTGGAGCAGGAGCAGGCAGCTTTCCGAGCAGCAAGCCAGGGTTTCTGCAGAGGCCCTGGGTGGGGCGAGGGGAGCGGGACAGCACGGGGCAGGCAGCCACACGCTCACCCCGGGGCAGAGGTGTGTGCCAAAGGAGGGGCTCCTTCCCCCTGCAGCCTAGAGGTGTCCAGGAAGGCTGCCCGGAGGAGGCAACATTCTCCCCAGCCCCGGTGTCGGGCGGGGCCTAGCTGGGGGTCATGGCGCAGGGCACTCACTCCAGCAGCGAGGGGCCGGGCTCAGCCTGGCCCGTGGGAGAGAGGAAGGGTGGTCTCTGTCCCCCACGGGGGGCTATGCACCACGACCTTTCCACTGCCGCCCCCAGAGCATGTGGTGGGAGCAGCCAGCAGGCGGGGGGGCGGGGGGGTCAAGGGGGCAGGAAAGGGGAGGTGGCCTCTGGCTGATGCAACAGGTGGCCTCGTTCCTCTAGACCAGGGCTCCTCTACCCCCTTGATGCCAGGAACACTCCCACCCGTGCCAACCACAAACGTCCCTAGACACCACCAGTGTCCCCTGGGACGGGCTTGCCCAGACGAGAACCCCTGGACCTGAAGGTTTGGCTGACGTCCTGGGCGTTTTCTTCTCTGCAGGTTCATCAAGAAGCTGGAACACACCTGGAAGGCTCTCGTCCACGATGGGGTGAGCATCGTTTGTTCATTCATTCCGTCCATCTGTCCACAAACCCACTGACCGTCTCCCTGGGCCAGGCACAGGTGCTAAAGAGCTGAGAGATGCGTCCCCCTTTCTGGAGCCAGTCATGGGCCAAGGGGTCAGGGCTGAGATGAGGAAGCAAGGCAGCTGCAGGATCCTCAACGAGGGGTCCGAGCCATCCGTGAGGGGTACAGGAAGGCTTCCTGGAGCGGGTCGGGGGGCCCCAAGCTGAGTGGGAAGGATTCCCAAGGACAGGCTGACCCGGAAAGTCAGGGGCCGGCCAGGCAGAGAGCATTCTGAAAATGTGTGATGTGGAGGGCGTCTTGGGCCCCAGCTGCGCCCCTGGGGCAATACTGCACAACTCTGACTCCTGCTGCCCCATGGGGGTGGGGCCTGCTTAGACGGACCGGCTCAGTTATTTGAGAAAAGCTTGAAATTCGTGTTTTCCTGTGAGCGCAGCCAACCCGTGAACACTTGCAGTGAATTACTTCAAAGTGTAAAAGACTGTGAGGACCAAGAGTTGGGGCTAAACAGAGCCTGCCTGTGGGCCCAAGGCAGCCCGCGCACCCCTGGTCCAGCTGTGGACCCTCAGGCGGAGGCCTCTCCTCCCACGGGCCCCCCGGCCCCCCGCAGGCCAGTTCTCACTCAAGTGCTAAGGACTGTGTGTGCCTGCAGTCTGTAAAATCCAGGGTCCTAACAAGCCCGCCCACCACTCAGGGTTTGGAGGGTCTGGGGGAGCTTCCGGAATAAGCGCTGAGAAGGTCCAGGTTGCAGCTGGGCGGCCGCAACCCCTGTCAGAGGATTTGAGTCGACTCCCCAGGAGCCTCAAATGTCAATGGAAGTAACCATCCAGGTGTGAGCAACCTGGGGCCAGTAGGATGGCCCTTAGTGTTGGAGGCCAGGTTCTTCCTGTGTGTTGCCGCACACCCCCAGGCGTTGTCCTCGGGCCCCTGGCCCCAGCCGGAGGGAGGGGCGCCCTTCCTTTCAGGGCGGAGAGACTCTTCCGTTAGCTCAGCTCATCTCAGCTCGCCAGCCATCGGCCAGAACGTGGTCACGTGGCCATGTGGCCACGCCTCCGCGCAGGCGAGGAGAGTACAGCGTTCGTTGTGGGAGGCCACGTGTCCAGATGGGTTCTGTTACGTTACAGCGGGGGGAGGACACCGGGCGGTGTCTGGGGACGTCTGTGGTGGTCACACTGGGGGGCTCCTGGCATCGAGTGGGTGGGGACCAGGGATGCTGCTCCGCACCCCATAGTGCCCAGGACGGCCCCCAGAGTACGACCGGCCTGCTGTCAGCCGTGCTGGGGAGACTGCCGTAGCAGGAGGAGACTGGATCCCGGGGACAGCAAGGGTGTCCGTCCAGGGGCCCAGCCCGTATCGCACCCCGACCGTGTGCCGGGCTCCCTGCCTCACGGACATCCCGTCCCTACGTCCTGGCGAGCCCGGCAGCCTCCAGTCTCCCCGTGGCACAGATGAGGAGCAGTGCGTGGCCAGGGCCGCCCTCACCTGAGTGCAGGACGCCGTGCCTGCCTGCCCCGAGGACACCAGCCTCCCTCTGTTGCAGGGACAGGCCTGCAACCCAACTTTCGAAGCCGGCTCGGGCCGCGCTCTCCCCGACCCTTGCTTTAGAGATTCTTTCCGGTTTCTTGATTTTGATACTTACCTGTTTACCTCTTTGAAACATGGTTCAAAAAGTTAAAATTACAGATGCGGTTATTAGGAAACCACCTCCCTGCTTCCCCGTCCCTACCTGCTCCTTGGGTCCCCTCCCCACAGAGGTTACATCCCGCCCCTGACACGGGAGCCCCCATGGGGCCGCAGCGCTCACCCCTGCCTGCCCTCGGGCCCCTACTTCCCTTCCCAGGACACCATCTCTGTCCACCGGCCCAGCTTCTACGCCGAGCGCTTCTTCAAGTTCATGAGCAACACGGTCTTCCGGAAGAACTCCTGTGAGTGCCCAGGCCCTCTGGGTGGGGGCGTGGAGGGAGGAGGGTGGAAGGTCAAGGGCAGGGTAAACCTGGAGCGCTGGTCCTGTGTTCGGCCAGCCTTGGGCCTCAGGCGGGGACTTGGTCCAGGGAACAGGGCAGTCGGGGTGGCCCCTCTGGGATACGGCACGGGGCCTGGCGCCCGCCCAGTCCCCATCCTGCTCTTCCTCATCCTTCCCGCGCAACCTCGAGCAAGTGACGCCCCCTCCGCACCTCAGTTTCCCCATCTGTACAGAGCCAGGAGGGGGAGGTGTTCACGCACGCCATCAGTGGGGAAGCACCGTTGCCAAGGAAACGGGACCTTGCCACACGGAAACGGCCGGTCATCAGCCAAACTGGGCGTCGTCGGGGAGGGCACAGGGCGAGCGTGGTGGCCCCAGCCCATGGTGGCCTCTGGAGGTCCGATGTCCGTGCTGGACCTCCGGAGTCACAGACCCTGCTGCACCCCAGGCCGGACCCCACATGGGGCCTGAAGGGGTCTTTCTCCCTACGTGTCTGTCATCGGCCCCCCCAACCCCTCACCCACCCCCAAAAGGCAGGGTGCTCGTTCACTCTGGTCGCTCCATGTCCCCAGCATCCAGCCCGGGACCTGGCACACAGTAGGTGCTCAGTAAGCGTCTGTGGGCGTGGGGATGGTCTTGGTGTGCGCCTTACTGTCCAGACCTTGCGCTCCACGGGGGCTCCACGCAGGCAGTGGGAAGGGGCAGGCCCAGTGTCTGGCCCTCAGCTGGGGGGCCGCCCTCCCTGCCTGGGCCAGACGTGTGCGGGCCGCGAGCCGGTGCCGGTCGCCTGCAGCTGGCTCTTGGCACAGCTCCACGTTCTGTGACATCTAGTTGTACGCTGAAGTTGACTGTGGAGGGAATGTTTACACCATGGAAATCGGCAAATACCACAAACCCAGCATCTGTCCCCAGAGAGCCGGTTGTTAACCTTTACCAGCACACCTCTTCCTGGAACCGTCTCAGGGCGCTGTTCCCACTGTGGTCCAGGGAATTCGCCGGCCTCCAGGCACTGGATGGCTGTGCCTAAGGCAAACCGAGCGCCTACTGTATGCGGGAGCTAAGCTCGCCATGCTGGGGGCAGAGGTCACAGGGGCCGCTGGGAGAGGGTGGTGACAGGTCCTGACGGGGCGCAGAGGGCATCCCGGGGTTTACCCGCCTCCCCTGACCCTGATGTTGCAGACGAGGACTTGGGGGCCCCGAGAGCTGAGCTGCGTTCCCCAGGCCATGCAGCCTGCATGGGAGCCAGACCCTTAGTGCTGAGCCCCACTGTCCCAGGCCCTTGACTTCCATGTCAGCGGCGGGGCCGTGGCCGGGTGGGCTGGGACACAGTGGGTGAGGCCCCAAAGTGCTTGGTAAATGTTGGCAGCTGCTGGTCTGCTGCTGTTTCTGGGGGCTGGGGTGGGAGTGCTGGGTCCCCGGGGGCTCGTCCCATGTCTCTTGATGGGCAGGACAGGTACCTGGGGCTCCCGGCACCTCCCGAGGCAAGCCGGGTGGAAAGCAGGGCAGGCTTTCTCCACCAAGAGTGAAGAGCACTGGGGGACAGGCTGGAGGCGGGGCGGGGTGGGGGCAACCAGGCTTTTGTACAACGGAGGCACCGGGGGCTGCAGGGCCCGGCCTTGGTGCTGCCACCCAAGCACTAACTGCCCTCCCTCTGCAGCCCTCAAGTCCTCGCCGTCCAAGAAGGGCCGCGGTGCCTTGCTGGCCGTCAAGCCCCTGGGGCCCACTGCCGCCTTCTCGGCCAGCCAGATCCCCAGCGAGCGGGAGGACGCGCAGTACGACCTGCGGGGGGCCCGCAGCTACCCCACGCTGGAGGACGAAGGTGAGCAGGCGGGCCGGGAGGTAAGGGGGCCCCTGGGGCAGGCGTCATCCCTGTGGGGCTGAGAAGGGAGGGGCTCAGGGAGCAACAGCAGCAGTCCAACAGGAGGAAGGGGCCCCTGCAGCTGGGAAGTGGGGAGCAGCTGGGACGGGGCCCCCGGAAGAGCCACAGCGAAGGTTGAGCATAGAATTTGCCTCCCCGCCCATCCCCCCCCCAACCCACGCCCCAGAGGTGACAGGCTCCCTTCACATCAGAGGTGCACAGAGACCTGGAGGGATGAAGTGCTTGATGGGGTTGGGCCTGATGTTCTGGAAGGTCCCTCCTGTCCCCTGGGTCAGAGATTCCAGGCAGGGAGGGGCTGGTGGAAGAGCATCAAGGAAGGGAGAAGGTGCCTGTGCAAGAGGCCCTGGGGTGGGACCTGGCCTAGCCTGTTGTGTCGGAGGAACAGCGAGGAGCCTGTGTGTCTGGAGCAGAGGGGGAGAGGGGGAGAGGGGGAGAGGGCAGGTGAGGCCTGTGGAGCAGGACCCCCTGTGGGCTGAAGGGAGGGGTTCGGATTTTAGTTTGAGAGCAGTGGGAAGCTACTGGAAGGCCTTATGCCAGGGGGAAGCTGGAGCACATCTGCCCACTTAAAGCTGGCAGGGACGACAGTGTGGGGTGGCAGGTGGGAGTGGGGGGCATGGGTGGTGGAGGGTGAGCCGAGTTGTAGGTGGAGCCCAGAGGCCTCCCAGGCCCCCGCAAGTGCCCACCCGCTCCTCGCCACAGGCCGGCCAGACCTCCTGCCCTGCACACCGCCTTCTTTTGAGGAGGCCACCACCGCCTCCATTGCCACGACCCTGTCCTCCACGTCCCTCTCCATCCCGGAGCGGTCCCCCTCGGAGACATCAGAGCAGCCGCGGTACAGGTGAGCAGACCAGCCGTGTCCCTCCGCGGGGGGCTGCGCGTGGGCGGGGCCTCGCCCCACTTCTCCCACCTGCTTGTGGTCTCTCTGCAGGCGGCGCACGCAGTCCTCCGGACAGGATGGCCGGTGAGCTGAGACCCCAGCCCTCTCCCTCTCCCCCCCAGCCCCCGCCACCGCCCACCCGCCCCAGTCCCTCCTCCGCTTTCCCCACCCAGAGCCCTTCATCTCTGACCGCTCCTTTCTGGGCACAGATTCAAGTCAGGCTCTAGAACCGCATAGAATCTCAGGTCATTTTGTGTCTGTCTCCCACCTGGGTGCCCAGAGGACCCTGCTCCCACACCTGCCTGTTGGTTCTTCTTTCTCTTTTTATTAATATTTTTATTCTAAGAGATACAAAAAGGAAAATAGTTAAGATGTTTCCCCCTGCCCCATGCCTGCTCCCCTCTCTGGGAGCAACCCCCCGGACGGATTTTTTGTCTCCTTCCGGAGATATCTGTGAATATACAAGCAGACACACATTCGGGCCTGTCTCTCCTCGCATTTTGAGCAGCGTGCACTCTGGGCGGCACACTGCCCTTTACTCTGCCACCTACCAGCAGAAGGTCGCCTGTCTGAGCAGGTGGCGCGTGTGCTGGTTGCCATCCCTCTGATGGGCCATGGACACTTGGGTTGTTCCCAGTTGTTTGATCTTGTAACAGGACTGCAATGAAGAGGGCATTTCTGTAATTAGTTGTTTTGGGATAATTGCTGCCAGTTGAAAAAAAGTCATGGTACAAAACATCTTTGGTGCAAAGTGCATCCCCCTCTGTCCAGCGACCTGCTCTGACATCAGCCACCATTTTACTCCCTGGTGTTGCCATCCAGAGATTCTGCACGCCTGGATGCTGGAATGTTCTGACCCACCTACACCATGGGTCTCAGCCTAGAACCCCAGAACCACCTCACCCCCTAGTCCAGGCCCCAGGCAGGTGCCTAGCTGCCCCCAGGGGGTGGGCAGGATCCAGGCCACCATTCACTCATTATGCCTCTGCTGGTGCCAGAGTCACAGGATAGCCCCAGGTGGACCCTTGCAGCCCCCAGGCGGGCAT
Source organism: Eubalaena glacialis (assembly GCF_028564815.1). Classification (NCBI taxonomy): domain Eukaryota; kingdom Metazoa; phylum Chordata; class Mammalia; order Artiodactyla; family Balaenidae; genus Eubalaena; species Eubalaena glacialis. Next base: position 185,000,808 of record NC_083719.1, on the reverse strand, counting down.
GACGGCCAGAGGGACCAGGTGCGAGCTGGGCTGGCTCAGGGCCCTGGTCTGATGGTGCGCGGAGACAGCACCTCGTGGAGGCTTCCAGCTTGTTACCGGGACTGGAAATTGGCACCGGCCTGGAGCTCAGTTGGTGCTCCTGGGGGGGGGGGGGGGTGCGGTGAGGAGGGAAACTGAGGCGCGGCTTCCCGTTGCCTCCAGGCCCCAGGAGGAGGCGCATGCGGAGGAGGACCTGCAGCAGATCACGGTGCAGGTGGAGCCCGCGTGCAGCGTGGAAATCGTGGTCCCCAAAGAGGAGGATGCGGGGTGAGTGGCCCCTGAGGCCCTGCGGTCCCGTTACCTGGTTCCTGCTTTCCCGTTCTGCTCTGGCCCCATTGGTCGAGCGTGGTCACGTGGCCAGCTGGCCGCGGGGCAGGCTGGGAAAAGTAGTCCGCAAGCTGGGGGCGGGAATGAGGCTTCCGGGGAGTGAGGCGTCGCGGGGAAGGGGGCGCGTGATGCCGGGAGCAGCGGGGGTTTTGCACTCGGGGAAGGATCGCCTCCTCCAGGGCTCAGAGCCGCCCTGTCATCTGAGGTCACTTTCCCTCCCACCCTTCCTGTCTTCGCCCTCTTAGCTTTGCCGGGGCTTAGAAGATAGCGACTTACAAGCTTTTCAAAGAACCGGTTCGGGACTTAGTTACCTTTTCCCCTGTTGTGTTTTGTTTTTATCTCATTCACTGTAACTCGCCAGTAATGACTTTTTTTTTTTTTTTAACATCTTTATTGGAGTATAATTGCTTTACTATGGTGTGTTAGTTTCTGCTTTATAACAAAGTGAATCATACATATACATATGTTGCCATACATATGCATATGTTCCCATGACTTCTTTCTAGCTGCTTCTGGTTTGTTTTCTCACTTGTTTCTTTTTTCCAGTGCTTAAATTCCTTTTTTTTTAAATAATGAGGCCCTTAAGGCTATGTAGTTTCCTCTGAGTACTGCTTTTGCCGTGTCCCATGGGTTTTGACATGAAGCAATTCTTTTATACTGACTCACATGTGCATGGTTAGTGATTTTTTTATTTCCTCTTTGAATTAAGGTAGGGGCTTTCAACCACCTGAGGGTGATTTTGCCCTCAGGGGAGAGTGGGCAGTGTCTGGGAACATCTTTGGTGGTCACGACCAGGGGTGCTCTTGGCATCATGGTGGGAGTCAGGGACGCTGCTCCACACCCCACAGCGCCCAGGATGGCCCCCAGCAGAGAATGACCTGCCCGATGTCAGCAGTGCTGAGGGGGAGACCCTGGACTAAGGCTTTTTAGGGGTGTCTCTCAAGTGTTTAAGATTTTTTGTTTACCTTTTTGGTACTTACTTCTAACTTTATTAGGTTTTGAGCTGAAAAAAATGGCCTAAAAAAGTCTACGCTTTGGGGAATTCCCCGGTGGTTAAGACTCTGCACTTCCACTGCAGGGGGCAGGGGTTCGATCCCTGGTCCGGGAACTGAGATCCTGCATGCCACGCAATGCAGCCAAAAAAAATCTATGCTGTTTTTTTTTTTTTAATTTTATTTTTGGCTGGGTTGGGTCTTCGTTGCTGAGTGCGGGCTTTCTCTAGTTGCAGTGAGCGGGGGCTACTTTTCGTTGTGGTGCACGGGCTTCTCATCGCAGTGGCTTCTCTTTGTTGCAGAGCAAGGGCTCCAGGCGCGCAGGCTTCAGTAGTTGTGGCAGGCGGGCTCAGTAGTTGTGGCTCTCGGGCTGTAGCGAGCAGGCTTAGTAGTTGCGGCGCACAGGCTTAGTTGCTCTGCGGCATGTGGGATCTTCCTGGTCCAGGGCTTGAACCCGTGTCCCTTGCGTTGGCAGGCAGATTCTTCACCACTGCACCACCAGGGAAGTCCCCAAAATTTACTTTTTAAGTGTCCATGGACACTTGGGAGAAAAGTGTCTTCTCTGTGAAAGGATGGAAAGTTTACAAGCCTCTTCTGTCCAGTGTCTTGATTGGTGTCATCAGTTCCTTTACGTCCTTACTTGCCTCTTGTCTGTTTGGGCTGTTTAATTCTATAATTGCCTTATTCAGTTCTTCTTGCCTTTCCCATAATTTTTGCTTTATATACTTTTTAGAATTTCTGTTCTATTTCTAGAGACTTTACTTAGCACTCCCAGCACACATTCCCAGGTGCACTTTGCTATTATTTCACACACACGCACCAGTTCCTGCCACTGTCAGCTTTTTTGCCATTAACTGAAGTGTCGCGGTGGGAAATGTCATTCAGTCTTTGCCCCACAAAACAAGTTGCCCTCAAACATGACTGGAGAACCAGTTCTGCACGGTTACAGGTGCTCTTTCTTCTCAGAACTCGTCATTTCATCCAGGAGGTGAAATTTAGGCACCAGTCACATGGCTGCCAGCCGAGGCTTCGGGCATGTTCCTCACCTTCACTCTGAGCCTCTGTTTCCTCATCTGTAACACAGGACAGCAGCAGCATCCCCCCTTCCCCAGTGGAAGTTCAGTGGGTTCATTCACGCAGGGCCCTCAGACAGGCCTAGCACCTAGTAAGTGCTCGGGAAAGAGGAGAAAGAGGTTCTGGCCCCTCGGGGGTAGGTGCCACGTGTCCCCGCTTTACAGACGAGGAAACTGAGGCTCCGAGAAAGAACGTGGTCCTCATGGCTGCCCAGCAAGTGAGTGGTGAGGCGGGGATCTGCCCGCGGGCGTGCACCTGAGCAAATAGAGGGGGAAGGGCCCGCCTGCTCGGGGGTGGGCACATTGTTCCCTGGGCCGCAGCAGTGCTTGGGGGTGCTCTGTTTGTTTTGTGCGGGAACTAGAACGTGTCAGACAGGATGCATCCCTGCAGTTGGACTCCCCGCGTCGTGGTCTCTGTGATGAAGGACGGTGCGGAGCAGGGAGGGTCCTGGGGTGCGGGCTGGAGAAGGCGTGGGCTGTCCAGAGCACCCCCAGCCAGGACTCCCGTGTCTTCCCCGTGTCCCCAGGGAGGGGGCGTCCCCGGCCTGTGCCTCTGCCGCCGTCGAAGTGGAAACTGCCAGCCAGGCCTCCGAGCCCGCCAGCCAGGCCTCAGACGAGGAGGACGCGCCCGCCACAGACATTTACTTTGTAAGTCCTCCCGGGATCCCTCCCGTCACCGGACCCTCCACCACCTGTGCTCACACGTGCACACACACGCACGTGCCTGTACGAACCCACGTGTGCTTACACCCACACCCGTTCACACACGCGCACCCTGCTCCCTCACAGGCTCGTGCTGACACATCGCGCACACAAGGCGCCTGTGCACACCTGCACGTGCACTCACACTCAGGCACACAGGCACACGTGTGTGCTCACCTTTCAACACTCAGGGCCACGTGCCCGCCCAGCACGCTCACACTCAGGTGTTGGGGAGCACCCCCGTCCCTCACCATCCAGCCCAGGCCCTCCTGCCCAGGCCTCATGACCACATCTGGCCACGAGCCAAGGCCCTGTCTTCAGTGGTGCCCCGGGAAACATCTGGAGTCTTCAAGTGCTCGGCCCCGCTGGCCTGAGGGGAGGCCCAGGCCCTGGGTCCCGGGGCAGCCCAGGCTGGCCATGGTGGGCTGGCATGACGCGCACCTTCTCTCTCTGGGTGGTGGGTGCGGAGGGTGGGCTCCGTGCTCAGGGAGGCCAGGGTCCCGCCGAGAGGGGCAGGTGGGCTCCACACTGCCGACTTCACAGGATGAGAACGCACAGCTGCTCCTGGATGAGGTGGCGTCCGTCAGAGTAGGAAGGGGCCCTGCCCCGGGGACCCGGGACCTCTCTCCAGAGCTGGGGGTCTCCTTCCCCACACACCTCCCATGGGCGGGCAGGGAGCTGAACCAGGAGCCTGGGTGAAGTGGGTGCCCGGGGGCCAGGGAGCCCCCGACAGTGGGTCCTGGAGCCATCTCCCCTGGGTGGCCCCGCTCAGGGATCACATGGTCCCAGTTACAACAGAGAGGGCCAGACACGCGCCCAGCCGCCCGTCCTCTTCCCGGACCTTCATTCTCACCTCTGACCCCCGACCCTGCCCCAGGAAAGTGAGCTGGGGCCTGCCCCCTCCCTGGCGCTGGGCCTTGGGGCCTGTTTGGGTGAGCTTGGCCCTCCCGCTGGCATCGCTGCTTCGTAACTAACACCGACCTCTCTGCTCTCAGTCCCCGAGCCAGTGCTGTCGGAACATGGCCCTGCCTGGCCTGGAGGGTACCAAGTGCACCCTGTGTGTCCCCCCACCTGCCGTCAGCTCCCGCCGGGGCTGGTTGCTTCCCGCTCTCTGGATCTGTGTGGGAGGTGGCCCCTGGGGCCGTGTCCTGTCATGTGCGTCAGGGTCCCGAAACCCCCGAGTGGGCAGCCGGGCCCCACGCGCAGCAGAGAAGGAAGCCAGTGGGAACCCCGCCTGCACCTCCTGCTTGGCCACCGGCTCACCTGCCCCTCCCAGTGCCCTCCCTGCCTGACCGCCTGCCAGATCCCTGTGGCCTCATCCTGTCACTTCATCCTGTCCTCTGTTTGCTTCCTCCCCCGCCCACCCGGCCCGCCCAGTTCACCGATGGGAGGTACTGGATTTACTCTCCCCGGCATCGCCGACTGCGGGCCGTGACGCTGAGCTCCTCAGGGACTGTAAGTGACCATGGCAGGCCTCCAGGGAGCCCAGCCCCGCCCCGCGCCGTGGGCAGCAGGGAGCCACAGGTCCTGGCTGTTCCTCTTCCTCTGAGAAGGGACTTGGGGAAAATGTCACTGTGGCTGAGGTCGGCCGCGCTGGCCCGTGTGGGGCTCTGTGCTGCAGGCATCCCATGGGGACGTTGCTTACTCCCCTCCGAGGTGGGCATCACTGGGCCTACGGGCACACAGCTGGGGCTCTGGGGGCCGGCCTGGCTGTGGCAGGGTCTGCATCTGACCCCCAGCCCCTGGCCGCCTTTGCCCCTTGTCCCAACCCTCCCGGGTCAGGGACGTGCCAGGTGCACTGTTCCCACTTGTTCAGACCTCGCTGCTGACGGCTTCCACGGGCTGTCTGTCCCCTGAAGGGGGTGGCCTCATGAGTCAGCAGAGGGACTGCAAAGCCAAGCTCTTAATTGCAGGAGAAGGGAGCTGGTGTCTCCATACCCATTTCACAGATGGAGACACCGAGTCCCTGGCTCTCCAGGGAGCCCATGAGAGTGCAGGGTAGACACAATCTGGATCCCAAGCTTCAGGCACCTGTGTGTCTAATAAACACTTATCCACCCAGCGTGCCTGGGATGCTGTGGGGATATTGTATAGCGGTGGCATCGTTAGTGCTTGTTATTGTCATTGTGAGCAATAAATGGGGGCCCAGAGAGGCCAAGTAACCTCCCAGAGGCACACAGCACTCGAACGGGCAGGACAAGGCAAAGGCCTAAAGCGAGACTTTGTGTTCTCAAGATCAGGCCCCTTGGAGACCACACTCCAGCCCCGTCAGCAGCCCCTCTGAGCGTCACTGGGTGTCGGGCGCTGCCGGGCGAGCCCGAAAAAGGGAGACCGCTTCCACAGCCCTCCCGCCACGCTCGGTCCAGCCGGGGATGCCGCTCCCCAGAGATGGTCCCAGAGTCGGGGACAGGTGGCCCACAGGGGCCATGGGGTGGGGCGCTGTGGCAGAGGCTGCCTGGAGGGGGGTTGACCCGGACTTTGAGAAACACGTGGGGTGTGGGGAGGCGGAAGAGGAAGGGCGGTCTCAGCTGGAGCACCAAAGAGGCAGGAGCCTGGAGGCCGACGGGAGGAGAGGGAGCGGCAAGAGGAAGGCCGGACCCCGAGGCCCGCCGTGCGGGGCAGGCGTGCCCTCGGCCCGACTTCCGTGGGTCACCCGGGGCCGGCTCCTCACGGGGTTCCCTGCGTGACCCCTGTGTCATCCCCACTCTGAGCCCAGCAGGGCAGCCACCCCAGTGTCAGGACCTGCTGTGACCCCAGACAGGCCTGGCCCCGCCCCCCGGGCTCCCAGGTGGGCAGGGAGCAAGGGGGTTTATTGCTTTGTGACCCCCTGAAGGAATGAGCGGGGCCCGAGCTGGGGTCTCGCCCTGCTGCCCCAGACGCTTTGTGCGAACCCCTCCGTGGGTGGGCACGGGTCTCGTGGGTGCGCGGCCTGGGCCCACACGGGTGCCGGGACGGCCTGTGAGCTGCGGGGAGGGTGGGGTGGAGCAGGCGCAGAGGCGGCCGGCGGGCCCCGAGGGCAGCAGGGCAGAGGCTGGTTGCTGCTGGTGCCCCAATCCCGCTGAGGAGGGGTGGGGCTTGGGGTGCCATGGTGGGCTTAGGGGCCGTGGGACGCCCAGGGGGACGCGGCCAGGACAGGTGTGTGCTCTGGCGGGGGGTGGAGGTCACAGGCTGCGGGGGACGTTGAAGGAAGAGAGAGGAGAAGGCGGCCGGGGGAGCCACAAGAATGTTGTGGTGGTGAGAGCAGACCTGGGAGGGACGAGGGGGCCGGAGGAATGTATGTCCTCCCCGCAGTGAGACCCGGACGGGGACCCCTCCCCAGACGCAGCTGGAGGAAGAGCAGCCTGCGGCCCCTCGGCGGCCAGTCCCTGCTCTGCCTGTCCCCAGGCCGGGACTTGGGCTCTGCTGCGCCCCCGCCCCAGGAAGGTGACCCCGGTCTTGGAGCGGGGCAGGGAGGCCTCTGCTACTTGCTCTCTGGGTGGCGCCTGCCTGGGTCTCCCCTGAGCAAACCTGTGTGTGCCGGTGCTGAAAGGCTTCCCGGGTCAGGAAATGGGCTCCCCCCGAGTCCCCACCACTCAGGACCCCCAGTAGAGGGTCTCCAGGGCGCTGCCGGGCTAGGCCGGAGGTCAGGGTGCCATGGGGGGGGTGGTGGACAGCACAGCAAGCCAAGCCCCACCCGCCCTCCCCGCCTCCCGCTGTGCCGGCCCTGCCTTGACCCCGCTCACTGCTTCCTGCTGCCCGCCCCACCGCGCTCTGGCCACTCAGCCCCAGAGGCCCGGCCCCCGGCCCCGCCGAGCCCGAGGGCCATCCGGGTTGGGGCAGGTCCCCGTCAGGGAGAGGGCAGCGGGGGCTGAGCCGCCCACCCGTGCCGCCTTGGGGGCCCCCTCTTTTATTTCTGTTTCTTCCTTCCTTCCTGTCGCCTCTGTCACACCTCCTCGCACCCTGCTCTTCTTCTGCGCCCTTCCTGCACGTGCCGCCCGCCTGCCCTCCAGCCCACCGATGAGAGGAGCTGGGTGTACTCCCCGCTTCACTATAGCACGCAGGCCCACCCCGCCTCCGACGGCGAGAGCGACACAGTAAGTGCGCCACGGCTAGCCAGCCGGGCCCACTCGGGGCTCAGGCCCGTGGCCTTGGCCAAGGAGGGCCTGAGAGCCTGGCCTCCAGGCACCCCGGGACTGACAGGGAAACTGAGGCCCAGGGCGGGAGGGGCAGTTGGGCTCTACCGTGCGGGGGCCTGTGTCCAGCCCTCATGGCTCCTGGGGTCCCTGGCCCTCGGCATCAGCTGTGGGGCCCGATCCGGCCAGGGGAGGCCCGGCGGGTGTGGGTCCGGCCCCGGCCCACCATGGCCTCACCTGCCCCCCTGCCTCTGCAGTAATTCCTATGCAGGCGCTGACAGAGCCAAGTGTCCGCTGCTGCCCTGGCTGCTCCCTGGAGGTGCTGCCCACCCGCTCAGCCCAGAGCTCGGGAGACGCCCGCCTGGCCGCCGGCCCTCGCCCTCGCCCTCGCCCTCGCCCTCCCCTCGACGGCGCCGATGCTTGGGCTGCAGCGATCCCAATCCGGGCGGCTCGCCTGGCCCCGGCTCCCCATCAGCTCCCTACGCCTGATACTGTGAACTCTCCGTTTCCGATCATGTATTTATTTGGGGCCCTTATTCTTTGCACAGACATGGCAGCACACGTGTGTGTTTTTTTAGAAAAAGAAAAAGGCCAAAAAAAAAAAAAACCACCACACAATGGAAAAGAAAAAACTCCATTCCACTGCACTTCTGGTTCTTTGCTGTGCTTGCATGTGTCTTGCTGAGGGAACCAGGCCCTAGGCTCTGGGAACCTGCACCCCACTGGAATCCATTCCAAGTCCTGGCCGGGATGGACGGGCCCCTGGGACGGAAGGGCTGCGGGGTCCCCAGGGCGCCACTGGAGGCCTTCCACCGCGCCTGCCAGGTGCTCTTGGCTCAGGGTTTTGGGCCAAGAGCTGGACACCGTCCTTGAGGGTGGCCGGGCGGTGGCTGGGGGCGCTCTCCACCCTGTCACCCCTGCCGTCGCTCAGCATCTGTTTCCCACCACCCACCTCCCCGGTGACCTTGAGCGGGAATCACCAGGCGTGATTAGAACCTCCATGTGGACGCAAGGCCGCCCCCTCTCGGTGGAGCTCAGGGCCGTGGGCTTACCTCTCCTCCAGAAGACGGGCCAAGCTGGGAGGAGGCGGCTGGGCCCTCAGCCCACGGGACTTCCCGAGAGCCGTGTCCTGGAGCAGAGCCCCACAGTCAGGCGCCCGGCCTAGAGGACCAGACTCCCTTGAGTAAGAGGACTGAGGTGGGCGTCCTCTCTCTTTTTGATGGTGGGGGCACCTGTGCCAATTGAAGGACAGGAGAAGAAATTCTCGGTGAAAAACAAGTTTTTTTTTTTTTGGATGGTCATCTTCAGCAGGGCAACCACTGCTGGGCCCAGAGCCCCACAGGGCGGCCGCCAGGGGCCCCTGCTGTGTCCACAGCAGGCTGCTGGAGCTGGCAGCTTTGCAGGGTCTCTCCCGCCTCTGGAGAGGGACACATCAGGGATGGTTTCCCCTGGCCTGCCCCACCCTGCGTGGGAGGAGCTGCGAGCTAGCGTGGAGTGGAAGTTGCACCTTCTGGGAAAATTTCTCCGCACCTTTGCCTCCCTGGTGGAGCCTGAGACAGCTGGAGAACCCACCGACCCAGGAATTTGATTTTTTGAGTCCATTGCAAACTGCGTACACTGCTGTCCTCCTGCTCGGCGGGCCCCTCCTCACCTCCCCGGCACAGCCCGCTTCGTGCGCCTGGCCGGAACCTGGTGTCTAGCTGCGCCTCTCCTCCCTGGAGAACCGGGCTGCGCCCTGGGGGCTCTCCCCGCGCAGGGCTGCCGGGGACACTTCAGCACGAAGCGGCTCTGAGAAGAGGACCTGTCCGAACAAGCCTGCGGGTGTCATGGGCTAGAAGCAAAACAGCGTCCTCCCCTCCTGTCCACGGAAGGTGTGTCCAGACTCCAGAACGTCCTCGCCTGGACTTCACACGGGCGCCCTCTGCAGTGCCTGCCCCGTCCTGCCCGGGGGGAGGCGGGCTGAGTGGGCAGAGGTCTGAAGGGGACGAACAGGGACTGCTGAGTCGCCCAAAAGCCGACCGGAGTCCCCGCCCAGGCCCCCAGAGGCCGGGCACAGAGACACTGTGTCCCGTGGGGACCACCAGAGCATCAGGCCCCACGTCCAGGGCGCCCTTAGCCACCTGGAGCTGCAGGAGCTGGCCCCTCAGGCTTTCCTGAGTGAAGCACGGAACAAATGCACCAGTCGGATGCTGACTTGGAGAAATTTGCAAATCTTCTGGTGATCAAGACGTTTTCATTTTTGTGCTAAGTCATGAACACCCCTTTGAAGGCCCCCTTTGTGTTAGTTGCATTCTTTGTCCCTTTTTCAGAGAACTGTCACACGGATGCAAAGTGGTCTGCGGACTGGGCCGACGGGAGGCACGTGCTTATGGTCAGGGCAAGGGTAGGAAGGCAGGACCTTATTTATCATGTGTAGTGAATTCGTGGCCTTCCCCAGACCCCCAGCAAGGAGGGCCCTGGACCCACCCAGCTGTCGCCCCTACCCCGCCCCAGGATGGAAGTCTGCCGATTCCTTTGTGGCGATGTCCTGGTTCTGTCGCAGCTCGTCCCTGACGGCTGCTGTCACTGCGAATGTGGGCACAAATGTACAAATGAAAGGCGTGTTCTGAGACTGACAAGGTGGAACCTCCGGTGTGTCCCCTGCTGGCCTCTGGCCTCTGCCTCCTCTCGCCCTCTCCCTCCACCACCTGGCTCAGTGCAATACTCCCGTCCCACTGGGGCCCCCTGCCATGGTACTGTCGCCACAGCCCCTCGGTCCCCACCCTGGGACGAGCACCCTTGGCCACCTTCTCTGGTGGTTCAGTTGCATCGCCTGTCCCCATCCCAACCCTGTTTTTATGGCCGAACTGATTTCCAAACACAAGGAAACTGCAAACCTTGTGTGTCTTAATTCTCACCGGGGGTTCCGTGTGCTCAGCCCCCATGGTCTGGTGTGTGACAATCCGGGGCACAGCCTCCTCGGGCACAGGACGCCACCCCGCTCAAACCCAGAGCCGTGGGCGCCTCTGTAACCGCAGCCACTGCTGGTCCCGTAACACTCATATGCAGCCCCGGAACCCCACCCCCCCAGCCCGGCCGTCCCCGCCCCCTTTTTACGTGGAAGAGATCTCTCTAATAAATCGGGTAATAAGCATCAGCCGCCTCTTTGTCTCTCTGTGCGTTCCGGTGGTCTGAGTGGGAGTTTAAGGACTGACTTTGAAGGAGAGCACAAAGAAACCTTAGTAAAAATAAAAATAATTAAATAACAACAACGGACCCGAATGCCTTAATAGTAGTGAGTTCCAGTTCAACTCGGAAAACCTTAAAAGCTCACATCAGTGCAACCCAGCTGGAAGGAACAAACACTCCCCAGAGTTTGTATTTGTTCTGCCAGAGTCTCTCAAATTGAGTAATGCATGGACCCCTTTTAAGGGGAAAATATTTCTCCCGGACTCCCAATTTGAGAAACACTGCATTGAAAATAAGATTCTGTCTGTAAGCAAGCCCTTGGAAAACCCAGTTTTAATCGCAGACGCAGACGGCTTGGCTTGTTTATACACAAGACTAGGCGATAGAGAATGTGCTCACCTTACGTTCAGAGATGAGTATCCAGATACGCTCAAGGATGCATCCGTGGGCTTCCCTGGTGGCGCAGTGGTTAAGAATCCGCCTGCCAATGCAGGCGACACAGGTTCGAGCCCTGGTCCGGGAAGATCCCACGTGCCGCGGAGCAACTAAGCCCGTGCGCCACAACTACTGAGCCTGTGCTGTAGAGTCGGCGAGCCACAACTACTGAAGCCTGCGCGCCTAGAGCCCGTGCTCCGCAACAAGAGAAGCCACCGCAATGAGAAGCCCGCGCACCGCACTGAAGAGTAGCCCCCGCTGGCCGCAACTAGAGAAAGACCACGCGCAGCAACAAAGACACGATGCGGCCAAAAATAAATAAATTAATTAAAAAAAAAAAAAAGGATGCATCTGCATCGGAAAAATCACCAGGACAACCCACATCCCATGACAGGCAGTCATCAAGGGTTCCCTTTGCGCCACCACCGCCACCTCGGCACCAAGCAGAGCATACAAAGCTAGCATCTAGGGTAGTGTTAGGAAGTTGTATCATAGGATAAACATTTAAAGTATTAAGTGCCATTCTCTGGGGTGGGCTGGGAGAGCTCAGAGCAGGACTTCGGGGTCCTTCAGATCTCCGGGCCTCCATTCTTGCCCCTTTGTGGTCTTGACCCTGCCTGCCTGCCTGCCCTGAAGGGACCCCACCTAATGACCTCTTTCATCCCTCCCTGCTCAAAGCCCTCTTACGGTTCGCCAGCACCCAGAGGACAAAGCTGGACCACCAAGTTCAAATCCCAGCTCTGCACTGCCTCATTGAGGGCGGGAGTGTTACAGTGACTTTCACTCTCTGAGCCTCAGTTTCCCCCCTATAAAATGGGTTAATGGGGAACTTAAGGAGTTATCCAAGTTTTGTTTTGTTTTTTTATCTTAACCCCTGAAACACACAGGTATTATTGGCGGGTGGTGAAGCATGATGGTGACTCTCACAGAGGGTCAGCCCAGCATCTAAGGCTTTTCAGTCTCCGTCCCAGCTCCCACCCCTCGCCTCCTTGGGCGGCCTGAACTCTCACCTACGGTCTTTGAGGCTTCGCCGCCTCCACAAGCCGCGAGACCTCGCTCCCGGGACACGCCTCCCTTGGCTACGCCCCGAGACCCCGCCTTCTCTTGATCCCGCCTCCTAGGCCCCGCCCACGCCGGCTCCAGTTCCTCTCTGGACCGGCTTCTTGGTCCCGCCTCCCCAGGCTCCGCCCCCTCACCGTTCCTAGTTCGCCCTTGCTCCGCCCACTGCTCCTCTGGCTCCCTAAGGCTCGAGGACCCACCTGGGCCTGCCCCCAGTACTGCCTGAAGAACGAATCCCCAGCCCTAACGACAACAGTCCGGCAGGAGTTCATCACGCAGGCCACGTTTGAGGACGGTGGGGAGGTTATGGGAGGGTCGGAATCCCCGCGGGATGAGCAGCGAGATGGGTTCCTATCTCCCTGCTCAGGCGTGGGTGGGGCAGCCAGGCACGCGCCGCGATCGAGGAAGGCCCCCGGCGCAGGTCCCGGATATTTGTGTCCGCGCCGCCGCCACCGTCCCAGCCGATGGGTCGAGGTACACGCTCGCGCTCGCGGTCGGCTGGTCGCAGGGGCCGAAGGCAGCGGAGCCGGAGTGGGAGTCGGAGTCGGAGCCGAAGTTGGAGCGGGAGCCATGGGCGGCGAAACCGACGTCGCCGGGACGACGAGGGGCGGGGCAGGCGGAGGAGCTGGGAGCGCAGGTAGGGTCTCTGTGTGAGCCGCGCTGGGGGTCCGGGTCCAGCCCTCGGGGAGCTGGGAGACCCCCGAGTTAGTCAGGGAGGGCTTCCTGAAGAAGGGGACGTCTGAGCACGTCGGGGTTAACCAGGCAGCGAAAGGAAAGCGAGAGGCGTTCCAGGCAGGGCGCCTGGTGGTTGGAAGTACAGCAGGAGGCGCCGTGAGCGAGGCGGAGGGGAGTCGATGAGGTCATAGAGGAAGCGGGAGACCGGATCGTGCGGTCTTGTGTACCGTGGTGAAGGGTTTGACTATTATTTGGAGGGGAGTAGGGAGGTGTGGAGGATTTTGAATCAGGGAGCGATGTGGTCTCGATTACTTTGCAGAACTCCTGCTGGTTTTCGCGTGGAGAAGGGACTGAGCGTGTCGGCAGGAGTGACACCAGGGAGGAGGAAGATAGTGCAGCTGTCCAGGCAACAGATGATGATGGCCTTCAGGAGAGGGAGGCTGTGGGGAGGTACAGTGGGAAAAAGGATAGATTTGAGAGGGATTTCCGAAGTAGAGGTGACAGCACTTGCCAATGGAGGTGGGGTGTGAGAGGGAAGAACTGTTGATGGCAGGTGGCAGGACTCAACTGACTCCTGAGACTTGGTGCTCAGCCTCCCCTCAGCCCACAGCCCTTTTCTTCTGGAGAAGGGGCACCTGGCCAGACTTGGCTTGAGTCTGCTCCAGCACAAAGGAACCAGCACCGTGACAGGGACTGACTCTCAGACCTGCGTCCTAGTGCTGGCTCAGCCCATAACTGGCTGTGACACTCAGGCCAGTACCTGCCCCCCTGTCCCCCAGATTTCCTCATCTGTGCCCTCAGGATCTCCACGGGGCTTCTCCAGGCATGCGCTGTCTCCCATCCCTCCAGCCTGTTCTCCACACCATAGCCGGAGTGACTGCTGTCAGACATAGCTGATCACCTTCTAGGTTTGAGAAGGTGGCTTTTCCTTTTGCGTCTCATAAGATCATTGCCATTTAGGAATTCCAGGAAGATATAAGCAGAGGAAATAGTAAAGAGATGGTTTAAACCAGGGCTTGGCAAACTACAGCCTGTGGACCAAGCATAGTTTTTACATGTTTAAACGGTGAGGAGAAAAAAAAAAAATCAAAAGAATAGTATTTCATGACACGTGAAAATTATTTGGGTTGACTGAAAAGTTCATTCGGGTTTTTCCATAAGATGTTACGGAAAAACCCAAACAAACTTTTTGGCCAACCCAATATATGAAATTCAAGTTTTGGTGTCCAGAAATAAAATTTTATTGAACAAATTTATGCCTATTTGTTCATGTACTGTCCGTGGCTGCTTTTGCACTATGACAGCAGAGTTGAGTAGTTGTGCCATAGACGCTCTGGCTCTTAACAGAAAAAGTTTGCTAACTCTGGTTTCAGCTCCTGGCCTTGATGTTTTAACATTGGTTCACGTGTAGTGGTAAATCTTGTTATTATCATCTAGTGGTTTCTAAGATTTTAGTTATTCACAAGAATCAGCCACCCTAGATATTGTAATTAGAGTCAGTGTCATTTATGAAGATTTGATTAGATTTGCAGTCTGTATTTACGTACTTGAAAATCAAATAATTGATTTTCATGGTGTAGATTCTTTGACGTGAGCTTAATAAGTGGAGCATTTGACAAACTAAAGACAGATTTAGTTGCTCAGAGGCCCCCAACATTAAAGAATCTATCCCCAGGATTCGTACGGTGCCTTCCCTGCTCGCAGTGCCCTTCCAAGGCTCTGTATTCCCTCCAGTCTTACTCCAGTTCACTCCTGCCCATCCTATAGGACCAGTTAAACACCATCTTCTCCTGTAAGCCCTCCCTGGACACATTGGACAGCGCTGATAGCTCCTGCACCATCTGGCCCCAAGCCCGCCTCCCTGTCTTCCCCTCCTCCCTCTCTCCCCCTCACTCACTCTGCTCCAGCCACACAGGCCTGCCTGCTGCTTCTTGAATATGCCAAGTAAATTCCTGCGCCAGGGCCTTTGCTCTTGCTGTGCCCTCTGCCTGGATCACTGTTTCCCCAGATCTCCCCCTAGCTCCCTCCCCAACTTCCTCCAGCGTTACTTCCTCAGAGAGATCCTCTCTGACCTCTCCACACCCTAATGCTGCATCACTATCTTGGTAGCTCACGGTACCATCCAGTGTCACACTGTGTGTTTGTTGATGTGAAGGCAGGGACCATCAATGTTTTGGTCACTGCCGTGTCCCCAGAACCTAGAACAGCTCCTGGCACCCAGCAGGCGCCCAGTAAAGGGCCGTGGGATAGATGGCTGGCCAGCAGGCAGCGAGCAGAGCTTTGCGGTTTCCCTCCGCAGGTCGGATTCGGATGAGGAGCGGTGGCGGCGGCGGCGAGGCAGGCAGAGCCGGAGCCCCCCGCCAGCCCACCGGCGCTCCCAGGACCGCTCCTCTCAGTCCGACTCGGGGGACGAGCGGCAGCAGCAGCGGCGGCGCCGATGGGCCCACCAGTGGCAGCAGCGGACACACTCCTGGTCCCCCAGCTCCTCCGCGTCCAGCTCCGCGTCGCCGGCCCACTCCCAGAGCCCTCGGGAGGCGGCGGCAGTCCTGAGCCGGCGGCGGGGCCTGCAGGAGCGGCTGCGCCTGCGCGAGGAGCGGAAGCAGCAGGAGGAGCTGCTGAAGGCCTTCGAGACGCCCGAGGAGAAGCGGGCACGGCGGCTGGCCAAGAAGGAGGCCAAGGAGAGAAAGAAGCGGGAGAAGATGGGCTGGGGCGAGGAGTACATGGGCTACACCAACACCGACAACCCCTTCGGTGACAACAACCTGCTGGGCACCTTCATCTGGAACAAGGTGAGCCCGAGGTGGCCGCCGGCCGTGGCCCTCAGTTTTGCTCGCGTTGCTTGCCAGGTCTTCCTGTGCTTCTGCTGGGTTTTGCTTCATGAACTGTTTACAACTTATCTTCAAAGACGGTGTTTAGCACTCCCAGCACACGTGCCCAGGTTGTACCTGGCCATCGAGAGTGTATTTTTACCCACACGTGCACACACACTGGCTCCGCCAGCTTTTCCCACGCTGTCTCTTGCGGTGTACAGTTTCAGGCACTCTGCCCACAGAACCAGCCTAACCTCAAGACAGGTTCTCAGCGTCACATGCCCAGGGTGGGATTTCACCTCAGAGCTGTCACCTCATCCTTGAGATGAAAACTACACGCCAGGACTTCTCCTGCGGTCCAGTGGTTAAGACTCTGCGCTTCCACTGCAGGGGGCGCGGGTTTGACCTCTGGTCTGGGAACTAAGATCCCGCATTCTGCGCGGTGCGGCCAAAATAGATAAATAAAAAACTAAAAAAAACACAGAACTACACACCAATCCCTTTCCCACCAGCCGAGGCCTTGGGCACTTGGATTAAAACAACACAATTTCCCTCGCAGTTCTGGAGGCCAGAAGTACAAAGTCAAGGTGTCAGCAGAGCCACGTTCCCTCTGGAGGTTCTAGGGGAGAATCTTTTCTCGCCTCTTCCAGCTTCTGGTGGTTGCCCGCCACCCTTGGCTTGTAGCTGCATCACTCCAGTCTCTGCCTCTGTCGTCACATGGCTGTCTTCCCTCCGTGTCTGTGTCTTCACGTGGTGTTCTCCTCTCTGTGTCTCTGAGTCCAGAGTTCCCTCGTCTTATAAGGACACCAGTCACTGGACTAAGGCCCAGCCTAGTCCGGTACGACATCAACTAATCACGTCCGCAGAGACCCTGTTTCCCAATAAGGTCATGTTCCCGGGTTCCCGGGTTGGGACGTGGACATATCTATGTGGAGGACAAATTCGACCCGACACAGCTGTGGGGAGGGTGAGAGCTGGTGGACACAGGCGGAAGCCGCCGTATCTCCCGTTGTCTACATACGCTCTGAGCTCACAGCACCTCAGGGCCTTTGCACTCACCATTCCTCTACCTGGAGCACTCCCGAGCCTTCCCCATGGCTGTTTCTTCCTCAACCTTCAGATCTCGGCTGATGTGTCCCTCTTCTGAGAGGCCTTCCTGGCCCCCTTGGTCCCCCAGGTCCCCTGCGTTCTTTATCAAGGCACTGCTTCTCCCTTCCTAGTGCTTTACTAACAGACGTGAATCATGCGCCTGCCGGGTGCTGGGTACCGTGTGGGCCCTGCGCATGCGTCAGTGAGCGACAGACAGAGATGCCTGTCCCTGTGCGGCCAGCAGTCTCAGGGGAGGCTGGCTGTAAGTAAGTCATTTAGCTGAGTCCGCAGAGGAAGGAACGAAGGCAGGCGGGGGTGGGCGAGGCGGCTGCAGTTTAAACACACGGGTCCAGAGAGGTCTCGTTGCAAAGGTAACGTCTAAACACACGTCCCACTTTATGGCGTGTAATTCCTGCGGACTGTGAGCTCCACGGGGCAGGCTCTGTCCCAGGCACTGGCACGCAGTCGGCCCTCAGTAAATGTCGAATGGGTGAGCGGGCCTCGGGGCGTCTTGAGAAGCCCCGGCCCAGCCTCTGAGGCCTCTGTAGTCGGGGGAGGGCGCTAGACGGCCCAACTGTGTGGGCGGCGTCATGCATCTTGTCCCGGTGTCCTCGGGGCGCTGGGCTGGCAGAGTGGGCAGGCGTGGTGCTGTCCACGAACATGCCTCTCCGGGCCGGGCGTTGGTCGAGGGCTGTGTGCTTGAGTGCGGGCTCTCCCCGTCCAGGCCCTCTGCGACTGTTCTGTGTGGCCGTAGAGACGAAGTGCGGTCATTGTCACTGTGTGGCGGTGGCCCCAGGCCGGGCCACCCGGTGTCACCCTGGGGGCGCGTTTTTCTGTGCACAGGGGCTCCTGGAACGACCCTCGGAGCCGGCGGAGGTGACAGGAGGCACGGGTCTTGGCACCTGTCACCCACAACAGTTGTGAGATGACTTGGGAGGGGCGAGGGGTCTCCGGGAGCCTGTGCCCGGGCCCCTCTGTCAGGTGAGGACGCAGACAGGGAGGAGCTGCTCTCCGTGCTCGGGGTGCCCTGAGGGGTCTGTGAGCGGGGACCCCGGCGAGTGTGCTTTCAGAGTCCCCCTCTCGCTCAGCCGCTGGTTCCGCCCCTCCCCATGGCAGCTGGGGGTCTGACCTGCTGAGAGCCGGTGCAGCTTGTGTGTAAAACAAGAGTCAGCAGCCCCAAGTAAGACTGTCCCGTGTGTGACATGGTCGAGTTCTGCAGGGGTGGGGCTGCCTCTCTCCTGTATCTCAGCACACGGCTCGGGGCAGGGGGCGCCCCATGATGCTGGAGTGTACTGAACCGATTCTGCAGGCGAACGGGGTCCGCGTCTTCCGGTGGAAGTCGGGGTGTGGCCGCGGGCAGGTCACTTCTCCCTCAGCCTCGTGCTCCTCATCGGCAGAGCGGGTGCTTTGGTCTGGTGGATCCCCGCCTCGTGGACCAGCAGGTGGTCCCGGGGAGGGCGGCAGGAGGAGGCATCTCTGCTCAGCGGGCGTGTCGTTGGCCCTTCCAGGCCCTGGAGAAGAAGGGGATCGGCCACCTGGAGGAGAAGGAGCTGAAGGAGCGGAACAAGAGGATCCAGGAGGACAACCGGCTGGAGCTGCAGAAGGTGGGGCGCCCCGGGCCACCCTCCTTCCCTCCGGAGGGCTCCCAGGCTGGCTCACCCTGGCTTATGTCAAGGGGGACCTGATAGGCTTACGTGGAGAGTCCAGGGGCCATTGGCTTCAGACACGGCTGGATCCAGGGGCTCGGGCAGTGACTCCAGAGAGCTGTTTCCCTCCACCTCGGCTCTGCTGGCCTCTGGGATTTATTCTAAGACGCTCCCTGCTGGGTGGCCAAAGTGGCCCTGGCTGCTGAAGGCTGCTGTGTCTCTAGCAAAAAGAGGGCTCCTTCTGCCACAGGGTGTGTCCAGCGTTTCAGGCATCCCCGGACTGATTCCTGTGTCCAGGGCCAGCCCGCTGGGGCCAGGCCATGGGTATGGTCCCACCCCGACCCTAGGGAACCCCACAGCCTGACAGGATGAAGGCACGAGACCCCCCTCGTCCGCCCCCAGGTGAAGCAGCTGCGGCTGGAGCGGGAGCGGGAGAAGGCCATGCGGGAGCAGGAGCTGGAGATGCTGCAGCGGGAGAAGGAGGCGGAGCACTTCAAGACGTGGGAGGAGCAGGAGGACAACTTCCACCTCCAGCAGGCCAAGCTGCGGTGCGCGCGGCTCGGGCGCCCTACTGCCCTCCGGCCGTCCTTCCGGGCCCGGACACAGGGAGCCCGGCCTTGCTCCCACGTTGCCCCTGGGCCCTCGGGTTTCCACCACCGCCTCCTCCTCGGGGTCCCTCCTGACTCCCTTTTGGGCGCTGCTTTCCGTCGCTTCCTTCATCGCGCCTGTCTCCCCAGGGGCCGGGTGCCAAGGGGACGCACGAACGTGCTGCTGAGTAGAGGGTGCCGGGTGCCCTGCCATCCTCAGCCCACGGGGTGGTTCACTCAGCAGCCTCGTCTAGAGTCAAGAAAAGTGAGGCTCCTGGGGTGTCGAGAATTGCCCGAGCTCACACGGGGTGTGTGAGCTCCAGGCCCGGCCCCCTTCTCACCTTGCTGCCGCGCCAGCCCCCAGGGGGCTCAGACCTGCCTGGTCACAGGGCTCCCTGGGGTTCGACCAGGCTCAGCCTCTGATGCATGTTCCCACACGCAGCACTGAGGCTCCAGATCTTTCACCCCGGGTGGGCCTCTCTGACCCTCTCTCCCCGCCCACCCCCTGCTCTTCAGACCCCCTCGCTCCCGTCTCTGCCCCTTGCAGGGCCTGTGCCTTCCAGCTGACCTGTCTTGCTCCTCTGCTTGATGCCTCCTCTTCCAGGAAGCCTTCCCTGACCACCACCCACAGCAGGCCGGGCTCCTCCCCTGGCTCCAGTCAACTCCCGAGGGCGAGGTCTTTAGGAGGGTGGACACAGCCCCGGCTCTGACACTGCCCCCCGCTCCCCGGCAGCTCCAAGATCCGCATCCGGGACGGGCGGGCCAAGCCCATCGACCTGCTGGCCAAGTACATCAGCGCCGAGGACGACGACCTGGCCGTGGAGATGCACGAGCCCTACACCTTTCTCAACGGCCTCACGGTGGCCGACATGGAAGACCTGCTGGAGGACATCCAGGTATGGCCCTGCTGCGTACCCAGCACCGCCGCTGCCACCCCAGCCCCGGGCGTGCCTTCACCCGCCGTCTGCACCTTCACCTCCAGGTGTACATGGAGCTTGAGCAGGGCAAGAACGCGGACTTCTGGCGGGACATGACCATCATCACGGAGGACGAGATCGCCAAGCTCCGCAAGCTGGAGGCCTCGGGCAAGGGGCCAGGTAATGCAGGCCGGGCCACCGGAGACACACCGGGCTGTGCCCTCGGGGACGCACCTCTGGGTCTGGTGGGAGCCTCTGTGGGCCGGGTGGCTCCACAGAAGAGGCCTCGGCTTCCTCTCTGGGGTCTCCCTGCCGGGGGCCTGTCTGCGAGCCACCAGGGGGCAGCACTGGGCAGCGGGGGCAGCGGGTCCTGAGCGAGGCGCTCTCCCGCCGGCGTGAGGGCTCACCCAGGCAGCGCCAGTGGCTTCCTTTAAACAGCTGCTTAACGCTGGGCTTCCCCGGGAGCGGCGTCTGCGGGTTTTCTGTTTGGGTTTCAAGTTTTTGCCGGAGGCTCAGTCCGTTTGAGTGAGAACAGGACCTGACTGCACTTGGCGGGAACCCATGCAGCGTGGTGTGCTTCTTTAATCAACTTTTGTTTTCTTCAAAATGATTGCCTGCATATAATTGCAAGGGAGACAAGCTCTAACACAGGGTCTCTCCCCGCAACACTGCTGACATTTGGGTCCAGACCGTTCTCTGTGGGGTCGTCCTGGGCCCTGTGGGGTGTGGAGCAGCCTCCCTGCCCCACCCACTCGGTGGTAGGAGCCCTTGGTCGTGACAACCACAGATGTCCCCTGACATGGCCCAGTGTCCCCTGGGGGGGAGGCAGATTCAACTCTGGTTGAGACCCACTGTTCTAAAAGCTCGTTGGCAACCACTGCAGTCCCACCCCTCCCGCCCCCCTGAAGCCACCGGCTTTAACGACATCTAGCTCCTGGGGGCCTTGAGCCTGTGTCACTAAGCTCTCAGCTCCATCTCACTGCCCACCCATGGTGGCTGAGGACGAATGCCCTCCCTTCACTGAGCCTGTGTAAGTGCTGTTCTCTGCTCAGTTGGGGTGGTCGGGGAGGTTTCCTTCCTCTTAGGAAAAGGAGGAGCATCCTTTATCTTTGTAAGTGGGGTTTTATTTCTCCCGACCCTTTTAGCGGGGCACATCCTGTAGTAACTTCCAGAGAAAGGAAAGGACTCTTTGCTATCAGAAATGGGTGTCCAGGGGAATTCCCTGGAAGTCCAGTGGTTAGGACTCTGTGTTTTCACTGCCGAGGGCCCAAGTTCAGTCCCTGGTCGGGGAACTAAGATCCCGCAAGCCACGCGGCACGGCCAGAAAAATCCAAAAACAATGACGACAAAAAATAAATGCATGTCCAGAAACATCTGCTTTGGTGGCAGTGGTGCTGGTTGGGAGGGTGCTGCAGGGCCCTTGGACAGAATGACAGTTACAGGTGTGGCTCTGGGTGCACACCCGGGCCGCCCAGCAGCTTGGCAACCTGGGGCCGATCGGTGACCTCCCCAGAGCTTGGTTGTTCCTTGCATCGCACGTGGTTGAGAAAACACCTCCGGGAGGATTGCGTGAAGAGGAGTGAGTACATGGTCGTCAAGCATTCAAAACAGCGCCCGCTCTTATGATGCCGACGCCTCAGCACAAGGACCGTGGGTGGGGGATTCTGCACCACCGACCCCACCTTCCCCAGGGGTCAGACACCTGGGAGGCTCCCATCAGGCCCCTGCCCCGTCCCTGGGCCCTTTCTCCCCCCTCCGTCTTCCACCGCGGGTGGGTTGTCCACTGCCACCCTCCTGCAGCTCCTGCACTCGCCCCAGAGGAGGAGCCCCTTTCTGGGACCCCACGTCTCTCTTTCCTGTGGTTTGTGCCCTCGCATCCTCCAGTAACTTGTAGAGAGAGGCAGGAAATTGTTGGCGTCCCACGTGTCAGGAAATGTCTTCTCTCCCCTCGGCTGGTGGCCGCGGGGCAGGAGCCCTGCCCCATGGCGGCGGAAAAGTGTGAAGGGAAAAGTGTGAAGGGACGTTGTGCTGGGTCCCTCCCATTTCCAGGGCTCCCCGCATGCCTCGCCCACGGTCCCTCCTGTGGCACTTCCCTTCCCTCTCCCCCTCCCTGCCACGTCAGTCACCCCTCTGTACCCTTTCCCTTCTCACGTGTTACGGTCAGGGTGCCAGGTGTCCTCAAAGAGAGTGTTTGCATTAGTCTTCTTTTGGCCTGATTTCCGAGAGAAGAGGGGGAGCCTCTTGTCTCCACCACTCCCAGAGCCCCTCAGAGGCGGCCTTCATCATTTTAAATTAAGTTGGCCCTTCCCTTTCCTTTCCCTTTCCCCTTTTCTTTCTTTTTCTTTTTTCCCCCCTCTCCTTTTCTCTTCTCTTTGCAGCTGGGAAATCCTAACTGTACAGTAGAGCGTGCAGTAGGAAGTGGGTCCCCGGACACCCCTGTGGCCTCTCCAGTGCCCCACCCCCCTTACAATCCCCGTGGGTCCTCCCAGGGAGCATCTCTGAGGAGAAGCCTTCCCCCCACCCAAACGGTGCCACCCCCTCTCCTGAAACGGTGTCCCAGAGGGCACTCAGCCGGCACTCTCCAGCCAGGCCTGTTGGTGGACCCTTGGGTGGCATCCAAACCCAGGACCTGGCCTCCTTTAAGCAGTGGCTCAGCACCCGTGGCTTCTGTGGGGGCAGCACCCACTGGGGCTGTCTGTTTGGGTTGTTATCACCGGTGGCTCCGTCTGTCTGAGCGAGCAGAGGCCTGGCTTCTGTTTGAGGTCAGTGCAGGATGCGGCTCTGCTTGGCCGGGTGTGAAAGGTGTCGCCGAATTGGGTTTTGGTCCCGTGATGTGTCTGCACCTGCTACAGACCGAGGCCGGGCTGCCGGCCCTGTGGGTCTGCCGCTGAGGCCAGGGCTGCTTGGGAGCCCAGGTGCTTATTCCAGCGTCCCAGGTTGGTTGGCTGGAGGGGACTTGGGTTCTTCTTGACCCTGTCTGATCAGCTGGGCTTGGAGAAGCCAGCTTTGGAGCAGGGAACACGAGCCGGTCGCCTGCCCCCACGTTCACCCAGAAGCTGCGTATGGAGCTTCCTGCCCTTGGAAAGCCGAGAATCAGGCATCCAGGCCAAGGGAGCAGTCTGGTAGTCGGCGAAGGCTTCCCAGTAGAAGGGATGCTCTCGCTGAGGACTGAGGATGGCTGGGATCTAGGAGGCGGACTGGATGGGGAAGAACTTATCGCTGGTGGGAAGCGCCCACCGCATGTGCAGAGGCCTTGGGGCAGGGCAGGGGTCGGAAGGGCACAGCGTGCTGTCTGATGAGCCACAGACAAGGAAGCCAGCCAGTGTGAGGGAGAGCTGGGGTCAGGCAGCATTGGCCTCACCCTCAGGGGCCTCTCAGTCTAGAGGGTTAGGACCTGGGCCCAGCCCCATGCCGAGCAGCCCTCACCCCACTGCAGGTGAGCGGCGAGAGGGGGTCAACGCCTCGGTCAGTTCCGACGTGCAGTCGGTCTTCAAGGGGAAGACGTACAGCCAGCTGCAGGTCATCTTCCAGGGCATCGAGGGCAAGATACGGGCCGGGGGCCCCAACCTAGACATGGGCTACTGGGAGAGCCTGCTGCAGCAGCTGCGTGCCCACATGGCCCGTGCCAGGTGAGCTGGTGGGGCCTCCCTGGGAGCCACAAGCTGGGGCCCCAGCTGGAAGGCGCCTGCCCGCCTTCCTTCCGGCCTCTACTTAGCACCTGGTCTTTGTTTTCCTGGGGTCAGCGGACATCACAGGAAGCCCTCAAGGCTGCTGTCCCCCGCCTTCCACAGGCCCCACACCCGCTGTGTATGAATTCTCCGCGTGCTTGGCGCTGTCATGTAAACACGGCTCCTGTCTGCCGCTAAGTGCAGTCACTTCTAAATTTATCCTCTTCCTCGCCCGTCCCCCGTCCTTTTCCAGCCCAGCCTGGCCCTTAGGTCACGCCTGCATGTGAACACCCCAGTACAGGGACCTGCCCCCTCCTGGTGTCTGCCTGTGCTGTGACCACTTGCTGCCTTCAAACTCCGGGTCCTTGCAGCAAAATGGGGGGGGGGGTCATGAGAAGTCCTTGCAGCAAAATGGGGGGGTCATGAGAAGTCCTTGGGGGGGGGCTTTCCTCTTAGAGTGTCAGGGTGACCACCCGGCCTGCGTTCCAGGCTCCGCGAGCGGCACCAGGACGTGCTGCGGCAGAAGCTGTACAAGCTGAAGCAGGAGCAGGGGGTGGAGAGCGAGCCCCTGTTCCCCATCCTCAAGCAGGAGCCGCAGTCTCCGGGCCACAGGTAGGCCTGGGTCTGGACGTCCCCTGCCGGGCGGTGGGACTGGAGGCCCCGCCCACTGCCCGCCCCGCTCAGTCCAGCCCTCTCTGGCAGCCTGGAGCCTGAGGACCCGGCCCCCACCCCGCCCGGGCCCTCGGAGGGTGGCGCTGCTGAGCCCGAGGCAGAAGCCGCCGCGCCGGCGGAGGGCGAGGCGGACGGGGAGGCGGTGCTCATGGAGGAGGATCTGATCCAACAGAGCCTGGACGACTACGACGCCGGCAAGTACAGCCCGCGGCTGCTCACGGCCCACGAGCTGCCGCTGGACGCCCACGTGCTGGAGCCCGACGAGGACCTGCAGCGCCTGCAGCTGTCCAGGCAGCAGCTCCAGGTCACAGGTGCGGGGCGGGGCCAGCAGGGGGCGGAGCCTCCCCTTGGTGAAGGGGGCGTTAGTGGTGAACCCGCTCCCGATCCTCTTCCGCCGCCTGCTCTCTTGAGAGTGTCTGTTCATTCACCCTCTCGCTCGTTTGTTCGTTCTGGGTGTGACCGGCTGGCTGGTCCCAAGAACACAGAGGTGGTGGTCTTTACTTCCCGTGCCCAGCTCTGCTCTGAGCTCCTTACACTGCCCGCTTGCCGGGGCCTTGGCCTTCCTGGGCAGCCATCGTCCCGGAACAGCGGAGAAACGGCCTCGGAAAGGCCCCGGTCCGGGGTCCCACTGCGGGCTTCTGACCACCAGGCTCTTCGGCCAACGCGGCAGGGGACACGTGGTGTTTGGTGCCCACCCGGGAGGGCGGGGGCATGTGACCGGGAAAGGGAGGCTGCGTGCCGGGGTCCCGGTTAACGCGCCCCGCCCGCCCCGCCCGCAGGCGACGCCACCGAGAGTGCGGAGGACATCTTCTTCCGGCGCGCCAAGGAGGGCATGGGCCAGGACGAGGCGCAGTTCAGCGTGGAGATGCCGCTGACGGGCAAGGCCTACCTGTGGGCGGATAAGTACCGGCCGCGCAAGCCGCGCTTCTTCAACCGCGTGCACACGGGCTTCGAGTGGAACAAGTACAACCAGACGCACTACGACTTCGACAACCCGCCGCCCAAGATCGTGCAGGGCTACAAGTTCAACATTTTCTACCCCGACCTCATCGACAAGCGCTCCACGCCCGAGTACTTCCTGGAGGCCTGCGCCGACAACAAGGACTTCGCTACGCTCCGCTTCCACGCCGGGCCGCCCTACGAGGACATCGCCTTCAAGATCGTCAACCGCGAGTGGGAGTACTCGCACCGCCACGGCTTCCGCTGCCAGTTCGCCAACGGCATCTTCCAGCTCTGGTTCCACTTCAAGCGCTACCGCTACCGCCGGTGACCGGCGGGCCCCCTCCCAGACCCCTGCGAACTGACCGGGGGTGTGGGAAGCCCGCAGCCTCCCCCGGCGGGGCCTCCTCCTCGCGGGGCCTCACTTCCTGGTGTGAACAGGGGTCGCTGCGGAGCCTGCCTCAGAGAGCTGAGGGAACCCACCACCAGGCGGGCCTGGAGCATTGACGCACAGGAGGGGCTGCTGATGGGATTTTCAGAGCCCAGGGAACCAAGCAAGCGTCTCCAGACCTCAGTCCTTGGATTGACGCTGAGCCCAACCAAGAAACAGGCCCTGCATAGCCGGGGCTCTGGGGGGCTTGCAGGGCGTTGCTCAGCCCCTGGACATGGCCGGCAGCTGCAGGACCCAGGCTCCAGGCCCTTGAGCATGTTCCTAGAGAGGCCATCCGGGGACGTCTGTGGTCCCCCAGCTCGCCCCTGGTGCTGGCTGGGGTCAGCCTCCGCCCAGTGGGCACGGAGGACACGTCACCGCCCGCCATCGGGTCTGGGAACATCCTTCCACAGCCACCGAGCACAGGAGCCCCCAGGGTGTGGCTGTGGCGCCCCATCGGGCCTCTGGGCCTTTGCGCGTCCCTCAGGGCTGAGCTCCTAGAGCTACTTCCCAAGCACCACGGGGCCGCCCTCCTTATCCCCAAGTCTCAGACAGGGGCAGTCAAGGGCCCGGCAGGTACGATCACTCACCCAGTCACAGACTGTCAACGGTGCCCCAGGCAGGCCCACCCCAGAAACAGATTGCTTTTAGCGTTTTCTTACGGAGACATTTCCAACCTCAAGTGGTCAGAAGCCTGAAGGGCCGCTGCCAGCTCCTCAGACAGCCTCGCCCAAACACCCTATTTCATCTGGAAACATTTCCATTTCAGGCTGTTTCTCTAAAACGATTTTTTTAGGTGGGGGGGTGGGGGGGAATCTTGTTTATTTTCATTTAATTGGTCTACTTGTGAGGCATGTTTCTTTTCAATAAACATTTTATTTTGGAATAAGTTTAGGTTTTCAGAAATGCTGCAGAGATAGTCTAGTGTTCCCACACCCCACACTCAGCTGTCCCCACGGTTAACGCCTTATGTAACCACAGCACATCTGTCACAACTAAGGCACTAAACAGCTAAGAAGACCTTTTGAAAACAACCACCACACCTAAAAATAGTCAATAACAGTTCCTTAGGGAGCCCCTCGTAGTCTGAGGGCTTCCTCCCTCTTTGCCGCCCACCCCCTGCCTCAGCTCCCAGAAGGAGGATGTATTCCTGAACGCTCCAGGAGGTGCGCAGCTGCACACCTGGGCCAGGGGACAATGCTCAGCGGTGTCTGGGGACATCTGTGCTGGTCATGATCTGGGGGGCTCCTGGCATCGTGGGGTGGGGGCCAAGGATGTTGTTCCACACCTCACAGGGCCCAGGATGGCCCCCCACAGAGAGTAATCTGCCCCTATGTCCCCAGCGCTGAGACTGACACTCCCCAGGCCACTGGTCATCTACCAACCCCGACTTAACAATGTCCCAGGAGCCTCTGGCTCAGCTCTGGCCTCCACTGTCCTGCCCCACCCCACACGTGCTCGTACATCAGTAAACATGTTCTAGACAGCTGGGCTTGGGGACTCGGTAGGGAAGTGCATCTGGTCAAGGGGCGCCCAATCCCCACTGCAGACCCTGTCCCACCCAGCCAGCCTGGTCCAGGATGAAGACTACCCTTTAGGGCAGCGCACAGACCACATCCATCCCATTTGGAACCCTCCACAGACATTAGTAATCAATTGCTGATTGCCAGAGCAATCTTAGAATCCTCTGGGCAGCCGCTACCAATTGATCCCTGGCCTGCTCCACTGTCATCGAGTGTGGGACAGGCCCTGGGAGCAGGGTTGAGTCGGGGGCAGAGCTGGGACGCACTTTCGCACCTAGCAGGGTGCTTGGTCACCAGATGGGTCGGGCCTTGTTCTGTTCTCAGAGCACGGGCTCTGTGTGGCTGCAATGGCCTGGCCTTTAGCTGGTGTTTTGTGGACCTCACACCAGCCCTACATGACAGCACTTGTGTCCATTTGGGGAAACAGGCTCACAGAGGCACATGTTTTCAAGCCTAGAAAGCAGCAGTCAGGGTTAGAACCCGGGTTTCTCCAACCTCCCATTCCCAGCCTCAGTTTCCCCACCTGCCCCCCGAGGAGTCTTCCCAGCCCCAGCATCCTGGTTCCTCCTCATGCCCCTCCTGCAATCCGGGCAGGGAGTCTACCCCAAGGGAGGTGGCGGCTCTGAGCAGGGGGAACAAGGTGGCTGTGACCCCGACTCGCTGGGCACGTGTTTAGCCAGGAGCCCCCAGTCCGGAGGGAGGAGAGCTGGGCTCAGACGCCCTCCAGGCAAGGAGTCAGGGTAGGGCAGGGGAGGCACTGAGTCTGGGGGGCCCCAGAAGGGACACTGAAGGCTCCCTGGAGGAGGGGAGGGATGCAGGTGCTGGGCCTGGGAGGACGGGGCTGCCGGGCAGAGAAGGAGGGTGGGGCCTGCCTTGCAGAGGAAAAGGCAACAGGTGCGCCCAGGGCAGGGCTGAATGCAAGTCCAGCTGCTGGACTCTTTCGCAGGGCACTGGGGAGCCATAGAGGGTGAGTGAGTTGGTCAGGGCACAAGTTGCGTGTCAGGGAGACCCCTCAGGCAGACTGGGGGCACATCACCCCATCCAGCTGCCCCATGACACAGCCCCAGCCCAGCATCCCCCCAGTGTCCCTCAGATTGTCCCCAACCCCCATCCCAGCCTCTTCCTGCCCTGGGCTGTGAGTGAGGCTAAGAATAGATGCTCTCTGCCTGGCTCCCACCGGAAACCACAGCCACTGGGGGGGGCACGTCCTGAACCTGGTCTCTGTTCCCACCATCTGGAGCCCCCAGGCCATCTCAGCCCCTCCCACGCCTCCCGTGTGCCCTTTGAGCAGGGCGGGGGGCGGGGGGGGGGAACGGAGGCCCGGAGACCCCCAGACACCAGCCCAGGAGGTGGGGGAAGCCCAGTACTCATATTCAGATCCCACCCACACGTGGCCTTTGACATGTCCTATCTGCTCTCCAGGTCTCAGTTTCCCCATCTATAAAGTGAGCATTTTTACCCCCTGCCTTGCAGAGTCGTGGTGAGACCCAGGCTAATTGCAAGTCAAGTGCGCTTCTCTGACCCCTGCCCTGGCTATTTCCCAGAAGGAGCACTGTCCTTCTTATCTCGGGCCAGAGGAAATGAGACCGGAACAGTCCCCTTTCATCTCACCCGCCACCCCATCTGAAGCCCCAGCCCCACATCCTCTTCCCACCAAGTCTGCCCTCCTTACAGTTCCCTGAAGCCTCATGTTCTCTCTTGCCTCCAAAGTTTTGCACGTGTAATTTCTGCCACGTCTCTTGGACCTGTGGAACTCCTACGCGTTCCACAAAGCCCCAGTTCTCAGTCCCTTCTCCCCTACCCCCACCCCAGGATGCCTTCCCGGCTCACCTCCTGGGCTCCTACCTAAGCCCTGTCACTTCCCTGGGCCCAGCCCTGAGCGCAGGAGACTGGGACTGTCTGTATCCAGCTTTCTCTCTCTCCAGCCTGGGGGATCTTTGAGGGCAGGTCAGGTTTAGACTACCTGTTCTACCACATGGGCTGCCACACAGAGTTGCCCTTAAGGAGGGGTTGGGGGAGGCAAGACTGCCTGGAACAACTAGGCTTTACAGAGGAGAGGGCCTTGGAGCCAGGGCTCTGCCAGATGCATAGGAGTTGGGGAGACTCCTTGTCAAGGAAGAGAAGTTACGGTTAAGTGGGATGGAACAGAGGAGGTGCCATCTGGAGGGATGCAGAGGCCGGAAGGATAGTGGGTAGACCCAATGGAGGGGAGAGCAGGGCCAGGGCAGGAGTCCATCTTTCTCACTCAGAGCCTGTACTCTGTGCCCCTCCCAGGCCCCCGAGGACTGGGTGGGGTGAGGTCAAGGCCAAGCCAGAGAGTCCCGGCCCACTCCAGGCCTTAACTGAGGGCCAAGTAGGCCCAAGGCCACCCCTCCATGCCCAAGCCCTGCCCTCCACACATCTTCAAAGGCCAGCCCCAGGCCCGTGGACCCCCTTCACCCACCTGAGGCCCAAGGACTGTGGGCAGGAAGGACCTTTAAGGAGCTTCTCACTTTCCTGCATCACGGTCCAGCCTCCATGCCTTTGCTCTAGCTGTACCCAGGTGGTCACCCTCTGCTTTCATGGCTTTGGGCTGATCAGACCCTGGCCCACAGCCCTGAGTGAGTCTGGGGGCTTTCAAGGAAGCCGATCCTGCCTGGGGAGTCATTCCCCAGCCCTGCTTCCAGCCCCCTGCTCATCCTCAATCACTCCTGCAGTGCCGGGCTCTGGGCATCCTTCCCCACCCTGAACTGGGGGGCGGAGGGAAAGCACACCTCCCCACCCCGACCACAGGCGGCTCTGCAGGGGGCTTTGCCTCCTCTGGCCCCAATTCCAGCCTGTGTCCTCACAGGACCCTCCCCCTAGAATGCCACCACCCACAGCCCTCCCAGGTCACCTGCTCCAGAAGCCTGTCTCAGCAGGCTGCCCACGAAGCTCCTGGGCGGAGAGTGTGGTCGCCTCTCCCCTCTAAACGTCCCTGCACCCCTACCCCCAGCCCGGGCAGGGGCCTCAGACAGACCCTACATTGACGAGGCACCTACTGTGTGCCAGGCCCCACCCCACCGGGTTCACCAGCTCTGAGCCCTGGGTCCCTGGGTCGGGGTCTGGGCGCGCTTGGGAGCGGGGCCCGCCGGGCCCGCCCCCGCCCCGCCCCCGCCCCGCCCCCTCACAGCCTCGGGTGCTGCCCGGACGGTGAATAACACTGGGCCTGACGGCCGGAGCGCCGGGAGGGGACCTGGCTGGGGCGGGCTTGGGGGAGGGGAGCGGGCGGAGGCTCCCGAGAGGGCGCCGGCCACCCCCGCCACCACCCCTGCCCCTACGGCCCTGGGGTCCCATGGGCGCCCCCTCCCCCAGGAGGCCTCGCGGTCTCCCCGCGGGGCTGGGGGGCGCCCACTGACCCTCATCAGCCAGGCCCGGGCGGGAGGGGCGTGGCCAGCGCGGGGCGGGAGGGGCTGATGGGAGACAGACCGAAAGACAGAGAGATTGAGCCAGACACTAGCAGAGACGGGCGCCGGCCGCAGAGCGGAGCCCCAGCCCCGGGCTATTTTTAGCCCCCGCCGAACCCCCTCCAGGCCGGGAGGGGACCTCGCCCCCCTCCCGCGGCCCGGGACCCCGCGCCGCCCCACCCTCCATCTGTGTCCCGCCGCGACGTGGCAGTGCCGGGGTCCTCGGCGTGGTCCTCCCGCCGTGACTCAGTTTCCCCAGGGCCCCCGGAGGCAGGGCCGCCCTGCTTCCGCTTCCGCACGCCCCCCTCCACCCCGGCACCCGCAGGTCCGCCGGGACACGACTGCGCGGCTGGCTACCCCTGCACGCCCCATCGACCATCGCCTGCTGAGGACAGTTGGCTATCAGGTTAGGGGCGGGGCATGAGAGTGGGCAGGTGTGGCTTGGGTGTATCCTGCGGTGACCCGCCCTGCTGTGGGTGTTTCACCGTGGGCGGTGACAGTTGCCAGGTGCTGGGTGTTCCGGGGCATTGGTGAGCTTGGGTCCCGTGCCTGGAGTGCTACCGGCCCTGGGCACCTGCGTGTGCCTCTGTGGCCAGTGTGGCGGAGGATGTGCTTTGTGTGTGGGTTTCGCTGGGTCTGTGCCCGGCCACTCCGTGTCCTGTGGTGCCACCACAGCCGGAGAGGGTGCCAGGGTGCTGGGTGTGGCTGTGAGTGTGAGCACACGTCTGGTTGGTTGTGTGTCTGTGTGCACACTCGGAGTTGTGCCCATCATTAACCACTGGCCGCCTGGCCTGGGTCCTGTCCCTTCATCACCCATCTGTCCCCCGCCGGTGCTGGGGGACGCCCACTGGACAGATAAGGAAACTGAGGCTCAGAGGGAGGGACTGTGTGAGTCCGGGCCAAGGCTCAGCTCCAACCCTGACAGGCTGACTGTGATGTCTCTGGGGTGGGGGCCTGGCTGCTGTCACCAACAGGAAAAGTTCCCGGAAATTGAGTCTTGTGGTGGGGGAAGGCAGGGGCGGGCCTGGGGACTGACAGTGGCCCTGCATGTATGCGTTTGTGTCTGTGTGGGCGTCTGTGGCTGCACAAGGGCGTGGAGGGGGTCCACACCCTCAGGCGTGCAGGTCTGCATCGGGTAAGGGCAGGAAATGATGCAGAGATTGGCCTGGTCCCTGCACTTTCATGCCAGAGGACATCGTCGTTGGTCACCTGGGCAGCACTAAAGGACTTAGGAAATGTGAAAGTGGGCCAAGGTCACACAGAGCATCAGGACTCCAACCTGGCTGCCCCATGCACGCAGCCAGGAGACGAGCTGTGAGCACAGCCAGGAAGCAGGAAGGGTGCACCAGGCGGGGTGGGGATGGGAGGGGGCACAGCGGAGGC
Source organism: Eubalaena glacialis (assembly GCF_028564815.1). Lineage (NCBI taxonomy): Eukaryota > Metazoa > Chordata > Mammalia > Artiodactyla > Balaenidae > Eubalaena > Eubalaena glacialis. The sequence continues at coordinate 184,969,137 of NC_083719.1, read as the reverse complement.
AAAGTCTCGGTGGCAGGAGCAGGTCAGGCCTGGGAAGACCAGCCAGAATGCCAGCAGGCGAGTTGGTGTCCTTGTTATCCCCATTTCACAGAGGGGGAAACTGAGACTCAGCAAGGTCGAGCCCCCAGCTGGGCAGTGGCAGATTGCGGGCTCCAGTCCGAGTTTGTCTGAGGTCACCGTCACCCCTGGGGGAGGCTGGGTGGGTCCATGGCGTGAGGACAGGCAGGCCGGGCAGGCCAGGTGGTGGCGTGTCAAGAGGAAGAGGGACTTGTTGAAAGACGGATGGATCACAGGAGCAGGAGGAGGAGAATGGGGCAGGTGATGACGGGCCATCAGGCAGAGGAGGGGCCTGGCCCTTGGGAACCAAAGGCCACATTCCATCGGGGCCACCATGGTGGGCGGAGGGAGGACCAGCCTGGTGCCCGAGCCCAACCCAGCGCACAGGCCCCTGGGACAGCGGTGGATAGATCCCTCCCAGCCTCACCGAGGGAGGCTGAGGGAACAGTGAAAGTCCATCCTCCAGAGAGGAGCCAGGACCCGAGAGAGAGATTTCTGGAACCCAGGACCCAACCAAATTCCCATCAAAGTTCTGGAACCTCAGCCCCTTGAAATTCTAGATTCTTGGGACCTTCAGCTTCCAGAACTGGGAACTCGTTAGAATTCCAGAACCCTGGACCTTCAAAGTCCAAACCTCCCCACTCTCGGGCCATGGAATCCTGGGTTTGTCCAGCAAATCTGGGGTCCATGTTTCTCTTGAGGCACAGAGAGGGAGAGCAGTTCCCCCAAGGGCCACACAGTGGTGCTTATGGACCTCGGGCTGGGAAGAGCACGGTCCCCTGCAGGGTGGGGGCCCTGCCAGCCCTCCCGGCCAATGTGGGAGGGGAAGGGAGGCCTCGCCAGGTGCCCCTCTGGCCCGCTTGCCTGGGGAACTTGAGCTGGCCACTCTCACCTGAACCCCTCGGGGGGACTGGAAACCGCCGGCTGGGGCCAGAGGGAGTGGCCCTGGGCCACAGGTTTGTTCCCAGACATGGGAGACGAGGCAGACACGAGGTGTGTGTCCCCAGGTGCATAAGCTCCCACGCAAGGGTGGGGAACCAGGGGACCATGAGACCCGGGAGGAGCTGGCGGTCACTCAGGGCTGAGGCAGGGGCAGTGACCGCAGGCACAGCCCGAGTCCCCAGGAATGTTTAGAAAGAGCGCATACCAGCTCTCAAGGGAGGGAGGGAGCAAGCGCCCCGCCCCAGGGGGAATCCAAGTGCAGGCCAAATCTGAGATGGCAAAGAGCACACCCCTGCCCGGGAGTGGACGGCTCAGATGGCCGAGCACCGTGGAACGCCCCCACCCCTCTGGGGTTCAGGTTTCCCTCTCCAGGCCCCGCCCCCATCGAAGTGGCAGTGGCCTTGGCTCTCAGCCTGGGAGGGAAGCTCTGTGGAGCTGGCCATCGGGAGCTGGATAATTTATGAGGCTCGATAAGGAGTTGCTGAGCTGAATTAATGAGATGGGGAGTGAGGGGGTAGCTGAGCACGCTCACTGCTGAGGCCAGGTCACAGACACGGGCCCAGGGCCAGCACGAATGGAGCGCCTACATGGGCTTAGCCCTGGGCACAGACGAAATCATTCTCATCATCCGCCCCATTTTATAGGAAGGGAGACTGAGACTCACAGCGGGGACTTGACTCCCCCCAAGGTCCGTGAGAGGGTTCGCGGCAAAGTCAGGATTCGAATCCAGTCTGACCAACTTTTTAGAAAAATTCTACCCCTTTTTGTTGTTTGTTTGGTTGGTTGGTGTGTTTTTTGTCTGTCTTGTTTGGTTGAGCTGCACGGCTTGCAGGATCTTAGTTCCCTGACCAGGGACCGAACCCATGCCCTCGGCAGTGAAAGCTCAGAGTCTTAACCACTGGGCCGCCAGGGAATTTCCTAGAAAAATTCTGTTTTTCATCAAGGAAAATTCCAATGATGGTGACGGTCCACACCCACCTCCCACCAGCCTCCACCTGACTGGCAGGCCTTTGACTCAATTACACACATTTGTATGTAACGAGGCCCGAGTTTAAATCTCAGATCCACCCCGGCTAGGCTGTGTGACTTTGGATTAGTTATTTAACCTCTCTGTGCCTCAGGTTCCCTGCCTTTGCAAAATGGGGATCATAAGAGGACCTTTCTGAGCTTTAACTGCCTGGGCCATCTGTGCCTCCCATGGTCCTGCCTCCCCACCTTTGCCCACTCTGATCCTGCCGCCCAGTGCCCCCTCCCTGCCAGCACAAGGATGGCTCGTGGTGTGCACCCAGTGTGGGGTGCCGGCCCCCTGGGTGACCTTATGCCCTCCCTGCTGTGTCCTTTTGGGGAATAGTTGCGGCATGCGGACTTCTTAGTTGCAGCATGCAGACTTCTTAGTTGTGGCATGTGGACTCTTAGTTGTGGCATGTAACTCTTTAGTTGCGGCATGCATGTGGGATCTAGTTCCCCGACCAGGGATTGAACCCAGGCCCCCTGCATTGGGAGCGCGGAGTCTTACCCACTGGGCTACCAAGGAAGCCCCTGGAAGCTGGCTTTTGAATGGTCTCATTTTATTTCTACTCGACATCCCCATATCTGGCTGATTCGTCCACACCCGAGGCAGTCAGACCCTCATGTCTCTCCAATTTTCTCCCCCAGCCCCACACAGGGTAGTTTATAGCCCATTACCCTCCTCCTATTGTTTATAGCCCGTCCCTGGGGAACCTGTTGCTCCAAATGACCTGAGTTTTGTTCCCAGATGGAACTGGATTTCTGGGTTTCTTTCTTTTTTTTTTTTTTTTTAATTTTTATTTATTTTTATTTTATTTTATTTTATTTTTATTTATGGCTGTGTTGGGTCTTCGTTTCTGTGCGAGGGCTTTCTCTAGTTGCGGGGAGCGGGGGCCACTCTTCATCGCGGTGCGCGGGCCTCTCACTATCGCGGCCTCTCGTTGCGGAGCACAGGCTCCAGACGCGCAGGCTCAGTAATTGTGGCTCACGGGCCCAGCTGCTCCGCGGCATGTGGGATCTTCCCAGACCAGGGCTTGAACCCGTGTCCCCTGCATTGGCAGGCAGATTCTCAACCACTGCGCCACCAGGGAAGCCCCGGTTTATTTCTTATTAAATGAAAATGGGGGGAAAAAAAGAATCTACACGATTCCAACATGTGAGGAAG